>NC_082681.1:28800720-30184911 GCF_025265405.1 Mesoplodon densirostris | reverse complement strand
ACTGAGTGAGATTTTCTTCTGTTTTTAAAAAATCATGTCTAAATTTATTTTTAAATTTTTTCTCATTTTTTAAAAATTGAAGTATAGTTGACTTACAATACTATATTACTTTCAGGTGTACAACACAGTGATTCAATATTTTTATAGACTATACTCCATTTAAAGTTATTACAGGTTAACAATAACCCACAACCTTCGGATCAACTGACAGACTTAGAGAATGAACTAACGGTTACTGGAGGTGGGGGTGTCAGGGGTGGGGAAGGGTGGGGCTAAGGGATAGACTGGGAGTTTGGGATTGACATGTACACACTGCTATATTTAAAATAGGTAACCAACAAGGACCTACTGTTAAAAAAATAAATACATAAAAATAAAGTTATTACAAAATAATGGCTCTAATTTCCTGTGCTATATGATATATCCTTGTTGCTTATTTTTTTAAAAATTTAAAGAGTAGTTTGTGTTTCTTAATCCCATACCCCTATCTTGCCCCTCCCCCCTTCCCTCTCCCCACTGGTAACCATTCGTTTGTTCTCTATATCTATGAGTCTGTTTCTATTTTTATATATACATTGTTTATTTTTTAAATTCCAAATATAAGTGATAACACAAGAGTTTTGTCTTTGACTTATTTCACTAAGCGTAATGTTCTCTAGGTCCATCCACGTTGTTGCAAATGGCAGAATTTCATTCTTTTTTATAGCTAAGTCATATTCCATTGTGTGTGCATGCGTGTGTGTGTGTGTGTGTGTATATATATATATATATATATATATAAAACACATCTTCTTTATCCATTCATCTGTTGGTGGGCCCTTAGGTTGCTTCCATATCGTGGCTACTATAAATAATGCTGCTATGAACACTGGGGTGCATGTATATTTTTGAATTAGTGTTTTCATTTTCTTCAAATATATACCCAGCAGTGGAATTGATGGATCATATAGTAGTTCTATTTTTAGTTTTTTGAGGAACCTCCATACTGTTTTCCATAGTGGCTGCACCCATTTACAATCCCAACATTGTACGAGGGTTCCCTTTTATCCACATCCTTGCCAACATTTGTTATCTGTAGACATTTTGTTGACAGTCATTTTGACAGTTGTGAGGTGATATATCATTGTGGTTTTGATTTCCATTTCTCTAATAATTAGCGATGCTAAGCATTTTTTAATCTGGCTGTTGGCCATTTGTATGTCTTCTTTGGAAAAATGTCTATTCAGGTCTTCTGTCCATTTTTAAATGGGGTTGGGATCTTTGGGGTTTTCTGGATATTGAGTTGTATGAACTGTTTACAAATCTTGGATATTAACCCCTTATTTGTTGTATCATTTGCAAATATTTTCTCCCATTCTGTAGGATGTCTTTTCATTTTGTCAATGGTTTCCTCTGCTGTGCAAAAGCTCTTAAGTTTAATTAGGTACCATTTGTTTATGTTTGCTTTTATTTCTTTGCCTTAGGAGACATCCAAAATAATATTGCTATAATTTATATCAAAGAGTGTTGTGCCTGATTTTCTTCTATTTTAAGGATAAGTTTTAAAATCTTAGAGTTATGTAGAGAAAATGTAATATGAATGAGAATAGAGTGGGATTTGGAATTGTTTGGCCCATATCTCCCAGAAATCAACTTCTACATCTTTCTAGTTATGAATAAAACAAAACTTTCTTTCTTTGTGTTTACCCAGTGAATCTCTGCTTCTATTCATTCTACCAAGACAGACTATTGTGATTGTCAATTTGGCTCAAATATTTGTCAAAATATAAATACATTTAATCTAACAAGTGATCTGCCTGATCTTGTAAGAAATTGTCTTTTTAACTAAATCGATTGTAACTCATAATTGATCATAATAAATCCAGTCAAGCAGGAGGACATTCAGGCTGTCAGCACACACAAACACACACACACACACACAATCGAGATCTAGCACATAGCTTGCACTACAGAGATCTAAGCCTACCATTAAGAAAATCATGTCTCTGAAATAGAATTTACCATAATAAGAGCCCAACCACAAACTGTCCCAGCAGCCAGCCAGTATAACTACTGAGTATCTATTCATTCACATGAATGTTCTGCTCTGGGGCACATATTAAGGAAACGACAGGTTTCCTGCCCTAACAGAGTCTGCATCCCAAACAGACATTACTTTTAGCGTTTACTGTTATTTGTGAAAATAGATTATGTTGCCTCTTCTCTTTGAGTCTCTTCCCTTTCCACATCCCTAACACCATAGTACTTACATATGGATTTACTACATGCATGAATTCATGGAATACTGATTCTTCAAAGCCTTCATTGGTTCCCCATTGCCTTCAAGAAAAATCTACATGTCCCTTAGCACGACATACAAAGCCCTTCATGATCTGCCCTTTATCTCTGACTCAAGGCTTATGTGCCCTTCATCCACCATTAACAAACACCTTACAGTTTCCCAAGTATGCTTCATCATTTTTGGAAATATGTCTTCCTCTTTTTGGAAAGCCATGTCTAGCTATAATTTTCTAACTTATTCTCTTTTTAATTATGAAAAGTAAAAACAGATTACAGAAAATAACATAGAAAATGTCTATGAATCTAAAACCTGGACATATATACACCACCAAATATAAAATAGAAAGCTAGTGAGAAGCAACCTCATAGCACAGAGAGATTAGCTCAGTGCTTTGTGACCACCTAGGGGGGTGGGATAGGGAGGGTGGGAGGGAGATGCAAGAGGGAGGAGATGTGGGGATATATGTATATGTATAGCTGATTCACTTTGTTATAAAGCAGAAACTAACAGACCATTGTAAAGCAATTATACTCCGATAAAGATGTTTAAAAAAAAAAAGATCCTTCATGTTTGTGTTCCTTTATACTGTTCCTCTCAGACTAAAGGCAGTCACTTATGTAAATTTCAGGTGTATTTTTTTATCCAAGACTTTATACATGTATTACATATGTTTGTGTCCATAAAACTAGTTTAGAATTGTTTTGTGTGATTTAAAATTTATACAACTAGTATAATTTGCATATATAACTCTGCAACTTTTTCACTTAATGATCTACTTTTTTACTTCAATTCATAAAATAATTAGATATTATTACCCAATATGGCATGATTCATCTAATCCCCTATTGATGGACATTTTAATTTTTTTCCAAATTTCTGTCTGTTATAAGAAGTGCTATATTAAGCATCCTTGTACACATATCCTTATATACATTTACAAGAGACTTTCTAGGGCATCTAGAAGTGAAAATGCATGTTTTAAATGTTACTCAAATTTAACTTTATTCCATTTGTTTCCCAAGCAATTATAACAATTTATATTTCCACAAGTATATCTAAATGTCCCTCTTTCCCTGCACTTTTCTCACATTTGATATTGCCAGGCAGATCTTTTAATTTTTAAATAATGTTCAATATTATAAATGTATCAATTTATTCCTTCCCATTGATGGACATTTGGTAGTTTCCAGCTTTTTGCCTTTAATGAATAAGGCTGCTGTGAAGATTCATGCATAAGTCTCTCTGTAGACATGTTTTCATTTATCTTGAGCAAATACCTAGAAGCAAAATTGCTGAGCCAATTCCATGTCCAGAAGTATGGATTAAACTTTCCCTTGTTGTACAACTAAAAACCTTGGATATTTATTATATATTTAAAAAGCACAAGAAGTCTATAAAAAGTGGAGTAAAGAAGGAAGACCAGCTAGTTATCTCAGAACACAAGTTTAAAAATGCTGTTGAGTTCCCTGGATATTATTTTTGATTCATATATACTGAGTTGGAGTTGAAGAAGCTGGCAATACATAATACTAACAGGCACAAATAGAAAAGTATCATCCCTCTCCACCAAAAGCCTCCTCTCTCTAGCCAAAGGACCAAGAAAGGAGCAGCCTAGATGGAAAACTATTAATCAATAACCACTCTACTCCAGCCAAATACCACAGAGTACACTGTGGCCCCACCTCTACTGACATCAGCAAAATTTGAGTGGGAAGCCTAGAGTTCCACCCTTGCTCAGATGAAACAAGAGTATAACCTGCTGGGGTGGCATCAGAGAAGGTCAAGTAGGGAGCCTGGACTTTCATCCCCACCACTAGTAATGAGCCCACTCCATGGCATTAGCCAAAAACCAAGGGAGATTCCCCTCCTTGAGTTTCAACAGAAATTAAATGGGGCGGGCTTCCCTGGTGGCGCAGTGATTGACAGTCTGCTTGCCAATGCAGGGGACACAGGTTCGTGCCCCAATCCGGGAAGATCCCACATGCCACGAAGCTGCTGGGCCTGTGAGCCATGGCCACTGAGCCTGCACGTCCAGAGCCTGTGCTCCGCAACAGGAGAGGTCACAACAGTGAGAGGCCCGCGTACCGCAAAAAAAAAAAAAAAGAAGTCGAATGGGGAATCTAGACTTGTAACTTCACTTAACAATAATAAGGTGGCATCCACTTGTCCCATGCCAGAGAAGTATCAAAACTATCAGACTAAAGCAAAAGAATATTAAAAAAAAGGATGTCTATATGTGTATAATGGAGTTACTTTGCTGGACAGCAGAGACTGGTACAACATTATAAATCAACTATACCTCAAAAAATATATAATTTAAAAAATAAATAAAATAAAATAGTGTGGAATTTCTAGACCTCAGGATTTCATAAAGTTCAGCTGTTAATGCCTTTTAAAAAAAAGAAAAGAAAATTTAAATAATATTGGAGTCTCAAATGTCTATATTTCAATAAAAACTATAATATCAAGAACCAGGAATACTGAGATAAATGAAAAAATATAATTAATAGATATCAATATTGAAATGACAGAAACGCTGGAATTCTCTGACAAAGACTCTAAAGCAGCCCTAATAAAAATGCTTTCTCAAACAATTACAAATACGTTTGAAACAGATGAAAAAATGGAGAGTCTACTCAATACTCTGTAATGACCTATATGGGAAAAGAATACAAAAAAAGAGTAGATATATGTATAACTGATTCACTTTTCTGTACACCTGAAACTAACACTATGTTATAAATCAACTATACTCCAATAATTTTTTTTAAAATGGAGAGTCTCAGTAAAGAAATAGAAAGTATCAGTAAAAAATAAAAAATATGAAGAACCTAATAGAAATTTTAGAACTGAAAAATGAAATAACTGAAATAAAAAGCTCAGTAGATGGGCTCAATAGCAAATGGAGGAGACAAAGGAAAGAATGAGTGAATTGGAAACTAGAAAAACAGAAAGCACCCAACCTGAACAACAAAGTATAAAAAAAATGAACAGAGCCTCAGAGACTATTTAAAAAAAAATACCTAGCATTCCCATAAGGAGAAGACGAGGATGAAGTTTAAAAAGTACTCAAAAAATAATGGCTGAAAACCTGCCAAATTTAGCAAGAGACAAAAACCCACAGATTTAAGAAGTTGAGCAGACAACAATTAGGATAAACCCAAAGACATGTACACCAAGACAGATCATGTTAGAATTCTAAAAACAAATCTAAGAAAAAAATCTGGAAAACAGCCAGAGAATAATGACACCTTACCTGTAAGGAATAAAAAATTCAAATGACAGAAGATTTCTCATCAGAGACCATGGTTGCAACCAGTGGTGCAAGACTGGTTCAATGTTCAAAATCAATCAATCCAATCCACCATGTTAACAGCAAAAAGAAGAAAAACGATATGATCATATCAATCAATGTGGAAAAAGCATATGACAAAATTCAATGTACATTCATGATTAAAAAAACCTCTCAGCAAAACAGGAATAGAGATAAAACTTCCTCAACTTGATAAAGAACATCTATGAAAAACCTACAGCTAACATTATGCTTAATGGTAAATGACTGAATACTTTCCTCCTAAGACTGGGAACAAAGTAAGGCTATCAACTCTCATCACTGTTATTCAACACAGCGCTGGAAGTTGTAGACATGCAGCAAGGCAAGAGAAGGAAATAAAAGGCATATAGATGAGAAAAGAAGAAATAAAACTATGCCTATTTACAGATGACATGATTACATAGATAGAAAACCCCAATTAATCTATTTAAAAAATACTCCTAGACTTAATAAGTGAGTTGAGTAACACTGAAGATTCAAGATCAACCTACAGAAATTAATTTTATTTCAGTATACTAGAAATAAACATGTAGACACCAAAATTAAAAATACAATATCAGGGAACCCCTGGTAGTCCAGTGGTAAAGAACACCTTCCAATTCAAGGGGACACAGGTTCGATCCCTGATCAGGGAACTAAGATCCTGCATGTCATGGGGCAATTAAGCCCAATGCCACAACTACTGGGCTCGTGTGCCTCAACTAGAGAGCCCACGTGTTGCAAACTACAGAGCCCATGTGCTCTGGAGCCCATGTGCCACAACTAGACAGAAGTCCGAGTGCCGCAACGAAGAGCTCACGTGCCACAATGAAAGATCCCACGTGCTGCAACTAAGAGCCGATGCAGCCATAAAAATAAATAAAATAAAATAAATAAAAAATAAAAATACAGTATCATTTATAATTGCTCTAAAATGAAAATACTTAGGTGTAAATCTAACAAAATATCTACAGGACTTGTATGATGAAAACTACACAATGATGATGAAAGCAATAAAAGAACAGCTAAATAAGTGAAGAGACAAGTTGTGTTCATGGATTAGAAGATTCAACATAGTAAAGATATCAGTTCTTCTCAAATTGATAAATAGGTTTGATGCCATTCTTATCAAAATTCCAGTAAGAATTTTTGTAAATACAGACAAGATAATTCTAAACTTTATATGAAAAGTAAAAATAACTAGAATACCTAAAAGAAATTTCGAAAAAGAATAGAGTGTGAGGAATCAGTCTATCTGATCTCAAGACTTACGCAGCTACAGTAATCAAGACTCTGTGGTATCGACAGAGAGATAGGGACATAGATCAGTAGAACACAATAGACACAGAAATATATTCAAACAATATGTCCAACAAATTTTTGACAAAAGTGCAAAAGCACTTCAATGGAGGAAAGTTAAGCTCTTCAACAAAAGTTACTGGAGTAATTGAACATCCAGAGGCATAAATAAATAAATCTAGACATGTCTCACACCTTACACAAAAATCAACCCAAAATGGATCACAACTCAAGTTTAAAATATAAAACTATTAAAAATTTTGGGAAAAAAGGAGAAAATCTTAAGGATCTAGTGCTAGGCAATGAGTTCTTAGATTTGTCACCAAGAGCATAATCCATAAAAGGGAAAGTTGACAAACTGTACTTCATCAAAATTTAAAACTTTTGTCCTGTGAAAAATTCTGTTAAGAGAATAAAAATACAAGCTACAGATTTGGAGGGTGTATTAGCAAACCATATATCAGACAAAGCACTAGTATCAAAATTATATAAAGAACTCTCAAAAGTCAACAGTAAAAAAAAAAATCCAATTAGAAAATGAACAAAAAGCATGAACAGACATTTTACTGAAGAGGATATATACATACACATAGTAAATAAGCACATTAAAAGATGTTCAACATCATTAGCCAACAGGGAAATGCAAGTTAAAACAACATGATCACTACACACCTATAAAGAATGGATAAAATTTAAAAACAGTTACAACACCAAATGCTGGCAAGGGTATAGAGAAACTGGATCCATTGTTGGTGGAAATGTAGAATGCCATGTTCACTCTGAAAAAAATAGCTTTTTCAGTTTCTTAAAAATCTCAGCATGCAACTAACATACAATCTACCAATTATACTCCTGGGTATTTATCCCAGAAAAAAGATGGCTTATGTTCATGCAGAAAACCTGTATACAAATGTTTATAGCATCTTTATTCATAATAGCCTCAAACTGGAAATAACTCAAATGACGTCCAATTGGTTACTGTTAACACAAACTGTGGTATATTCAGAATAATGCTCTGCATTAAAAAGGAGTGAACACATTAACCTGGATCACTTTTAAGAGAGTAATGCTGAGGGGGGTGGGGATGCCAATCCCAAAAGGCTATATATTGTGTGATTTCATTCTTATATGAACAAATTACAGAAATGGAAAATATATTAGGGGTTGCCATGGATAAAGAAGGGGTAAATACATGCATGTCCAATGCTACACCTTCTGAGAAACAACATCAAAGGCTTCATATTCCTGGGAAATTAGACTTCTTTCAAATGGTCTATCAAAGTCACTAAACACATAAAGAATAAAACAACAACAAACACAAGCCCCCCAAATGGGGGAGGGGAATGATTTTTCAGACTTCCTATAATAAGTTGCCTAAAATACCCAGTTTTCCAAAAAATTACAAAATATGTGAAGAAACTTAATATGAGATCCCCTTTATAATGAAAATGAGCTCACCATTTTTGCAAGGATCAGCTTCTTGGGACCAAATGGATTTCCAAAAAACATGTAGATAATTACACAACAAACAAGATCTTATTGTGCTGGGATTGGGAAAAGCTATTAAGAGAGACTAGTAATCTCAGATGCCAATTAAATTAGTATGGCAACAACAAATCTATCTTCTGGTGACAACTCTAAAGGTTTTTTACTTTAGATCAGTGATTCCCAAACTTTGCTGCACATTGGAATCACCTGGCTCCCACCTCCAGCTATTGTGATTTAATTGATATGGGATATAACTTGGGCATCAGGAATTTTAAAAGCTTCCCATATGATTCTAATGTGCAACAAAGTTTGGGAACCACTAATTTTTTTTTTTTATTGGCCGTGCCGCACAACATGTGGGATCTTAGTTCCCCAACCAGGGATCGAACCTGAACCCCTTGCATAGGAAGCAAAGAGTCTTAACCACTGGACTGCCAGGGAAGTCCTGGGAACCAGTATTTTATGTCGTTATTACAATATAGTCATACCTACCTTTATTGTGCATCTACTGAAGGCCAAGAATATAGAGCAACTCTTTTAGTTAATATTATAAAGCCCATTTTATAGATGAAGAAAATGAGCTCGGAGTGGTTAAATTACTTTCCCAAGGTCACTTCCCTAGGAAGTACCAGACACAGGGCTCAAAATAAAGTATATTTAATTTGATAGTGTTTTATGCATAATGCACTATGTTAAGGTGGTAATGGTGCAGTAACCACGTTACTGAAAACTTGTTTGCATATCATATCTTGGTATATTGAATGATATTTAAATGCACAACGGAGCTTGTTATTTGTAAAAACCCTTTAGTGAATACACATTCATTTCTACATTATTCCTTAGAACATGGCTTAGCAACAGTAGCTCTTAAAAAGGAGCCTTCAGGATTTAATAAACAATAAGCTCAGAGTGGATTAGGAAGATGGCAGAAGAGTAAGATGCAGAGATCACCTTCCTCCCCACAGATACACCAGAAATACATCTACACGTGAAACAACTCCTACAGAACACCTACTGAACACTGGCAGAAGACCTCAGACCTCCCAAAAGGCAAGAAAGTCCCCACATACCTGGGTAGGGCAAAAGAAAAAAGAATAAACAGGGGCAAAAGAAAAAAGAATAAACAGAGACAAAAGAATAGGGATGGGACCTGCACCAGTGGGAGAGAGCCATGAAGGAGTAAAGGTTTCCACACACTAGGAAGCCCCTTCGTGGGCGGAGACTGCAGGTGGTGGAGGGGGAAGCTTCGGAGCCACGGAGGAGAGCACAACAACAGGGGTGCGGAGGGCAAAGTGGAGAGATTCCCGCACAGAGGATTGGCGCCGACCGGCACTCACCAGCCCGAGAGGCTTGTCTGCTCACCTGCTGGGGCAGACGGGGGCTGGGAGCTGAGGCTTGGGCTTCAATCAGAGCACAGGGAGAGGACTGGGGTTGCTGGGTGAACACAGCCTGCAGGGGGTTACTGCACCACGGCTAGCCGGGAGGGAGTCCGGGGAAAAGTCTGGACCTGCTGAAGAGGCAAGAGACTTTTTCTTGCCTCTTTGTTTCCTGGTGCGCGAGGAGAGGGGATTAAGAGCGCTGCTTAAAGGAGCTCCAGAGATGGGCACGAGCCGCGGCTAACGGCACAGAGCCCAGAGACGGGCATGAGAGGCTAAGGCTGCTGCTGCCGCCACCAAGAAGCCTGTGTGTGAGGACAGGTCACTATCCACATCTCCCCTCCAGGGATCCTCTGCAGCCCACCACTGCCAGGGTCCTGTGATCCAGGGACGGCTTCCCCGGGAGAACACACGGCGCCTCAGGCTGGTGCAACGTCATGCTGTCCTCTTACGCCGCAGGCTCGCCCCGCACTCCGTACCCCTCCCTCCCCCCATCCTGAGTGAGCCAGAGCCCCTGAATCAGCGGCTCCTTTAACCCCGTCCTGTCTAAGCGAAGAACAGACACCCTCTGGCGACCTACATGCAGAGGTGGGGTCAAATACAAAGCTGAGCCCCGGGAGCTGTGCAAACAAAGAAGAGAAAGGGAAACCTCTCCCAGCAGCCTCAGAAGCAGTGGATTAAAGCTCCAAAATCAACTTGATGTACCCTGAATCTGTGGAATACCTGAGTAGACAACAAACCATCCCAAATTGAGGAGGTGGACTTTGGGAGCAAGATTTATTATTTTTTCCCCTTTTCCTCTTTTGGTGAGTGTGTATGTGTATGCTTCTGTGTGAGATTTTGTCTGTATAGCTTTGTTTTCATCATTTGTCCTAGGGTTCTATCCGTCCATTTTTTTCTTTAAAAAATTTATTTTCTTAATAATTATTTTTTATTTTAATAACTTTATTTTATATTATCTTACTTTATTTTAACCTATTTCCTTCCTTTTGTTCTTTCCTTCCTTCCTTCCTTCCTTCTACTTTTTCTCCCTTTTATTCTGAGCCATGTGGATGAAACTCTCTCGGTGCTGCAGCCAGGAGTCAGTGCTGTGCCTCTGAGGTGGGAGAGCCAACTTCAGGACACTGGTCCACAAGAGACCTCCCAGCTCCACATAATATCAAATGGCGAAAATCTCCCAGAGATCTCCATCTCAACACAACCACCCAGCTTCACTCAACAACCAGCAAACTACAGTGATAGACACCCTATGCCAAACAACTAGCAAGACAGGAACACAACCCCACCCATTAGAAGACAGGCTGCCTAAAATCAAAATAAGTCCACAGACACCCCGAAACACACCACCAGAGGTGTACCTGCCCAAAATCAAAATAAGTCCACAGACACCCCGAAACACACCACCAGACGTGGACCTCGCCACCAGAAAGATAAGATCCAGCCTCATCCACCAGAACACAGGCACTAGTCCCCTCCACCAGGAAGCTTACACAACTCACTGAACCAACTTTAGCCACTGGGGACAGACACCAAAAACAACGGGAAACACAACCCTGTGGCCTACAAAAAGGAGACTCCAAACACAGTAAGATAAGCAAAATGAGAAGACAGAAAAACACACGGTAGATGAAGGAGCAAGATAAAAACCCACCAAACCTAACAAATGAAGAGGTAATAGGCAGTCTACCTGAAAAAGAATTCAGAATAATGATAGTAAAGATGATCCAAAATCTTGGAAATACAATAGAGAAAATGGAAGAAACATTTAACAAGGACCTACAAGAACTAAAGATGAAACAAGCAATGATAAACAACATAATAAATGAAATTAAAAATACTCTAGATGGGATCAATAGCAGAATAACTGAGGCAGAAGAAGAGATAAGTGACCTGGAAGATAAAATAGTGGAAACAACTACTGAAGAGCAGAATAAAGAAAAAAGAATGAAAAGAACAGAGGACAGTCTCAGAGACCTCTGGGACAACATTAAATGCACCAACATTCGAATTATAGGAGTTCCAGAAGAAGAAAAGAAAGGGACTGAGAAAATACTTGAAGAGATTATAGTTGAAAACTTCCCTAATATGGGAAAGGAAATAGTTAATCAAGTGCAGGAAGCACAGAGAGTCCCATACAGGATAAATCCAAGGAGAAACACGCCAAGACACATATTAATCAAACTGTCAAAAATTAAATACAAAGA
The DNA here is from genome assembly GCF_025265405.1 of Mesoplodon densirostris. Lineage (NCBI taxonomy): Eukaryota > Metazoa > Chordata > Mammalia > Artiodactyla > Ziphiidae > Mesoplodon > Mesoplodon densirostris. The sequence goes on along the minus strand of NC_082681.1, from coordinate 30,172,950 downwards.
AAACATATTAAAGGGAAAAACAACAAATAACACACAAGGGAATCCCCATAAGGTTAACAGCTGATCTTTCAGCAGAAACTCTGCAAGCCAGAAGGGACTGGCAGGACATATTTAAAGTGATGAAGGAGAAAAACCTACAACCAAGATTACTCTACCCAGCAAGGATCTCATTCAGATTTGATGGAGAAATTAAAACCTTTATAGATAAGCAAAAGCTGAGAGAGTTCAGCACCACCAAACCAGCTTTACAACAAATGCTAAAGGAACTTCTCTAGGCAAGAAACACAAGAGAAGGAAAAGACCTACAATAACAAACACAAAACAATTAAGAAAATGGTAGTAGGAACATACATATCAATAATTACCTTAAATATGAATGGATTAAATGCTCCCAACAAAGACACAGACTGGCTGAATGGATACAAAAACAAGACCCATATATATGCTGTCTACAAGAGACCGACTTCAGACCTACAGACACATACAGACTGAAAGTAAGGGGATGGAAAAAGATATTCCATGCAAATGGAAACCAAAAGAAAGCTGGAGTAGCAATTCTTATATCAGACAAAATAGACTTTAAAATAAAGACTATTAGAAGAGACAAAGAAGGACACTACATAATGATCAAGTGATCGAGCCAAGAAGAAGATATAACAATTGTATATATTTATGCACCCAAAATAGGACCACCTCAATACATAAGGCAAATACTAACAGCCATAAAAGGGGAAATAGTAACACATTCATAGTAGGGGACTTTAACAGCCCACTTTCACCAATGGACAGATCATCCAAAATGAAAATAAATAAGAAAACACAAGCTTTAAATGATACATTAAACAAGATGGCCTTAATTCATATTTATAGGACATTCCATCCAAAAACAACAGAATACACATTTTTCTCAAGTATTCATGGAACATTCTCCAGGATAGATCATAACTTGGGTCAAAAATCAAGCCTTGGTGAATTTAAGAATATTGAAATTGTATCAAGTATCTTTTCCGACCACAACACTATGAGACTAGATGTGAAATACAGGAAAAGATCTGTAAAAAAAAATACAAACACATGGAGGCTAAATAATACACTACTTAATAATGAAGTGATCACTGAAGAAATCAAAGAGGAAATCAAAAAATACCTAGAAACAAATGACAATGGAGACATGACAACCCAAAACCTATGGGATGCAGCAAAAGCAGTTCTAAGAGGGAAGTTTATAGCAATACATCCTACCTTAAGAAACAGGAAACATCTCGAATAAACAACCTAACCTTGCACCTAAAGCAATTAGAGAAAGAAGAACAAAAAAAAAAAAACCCCAAAGGTAGCAGAAGGAAAGAAATCAAAAAGATCAGATCACAAATAAATGAAAAAGAAATGAAGGAAACGATAGCAAAGATCACTAAAATTAAAAGCTGGTTCTTTGAGAAGATAAACAAAATTGATAAACCATTAGCCAGACTCATCAAGAAAAAAAGGGAGAAGACTCAAATCAATAGAATTAGAAATGAAAAAGGAGAAGTAACAACTGACACTGCAGAAATAGAAAAGATCATGAGAGTTTACTACCAGCAACTCTCTGCCAATAAAATGGACAACCTGGAAGAAATGGACAAATTCTTAGAAATGCACAACCTGGCAAGACTGAATCAGGAAGTAATAGAAAATATGAACAGACCAATCACAAGCACTGAAATTGAAACTGTGATTTAAAATCTTCCAACAAACAAAAGCCCAGGACCAGAGGGCTTCACACGCGAATTCTATCAAACATTTAGAGAAGAGCTAACACCTATCCTTCTCAAACTCTTCCAAATATAGCAGAGGGAGGAACACTCCCAAACTCATTCTATGAGGCCACCATCACCCTGATACCAAAACCAGACAAGGATGTCACAAAGAAAGAAAACTACAGGCCAATATCACTGATGAACATAGACGCAAAAATCCTCAACAAAATACTAGCAAACAGAATCCAACAGCACATTAAAAGGATCATACACCATGTGCTTTGTGACCGCCTGGAGGGGTGGGATAGGGAGGGTGGGAGAGAGGGAGATGCAAGAGGGAAGGAATATGGGAACAGATGTATATGTATAACTAATTCACTTTGTTATAAAGCAGTAACTAATTAAAAAAAAGGATCATACACCATGATCAAATGGGGTTTATTCCAGGAATGCAAGGATACTACAATATATGCAAATCAATCAACGTGATACACCATATTAACAAACTGAAGGAGAAAAACCATATGATCATCTCAGTAGATGCAGAGAAAGCTTTCGACACAATTCAATGCCCATTTATAATAAAAACCCTGCAGAACGTAGGCATAGAGGGAATTTTCCTCAACATAATAAAGGCCATATATGACAAACCAACAGCCAACATCGTCCTCAATGGTGAAAAACTGAAAGCATTTCCACTAAGATCAGGAACAAGACAAGGTTCCCCACTCTCACCACTCTTATTCCACAAAGTTTTGGAAGGTTTAGCCACAGCAATCAGAGAAGAAAAGGAAATAAAAGGAATCCAAATCAGAAAAGAAGATATAAAGCTGTCACTGTTTGCAGATGACATGATACTATACATTGAGAATCCTAAAGATGCTACCAGAAAACTACTAGAGCTCATCAATGAATTTGGTAAAGTAGCAGGATACAAAATTAATGCACAGAAATCTCTGGCATTCCTATACACTAATGATGAAAAATCTGAAAGTGAAGTCAAGAAAACACTCCCATTTACCACTGAACAAAAAGAATAAAATATCTAGGAAGAAACCTACCTAAGGAGACAAAAGACCTGTATGCAGAAAATTATAAGACACTGATGAAAGAAATTAAAGATGTTACCAATAGATGGAGAGATATACCATGTTCTTCGGTTGGAAGAATCAACATTGTGAAAATGACTCTTCTACCGAAACCAATCTACAGATTCAACGCAATCCCTATCAAACTACCACTGGCATTTTTCACAGAACTAGAACAAAAAATTTCATAATTTGTATGGAAACACAAAAGACCCCAAATAGCCAAAGCAATCTTGAGAACGAAAAACGGAGCTGGAGGAATCAGGCTCCCTGACTTTAGACTATACTACAAAGCTACAGTAATCAAGAAAATATGGTACTGGCACAAAAACAGAAATACAGATCAATGGAAGGAGATAGAAAGCCCTGAGATAAACCCCTGCACATATGGTCACCTTATCTTTGATAAAGGATGCAGGAATGTACAATGGAGAAAGGACAGCCTCTTCAATAAGTGGTGCGGGGAAAACTGGACAGGTACATGTAAAAGTATCAGATTAGATCACTCCCTAACACCATACACAAAAATAAGCTCAAAATGGATTAAAGACCTAAATGTAGGCCAGAAACTATCAAACTCTTAGAGGAAAACTTAGGCAGAACACTCTATGACATAAATCACAGCAAGATCGTTTTTGACCCACCTCCCAGAGAAATGGAAATAAAAACAAACAAACAAAAAAACAAATGGGACCTAATGAAACTTAAAAGCTTTTGCACAGCAAAGGAAATCATAAACAAGACCAAAAGACAACCCTCAGAATGCGAGAAAATATTTGCAAATGAAGCAACTGACAAAGGATTAATCTCCAAAATTTATAAGCAGCTCATGCAGCTCAATAATATAAAAACAAACAACCCAATCGAAAAATGGGCAGAAGACCTGAATAGACGTTTTCCAAAGAAGATATACAGACTGCCAACAAACACATGAAAGAATGCTCAACATCACTAATGGTTAGAGAAATGCAAGTCAAAACTACAATGAGGTTATCACCTCACACTAGTCAGAATAGCCATCATCAAAAAATCTACAAACAGTAAATTCTGGAGAGGGTGTGGGGAAAAGGGAACCCTCTTGCACTGCTGGTGGGAATGAAAATTTATACAGCCACTATGGAGAACAGTATGGAGGTTCCTTAAAAAACTAAAAATAGAACTACCATATGACCCAGCAATCCCACTACTGGGCATATACCCTGAGAAAACCATAATTCAAAAGGAGTCAGGACCAAAATGTTCGCTGCAGCTCTATTTACAATAGCCAGGAGATGGAAACAACCTAAGTGTCCATCAACAGATGAATGGATAAAGAAGATGTGGCACATATATACAATGGAATATTACTCAACCATAAAAAGAAATGAAATTGAGCTATTTGTAATGAGGTGGATGGACCTAGAGTCTGTCATACAGAGTGAAGTAAGTCAGAAAGAGAAAGACAAATACCGTATGCTAACACATATATATGGAATTTTTTAAAAATGTCATGAAGAACCTAGGGGTAAAACGGGAATAAAGACACAGACCTACTTGAGAATGGACTTGAGGATATGGGGAGGGGGAAGGGTAAGCTGTGACAAAGTGAAAGAGAGGCATGGACATATATACACTACCAAACGTAAGGTAGATAGATAGTGGGAAGCAGCTGCAGAGCACAGGGAGATCAGCTCGGTGCTTTGTGACCGCCTGGAGGGGTGGGATGGGGAGGGTGGGAGGGAGGGAGATGCATGAGGGAAGGGATGTGGGAACAGATGTATATGTATGACTGATTCACTTTGTTATAAAGCAGAAACTAATTAAAAAAATTGCAAAAAAAAGACATAGACCTACTAGAGAATGTAATTGAGGATATTGGGAGAGGGAAGGGTAAGCTGTGCAAAGTGAGAGAGTGGCATGGACATATATACACTACCAAATGTAAAATAGATAGCTAGTGGGAAGCAGCTGCAGAGCACAGGGAGATCAGCTAGGTGCTTTGTGACCACCTAGAGGGGTGGGATAGGGACGGTGGGAGGGAGGGAGACGCAAGAGGGAAGAGATATGGGAACATATGTATATGTATAACTGATTCACTTTGTTATAAAGCAGAAATTAGCACACCATTGTAAAGCAATTATACTCCAATAAAGATGTAAAAACAAGCAAAAAACAATAACCTCAGAATGAATCAGTAGATGTGGTAGAAACACTAAAACAAGTAAAGTAATTATTCTTAGGCTGCATTCATAAAAGTATGATATCTAGACTGGGGGAGGTGATTAACTGGGTTCTGTTGTGATCAGAGCATGCTGAAGCATTATGTACAGTTTCTGGGCTTATCATTCTTTGTTCTTATTATAATAAAATATTATAGGCTCAGAATACCATATCTAAAACACTGAAGGACAGATGTTTCAAAAATTCAAAAAAATTTAGGATATACAAAGATAATACAGTGCCATACACTGTATACTATTTAGCACACCCAGTGGGTGTGCTAATCAAACACAGTAATAATTCTGAAGCAAAAGCAATGAATATACAAACTACATTGCACTAATAAAGATTATAAACATCTTTATATCAGTTCAGATTTTGCTGAATAATTACCAAATTTTTCAGATTAAGTCAGGCTTAATGGCTAAATGATATGAAGAAACTTTTCTCAGAGTTTTTTGGATTGTGAATTACACATAAGGCATCATGGAACTGTATATGCTCATAGTAATAAAAATTTAAGCAATACAGAAGAGCACAAAGGGAAAAAAGAACTCTTTCTGTCTCTTCACTCCTAGTCTCAGTTTCACAGCAGTCCTATTTTAATAATTTGTCTTTTGGGGTTTCCTGCTGGTTATCACCATAACATGAAATATGTGTGTGTGTGTGTGTGTGTGTGTGTATGTATGTATATATATATATATATATATATATATATATATATATATATATATATGGATTTATAAACTTTTAAAATAATATAGTAGCTTTCTACCAATAAATAATTAGTTCATTCTACTCCCCCACATCCTCCCTACTCACCTCCTACCACCACAACCCCCAAAACCCTGCTAGCCACATTTTTATTTTTAGATAAAACTGTGTATACTAAAGTTTATTTTCTTAACCTTTCCATTTTAGATGGTGTCTTTACCTTCCCCTTTACATAGAATGGAATACCAGGCCCCATGCTTTTAAAAGGGAAAAACCACAAGTGTAGTAGAGACACAAACAATGCCATATAAGAAACATAGAACCTAAAGAAGAGATGACTCAAGGAAATGATGGAAATTTTCATCAAATCATTGAAGGACTATCACGAAGATGAGAGAACAATGTTCTGCATATCCTCAAGAGGGTAGAACTAGAAATAACAAATGGAATCTACCGAACACATTTTAGATCACTGTAAGCAAAATTTTATAAGTATAAGCAAGTGATATCCAAAGAAAGTATAGACAACTTCATGAGGTAGTGAGTTCCTTATCACTAAAGGTGTTTAAGCAGGAGCTTGGTAACCTCTTGGCAGAGAGGTTACAGATGAATTCAAACATCAGTTGGGTAATATGAACTAGATGACATGTAAGATCCTTTCCCACTCTGAAAGTCTATGATATGGTGGTTGTTTAGTCTCTAGGTCTCTTAGAGTTTAAGAATATCTATAATTCCATGACATTAGTCTCAATAGCATTATGACTGAAACTGGCTAACCAATTTTCCAGTAAGTTAAGGATCTGCCATATATTGGTACAGAGCCCTAAACAGAATTCTATACTTTTCTTCTAGGAAGTCTCACCAGAGCCTTCCTGATGTGATTTTTGCCCCAGGACACAACTAGTTCTTTGGGGACACAAAAGGAATTAAAAGATGTTTGTAGTTAGTCACATTACTCTTTTTTTTTTTTTTTTTTTTTTTTCTTTTTTGCGGTATGTGGGCCTCTCACTGTTGTGGCCTCTCCCGTTGCGGAGCACAGGCTCCGGATGCGCAGGCCCAGCAGCCATGGCTCATGGGCCCAGCCGCTCCGCGGCATATGGGATCCTCCCAGACCGGGGCACGAACCCGTATCCCCTGCATCAGCAGGCGGACTCTTAACCACTGCGCCACCAGGGAGGCCCAGTCACATTACTCTTATAAGCCATAGTCAGCAGACTAGAAAGGAGAGAAAAGAGAAAGAAAAGAAAGAGAGAATCAAGGTGGGAGATAGTGATTATGTATGAGGGCTAGAGGCTTGGTTGGGTGTGAGGGAGCAGGAAGGCAGCTTGCTAAGACTTCAAGAGAACCAAAACAAGCCTCATTTACCCTATTGGAAAAGAGTGGCTTACCTATTGGAAAAAAGTGGTTCCAAATTGCAACCCCAGGCCTCAAATTTATTATTTTTCATTATTGATGAGAAGATAACTATTCACAGGAGAAATACCGCTGCAGGTTAAATGTGAAGGGAATCTCCCTTACATTCTCAACCTTGAAAACTGCAGAGATGGATGGAGATATCTCAGGAACATTTGTTAGTAAATGGAAGTTAATTATTGGAGGAAGATCTTGACATTTCTTGCCTAGCCATCCTCATTAATGAACTCTTCTTTTCTTCCTTATTTCCTTTCTTTTTATTTCATTAAGAAGCTTCAAAGTCTAAATAAGCCTCAAATCTCAATGAAATAGAAAAGAGTGTTTTCCCTATTATATTTTATTTTGCAGGCATGTCTATGGTAAAACTCAAGAAAAAAATATTCTTTTGCATATTCCTGCCCAATCTCCTCAGTTATTTGATATTATGGAATCACAGGAAGTAATGCCTACCACTGAATGACTGACTCACCCATGTATGTGTGTGCACTCATGGAAAGCCTCCTAAATTTGTCATGAACACAAATATATGCATACCTTCAAATACATGAGTGAAAATTAAATATGTACAGTGAAATTTTTAAAAGAAGTATTGCATAATTCCAATGAAATGGCATATTTTTCAGTAGAATAGCAAAAAATCCAAATCAATTTTTCTATTTTTTAAATTTTCCCCTGAGGAGCCAACATATTTTATTTAAATGGTGACATGAATTAAATCCCCTATCACCATAACTACCTACCCAAGCATGTATACATGCACACACATGCTCTTCTGCTCATATTCAGAAACATTTCTCCACCCACAGATTTGCAGCCAAGGAGCAAATGTATAATGCATCTATTTATTTCTGGAAGGAGTGGTTATTAATTGGTTTGAGTAAGCCTAGAGAAATATATCTAAGTTGACCAAGAAAGAGTCCACTCACAAGGACTGATTAATAGGAAATATCCTATTTAATCTGTAAAACAAGGACTGAGAGTGTGGAGTGGTGGTTAGTCAGAAACTCATTAAAGGAGATAGGAAGAATGGTCTTGATGGTCAAGCTCCACAGTATGGAATTAGAGCAGAGATGCACAAACATAAATGAGAAATCTGAGAATGCTAAAGCGGTCACCAAGGAAATGAATCTTGTATTACATAACAATGAGAGGGTACACTGATAGGATTTACTACTTTAAGAGTCTGAATCATCCTGATTTTCAAAAATTATTTCAGTTATGCCATGGATAACAGTCACATTGATATGTAAGCCACTCACATGGTATATAAGTCAGTCTTTTATGGAGCACAGTCATCCTTGAAAATGCTCACCCTTGAGATAGTTCTTATATTTTTTTGTGTTATTTGCTTCATTTATTGCTCTCTCTTTGTGAATGGAAATCATAATAAGATGACTTAAAGATACACAGTAGGTAGTATTAATGAAATATTGGCTTGGCCAGAAAGTTCCTTCAGGTTTTTCTGTAACATCTTACGGAAAAACCCAAACAAAGTTTTTGGCCAACCCAATATTAGTCAATTATTTATATACTCATATCTTAGAATGCCCTATGTCATATAAGTGCTCCCAAATGCACTGTGCAGGATGTACTGGGGAAATGAGACAGTCAAGAGGCCTTGTATCGGGCCTCCCTGGTGGCGCAGTGGTTAAGAGTCCGCCTGCCGATGCAGGGGATACGGGTTCGTGCCCCGGTCTGGGAGGATCCCACATGCCGCGGAGCAGCTGGGCCCGTGAGCCATGGCCGCTGGGCCTGCGCGTCCGGAGCCTGTGCTCCACAACGGGAGAGGCCACAACAGTGAGAGGCCCGCATACCGCAAAAAGAAAAAAAAAAAAAAAAAAAGAGGCCTTGTATCAAATAAATGTAATTAAAAGCAGGACAAGATTGATACACAGTTGGGGGAAGCTGCGTGAAGGGTACACGTGGCCTCTGTCAAATTTTTGCAAATTCCTGTGAATCTATAATTTTTTCAAAGTAAAAACTTTAAAAATTTTAATCCATGGTGAGCAAACATGAAGAAACTGATAGGAGTTGGGAAACAGGAAACAAGGAGAATCCTGGCCTAGAGGGTGACAGAATTTACAAATCAACCAAACTAGGACTGTTTTCAATCTTTGTACATGACCCAGAGAATGAATGGCCTAATATGAGTTTCTTCCAATTCTTACTTCAAGAAGTAAGTAAGTATGGTAGGGAGCTTCTGATCATCACAGAGATATTCATAGAGACTGACTGTTATATAAATTTCTGCTTCTAAGAAGACAGGATCTGTTTTAGAGGTCCATGACAGAAACAATATAGGTTGTCCCCATGCATGTACTAGTCTCTCATCTTCCTCTTGCCTTGCCCAAACCCAACTAAGCAATTACCGTGCTCTAATACACAATGATGCCATATCCTTTCACAATAGCTGGGGTAATGAGGAGAAAGTTAATCTGAGAGGATTTCCCCAAATCCCTTCGATACTGCAGATGATCACAGCAGGCCCTCCTAGTGCCTCCCTCGGAAATAAGTAGAATATCTCCTCCCCCCACCAAAAAAAATTAAGCTGGTGTACAAAATTATTTTTCCCAAGACAGTGGGCTATGCATTGCCAAACCCAGTAAGCTAAACAGGATGCTTTCCCCACACTTCTGGTGGCTTCTTTTTGAATGCCAACATTTTGTATCCATAATACCGCTAATTCCTGCAAACACAAATACTTTACTTGTATGTAGGATGGAAAGACATGTCTGTTAATACCAATTTTGTAGTGAATGTTTCCAATAGATGTTGAGCACTAATTTTTATTTGTTAATGGAGATAATAACTGCCAGGCAGAGAGGGTGTGGGGATGGAGGAGGGACAAAGCCTTCACTATATTGTCCTGGGCCATATTGGGATTCAGACTGACTAATGACAAAAAGTTCTCTCCAGGCATCAATGAGTCAACTGACAAGCTGGCAATCACTCCCACAGACTCTTCAACTCTGTCTTTAAATAAAATATTCCTTAAACCCCTCACCTCTTCCTCTCACGTCAACTTCAGCAAGATAAATGTTACATTAGATCCCATCACATACTTTCAGTTAAAGAGGCTTTGGAGCATGTTGGTGTAACTTGAATGCAGGCTAAATTTCAGTTTTTGAAGGTGCAGAAATGATAAAGTTTGCTTCTTTGATGCCTAATGAACAGCCTGAGTCAGTAACCAGGTGAATAAAGATGGGGGTATGGATGGGCCTCCTCCTCTCCATCCTTTTTAATTTTAAATTGGGATTCAAACTAATGCCTTATTTCAGGGAGCATTTCTGCCACTGACAGCACATTTCCTATCCCTCCTGCCTGAGTCACCAACCGACAAGGAGAAAGTTTGCCAAGTCACAGCGAATATCTACACCATTAGCTCATCCCATATCTAGATTTTCACTCTCCATGACATCAGAAGAAGTTTACAAAAGGTCACTAAGAGAAAAAAAAGAAAAGTGGGTCCAGAAAAGGAGATAAGAGTAGAGAAAATTCAGTGACAAAGTCCCTTTAGGGCCCGGATGGTGCTAGGCTTTTGGGGTATATGGCTTGGATGGTCTAGAAAGAGTCATAAATGTACACAAATATCTGAAGGCTGAAATAATAGAGAATGGTCTTTCATGGATTCGGCAGGCAAATCCAGAGACATTTTGTTTTAAAGGGCACTCTAGAAAGCCCACTACCCCTACCTCCTTAACCATGCATCAGACAATAATACTCTTTTCTCCTGACTGAGAGAAGATTTCAGATGCAGGGAGCCCTGGATGAAGCAATACATTGTCTTGAATTCTAGCAAAGGTGGCCATGCTGCCTAAAGAGGCAGATAATATAGAGGAGTGTGATAAAATGAAAGCATTCTTAACCGTAAACCTTCCTACATAGTAGCTAATAGTGCCTGCAGGTGGGAGAGAGATAGAGGAATCACTAAGGGAAGTCCAAAAGAGACTAAAGGTAAGAAGACACACTCAGCAGTGTTTCCTTAAACAAGTTCAACAGGTATCAGCCATCTATACAGAATGGACCTTTTTGTGGTCTATATTACTGAGAGGGACTAAGCACCCATCTGCATATGAATATCTAGGTTTAGAAAACCCTTCCTTTGCCACTATTCCTGTCAAAATCTTAGAAATTAGCCAAGTATCATCTTGTCACGGCTCAAAACTGGAGGATGCAGAAACAGTCCAAATATCTGCTAGTGAACATACTAACAGGAACACCCCACTTATTACCATACATACTGAAGCACAAAATTTCTTCAAGCATCTTCACAGCATTTTTGGCCTGAGTATATTTAAAGGCCTTGGGTATGGCTAAGGCCAGGTGGTAGGAAACCAAAGTCAGGTATAAGACAAAACCAGTTACATAATTTGCAGGTTCCCAGTGCAAAATTAAAATGTGAGACCCTTGTTCAAAAATTATTAAAAATTTCAAGACAGCGACAGCAAAACACTAAGCCAACAATGGGATTCTTCTGAGCATAGAGCCCTGTTTGACAGCACAGGACTCATACCTATGAAGTGGATTCTGGTGCAATACATCGGTTTTAAAAGGAGAGGCCTCTGAACGAGTCAATATATTAGGCATGTATTTTTCCTCAGATTACCTATTTGCAATGAATTACAGTGTGGAAGTGCCATGAGAAGGAGCAAACTATGAGAAGGAAACAACACATTTCACTGTTGTCATTGTTGTTGGACTCTTAATATTTGGTTTGATTATTTTGTTATTGATGTTCTTGATTTCTTAGATGAGGTTCTTCTGAAGAGGGTAGTGAGAAGACCAAATATTTTTCACATGAGTAAGTTTGAACTCAGGTACTTGGCCCACAGCCCCTCTCCTGGGAGGAGGGAGGGAAGTTCCATTTTTGCATACCTTGAGGATCATTCACTCTACTGCATTAGCAATCCTAGATTCAACTACTGTTAAACTGTGCAATGCTCGAATAATTTATGGCCTTCCTGTGGCACACTGAATAATTCATACCATTGTTTCTCTCAGGGAAAACTATGGCCTTGAGATACGGAGGCTGCTACTAGTTCCTATTAAATCTTGGATGAAACAGTAAAGGCTTTGGTTATCATTCTGAGAGGAAGCTCCCTAGTCCCAGATAGAGTCTCATATGACCTGGAAACATGAAACACTCTGGTCCTGCCATAAAGACATGGTGTGCTACGTTATAGGGAGAAATAGGTCTGTTGCTTAAAAGGTCAAAGTCACAGATATTATCCCGGCTGTGCCCATTAACTTTGTTTTTATATAATCACAGAATGAACACAAAGCTGGTTTGGATTGAGCCCTGACCTTGGTGAGCCATCTTATAGCTCTAACACTAATTATAATAAGATTTAAGAGAGAAAGGATAGATGACTCAGTATACATTCTATTTTATCTCCACCCCAGACCTCTTTCCTGATCTTCACACCCATCCATCTACCTGTCTGTAGGACATCTTCACGTGGACTTTCCCAGGGAAACCTTACAGTCTACAGGTTTGGTATTAAATTTCACTCCCATTCCAGTCCCTTACCCCATCCCTACATCAACTCTCAACCTATTTATCCTTCTTCCATTCAGTTGCAAAAGCTAAATCCTTGGAGTTATGCTTGATTCTTCCTTTTCTCATTGCCCGTCCCTCAGGGATAAGGTAAGGTGGGAGAATTTAGGTATTAGGGGACAAATAATATAAGTTATTCCTCAAAAACATGCTAATATTAGCCAGAAAAGTGTTTCCAGAAGGAGTTGTCAATCCATTTGGTGTGTGGTGTGGGCAGATGGACAGGAGAACTGTAATAACTGAAGTACAGAACCAAATGGAGGTTAAAGAACCAGTGGCAATAAAAGCAAAAAACAGGGTATAGCATCTAAACCACAACTAGGTTAAAATGCCAACAACACTATTGACTAATGTTTTTCCCTTTCCTTTTTGTAAAATAGGACAGAGGTCAGCAAAATTTTTTATTTGTTTTTTTTTTGTAAAGGGCCAGGTGGCAAATATTTTAGGCTTTGCAGGCCATACAGTCACTGTAACGACTATTCAATTCTGCAATTGTAGCATGAAAGTAGTCATAGGGTCAGTATGTAAATGTTTGGGTGTGACTGTGTTCCAATCAAACTTTATTTACAAAAACAGGTGGCAGGCCATTTTTGACCCACAGGCTATAGCTTGGTGACTCCTGGAATGGCCTATGCTATCGTAAAAATTTAACCCTCTAATCTTAGAGATTAAACATAATAAAAGTTTATTTCTTACTCAATCACACACAAGACAGATGAGACTATCTTCCTCCATCTTGTAGGTAATATCATGTGGAACACATGGCCTCCAAGGTGACATAGAAGGGAAAGAGAGGACTGAAGGATCCCATTAGTACAAAGTAGCTTACATATTTTAGCCCATGTCTCATTAGCCAAAATCCAGTCTCATGGCCCAAATCAACTGAAAGACAGGCTAGATGATATAGAGGCATATATGAATATTTGGTGAGCAACTCACAGTCATTAACATGTGAGGTGGCAATAATTTCTGTCCCATATTGTTGTTAGGATAAAATACGTGTAAAACATTCAGCACAGTGCCTGACACATAAGCAGCACTCAATAAATATTCAAACTCTCTCAACCCCTTCCTTCTGATAATTTCACTCCTTGGCATGCCATAAAATGCCCTTCACACTCAGACAGAGCTATTTATTGAATTAACATCCACATGCCTTTTCTAATTCTGTTTCCTCTACTCTTCCCTCTTTGTTATTTCCACCTAACTAATACATATTCACTTATCTTTCATATTCCTTCTCAAATGTGATGTTTCTTTCCTTTAACTTTCCCAGGCAGAGTGACTTGGACTCCTCCTCTTGCACCACCACACTTAGTACACATCATGAGTAGAGTAATGGGCACGTTGTAATGGCCCTAATTATACATGTATGCATCCTCCACCAGACTGTGAACTCCATTAAGACAGAGAGATGTCATAGTCTCATCATACTTCAGCATTTACCATAAAGTCTTATATACAACTGACTGTCAATAAGTGTTCGTTAAACTCAACTGATTAATCTTAATAGTGGGAATTTCAGGTCCTAGGCAACTTGAGACAGATTGGGAGCTTTTATTGTTTATGCCGGCTACAGCCCCAGTGCCATATTGGTAGCTCCATAGAATGAGACCTGGCACAGAAGAAGCACTTCATAAAAGTTTGCTAAAACCAACAGAAAAGCAGAAAAGGTGGTTATTTGTCACTATGTATGCCCCAAAAATCTTTTCTTAATTTTTCACGAAATTCAGTCCATTGAAGGGAAGAGTTGACTAAATTCAGGCAAAGCAATTGATGCCACAGAGCATATTTACTGTCATTTCAGAGTGGGCCCATCAAGAATACTTGTGAAGCCGCATTAAGCCAGCCATTTGTAGCACAGGACCCAGTGACCCTGACACCTGGGACTTCTCACTGCTGAATGCTAAGCATTTCTGTTTAGAGAGACTCCAAGAGCAGCATAAGCACCATCTATCTTGCTGCACCTCTCAGTCTCAATGAAAATCAACTGATTAAAAAAAAAACCTACACATTGTAGTCAGGCTTTGGTTTCTCAGCTCACCTTTTCTGAAGCTGTATCAAATAATACCTTTTATTTTATCAGTCATCCATTGCATTCAGTACTTTTCTATCATCATCATTATTTAAAAAAAACAACAGTAATCATAGCTGCCATTTATTAGTAGACACAATGTGCCAGAAAATTTATATGAACTACATTAAGCACATTGGAAGCTTAAAAATACCTCTCCTGACCTGGAGACTCTTGATTAGGCCTACTATTCTATATGGCTAACAGGGAAAATCACCACCTTATTGAAAAACTGAAAATAGTACTGTTTGCTCTGTGCATCTTAGGGCTAGGCCCTCACTGATAACAAAGCCTGAAAAAAAATGGGAGGCAATATATAGTACAGACTCTTGTATTCAAATCCTAGCTCTGACACTTACCAATTATATGGCCTTGAACCAGTTACTTGATTTCTCTGAGTCTGTTTCCTTGTGTATAAAATGGAAATAACAATAGTGCCTATTTCAGTGAGTTACTGTAAATGTTAAATGATAATATTTCTAAAGCACTTAAAGTTTAGGTACATAATAAGCACTCAGTAAATATAAGCTATTATTATTTTGACATTGTGGATAAAATAGACTAGAGATGATTGTGAGGAAGTGGAGCAATGCCCCATTCTGAGGGTAGGGAGCACACATAGGCTCTCTTCTTACTCTAGGAAGAGCATCAGTATATCTGGTGGTGAGAACCATGAAGGGATCAGAGAGGAAACACTGGTAGAAAGCATGGTAGACAGTAATATTTAGATGGGTAATTTTGGAGACATTTGTTAAGTCATATATAAATAGAGTCCAGAGATGATCTGGGGGTAGGAAGGCTGATTGTTTTCATTCCAGGAGAAATAATAAAAGAGGGCTCATAGCCTCACTGGATGAGGCTCAGCTCATGCAGGTAAGGGGAGGCAGAAGTCAATGTAAAAAAACTCTGATTGGAAAAGGGTGGGATTTTTGACAACATGGGTGGACCTTGAGAGCATTGTGGTAAGTGAAATAAGGCAGAGAAAGACAAATACTCTATGATCTGACTTATATGTGGACTCTAAATAAACAACAACAAAAGAAACCAAGGTCATAGACAACAGAGAACAGATTGGTGGTTGCCAGAGGGGTGGGGGGCAAAATGGGTGAGGGGGGTCAAAAGGTACAAACCTCCAGTTACAAAATAAATAAGTCATGTGGGTGTAATGTACAGAATGGCAACTATAGTTAATAATACTGTATTGTATATTTGATAGTTGCTAAGAGAGTAAATCTTAAAGTTCTCATCATAAGAAAAATAAACTGTGTGGTGATGAATGTTAACTAAACTTATTGTGGTGATCATTTTATAATATAAACAAATATTGAATCATGTTGTACACCTGAAACTAATGTTATATGTCATTATATCTCCATTAAAAAATTAATAGATAAATAAATAAAAAGAAGTATTTATGATACAGCAGAATGGGATTCCTGTCATCCTCTTTACTTCTCTCTAAGCCCTGAGTACTCAAGGAATGAGAGTTCCTGCTTTTTCCATTAAGCATCCTAATAGGAGTTCTTTAGCTTCATATTATGGAAAATATTAAACATTATGAAAATAGAATAATATAACAAACCTCCATGTACTCATCACCCACTTTCTACAATTATCAATTCGTGGACAATCTCATTTAACCTTTATTCTGCCCCCTTCCCCCAAACCATGCCCTGGATTATTCTGTGGCAAATCCCAGACATCAGATAATTTAATCAGTAAATATTTCATCATGCATCTCCAAAAATACAATCTTTTTAAAAAATATAACTACAATGGTATTATCACATCTAAAGAAATAATATTATCAGATAGTCTATCAGTGTTCAGATATCCCTGATTGTCTCATTTTTAAAATTTATGACTTTTTCTCCACCTTGCTTTTTTTCATTTAACATTGCATCATGGAAATAATTCCATAGTACTATATAGAGATATTGAAAGGAGCCTTTTAATATATAATAAAGCATTGGGGTTTTCCCATGTGAAAAGAAAGCTGTATTAGTAAGATAGGGATTTACTTGTTTTGTCAATGCTCCACTGGGAAAAATCTGAGAGACCCAAACACTTCCCACACTACTCACAGAGGGGCCGTCCCATAATGAAGTAGTGAGTGATGTACTTCCTATTCTTGACCTGGATGGAAAAGGCAGAGGGACAGAAAAAAGGGAGGGAAACTAGAGTGACAAGCCACTCTCAGTACTCATATAGACGTAAACATTGACCGGCTGGGAAGAGAAAAGGAATGTTCACCATTCTCCAGCTGCCATTTTGTATTTGTGGTTATCTAGTAGTAATTTCACTTCCTTTCTGTTAGTGGACCGCATATGCAGGCCCCATAAGATGCTGTTGGACATGACGGGTTGACATTTATTTAGACACCTTTGGCACTAAATGCGATATTTGGAAAATCACTTTATTTCTCTGGGTCTCAGTTGTATCATCTATAAATTTTGAGACTAAGTTATATAATCCCAAATGTTCCTTCAAACACTAACACTCTGTTTTCTTTCAAAATAATTAAAATTTTAAAAATTGAAATCACCAGAATTATTTGTGGATATCTAAAGTAGAAAAATCAGGACTTTGCTCTGTGCAGGGAAAACTTCACTTTTTGAAACCAAGAGCAGTAGATTTAAATTAAACATAAAACAGAATGTTAACAACAATCTAGCTGTAAAAATAAATAAATAAATAAATAAATATTTAAAAGTATGGATACATTTTGTTGGGATTTACAGTAGGCTGCTCTCCTGAGAACCTAGGCAATTAGGGCAGGTACATAAATAGCAGATGGGAACCTGATCATGGTAGACAGCAGAGTGGCAGCAGAAAAGAAGGAAGGAAGCAATGTTCACCAGCGATAATCTGTTAAAGAACATCAGAGATTATGGTTCAAATCTGATCTGACTCAAGGTGATACATACTTATGTGTTGTTTCCACATGCAATGCTAAGCACGACATTGCATATGGGGGAAATGCTCTTCAAAGTTTACAAGAAAGATGGATGAAAAATCAGAGTAATTCCAAATTTCACAATGTAGAATAAGCATACTTTTCACTAGAGTGGGACATGTGAAATAAAAATAGCATCATCCCTGCTTGACAGAACCGTATTATTTCAACATGTATTTTACTACTAAGGAGAGAGACTAGGATGGTCAAGGGACATCCAGAACTTGCCAAACAGATGGCAGCATAGATAATGTTTTCCCCTTTTTAGAAAGAGCATGGCCCAGGGTGGCATTTCTGAAATACTGTAATCTAGTGAGGAGGGATATATGAAGGGTTCTAAATGGCAAGAGTCCAGTTTAAGTCTTAGGTAAGACTAAATCATAAGTTTCATAAGTAGCCTTTAGAAAGTCACTTGACTACCCTGGGCCTCAGCTTCATTATTTATAAAATGACTTTCAAACATTTTTTACTTTACTAAAAGAATATATTGCTATGTTTGAGTTTCCAAAAAAGTAATAAATGATAATAATGGCTGCCAAACAAACAGAGTGACCCTAGTCACAATGCCCACTGTAACCTCTTAAGAAAGGTCTTTATCAAGTTGCTTGATTGGTCTTTTATTGTCTTTTGACCTCCTCTTAAAGTGAACTGGTATCCATTTGGGTTTTATTAAAGCAGAGGAGTTCCCTGACTCTGGGTGCCTACCATCTCTTTGACCAAAGCCAGTGCTAAACTCTATGTTCAGCTTCTCTGTGAAATCAAAAATTTAAGAAACACAAGAACAGTTGATTGTTCAGAGACAGAATCCATTGAATGTATAAAATGTGCTACCTACCTAATACCTTCTCAAGCTAACTAGTGTCTTCTTTGAGAATGAGCCGTGGAACCATAATCTCTACTTTAAAACCATGTTTTTTTGTTTTTGTTTTTCTGCAAATGGAGCCATAAGCACAAAGCAGCAACTTTACAACATTTCTGAGGTGCACATATGAAGGTCTAAATTTATAGTGGTGCCCCCTGGGTTGTGAGGAGGCAGAGGAGAGGGAGGTGGAATGAGTTCTGTTACATTCATGTGACTCGAGATTATAAGAGATGTTTACAGGAATCCAACCTCTGCTGAAAGGAATTGAACGCTTAAATAAAGACTTGGCTTTAAGTACCTGTTCCAGCTCTAAAATCTTCACTTTCTTGCATGTAAAATTCGACAGTAATCCCTACTTCACCTGGCTGATGTGAAGATTCACAGTAGATTCTCAATGAACGTTCCTTCATACACATTCATCCTTCCAGCACAGGACAAAGAAGTCAGAAAGGATTGGACACAGAGAATTTCCAGGGACCTAGCACTGACTGTTTGCAGGCTGGATGTTGTTAACGGGCCACTGTTTTTTTTTTTTTTTTTTTTTTTTTTGCGGTATGCGGGCCTCTCACTGTTGTGGCCTCCCCCGTTGCGGAGCACAGGCTCCAGACGCGCAGGCTCCGGACGCGCAGGCTCAGCGGCCATGGCTCACGGGCCCAGCCGCCCCGCGGCACATGGGATCCTCCCAGACCGGGGCACGAACCCGTATCCCCTGCATCGGCAGGCGGACTCTCAACCACTTGCGCCACCAGGGAGGCCCCGGGCCACTGTTTTAAATAGAGGGGTGGGGGGCTTTCAATAATAAAGGAGACATGGTTGGTTCTTAAAAGAGGTGATGAGTAAATTCTTCCTAGGAATACTATGGGACATGAAAGTAGCAACCATTACATATGTATAACTGGAATCTAATCATGAGAAAACATCAGCAAACCCAAATAGATGAACATTATACAATGTAACTGGCCTGTACTCTTAAAAAATGTAAAGGTCAAGAAAGACAAGGACTGAGGAACTGTTCCAAATTAAAGCAGTTTAAAGAGATATGACAACTAAATGCAATGTGTGATCTTGGAATGGATCCTGGACTGGGAAAAATAACTACAAAGACATTATTTAAATTATTGACAAAATTTGATTATGGACGCTGAATTAGATAATAGAATTTTATCAAAATTAAATTTCCTGATTCTTATAATTATACTGCAGTTATGTAAAATAATGTGTTGTTCTTAAGAAATATATACTAAAGCATTTATGGGTAAAGGAGAACAATGTCTGCAACGTAATAGCAAATATGGGGGGGAGTGGTAAATTAAACAGAGCAAAATGTAAATTAATTGGTCAATACGAGTAAAGTATGAATCATTGCAACTTTTCTCTAGATTTGAAATTAAATAAAATTCTAAAAATTTAAAAATGGGTGCGAGACAAAAAGAGGACAGTACAGAGCTGTGATAAAGGGTACATAACAGGTGTACCTGACATCTTGGGTGGAAGAAAGGGTCAGAGAAGACTTGACAGAGGAACTGACCTAAGCTGTGATATGAAGAATAAATCATTTTTTTAGGTGAAGTGGTTTAGTGAGAGGAAAATGTTACAAAGGGAACAGCATATATGTAGACCTGGAGGCAAGTAGGGGGAGCATGATGGATTTGAGTAACTGAATATATAAGGGGGGCAGGCACTGGTGATCAATGAAGCTGGAAATGCAGGCTGGATCCAGATCATAGTGGGCCTTTTGGGGAATAAATATTTGAGATGAGGCTTGGAAAAATTCATAGGATATAAGGGAAAGTTAGTGGGTTTTATCTGTAGTTTTCTGGCAAAGGATTTTCAGGACATTTTCTGGCTGTAGGCTTTTTAGGGGAATGGGAAGAAGAAATTTTCTTGAGGTTGTTTATGGATACAATTGACTAAGAAAAAAAAGGGTAGGGAGAAAATCCCAAACACTGCTTCACACAGAAATTCTAAATTTTTGGAAATACTCTGCTGCATAGCACAGTACCATATCACCAGTGATAGAAGGCACTGTTTTTAAGAAAAAGCTCTGTTCTCAAGGAAATTACAAACCAATATCTGGATTAGGCTGGAGAAGGTAGAGTTGGGAGATATGCTCCTCAGCATAGGAAGCACTCTGATGTACAGATTTTTGTCTTTTGGATAGAGCTTAGTACAGAGGATAAAAGTTAGAATGACCATAGGTACTAGGAAGGTTAACATATATTTAAAGTAGATCAGATGTAAGAAAAGCATTGTGCAGTCCAGACAAGATGGCATAGACTAATTTCTCCCTGTCTTCCAACTATATATCCTGGAAACAAGATTTTAAGCACAACTATAAACCCTGGAAACAATGTAACATGGAACCCAAGGAGAAATCTGAAATGTAGAAAGAGGAAGGCAGACTGGTTAGGAACACCAAGATTGAAGAAACAAATAGCAACAGAGTGTCTTGAGACACCATTCCACACAAGAGCGTAATCAAGGCCCAGCATCCTCCACCCACTAAGCTAGAAACAGCAAGTGGTTCAAGTAGGCTTATTCCTCCCCTGGATGGAACAGTGGTCCTAATAACAAGAGGCACTTCCATTGGCAGCAGCAAGGGGGATAGATCAGGAGCCCCACTGACAAGTGTCCAGGGGAAGCACTCTCCTATCCTACTGGGCCAGATACTCTCCTCTCCTACACAGAGATACCAGGAAGCTTGGCAGCACTAACAGGGGGAATCCTGCAACAACAAAATCCATCTAGAAGTAGTCTTTGTCCCAATGGACTAGAGAACTCCTTCTACCATGAAAAAACACTGGACAGCTGGGTGGCACGGGCAGCAGAAATCCCACTATAACAGGTGGCCTAGCCTATGAAGCAGTCCCTGTCCCTGCTGGGCCTGAGACTACCATCCACCAGGTGTACCCACCAGGGAAGTTCTGGAGGGAAGGGGTGGAGACTCCCTTCACCCACCTAGACAGGCACTTTCTGCCCTCTCAGGCAGTATCAGCAAGGATCAGTGTGAGCCCCAGTGACATGAGACCGAACAAACCAAAATTGCATTACAAAGTCTCAGAAAATTAAATTGTCATTGGAACTACAGCCCACAAAAGTAGGCTAGGACCTGTGTGCTAAACCTAAACAGAGCAACTGCCTGCTACAATAAAAGAGTAAAATAGCACCCAGGGTCTTCTAACATAATAGTCAAAATGTCCAGGATACAATAGAAAATGACCCCTCATACCAAGAACCAGGAAAATCACAAGTTGAGTGTGAAAAGAAAATGAACTAATGACAATACCAAGATGAACCAGATGATGGAATTATCTGGCAAGGATTTTAAAGCAGCCATCATAAAAAATGCTTCAACAAGCAATAACAAAAATTTTTGGAACAAATAGAAAAACAAAAAAGTCTCACCAAAGAAACAGAATTTTTAATGGAAATCATACAAAAGAAGGAAAAATACAATAACTGAAATAAAAACTCATTGGATCAGCTCAATAGTAGAGTGAAGATGATCCAGGATAAAATCATTGGACTTATAGTCAGAATGTACCCAATCCAAACAACACAGAGAAAGTAGATTAGAAAAAAAGGGAACAGATCTTCAGAGATCTGATAAACAATGACAAAAGATTCAAAGTTCCTATTATCAGAGTTCTAGAAGGAGAGGAAAGAGTGGATTTAAAAGATTATCTGAAGAAATAATGGCTGGAAACTTCCTGAATTTGGCAAAATCATAAACCTTCAGATTCAAGAAGCTAAATGAATCTGAAACAAAATAAATCCAAAGGAATCCATGGCAAAACACATCACAGTTAAACTTCTGAAAAGCCATGACACAAATGTGATTATACATTTCAAGTGATATTCTGCTTCAGTGTCAAGAGCCAATAAGGAGTAGTGGGGACTGGGGTGAACTAGAGAGTACATGTGCCATCTAAGGGGCAGCCCCTGTTCAGCTCTAGCTAGTTATATATGTGGGAATTCAGATCTAATTTCTTTGTGGGTGAAATCTTAACCTTAAGTGTAAGCAACTAATTATTTACATTTTAAGTCTGTATGCCAGTTCTGTAGCAAGAGGAAGTAGTGACTTTGGAACTAGACCTGAGACTGAATCCTTACTCTACCATACAATATTGGACAAAGCCATAAACTCTCAGAGTATGGGTCCTCATCTATAAAATATTTTAGTAAAGAATCTGACTCCATTTTTTGATGTTTGAGTGTGGACAGCTTTTAAGCCTCATCCTTCCCTCTTCCTCTTCTGTCCCACATCTAGAAAAGCTAATAAAAAAAGCCAAGGTGCTCCCTCCTTTGGTGCCCATGGAAGATTCAAACCATGCAAGCCCCTGCCCATGAGTAGAAACCCTCACACAAGCCCAGCCCTAACCACAATAAAAATCCCAAACCACTCTCCTTCCTGTATTCTCTCAAGTGATTTTCAAACCAGCTTGGGAAGCCTGCCTTGTTGTCCCCAGAGACCCCATTATGTAACTAATAAACCTTTTAATAACCTCTTGGTGTATATGTGTGTCATTATCAGTCTCTACATCTGGACAAAATTTTGAGTGAAGTTCTACCCTGTATCTGTAGTGTAGTGTGCCACAACAAATGGAAACTATAATATTTACACTGTAAAGTTCCTGTGAGGAATAAATAATGTCTGAAAGATGCCCTGGCCACAATATATGCTCAAAAAATAGCAATTACCATAGTGACACATATTACTGAACAGAAGTTTCCCCAGGCCTTCTTTTCCCTTTTCAAAAAATGTGCCCTTTCTTTTTTTTTTTCAAGAACAGGTGAGCATTCCAACAAGTCTCAGGCCTAGGGACTGGACAGAAGCAAGAACAGCCACTAGGGATTATAAATGGTATGGCCTGCTTGCAAGCTTTTTGATATGTTTCCAATGTATGTCTTCAAACTTGTTCTGGTATACTCATTCAGAATACCTAAAGAAGGGCTTCCCTGGTGGCGCAGTGGTTGAGAGTCCGCCTGCCGATGCAGGGGACACAGGTTCATGCCCCGGTCCGGGAAGATCCCACATGCCGCGGAGCGGCTGTGCCCGTGAGCCATGGCCACTGAGCCTGCACGTCCGGAGCCTGTGCTCCGCAACGGGAGAGGCCACAACAGTGAGAGGCCGGCATAACACAAAAAAAACAAACAACAAAAAAAAACAGAATACCTAAAGAAATCTTGAAACAAAACTGACCTACAGATGGGTTCTGTTTGGCCCATAGAGTGTTTTCTAAATATTTTGTATTAGTTGCCAGTATTTTAAAATCAGGAGGTGTCATATGAAAATCTGGGTTTCTAGTTCTCTTGAAAATTTGGAAGACCTAGCATCACTGTACTCATATTCCTGCTTGCTGAACAGTAGCTGCCCTGGATAGTAATTTTTGATGTGAATTTGGGCAGAGCCAAAAAGTGAGATTTTAAATCTAGAATCCTACAGTTAAGAAAAACCATAAAAGTCATCTGGTCCAGCTTCTTTCCAAATGTAGGTATTTTGTCCTCTATAGCATACCTAAAATGGGACCAACAAAGCCTCCAGACTCTTCACTACCTCCAGTGGCAGAAAGCCTGCCACTTCAAGAAGTATTCCCATTCCACTGTTCTCATCTGTAATCATCTGGTATTTTTTCTCTGTTGAGCCAAAATACAGTTCTCTTTATGTTCCATTCACTGAGTTCTTTATATATTTTGGATATTAACCCCTTATCAGACATGTCATTTGCAAATATCTTCTCCCATTCAGTAGGTTGTTTTTTTGTTTTGTTGATAGTTTCTTTTGCTGTGCTAAAGCTTCAGGTCAATAAGTGGTGTTGGGAAAACTGGACAGCTACTTACAAAACAATGAAACAAGAACATTTTCTCACACCATATACAAAATTAAACTCAAAATGTATTAAAGACCTAAATATAAGACCTGAAACCATAAAACTCATAGAAGATAACATAGGCAGTACACTCTTTGACATGGGTCTTACCGATTTTTTTTTTTTTGGTTCTGTCTCCTCAGGCAAGGGAAACAAAAGCAAAAATAAACAAATGGGACCTAATCACACTCCTGTGTTTTTAAATAAGCATGACATTAAACTGTCTAGAAGTAGTAGCCAGAATCATATTTGTAGCAGAAAAGAGTACCCTTCCCCCATTTTGATTTTCAAAGTATAGAAAGATATCTTTTCTCAATGAGCTTTTTAGAGAATAGAATGAGTTTGAGTCAAGTGCAAGTCAAACAATCAGGCGATCAAAGGAGGAAAAATTCAGTAGTTTGAAATCTTAGGCTATTAACGGTTTGTTTTTTTGTTTTTTTGTTTTTTTTGTGGTACACGGGCCTCTCAGTGTTGTGGCCTCTCCCGTTGCAGAGCACAGGCTCCGGAAGCGCAGGCTCAGCGGCCATAGCCCACGGGCCCAGCTGCTCCACGGCATGTGGGATCTTCCTGGACCGGGGCACGAACCTGTGTCCCCTGCATCGGCAGACAGACTCTCAACCACTGCGCCACCAGGGAAGCCCTATTAACGGTTTTTGATTCTTGACTGGGCTATAATTGGTGATAATTATTCCTTCATGAACAAATCTGAGGACTGAGCAAGACTGCTGAGATTAGGAAATGGGAAACTTCTCACAGTGATCATTATTGCATCATGATTAACCAAAAACTAATGGGTTTGGTTTTTAAGTAGCATTTGGGTTTTTCTGTTATAATTTCCTACTTAATTATAAGGATTAGTGTTGAAGCATACCTGTGAGTTATGGCTTCAGCCTACTGGAAATGCTCATACACATCCATATACTGAGAAAACACTGAGCTTGCCATGAGCATCCCACCAAGAGCCACTGACAGCATTTTCCAACAGACCTCTCTGGGTCGTGCCACCAATTACATGCTTTACATAAATCTCATGTTGCTTAAACCTTCCAGATAGAATAAAATGACAAATCTGTTTTCATTAATTAAACATATTACCAAAATGTTGCACTAGGAATGCAATATATTTTCTCTCTTTTTCTTTTACAAGACACAAGAAGGTAAGAGAATTAAAAGGAGAGAATTGGAATGTGGGAATGAATTTCCCCACTGAGTGATTTTAAATCAATCTTTGGACTCAAGTTTCATTTACTGTGCAAACAAGTTATTATTGACAAAAAGAGATAAACGACAATTGTACACATACACCCAAACTACTTTCAGTGACAAAATTTTCAAATTTGTCAATGAGTAGTGTAAACAATTTCTATATCCACCCGTATAATAATCTGTGAAGTTATTAATGTCTGATTTCTACAGAAGGATTTAACAAAGATTAATTTGTTAGTAAGGAATAACAAATCAATTGGGATTTGATGAGAAGGATAGCTGATTCTAGTACATGGGTAAATTTCTTACATTTCTCATATTAACGGTATTTATTTTCAGTTTTAAGTCATTTTCTGCTTTGCAGCCTTTAAAAACACAAGCTTATCAAATAAATACAAGCCTAGCTTACTGGCCTTCTCCTAGAAAAAAATTTTATACACATGTTAAATTGAAACTGTAATATTGGCTCAGAAAAGAGCTGTGGGCTAACCATAGCTAAATGGTTGCCAGACATCAGAAGACCAAGTCCTTAGTTGGGGTGGGTGAATATGGGCAGGTATTTCAATCTCTCCAGATTCCTCCAGTTCACCAGCTTTAAAATGAGTAAAGAATCTCTAAGATCCCTCCAATTTGAATATTTATTTAAGGTCTTTATATATTGAACATGACTTAGTCACTAGCTAATGTCTAGCTAATGTCCCATAATGGCAAATCAGTTTTGATTGTACTAATCTAATCTTTAAAATGCCTAACCAAATAGTTTTTAAAACTAGCAACTAGCCTTGAAACTAAGTGATAAACTTAATTTATCAGTTTTTTTAAAATTTATCAGTTTTATGTGCCTTAGAAAAGGTACCATTTGGGGTTGCATCTATATGACAAAACCAGAACAATTTGGTTGTAAAAGAAGGAAAGAATGGAGTACTTTGAAGATGATCAAACTGTTCTTAAAGAAAATGAAAGTTACAACCATAGTTAAGATAGTCATCCTCACTCCTAAATCCCCTTAGGGTTATGTTCCTAAATTTGCTATCCTATTGGCTAGAGGCTGGAACTGATAGGTGTGGCCAATGCCACAAGGGAAGCTTCCTATAAACAGAATTACTGGCTTTGAAAACAGAGCTATTAACCTTGAGCATCTTTAATCGCCCACCAAATAAGAATAAGCACCCTTAAGCTCTCAGCGATTAACCTTTATTACAGCAAGTTGCTCCCACAGGTTTTCCTACTTACTTAAAGACAAAATAGCAGAATGACTGAGTTTAATACTGTTAACATTTTCATAGCGTATTTGGGTTCCACTGATGTAAAAAAATGTTTTATTACCCTTAAAAAATGTGTTGGGGGCTTCCCTGGTGGCACAGTGGTTGGGAGTCCGCCTGCCAATGCAGGGGACACGGGTTCGTTCCCCGGTCCGGGAGGATCCCACATGCCGCGGAGCGGCTGGGCCCATGAGCCATGGCCGTTGGGCCTGCGCGTCCGGAGCCTGTGCTCCGCAACGGGAGAGGCCACAACAGTGAGAGGTCCGCGTACCGAAAAAAAAAAAAAAAAAATGTGTTGGTTGCAACAGTGAAAAAAAATGTCCTAAGACAACTAAAATGTTTGAGTCACGGCTCTGGGCAAAACGAGCTTTAGAGGAAGCAGTCTCTTAGCTGGTATAACTAGAAAAGCAATAGACCAAGAGTCAGGAGACCTAGAATTTAGATCCAATTCAGTATGAAGAGAATGAATAAGGAGGCACTGAAATTCTCTGGGCCTCAGTTTCCTCAGATAAAATTGAAGACTGTTGTATTGGATAATCCCTAATGTCCTCTTGAGCTGTAATATTCTGAGTCTAATCTATGCTTGTGTGATGAGCTAACAGGTACTAATTCAGATAAGCCATTTTATTTAGGTACAGAATGATGAAGATAGGTATGCTCAATTACTCTTCAGATTGCATTTGGACATTAGCCAATTCCAAGAATATAAGCTGAGATGTATACCCCCAGAAGCTAAAGTGCAGGATTCTAGGAATGTAATAGCAATGCAGCTTTTGAGTATTTCAGAGGCCCTCACAGAATTTCTAATACTTGTTGTCCTTTTATACGTTTGGTTTTATAGATCTAAAACTTTTGAGGTAATTTCTCTGTGGCTACTATGCATGCTATTTAGTAAGATGTTAACAGGCAGAGATTGGTACCAGAGAAATTCATGGGCTTCCGATAGAGAAGTAAGGGGTAAACCAGCCCATGGCTCGGGAAAAGACAAATGTATCACAGATTATATTATAATCTTCTGCCCAATAATCATTTTTTCTATAATAGATAAAACATTTTTTTCATAGCAAGGAAAAGCATTTACTAATCACCATATTAAGTGATTACAAATTTCTATATTAATAACAGTTTTTTTTAAAATATTGAATCTAAGCCAGAGGCAGAATAACCTGAAAAGGCCATTTGAGTATGAAAGGATAAACCTGAAATAGGCCTGCACCTAGTGACAGCATAAAAAGAGTTCTATACTATGTATAAAATAAACAAGGACTTACTGTATAGCACAGGGAACTATATCCAATATCTTGTAATAACCTATAACAGAAAAGAATCTGAAAAAGAATCTAAACTATATTTCAATTTAGAAAAAAAGAGTGCTAAATTGCTCTGAATCAGACAATGGGAAGTATTGTCTATATATTTACTCTTGGGAGGAAAAGGTGAACAGTCTAAAGAGAACAGAGAAAGTAGAAGGAACAAGAAACAAGGTGGGAGGCTGAAGCCTGAGCTTATTTGAAATAGCTGAGGAACTCTTTAAGAAAAGGGTTATCAGTAATTCAATTTAAAATCCCTTGCATTGCTGAAATGAGATGTCCCTTCATCCCTACAATCCTTCAGAAAATTTTGCTACAAAGACCTTATACGAGTGTTCTCTCTATGGAAATCAAAGAAAAGGAACTGAGCTTCAAATCTGAGCCAGCATGGAGCTGGCTTAAGAAAGAAATGCAAGATATAGAGTAGAGAACAAAATCTAGACAGAAGCGAGAAATCAGAGGTAGAAAAAGAAACAGAGAAACTGCTATTTTTTTTCTATCCAAGCATCTCTTCTCAGATTCTTGTAGCCTGACCTTACCTTACTTTGGAGGAACTGACTTCCTAATTTCTTGTGGTACTTCTGATTTAGTCACATTATCCCACCTCACTTCACATGGCCACAGGGGTGGTCTGTGAACCAGGCTGGGTCAATCACAATTTCCCTTTCCTCTTACTACAGGTTCTGATCCAAGGGTGGGCCACACAGCACCAGTTAGAGACTTTTCCTTTAATTGAGAAATCTCAGATGGCAGATGGAACTAACCTTGCCTAGATATTTTTTTATTGTGGTAAAATATAAATAACATGTAATTTATCATTTTAACCATTTTTGAGTGTGCAGTTCAGTGGAATTAAGTACATTCACATCGCTGTGGAACCATTATCACAATCCATCTCCAGAACATTTTGAATATCCCAGACTGAAACTTCATACCTATTAAACCATAATTTTCCATACTCCCTCCACCTAGGCCCTGGTAACCTCTACTCTCTGTCTCCGAATTTTACTAATCTAGGTACCTCATATAAATGGAATCATACAATATTTGTCCTTTTGTGTCTGGCTTATTTCACTCAGCAAAATGTATTCCACATCCATCCGTGTTGTAGTATACAACAGAATTTCATCCCTTTTTTTTTTACCATGGTAAATACACAAAACATAAAATTTACCATTTTAATCATTTTAAGTGTACAGTTCAGAGACATTAAATACATTAACACTGTTGTGCAACCATCACCACCAATCTCCAAAAAATGTTCATCTTCCCAAACAGAAACTCCATACCTATTAAAAACTATCTCCCCCATTTCCTCCTCCCCCTCTCCAAGCAACAATCATTATATTTTCTGCATCTATAATTTGACTACTCTAGGTACCTCACATAAGAGAAATCATACAATGTTTGCCCTTTCATGACTGTCTTATTTCACTTAGCATAATGTCTTCAAGGCTCATCCATGTTGTAGCATGTATCATAATTTCCTTCCTTTTTAAGGCTAAATAATACTCCATTGTATGTATATACCACATTTTGTTTATCTATTCATCCATTAATGAACACTTAGGTTGCTCAAAATGATTTTTCTTCATTTTGTTAATGTTATATTGACTGATTTTCATACATTGAACCAACCGTGCATTCTAGGAATATATCTTACTTGTTTTGCTGTATAATCTTCTTAGTAGGCTGCTGAATTTAGTTTAGTAGTAGTTTGTTGAGGATTCTTCCATCAGTGTTCAAAGGGATAATAAGTAGTCTGTACTTTTTCTTGTAGTATCTCTCTCTGGTTTTGGTAATCAGGATAATGTTAGCCTCATAGAATGAGTGAGAAAGTCTCACCTCTTCAATTGTTTGGAAGCATTTCAGAAATATCTATATATAATTATTCCTTAGATTTTTGGTAGAATTCACTAATGAATCCATCTGGTCAAAGGCATTACTTTGTTTGGAGGTTCTGACTACTGATTAAATCTCCTTATTAGTTATAGGTATATTCAGATTTTTTATTTCTTCATAATTCAGTCTTCGTAGATTATGTGTTTCTAAGAATTGTCCATTTCATCAAAGTTATCCAGTTTGTTGGAATACAATTGTTCATAGTACTTCTCATCCTTTTTATTTTTGTAGAATCAGTAGTAATGCCCCTACTTTAATTTCTAATTTTAGTAATGAGTTCTCTCTTTTTTCTTAGTCAATCTAGCTAATTATTTTTTATTTTGAAAAATAATCTATTAAGTATCTATCTAAAAATAATTTGTTAAAGATTTTCAATTTTGCCAATCTTTTCAAAGAATCAACTCATTGTTGAGTTCTCTATTTTTTATTCTCTATTTTGACTCTATTCTTCATTATTCCCTTTCTTCTGTTGCTGTAGACTTTGACTGCTTTCCAGAGCCCCTATAAGGTTATTTTAGCCATCTTTGGTGGTTTCTTTCCTTTATTTTGTTTCCTTTAACATTTCTGTGGGAAAATGAAGGAATGGCACCTCCTAGTACACCACTGTGCTGGTGTCATTCTTCCTTTTCCTAGATCTTGAAGAACATAGACCTCAACTAGCATTTGATTCAGTTAAAGCCATATAACTTGAAATTATATTTAATATTGAAAGTACTATTGGTTAACCAATTAATTAAGGATTTATTCTTTTGAATTGTAGCTTAATGTAACTCTGCTACTTTCAGGCTTGAGTAAAAAATTTAGAATCCTAATCTCAGTAGAGTGCTATCTTTGAGTCCTCTATTTCTGGGGTAAAATGAGAGCACCAGACATCTGCTGATGAAGGGAAGGTGACAGATGGTATTAGGAGTAGGGTCCAAAACTTACTGAAAGAGGAATAGTCATCAAACATTATCACCTACTATATAATTTTTCTTTTCATCAGCTTTACTCATGTCCCACAACCTTCTAATACCACAGAAAATGACAAAAGGATCCCTGGAAATGGTCGTTTAGTAGCTCAAACAAGTAAAAGTAGATAGCCTTTAACTGTTTATTGTGGCCCCTTATTTCATTCTCACTCTATGAAGACAAACCAATCAGCAAGCTAGAATTAATTTGTCAAGATTTAAGGCCCCTTTTAGACCTAAAGTTATAAAATTCTTGCATATTACAAATATGAGTATAACAGAGAAGGAGAATGACAAAGAAATATTCAAGGCTTCTTTCAATTAAGGAGGATTATTTTTTTGTTAGCTATACTCCTAGACCATTGTGGTACAGATCAAGTTAATGAATGAATGAAAGAACTAAAACCAGATTGATTAATTTATCAAATTGCTTAAATGAGCTGAGAACTTCTTTTGGAACAAAAAAAATAGGAAATCAGGGGAGATATTAGGGAAAAGACTCAAGTGAGCATCTCCTAAGGAAAAGCCTGAGGTATTCACGAAGCAAGGTGGAGGGGATTATGGTCACCTGCCTTGCTGAGATGAATGCTTTGCGTGTGTGTGTGTGTGTGTGTGTGTGTTTGTAGATGGCTGGAGCGGACTTTTTCAGGTTTAACTGAGTGTTATAAATGGAAACTCTCTTTAGAATATTCTGAGAAACTTCAGTAAAGATGCACTGGATGTTAGACAGGTGTTCTGTGGCATGAAAAATCATATGGATCCTCAGATTGCAAGTGGTTTGGCTTTATACAGACTATATAACCAAGTAGTATGTTTCAAATTTTCAGTCCTACATACAAAAATGATCAATTTCCCCCTTTATTTTCTGGAAGTTTCTCCATCAGTTTATGCATTCTGTAATAAGCAACTGAAAACCCAAGCTGCTTTAGACCATTGAAAGGATTTATTGCCTAATGGATCTGTACATTCAGAGGAAAGGCAGAGACAAAAGGATTGTCTGGTTTGGTGTATCAGTAATGTTGTGAGGCATCTGATTTCCTTCTGCCTCTCCATAGTCTCAGTGTGATGCTAAAGCTGTTTTCTATCATGGGTGAAATACTGCTGTACTAGTGGAGACTTTAAGTTCATATACAGTGCCACTCAAGAGAAAAAGTGTTTCTGCTTAGTATTTCAAGACAGAATATTGAGATTCATCCTGAATAGCCCACTTAGATGACATGTCAAACCCAGAACCAATGACTGGGCCAAGCCAGGATAATGAAATATGCTAAGCTACTCCTAAATCTGGTGGTCAACTTCCCCTCAAAGTACATCAAGGGGAAAGGATGATGAATAAAAATGCAGATACTGGGCTTCCCTGGTGGAGCAGTGGTTGGGAGTCCACGTGCTGATGCAGGGGACACGGGTTCATGCCCCACTCGGGGAAGATCCCACATGCCGCAAAGCGGCTAGGCCCGTGAGCCATGGCTGCTGGGCCTGCACGTCCAGAGCCTGTGCTCTGCAACGGGAGAGGCCACAACAGTGAGAGGCCTGCATACCACAAAAAAAAAAAAAAAAAAATTCAGATACCTTAAGCAAGGTAAAATGATTGCAGATTCAGGGTAGGCAATTACCAGCATCCACTACAGTTACAGCTCATGCTCAAATTTGTTTTACGTCTTCAACAAGGTCATACAATCTGCAAAGTTATCAATTTTTCATTCTTTTATTCAGTTTCTGAAGTCAACAGGAAATAATTATTCTTTTTAAGCCCATAAGTGAATGACTAAATGTTTAACATTATTAAAAAAAACATTATGGCAATGTATTACAGTGACATTTCTTAGGGTCAGAAGCCTGAATTCTGTTCATATATCTACCACCTCCTAGAGAAATGGAAATAAAAACAAAAATAAACAAATGGGACCTAATGAAACTTAAAAGCTTTTGCACAGCAAAGGAAACCATAAACAAGACGAAAAGACAACCCTCAGAATGGGAGAAAATATTTGCTAATGAAGCAACTGACAAAGGATTAATCTTCAAAATTTACAAGCAGCTCATGCAGCTCTCAATATCAAAAAAACAAACAACCCAATCCAAAAATGGGCAGAAGACCTAAACAGACATTTCTCCAAAGAACATATACAGATTGCCAACAAACACATGAAAGAATGCTCAACATCATTAATCATTAGAGACTTGCAAGTCAAAACTACAATGATATATCATTTCACACCAGTCAGAATGGCCATCATCAAAAAATCTACAAACAATAAATGCTGGAAAGGCAACCCTCTTGCACTGTTGGTGGGAATATAAATTGATACAGCCACTATGGAGAACAGTATGGAGATTCTTTAAAAAATTAAAAATAGAACTACCATACGACCCAGCAATCCCACTACTGGGCATATATCCTGAGAAAACCATAATTCAAAAAGAGTCATGTACCACAATGTTCATTGCAGCTCTATTTACAATAGCCAGGATATGGAAGCAACCTAGGTATCCATCAACAGATGAATGGATAAAGAAGATGTGGCACATATATACAATGGAATATTACTCAACCATAAAAAGAAATGAAATTGAGTTATTTGTAGTGAGGTGGATGGACCTAGAGTCTGTCATACAGAGTGAAGTAAGTCAGAAAGAGAAAAACAAATACCGTATGCTAACACATATATATGGAATCTAAAAAACAAACCAGAAATAGTGGTCACAAAGAACCTAGGGCCAGGACGGGAATAAAGACGCAGACCTACTAGAGAATGGACTTGAGGACATGGGGAGTGGGAAGGGTAAGCTGGGACGAAGTGAGAGAGTGGAATGGACATATATATACTACCAAATGTAAAATAGCTAGCTAGTGGGAAGCAGCCACATAGCACAGGGAGATCAGCTGGGTGCTTTGTGACCACCTAGAGGGGTGGGATAGGGAGGGTGGGAGGGAGGGAGACACAAGAGGAAGGAGATATGGGGATATATGTATAAGTATAGCTGATTCACTCTGTTATAAAGCAAAAACTAACACACCATTTTAAAGCAATTATACTCCAATAAAGATGTTTAAAAAAAAGACATAAAAAATTCATAGGTCGATAGGGAGGGTGGGAGGGAGACGCAAAAGGGAGGGGATATGGGAACATATGTATATGTATAACTGATTAAATTTGCTATAAAGCAAAAAATAAAATATATATATATATATATAAAAAAATTCATAGGTCTATATTTTCTTAACTCTGTAGCCTTGATGACCCACTAATCCTCTCTGGTTCACAAGTTTCTTATTTGTTCATCTATATTTTCTTAACTCTGCAGCCTTGATGACCCACTAATCCTCTCTGGTTCACAAGTTTCTTATTTGTTCATAGTAAAGATCATCAGAATTACCTTTCTTCAGAACAGAAGACTGTCAACACCTTACTATCAAACACCTAATAATAGAGGTTGGCATTTTGGGTAGAAGAGAAGAGCTAGGAGCCTATTGATGAAATTTTCACTAAAACATATTCTATATTCCCCAGTGTTCAAGGGAATACTATTCCCCCTTTTTTTTCTATCTTCATGTGGTATGATCACCAGAAGAGTATTTTGTCTTCTTTCCTGCTTCACTCCTTTTACTACACCACATGGATAAGGAAAGGTGGAGGGGATTATAGTCACCTGCCTTTTATTCCAACAATTACATCGCTGGTGGGCAACATCCATTTATTCTCTTTTGATTACAAAATAAACTTCATGAATCAGTGAAAATAAAGAGTAGGGAACTCCAAGGGCTTATCCTTCTACAGAAACAGTAAAAATAAGCAAAAGAGCTTTCAAAATGAATTTCCATGGAAACTCTTGAAAGTAGTTAAAGGTTTACAGCAACCAAGGAAATGCTGGATCAAGAAATAGATGACTTAAACATAGTAGGAGAGCATTGTGGCTTTTTCACATATCCTCACTCCACACTCCTTTCCAGTTTCACAGCAGTCCTGAAGACAGCATTCCAAATTCCCAGTATGTATCCCTGGTTCTGGAGAGAGCAGAGTAGACCTTGCCCTAAAAGGACTGTGTTCTTATGCTTTGGCCTGTCTGGGGACTCCTGAAGGACTGACGCAAGGCACTTGCCTTTGCTTTGTCTAACTCAGAACTTTCTCAGTGTAGAAAAGAGGCTCAGCAGAGGGTAGTTCTCAAAACTTTTGAAGGGCAAAAGGTCAAGCCACTGCCACTTTCACTGAAAGTAATCGTCAAGAGCTATTACCTTCTTCACAATTTTTCTTTTCCCCAGGTTACTTCCTTTCCTACAACTTTGCAATACTATGGAAACTGACAAAGAGAGCCCTGAAAATGGTCATTTAGCAACATAAGCAAATAAAATAGATTTTATTTCATTTTCACTCTATGAAGACCTGAGGCAAAATATTAGAGTTGGGGTAAATAGCAGACACACAGAAAGCCTGGGAATAAAACCTGAAGGAGATACTTTGGAGAATAAGGGCTTTGAAAACCTCTTACATATACCAGGGAATCTAGAAAGCCATATGCATAGCCAGGACAAGATGCATGCTGAGAAAAGACCTGATAAGAACCTATGTTTTCACTACAAATTGATCTTTCAGCTAAGTGAAACCAGAAAGTGAAGGTTAAAGCATCAATATAAATGACCTCGCTAAGCAATGAAGGAGTGCCTCAACACAGAACCAATCCACAAAGACTATGTATTTTTTTTCTTTTCCCTTCCCTTCCCTTTCTTTTCCTTTTCTTCCCTTCCCTTCCCTTTCCTTCCCCTCTTCTATTCTTTTCCTCTTCTCTTCTCTCTTCTCTCCTCTCCAATTTCTAACTTTAAAAAAACTATGGAGGTCATAAGACAATGGGGTGACATATTTAAAGTGCTGAAAGAAAAGAATCCTAAAAATCAAGAATTATATATCTAGCAAAACTATCCTTCAAAAATAAAGGAGAAATTATGATATTCCCAGATAAACTGAAGCTGAGGGTGTTTGTAGCTAGAAGACCTGCCCACTGTGGTCATGGTTTTTAATCCAGTCTATATGTTGCTTTATTCAGTTTGCTACTACTGTGTTGAAGATCTTTGCATTTATATTCATAAATGATATTGGTCTGTAGCTTTCCTGTGATGCCTTTATCTGGCTTTAATATCATGGTAATATTGGTCTCATAGAATGAGTTAGGAACTATTTCCTCCACTTCTTTTTAAAAAAAGAGTTTGAGAAAACTGGTACAATAAGTCCCCTACATACAAACCTTCAAGTTGTGAACTTTCAAATTTGCGAACGTGCATCTGGTTCCAGCAAGGAACCAGAACCTGTGCCATCAACATCAGGAGTGAGTGAAATTGCAGCTTGCCCTCCATCTCCTATTGCTGATGATCCTTCAGCTCTACCATCTCCCACCTCCTCTCCCTCCTCCAGTCAGTAACTCATCTTGCCTGTTCACTCGATGCCAGCCCCTGTATGCCAGCTGTTATACTGTACTACTGCACTTTTCAAGATACTGTACTGTAAGATTTAAAAAGTTTTCTTTGTTTTTTGTGTTTGTTTTTTATGTATTATTTGTGTGGAAAGTATTATAAACCTATTACAGTAGAGTACTATACAGCCAATTGTGTTAGTTGGGTACCTAGGCTAAATTTGTTGGACTTATGAACAAATTGGACTTACGGACACACTCTCAGAATGGAACTCCTTCGTATGTAGGAGACTTACTATATTAGTTCTTTAAATGTTTGGTAGAATTCATATGTAAAATCATCTGATCCTGAGATTTTCTTCATAGTAAGTTCTTTAATTACTGATTCAATCTCTTGTTATAGGCTTATTAGAATTTTCTATTTATTCTTGCATCAGGTTCAGTAATTTGAATCTTTCTAGGAATTTGTCAATTTTGTCTAGGTTATTTACTTTGTTATTATACAAATTTTCATAGTATTCCTTTATATCACTTTTAAAATTTTCCTGTAACTTCCATAGTAATGTCCCTCTTTCATTTCTGATTTTAGTAGTTCAAGTCTTTTTTATTCTTGATCAGTGTTGCTAAAGTTTTGTCAATATTGTTGATCCTTTCAAAAAAAGGAACTTTCAGTGTTGCTAATTTCTCTATTGTTTTTTTCTATTCTCTACTTATTTCTGCTATAGTCTTTATAATTTCCTTCCTTTTGCTTTCTTTGAGTTTATTTTGCTCATGTTTTTAGTTCCTTAAATTGTAAAACTATGCTATTAATGATATCTTTTTTCTTTTTTAATATGTGTTTACAGCTATAAATTGTCCTATGAGCACTGCTTTAATCACATCCCATAAGTTTTGGTATGTTGTGTTATCATTTTCGTTCATTTCAAAGTGTTGCCCTAATTTTATTGTGATTTCTTCTTCAACCCTTGGTTATTTATGAGTGTGTTTTTTAAAAATTTACACACATTTGTGAATTTACCAAATTTATTTCTTTTGTTGATTTCTAATTTCATTCCATTGTTTTTGAAGAACATGGCTCATATGATTTAATTCCTTATAAATATACTGAGACTTGTTTTATAGCTTAACATGTGGTCTGTCTTCAAGAATGTTCCATGTGCAGGGGAATTCCCTGGCAGTCCAGTGGTTGGGACTCCATGCTTTTGCTGCCGAGGGCCTGGGTTTGGTCCCTGGTCCGGGAACTAGGATCCCACAAGCCATGCACCATGGCAACCCCCCCAAAAGAAAAAGAAAAAGAAAGAAATAATTTTAAAAAAGAATGTTCCATGTGCACTTGAAAAGAATGTAAATTCTGTTCTTGTTAGGTAGAGTGATCTTTAGATGTATGTTTAGATCTGCTTGGTTCATTGTGTTGTACAAGTCTGCTATTTGCTTTTGATCTTCTGCCTAGTTGTTCTATCAATTATTGAAAGTGGGGCACTGAAGTCCCCAACTATTATAAATAATCTATTTCTCCCTTCAGTTCTGTCTGGTTTGTTTTGTGTATTTGGGAGCTTTGCTGTTAGGTGCACACATGTTTACAATTGTTATATCTTATTGATGGATTGATACTTTTATCATTCTAAAATATTCTCATCTCTATTAACAGCTTTTTTTCTCAAGTTCATTTTGTCTATATTAATATAGTCACTCCAGCTCTCTTCTGGTTAATGTTTGCCTGGTATATCTTCTTCCATTCTTTTACTTTGTTTGTGTTTTTTAATCTAAAGTGCATCTTTCATAGACAGCATATAGTTGAATCATGTTTTTTTGCCCATTCTGCCAATGTCTGCCTCTCAATTGAAGTTTTAATCCATATTCGTGTAATGAGTAAGATGTACTGATGAGTTAGCATTTACATCTGCCATTTTGCTACTGGTTGTCTATAAGTCTTATATTTTATTTATTATCTTTTATTTCTCTCTTCCTCTATTATTATCATCTTTTCTGAGGAATAGATATTTTCTAGTGTGCCATTTTAATTTCCTTCTTCAATTATATACATTTTTGCTTTCTTTCTTAGTAGTTGCCCTAGGGATTATAATTAGCATGTTAATAATACCAACCTAGTCCAGATTAATACCAACTTAATATCAATTGTATACAAAGTTTTCTGTTGACTAATTCTGGACGCTTTTTGTCGAGTGCTGCTTTCATTTGGTCTAATTGGGAGCAGTACTTGTTGGAATTAATCATTTGGTTTGCTGAAAGGAGCTCATAATAGAGGACTCCCAATCCTACCATATACACATCACCTTCTTTGGATGAAGACCAGCCTTTGGTGTGGTTGATGGTGGTTCATTTCATTTGCCCCATGATCACTTCCATTCCACATTATTGTACAGTATCCACTTTTCATCACCCGTCACAATTTTTTTAAAAAAACGGAACATTTTCATTACGTTTCAGTAGAGAACTGCATGTGGAAATAAGGTCAAGAAGGTTTTTTCGTGGAACACAAACATCAGAGCGGTTCACATAACCAAGCTGGTACAAATGATTTTCAACACTTGATTTGGATATTTTGAGTACATTGGCTATCTCCTGTGTGGTATCACATTGGTTGTTCTCAATTAATGTCTCGATTTGATCACTGTCAACTTCAACTGGTCTACCCGACCGTGGAGCATCGTCCAGTGAGAAATCTCCAGCACAAAACTTCACAAACCACTTTTTTTTTTAACATCTTTATTGGAGTATAATTGCTTTACAATGGTGTGTTAGTTTCTGCTGTATAACAAAGTGAATCAGCTATACATATACATATATCCCCGTATATCCTCCTTCTTGTTTCTCCCTCCCAACCTCCCTATCCCACCCCTCTAGGTGGACACAAAGCACCAAGATGATCTCCCTGTGCAAACCACCTTCAACACGTTCAATCAGTCACAGCACCTTCTCCATATACTGCACAAATCTTTTTGCATGTCTCAGTTGCATTTTTACCTTTGTTGAAATAATAAAGCATAATATGCCGGAAATGTTGCTCTTTTTCTTCCACCTTCAATATTAAAATAGCTACACAAAAATTCAGCAATTTTGATGTCTTTTTTTAAATGCACGCTGATATGACAGCTGTCACATACGATCTAACAAAACTGTTTTGAATGAAGTTAAAGACAACTAAGTGCTACTAGAGCCATCTTATGGAAAAAACTGAACGAACCTTTTGACCCACCCAGTAGTTACCTGTACTGGTGATCTTTATTCACGTAGATTTGAGTTACCCTCTAGTGCTGTTTTATTTCAGCCTGAAGGACTTACTGTAGAATTTCTTATAGTGTAGGTTTTCTAGCCACTGAGTCTCTCACTTCTGTGTACCCAAGAATGTCTTAAATTTTTCTTTATTTTTGAATTATAGTTTTGCTGAACATAAAACTCTTGGTTATAGTTTTCTTTCTTTGAGCCCTCTGAAAATATATCATCCCATTGCCTCCTGGTGTACATGGTTTATAATGAGAAATTAGCTGTTAATTTTATTGAAGGACCTCTTTATGGAATGACTTGCTTCTCTCGATGCTGTCAAGATTCTCTCTTTGTCTTTTGACAGTATGTTTATGCTGTGTCTAGGTATGGATCTCTGAGTTTATTCTTCTGTAAGGTCATTGAGCTCCTTGGATGCATAGATTAATGTTTTTCGTCACATTTGGGAAGTTTTCAGCCATTTTTCCTTCAAATATTCTTTCTACCCTTTTCATTCTCTCATTTCCATTTGAACTTACATTATGCATATGTTAGTATACTTTATGGTGTCCCACAGGTCACTTATGTATGCACTGTTTATTTTTATTCATTCTTATTTCTTTCTATTCCTCAGACTGGATAATTTCAATGGACCTATCTCAACTTTTCTGCTTGTTCTGTCTTCTCAAATATGCTGTTGAGCTTCTATAGTGAATTTTTTATTTCTGCTTTTGTTACTTTTCAACTCTGAAAATCCAATTAGGTTCTCTTTTTTCCTAGTTTATATCTCCTTATTGGTATTCTCTATTTGGTAAGACATGTTCTATTTTCCTTCATCCTTTAAACATTATTTCTTGTAATACTTTGAACATATTTTAAATTGCTGATTTAAAGTCTTTGTGTAGTAATTCCAAGATTTGGTACAGTTTCTATGGACTGCTTTCCCCGCTGTGTACAGGCTATTCTTTCTTGTTTCTTTGCATGTCTTGTAATTTTTTGTTGAAAACTGGACATTTTGAATATTATAATGTGGCAACTCTGACAATTAGATTCTGTCCCTTTCCAAGGGTTTTGCTGTTGTAGCTGTTTTGTTGTTGTTTATTTTGTTTTGAATTTTCTGAATTAGTTCTGTAAATTCTATATTCTTTGTCATATGTGGCTATTGATATTTCTGCCTGATTATCTAAGTGGTCAAATAATGATTATACAGAGATTTCCTTAAAAGCCTGGAATTAATATGTCTCTTCGTCTTTACTGAGGGACTCTTGTATGCATATCTGACCTCATTTTCAACACTCAGCCACATAATTTCACCTTAGTCTTCACTTCCTGCTTATGTGGAGCCTCGAGATTAGCCAGAGGTGAGAGATTCGGGCCTTTTCACTTCTTTCCTAGGCATGTTGACAACCCTACACATGCCTGTGAACTTCTGGATTCCCAAGAATATGTCAGAGGTTTTCAAAGCCTCCTATGAGAGATCTCATTTCTCAGTTTTTTTCTTTTAAGCTTTTTGATTAGCCCATTGTTTGATCCAACTGTTATCTACTGCCTCAGCCAGCCATGATGTTCAAATATTGCTTCTGATTATTTTCCATAAACATGACTGGATAATAGCGTGTTTTCACTGGGGGAGGTCTGAGTCTGAGTCAGATCACAAAGTCAGCCTTGTGAGTGCTGTCTTCCAAGGAGCCTCCATACAAATGAAATAATATCAATTCTTTGGAAATGAGGCTTTGGAGAAGATCTAATCCTATTATGCTACCTCCACTGGCAACTAAGCTGGTAGTTTTCACTGTGATTGCAAGTCATTGGTTTTCAAGGCTACCACAGAATTGGAAAGGATGGGATGGAAATAGGACAAAATAAATGCCACAAAGCTCATTGTTCTTGTGTGGATTCAGCCACTTTCTTGAGTAGATGCTCCCTGAATTACTACATGCCTTTGATTAATTCCCAGAATTTAATAAAAGTTGATTTAGACAATTTTTGTCAGTGTTCCTATTGATTTTATGGAGTAGAGAATTTTTGGAGATCCTCACTCTACTACTTTTGCTGACATCATTCAAGATTTAGATATTAGAAACACCTATCCTTGATGGAGATGTATGCAGCCTCTGTAAAGCCCCATTTATTTTTGC
Source organism: Mesoplodon densirostris (assembly GCF_025265405.1). Lineage (NCBI taxonomy): Eukaryota > Metazoa > Chordata > Mammalia > Artiodactyla > Ziphiidae > Mesoplodon > Mesoplodon densirostris. The sequence goes on along the minus strand of NC_082681.1, from coordinate 30,131,085 downwards.
ATTTATTATGATTTTAGGACCTGTAGGTCCTTGTGAATATTCTCAGTCATGCCAGCTAGCAAAACTAGAAGTAATAGCTTGCTTTCCTTAATATTTATTATATGCTTTGTTAACTGCAAGGCCAATGACTAGATGTAGCTAAAGAAAGAAAGATGAGTGATGAAAATAAATAAGAAGTATCCGAGTATCTCTTGAGCCTACAAAAATAGGCATCTATACATTTGAATGTTTCCCAAAGCACCTGCTGCTAATAGTCATCCACCATACAAAACGAAAAGACAACCTACAGAATGGGAGAAAATATCTGCAAATGATGCAACCGACAGGGCTTAATTTCCAAAATATACAAACAGCTCATACAACTCAACAACAAAAAATCTAACAACCCTATCCAAAAATGGGCAGAAGACCTAAATAGACATTTCTCCAAAGAAGACATACAGGTGGCCAATAGGCACATGAAAAGATGCTCAACATCACTAAGTATTAGAGAAATGTGAATCAAAACTACAAGGAGGTACCACCTCACAGCAGTCAGAATGGCCATCATTAAAAAGTCTACAAATAACAAATTCTGGAGAGGATGTGGAGAAAGGGAACCCTCCTACACTGTTGGTGGGAATGTAAGTTGGTGCAGCCACTGTGGAAAACAGCATGGAGGTTCCTCAGAAAACTAAAAATAGAATTACTATATGACCCAGCAATCCCACTCCTGGGCATATATCTGGACAAAACTATAATTCAAAAAGATACATGCAACCCTATGTTCATAGCAGCACTATTCACAATAGCCAAGCCACAGAAACAATCTATATGTCCATCAACAGATGAGTGGAAAAAGAAGATGTGGTATAGGGCTGTCAGGATGGCCGAGTGTTCTAAGGTGCTAGATTCAAGGTAAAAAAAAAAAAATGATGTGGTACATGTATACAATGGAATACTACTCAGACATATAAAAGAATGAAAAAGTGCCATCTGCAGCAACATGGATGCAACTAGAGATTAACATACTAAGTAAGTCAGAAAGAGAAAGACAAATATCATATGATATCACTTATATGTGGAATCTAAAATACGACACAAATGAACCTAGTTATGAAACAGAAACAGAATCACAGACATAGAGAACAGACTGGTAGTTGCCAAGGGGGAGTGGGGTAGGGGAGGGATGGAGTGGGAGGTTGGGGTTAGCAGATATAAGCTATTATACACAGAATGGATAAACAACAAGGTCCTACTCTATAGCATAGAGAACTATATTCAATATCCTATGATAAACCATAATGGAAAAGAATATTAAAAAAGAATATATATATGTATATATATATATATGTATATATATATATATATGTATAACTGAATCACTTTGCTGTACAGCAGTAGTTTACAGAACATTGTAAATCAACCATACTTCAATAGAAATAAAAGTTACTGAAGGAAAGTAAGAAACCATCTACACGGACATTGTTGATAATAGAGAATGATAGACAAATACATTGACAAAATAACTTTGCTCCCTCACCCTTTTAACATTTAGGATGATTAACAGCATTCATATATGTTTTCTTTCTCTGGGCTTCTTCTGCAAAGTGGTATAACTTTGAACATGCTTTTAGGACTCAAAACCTTAGTAAGCCAATGCACAATACAATCTCTTAGCCACTGATTTTCCTCCTCCTTTTCTTTCTATCTTTCTCTCTTTCTTTCCCGCAGGTTCTTGGATGATAGCTGAGAAGCTGCAATGATGTTGAGTAAGGTGAACACCTCTACCCCACCAGTTAAAGTAATTTTAAAATCCGCACAATGGTACATCAGCACCAAATGGTGCTTGAACTAAATCTCCTAGCTTACTTCTTACTCAGAAATAGTGGGAAGAGTGCATTAATAAGGATACATTTCACTAATCACCAATGAAATATTTCTGCCTACAGATACAGTGAATTTTACAGGGCTAATGTTTATAACAGTGAACAACTGACAATTTCATCCTAGGTGGTCCCAATTAACAAGAATATTCTGGACAATCATTTGCTTATATTTAATGAGGTGTCAGCCTTTATTCATGCCATTTGAAAGCCAAGAGTAAGTGATAATGTTACTGAGGGAGGACCTATGCCCCAGTAAAACTTTCTTATCAACACATATAATAAAGAATTTAACTTGATCTGAGAAATTATTCTCCTTTACATTTGAAGTACAAACAAAACCTAGGCTAAAGTACTTTCTAATCGGCTCTTTCTTTGCTTAGAGATATTAGAGGCTGTTTGATTTATAACTAATTTAATTAATGAATATGTTGTTTTTCAATATACTCATTTGATGGGTGAAACAGTAAAGAGAATGCTAGCAAGTTAAGAGAATAGAGTCAAATGATTTTAATCCACAACATGGACACCACATAAGTAAACTATCTGGAGCTGACTGTACTTGAAACGTCCTTATAAAAAGCCACTACTTTGAATAGCTCTTGATTTTCTGTTTAAACAAGAAAGAATTCAAGAAGGAACTGAAGGAGATTGGAAGAGAAATGTGTGTTGACAGATGGGCGAGCCTTCCAGTGCTCTGCTGCCAGGTAAAATGAGTCCACTGGAGTTGCAATCCGTTTCTTCCACAGCTGCAAGGCGGCTGGAGGCACATTTCACTACTTGTTAGTGCAGACCCAGTCCATTTGGAAACTGTCACGGGAAATAACAATTTGACGTTTAATAATTCACTCGTTGCTAAAGCCAATATTTTGGAATGGTATGTGAGGCATCCCACATTTAATAGCAAGAGCTTGAGCTATTGCTGGCAAGGTCATAACAACTTACTGGTTTTTGAGGCTTGGAATCTAATAGTACAAAAAAAAAGATGGCTTTTTATATACAAATGACAACTCATGCAAAATTCTGCTCCTTTAGTTCTGCAAAAAGGTAAAATTTCCTTTTAAGAATTAACAATGTGTTAGTGAAAACACAGAGTTTATGGAATACTCCTTTCCTAGAGCATACTTGCAGAAAGGCTTAAAATTACTCATGTGATGAAGATGGAAAGCGAGAGGGAGAAAATTAAAATATGCACTGTACCAAGGGCTTTATATGTATTATATCATTTAATCCTCAAAGCAAACCTGTGGTATTGGTATTACTCCCATTTCACAGGTAAAGAAAATGAGGCTGCATAAACAACGTCATTTTTATGTATTTTGATATTTATTTAATTACAACATGCAATTTACAACATTTGAACTACTGCAGCACACAAAACACACTTCTTTCCAGTTCTATACTACTTCTTGGGTAAGAACTAACTTCAGCCCCTGCACTGGACAGTGGTTTGACTGAGATGCAAAGGTGAAATAACTAAGTAGTGAGTTAGCTATTTAAAAGCAGGCCTCTCTAATTCCAAAGCCTGTATAAGTTTCATTATATCATGCTATTCCTCACACACTGTAGGATTATATTATGCAAGATTTATGGTCATTGGGAAAGTTTTGATGGTTAAAAAACAATACATTTTAAAAAAGATAAAAGAGAAGAGTATCACTTCAACCCCTGGAGGAGTGCTAAAAATCTACCATTATGAATGCATCCTTGTCTTTAAATGCTATATACCAGGTAAAAGGAAAAAAAGACCTTAAAGTGAACACTATGTGAGCCAAAATTCTCCAAATTGTGGTCCACAGATCATTATTACCGAGGGATTATTTTTAAGGATTGTTATCTGACAAAAGGGTTAAATTAGTTTGGCAAGATGCTGAGTTAAACACATTTCTTCCCTGTTAAACTTTCCCAAGCTTTCATTTACATTTTTATGAGGCAATTATCAATTGACTTTATTTCTTTTCATATGGTAATACCAGCAGTGCATAATATTTTGTAAATAAAATATATATCATCAAAAAAAATTTAACCGGGACTTCCCTGGTGGCACAGTGGTTAAGAATCTGCCTGCCAATGCAGGAGACACGGGTTCACTCCCTGGTCTGGGAAGATCCCACACGCTGCGGAGCAACTAAGCCCATGCGCCACAACTACTGAGCCTGCACACTACAGCTCGCGAGCCACAACTACTGAAGCCTGTGCACCTAGAGCCCATGCTCAGCAACAAGAGAAGTCACCGCAATGAGAAGCCCGCGCACAGCAACGAAGAGTATCCCCTGCTCACCACAACTAGAGAAAGCCTGTGCGCAGCAACAAAGACCCAATGCAGCCAAATATAAATAAATAAATAAATAAATTTAACCTTATTACATATCATCAGTGATGTTACATTGTCCCGAATAAAGAATATTTGGCATCTATGACAGTCTCTTGGTATTTTTAACCAAGTCTGAATAACAAATTGTTTTTCAAATGGTGACATATAATCACATTAAAACACAAATACAGTAAGAGTCCAATACAGTTACCAAATAATGAATGACAGGGAACAAAAGATTATTATTAGCATTGAATCATTTTAGTTATGAATAAATAGTAATTTAGCATCACAGTAAATTACTATTAATAGTAATAGTAATTTAGTTCCTTGATGAAAAGCTTGGTAACTTGCTAACTTGAAAGATCATACCACTGACATTTAAGTATAGTTTATTAAGCAAGTCCACTGACGTATACTGAACTGCCCACCCTATGCCAATTTGTGAAAACCTGTCTTTACCACCATTGGCTATCATGAGTAATGACGAAGTACTGAATAAAAAGCTTTTAATATGTTAATATGCACAGCAAAGGTCCAAGATGCACAGTGGAAACATAGGTTTCCTAAGTGTATCTTTCCACAGGAACTCACTTTACCAAATTTGTTCCACAGAACACTGGCTTGATAAATACCCTTCTGCGTTGTTTCACTGATCAACAACCAGGGTAAAGGAAGAGAAACAGGTTTGCTAAGAGAGAGGGGCAAGTGTTTGAGCCCCTGGGATCCAAGGAGATACCTCTAAAAATGGAAGATTTCAGCGACTCTAAAGCTCCCTCTTACAAACTACTTTGTAATTTTGCTTAGGATTGACTGCACTTGAAGAAATACCAAGGAAGCAGCACATGTGAAGTCTGATCACCCAACATACAGTTTTATTTTTCTAGACTAACGTGATGGCTAGCTGCAGACTGGGATAGTGAATTTGTTTCCATGGCTATTTTAATGTGACCAGTGACAATTTAACAGCAACTTTCCCATTGGTTCACCATATGACAGCAGCACTCAATAACCAAATGCAGGTGGCCAAGCCACAGGGGGTGCTGATGGCATTACGCCAATGTGGACTAAAATGAATGAGTGTAGCCACCATTCACTTGCCAATATTAGCCTTATGTATAGTTAGAGTAGATGGTTATTCAAATGTCATGATTTGAGCCATCCTGCCTCCAAATATCTTCTTGCTTATATTCCCAAAAGAATCATACTGCCTGGAATTCTTCCACTGGAGATATAGTCTTGGGGTTAAGTATTACCCTCTCTAGATATCCATTTAGAAATAAAAATACTTCCAGAAGAGTAACATATGAAATCCCGTATCAAAATTTATCAGATACTTTTCTTCTGTGATAAGATTAATGGGGTCCCACATATGGGAATGGGATAATGGGTTGTTGTAGGACACCAAAGAAAAATTTTAACTACCTCTCAATTTGACCATAGGTACTGAGCCAAATTAAAAAAATCAACAAAACAAACAAAAAATGCCTCCCTTGGCCCCTTATTTTTTCCATTCTCTAATAGCTAGCAACCTCTATAGCTATGGATAGAAAATCAGACAAGTAATCTTGACACTCTAATTCCATGGCCAATGTAAAAGGAGGCATAAATTACAGTGTTGATAAAAGCTCTGTCATAACTGTCACTTGGAAAAGCCTCTCAAATATGTATTTGGGGAGAGAATTAAGATCCACGGCATAACTAAGGGCTGAAATATTTGACACTAACTATAAAGGTAAAAAGATTTTCCAAGGAAGAAGAAATGAGTGTGGACAGGAATAATCAGGGAAAATTACAGGAAGAAGAAAGACTAGAGCTGACTTTTTTCATACCCAAACCCAGAATGAGATACAGGAGTGATAGTTATTTCATAGGCTCAAGCAGAGTTAGCAAATTGATTTCATCTCTTGTGCTAATTCCCAAAAATAGATAGTGGCTGCTGGTTGCCTAGAGCACTGTGTTGAGAAGGATGGTGAAAACTGCTTCCAGGCTTGGCATAAAAGAGTGCCATGATCAATTAAGTGATATCTGCCATGGGCTACAACCATCTTATCTGGGTATGAAAGCAAAAGCTCTCCAAGGACAATTTTGAGCTGATACTGATAAGATCAAACATCTGAACCTCACCTGGGCTAATATAAATCAATAGAATATATTCTCCACCACTGGGAAATTCTTATTTCCTACATTTACAGAATTTTAAATGGGGAATCTCTATAACCATCTCTCAGCGTTACCTCTTTTAATAGGTAGGCAGGTGCCACTTTGCAACATGGAAAATTTTAATTTTTGGTTTAGTTGAGTCCAAGCCAGGTTTAATGGTTTAAAAAATAATTAACATGGGCTCAGATAAAAAATTATGTATGCAGTGAGAATGCTAAAACACAGCCTGCTTAAATGTCTGAGAACTAAAAGGATCTACCTCCATTTGGTGCCAATTTCTGGCTCCACACCAGATGGGCCTACTAATGGTTGTGGTTCTGTGGGTTCTAAGAGGAATTGGAGAGACAGAAAAGTTTCATCTTAATGCTTCTCCTCACTATCCTCAGCATGGCTCTTCTCATAATTACATCTCCTCAAAAATCAGAGCATTCTAAGTCTTTTTTAGTATATCCTTGGTATTTATGAATCTAAGATTATATTTAAATATATTATGTTGAGTGAGTTTTGCTTTAATCCCTAACAAATTGTCATGTTTCCCTTTAAGAGAACACTTTGCATTCTGTTGTCATAGCAACAAAATGTGCTAGTAGGCTGAAAAACTGACATTTCCCCTTGATTTTTATTATTCATGATGCAGACACCATTTCCCCCATCACCTCCATCAGCACTAAAGGGTCTCTCCATTTAAATGTAAATTGACCATAAAAAGATAAAAGGTTCCAATTTTACTGGCCATGAAAGGTGCCTGTCTTTGCCATGCTTTTTTTTTCTTTCTTCTGTGCTTCTGCTTCAATACTTCTATAAAGGAGAGGCTCTTTAAAAGTTGAAGGGAATTTTTCATTCCACCAAAATCTGGGACCTTTCTTACGCACATAATACGCCAAAAGAGAGGGAAAATTGCTCTTACCAACAGAGGGTATAACCCCGGCTAACATTTATACACATAAATTTACACTATTCAAAGGATCTGCACAAGCATCTTAACCATTTGTCTCTTGTGAACTCTAAACAAACTCAAAATTCAATGCCTTCTCAACAATCTTCAAAACAAAGGCACACACAACAGCCTGCTTCTGATTTAGAAATGAGACATTCACACATCCTTCAGGACGAACTCATAAAAAGGTGTTTTTTTATGCATATAGATCTCTGTGCGACCAGAGAAGGTAGGATTCTCTTTAACTTCATCCAACCACTCTTTCCTCAGACTACCTGTTCAGCAAGTTTCCTTCTTTCCAGAATATACGATACAAAGAAGATACGAACATCAGCTCATTCTACAGTTGAAAGGTATGAAACCATGGAAGCAAATGTACTCAACGAACTTAGTTTTCTTTGTTCATTTTTATTTTTAGATTTTTTTAGATATGCAAAGAATAATCCTTTTACTTTTCAGTATTTATGGAAACAAATGGTTAGGGCTGAGAACTTTATCTGAACATAAATGTATATTTATTGAAAGACTAAATCATTTTATGAACTTGAAGAATGTTTTCTTGAAAGTTTTGGAAATTTTTCCAAGGTTAACCCTAACTCTGAGCCATTAGGATTTTGAAGTACATTCATATCAGTAGAGTGATCCTACAAATAGTCAGAAGGCTATGGATAGGGAACAGAAATTGCCCTCATTTCTCCTAAGTATGGTAAAGATTTTTCTAAATTCACAGGCGCACATTCCTGCCTTAATAAGTAGCAATTTAAAAAATGATTGTTTTTTCTTTGTTTGTTTGTTGTTCTTGATGATGATGCTTGTGTAGGACCTGAAATTTTATCCTGGGAGCATCAATCATTACTCTAGATTGGCAAGATGGTGTAGCCATATATTCAAGCAATAAAATCAGACACACTTGAGTCTGAGTCCTAGCTATGCCACTCACTAGCTATGTGATCCTGGGAAGATAAACTTAACCCATCTCGGCTTCAGTTTCCTCACCAGTAAAATATACTTTATATCAGTGTTAACTTCATTTATCCTTGTAAACATTAAATAATTCATATTAAGTTTAGCTGAATATCTGGCATATAGTGTTTACTGAATGTTAGCTAATTTTATTACTATAGGGGTAGTAGCTAAGTGTGAATATCCCCTGGAAAATTGCCATTTCAACCAAGTCCTTGATATAAGTTTATTTATGGATATTTGCCCCCTTTGATTTCCTCAAAAAATGGGAATAGAGGCCATTATGGGGCAACCAAATCATCAAATCTGCCAATGAATGATTTTCACCACAACCACAATAGCTTTATAGAATCAAAAGTAGGAGATCATGTAAGAGTCACCTAGTTAGAAACTACTCCAGATATATTTAGTAATCTTGATCTTAAAAATTACCAATAAAGGGGCAGAGTCAAGATGGAGAACTAGGAGGACGCAGAATTCGCGTCTCCTCACAACAAGGGCACCTACCAGGCACCGGTGGGGGACCTTGGACACCTAAGTGGATGGGAGTAACCCCCAGAGACCAGGTAGGACGCGGGGCATGGGGGAAGTGAAGGGGGGAGGAGAAGCAGAGGCAGGACGGGACTGGTGCCCCTGAGGGGCAGCTGGGGTAGGGAAAGGGATCCCATGCCCAGAGGGGGAAACTGGTGGACCACTGGGAGGGCAGAGGATCAAAAGGGAGCATGGCCAGGTTTACCCTGCCCACTTGGACCCCCAGGAACCTGCTGAGATCCCGGGCCTGATCCTCTGCCCACCTAGGCCCCCTCCAGCCCGCACGGGTCCTGAGGGAGTGGGAGGGAGAGAAGGGGGAGCAAAAGCAAAGGTCAGACCTCCAGGACCAGCACCCCTGAGAGGTGGCTGGAGGAGGGGAGGAGTTCCTACACCCAGCGGGACCCACCCACGGTTAGGGGTGCAGTGGCGACGGGGGAGACCATGGGGGAGATGGTGGGGGAGGGGCACAAAGGAATGGAAGGGAAGGGGACCAGCTCTTTCCCTACCCACTTAGGCACCGGGAAGCCTGTTGGACTCCTGGGCCTATTCCTCTGCCCTTGGAGCCTCCCTCCTGCCCTGCAGAGCCCAAGCTCCACCCCTACACCGCCAGCCAGGGCCCCACCTCTACACTCAGAGACCCGCTCTGAGACCCCATCCAACCACACTGGGCCTAAACCCCACAATGGAATATTACTCAGCCATAAAAAGAAACGAAATCGAGTTATTTGTAGTGAGGTGGATGGACCTAGAGTCTGTCATACAGAGAGAAGTAAGTCAGAAAGAGAAAAACAAATACTGTATGTTAACACATATAAATGGAATCTAAAAAAAAAAAAGGTTCTGAAGAACCTAGGGGCAGGACAGGAATAAAGACACAGAGATAGAAAATGGACTTGAGGACATGGGGAGGGGAAGGGTAAGCTGGGACCAAGTGAAAGAGTGGCATGGACATATATATACACTACCAAATGTAAAACAGATAGCTAGTGAGTAGCAGCCGCCTAGCACAGGGAGATCAGCTCGGTGCTCTGTGACCACATAGAGGGGTGGGATAGGGAGGGTGGGAGGGAGATGCAAGAGGGAGGGCATATGTGGATATATGTATACATATAGCTGATTCACTTTGTTATAAAGCAGAACCTAACATAACACTGTAAAGCAATTATACTCCAATAAAGATGTTTTTAAAAATTACCAATAAAGAATTCTATATTCAAGCAGATTTTTCTTGGATCTAATTGGAAACCCTCTGGCTAGTATTTCAAGTAATTTCCTTTTTTCTCTTCTTTGATGATGAAGAACCACTGATCTCCATGATTATTTTAATAACCCTTAACAGAGCCAGAGTTTAATCACAGAATTATGGGCATCAGATTTGGAAATGGTATTACAGATTTGCCAGTCTAAATAATTCATCTGAAAGATGAAAAGAAACCTGAGGCTGTCATAAGAATTGACACGCCCAAGGTCATGAAACACAAGTCTCCTGGCTCTCAATCCATTCTGTGAAGTGTCGGCTCTGTGACAGACATTTTTTGTTGTCTTAGTTTGGGTTCTCCTGATAAGGGAGCCTGAAACAAGAACATGGGTACAGATAGCTGATACGCGAAGTGATCCTAAAAAGGACAAGTAAGTGGGGTCAAAGAGAAGGGAGAGAAGCCAATAAAGTGTGTGCTACTGAGTTGGTTACCTTGTCTACAACCGGGGTTCAACCCCCCTGGAGACCTTGTGAGGAATCATTTAGAAAGCACCTCAGAATTTTCCCGCTGAAATATTGGATGGTTGGAACATTTATCCACTTACCTCCTATCTTCCATTTGTTGTGGGTTAGCCTCAAGCACTTTAATCCCATCACCCTCCCAGGCTGCACCTTTGTGTGGCTTGAGCAGCCTTCTAACAATTTGGAGATAGTGCTGAGGTGCACAAGTAGAGAGGCTCTAAGGAGTCTTTGAGATGGGATGAACTGTCCACTGCAGCCGTGCTCTGGGGATGTTAAATGGGACAATGCAAGTGTTGACTACACTACTGTTCACCAATATCTAGTTATCTTTCCTTTTTGAGCAGAGAAGGGGAAGACTGCATTTCTCCACTCTTATTCAATAGGATGCAGCCATGTGAGAATAAAATATGAGCAGTAATAACCTATCACTTCTGTTCTGAGGCAATAAGAAACTCACGCGCAATCCTTCAGCACCTCTCCTTCCCTGCCTCAGCACCATGAAGAAGGCCTTGAGATGGTAAGGCTAAAAGACCAAAGCACCTTGGACTGCAAAGTCATATGAGGGACAGCTACCTTTAGGCGTCATCTAGGACCCACAGTGGACTCTGTGTAAACAGTAAATAAACTTTTGTTGCATTAAGCCACTGATATTTGGAATCTTGCTTGTTACTTCAACATACTTAGCCTATCCTGACTAATATAGGCTCTGTCGTCTATAAATCACATATCTTAAGATGTTTCTGAAGTTGTAAGAATGTGCCATAGTGAAACATCTCATGCTGTCTAACTATTCTTCATTATGATCATCAATATATTTGTCCAGAGGCTGGTCAAGAGTAGGGCTGAAATCTGTGACCAGAGTAAAAGTAAAGTTTATGTGGAGACTGGATATATATTGTGAACCTAATTATCATAATACTCTAACAATTACAATAACCAGCCTCAGTCAAGCTATAGATTGACTCATAAAAACTGCTCTGCTGTTTTACTTAATTACTTGCACCCAATGCCAGCACTTCAATACAGTAATAAAGAAAACCATTCCAACACTGGTTCATTTGTCTGTCTATCAAAAAACTGTTTTTTTTTGACATCATGATAGCTATGCCTTTTTTTTCCAGCAGGTAAAATCTAGAATTTTATTTTATTTTTTTAACATCTTTATTGGAGTATAATTGCTTTACAAGGCTGTGTTAGTTTCTTCTGTATAACAAAGTGAATCAGCTATATGTATACATATATCCCCATATCCCCTCCCTCTTATGTCTCCCCTCCCACCCTCCCTATCCCACCCCTCTAGGTGGTCACAAAGCACCTAGCTGATCGCCCCGTGCGATGCAGCTGAGCTATGCCTTTTTAAAGCCACTTCCCACATTAGAACATCTAGCACATCTCTATTAGCCAAGATTCAAGCTGTTCAAAGACACTCCAATGTACAGAAATGCTATAGTTATTACCCCACTGATTTCCTTCACATTATTCTCCTTTTTCCCTCTGTTGAGGAAAAACAATTCCAAGGATTGAGAGCCATGCCTTCAAGACTTTCTGGAGATGTACTCACACCAGAAAAGCCCAACTTTCAAACTCCTGGTCTTGAATTCATCTCTTTATAACACCTGTGTATTTACCCATGGACTTTGCCAACTCAACCAGTATGGTTTCTTTTTCCTATTGTGGTATATGACTGATAAATCCCCTGAACTTACTTGTTCTTCATAGGCCAGGTTTTGTTTACCTGTCTCTCTCAGACCTGTTTTTGATTTTTCTACGTCTACTCAGCACTGACACCAATGTAGCAAATTCTACTAATGAGACAGAGATAGGACATTCATTGAGCATTTTACTTCCATCAAAGCATCTGGAATCTTCCTAGGTGGCTGGATATTACACCCTGTCCCAGCAGTTTTGGTGCTTGGGGCAGTTTGGGTGAAGAAATATCAGCGCACATTTGCAAATGGCATGCAAAAGCATCCCAGAGTCCCAAACTGGAAGATGAATATGTCAGGATGCATTTCTTTTGTCTCCCATTTACTCTCAGGAGTAAACTGGCCCATTTATTATAGTCCTGTACCTACATGAGCATGACCATTCCCACCTGGCAAGGTAAAGGAAAAATGTCCGTTCAAGGCTTAGATTTCCTTCAAAATGTTTCAGTACATTTGGGCCTAACGGTGGCATTTAAGTCATGTTCTCTCTTATTCTGTAATTAAATTAACTTTAATTAGTTTCTCTCCCACCCCACCCCCATCCCCCATGCTTCATATAATTGCTGTGTTTTGAGTTTCCATTTATTCTAAAAATCTGAGTCATCTCATAAAGGAACTACTAACATGGTTGTTAAAATAACACTGAGAGAACTGTATAATGAATAAGTGGCAGGGGTCAGGAAGAGAGAGGAGGAGGAATCATGAAGTTATTTTTGTTTAATTATAATGCTTTAATTTCTTATTTATTCACTGTATGTCTATTATGTGTGATGCACAGTTCTAGGCATAGTCAGTAATACAGAGTCATATGAAGAGGATATACTCATAGTTCTTAAGAAAAACACAATTCAATTTATATATATTGAGGCAACAGGAAGAACTCAGAAAAATTTCCAAATTTCTATTCAAACTGGGTCTTGAAGGAAAAATGGTATTTCATCGGGTCTAGATGGGATGGTGGTAAAATATTTCAGGCAAGGGAATAAATAGCATGAACAGAGGTATCAAGGTGGCAAAATGAAATTAAATACTTTAGGTTGGATGGGGCATATGATCCATGAAGGGCAGTATTAGTTGATAAGTCTACAAAGGCAGACTTGCAGCCAGATCCCAGAGGGCCTTGAATGACAGACTGAGGACTTTTGACTTAATTCAGTAGGTTATGAGGAATCACTGATGATTTTTTGTACTGGAAAGTGATATGATAACACTGTGCTTTAGGAAGGCTAACCTGGCAGCAGCATGAATAATGGATTAGAAGTGAGAAGAAATGTGTGTGTGATTGTGTGTGTGTGTGTGTGTGTGTGTGTGTCAGGAGGGGAATTACTGTAAACTAAAGTGGAGGCACATCACAGACACACATGTGCACAAACACACACTTACCTTTAACCTATATATATTAAGTTACATACATTCAACAGAAATAGGAAAATAACATTTTTAAAACACTGTATATTTTGTCCACCATTTTACTCAAGAAATTTATACCCTGGAGTGATCATGAGTTGGGAGCATGAATAAGCTCCTTCCTCAGCAGGTCTCTGAGTTCTTGTTGGACTCGCATTGTGAGCATCTCACCATGCTGAATGGGATTCTATACTTAGAATGTATGCATTTTGTTTTGGTGTAACATTGTTCCTAAACTCAAGCCAACTACTTTAGTGCTCATACATATCGATAATTACCTTAAATGTAAATGGACTAAATGCTCCCACCAAAAGACACAGATTGGCTGAATGGATAAAAAAAACAAGACCCAAATATATGCTGTCTACAAGAGACCCACTTCAGACCTAGAGACACATACAGACTGAAAGTAAGGGGATGGAAAAAGATATTCCATGCAAATGGAAACCAAAAGAAAGCTGGAGTAGCAATTCTCATATCAGACAAAATAGACTTTAAAATAAAGACTACTAGAAGAGACAAAGAAGGACACTACATAATGATCAAGGGATCGATCCAAGAAGAAGATATAACAATTGTAAATACTTATGCACCAAACATAGGAGCACCTCAATACATAAGGCAAATACTAACAGCCATAAAAGGGGAAATCGACAGTAACACAATCATAGTAGGGGACTTTAACACCCCACTTTCACCAATGGACAGATCATCCAAAATGAAAATAAATAAGGAAACACAAGCTTTAAATGATACATTAAACAAGATGAACTTAATTGATATTTATAGGACATTCCATCCAAAAACAAAAGAATACACATTTTTCTCAAGTGCTCATGGAACATTCTCCAGGATAGATCATATCTTGGGTCACAAATCAAGCCTTGGTAAATTTAAAAAAATTGAAATTGTATCAAGTATCTTTTCTGACCACAATGCTATGAGACTAGACATCAATTACAGGAAAAGAGCTGTAAAAAATACAAACACATGGAGGCTAAAAAATACACTACTTAATAACGAAGTGATAACTGAAGAAATCAAAGAGGAAATTAAAAAATACCTAGAAACAAATGACAATGGAGACACGACGACCCAAAACCTATGGGATGCAGCAAAAGCAGTTCTAAGAGGGAAGTTTATAGCAATACAATCCCACCTAAAGAAACAGGCAACATCTCGAATAAACAACCTAACCTTGCACCTAAAGCAATTAGAGAAAGAAGAAGAAAAACATCCCAAAGTTAGCAGAAGGAAAGAAATCATAAAAATCAGATCAGAAATAAATGAAAAAGAAATGAAGGAAACGATAGCAAAGATCAATAAAACTAAAAGCTGGTTCTTTGAGAAGATAAACAAAATTGATAAACCATTAGCCAGACTCATCAAGAAAAAAAGGGAGAAGACTCAAATCAATAGAATTAGAAATGAAAAAGGAGAAGTAACAACTGACACTGCAGAAATACAAAAGATCATGAGAGATTACTACAAGCAACTCTATGCCAATAAAATGGACAACCTGGAAGAAATGGACAAATTCTGAGAAATGCACAACCTGCCAAGACTGAATCAGGGAGAAATAGAAAGTATGAACAGACCAATCACAAGCACTGAAATTGAAACTGTGATAAAAAATCTTCCAACAAACAAAAGCCCAGGACCAGATGGCTTCACAGGTGAATTCTATCAAGCATTTAGAGAAGAGCTAACACCTATCCTTCTCAAACTCTTCCAAAATATAGCAGAGGGGGGAACACTCCCAAACTCATTCTACGAGGCCACCATCACCTTGATACCAAAACCAGACAAGGATGTCACAAAGAAAGAAAACTACAGGCCAATATCACTGATGAACATAGATGCAAAAATCCTCAACAAAATACTAGCAAACAGAATCCAACAGCACATTAAAAGGATCATACACCATGATCAAGTGGGGTTTATTCCAGGAATGCAAGGATTCTTCAATATACGCAAATCAATCAACGTGATACACCATGTTAACAAATTGAAGGTGAAAAACCATATGATCATCTCAATAGATGCAGAGAAAGCTTTTGACAAAATTCAACACCCATTTATGATAAAAACCCTGCAGAAAGTAGGCATAGAGGGAACTTTCCTCAACATAATAAAGGCCATATATGACAAACCCACAGCCAACATCGTCCTCAATGGTGAAAAACTGAAACCATTTCCACTAAGATCAGGAACAAGACAAGGTTGCCCACTCTCACCACTCTTATTCAACCTAGTTTTGGAAGTTTTAGCCACAGCAATCAGAGAAGAAAAGTAAATAAAAGGAATCCAAATCGGAAAAGGAGAAGTAAAGCTGTCACTGTTTGCAGATGACATGATACTATACATAGAGAATCCTAAAGATGCTACCAGAAAACTACTAGAGCTAATCAATGAATTTGGTAAAGTTGCAGAATACAAATTTAATGCACAGAAATCTCTGGCATTCCCATATACTAATGATGAAAAATCTGAAAGTGGAATCAAGGAAACACTCCCATTTACCATTGCAACAAAAAGAATAAAATATCTAGGAATAAACCTACCTAAGGAGACAAAAGACCTGTATGCAGAAAATTATAAGACACTGATGAAAGAAATTAAAGATGATACAAATAGATGGAGAGATGTACCATGTTCTTGGATTGGAACATTGTGAAAATGACTCAACTACCCAAAGCAATCTACAGATTCAATGCAATCCCTATCAAACTACCACTGGCATTTTTCACAGAACTAGAGCAAAAAAATTCGCAATTTGTATGGAAATACAAAAGACCCCGAATAGCAAAAGCAATCTTGAGAACGAAAAACGGAGCTGGAGGAATCAGGCTCCCTGACTTTAGACTATACTACAAAGCTACAGTAATCAAGAAAATATGGTACTGGCACAAAAACAGAAAGATAGATCAATGGAACAGGATAGAAAGCCCAGAGATAAACCCACGGACATATGGTCACCTTATCTTTGATAAAGGAGGCAGGAATGTACAGTGGAGAAAGGACAGCCTCTTCAATAAGTGGTGCTGGGAAAACTGGATAGGGACATGTAAAAGTATGAGATTAGATCATTCCCTAACACCATACACAAAAATAAGCTCAAAATGGATTAAAGACCTAAATGTAAGGCCAGAAACTATCAAACTCTTAGAGGAAAACATAGGCAGAACACTCTATGACATAAATCACAGCAAGATCCTTTTTCGCCCACCTCCTAGAGAAATGGAAATAAAGACAAAAATAAACACATGGGACTTAATGAAACTTCAAAGCTTTTGCACAGCAAAGGAAACCATAAACAAGACCAAAAGACAACCCTCAGAATGGGAGAAAATATTTGCAAATGAAGCAACTGACAAAGGATTAATCTCCAAAATTTTTAAGCAGCTCAGGCAGCTCAATAACAAAAAAACAAACAACCCAATCCAAAAATGGGCAGAAGACCTAAATAGACATTTCTCCACAGAAGATATACAGACTGCCAACAAACACATGAAAGGATGCTCAACATCTTTACTCATTAGAGAAATGCAAATCAAAACTACAATGAGATATCATCTCACACCAGTCAGAATGGCCATCATCGAAAAATCTATAAACCATAAATCCTGGAGAGGGTGTGAAGAAAAGGGAACACTCTTGCACTGCTGGTGGGAATGTGAATTGGTACAGCCACTATGGAGAATGGTATGGAGGTTCCTTAAAAAACTACAAATAGAACTACCATATGACCCAGCAATCTCACTACTGGGCATATACCCTGAGAAAACCATAATTCAAAAAGAGACATGTACCAAAATGTTCATAGCAGCCCTACTTACAATAGCCCGGAGATGGAAACAACCTAAGTGTCCATCATCAGATGAATGGGTAAAGAAGATGTGGCACATATATACAATGGAATATTACTCAGCCATAAAAAGAAATGAAATTGAGCTATTTGTAATGAGGTGGATGGACCTAGAGTCTGTCATACAGAGTGAAGTAAGTCAGAAAGAGAAAGACAAATACTGTATGCTGACACATATATATGGAATTTAAGAAAAAATATGTCATGAAGAACCTAGGGGTAAGACAGGAATAAAGACACAGACCTACTAAAGAATGGACTTGAGCATATGGGGAGGGGGAAGGGTAAGCTGTGACAAAGTGAAAGAGCGGCATGGACATATATACACTACCAAACATAATGTAGATAGCTAGTGGGAAGCAGCTGCATAGCACAGGGAGATCAGCTCGGTGCTTTGTGACCGCCTGGAGGGGTGGGATAGGGAGGGTGGGAGGGAGACGCAAAAGGGAGGGGATATGGGAACATATGTATATGTATAACTGATTTAATAAAAAAAAATAAAAAATAAAATAAAATAAAATAAAATAAATAATTATAATTATAATAACTTCTATGTGCTAAGCACTACACTTCTTACTTTATATCATCATCATCACCATCATAGGCCTCATCATCATCAGTATTATCCAACAGTCATTGAATGATTAATATATGACAACTTACACACATTTCATTTAATCTTCACATAAATCCTATGAGGTCCCAATTTTATAAATAATAAAAATGAGGCTTAGAGAGATTAAGTAACTTGCCCAAAGTCACATATTGGCAGAACCAGGCCTTGAGTTCATAAATATCTAACTACAGAGCCTGAGATATGCATTCATTATGTTCCTAACAGTCCAGGTAATTACTTTTAGTAATAACAGAAAACAAATTGGCATTAACTTTCCAAAGCACTTTTATATCGCTTTTTTCACTTGATTCATTCAGAGAGGGTATTATTAGCCTAGTTTTACAGGTGAGAAAACTGACACACAGAGAGATTACATGACTTCCTTAAAGTCACACCATTTTATTGGTGAAGCCTTAATTAGGATGGGACAGATTCATAGATTTTATAAAATTTCTTCCTGAAAGAGTTCTGTGACCCACCGCCTCTCCCTGACTAGATAAATGCCTGTCTTCTCTGTCCCTAAGAAGTACTTACCATACTGCATTGTAATTGCTTGCTTACCTATCTCCCTTATTAGTCTATGAGCTTAGTGAGGGCAAGAATCTTGCTTTTATTATTCATTCTTGTGTCCAAAGCCTTAAAACTGTATCTGACATCTAGTAAGTACTCAATAAATACTGGTTGAAGTAAAGTGAATTTATGAAACTCCATCTAGGTGATCTGCAGGGAATAGATAGATGAGGCCAACAGTCCCTGTCCTCTATGTGGACAAGCTTTGAATTGATGGTATCATTTACTCTGTGCATTGTAACAGTCTTCAAAAAAGTGGCAAGGGAGAAGGATAGGGCTGTTGTGTACAGCTACAGAATTTTCTAGCTTATGCATCATGAAACCCAGAAGCTTCTTCTCTATTTTTAAGGCCGAGGCTAGTGTAACTGGATAGCACAAATGGTTAAGCAAAGGGCCAGTATGAAGCCAAAGTTAATAGTTTCCCAAGTGAGAACCTGACTACATTCTCCATCAACTACTATTGCTCAGGGCACAAAGGGGAAGGAACATGGTGTCAAATTGGGCTTCCTGTGAACTGAGCCTGAAACAGAGTATGGAGGGCTTTATATTTTTGAGTTTGCCTAAATCTCTGATGTGAATTAGTTTTCTAATAATTTGATTCTTTCTTCTCAAAGCGGAGGGCACATTTATAAGAAAGTGAGATAATGAGGGTCCTATTCAGTTTGCCTGCAGTTTGTATTGCATAGGGGATACAAAATATAGACAACATAGACCCTGGCTTTGAGCAAATTCCAGGTGAGATAGAGAAATTGGTTTGACATGAAACCAACTAAACTAGCCATTTAAGGATGATATGGGAATGACTGCATAAAGGTGACAACTGTATACATAAATGTAGTAGGTGAAAGTTAAAGTGTCAGAAAGACCCTAGAGGAGACACGGTTTTCCCTGTATGTGGCCAGAATCACAGGGGAAGAGAGTAGATTGGGCTAGAGACATGACTTGGGGCTTACCAAAGCTAAGGCATCCAGAATCATCCACTCTGAGTCTTCCTGCCATCTTTTTTTAAGGATACTTTCAGGAAGAAGTGGGCAAGAGCTTTATTATGGCCTCAATTGGGGAAACAAGTTTTAGCCTCAAGGGAAAATTAATAAAATTAATGAAATGGTAGGCCAGGGTATTGGCACTGTCTGCTTGTGAAACAAGATAAGAGTTCAAGATCTGTGACTTGCTTTGCTGGCTCAGAGAAATGTCTCTGAATGCCTAATCCTATACTTTGTTGCCAGAACGCCCACCAGTCTGCAGTGGGTTTGGTTTATGCTAAGCAAAGGAAGAAAATGAACTCCTGGAAATTCTGCAGGAACCATTTTTAATACTGAAATTTTAATGTCGTGATAGATTTTAAAAAATAACAAGAATTTTTGCCTCCGTTTTTCAGTTTTTGCAAAACAGGCCAATTCAGGGAAGAAAAAATCAAGAAGACAGGAAGGAACAGAAAGATTTGGAACACAGACTTCAAAGGACCCAAAGTAGGAAATCAGGCAGATGACTCATCATGTCAAGGTTTTCATAGAAAATTATAAATTGGGGCAAGCTTCTGAGTAATCTGAAGTACCCTGCAGAAGGTACCTGGTCCAGGAACCAAGGAACCAAGTACTTGCTGCCACCCACTTAAAGCAAGTGTAAAATGACTGGTAGGCACAATGCAAACTGCCACAGGCATCTTTCACCACCATAAAAGGACAGTTTGAGAGATCCTACTTTCCCTGTGTTAGAGAACAAGAAATATATCCCCATTCTATCTCAGCCACCATTCCCAGTCACATTTTAGACCTATCTCATCATAAGAATCTGCCTCTTCCTTGAAATCACTAATTCAGACATCCCACTATCCAACACAACTTCCTGTTCTTCCAATTCACTTATTCACAAAGCTTGCTGAAACAGGTCTTTTATTTCATTAAGGTCTCCACTGACCCCTTCATTTTCTTTTTTCTTTTTCTTTTCTTTTTTTGGCTGCATTGGATCTTAGTTGCTGTGCACAGGCTTTCTCTTCTTGCGGCGAGTGGGGGCTACTCTTCGTTGCGGTGCACAGACTTCTCATTGTCGTGGCTTCTCTTGTTGTGGAGCATGGGTTCTAGGCACGTGGGCATCAGTAGTTGCAGTGCATGGGCTCAGTAGTTGCGGCTCACGGGCTTCAGCAGTTGTGGTGCATGGGCTCTAGAGCGCAGGCTCAGTAGTTGTGGCGCACAGGCTTAGTTCCTCCGTGGCATGTGGGAACTTCCCGGACGAGGGATCAAACCCGTGTCCCCTGCATTGGCAGGCAGATTCTTAACCACTGCGCCACCAGGGAAGTCCTTACCCCTTCATTTTCTTCCTCTCTCTCTCTCCCCCTCTCTCTCTCTCTCTCTCTCTCCCCCCTCCCTCCCTCCCTCTCCCTCTCCCTCCCTCTCCCTCTCCCTCCCTCTCTCCCTCTCTCCCCTCCTACTTCACTTTCTCCCTATTCACATGATATAGCTGATGGTTCAGCATTATGATCAGCCTTTTGAAAATTCTGTCAATGCTCTTTTCTTTCCCTTTTTCTCTTACACCACCAGTAAAATACAACACTGGGTGAAGCATACCACTCCCACAATCTGTGATTACGACTGAAAGATAGAGAAAATTCCAGGGCTGAGAAAATTGGGCATTGCTTATAAATTTATGATAAACGAATTTGGCATTAAACACTGCAAACGTCTTACTATGTTTCTCTAATAAGTTTCTCTCTCTTTTCTGCAAGGACTAGTTTTTATTTTTTTCTTTCTAACTCACCAAATGCACATTCCCCCACTGCTAATCTTTCTCTCTTAGACGAGGATGATGCCTCATATCTCATACAGAAAATAGCCTTGAAACAGGCATTACCCAGTCTTGCATCTGTGTTTGTCTTCTTCCCCTTTAATTATAATGGAACATGGTAGTGCAGCTGGACAGTCTAAGGCACTGGATTAATTATGGAAAAATAGCCCTCAGGCAAACAAAGACTAGCTCCTTTGCATGGACTCTGCTTCCCATTTCTTGCCACCTCTCTACAGGACCTTTATAATTAGTGTTCAAAGATGCTTTATTGGGCTTCCCTGGTGGCGCAGTGGTTGAGAGTCCGCCTGCCGATGCAGGGGACACGGGTTCGTGCCGCGATCCGGGAAGATCCCACATGCCGTGGAGTGGCTGGGCCCGTGAGCCATGGCCGCTGAGCCTGCGCGTCTGGAGCCTGTGCTCCGCAACGGGAGAGGCCCACGTACCACAAAAAAAAAAAGATGCTTTATTTACTCACATCTATAATAAAATTCTTTCTTGATCCCATTTTTTTCTGTTATTGATCTCTGTCTATTCTCAACAAAGTCAAGTTTCCCCAAAGAGCTATCTGTACACTTACTCTGCTTCCTCACTTCCCATTCACTTTTCCATGGCTTCAATCCTCATCACTACGCTGAAATCTCTCTTGCTTAAGTAGTCCCTACTGACTTCCATGTTGCTAAATCTAGTAGATGCTCTTCAGTTCTCATCTTACTTGACATTTTGGCATCAAAATTTAACTGAACTGACCACCCTCTATATTTGAAACTCCCCAGTTTTCCTTCCAACTTTGTGGCTCTTCCTTCTCAGGTTCTTTTTTTCTGTTGTTATAACCTATTTCTGGGCTCCAAATGTGTACAGAATATTTACATGTTACTTGGCATTTTATTTTGCAAAGGTGTCTTGAACTCAACATGTCTAGAACTGGACTCAACTTTCCTACCCCACCAAAAGAAATCTATACCTCTTTTCCAATGTTCCCCATCACTGTAAATAGTACTACCTGTTTCTCAGTAACTAAAAAGAGAATGCAAAAGCCTTAACAAGGCTCTGAACCACCACCCACTAATAACCTCTCCAGCCAAATCTCTGGCCAGGCCTCTTTCCTATCCAGGAAGAACCAGCCTTAACTACCTTTCTTTCAGTTCTTCAAATAACATATCTCAAGGCCTTGGTGCATACCATTCCTTCTGTTTGGAATGCTTTTTTTTCTAACTAACTCCTACTTATTCTTTAAGACTCAGCTTAAATGTTTCTTATTCAGAGTAGATTTTCCTGACATCTGCTTTAAATTAGATCACCTCAGAATTTGTTACTATAAATTTGTGTAATGGTTTGTTTAACATTGTATCTCCTTAAGACTGTTCCCTCCATGAAGGCAGGGACTACATTTTTGTTCATCACTGTATGCAGAGCAGCTATTAAAATGCTATTATATGGTAGGTAATTAAACATAATTAATGAAGGAATGAGTGAGTGAACAAATAATAATAAAACATTAGTGGAATTCTTAGTGTTAAGAAAAGGATGTCCTTTATTGCCCCAATTGTTTAATACACCTCTAAAAATTTCGGCCAACTCAAGACACAATAAAATATACAAGGATTTTAATAGTTGGAAAAGAGGTGACAAAATTCTCAGTATTTGCTCACTGCCTACCTAGAAAAATAGTGAGATTCCACTGAAAAATTAATAGAACCCTTAAGATGGTTTAATAATATAACTAGTTTCAAATTAAACATATAAGGTAAACATTTTTTCTACCAGAAATAGCCATTTAGAAAGTAGACTGTGAAAAGATTCATTTCAAATAGTAAAGAAAAAGTTTTAACAATTAGGTATAAATAACTTCAGGTTACAGATGTCAAAGCAAAGGTGACTGTCTGATGTTCTCCTATGAAACCAGCTGAAAATAATGAGGAGAATGAAAAATAGAAAAAAATTACATTCTCAATAAAAGTAAAATACAAACATAGCCTCAAGTCACAATCTATGAATAAGGTTGTCCAGTGCAGAGAAAATGTGACCTGGTTGAATGAGAAAACCAAGAGTAGAACACAAGTCAAAATAGATCTTTGGTAACATGGAGGGTTCTATAAAAAGGGATATACATCCTTACAGTCCAAGCCAATAATCTCTTAAAGATAGCTGATGTGTCCCTGAGCTCTCTTAAGCCTGTGGAATGGCAGAGGAATAAGGGCTAAATGAGGGAATGCACAGACACAGGTGGGGTTGGGGGAAAAATGTTATTGGCAGTCAGCTCTGCAGTATAATTACACAGAAGACCTATAACACACAGGCTTCATTGCTAGCCAATCAGTCTTCCAGGGATTCCCAGTTGGGTGTGGTACAATCCTCCACTCCCTAGGGCAGGGTTCCTCAACCTCAGCACTACTGATATTTTGGACCACATAATTCCTGTGCACTCTAGGATGTTTATTAGCATCCTTGGCCTCCCCAGTTGGGATAATAAAAATGTCTCCAGATATTGCCAAATGTTGAAAATACTCACTGTCAGAGGACACATGTAAATGTGTGAGGGTGTTTTAGAGTATCTCAATAACTGGGTGGGGGTGAGGGGCTACTGGCATTTAATGAGTGTGGAGATTAAGTGATGATTGATTTAAACCTTTCATCCCTTCTCTCTGCCCCATCCAAAAGGTTTAAAGTGACCCCTTTTCCAATCCAAATTTCCAAGCCTGGTCAGAGTCTGAGCTGGGGGTAGAAATTGGGTTTTAAATTGAATGTAAGATAAAAGTTTTTATTTAGGTCAGATTGAGTTTTTTGCTACATAAAAAGATGTTTTATTAATGCCTGAAAGTGACCATAAAGCTATGATATCTACCCAATATGTCACTCAAGGGGAAGAAAGAAATATCCAACAAAGCATGCCTGAAGATGGTGGTGAAAGATAAATAAAATTGATTATTATATTATTCATAAAGTCCAACCCACTTGATAATTTAGTTATGAAAAATCACCTAACTTTAAAATCAAAGAAAGAATCCTATAGACATCCATGCTAAATAATAACTTATAAATGGAAATAAGAACTGAGACTGGTCTCAAGCTTCCTGCTAAAATACAGTAGAACAATATTGAGAGAATCCTCAGGGAAAGAGAATATGACTCAAGAATGTTATGCCCATGCAAGCTGTCTTTTAAATATAAAGATAACAGAACCATTTTCAACATGTAAGAACTCAGGAAATAGAGTAGTCATGAGCAATTTGAGTTAAACAATGATTGGAACTACAGAGCACAAATATATGGGCTTATATACATAGAGGAAAATTAATGAACAAAACCCAAAAACTGTTAACAGTGGCAGGTGACAGGAGGTGGCAAGCACTGCTAGCTGCCTATCAATATCTGTCCTCCATTTCTTTTCTACGAGCAAAAGTCCACTTTTATTTGGGGAAACAATGTATCCAGCTAAGAGTATTCACTTTCCCAGACTTCCCTTCAGTCTTGGCTAGACATATGGACCTAATTCTGGCCAACTAGGTATAAGTAAAAGTTGCTAGATAGTGCTTCCAGGAAAGTTTTTCTTTTTTTTTTTTAAGGGACAGACTTAGTTGGCTGCCATGCCCTTTTCTCTTTGATCCTGCCTGGAACATGAACTTGAGACTGGAGGTTTAATATCATGAGTTGACAAGCATGAAGATGAATGTCTACATGCTATAGGCAGTTGGGCAGAAAAATAAAAGAAGCCTTGGTCCCTGATGGCTTCTCTGAGTCACACTAGTTCCAGAATACCTACTGTTCAAGTCCTTACTGCATAGAATGAGTAAGCCCCTGTGTATTTAAGCCACTATTAGTAAGATGTCCCATTATTTGTAAGGAAGAAAAATGTGTTCTAAAATCATACTGGGGGACTAGAGAAATGGCATGTGAAGAAGATACACTTCTCATCATACATATTTTTGTACTATTAATATGTTTTGCTATGCGACTGTCTTACTTTGACTTATTTTTTAATCTAGAAAATAGGAACCCAAAATGCTTAGTAGTGAACAAGAATGCCAAATATATGTAACAAACATGTATGACTTTACTGAAGTACATGAAAGAATATATTCACAAATGATAAGGTGACATAAAAAGACATTAATTACCCCACAACAAAACTTGAAATATATTTTTCTTTGAAATTTGCAAAGAGATTTCAAAATTCATATGGAAAAATAAACATAAAAATAGTAAATAACATTTTGCAAAGGAAGGATAATGAAAAGGCTGTTAAATTACCTGGCATTAAAATGTATTTTAACACTACAATCATTAGAAAAATAAGATATAAATACAAGGATAGACATACATACCTATTTGACATTATAAATGTCTCAGAAATACACACTAATCTGTAGAAGAATGAAGTACATGATAAAATGCCATTTCAAATCAATGAGGAAAGGAGGAACTCTTCAGTGATGATGCTGGAACAACCAATAGTGAGTTGGTTGGTAATTTGGGAAAAAAAAGTTTCTTAGTTTGTACCTCCCACCAAGAATAATTACAGATGGACTCAAAATATTAATTTACAGACATCCACTTCTAGCAAAATCATGCACCAATTTCAATTACAAAATAAAAGAAGAATTTTTTAAATGCATGGCTGCACTCTCAAAGAAGAAAGGAACAGGTGTCAGAGCAAGGAAGTAGGCAATAGGTTCACAAGCTGACCATCCAAAATCCCTGAGAATAAAGAAAATTTAAGAAATGCAGCAAAATTCATGAAGGGAAAAAGAGCAAATTAAAAAAACAAAGTAAATGGAAAGCATAAAATAAAATGGCAGACATAAGTTCAAGTATATCAGTAATCACAACAAATATAAATTGATTAAGCTATCAGGTTGAAAGACAGATACTCATAAAATAATTTTTTAAGCCAGCTATATCCAATATACAAGAGACCTGCCTAAAACCTTTGGCAATAAAATGGCTGAACATCAAAGTATGGATAAAAATACATGACAAAATCAAAGCTGGGTCAGCTATGTGTATATAAGAAAAGTTAACTTTAAAGTAAACAGCATTACTAGCGATAAGAGGATTAGTTATGGAATAAGAAAATGTGCAATTCACTAGAAGATATAATAATCACTAAATTTCATGGACCTAAAAACATAGATTCAAAAATACATAAAGAGGGACTTCCCTGGTGGTGCAGTGGTTAAGAATCCGCCTGCCAATGCAGGGGACACGGGTTTGATCCCTGGTCTGGGAAGCTCCCACATGCCGCGGAGCAACTAAGCCTGTGCACCACAACTACTGAGCCTGCACTCTAGAGCCTGCGAGCCACAACTACTGAGCCTGCGAGCCACAACTACTGAAGCCCATGCACCTAGAGCCCATGCTCCACAGAAGAGAAGCCACCGCAATGAGAAGCCCGTGCACCACAATAAAGAGTAGCCCCCGCTCGCCACAACTAGAGAAAGCTGGGCACAGCAACGAAAACCCAATGCAGCCACACACACAAAAATATACATAAAGAAAAAATTGACAAATCCACAATTATAATGGGAGATTTTATTATACTTCTCTCAGTAACTATAGATCAAGAAGACAAAAACAGTAAGGCTAGAAAAAAATTGAACTACACAATTAACGATTGGTCTAACTGACATGTAATACCCCACACAAAGCAATCAGAAAATATAAAGTCTTTTCAAGTTTACATGGGTAATATACAAACAAAAAAACCAAAGGCCTCACACAGAACAGGTTCTATGACCCCAATGCAATACAAATAGAAAGCATCAAAAAAAAAGCCAACCCCATCTATAATTTGAATATATTGAATATTTGAACATATGAAGGTTCAAAGAAAATATCATAATAGAAAAATGAAAAGATTTAAAATTGAAAAACACAGCACTATGAATAACATATATATGGAATTTTTAAGAAAATGGTTCTGAAGAACCTAGGGATAGGACAGGAATAAAGACGCAGACATAGAGAATGGACTTGAGGACACAAGGAGGGGGAAGGGTAGGCTGGGACGAAGTGAGAGTGTGGCATGGACATATATACACTACCAAATGTAAAATAGGTAGCTAGTGGGAAGCAGCCGCATAGCACAGGGAGATCAGCTCGGTGCTTTGTGACCACCTAGAGGGGTGGGATAGGGAGGGTTGGAGGGAGACGCAAGAGGGAGGAGATATGGGGATATATGTGTATGTGTAGCTGATTCACTTTGTTATAAAGCAGAAACTAACACACCATTGTAAAGCAATTATACTCCAATAAAGATGTTAAAAAAAATAATAACTCAGGGGATGCAGCTACAGCAGGACATACCTAATAAATTTATAGCCAGATACATAGGCATTAGAGAAGATTAAGTATTTAAAATCTCAAGAAGTTAGAAAAAGAAGAATAAACCTAAGGAAATTAGAAAGACTAAATTAATGATACAGAGAGAAATTAATGAATTAGAAAATAAAGAAACAAACCAATGGCTCGTCTTTTGGAAAGACTAGTAAAATATGGAAACCACATAGCAAATATAATCATAAAACAAAAGAGAAAGAAAAGGCATGTTAAAAACATAAGGAATGAGAAGCAGGGATACAGTTCGATATACACTGGAGACTAAAAATTCAGATGGAAATTCCAAGACCAACTTTATGCCAATAAATTTGAAAGCATAAAAAATGAATTTTCTGAAAAAATAATTACCAAACTGACTTAAGAAATAAGAGGGGAAAAACTTGAATATATCTATATAACCAATAAAGAAACTGAATAAAAAAATTTAAATCTACACACAAAATCATCAGGCCAAACAATTTCATAGACAATTCCTACCTAAATTTCACAGAACAAATATTTTCTTTCTGATACCCTCAAAGAACAGATAAATTATATCATATACAAATTGTTCTAGAGCTTTGGTTCTCAAATTTGGCTTCACATTTTAATCACCTGGGGAGCATTTTAAAATACTGATGCCTGGATCCACCTCCAGAGATGCTGATTTATTTGGTATGGGCAAAAAAATCCTGAGTATCATTATTTTATAAACGTACAAAAACCAAAAAACAGAAATTCCCCAAGTAATCCAAATGTGCATCTGGGAATCACTGAACTACTGAATAAAATAATAAGTAAAGCTCACCAAGTCACTGTTTGAGGCAAATATAAACTTAACTTGGACAGTACTAGAAAAAAATCTCAATCTCATTTATAATATAGATGCAAAATATTTAAATAAAATATTAGCAAACCAAATCAAACATGCATTAAAAAGTACCTGATGACAATGTGTGGCTTAACCCAGTAATAAAAGATCTTTTAAAGAGAAAATCTATTACTATAAATCATCATTTTAACAGATTAAAGGGGAAAATCATATAATGTAGACACAGAATTTTTTTAGAAAATGCAAAGCCCTCTCAAGAGTGAAACAGCTTTTAGCAAACTACAAATATATGGGATCTTCCTTAACCTGATAAATCTATAAACCCCAAACCAACAGCAGACATATTACTTACTGGTAAAATATGTAAAATATAGTATTCCTTTTAAAGTTGAAAAAATGATAAGAATGACACTATGCTGCTTCTATTAAGCATATACTAGAGCTCTTATCTGGTACAAAAAGACAAGGAAAATAAAAGTCTTCAGATTGATCATGAAGAACCTCAAATGGTATTCACAGATGACAATGCTGTTAAAGAAATCCTATATAGAGAGTTGTACCATGCTTGTTAATAGAGAGAAAATATTTTAAAGGTTACAACTGTTTCCATGTTAATCAATAAATTCAATGGAATTCCAACTTAAGTTCCAAAAGGATATTTCACAGAAATGGACAAGCTGATCCTGAAATACCTTTGAAAACAACAAAGCTCTAAAAGAAAACCAAGAAAATGTCAAAGAATGATTAAAAAAAAAGAGGGAGAGAACTTATCCCACCAGGTATCAAGAGTCATCATAAAGCTATAGTAATTAACACAGTGGTTGTTGAATCAGGTATAGACAAATGAAACAGTGGAACAGAATAGAAAGCCTAGAAAAGACTGATATTTATGTGGCAACTTGATATATGGCAGAGGTTGCATTACTGCTCAGCGTGAGCAGAATGCACTATTTAAAAAAAATGGTGCTGTGACAGTTTGCTATTTATTTGGAATAAGACAATGAAGACGCTACCCACATCATATAGAAAAATAATTCCATGTAAATCAAGTATCTAAATTTGAAAATACAAACTAAAAAAAATTTTAGAGCATGGAAAATATTTTCACATCACTAAATTACGTTACTATTTTTTGAACAAAATATAAAATAATACAAGCCATAAAGTCGATAGTTGATAAAGATGGTACGTTAAAATTAAAAACCTGTGTATGTCATAAAATGCCATAAACTTAAAAGACAAGTTAGATTTGGAACAGATACTCGCTATATGCATAACACACAAAGGATCTGGGTCAAGAATATATAAAGAATCTGAACAAATCCATAATTTTTAAAAGACCAACAATGCAATAAAAAATGCACAAATGATATGAGCAGGCAATTTACAAAAAGAACTCCAATTTTATGCAATTGTATGTGATAAAGTAGTAAAAATGTATAAACTAGAAATATAGGCATCTACCTGGGTAAATCCTAGAAGTCTAATGTTGAATGATGAAAGTCAGTTGGAAAAGATTCTATTCAGGTAAAATTTTAAAGCCCACAAAACAATATTTCATAGTGCATGTGGCTGTAAATAAATGTAGAAAATACAAAAGCATGAAGGTCAATTATATGCATAAATTTCAGCAGAGGTGGGTGGGAAAGGGATGAAGGAGGGTCTTTAGCTATAGCTGTAACTATTTTTCTTTACAAAAAAAAACTTGAGTAAATATGGCAAAATGTTAGCATCTGTTAAATAGGAGTGGTTGATTCACTGGTGCTTGTTATATTAAATTTATATAATTTTCTTATGTTTGAAATACATCATAATTTAAAATATATTAAGAAAATTTAAATGAGAACCTACTGTACAGCAGAGGGAAATCTACTCAATGCTCTGTGGTGACCTAAATGGGAAGGAAATCTAAAAAAGAGTGGGTATATGTATATGTATATTCACTTTACTGTACAGCAGAAACTAACACAACATTGTAAAGTAACTATACTCCAATAAAAATTAATTTTTAAAAAAGTGTAATAAGAAAATTTAAACTTTACATGATGGTGAGAAAATATATGTGACTATTTATCTGCTCATGGGAGAAGGGAAAGCCTTTTAAATTTAAAAGAAAAAATAAATCATAAAGGAAAAGATTGATAAATCTGACTACATAAAAATATAAAAACTCTATATAATAAAACACTTCAAAAGTTTAATTACAAAGTAGAGAACATGTTTGTAATATGTATGTGTATATGATAAATATATATATATTTAGTATTATTAATGTAAAAAAGCACTCTCAAAATCAATATGTTCATTAAATGTGAACAATATTAATAAACAGAATACTTAAGGTTGATAAATATACAGTGAAACTAGCCCTTTTATCAACTGCTAGTGAGATTTTAAAATGGTTGATCTTTGGGGATAGTGATAGACAATAATAAAAAGAGCATTAATTGTTCATACTAAAAAAAGACATTAACCTGATAAAAATTATGATCTCTAAGGGATGAGATGACAGAAATGACTTACAGTTGCTATTTTATACACTTTCTTTTTAAGTACCTGGTTTTTATTAGTTTTATAATTTAAAATCACAATTACTTTTCAATTTAAAACATTTAAAAAGAAACTACGTTGTAGCTTTTGGCTTCTAATTCTACTTCTAAGGACACCATCCTCAGTTATATTTAGACATGTGCACAGAACTTAACATTGCAGTTTATAAATTTTATAATACTGAAATATAGACACAACCTACTATTAAACATTAGAGTAATAATTAAACACATTATGGTGCCTAAACATAATGGAGTAATATGCTGATATTTTAAGAATATGTTTTTAAAAATGATCCCATAAGAAAATGCTTACTATATGATCATAAGAAAAAAAAAAAGGATAACTCAATGATGCCATTCAGTGTCAAGTTAATGGAAAAAGGGTTTGCAATGTAACCCAAGTTGAGAAAGGGACAGATGGTTTTTATTATAAAAAGACCATAGTTATGTAGGCAAAGGAGCAACTCCTCTCCCATGTAGACCCAATGAAGGATTTGGGAAGGAAAGAAATTTTCCCTGCGTCAGATGTGATTTTTTAATTTTTTATTTTGCTCTTCCCAAGAATATAAAAATATCAAGTAGCAAACTACAAACCAGAGTGGAGGATCACCCTGACATTCTTCCACCCCCATTCCCTCCTCCAGTTTTAGGACTCAGAGCTCACCTCTCTCCCTCTACCTGGCAGAACAGCTTTAACTGACAACCCATGTTGGAGTCAAACAATTTACAAGGAGAGAGATAGAGAGATTGACGTTGACCTGGGACTTGCAAATACCTAACAGAAGGATAACAGACCCAGAAGAAATGGAGAAGTGGGGATTCAGGAGGAAGGAACGAAGTTAAAAGGACAGATGGACTTGAGGAGAAGAGGAAAAGAGAAGGTATCCCCTTTCACATGGCTAGCGAAAAAACCCTCCCAGAACAACCTGAAAGTGGGGTCAACACAACCTCAGTACGTAGGCAGGACAAGAGAGAAAAAAATCAAGGTCTCATCAACCAATATAATGTGTACTGTCTACCACTAACCATAGTATAGTTTGGATTAGTTTGGATTAATCACCAGAGGCCTTGAGCAAATTATAGCTTGAATTCTTCTGCCAAATTTCCATGTTCACTTGTGTGGGTCACAAGATAATAACTGCTATCAGGAAGGGAATGTTTACTCTCATCCCCACAAGAAGACAAGGAATGTCTATGGGGCTTTGGGGAGATATGCCAAAAAGGCAATAACTCAGCCAGAAAATTCATCCTTGACCACCAGCTTGGCAGAAAATGTCTAAAGATACCACATGGGCCCCAAAATAAGGAGCCTACCGTACAGCACATATACACATAAATATATATTACATATTTTTCTATGCATATGTGTATGCATAGAAAAAGAACAAGAGGAAAGGCACTAAAATATTATCAATGTTTTCCTGGGATTTGGAATTACAAGTGATTTTTATTTCCTTATGGAGCACAGTGTTTTAAAATATTAATAATGTTTGTTTTCCTTCTTGATAATTCCTTTTGGTCCTACAGTATATTCCACAATTAAAATTAGATACTGGTACTGAAGCTTATTGTCCCAGGGATGGAAAGACAAAAAATGACCCAGCATAATGAGCCAATTTTTTTTTTTACATTTGAGTTTCAAAATAAAACTGTAAAGTCCATAGCTAGGAGGAGACTCTAAAAGCCAAATAAACTTTGATTTGCTAGAGTGAGGCACCTGAGAGGAAAAAAATAATATTCTAAAATTCTAAAAACTTGCCCTTTCACATCAAGAGTGAAGACTGGAGGACCCAGGGTTTATATCATGAACCATTTAGTAGAGAATTTGTAATGACGTCGGAGCTGTTTCCCAACCGCAAAAAGAGGAGAGAAGAATACTTTCTGTACTGGGAGAGAAGTTTGGATGAAGATTAAAAAAAAAATTCAAATAGATCTGAAAATTCTAAAGGCACCTCACTTTGCAACTGCCCCAGGTGACCAGAGAGTGGCTGTCTTAGAGTAGAAATGGTAGCATGTTTAGGAAGAGAGGAACTTAATATATTGCCATTTCCTCCTCAATCTCCCTTGGCTTCCAAGGTATGTTTAAGAAATATGAAAGTTTCTATGTGTCTAATTGAGCAAGGAAAGTGACTAAAAATTGAGAAATGGTATGTCTGCCAGGGTGTCTTCATGGCACAGGGACAAGGAACTGAGTAACAAGATGCAGATGGGACAGCCAAAGTCGGAAGCTTGTGAACTTGACTGAGTCTCAGCAACTCAACTTACCTATATGAGCTGTAAAGGGAGTTCAGTCAGTCTGAGATTACTGCCAGGCTTCCCATTTCCCCACTCATCCTACCTCCAAACCATTAGTGTGCATTTCCCCATATCAAGGGAATTACACAAGTAAGCACATCAGCACTGAATGCAGATAAGCTGATACATAAGACCAGTCTAGACAAGCTATATACAACTCAGTGGAGGGCGATAAGAATAGAGGGCTGACACTCACACCCAAAGGAAATTACAATTCAGAAGAAGGGAAGGAGGAAGAGTTGAGTGAGGAGACTCATAAAGGACTAAGTTTAAAATCAGAAATAGTTAAGATATCTTATATCGTAGGACTAAGTTTACTGCAGAAAGTTGAAATGCAAGTTAAAATCTAGGTGAATTTCAGTCGTAGAGAAATCAAGAACGCTGTATTCTTGTACATTTGAGTTTGTGACTGTCAAATTTTCTACTTGCTATTTCTTTAAACTTTCTAGAATTTTCCAAATACACTGCATATCTGCATTTATTCTTTCAAACATGAACAAAATAAACATTAAAATAAAGCTATCAACATTTTCAAAGATGTAGGTTACTTTATGTTACTTTTGAAAGTCCTGGGCTGGTAGGAGTCTGACTTTATATCTAGGGGCACTAGAAAAGACAGTGTCCTGTTGTTTGAAATTGTAAAAGTTAGAAACTGATCAGGACTTGCTAAATATATTTTAAATCAACACACATTAAAACTGTTAGAAGCTGTTAAAATCTACAAGTAAGTGTCTGGAGAGAGAGAGAGAGAAAAAAATCTTTTGTGCTAAGAAAAAGTGGAAAATTCTTCATTTCAAATAGGAGAAAGAGTGACATTTGATAAATAACTTGGTAAAG
The DNA here is from genome assembly GCF_025265405.1 of Mesoplodon densirostris. Lineage (NCBI taxonomy): Eukaryota > Metazoa > Chordata > Mammalia > Artiodactyla > Ziphiidae > Mesoplodon > Mesoplodon densirostris. The sequence continues at coordinate 30,096,813 of NC_082681.1, read as the reverse complement.
GTATAAACAAAACGCTACGGGAGCAAATGCAGAAGAGCCATTAGTTCTTTTGAGAGGTTCATAAATCTCTTGCAAGTTGAATCTGCAAACCTAAACGTATACAGTGATGACAGCAAATGCTGATATTTCCTTTTCTTTGACAAATCCCCATAACAGGCATATGAGCTGATGTCAAGGTAAAGAGGACATAATCAGGGATGCTTCTTGCTGTCCTGGAATATATGTGACATTACAAATAATAAACTTTATCCTGTCATTGTTGGACTCAATCCGGGAGTTGCAAACTCTTTTAACACTCTGGTTGACCTAGCCCACAGGCGTGTTTATTCTGGCTCACAATTTTCTTTAAAATAAATTTAAATGTCTTTTGGTTCATTATACTCACTCCAGCTCATCATTGATCACACTGGTCCCTTTCTGGAAAATCAACATCATGCAACGGTTAAGAATAGAAACACAGAGAATCAGAGTACTTGAGTTGAAATTCAAGATCTGTCACTTACTAGTTACGTGACCTTGGGAAAAATGACTTAACCTCTCTGTGCCTTGGTTGTCTCATCTCTAAAATGGGAATAGTAATAGTAGGGTTGTAGTTAGAATTAAATGAGTTCATACTTGTAAAGCACTTAAAATAATGCCCACGCAGAAAGCACTGTGTAACTATTTGTTAAATAAATAAATAAATATGGGCTTATGTCCAGCCTGATTATGTTCCCTCCCTCGCCCCTGCAAGCATGTGGGTTTGTACCTCTGGCTTAATTTATCCCCAAGAAAGCTTTTACCTTGGCCCTTCATGTAAGCAATTAGAGTGTCCCTCCCTACATGGTGTGAAATGAGGAATTTCAAGAGTTCTTTTCCACATGTATCACCTATATGTACCAGACAGCTGACTCATTACCATCATCATAAAAATCTTCTGAGCTATTTGAACACTGGAGATACTAAGGGATGCAAGGTATAGTCTCTGTCTTAAGGGGATTACTACCAAGAGAGAGAGACTGGAATTGTACATGAAAAGTAAGTACAGTAGAAGATTGTATATGCTAAATGCTAAATGACAGAAGTCTATTGGATAAAGCAGTGATCACAGATGGATGGGGTAGACCAGGTAAGTTCTATAGAGGGTATGGGGCTTGAGCTAGTTTTTGAAGGGAAACTATGGCTTAGATCTGCCCTGGTATTAGAGGAAGGCATTGTGAACAAGATCTATGTGATCAAAATATAGAGGTAAGAACATGTTTGGAAGCTTGAGAAATTACACACACATTTAATTTGAGTAGGGAGTAGGTTATGTGCCAGAAATTATAGGTGATGGGGACAGGCCCATAGATGAGGACTGGAATGTGGAGAGCACTGAATGCCAGATGAAGAGCCCAAGGTTTTATCCTGAAAACAGGAGAAAGTCAATGAAGATTTCAGAGCTGGGAGAGGTGGTAGGGAGAGAGAGAATGATTTTTGCAAATAAATATTTTATAAAGATTAATCTGTTAGCAGGTGTAAGATGGACAAGAGCCAGTGGACAGCAAGGCAGTTAGGACACCAGAGAGGAAACATGAAGACTGGCTGGGAGACTGTTTTAATGAAACAGTCTGAGATTGAGTTGACCTAGGTCTGGACCAGGGTGGGGCAGTAGGCAAGCTAAAGATTATTGAGGAAATGAAACCTCTCAATTATTTTGCCCAATTAACTTCTACCCATCCATCAAAAAGGAAGAGTTAGCTCTTCAAGAATTCTGTTTTCCCAGAACTTTATGTGCATTTGTCCATACTATAGTACACCAAAACATTCTGTTAACATGTCTATTTCTTCTTAACCTAAAAACTCCTTCTGGTTATGGGGTTTGTCAGATTTTTTTTTTTGTTTCTCTAGAACCTAGCACAGTGCCTGACATATATTAAAGTTTTAAAAAGTGTAAAACTGAACAAAAGAATCAATAGGACCAAGTAGCTTTTAATGAATGGGGAGAGAAATAGTTCTTGAGGCTGCCTGGTACTTGGAAGATGAAGAGAATATGACATGAATTCCAGAAGAAAATCAGATTTGGGAGGAAATGGAAAAAATGTTCCAGGAATGAGAGCTTTGAAACTCTAACATGCTCTCTCTCTCTCCCCGCCCCTCTCTCTCCCACTTCCTCCTCCTCTCTCTCCCCCTCTATTTCTCCCTCTCCACCCTGTCCCTCTCTTCCCCCTCCCCCCTCCCTCTCTCAACAGTGAAAGTTATTATCTGGGAAGAATAGCAAAGCTATATATTTAATATCTTGGTACACAGTTATTATCAAATCTATAAGGAATAGAGCCCCATTGGGGAATGGGACACAGGAGCAATCAGTTTGAGTTTAGAGAATAGATACAGCACCTGGGTGATTTGGTGTATGAAATGGGGGAAGGGGTTTCAAGGAAACTGAGATGGGATGCTTAAAGAACTGGGGTTGGGGAAATTCCCTGGCAGGCCAGTAGTTAGGACTCTGTGCTTCCACTGCTGGGGGCCTGGGTTTGACCCTGGTCAGGGAACTAAGATCCTGCAACCTGCGTGGCATGGCCAAAAAGGAAAAAAAAAAAAAAAAGAACCGGGGTCCGGGGCCTCTAAAAGAATAAAGTATTTATTGGCCAACAAAACCATCAGATTAACATCACCATGACTATCAGCTTTGGGTTTGACCTTCCACTGTACCTGAAAAGATGAAGTCACATACTATTAAAGGAAATGTAAGAAGGGACATTTCAAATATAGTCATGCTACTTCTGGATTAACCAGCCTTCTATAGTCCACGATCGTCCTTCCACCACCATAGGCCCAGGGACACTGCTTATCTCAGGGACTATCTTTTGAATGGTTAAAAGAAATATAGAAAATTATCTCTTATCTCTTAGAGGTAGATGGATTTCCACGTTAAAGGAACTTGGGAAACTTGGCAATTTCCCACTGGCAAGGCATGACCTTTTCAGTGAACTGTTTGAGGTACCTGCTCCCTTTTATCCTGAACGATAACCATGAAATGATATGACTGCAGTCTAAATCAATATGTCCCAGATGAGTCATCACCATCAGTGAGCCATGGGCTTTGCACAGGGTGGGGGCATACGATGATGTTTAATAAAGGTTTCTGGAGTTAAACTGAGTTGCACTTGCAGTAGTAGTGATGAATTTGCCCAGATCTAGCTACATGTGGCCAAAGGCACCCAGCTGTGACATTTCTGGTCAAGGTTTAGGTACATACAGTGGCCAGGAAATGAGGCAAGTAAACTTAGCAAAACTAAAGAGGCAGAGTGGGAAACTAGAAATTTCATGGGCTTTAGAGTAAGATATACCTGAATTTGAGTCCTGGCTTCACCACTTCTTAGCTATATGAACTTGGGCAAGTTTATTAACTTCTATGAGCACTACTACATCTTCAAAATGAGATTATAATAATGTTTACCTCATACAATTGTTATTAGGTTATATTATATAATCTATAATCATCAGTATGGCATTAATAATCATCAGACAAGCAATACTGGCCTCATGATCTTAAGTACCCTAAGCAAGGGAGTAAAGCATTGTTATCACTACAGCTAGACTGGTAGGGTAGACAGAATAATGGTCTCCTAAAGATGTCCGTATCCTAATCCCTAGAATCTATGGATGTGTTACCTTACATGGAAAAAGGGATTTTTCAGATGTAATTAAGTTGAAGGTCTTGAGATGGAGAGATTAACCTGTCAGATTTTGTCAGATATTTTTTGTTTCTCTCTTATTTGGGTGGGCCCCATGTAATTATAAGGGTCCTTATAAGAGGGAAGCAAGAGGGTCAAAGGCAGAAAAAAGAGATATAATGATGGAAGCAGAGGTCAAAGAAGTATGCTTTGAAGATGGAGAAGAGTGACATAAGCCCTGGAATGTGGGTGGCCTCTAGAAGCTGGAAAAGGGAAGGAAATGGATTCTCCCCTAGAACCTGCAAAAAGAACATAGCCCTACAGACACCTTGACTTGAAGTATTCTTACATCCAGAATGTAAAAGAAGACATTTGTGTTGGTTTAAGCCTCTAAGTTTGTGGTATTTTATTACAGCATTAAGAAACTAATAAATCTAGATTTGGTGAAAAGAATTAAGTCTATTGTTATCATCCTCCAAAAAAATCATACTGAGGGCTGTATCACTAAATATCTCCATAGCTTGGCACTATAGCAGCCACTGCCCATAAAATGGCAAAACCAAAACCAAACCCAAAAACCTGAATTCCTCTTCCAAATCACACAGTATCACTCTGGAATACAAGCCCTTGATTCCTGTCACTGGTAACATTTCTTAGAACATGGTCCTAGAATGGCTATATGGGCCCAAAAGAGAAGTTTGTATTAATATTTTTGACCTTCCTCACTTTGGGGCTGAAAGTGATGGCAAGAAAGATGGTCATTATTCCTTTTACCCTTTAAGGGAAAATGGCCTCCTTCGCCCATCTGTGCCTAAGAGGCAGTTCCAACGGAATGACTGGCTGGCACTGTTCTTATGGATAATGCAAGCGTTCTGGCTCCTGCTCGACAGAATCCAATTGCACTTGACGCCGAGGTGACATGAGCACCTCTCCAACTCTGCAAGTGTGCCATTTGTACAGCTTTGGTGTGAGACAGAGAGACAGGATATCTGAGCTGCCATGGAAATATGCTTGGGTAAGTTGCTTGCCATTGTCCCAGGTCCTGTGCATAATTTCAGAAAAAAAGAATGAGACATTTTTGAATGTTCCCTTTCACTAGATTAGGAATATGCTACTTTCAATTTTACAAAAATCACTGAAGCATTTTGCTCAATACTGAACCAACACTGATTTAGTTTTGAAAAACACTACCTTACTATATAATGCATTTTAACTATGCAAAAGATAGTGCGGAATTCTGTTCCTTCTTTCATTATTTTGCATTTTTTAAAATGTAGCATCCAATGTAGAAATCACTGTGGATACAATGCTTACATTCCTCTGCCAGTACCAATATATTCAGCTTTATTTTTTAAAGAAGCAAGCTTCTGTCTGTTGGAAATACAGTCTTAACCATTAAGTTATTGGGAAAAAATAGATATAACCTGAGAAGACCAAACTTTGTATTTTCCTTACATGTTATGTACAGAAATTCTAGAAGTCTATTAATCAGAAGCATATAACTTTTATCTAACTAATGAGATCACTGTACTAATTTCTCCCTTTGAGGCAAGTGACCAAAATTAGAAGTCATGCTCATATCCCAGAGCTCAGTACAATGCCTAGCATTTGTGCATGCACTTATTCATTCATCCCTACATTCATTCAACAAATATTTATTGAACACCTTCTTTTTCAGGTGCATGATAATGGGAATATAGCAGTGAACAAGAAAGGTCCTTGCCCTCATGGAACTTAAAGTCTAGCAAATGGTACATGCCTGATAAATGAATAATTTTATTCATTTACCTGTAGTTTAAAAGTTAATTTCTAAGGAATGCCCTAATTTCTGTGTGCACACACATGTATGTGTGTAATCATAACTGTTTAGAACTAAAGAGAGGGAGCAGAAACCAGGGTGGAGGTGTATCTCATATACCTAATCTTCTAATCTCCTGTACCTGTGCCACTGACAGCTCTAGTTACATAACCCCTGATGGTAAGGATGATAACCCTGAGATCTTTAATGATGATTACTATATTCTTATTAAGGCAGGAAAGTGGACACAGACATTTTTAACAAGAGTTGGGAAGAAAAGGGGTTCTAAGTAGCCTTAAATCTAATTATCTCAGCATCAATATGGAGTAGTGGTTTCCAAAGACCATGGGATATGGAGTCAGATCTCCTGGAATTTGGGCGTGTCTCTAAGCCTCAATTTAACATCTAAAATGGAGACAATAATAATGGTCTAGCAAGGTTCTGAGAATTAAATGAGACAATGCACATAAATCACTTACCGCAAGGCCCAATACATAGCTCTCAGTAAAAGTAGCAGTAGTAGCTGCTGTTGTAATTGTTTGGTGTTACGCTGATGTCCCAAAAATTGTTAGCTAAGAATTTACTATATCCTGGCCACCTAATAGGCTTTCTTATGTGCTAATGAGAACACATCACAGAAAAGAAAATATGACTTTGGTTCTCCTTCCTGAGCCATACATCCCCTCCATGGTGTCTTCTTCCCCTCTTTAGTTCTAAACACTATTATAACCTCTCTGTCTCTCTCTCTCTCTCTCTCTCTCTCTCTCTCTCTCTCTCTCTCACACACACACACACACACAAACTCTCACACACACACACACACACACACACACACACACACACTCGAATTCAGCCAGAGATGGCATGCCAGCCATGATGGATTGATAGTTGCTGTCTGGGATAATTTGTTGAGAAGGATCCTGAGATTGCATTGGGAATCAACATTTAAAAGTAGCATAATTGATTAGTAATGACTGTCATGGGTTTAGATCAGTAAGTGATAGCATACATGCTATATAGTTGTCATCCATGCCCTTAACTCTACTGGAAAGAAAGGATAGATCATTTCATTAGCACTTCAGTATGATTTTTAGTCTGTCTTTTTTCTTTTTTCTTTTACTGTTGGAGCATATGCGTGCCTTCTGAGTATTACTGTTTATTGTGGAATAAAAGTCTTACCTTCCTATTAAAAAAGTTCCCAACATTAGGAAGCAAGTAAGAGATTTGGTTGGGAGAACAGCATTGCTTTTCTGAAATTGTATCTTAGGATACAACAACCTGCTTTACTCTTAAGTTGCTCCTTAATTTTTGTGATTCCACAAATTTGTCTTAGACAAATATAATAAACTTTCCTTAACTCTACTAACAACCTATCAAAGAGAGAACATTGTATATTCATAAAATGGAATACCGATCATCAATTTAAAATGAAAGAATTACTGATACACACAACAATATGAATAAATTTCACAGATATTTTGCTAAGACAAAAAATGCCAGACACAAAAGAATACATACTATATAACTCTATTTTTATATACATGAATTTCTAAAACACGAAAGCCTCCTCCATGGAGCAATTCTCAACATGCAACAAAATCACCTGGAAAGCTTGTTAAAATCGGGGTTTCTGATTCAGCTGGTCTGGGGAGGCGTCTAAGACTTTGCATTTCTAACAAGTTCCTAGGTGATGTTGAAGCTGTTAGTCCTGGGTCCACACTTTAAGAATCACAGATCTATGGTGATAGAAGTCAGAATAGTGGTTACCTTTGGTGCGGGGGCTGGTGTGGACTTGAAAAGGGCATAAAAGAACTTTCTGAGATGATGGAAATGTTCTATATCTTGACCTGGGTGATGGTCATGTAAGTATACACATAGGTAAAATACTATCCAGCTGTATCCTTCAGATCTGTACCTGTTACTGCACATAAATTGTACATTTAATTAGAGGGAAGAACATGAGCTTTGGAATCAAACACACGAAGTTTAAATTCCCAGCTCTGCCACTTATCAATTCTATGACATTTGACAAATTATTTCGCTTACCCAAGCCTTACTATTTTCATACATAAAATAGGGTCCATAATAGTACTACCTCAAAAGGTTATGAAAATTCAGTAAGATGCTCATTGTAAGGTGCTAGGCAGAATGCTTGGCATAAACACTGTAAATGTTTGCTCTTATTTTTAGACATGAGTCTAAATTATAGGGATCAAGTAGTTTCTCTCTCCCCCCCCACACACACGTGCACGTGCACACACACACACGCCTATCCTTCCTCTCCATTGCACTAGCATTCTTCCCCTTAGAAAAGTTCTCATTCTTTAACATCACCTTGACTAGCGGAGTGTCTACTGAAACAAAACTATTTATTTCTCCATAACAACGCCAGTGTGTCCTGGCCTAGAACCACCTGCCTCCCTGCTTGGCAAATGAGCAGCTGTATCAATTGAGACAGGTGTACCTTGGTGTTCACTATGGGCACAGAGTATTCCCTGAATGTTACTGAGAGTCCCTGGACTAGGTAAACTACCCATGAAATCCAATTCAACTTGGGGAAATAGGTTATACACATGACTCAATGAAGACATCTCCCTGAGGAAATAACCCTGGCAGTGGTTAGCACCAAGGACACAAACTGAAGGCGAACATGTCTAGGTCACAAATTCAAGCTCTGTGTCTCTGTTTGCAGTGCTGCTGCAACTCACAGCCTCCATATTTCCTGTTTTTAGGCTCTTCAAAAACTGCTTGTTCTTGAAATCCATTCTAATATGGATATTTATCAGATTAATTCATCACTGCTCCCTCTCATCGCATGATATCAGGTAAGCCACAGAATTTACTTTTATTCCAGAATCACTGACTGAGCCCATACTCTGTGCCAACCACAGTGCTGCCTGATACAGATACAGATCCAAAGCATACCTGATCTCTATCTTTGAGCATTCTATGAGTGGGATAAAAAAGCCACATAAGTAGACAATGGTAGGTAAAGCAAGATGTATGTATGTATGTATGTGTGTGTGTGTGTGTGTGTGTGTGTATTAAGGTAACACTGAAGAGAAGTATCTAAGTCTATACTGAAAGGCAGGGAGTTATAGGGAGGTGCTAAGAAATGGTTCCTGGGAGAAATTACCTTTTAAGATCTTTAGAATCAGAGGAACTAGGCTAAAAGCAGATGTTCATTTCATCATGAAGGAAGAAGAAGAAACAAAGTATTGTTTGGATGGGGATGGGAAAGGAAATCTAAGCACCAGATTTTATGTGCAGGCTGGTATGAAATATCCCAGCAGAGAATTAAGGAATGATGAGCCTGGTTGGGCCTAGAAACAAGCATGGATCCAGCTATATTGTCAAGTGTCAGATCTTATCTAGAGCAGAGTTGAATTAAGGCTCTGCTCTGACACACCCTTTTGTGTGCTTCTACTGTGCATGACTCAACCCCCAAATTAACCCTCAAATTAATTAATGTTACTATTGAACTGGGAAGGACTTTGAAAACAGCCCCATGACACATAGCTCAGAAAGCTATAGATGCCTGTGAGTCCCGCTCTTCCCTACCCATCTCCACCTAACTTGGGAAAAAAATACCCATTTATAAACTGGGGGAGCAGAAGGGCCAAGAAAATATGTTACTTTTGAAGACTGATTTTGTGCTTCTTTGGGGGGAAAAAGCAGCTTCGCTTTTATTATGAAGCCTTGCAATTGATTAGACAGAGTGAAGACTCATCTTTTTTTCCCAGTGTTTTTATTAAAATGAATAAGGCATTTTGTTTTTCACAAGATTATTATGCAGTTGCACAGCACATTTTTTCCACCCCTCCATTTTATAAGGTTTCTCCCGCAGGCAGGTCTGTTATATAATCCTAACCTTGGCCCCATATAATTGATCATGTCACCGAGGTACTAACTCATCATCTTCCAAGCAAGCACGTGAAATGCCATCCCTGAAAACTGGGGCCTGTTCTCAAGATTCTATTAGGAGTCCCATCATTCATCCTCTGGCCATGAGAATGATATCCTTTGAAAAGTCATGTCTGGGCAGATCAAACATTTTTCCCTCTCCACCCATATTCAGGGAGGAAAAAAGCTGACCAAATTCCTCCAATACTTTATGTGGAGGGTAAGTGGTAATCAGTAGAGAAAAACACAAACAAAAGCATCAGGAAGTGAAATTGTTGTACATGTACGTGTGAGTGTACGTGTGTGTTTAGAGAGAGAGGGAGGAAGAAAGCAAACCCTTTATTAAAGCCCCTAAATCCTTTACCTAAATCACAAGGCAGGCAGAGGGACTCCTTTAGCTGGGTGATGTATTTTACTTTAAAGGAAAGTAACATCCTACCATATATGCATTATTTTGGCGACGAAAATAGCAGTGTGACCTTGATCAAGTTAACTAAGTTTTCTGGGTTTCAGTTTCTCATCTATTAAAAAAAGTGAAGAGAGAGCATAGAAAGGCCCTTCCAATTGTGGTTTCATGTAACTTTAGATTGGACTTATTCCATATTAAAGAGAGAGATGAGGCTGAGGCACAGAATACCGACAATGGCTCTCCTGTAGCATAGGCCAACAGAACCACTTTAGTTACCATAGTTGGGTTCATGGCTGCTGCAGTGCCCAAGCCCAACGCTGGGGAGTAACATATACACTAGGGTCTGAATTGGTTTCTAGGCTTTGTTTTATTCTTTAGCCATAAGTTGTTAAAGTACCCCTACCAACTGTCCCACTAAATATATTCTTGGCCACAGAAGAATCAGGTAAGAAGGTGAGCTATAGGTCCGACGCTAAGCATTGGTCTCTGAGTCCTTGAGCCTACAATGAACACTCTTTCTCCTAGATACCTCCTGTAGCATTCATTCTCTGTAGCACTCATTTGTATTATATTTTTTCATGTGTATTTCTGAATGTGTATGTGTGTATGTATCTGTGAGAGATAAGAGATTAAAAAAAAAAGAAAACAGAGAAAGACAGGTAGGGAGTGTGCATCTCCCCCAGTCAGTCTCTAAACCCTTTGAGAGCACAGATTATGTCATTTACCTCTTTCATCTGAGTGATGCTATGCAGTAGTTCTTAAGCAGGCTGGCTCTAAAGCAAGTTTCTCTGACTTCAAATCCCAGCTCTATTAATCACAAGATGTAGGAGATTTAACAAGTTTTCTAATCTGCCTGAACCAGTTCCCTGATCTGTAAGATGGGGATGATAATAATTTCTACCTCTGTTATAAGACTAAATGTTTGTGTCACCTTCCCCAAAATTTGTACGTTAAAATCCTAACCCCCACTGTGATGGTATTAGGAGGTGGGGCCTTTGGGAGGTGATTAGGTCATGAGGGTGGAGTCCTCATGAATAGGATCAGTGCCCTTATAAAAGACACCCTAAAGAGCCTCCTCACCCCTTTCACCATATGAGGACACAACAAGGAGATAGCCATCTATGAACCAGGAAGCAGGCCCTCACTAGACACTGAATCTGCTGGCACCTTGCTCTTGGACTTCTCAGCCTCCAGAACTGTGAGGAATAAATTTCTACTGTTTATAAACCACCTAGTATGTTGTACTTTTATTACAGCAGCCCAAACAGACTAAGACAACATCATAAGGATCTTGTGAAGATTTTATGTGTTAATATAGGTAAAGGACTTAGATCATTGCCTGGCACATAGTAAGCACTTAACAAATGTTAGCTACTATCATTATCATTATTATTATTATTTGAAAATTCTGAGAAAATGCAAACCAAGCAAGGGCTAGAAGTGACTGGGCCAATCTGTCACATACATTTGTTTTATTATCTTATGATTTATTTGAAAGATTGAAACATGTTCCTCTGAAGAATTTCAAACAATGCAGACATCTAAGAAGTAAACAGAGAAAGTGACGTTTCAAGACTCCCCCCAAACCAAGAGCACTCCCATCCCAATTCCCCAGGGGCAACTCTTATCTTTCCAGATGTTTTTTATACAAATATAGGTATATACCACCTCTAAATTTTTACAAAATTAATTTGATATTATGCTATAAACACTGCACTGAAATTTGCTTTTAAATCTCAACAATGAATCAGGAATACTTACATATCCCTGCATCCAATATATCTCATTTTTGTTTGTTTGTTTTTTGTTTTTTTCTTTTTTTGTGGTACGTGGGCCTCTCACTGTTGTGGCCTCTCCCGTTGTGGAGCACAGGCTCCGGACGTGCAGGCTCAGCGGCCATGGCTCACGGGTCCAGCTGCTCCGCAGCATGTGGGATCCTCCCGGACTGGAGCACGAACCCGCGTCCCCTGCATGGGCAGGCAGACTCTCAACCACTGCGCCCCCAGGGAAGCCCAATACATCTCATTTTTAAAGGGCTGCATAATATTTCATCACATGAATGTGCTATAATGTGTAACCCTTTCCCGACAGATGAGCAGTCAGGCTATTACAACTAAATCTACAATAACCATCCTTTGAATATGTCTCCCAATGCCCATGCGGGTATTTCTCTAGGATATATACACAGAAGCAGAATTGCTGGGCTGATGTAAAGGCCCATTTCAAAATTTTATAGAAACTACCAAATCATCTTCCAAAGGGTTGTACCTATTTTCATTCCCACCAGCAGTGTATACAAGTGCATTTCCCCCACATCTCCTCCAACACTAAAGACTGCTTATTTTTGTCTGTTTGAATAACTACAGTGATATGCAGGTATTTGAATGGGGATTTTTCCCTGATTGCTATTGACAGCCCACATTGAAAATCTTGCCCAAGTAAGCAGTCACTTTCTTTGTAAACAGGGATAGTTCTGATATAGTAAGAGTGTGCTGAAGGACTTCTTGCCATATTGATAGTGACAAGAGTGCCAATGCCAACTGTATTGGGTGTCCCATGCTGCCATCATCTTTTGATGGCTCTTTCTTCTAGGCACTGCTATAAGTTTGCTCCCTGAGACATTGTACACAAACCATTTGTAGAGATTGTATAAACTTTGTCTACAGAATTGCATCATGCTTTCAGTGCTGCTTTATCTTCAGTAGGATTTATTTTCATGAGCTATGGCTTCTGTCTTTCTATAGTTTAGACTCCCTTTTCTACTCCAACATAGATCTTCCACCCAGGGGGGAGAATGGAAGTAGCATTTTCAAGCATCTACTATATGCCAGGAACTATATTAGGCTCTTTACATATTTTATCATACTGAAGCCTCACAATAACTCTATGAAGCGGGGCAAGTGCTGTTCTCCTCATTTTACAGATGAAAAAGTGAAACTGAGGCACCGAGAAGTTAAGTAACTTGCCCAAGGCTGTTTCCAAAGCCCATGCTCTTTCCACTGAACCACAGTGCCTTTCAATTTTCTGGAAGCATTCATATTTCTGAATTGCCAGAGTCCTTATTTAAGAACACCTGGATAGAATCTTTTGTAAAATCAATTCATCAACCAATTAATTCCCAGTGTGAGCAAAATGCTACTGTGTGTTTCTGAAGTTAGAAAGACATTCCAAAGCATCTTCTCTTTTCACTACAAGGTTTTAGGTTTATTTAGTGAACTTCCTTTCAACTTTGTTCAGGCTCCTGAGCATTCAATTATGGCCACTTGTCTCACTGTTTAGGATGCAAGAATTAATGAGCTCAGGAGGGAAATAATCGATACTAAAAAAAACAACATCAATTGACTGATCAGAAACTTTGTCCCTGTCAAGATGGAAGTGCTCAGAGTCAGGCTGTGAATTAAAGGGAGGTAAAGTCAGTTTGACCCTCTTGCCTGCCTCTGCCTCTCCCCCAGGAGGTGGAAGTGCCATCTCCTTCAGTTGCCCAGAACCCAAGTATTAACTTTGCCTGCACTTCTGCCATCCCACCACCTTCCAGAACACACATTCAAAAGGGTCACTTTTCAGATCTAACCCTTGAATAAAATTATATAACTGGAGCTTCCTCAGACTTCACATCAGTGGATAAACTACAACTAAGGAACTGATGGCACCTGACATCTCTCTCAAAAGATACTGACATTTTAACAATAAAATTCCAAAGATATCATGACTTAGCCCTCAGGCAGAAAGTTGTTTAAGCTACCCTAGTTTCCTTTATTATGACTGAGAATAGACACAAACAAAGAGACACAGATTGGAGAAAGTAAAAATTTACCTAGTCCCCTCCTGTACCGTGGCATACATATATCCACAGAGGGCTGTTCTCCCCAGCAACACTCAACACCCAGGAGTACAGATTCTTGATCCTGACAATCACATTCATTTATATGACAAATGACCATTAATATCTTTCTAAAACAAAAGTAGCCAACTCTTCTAGTGTTGTACCCTTGGGTGTTATTAAGGTCTTTCAGTGGTTGGATTTCAAATTCCTCTCTGAATTTTACATTCTCGACCTATTAAGATTGTCTCATTGAGCGTGCACCATACAATAAGCATAGATCTTTGATGGGAAACGGGTATATTAATAAATGTACAGGCGCATTGGCCTTGGCGATTTGTTTCTCTGGAATATTACACATTTTTGTCAAACTATATATGAATCCACCTTTAAAGTCCAACATAGAAAGGTTGAATTGGCAGAATATTTTTAACAATCCTCAAATCATACCACCTTGGTATTGATCTACTTCACCCAAGGATGTGGCCAGCCCTGGTTGAATTAACCTGACAGAAAGAGAGGTAGCATAGGATAGGGGCTAAGAATATAGTTTCCGAAGTCAGGCACATTAAATTCAAATCCTGACTCAGTCAAATATTAGCCATATAACCCTGAGTAGGCCACATAGTCTCTGTGAGATTCAGTTTTCTCATTTGTAAAATGTGGATAATAATAGTGTTTCCTCCATAGGGTGGCTTGTGAGGATTAAATTGAAAAAGAGCATATATTTAAAGTGCCTAAACTGGAATAAGTATTCTCTAATCATTGGCTATTGATAATCACAATACAAATTAAAACAAGACATATTTCCCCACATACTGTGTTCTCCGGGCTGGGGATCCAAGGTAGTATGAGACACAGACCTGCTCCAGGGCAGTTAATCATCTATATGCTCACACCTCATATTGCTAAAACCACCTGAAACTTGCTGCTGAAAAGACCTATTAAATATAATTCCCCAGCTATAGATGCTTTTGTCATGTTCTACCAGCCCCTCCCACCATAATAAATTGGCCTTGTGCCTTCAGATCATAAATGATAGAGCCTAGTAAGCCAGATGGGAGTGAGAAGCCTCTTGCCAAGAGTCACCTTTAATAGAGCTGCTACTGCCTTTGACCTTTACCTAGTATTTTCTAAAGAGAATCCCCAGGAAGCAAAAAGCTGTTCAAAAGCATCTCTAGTTTTCTAAGATGAGGAAGATGCTACTATTCTCAGGATGAGCACTAAGAGGCTGCCTAGTGGTCATTAACTATTTTCCCCAGTTTACATGAGAGCTGATCTTGTGGCAGGAGGAGTAATCCAGGTACTGTCACCCTTGGACATCAATCACCTTCTCTCCACAGTGAAACTACAAATATCAGAGATGAAAGGACCCTTATAGGCTGAGCATGAGGATATTAAAGTAGAGCCTCCTTATTTTGATAAATGAGGAAACAGAGGCCCAAAAAGAAAAGCTGACCTCACCCAGTGAATAGCTGGCAAAACTGGGCATAGAATTCTGATCTCCTGGTTCCCAGTCAAATCCTTGAGGAGTCCAACTCCAAACTAAAATCCTGTATTGATTTTTCAGGCCTGGCCACAGGCAACCACAAGGCTTTGTTTGGCAGGCCTCATGGGGAGAAGCTGCTCTCCCCACACTAGACTTGGTGCACAGTCACTGCATTGCAACTTTCCAGAGACAGTTACAGTCACAGACTCAGGCTGCCCGCTTTGGGCCAACCATGCTCATATACATTATTTGCATTCCTAGCCCAAGCATCTCCATTTGGAGGCCTTCTCATAGGGAACTTCAGTTGAGGCATTTCTTGCATCTCCACTGAGATCTGCTTATTAGGGGTCTTGGCTGAAGCACTTCGCTTTGTCTCATTACCTTTTCACTCCTAGCCCTTCTCCCTCTCCGTATCTCCAGCCCATAGGTCATAAAGAGGAAGGAGACTTTTGTTCAGGGCTTCTCAGCAGTAAAGTTATTATCCTCATCTGCACTGCATCCATCTAACCCTTGCCCGGTGCCATTCCATGGGGGAAAATGGTACACTAGAGAGTTGGCTCCACTTTTTGCCTCTTGCCTGCAATATCACATTAAGTAAATAAAGGCTTGATCATTACTTTTAGTTTGTCTCATTGTCCTAGTGACCACCCTAACACCTGGCAGCTAGAGTCCTCTTTCTAATTCACTGTGTGGTTCTCCTGCCTCAGAATGCCAAGGGTTATTTGGAAGGAAGCCTATTTTGTTGTGTTTAATAGTAACTCCATGCAGTGTAGAGTCTGGGAGATCTATAAATTAAATATTCCTGCATGACCTTATGAGTCTGTAGATTCTATATTTTAGTGGTTCTCAAACTTTAAATAGCATTAGAAATACATGGAGACCTTTTTAAGATGCATACCATTGGGCTCTAAACCTACACATTTTGATTCAGTAGGTTTGGGATGGGGATCATGAATCTACATTTTGAACAAGGATTACAGTTGAAGAAATACTGCATTAAGGGAAATAGCCTTCAAAATATAACTCTACATGGAAGAAATAACCTATTACTCTGTATACACACACAGACACACACACACACACACACACACACGGAGCATAATTTTTCTACCTTGAAATAGCCAGATGGGTTGAATAGATTCCCAACCGCCTTTTAAACTAGATATTTGATATCTACCAGGCACTCACTGGAGTTTATTATAACTATATTCTTTAATAAAATATAAAGCACTATCAGACACAGTCTGGGACTCATAGTGATAATTTTTCCAAGAGAAATCTCAATGTGTGGCATGCTGAGCTAAGCAGAATCAATTCAAGCCTGCTTGATGTCACACTGCAGAGGCAGAAGCTGTTTTCTGTATACAAGAAAAATGGCTGGCAAACTCAAATAAGAGCAAGAACATTCCCAATGGAGCCAAATCTCTTGGGACACAGGATTAATGGAAGACCTTAATTAGAAGTCATTAAGGTGCATAGCCTTAACCTGATACCACAAAAGGAATCATAGACTTCCTTTCTGATCTCTTTTGAACTCAATGCTTCATCGCCAATTACACATATACAGATTTGTGGATGCTACTCTTTTGCTTTAAACGTCCATTGGTTCCTACAGAGTAAAGTGTAAACTCTTTGACTTTGGTACTGGTGAAAACTTAATTTTAAATCTCTTCTCCCACCATTTTCACCGCACACACTTCAGCTATTTTGAAGTTCTTACAATTCCCAGACATTCTATGATCTCTCACAGCTCTCTGCTTTTGTTCATGCTGTTTCCCCTGAACAGAATGGCTCTTTTTTTTTTTTTTTTTTTTGCGGTACACGGGTCTCTCACTGTTGTGGCCTCTCCCGTTGCGGAGCACAGGCTCCAGACACGCAGGCTCAGCGGCCATGGCTCACAGGCCCAGCCACTCCGCGGCATGTGAGATCTTCCCGGACCGGGGCATGAACCCATGTCCCCTGCATCGGCAGGTGGACTCTCAACCACTGTGCCATGAGGGAAGCCCCAGAATGGCTTTTTCTAAATGAATCTCTGTTATGAACCTTATGAATTCTTACTCATTCTTCCAGATCCACCTTTAATGTCACCTCTTTAATAAGCCTTCTCTGAAGCCTATGGAATTCTCTCCTCAGGCTCAGCGGAGACTTCATGACTATTCTACAACAGAAGCCACTTGAAGGATATGTGTAATTCTGTCATACTAAACAAATAATAGGCTCTAGGCAGGCAGAAATATTATCTTTTTTCCATATGTCCTATTGACTGTTGAAAATAACTCTGACACTAAAGTAATTATCTTTTCTCTAAGCGCATTCTTCCTTCTAAATTTGCTACTATAAATTATGACATCAACATCTACTCAATCTCTGAAGCTCAAAAGCACAGACTTTACTCTTTGATTATTCCCTCTCCCTCTATCCCATCCATGTCTGCTTAATTTCTAAATTCTACAGCTTCTACCTTAGAATCATCTCTCAAATGTGTCCTTATCTTTCCAGCCCCACTATCATCTCTTGACCAGATTATTACAACAGCCTCCTAAATAGTCTTTCTGCCTTTTCATCCATGCTCCAGGCTGTGAGCAGAGGAATTTTTAAAAAATACAGAACTGATCTTGTTAGTCACCAACTCAAAATCCTCTAATGACTCCTCATCACCTCCACTGTACAGGCCAAAAATGATACAATGGCATACAATGGCCCTTCACAGTCACCAGGCTCATTTCCAGGCTCATCTTTTGCTATGACTCCATGAAATGTTCATACCAGATAAACCCATTTTGCAGAGATCATGGGGCACACGTGCAATTTCATCCAACTGTGCTTCTGCACATGTGATTATTTAATGCCTTAACCATTTTCCATGCTTTCTGCCAAACTCCTACTGATCCTTCAATACTCAGCCCATATTCCCTTATCTTGTGAAGCTTCAAGTCCCATCAAACTCCACAAAGCTGAGTTAGCTCACAGTAACCATTTCTTTGGTCCCTCAACCATGCTTTGTAAATAGATATAATGGGACACTAATCTGGTTCCCCATTTGTATTCTTCATTAATCTATGAGTTGTTCCAGGGTAGTGATCTGCCTTCATTCATCCATATTATAGTCAGTACCTATCAGAGAGTCTAACCAAAAGTCATTCTAAAAACATCCCCTTAGTGTCTACTAACTGTAGTTTTCACAGCTCTTAATGCAGAAGTGGGTACATAAGTTCGGTAAATGCTTGCTGAGAAATTAATTCCTCTGCTGGGGTCCAAGAAGCACCCACTTCATTACAAACTCCTCTTAACAGCAAATAAAGTTATAACACATTTTCAACTTATTTGTTTTGCCAGAAATTGTTACTGAACATTAAAAATTGTTTTATTTTTGTTTTGTAATTTAGGCTGTGACTATGTACATAAAGCAGAGCTATCATTTAAATAAAGTCAAGCAACCAAATGAAAATGAAAATAAATCATTTATAATACATAGATTTGGTGTGTTTCTGTTCACCTGAGGAAATGATATTAAGACATCGTTATCCTCGTAGTTTGCCCCTCCCATTTATTCCAGACAAACCAGGCAAAATAATAATCCATTATTATGGATTTGTACGTGCTGCTTTCTTATCGATTGATGCATTTGCTTTTTACAATAACCCTGATAAGTTGGCAGGGAGGTTTTGCCATATTTTCTTGTCTCTAAGATGCCATAAATTATAAGATGAACTACCAATTTAATTATAACTTTTCTCAGAAAAAAATAAATGTCATGTTAGATGGATCATAATACTTTTTCTGATTTCAAAAACTTTAAAGTATGAAAACAAAACTTCCATCTTAGCCCTGAAGACATGTGGTATAAACCTCTTTTGAAAATGGGAATTCACACCCATGTCACATAGCTATTATGTAGGAGAGCCAGGGAGGAACTCAATTCTTTTGATAGGTCCGTCAGTCCTCTTTTTTTTTTTTTTTTGGTTTCTGCTTTATAACAAAGTGAATCAGTTATACATATACATCTGTTCCCATATCCCTTCCCTCTTGCATCTCCCTCCCTCCCACCCTCCCTATCCCACCCCTCCAGGCGGTCACAAAGCACCAAGCTGGTCTCCCTTTTTTTATTCTACTAAATTTTCCTAATGTCTGTTCAATGGAATAATAATCTTGTGGGAATGTTAATAAGGGGGGAAAGGCTTCTGTGCTTAACTCAATTTGAGAAACTCAGAGTTAAAAATAAATAGGTTACTTTACTATATAACTTCTCAGAACTTTTACTATGCTAATTAATGTATGTCATGAATTTCCAAGGTAGGCCAATACTATACAGCCTCGCACAATGTTATTTGACCATGGAACTTTTTTCTCACTCTTATAAAGTATCTTGTGTAACTAATGCTCTATACAATACACTTTGGAAAGCTACTAAACCAATATAGAATTTCATCGGCCTCCAAAAGGCATGAACCACAACTCCCAATTTGTTAACTGTCAATTTCAAAGATCACATATGGTAAAGCACTAAGCGGTAGATACTATTGCCTAACTCTTGATTCAACTTGGCTCTTAACAATGCTGAAGTGAGGAGTTCCACTCAAGAAAACCTGAGGAAGTAGCCATCAGCATAGTCACATCGACCAAAGCAGTATTATTCTGACATTGTTATATAACAAACATGCCTAGAAACAATGAGAATTCTCTAAAGTCAGCCTCCCACCAGGAATATAATATCTGCCTACCTTTTGAGGCAACAATATCCTTGAAAATTGTCTGAAAGATTTTTCAAGTTGTTTCTCACTAGCAACTATAGAAATGTCTACTAGTCAACCAAAAACTTTCATTCGTTCATCCAACAAATAATTCCCAAGAGCCTAGCATTTATCAGGCACTACCTGAACACTAGGGATATAACAGTAAAAAGGGCAGATCACTCCCTACTCTCATGATGCCCACAGTCTAGTCTATGAAAGAGTGATATGCAAAATACAATCTAGTAAACATTAGAGTCAACTTTGAACAGGCAAAGTGATGTAGAGCCTGGGTCTTTTACCTGCATAATTCACGCCCTCAGAAGTCTCAGTCTGAAATATCCAAATCAGGAATGCCAAAGTAGAGCCAAAGGCTTAACTTGATAGGATGACTGGCCCAGCACTCCTGCTTACGTTGTCAGCAAAGTGCTGCTCTTACCAATGCCACCCAATTGCAAAGACAAACAAAAATATCCAACATCTTCACCAATGCCAGAATTTATCTTCACTCACAGCAAAGAGCAAACATTTTAAAATGCATTCGCAGAAATCTACCTGCCAGGTCCTGATGAACAATTGTTTATTTCAAAGATGATGGAATTTTCTCCAAGTTTAGTAATCCAATGGGCTCACCACAAGGAAACTTAGAGATATAAAATACCTACTAGATTGTTGCCAATCTGTCTCCCTGCCAGTGCCAAAAAGCAACAGAAGCACTGGGTCCCACACAGCATTAAAGCATTAAACAGTACTCTGTCGCCTGGAGTTTTCTTTCCCTCTTCTTGTCATTCATATGCCACCTGATATGTTTCTCCATTTTTATGCAGAAGGGCACATTAATCTAATAGCTGCCTCCATTGATTGAACATTTTATGTCCTTTTTACTCTTAAATGATCTGCTATAATTTTTTTAGATATCTATAAACCATGTGAACTCTCTCTCATTTCTATGAATTACTGTTTTTGCTCCTATCCATGTTATTTGCATTCTCCCTTTTACCACCAGCTTTCATTTCTGATTCCAGAACTTTGAAGATGGCAATTTTCAAGGAGGATTACGGACTAATGTATATATTTGTCAAAAAGGCCAGAGGGCAGCTGTTTGTGGGGTAAATTGAAAATAATGTTTTCTTATGTTTCTTATTTTCATCTGATGAAGCCATTCTAACTCAACATAGCAGGTTATGTTGAGTGCTCCTTGCTGAGTGTGCTGGCAGGGGCTGGGCTTATCAAGTGATTCATGAGCTTCCTTAAACTGCAGCCTGAACATTGCTTAGGTTTATGAGAATGGCTTTTACGGAGGGATGACATGGATCGGAACAGTCAGACTCATTCGTTTATAGTTAGCTGAGACAGTTGAACTATGAGCTCCCATAACTGAGGCCTTTATTAAACACAATGTTGTATAATATCGTATTTGATAAAATTAACAGTAGTAGGTCTTATAGGTACCTTATTATATCATATTATATCTTATTATAGTAAGTTCTACTGGGCTTACTCTTTGCCAAAAACTGTTCCAAACACTTCACATCTATCAACTTATTTACTTCTCACAAATGCCCTATGGAGAGACACTATTTCGAAATCCCAACTTTATAGGTAGAGAAACTGAGGAA
The DNA here is from genome assembly GCF_025265405.1 of Mesoplodon densirostris. NCBI lineage: Eukaryota > Metazoa > Chordata > Mammalia > Artiodactyla > Ziphiidae > Mesoplodon > Mesoplodon densirostris. The sequence continues at coordinate 30,075,410 of NC_082681.1, read as the reverse complement.
CAGGGATATTTACCCATAATCACAGTTAATAAATGATGGAGCATGGCTTTCGTAGCCATTAACTGCTTCAAATTCACTTCTCTCCTTCCCTTCCCCTGCTATGCTGTTCATCACAGGCAACAACATCCCCAGGTTCCCCTGTCCTCTGGCTTCTGCATAGGTTTGGTCAATGGGGGACACTGATAGTTAGAAAGAAAATTGTAGGGAAGGAGTTGGCGAAAAGTCAGTCTCTGTCTCTTATTCCCCCTTCTTCCTGTAGTATCTCTGGAAGCAGCTGTGCTTTCTCCAAATACACGTAGACAGCTCTCCCTCCACAGCCCCAGGTCTACCTGGGCAGCCTCTGCCTGGGTTTTAGCTTCAACCAGACAGCCTGGCTTCAAGGTTCTGGTAACACCACCTCTTCCCATTGCCCATATAGCCCTAGAAGTGGAAGCAGCTTCCTGTAGCTACTAATCTCTTGGTGGACTCACAATCCTATGTTTGATTTCTCAACAAATCTATTACTCATTTAACCAATGCTTTATATTAAATTCCCTTTAGTGGAAAGATCTAGAGTAACTTTTGATTTCTTGTCAAGACCCTAACAGACAATGCTTTGAACTCAGTCTAGCTAGCCCCAGGGTCCATGCGATTGAACACTATGCTACTTTGCCCTTCCACAGAACAGTTTCATTCATTCTGCAGAGAGTTTTCTAAAGCATCTAAAAGATGAATAATTCAACTTGGAAGTTGACTTCTTTAAATTCTGGCTTGTCAAGAGTAACCCCAAACTACCCCCCAGGGCCCCATGCTAGACTGTAAGCTCTGTGAGGACAGCAATTGTGCATGTCTTGTTCATTGCTGTATCCCCAGCACACTACACAATGCCTCATACATAGTAGGTGCACAATACATGTTTGTTGAAGCACCACCTGAAATCCACTTCCTTTTGTTCTTATGTAAATTTAATAACTCTCTCAAAATATTTATTCAGCTTTATATATATGATAATACATTATATGTATGAATATTAACAGCAAATATAGGTTTAGGAATCAGACTGTCTGGGTTCAAATCCCAGCTCCATCATTCCCTACTAAGTGAATTTGGGCATGTTGCTTAATCTCTCTGACCCGCTAAAATGAGGACAATGTTGGGATCTATCTCATAGAATAGTTGTAAAAGTTAAATGAGATAATATATGTAAAGTGCCTAGTAGAGGCCTGGAACATGTAATTACTCATTAAGTGGAAACAGATGCTGCTATTACTGTTGTTGTTGTGTTGTGTTTCTATTGCTGCTGCTCTTGTTATTTATCCTTTCCCCTTTACGAAATGAATGCTGGTGTTGGAACATTTCCTCAGGAGGCAGAGACTATTTTTAAATGATTTTCTGCCTATAAGACCTTTCAGCCTCTGCTTTCTCCATGCCTCCCTGATGTACAGGCTGAAGGACTTGAAAACTGGAGTCCATCAGGTCCCTGAGCCTTACCGCCAGTGGAGATAATTGAATTATTTCATCTTTCCTAAGCCTGACACCACCCCAGTATTACCACATACTCTATGAGCCTCAACCTTCTGCTAGGTTTAGCTGATATACGTAACTGGGATTCTGCCTCTGTTTCCAGACAGCACTAAGCTTCTCTAGTGGCTCTAGAGCCTGAATCTCTGACTCCATGATTACCCCTTACTGATAGGGACATGGTTTTCATTCTTTGCTTTCAATCAAGTGGACGTTATAGAACCACAGTGCTACCACATTTCTCCATACAGAGCTACCTGTTGTTTTGAAACTTCTGCTAGTGAGCATCCACATACTATATAATCATATTAGATCACCATCCCCCTTGGAAATATATGCTAGTTAGGCCTGAACTTGCTACACTACTGTGGACACTATGATATTAACTGCTAGCTCACTCCTTCAGAAGCTATTGCTAAACTGGTTTAGTTCCACAGCCCTGATCATGTTCTCTCTGGATTATTTCCTTCCCTCACTGGCCCTCTGAAGTCCTAGTTGGTTTTGTAGTCCCACTTATAAGGATTATAAGTGTTCATCCCAGAACTATATGCAATTAGGTACATCCCACACATTTTGTAAATGAGAATGCTGGATCTACCGGACACAAAACCATTCAGCTAAGTCTGTTCATTTGGTCATTTTTCTGCATTCCTCATTCCTTCATTCATTTAGCAAATATTTATTGAGCACCTTCTGTGTGTAGTCTACTAGGAACAGGAGATACAGTAGTGAATAAAACAAATCTATAACCTCAAGGAGCTTACATTCTGCAGGGTTGGGGTTCAACAAGAAAACTTTCCACAAGACTCTCAGGCCCTCTCTTGTTCTTTCTAGTCTTCTAGAAAGTTATTTCAATGACCATATGTCACTAATCTACTGGCTTCCATAATGATTCCTTTGCAAATAAATTTGGTTGTGCCAATAACATCAGGAGTAAAACTGATGAAAACCCTTATCCATACACACACCCACAAACCCACACACTAAGTTATCAGTACTAAGGAAAAATAATTATTCTCATTCCACCGAAAACTATGCTCCAAAGTGTCAAAGCATCTATAGATTTGGTTCTATTTGAGAATGGAAGAACTAATGACCATGTTAATTGGGCTCATCAAGTCAGACATTTGACAACACTGTGTAAGTTAGGAAAATAAAATGAGTGTGATATAAGACCAGCCTTCAGATTAGCAGCTGCCCTCTCTAATGGAGCTCAAAATCTATTCCAAATGTCCAATCTAATCCAGAGTAACTAGAATGACCAGAAAAATCTTCCAAGAGCAAAAGACCCCATCACTTCCTCTCATTTGCATCTTTCATTGTCAATAGGTAATTAATCACCAGGTTCCACCTCAGTGCTACAGGAATTTTTGTAATGATTTATTATATGAATAACTAAGGGAAAAGTCTCCAATGACATAATATGCATAATGTGTATTTTAATTGGAAGGCAATTTAGATATTTATCTAGGCCATGTTCATGTTATTTCTAATGATGGAAAGCTGCTTTGGTGGAACTAATTATAATAAATTACTAATGGCAGCTGCAAACATTAGGTGTTCAATGAATGTGATCAACAGACCAAAAGCTAAGCATAGACATAGTTGCAAATGCTTTATATGAATTTCTTATGGAATTAAAAAGGGGCCTCCTTTATATTGTTATACGAGAGAATGAGTCCTCTAAGCCAAGTGCACTAAGATCATCTCAGCATTAACAAAGCTGCCTTAAGATACAGATCAATGTAGCCCTAGATCCTCAGGAATGGGACTCTGTCCTGTCCCATAGTGCACTTAATTCTCAGAAGAACTGGGGGTGCTAAGACAGTGTTGAAATATCCCAAATAAGCTTCACTTTTCTCAGTAATCAATTTTATCTTGGTACAAGAGGTGCCTTGCTTGATGGAAACCAGTTAGATGAAAACTTAATTTCACAAATTGTTCATTTATTCTCATATTCACTGTCAGTGAGAAAAGAAAACAGGTCAATTTCCATATGACCACAAATCAAATGCAACAGAAATATACTTAGAACCATGCACAGTCGATTTAAAAATGGGCTGGACAATTGGAGTCCTTGCTGTCCAAAATAATCTTGCTCAATATGAAGCTATTTTTCTGCTTCAGATCTCATCACAAAAGCTCCTGGTTGTGTGCACTGTAAAATATTCCAGAGTCAGTAGGACCTCCCACTTTTGCTTGGTATTTTGAAAGCACGGACCACAATGAAAACAGGTCATGCACAGAAACACTAGCTCACAGATTGCCAGCAAACGTCCTGGGTCTACAGTTTAAAATTTTATGCTTCCTTAATTTAAGAACTGCAAGAGACATAGCAAATAATTCAAACACTCTCCTATCCAACACTCAGTTTATGAAATAAAATATCACAGATGTAAATGAATCCATCCATGCAGCACATCTCTTCTGGCTCCTATTCCCTCCCTCCCTCCCCAGAAGTAAACAGTATCATAAATTTGGTGTTTGCTATTTCCATGCATGTTTCATACTACTCTTTACACAAATATATCCATAAACAACATATAATATTGTTTTGTGTTTTATGGTATCACAATGTATTTTTCCATAAATTCTATTCTTTTATTCATTCAATATTGTGGTTTGTGAGATTCATCCATGTTGATGTGCATAGCTCTAATTGAACCATTTGTACTTCTGTATGTACTCCGTTGTATTTATATACCACAACTTTATAAACTTTTCTCCATAGATGCACATTCTGTTTCTACCTTTTGTTATTACAAACCATGCTGCTGTGAGCATGTTTCCTAACACCCATGTTCAGAAGTTTCTGTAGGGTGTACCCTTAGGCACAGATTTTGGTTGTAGGCTATATGCACATCTGCACCTTTACCAAACAATGCTAAATTGTTTTCAAGAGTTATTGTACCATGACCAGCACTGCCCACCAGCAGTGTAAGAGGGTTTCAACTGCATATTTTTCAAAAGTTCTTTTTTCTTTCTCAGAAAGTTATTCCTTTGCTACATCAATATTACCTCTTTTATTTTTTAACATCCTTATTGGCGTATAATTGATTTACAGTGTTGTGTTAGTTTCTGCTATATAACAAAGTGAATCAGCTATACGTATACATATATCCCCATATCCCCTCCCTCTTGTGTCTCCCTCCAACCCTCTCTATCTCACCTCTCTAGGTGGTCGCAAAGCACCAAGCTGATCACCCTGTGTTATGCAGCTGCTTCCCACTACCTATCTATTTTACATTTGGTAGTGTATATATGTCCATGCCACTCTCTCACTTCATCCCAGCTTATACCTCCCCCTCCCTGTGTCCTCAAGTCCATTCTCTATGTCTGCATCTTTATTCCTGTCCTGCCCCTAAGTTCTTCACAACCATTTTTTTTTAGATTCCATATATATGTGTTAGCATATGGTATTTGTTTTTCTCTTTCTGACTTACTTCATTCTGTATGACAGACTCCAGGTCCATCCACCTCACTACAAATAACTCAATTTCGTTTCTTTTTTTTTTTTTTTTTTTTTGTGGCACGTGGGCCTCACACTGTTGTGGCCTCTCGCGTTATGGAGCACAGGCTCCAGACGCTCAGGCTCAGTGGCCACGGTTCACGGGCCCAGCCGCTCCGCGGCATATGGGATCTTCCCAGACCGGGGCACAAACCCGTGTCCCCTGCATCGGCAGGCGGACCCTCAACCACTGTGCCACCAGGGAAGCCCGAAATTTCATTTCTTTTTATGGCTGAATAATATTCCATTGTATACATGTGCCACATCTTCTTTATCCATTCATCTGTCTATGGACACTTAGGTTGCTTCCATGTCCTGGCTATTGTAAACAGTGCTGCAGTGAACATTGTGGTACATGACTCTTTTCAAATTATGGTTTTCTCAGGGTATATGCCTAGTAGTGGCATTTCTGGGTCATATGGTAGTTCTATTTTCAGTTTTTTAAGGAACCTCCATACTGTTCTCCAGAGTAGCTGTGTCAATTTACATTCCCACCAACAGTGCAAGAGGGTTCCCTTTTCTACACACTCTCTCCAGCATTTACTGTTTGTAGATATTTTGATGATGGCCATTCTGACTGGTGTGAGGTGATACCTCATTGTAGTTTTCACTTGCATTTCTCTAATGATTAGTGATGTTGAGCATCTTTTCATGTGGTTGTTGGCGATCTGTATATCTTCTTGGGAGAAATGTCTATTTAGGTCTTCTGCCCATTTTTGGATTGGGTTGTTTGCAGTTTTGATATTGAGCTGCATGAGCTGCTTGTATATTTTGGAGATTAATCATTTGTCAGCTGCTGCACTTGCAAATATTTTCTGCCATTCTGAGGGTTGTCTTTTCATCTTGTTTATGGTTTCCTTTGCTGTGCAAAAGCTTTTAAGTTTCATTAGGTGCCATTTGTTTATTTTTGTTTTTATTTCCATTTCTCTAGGAGGTGGGTCCAAAAGGATCTTGCTGTGATTTATGTCATAGTGTGTTCTGCCTATGTTTTCCTCTAAGAGTTTTATACTCTCTGGACTTACATTTAGGTTTTTAATCCATTTTGAGTTTATTTTTGTGTATGGTGTTAGGAAGTGTTCTAATTTCATTCTTTTACATGTAGCTGTACAGTTTTCCCAGCACCAATTACTGAAGAGGCTGTTTTTTCCCCATTGTATACTCTTGCCTCCTTTATCAAAGACAAGGTGACTACATGTGCATGGGTTTATCTCTGGGCTTTCTACCCTGTTACATTGATCTATATATCTGCTTTTTGTGCCAGTACCATACTTTCTTGATTACTGTAGCTTTGTAGTATAGTCTGAAGTCCAAGAACCTGATTCCTCCAGCTCCATTTTTCTTTCTCAAGATTGCTTTGGCTATTCAGGGTCTTTTGCATTTCCATACAAATTGTGAAATTTTTTGTTCTAGTTCTGTGAAAAATGGCATTGGTAGTTTAAAAGGGATTGCACTGAATCTGCAGATTGCTTTGGGTAGTAGAGTCATTTTCACAATACTGATTCTTCCAATCCAAGAACATGGTATATCTCTCCATCTCTTGGTATCATCTTTAATTTCTTTCATCAGTGTCTGATAGTTTTCTGCATACAGGTCTTTTGTCTCCGTAGGTAGGCTTATTCCTAGGTATTTTATTCTTTTTGTTGCAGTGGTAAATGGGAGTGTTTCCTGAATTTATCTTTCAGATTTTTCATTATTAGTGAATAGGAATGCAAGAGATTTCTGTGCATTAATTTTGCATCCTGCTACTCTACCAAATTCATTGATGAGCTCTAGTAGTTTTCGGGTAGCATCTTTAGGATACTCTAGGTATAGTATCATGTCATCTGCAAACAGTGAGTTTTACTTCTTCATTTCCAATTTGGATTCCTTTTATTTCTTTTTCTTCTCTGACTGCAGTGTAGAAAACTTCCAAAACTATGTTGAATTACAGTGGTGAGAGTGGGCAACCTTGTCTTGTTCCTGATCTTAGAGGAAATGGCTTCAGTTTTTCACCACTGAGAATGATGCTGGCTCTGGGTTTGTCATATATGGCCTTTATTATGTTGAGGTAGGTTCCCTCTATGCCTGCTTTCTGGAGAGTTTTTTATCATAAATGGGTTTTGAATTTTGTCAAAAGATTTTTCTGCATCTACTGAGATGATCATTTGTTTTTTTATCCTTCAATTTGTTAATATGGTGCATCACATTGATTGATTTGCATATATTGAAGAATCCTTGCATTCCTGGGATAAACTTGAGTTGATTGTGGTGTATGATCCTTTTAATGTGCTGTTGGATTCTGTTTGCTAGTATTTTGCTGAGGATTTTTACATCTATGCTCATCAGAGATATTGGCCTGTAGTTTTCTTTTTTTGTAACGTCTTTGTGTGGTTTTGGTATCAGGGTGGTGGTGGCCTCATAGAATGAGTTTGGGAGTGTTCATCCCTCTGCTATATTTTGGAAGAGTTTGAGAAAGGTGGGTGTTAGCTCTTTTCTAAATATTTGATAGAATTCGCCTATGAAGCCATCTGGTCCTGGGCTTTTGTTTGTTGGAAGATTTTTAATCACAGTTTCAACTTCAGGGCTTATGATTGGTCTGTTTATATTTTCTATTTCTTCCTGGTTCAGTCTCAGAAGGTTGTGCTTTTCTAAGAATTTGTCCATTTCTTCAGGTTGTCAATTTTTTTGGCATAGAGTTGCTTGTAGTAATTTCTCATGATTCTCTGTATTTCTGCAGTGTCAGTTGTTACTTCTCCTTTTTCATTTCTAATTCTGTTGTTTTGAGTCATCTCTTTTTCTTGATGAGTCTGGCTAATGGCTTATCAGTCTCCTTTATCTTCTCAAAGACCCAGCTTTTGCTTGTATTTATCTTTGCTATTGTTTTCTTCAGTTCTTTTTATTTCTGATCTGATCTTTATGATTTCTTTCCTTCTGCTAACTTTGGGGGGTTTTGTTCTTCTTTCTCTAATTGCTTCAGGTGTAAGGTTAGGTTGTTTATTTGAGATTTTTCTTGTTTCTTGAGGTAGGATTGTATTGCTATAATCTTCCCTCTTAGAACTGTTTTTGCTGCATCTCAAAGGTTTTGGGTCATCGTGTTTTCATTGTCATTTGTTTTTAGGTAATTTTTACTTTCCTATTTGATTTCTTCTCAATGATATCTTGGTTATTTGGTAGTGTATTGTTTAGCCTCTGTGTGTTTGTAATTTTTTCAGTTTTTTTCCTGTGACTGATATCTAGTCTCATAGCATTGTGATCAGAAAAGATACTTGATATGATTTCAATTTTCTTAAATTTACCAAGGCTTTGTAAATTTGTGACCCAAGATATGGTCTATCCTTGGAGAATGTCAGATGAGCACTTGAGAAGAAAGCACATTCTTTTGTTTTTGGGTGGAATGTCCTCTAAATATGAATTAAGTCCATCTCGTTTAATGTGTCATTTAAAGCTTGTGTTTCCTTATTTATTTTCATTTTGGCTGATCTGTCCATTGGTGAAAGTGGGGTGTTAAAGTCCCCTACTATGATTGTGCTCCTGTCGAATTCCCCTTTTTTAAATGGCTGTTAGTATCTGCCTTATGTATTGAGGTGCTCCTATGGTGGGTGCATAAATATTTACAATTGTTGTATCTTCTTCTTGGATTGATCCCTTGATCATTATGTAGTGTCCTTCTTTGTCTCTTGTAATAGTCTTTATTTTAAAGTCTATTTTGTCTGATATGAGTATTGCTACTACAGCTTTCTTTTGATTTCCATTTGCATGGGATATCTTTTTCCATCCCCTCACTTTCAGTCTGTATGTATCCCTAGGTCTGAAGTGGGTCTCTTGTAGACAGCATATATACGGGTCTTGTTGTTATATCCATTCAGCCAGTCTATATCTTTTGGATGGAGCATATAATCCATTTACATTTCAGGTAATTATCGATATGTATGCTCCTATTACCATTTTCTTAATTGTGCTGGTTTTGTTTTTGTAGGTCTTTTCCTTCTCTTGTGTTTCCTACCTAGAGAAGTTCCTTTAGCATTTGTTGTAGAGCTGGTTTGTTGGTGTTGAATTCTCTTACCTTTTGCTTACCTGTGAAGGTTTTAAATTCTCCATCGAATATGAATGAGATCCTTGCTGGGTAGAGTAATATTGGGTGTAGGTTTTCCCTTTCACCACTTTAAATATGTCCTGCCACTCCCTTCTGGCTTGCAGAGTTTCTGATGAAAAATCAGCTGTTAACCTTATGGGGATTCCCTTGTATGTTATTTGTTACTTTTCCCTTGCTGCTTTTAATATTTTTTCTTTGTATTTAATTTTTGCTAGTTTGATTAATATGGGTCTCGGCATGTTTCTCTTTGGGTTTATCCTGTATGGTACTCTCTGTGCTTCCTGAACTTGATTGACTATTTCCTTTCGCATGTTAGAGAAGTTTTCGACTATAATCTCTTCAAATATTTTCTCAGACCCTTTCTTTCTCTCTTCTTCTGGGACCCCTATAATTCGAATGTTGGTGGTGTGTTTAATGTTGTCCCAGAGGTCTCTGACACTGTCCTCAATTCTTTTCATTCTCTTTTCTTTATTCTGCTCCCTAGCAGTTATTTCCACCATTTTATCTTCCAGCTCACTTATCTGTTCTTCTGCCTCAGTTATTCTGTTACTGATTCCTTCTAAAGTATTTTTAATTTCAGTAATTGTGTTGTTCATCACTGTTTGTTTGCTCTTTAGTTCTTCTAGATCCTTTTTAAATGTTTCATGTATTTTCTCCATTCTGTTTTTGAGATTTTGGATCATCTTTACTATCATTACTCTTAATTCTTTTTCAGGTAGCTTGCCAATTTCGTCTTCATTTATTTGGTCTTGTAGGTTTTTACCTTGCTCCTTCATCTGTAACATATATATATATATATATATATATATATATATATATATTTTGATGAGTGGTGCTTTATTCCTGTCTTACTGGTTGTTTGCCCTGAGACGTCCAGCACTGGAGTTTGCAGGCAGTTAGTTAGAGCTGGGTCTTCGTGCTGAGATGAGGACCTCCAGGAGCCCTCACGCCGATTGATATTCCCTGGGGTCTAAGGTTCTCTGTTAGTCCAGCGGTTTGGACTCAGAGCTCCCACCACAGGAGCTTGGTCCCAACCTCCGGTCTGGGAACCAAGATCCTGCAAGCTTCGTGGCATAGTAAAAAAAAAAAAAAAAAAAAAAAAAGGAAGAAAGCAAGAAATAAAGGAGCAGTACAATATCAAAGAATAAAAAACAAAATAAAATTAGAAAGATAAAAAATATATTCGGAAAAATAAAACTATAATTGAAACAATGGTCGCTGGGGGTTTCTGCTGTCCCCTTACTCATCCGCGGTCCATCACCAGTGCCTGGTAGGTGCCCTAGTTGTGAGGAGACGCGAATTCTGCCTCCTCGTAGTACGCCATCTTGACTCTGCCCCAATATTACCTCTTAGTTCAGTTCTTATAATACTGAAGAAAGAATTTACAGTGTGGTCCCAGGTCAGTCAGCTGGAGTAGCTGGGGTCCACTTGGGGACACAAATGGATCATTTCAAGCTCCACTTCCCATTTCAGCCAGTCTCAGGAGAAAATGGTGAAGCACATGACATACATCTTTGGTAAGTTCTACTGATCCTTCTGCACTTGCAGCTCCCAGTGATTTGATGTCTCTCACTGAGTACAGCCATACCATTACCAGTCACCACTTCATGCTCTACCCAGCTCCCATTCTCATCACAGCTTGCCTGTCGATCTCTGACTCATTCATTTATTCATTCAGTCATTCATTCATTTGTTCAACAAATATGTACTGAGCACTTAAGATTTGCTAGACATTATATAGTGGGGCTTAAAATAGAAGGGAAGGTTCAGAGTTGCCAAGACTGGTACCTCTTCTGCCTTACGTTCCAACCCTCTTCTCTTTGTCAGAAACTCTGATCAATTAAAGCAACATGAGTAAGAAAAGAACAAGTATTAATTGAACATCTACCATGAGCTAATGTGTCTGTGGCTGAAAACGACAACATGTTCACTGTAGTATGTAACATACTTGTACAGTAACATGGCCATCATCAATGACCCAAAAGAGAGTAGAAAATAAGCTGTCATTTATTGAGTACCAATGTGTTCCAGGCACAAAGATGTTACCTCCTTTTAATTCTACAACAGTACTCTGATATGAGGAGTGTTATTATTTGCAATTAGCAACAAGGAAACTGAACCACAGCGAAAATGAGTGACCTGCCCAAGGCCTGATAGTAAGAGCCTAACCTAAGATTCAAATCCTGATCTTACCCCGCTAGTCCAAGGCCTCTTGTGGTTGATGGTAGGAATTTGAAATATCATGAACCAGACAAGGAAAACAGTTTCCCATTCCAAGCCACTATATGCAGGCTAGACAGACAGGATGCAATTTGCTGATGTGATTTTTGCCAAGAGAACATCAAAGGAATCTTTAATCACTGTGACTGAGCTGAGGTTCCATTGCCCATTATAGATGGTGCCTCCCTCAGGACAAGGTCGTGGCACACAAGTCTTGATTCACTACCCAGTCTGGTTTCGTGTCATGAGAGCTAAGGAATATATCTCTGAGTTCAGGATCCTTCCACAGAAAATTTCCCTAACATCTTCTAATGAAGGGTAAAGGCCAAGGTGGAACTTGCTGTGAGGCCATAGGCAATGTCCGAACCCTCTTTTCAATGCACAGGACTTCTCTGGACTCAGCAACTACAAGGAAAACTGGGTGACAGGAAATAATTACATTATGGAGTCAATCCCAGAGGATCAAAGAATAGCAGTTAGCAGCAACCTTGTTGTCACTGAGAAGAACCTGGAGGTCAGATCTCAGTTTAGATGTCACCTCTTCAGGGAAATCTTCCCTCACCACCCAAGCCCAGGTTGGCTGACCATCTTGTGTGATTTCACAGAGCCCTGTGCTTCCCCTACTATAACACTGACCCTCACTGTATTGTAATTGTTTAGTTACCTGCTTGTCTCTTCCATCAAAACTGTGAGATCCATAAGAGAAGGGACCATACTTGTCATTTCACTCTTACATTTGCAGTGCCTAACACAGTGGCTGGTACAAAATAGGTATTCAGTGGGTGTTTGTTCAATAAATTAATGAATATTACAAATGAAATTAGGACTGAAAAATTCATTCTCCTTTCTTAGAGGAAGGGACCCAGAAGTGGTCTGATGGAAGCATTCTAAGAAGCTAGAAAGCAGGACCCCATAGACCCACAAAACATCCATAAAACTTAATTAGCACTTGTTCTGTGCCAGGCACTGTTCTAAGTGATTTTATATTTGCTGATTCATTTAGCCCTCACAATTATCCTATAAGTTAGGTGCTATTATTACCCCTATTTAACAGCTGAAAAATTTGAGACATAGAGAGGTTCAATATCCAACCCAAGGTCATTCAGCTAGGAAGTATTGGAACTGGGATTTGTACCCAAACAGTGTAGACCTGATGTATGCACTCTTTATCACCTGGGTAAACTATAAAAGTATAAAAGTCTTTCTTGATTCTTGTCCCAAGATAAAGTGCTGATAACTCAAGAGCTACTGTATTTTCCTATGTCTAGGCACCAAAATCCTAATGAGACTAGACTGTGCATTCCTTGAAAAACTTAACCCTGTCTCATGGATCTGAACTCCTGGCCCTAATATATTTTGGTTGTTCTGAAAAAGTACCATGCTAAGTTCACAAGAATACCTGTAGTTGAATCAAACTATCGTGTTATCTTAGATTAGGCTCTGGCACTAGAAAAACTTTTTTTAAAAAACAAATACCAAAACTCTCTAAATCTCAGTTTTTCATCTATAAAGAGATACTAGGGGAGAGGGGGAAGATGGCAGAAGAGTAAGACGTGGAGATGACCTTCCTCCCCACAGATACATCAGAAATATATCTACACGTGGAACAACTCCTACAAAACACCCACTGAACGCTGGCAGAAGACCTCAGACCTCCCAAGATGCAAGAAACTCCCCACGTATCTGGGTAGGGCAAAAGAAAACAGAAAAAAACATGACAAATAGGGACGGGACCTGCACCAGTGGGAGGGAGCCGTGAAGGAGGAAAGGTTTCCACACACTAGGAAGCCCCTTCGTGGGCGGAGACTGCGGGTGGCGGAGAGGGGAAGCTTTGGAGCCGTGGAGGAGAGCGCAGCCACAGGGGTGCAGAGGGCAAAGCAGAGAGATTCCCGCACAGAGGATCTGTGCCGACCAGCACTCACCAGCCTGAGAGGCTTGTCTGCTCACCCACCAGGGTGGGCAGGGGCTGGGAGCTGAGGCTCGGGCTTCTGAGGTCAGAGCGCAGGGAGAGGACGGGGGTTGGCTGCATGAACACAGCCTGAAGGGGGCTAGTGCACCACGGCTAGCCGGGAGGGAGTCCGGGAAAAAGTCTGGACCTGCCGAAGAGGCAACAGACTTTTTCTTGCCTGTTTGTTTCCTGGTGCACAAGGAGAGGTGATTAAGAGCGATGCTTAAAGGAGCTCCAGAGACGGGTGCGAGCCGCAGCTAAAAGCGCGGACCCCAGAGATGGGCGAGGGACGCTGGGGCTGCTGATGCCGCCACCAAGAAGCCTGTGTGCAAGCACAGGTCACTATCCACACCTCCCCTCCGGGGAGCCTGTACAGCCCACCACGGCCAGGGTCCCGGGATCCTAAGTGTCCATCATCGGATGAATGTATAAAGAAGATGTGGCACATATACACAATGGAATATTACTCAGCCATAAAAAGAAACGAAATTGAGTTATTTGTAGTGAGGTGGATGGACCTAGAGTCTGTCATACAGAGTGAAGTAAGTCAGTAGGAGAAAAACAAATACCATATGCTAACACATATATATGGAATATATATATATGTAAAAATGGTTCTGTAGAACCTAGGGGCAGGACAGGAGTAAAGACGCAGACATAGAGAATGGACTTGAGGACACGGGGAGGGGGAAGGGTAAGCTGGGACAAAGTGAGAGAGTGGCATGGACATATATACACTACCAAATGTAAAATAGATAGCTAGTGGGAAGCAGCCGCATAGCGCGGGGAGATCAGCTCGGTGGTTTGTGACCGCCTAGACGGGTGGGATAGGGAGGGTGGGAGGGAGGGAGACACAAGAGGGAGGAGATATGGGAACATATGTATATGTATAGCTGATTCACTTTGTTATAAAGCAGAAACTGACACACCATTGTAAAGCCACTGTACTCCAATAAAGATGTTTAAAAAAAAAGAATAAAAGGTTAGGAGAAGACCAAAAAAAAAAGAGATACTAATAGTATCTATCTCAAGGGATGTTCTGAGAGCCAATTGTGATAAACTATTTAAAATGCTTAGTGCAGTGCCTGGCACAGAGGGGATGTTCAACAAATGTTATCTGTGGGATTCATTTTCTTCCTCTGAAAAAAATGGGAATCCTACTACACATCTCCCGGGATTGTTGTGAGGACTAAAAGAGATAGGGAGTGTATTCCTAGCAACAGGCTATCTTATTCTATTGCATCCCCCTTTATCCCATTTTCTCTTACTTCACTGGGATTCCAGTTATAGGCTTACCACTATACTAAAACTACTCTTTAAAAGGTCACCTATTACTTCCAAAATGTCAATTCTAATGTTGTTTTCTCAAGTTTCATCCTACTTGCCGTGTCTGCTACATTTTTTTCATTATTGACCACTCCTGTCTTGAATTTCTCCCCTCTTGTTCACTGTAAAATTGCATTCTGTTGCTGCTGCTTCGTAGAGACATATCTCTTATACTAGAAGCTCCTCTCTGCCAACCCCTTCAACAGGTACTTGCCAATGTTCTAGTCCTGGCATGCTCCACTTCCCACTGAGCCCACTGTTGCTGGGCAGTCACATCTACTCCTGTAGCTACAAGAGCTCATTCTGTGTGGATGAGCCCCAAATTTATGACTCTGACCTTAACCTCAACTGAGCTTGAGTCCTTAATCTCTATTTCTTGCTGGACATCAAGCTTGACAATCTCTCCTTTCCTCCTCCTCAAACCAATACTTCCTATGTTCCTCCTATGTTTCTTGTTTTAAATTAATGGTCTTACCACTCTCCTGAGCCACCAGAGCTTGAAGCTCTAGTAATCTCTTTCATTTGTAGCCCTTATTATTTCTTGTTCAAACTAGAAGAGTAATTATCACATAAGCCTCACTAATTCCATACTCAGACTATTCTACTCCATCCTTCAGCTGGCCCCCGTTTCATAAACCTAATAAAGCCACTCCTAGTTCTCGGAGAATGCATGGACTCAACAGTGACAAACTTAACATTTCAAACATCTTAACTCAGCAATCTTGCCTTCAAAGTCCTTTACCAATTCAATCCCATTCTAAACTTAACAATATTATTCCCCTTGGCATTTCCCAAAGCTGACCTAACTTTACCACAGAATTTTATATGTTTAAGTTATTCTCTCTGCTTGGACTGTCCTGCACAAGTCCCCTTTCTTCAGAGACATCCATGGTTCAAAACCACTCTCATCCTTTAAGCTTCCCTAAAATCCCACCTCAACCACATAGCCATCTTAAAAGTCCTCAGTGAAAATTTCTCTCTCTTTTCCTTATAATCCAATAGTACCTATTTTTTACCTTTGTTATGGAGCTTTCCATAGTCCAACTTATAATTATTTAGATCTTCTCATGGACTGGATTGTAAACTATTTGAGGATAAGGAAGATACTACATGTTTTTATCTATAACTTGCCCACAGAATCAAACATAGAGCTTTACGTATGGTATGAACTCAAGAAGAGTTGTGTGTGTGTGTGTGTGTGTGTGTGTGTGTGTGTGTGTGTGTGTACAGGTTTTAGTGGAACTGGGCCTTATGTACTCTGAACCTCCATGATCTCTGCAATCCTCCTCATCAAGGAAACCCATGGAGCCCCATGTGCCCTCTGGGTGAACAGACTTTAGAAACCTACCTGAGCTCCAGAACCCAGCCCAGTGAACAGCCTGGGAAGGGGAGTGAACCCATAAACCTCTGCCTCACTATTAGCAGCCTATAACCAGCAAATAAGTCAGCTACATAATTTGACAATTTGGAGAAGCCATCAGTTGAGATAACCTTGGAATTCCAAGGGCCTATGTCACTACAGCCTTAGACAAATGTATTAACAATATCTGTATATAAAGCACAGTGGGCAGCCTGTCATCGTGGGCTTACCATCATTAATTCACCCATCAAATTTAAAGTGATACCATTATGGTAAGCATTAATAATTCCCAGCATAATAACAGTGATAACAGCAGGTAGTTTTTCAAAACTGTTACCCATGTTTCAATAACACATCCTGAACGTTGTGCTTAAAGCAGTCTCCCAAGGAGAGATGGCAATGGAAATATTCCGATAATAACAGTTTATAGTAATAATAGTTTAGAGCTCTAGCTTGAAGTTGGCTGTATGTGTCTTTTCTTTTTTGAGTCTCTGGGTAACACCATTTATGGTATCTCATTTTTCAGAAGTACTGGCATGAGCTGATCTCACTTGATCATGCTATAGTCACAGAGTGGCCACAGTCTAAGCCGCTTCTAAAAATCATAGAGCCCCAGAAATGTGATTGGCCCCAAAATACCAAACAAAATGTATGGCAATACCTTACCTGTTAAAAGGGTCTGCTTTATACCAATAGATCATTTAGGAATGGACAATTTAGAAAAAGTACTGAGGTTCAGTGGATAAAAACAACACATTTAGAGTCTACCAGAGCTGGATGTGAAACCTTGGTTTGGCCACTTCCATTTGGCAAATCACTTAATACCCCTTGTCCTAAGCATCCTGTAAGATGGAGCTAGTACACCCATCTCATCTTGTTTGGGGCGGGGGGTTATGTGACATAATATGCATAAAGCTCTTGACATACGAGGGGCACTCACTGCATTCTCATTTTGAGTTGGTATATGGTATAAAAAAGTCCAAAGTTGTGAACTCTGATCTCCCTATGGCTTACTTAATATAGTCATGGTTTTATTCAACAAACTTTTTCTCCTGAGACAGTCTGAAGAGTCCCTGCCACATTGGGGCTCCCAGTGTAGAGGGCCTTAGTGACAGCTGGCTACTGCATGGTGTGATAAACGCTATGACAGTGCATACGTAGTACAGTAGAGCTTAGAGAAAGTTTCTTGGAAGAGATGGGGCCTAAATTTAGAGTACCTATTTCCAGGATTGAGAAAAAGAAAAAAGAAGCTTTTGCCAGAGGAGACACATGAGCAAAGATTAGCTGATTTTTCTGTTATAACAGACTGGACTCCCAATCCCACTCAGTGTCTTATGACTCCCTTAGAGAGAGAGAGAGAGAGAGAATAGCTGGATCAGGGGAAACCTACGCTGTTCCTGGGAGAACAACTTAGACCGTTCACCCTTCTGACAGAATGGGGAGCTTGTGGCATGATTTCTATGTAATTAGAATAGCAAATTATTTACATAGGTTCTCAAAGACCTTCAAGAGGCCAATAAACATAGAACTTAATGGGGAAAAAGGCAAAGCCACTTTAGCTAGACTTAGTAAATTTGAGACATTTTCAACTTATTAAAGATTAGCTCTAAGAGATTTTAAGATACATGGAGATTTGGACTGCCTAGGAAAACTACTATGTGGGTCAGAATCAGGAGAATGACCTTTGCTAGCTGTTGTCTAGATCAAAGAGCTTTTTCAACTTGTGTGCAGGGGTTACAGGTGTGTTGAGATACTGACCATCTCCAACACTCAGCGGACCAGGAGGGGCCTGGGGCAGCCAGAGCCCTGGACTTTTCTTCATCTGTGGCAGTGAGAAGTCCTTTCCTTTTACTCCATGTGAAAAATAATATCATTCTGTATGCCATGATAAGGAAATAATGGAGAAACATTGCTATGGAGTTCCTTCTCTAAAGGAACTTCTCAAAAGCAATGCCAGCCTGAATTACATTGGTGCTAGAGTTAAGGGCATCACCATCATTGTCATCATCACTACCACCACCACCACCACCACTACCAGCAGTGGTATTTCTATTATTAAAACTGAACGATTCTCTATTCTGAAAGAGTCACTTGGCTTCCCCCAAATATCTTGCTCTACTCCTAGTGTAGCATGATGACCAGGACGAATGTCATAAGACTATGATTTATAAGATAGAGAAGACAATCAACCTTAATCAGAAGTCACTGTGGCTGTAACTAATTCCATAAAATGAGCATCTGTTTAAAGTGGGCATTAATCTGTCACCGTATGAAGAAGCTCGAAATAAGTCTGTGCATGTATGTGGAGGCATCATGGAGCAGTAGTCTCTCTCTACACAAGAGCAAATAAATATTCTGTCTGGAAAGAGAATGATGGAGACAGAGGCAAGAAATCAAGAAATCCCTTTTCACTGCCCTTTCTTTTCTACTTAAAACAAAACAAAAACCAACCAATCAACCTTCCTACATATCACGGTTTAGACTTTTTTCCCCCAAAAGCTTATTTCGAGGGCCATTTGGGGAATGTTTCAGTCTGGCCAAGTTACTCTGGATTTGCAGCTCTGCTGTCAGTCCAGGGCAGACTCCCAGCAGAAGCCTCCTAATTGGCTGTCAGTGAGTCACTTTTATGCAGAGCCTTTTCCTTAAAACCTTTTCCACTCCGGTAACACGGCCTCTCTACAGCAGCCCCAAAACACGCTGGAAGTGTAGGTGTGGGAACGGGAGTAGGAGGGTTGGAAACCACACTGAACTGATGCTCCGACAGTTGCGAACAGTCTCTAAATGTTTTCACTGCGAATGTGCTTCAGTCATGTTAAGACAGTCAAAACAGTTTGACAAGTTTCTGTTTGGCTCTGGTCTCGGCTACTGTGTTCATGACCTGATTAGCTAGTGCCTAGAAGAGACTGGCAAGAGTGGCAAATCCACTGAGACAGCTCTCTGCAAAGGGAATTTATGGCTGTGCAATACAGTGATTAACCCTAAGCACCCACAAGCTGTTACACAGAACACGACTTCTTCAGAGCCAAGAAAGGCAGAAGAATGAAGTCAAACATTTTCTTCATGTAAATGTGTCCACCCTCCAAACACATTTGCTTGTCTTCGAATATGAGTTTATTGCTGCCAGTTGGAATTTGGAGCTGAATTGGAATCTTGGCTCTGTCACCTAGTAGCTGTGTGACCCTGAGTAGGATACTTAACCTCTCTGAGCCTCATGCTCTTACCTGTAAAAATCTGACCATTGATTCCCACCTCCCAGGATTACTGTGTTCACATGTGAAAACAGCACAGTGCCAAGTTCACAGTCGGCAACTGATACATGTTGATTTCCTTCCTTTCCTTAACTAAAATATTTGAATTAGGACTTATATTACCATTACTATCACAAGACGTACAATACAGAGAAAGCACTTGAGGCCCAAACTGCATGTCCTGTGCAGTATGCCAAAACGATACCCCAAATCTTAAAAATTCTCTCTACCAACTAGCCAATGCCTGTTTTTCCAGCAGGATACAATCTGCTGCCACATCTGTCATCCATAGGAAGTTACCTCTAGGACTTAATATTCTTTTCGGCTACTCTTGGGCATTGATCTCTGAAGATGAGATATCTGAGCAGAATTCTTTTAACATTATCTTTGCACATGCAGCACTTAGCCTTCTTAAAGGTCTTCCCTCTGCTGCTACTAACTGACCCCCTGGCACATAAGTGCCGACAAGTGCCCTTGCTCTTGAAATATCTTAGACTTTCCAATCATATTGCCTGGAGAGATGGAGCACTGAGAAAGGAAGTAGGGTATGACAGAAAATTAAATTGAGCTCATATTTTCTCATTATTAGGATTATTATTTTTAAGGTTGAGATGCCCATAAACCCTGAGACTGAGTTGAGCCCCTCTTCTTTCGCCTAGCCCTGCTTTCGCTTATCTCATTTAAGTACATACCCCACTGTATGGTTATTAACCTCTGAGATCCTTTGAGTCAGGAACTGTGTCTTGAACTTCATCCTAAACACAGCAACTTACATAATGCCTGGCACATGATAGGTGCTTGGCTAATATTTATTAAATGAGAGCATAAATGAATAAAAGAATGAATGTTGGCAAAACAATTTATAGATGCTTTCAGCTAGACTTTCAAGAGCTTCATAGCCTCATCCTCTACTTCCCAATCCTTTGCCCAAACGTACAGAATCAAATATGGGGAAATAAAGCTTTCTCCTCCCTGAAAAAAATAAACTAATTATGATGAGTCCTAATATGCCAACTGTGCTTACTGACCCCAGCCAAATACACAGTCGATTATTTAACACCGGGAAAAAGAGAAAAGATATAACTGAAACCCATACACTTCACACTCCTCAGTGTGTGCCATTTTACCTTTATGACTTCCCCTCTCAATGTCCCTCAGCCTGAACATACACTGCAAATGTGCTATACTTCTGTAGGTCTGATTTGCAATGCCAAGCCCACTAAGAATGATTCTCCCCAGATACTGAGCCTGCAAATCTGCAGCTGAATGGCAGTACCTTGGATCTGACAGCAGAAGTCCGATAGGAAGGCTATCCCCTCAGGATTATTGAGAACTTTAAATGAGATGTTGTATACAAGGCACCCAGCACAATGCTTGGCACATGATAAATGCTTGATACATGTGAGCTAGCAAGCTAATTTCCTGCTCCTCTTAGTGAGAGGGCATCAAGTAGTCTTAACCCTTCAATTCACTCTTCAGTGCATCTTCAAAGATCCAAAAGAGAGTCACATACCACATTTCTTTCTAAATGATTCTTTTTTGTTGTTATTCCAATCCAAAAAGAAGGTTACTAGACAAACCACAATTGTATAAAATGTCAATTCATCCACTTTAGTCCAGCCCCTCCCCAGGGCCTCACCTTTTTTAACCAATGATTTATTTTCTTTCGAAGAGTTCATTGCACTTCCTACCAGAGGCCTTGCAGTTTTCAACAATCTATTATAGTTTTACCTGTCTTAAAAGGAGCCAGAATTCCATTTTTTCTTAAGAATGTTTAAAATCATATTGAAACAAAACAGCTACTTTTAACAAAGCTATATGCAGTAATTGTTTCCTTGCATACCATGTGCTTGTTCCTTCTAACCATACCCACTCCACCTGAATTCATAATGAAGCTGTCCCTGCCAACACCAATTTGCACTTATTTTCCTTCCTCTTGGCCTCTGCTGGTGCTTGCTATACAACTCTCACAACCTAGCCCTTGATTCCAATATCACAGTTTCTTGGCGATGTCGGGAGTTTCCTCATATTAGGTGCTCATTTTTCTTCTACTTCTTTTGAATTTCCACTAACATATTGCCTTAGTATAGTTCTTGGCACCAAACAGGGGTTTATTATACCCCGATGAATGAACACATGATCTTTAGGTTCAAACCTTGCAATGGTGGGGCTCAGGTAAGGATGGCTCCGTTCTCCTTGTAGTCTATCCACACTGTAGCTGCTTTCCTCATATCTGGTGGCTTTGAGCCCAGGGAAACGCCCTCAGGGCTGTTCTACCAGACCTAAAGAGAGCTGTGAAGATAACATCTTAGACGATGTTCTTTCTAATACGGAAGTTCAGCAAGAAAGCCAAGGGAACAGATGCTCTATCCCTCTGGCATTTCTTGTTCTCCTGCCTGCAGAAGACAGACTTTTGGGGTCCACTTCAAGATGGCGGAGGAGTAAGATGTGGAGGTCACCTTCCTCCCCACAGATACACCAGAAATACATCTACATGTGGAACAACTCCTACAGAACACATACTGAACGCTGGAAGAAGACCTCAGACTTCCCAAAAGGCAAGAAATTCCCCACGTACCTGGGTAGGGCAAGAGAAAAAAGAAAAAACAGAGACAAAAGGATAGGGACGGGACCTGCACCAGTGGGAGGGAGCTGTGAAGGAGGAAAAGTTCCCACACACTAGGAAGCCCCTTCACTGGTGGAGACAGGGGGTAGCGGGGAGAAGCTTCGGAGCCACAGAGGATGCATGCAGCAACAGGGGTGCTGAGGGCAAAGCAGAGAGATTCCCACACAGAGGATTGGTGCCGACCAGCAGTCACCAGCCTGAGAGGCTTGTCTGCTCACCCACTGGGGCAGGTGGGGGCTGGGAGCTGAGGCTCCAGCATCAGAGGTCAGATCCCAGGCAGAGGACTGGGGTTGGCTGCGTGAACACAGCCTGAAGGGGGCTAGTGCACCACAGCTAGCTGGGAGGGAGTCTGGGAAAAACTCTGGAACTGCCTAAGAGGCAAGAGACCATTGTTTTGGAGTGCACGAGGAGAGGGGATTCCCACAGAAGGCAGAGCACTGACTAAATGAGCTCCAGAGACGGGCGCGAGCAGTGGCTAACAGCATGGACCCCAGAGACAGGCATGAAATGCTAAGGCTGCTGCTGCAGCCACCAAGAAGCTTGTGTGCAAGCACAGGTCAGTATCCACACCTCCCCTCCCAGGAGCCTGTGCCGCCTGTCACTGCCAGGGTCCCATGATCCAGGGACAACGTCCCCCAGGAGAACACACGGCCCGCCTCAGGCTGGTGCAACGTCAGGCCGGCCTCTGCCACCGCAGACTTGCCCTGCATTCCATACCCCTCCCTCCCTCCAGCCAGAGTGAGCCAGAGCCCCCTAAAAAGCTGCTCCTTTAACCACCTCCTGTCTGGGCAAAGAACAGACGCCAGAGAATGACCTACATGCAGAGGCGGGGCCAAATACAAAGCTGAACCCCAGGAGCTGTGCGGACAAAGAAGAGAAAGGGAAATTCCTCCCAGCAGCCTCAGGAGCAGCAGATTAAATCTCCACAATCAACTTTATGTACCCTGCATCTGTGGAATATCTGAATACACAACAAATCATCCCAAAATTGAGGCGGTGGACTATGGGAGCAACTGTAGACTTGGGGTTTGCTTTCTGCATCTAATTTGTTTCTAGTTTGATGTTTATCTTAGTTTAGTATTTAGAGCTTATTATCATGGGTAGATTCGCTTATTGATTTGGTTGCTCTCCTCCTTTTATACATATATATATATTTTTTTCCTTTTTCTCTTTTTGTGAGTGTGTATGTGTATGCTTCTTTATGTGATTTTCTCTGTATAACTTTGCTTTTACCATTTGTCCCAGGGTTCTGTCTGTCTGTTTTTGTTTTTAGGTTTTTTTGTATAGATTTTAGCACTTGTTACCATTGGTGGATTTGTTTTTTGGTGTGGTTGATCTCTTCTTTCTTTTTTCATTACTTTTTGATTTTCTTATTTTTAATAATTTTTATTTTAATAACTTCATTTACTTATTTATTTTCCTTCTTTCTTTCATTTCTTTTCTCCATTTTCTTCTGAGCCGTGTGGCTGAAAGGGTCTTGGTGCTCCGGCCGGGTGTCAGGCTTGAGCCACTGAGGTAAGACAGCCGAGTTCAGGACACTGAAACACCAAAGACCTCCCAGCTCCACGTAATATCAAATGGCGAAAACACTCACATAGATCTCCATCTCAATGCTAAGACCCAGCTCCACTCAAAGACCAGCAAGCTACAGTGCTGGACACCCTATGCCAAACAACTAGTAAGACAGGAACACAATGCCACCCATTAGAAGAGAGGCTGCCTAAAATCATAATAAGGTCACAGACACCCCAAAACACACCACTGGATGTGGTCCTGCACACCAGAAAAACAACACCATAACACAGGCACCAGTCCCCTCCACCAGGAAGCCTACAAAACCCAATTAACCAACGTTACCCACAGGGGGGAGACACCAAAAACAACGGGAACTATGAACCTGTAGTCTGCGAAAAGGAGACCCCAAACACATTAAGCTAAGCAAAATGAGAAGACAGAGAAATACACAGCGGATAAAGGAGCAAGGTAAAAACCCACCAGACCAAACAAATGAAGAGGAAATAGGCAGTCTACCTAAAAAAGAATTCAGAGTAATGATAGTAAAGATATCCAACATCTTGGAAATAGAATGGAGAAAATACAAGAAATGTTTGACAAGGACCTAGAAGAACTAAAGAGCAAATAAACAATGATGAACAACACAATAAATGAAATTGAAAATTCTCTAGGAGGAATCAATAGCAGAAAAACTGAGGCAAAAGAACGGATAAGAGACCTGGAAGATAAAATAGTGGAAATAACTACTGCACAGCAGAATAAAGAAAAAAGCATGAAAACAACTGAGGAGAGCCTCAGAGACCTCTGGGACAACATAAAACGCACCAGCATTCAAATTATAGGGGACGCAGAAGAAGAAGAGAAAAAGAAAAGGGACTGAGAAAATATTTGAAGAGATTATAGTTGAAAACATCCCTGATATGGGAAGGGAAATAGTCAATCAACTCCAGGAAGCGCAGAGTCCCACACACGATAAATCCAGGGAAAAACAGGCCAAGACACATATTAATCAAACTATCAAATATTAAATACAAAGACAAAATATTAAAAGCAGCAAGGGAAAAGCAACAAATAACATACAAGGGAATCCCCATAAGGTTAACAGCTGATTTTTCAGCAGAAACTCTGCAAGCCAGAAGGGAGTGGCAGGACATATTTTAAGTGTTGAAAGGGGAAAATCTACAACCAAGATTACTCTACTCAGCAAGGATCTCATTCAGATTTTAGAGAGAAATTAAAATCTTTGCAGACAAGCAAAAGCTAAGTGAATTCAGTACCACCAAACCAGCTTCACAACAAATGCTAAAGGAACTTCTCTAGGTAGGAAACACAAGAGAAGGAAAACACCTAGAAAAACAAATGAAAACAATTAAGAAAATGGTAACAGGAACATACATATTGATAACTACCTTATGTGTAAAAGGATTAAATGCCCCAACCAAAAGACATAGACTGGCTGAATGGATAAAAAAACAAGACCCGTACATATGCTATCTAGAAGAGACTCACTTCAGAGCTAGGGATACATACAGACTGAAAGTGAGGGGATGGGAAAAGATGTTCCATGAAATGGAAATCAAAAGAAAGCTGGAGTAGCAATTCTCATATCAGACAAAATAGACTTTAAAATAAAGACTATTACAGGAGACAAAGAGGCACACGACATAATGATCAAGGGTTCACCCTAAGAAGAAGATATAACAATTGTAAGGATTTATGCACCCAACATAGGAGCACTTCAGTACATAAGGCAAATGCTAACAGCCATAAAGGGGGAAATCGACAGTAACACAATCATAGTAGGGGACTTCAACACCCGACTTTCACCAATGGACAGATCAGGCAAAATGAAAATTAATAAGGAAACAAAAGCTTTAAATGATACATTAAACAAGATGGACTTAATTGATATTTATAGGACATTTAACCAAAAAACAACAAAATATATTTTCTTCTCAAGTGCTCATGGAACATTCTCGAGGATAGACCATATCTTGGGTCACAAATCAAGCACTGGTAAATTTAAGAATATTGAAATTGTATCAGGTATCTTTTCTGACCACAATGCTATGAGACTAGATATCAATCACAGGAAAAAATTGTAAAAAACACAAACACATGGAGACTAAACAATACACTACTAAATAACCAAGAGATCACTGAAGAACTCAAATAGGAAATTAAAAAATACCTAGAAACAAATGACAATGAAAACATGACAACCCAAAACCTATGGGATGTGGCAAAAGCTGTTCTAAGAGGGAAGTTTATAGCAGTACAATCCTAACTGAAGAGACAAGAAATATCTCAAATAAACAACCTATCCCTACACCTAAAGCAAGTAGAGAAAGAAGAACAAAAAAAGCCCCCAAAGTTCACAGAAGGAAAGAATTCATAAAGACCAGATCAGAAATAAATGACAAAGAACTGAAGGAAACAATAGCAAACATCAATACAACTAAAAGCTGGTTCTTTGAGAAACATAATTGATAAACCATTAGCCAGCCTCATCAAGAAAAAGAGGGAGAAGACTCAAATCAACAGAATTAGAAATGCAAAAGGAGAAGTAACAACTGACACTGCAGAAATACAAAGGATCATGAGAGATTACTACAAGCAAATTTATGCCAATAAAATGGACAACCTGGAAGAAATGGACAAATTCTTAGAAATGTGCAACCTTCTGAGACTGAATCAGGAAGAAAAAGAAAATATAAACAGACCAATCACAAGCACTGAAATTGAAACAGTGATTAAAAATCTTCCAACAAACAAAAGCCCAGGACCAGATGGCTTCACAGGTGAATCCTATCAAATATTTAGAGAAGAGCTAACACCTACCCTTCTCAAACTCTTCCAAAATACAGCAGAGGGAAGAACAGTCCGAAACTCATTCTATAAGGCCAACATCACACTGATATCAAAACCACACAAACATGTCACAAAAAAAGAAAACAGCAGACCAGTATCTCTGATGAACATAGATGCAAAAATCCTCAACAAAATACTAGCAAACAGAATCCAACAGCACATTAAAAGGATCATACACTATGATCAAGTCGAGTTTATCCCAGGAATGAAAGGATTCTTCAATATATGGAAATCAGTCAATGTGATACACCATATTAACAAACTGAAGGATAAAAACCAAATGATCATCTCAATAGATGCAGAAAAAGCTTTTGACAAAATTGAACACCCATTTATGATTAAAAACTCTCCAGAAAGTGGGCACAGAGCAAACCTACTTCAACATAATAAAGGCTATATATGACAAACCCACAGCCAACATCATTCCCAATGGTGAAAAACTGAAACCATTTCCTCTAAGATCAGGAACAAGACAAGGTTGTCCACTCTCACCACTATTATTCAACATAGTTTAGGAGGTTCTAGCCACAGCAATCGGAGAAAAAAAGAAATAAAAAGAATTAAAAAAAGGAATCCAAATCAGAAAAGAAGAAGTAAAATTGTCACTGTTTGCAGATGACATGACACTGTACCTAGAGAATCCTAAAGATGCTACCAGAAAACTACTAGAGCTCATCAATGAATTTGGTAGAGTAGCAAGATACAAAATTAATGCACAGATATCTCTTGCATTCCTATACACTAATGATGAAAAATCTGAAAGTAAAATTCAGGAAACACTCCCATTTACCACTGCAACATAAAGAATTAAATACCTAGGAATAAACCTACCTAAGGAGACAAAAGACCTGTATGCAGAAAACTATAAGACACTGAGGAAAGAAATTAAAGATGATACAAACAGATGGAGAGATACACCATGTTCTTGGATTGGAAGAATCAACATTGTGAAAATGACTATATTACCCAAAGCAATCTACAAATTCAGTGCAATCCCTATCAAACTACCAATGGCATTTTTTTACAGAATTAGAACAAAAAATTTCACCATTTGTATGGAAACACAAAAGACCCCAAATAGCCCAAGCAATCTTGAGGAAGTAAAACGGAGCTGGAGGAATCAGGCTCCTGGCCTTCAGACTATACTACAAAGCTACAGTAATCAAGAAAGTATGGTACTGGAACAAAAACAGAAATATAGATCAATGGAATAGGAGAGAAAGCCCAGAGATAAACCCATGCACATATAGTCACCTTACTTTTGATAAAGGAGGCAAGAATATACAATGGAGAAATGACAGCCTCTTCAATAATTGGTGCTGGGAAAACTGAACCTCTACATGTAAAAGAATGAATTTGAACACTCCCTAACACCATACACAAAAATAAACTCAAAATGGATTAAAGACCTAAGTGTAAGGCCAGAAACTATCAAACTCTTAGAGGAAACCATAGGCAGAAGACTCTATGACATAAATCACAGCAAGATCTTTTTTGACCCACCTCCTAGACAAATGGAAATAAATAAATAAACAAATGGGACCTAATCGAACCGAAAAGCTTCTGCACAGCAAAGGAAACCATAAACAAGATGAAAAGACAACCCTCAGAATGGGAGAAAATATTTGCAAACAAAGCAACAAAGGATTAATCTCCCAAATATATAAGCAGCTCATGCAGCTCAATAACAAAAAAACAAACAACCCAATCCAAAAATGGGCAGAAGACCTAAATAGACATTTCTCCAAAGAAGATATACAGATTGCCAACAAACACATGAAAGGATGCTCAACATCACTAATCATTAGCGAAATACAAATCAAAACCACAATGAGGTATCACCTCACACCAGTCAGAATGGCCATCATCAAAAAATCTATAAACTGTAAATGCTGGAGAGGGTGTGGAGAAAAGGGAACTCTCCTGCACTGTTGGTGGGAATGTAAATTGGTACAGCCACTATGGAGAACAGTATGGAGGTTCCTGAAAAATCTAAAAATAGAAGTACCATACGATCCAGCAATCCCACGAATGGGGATATGCCCTAAGAAAACCTAAGAAAATAATGTGAAAGGAGTCATGTACCACAATGTTCATTGCAGCTCTATTTACAATAGGCAGGACATAGAAGCAACCTAAGCATCCACTGATATATGAATGGACAAAGAAGATGTGGTCCATATATACAATAGAATATTATGCAGCCATATAAAGAAATGAAATTGAGTTATTTGTAGTGAGGTGGATGGACCTAGAGACTGTCATACAGAGTGAAGTATGTCAGAAAGAATAGAACAAATACCGTATGCTAATGCATATATATGGTATCTAAAATAAATTAAAATGGTTCTGATGAACGTAGGGGCAGGACAGGAATAAAGACACAGGCGGACACGGGAAGGGGGAAGGGTAAGCTGGGATGAAGTGAGAGAGTGTCATGGACATATATACACTACCAAATGTACAATAGATACGTAGTGGGAAGAAGCCCCACTGCGCAGGGAGCTCAGCTCAGTGCTTTGTGCCCACCTAGAGGGGTGGGATAGGGAGAGTGGGAGGGAGATGCAAGAGGGAGGAGATATGGGGATATATGTATATGTATATCTGATTCAGTTAGTTATAAAGCAGAAACTAACACAGCATTATACAGCAATTTTACTCCAATAAAGATGTTAAAAAAACAAAAAAAGACAGACATTCATCAGCTAAATACTCTAATATACCTAGCATCTGACAACACGAAAATAGGAAAATTTGTTGCCTTCATGGGAGAAAAAAAAAGTGCATTTTTATTTAACTTGTAAAAATAACTTAGTAGCCAGTGAAATACATCTGGACCATGAAGGGAAACAAGTGCATCTATACTAAATGAAGAAAGAAAAAAAAAAACACTTTAGAGATTAGAAAGCACCATTCAGAATTAGACAAATGCTGGATACCATTTCATATTCAAACTAATGGAAGGGAACTATTTAGTAAGGGCATTTGTTTCTCACTGTGTGATGCTCCTACATACTATTAGAGCTTACTAAAGAATGGGGAATGCCGCAAATGAGTGCATATCTGACAGACACTGTTCTAGAAGTTTCTGGGGAAATCTGATGATGTGTTGGAGCTAGCCAAAGGTAAAACTGCTGAAGTAAGGCAAAGAGGATCCAAGGAGTTTTGAAAACTGCTTGGTGAAGAAGGGGTAGAAGGAAAACAAGTAATACACATTATCTTATTTAAAATTCACAATAATTCTATGAGATAGGTACTATTATTACTTTAGAGATGAAGAAACAGAAGATAAGAAAATCATGGACGACTAGAATTATAAGAAAATTTTATATTATTTAATTTTCCCTGTTCATTGTATAAATGTATAAAGTAGGATCAGAGAGGGAAGGTGTTTTTAATAAAGTCGCATAGCTGCTAAGCAGCAGGGTCAAGACCAGAATGCTTCTGACTCTTAATCTGGTGGTTTACCCACTATTACAACCTCCCTTCCTCTCTAGCTCAAATCCAACCCTTCCACCTCACATAGGTCCCTTTACTCTTCTCTCTAATTTGTCTGTAGAATGAGATTTAATATTTTTATCTTGTATTCATCTATTTTTTAAAATAGTATATACTGAGTGTCAGGACTGTTCTAGGCACTGGGCCCTAGAATAGAGAATAAAATAGACAAAACAGAATTCTAATTCTGTTGGTATTTAAAGTCTAGTGAACAACACAGACATTAAAGAAATTATCATCATACAGATAACTACCAACTCTGTCGGCTGTTAAGGAGTACTACAGAGTATATAACAAGGGGAATAATTTGATTTGAATGGGGTAAGTTCAGGAGGGGCTTTTCAGAGAAAATGACTATTAGTCAGAGATCAGAAATACAAGAACTTGGTCAATCAGAGTCCTGTATTACCACTTTGAGGCCTAATGTGTTTAACAGTTTTACTCATTCAATAAAATGTAGTATTTAACCATTTAAATATATGGCAGCAGTCATTTCATTTTCAACCATCTAGTATAGAATCATGAGCAATCGGATGCTTCAGAAAAGTGTTCTGATGGTAATTATGGAAAAAGAGTCAAAGTCAATCTCAAAGAGCATAGGTGATTACTCAAACATTGATTAGTTAGCTTCACCTAAAGATTTGCCAGCAAAAAGTTTACAGAGTGCCTTTAAAGTAAGAACATGACTTGAACAAAGGCATTAAAATGCCCCTTCACAAATCCCAAGTGAAATGATCAAACAAGTCTGCCTAATGGCATTATCAGTATTCTCAGTTCCCTTATCATAGATTTCTGCCGATTGTATCACAGTGCTAATTTAAACTTATAAATGTTAGCCACTCAGGTTAAGTTAGGATAAGATCATTAAAATAGCACACAGTTAAAGAGAGAATGCAAGAGGAATTTACCCACATGTTTGAGTGACATATACTAAGATGAGATGAGATAAATCCTCCTCATTCAAAAATGAATGAAGTGAACTTGAAACCAACACAAGGTCAATGAAATTCTGCTGCAGCACAAAAAGGAAGGGGGAGAAAGTGAAGCAAGTGGTGGAAGAGGAGCATACTTTTGAAGAAGATTTGCTATAGGAAACAGAAGTTAATTTAAAATAGTATCTGCTTTGTACAGAATAAAATTCAAGGAAACTTAAACTCGACTCATTGCAGATTGAATAGAAGACAAAACAATTAGATTTTAAAAGGAAATTGGTTCAGCCAAAGAACATAAGGAAGCAAATAATCCTGTAACAGATTTTTTAATGATACTATAAAATTTTGCTTTGGCATTTAATAAAGAATCTACTCTTGAACATCATTTTATGTTATTTCCATAGATCTATGCAAAGAAAAAAAAAGCTAAAACTAGATAGAGATACTTTCCTGACTAGCAAGAAAGAGAAGGGGAGAGAAGCTAGATTTCTTTTAATGCACCTTGTTTTTGTTTTTACTTTGGAACAATGTAAATGTTCTACATAACTATAAAACAAAATTAAATTTAAAAAGCAATTGTTAAAAAAACAAATGAAACAAACTTAACTATTTATCAAATTGTTGGCATAACTACAAAAATAATTATTTCAAGAGACTTTAAAACACAGTGCAGGGCTTCCCTGGTGGTGCAGTGGTTGGCAGTCCACCTGCTGATGCAAGGAACGCAGGTTCGTGCCCCGGTCTGGGAGGATCCCACATGCCACGGAGCGGCTGGGCCCATGAGCCATGGCCGCTGGGCCTGCGCGTCCAGAGCCTATGCTCCATGGCGGGAGAGGCCACGGCAGTGAGAGGCCCGCGTACTGAAAAAAAAAAAAAAAAAAAAACACAGTGCAGATAGTCCCCGACTTAACAGTGGTTCGACTTATAATTTTTCAACTTTTTGGTGGTGCAAAGCAATACGCATTCAGTAGAAACTCTACTTCAAATTCTGAATTTGGATCTTTTCACAGGCTAGCAATATGCAGTATGATACCCTCTCATGATGTTGGGCGAGCTGCAGCTCCCAATCAGCCATGTGATCATGAGGGTAAACAATTGATACACTTACAGCAAGTCTGTACACACACACCCAGTCTGTTTTTCACTTTCAGCACAGTATTCAATAAATTACATGAGATATTTCCATAACTTATTATAAAATAGGCTTTGTGTTAAATGATTTTGTCCAACCACAGCCTAATGGAAGTGTTCTGGGCACGTTAAAATAGGCTAAATGCATATTCAGCTTATGATGTTTTCAACTTATGATGGGCTTATCAGGATGTAATCCCCAACATAGGTCAAGCAAGATCTGCAGTTTGTACATCCCTAGTGGGATGTGCTCTAAGGATAAAATTTTTGTTTAATCTGCAGAGGATTCTCAAATTGCTCTCAGTAATCACTTTGTTAGTAATAGTATCAGTTGGTTTCAGTAATCACTTTATTAGTAATATATTTATATTGTTTTGAAAGTATAAATACCAAAGAAGCAATTATATTAGTGTAATAAGGACCCAAGCTTTTCATATAGGATAAAATGAAGCATATAATTAAAAGCAGTTAAGTAAAACTCATAAATTTGAACTGAAATATGATAGTAAAATCATGATATATTTTAGCTTGGTCCACTGAAAAGCTTTAAAAGATGATGGCTATGTTCTGAGTATGGGAGATACAACAGCAGACAAGATAAGATGGCCCTTGCAATGCCCAGAGCAGAGCCCAGTGAGGAAGGCATACAAGTAAAAATGCACATACTGGGCTCCCCTGGTGGCTCAGTGGTTGAGAGTCTGCCTGCCGATGCAGGGGACACGGGTTCGTGCCCCGGTGAGGGAAGATCCCACATGCCGTGGAGCGGCTGGGCCCGTGAGCCATGGCCGCTGAGCCTGTGCGTCTGGAGCCTGTGCTCCGTGGCGGGGGAGGCCACAGCAGTGAGAGGCCCGTGTACTGCAAAAAAAAAAAAAAAAAAAAAAGCACATACTTTTCAGTAGTTCAGTAAGTGGCACTCAGTAATGTGTATAAGTACCATGATAAGCAGAGTTTCTCTATAATGCAGGGTAAGTGGAAATGTAAAAAGAAGAATAAATTAAAGTTGTTCTATATAAAGGATGGCAAACATAGAGATAACTGCCATACCTAAAGAAGAGGTGGAACAAATGGAAAAGAAGCAAGAGGCAAAGATATAATCTTGAGATGGACAAAGACCAATTAGTGAGGAGTACTGTACACCAAGAAACACATGCGAAATGGAAATGAAAAAATAATTCATAAAGTAGAAACACATAAAACAAAATACAAATTAAAACAAGACCAATTTGATAGTTGAAAAGCCCTATCACAATGGTTGAAATTATAATATCCTATAATTGTGAGTGTTTAATGAAATAGGTAATTACACAACTATTGGTAGGAAAATAAATTGCCCAATATTTCTGAAAATAAACTTGTTATATGTACGCACCCACTCGCTACAAAAAATAAAAAATGCAAAAAAATCACATACCTTTGACCCAGCAGTGCAATCACCAAGAATTTACAAAAATGAAATAATGAGATATTCTTGTTATATTATAATAGTAATAATACTCAACATTTATTGAGAGTTTTTAATATGACAGACACATTTCCTTGACAACCCAACTGGGTGTTAATATTTTCAATTCCATTTTACAATTGACGAATACGGGGGTTAGAGAAGTTAAGTGACTTGCCAAAATCACAAAGCCAGTGAGCATCAAATCCAGGATTCAAATACAGTGTACCTCTACAGCCTGAGCTCTTGCACTATCCCCGTTGTTGTAAATAATATAGTGGTTAATAAATTATGGTATATCCATATGAAAGACTGCCATACAGCCATTAAAAGCATAGTGCATCATATGTAGTGACAGGAATATGCTCATAATTTACTAAGTGAAAAATGTTTTACATTTTAGAGCACGTGTCCACATATTTTAAAATGTATGCCACCCTAAGGGTACAAAACCAAAAAAGTGTCTACATCTGTGCCAACAGAGGATAACGGAAAAGGCAGAGACAGAAATAAGCTTGCTCTGTCCACCTTTCTCAATACAGCAGGCTTGTGCTTCTAGTACAGTGCAGGCAGTTGAGGTAATGTCCATTGTGAGCAAGCAGCTGATAGCACCGGTGGGGGCTTTCCTGGTATGCCCACACATCCATGTTTCCTGAAAGCTGTCTCCTGACATTCTTTACCAATGGTTATGAAAGCAATGGTCTTTCCAATGGTTATGAAAGCTTTTAATTCCCTGAATCACTCTATGTACCTCTTCTGAATGGACATTGATTGATATAGGATTTAGTATCAGGAGATGGCGATACATGCCTACTAAGAGATGCCAAAGGCAACACAATCTCTTGAAAGGAATTGCACTGCTCTTCGTTAGCAGTACCTCTGTGCTTCAGTAAAAGAGCTCTGTATGAATATCTGCAAAGGAAAAACAGATTACTAGCACTAATCAACCCTATGAACTTCAAAAAATTCACCCAGCAGACATGTACCTAAATAGAGATGTTGAATTTGAGTGTCTTCAGGACCCTCCTTGGGGAAAATTGGTCTTTGTCTACTGAGGTCTGCAGTAAACAGAACTGACTTGCTTCTTATAAAACTTTTCATTGTTATTATTATTTAGACAGCTTTATTAAAGTAGAATTAAACTGAAGATAAGATTAAGCAGAATTCAAACTAAGTCAAGTTGAAAGCCTAGAATAAAGGGCCAAAAGGGAACAGCAGTGAGAGAACATAATAATAATAATACCTTGGATTTATATAGCTCTCATCCTCCCACAAGCACAATGTGAATGTGAACTGCATATATAAGTGGATGAAGAATTAAGTGCAGTTTGGGTTTTTCAAGTCTGGATTTAAAAAGCTGTGGCAGAAGAGACTAGCAAATGGAGAATCAAGATCTTAAGACCAATTTGAAAAAGCTTCTCATGAAAACACAAAATCCGTGTTTGCTATTCCTGTTAAAGGGGCAGCATCCTCAAATAAAGCCAAGACTTATATGTCAAAGACAAGGGAATCAAAAAAAATGAACAAATAAGAGAAAATATATCAGTGACTGTCCCTCAGATATGACAATTAAAATACTACTTTTTCCATGAAATATTTCTCAACTGCCCAGCTACAAGTGATCTCAGCTCCCAAAAGGGTTTTGCACTGGTTTCATGTGGTGTACACTTAGCACATTCTACCTTGTGTTGGAATTATTTATGTATATTCCTGCCTCATTCACCAGACCGTTAGTTCCCAACTTAGTGTTCTTTAGAATCACAGCAGGCATTAAAATCTAGATTTGGTCACCTTATTCTCGGAGAGTTTTATTCAATGAGTCTTGGGTGGGCCCTAGAACTGGTATTTTAGTATGTACTTCTGGTAATCCAGTGTGGGTAGTTCATGCCCAGACTGTGACTTCTTTGAGGCCAGGGACCTCGTTCCATATTATATACATCTGGATTTAACTGAAGCATTTTGTATAATGCTATACACATAATAGATATCTCAGTAGGTATTCATAAAATGGATAAATGTACATGAAATAACTAAATGTATCAGGTTATCTATTTAAAGGATAAAAGAAGAAGTATAGTGTTCAAGTGCTGTGAAGTTCAGGGGAAGGTAATCTTATGGGCTAAAATGACATAAGTGCTTCTGGAGGTAGGTGTTCCTTAAGTTGGTCTCTGAAAACCGGATATTTGGAAGAGGCGGGGGGAGGTGGTGGGGGGAGGCAAGGAAGGCAGTAGAAAGAGTAAGCAGTGGTACAAATGTAGGACTATATGGGCTATGTTTAAAGAATAGCTATTAGAAATTCCTGTCTATATTTCTTCCTTTTTCAAAGTCACAAGTTATAGATTCACTTTAATTTAATGCATGATCAACAGATTTTGACTCTGCTCTGCTCCCATAAGAACCAAATGACTTCCCTTTCTAGAACATGACTCCCAAGTGTCTTCAATTTAAAAATCCCAACTCCATACACAGACCTTCAGGATCCAGCCTTTCACATATTTATCCTCCTGAATACACACACACACACACACACACACACACACACACCCTCCTTTCCAATTTTACACAACTGTCTGCAGTTCTTAAAGATATAGTGTCTCTATGCCTTTCTCCCTCTTGTACCACATTTTCTAGCCAGAGTAACTCTTCACCTCAAAACAAACATCAGATATCACATCTTCTAAGACATTCTTTGACTACATATGAAGGTCCCTCCTAGCACTAGATCAAAGTACCTCCTCAATGCTACCATAGTTTCCTGTGCAATCCCAGTCATGTCACATATTTACTCTTTTTTTTTCTACAAACGTATTATCCTCCACAAACATAGTCAGAAAAGAGAAGACAGAATATCTATAGCCTGGGAAATCCTCTCTGTGGCAGGCAGCCTCTGAGATGGCCCCCAGTAATCCCCACCTCCTGGTATTCATACCCTTATGTGATTCCCTGCCCTTGAGCGTGGGTGAAATGTTTGGCTCTCTGTAATCAGTAGAATATCGCCGAGGTCATGGGATTCTACTTTCAAAAGTAGGCTACAAAAAGACTATGGCTTCCATCTTGAACACGCTCTAGTAAGCTCTCCCTCGTGTCTCTCTCGGTCTCTCTTGCTCTCTCTCTCCCTCCCTCTCCCTCTCCCTCTCTCATCATCATCAGCAGCAGCAGCAGTTGCCATGTTTGGAGCACACTCAGATCCATGTAATGAGGAACCAAAGGCTGTCAGCCACCACATGAATGAGATGGAAGCTGTTCTTCTCAGTCCAGTCCACAGCTATGTGAGTGTGATTAGAAGCAAATTCTCCAGTTCAAGCTAAGACTTGCTATGACTGCTACTGCTCTGACCAATGACTTGGCTGTAACCTCATAAGAGGCCTGGATTGAGAAGCACCCAGCCAAGCTGTGCCCGGAATTCCTGCCCCACAGAATGTGAGAGTTAAGAAATCTTTTTGTTGTTTTAAGCAGCTAGGTTTGGGGAAATTTGTTATAGGGCAATGGATAACTTTTACATTTCTCCTTTGTTTCACTAATACCATTCTGGGTCACTCTGGGGGACAGAATATGAAGTTTGGTTTCCTTCTTTCTTAATTTTTAAGACTTTATTGACATATAATTCACATGCAATGCAATTCACTTTTCTAAAGGTGTACCATTCAGTGGTTTTCAGTATATTCAGAGTGGTGCAACCATCACCACAGTACATTTT
The DNA here is from genome assembly GCF_025265405.1 of Mesoplodon densirostris. Classification (NCBI taxonomy): domain Eukaryota; kingdom Metazoa; phylum Chordata; class Mammalia; order Artiodactyla; family Ziphiidae; genus Mesoplodon; species Mesoplodon densirostris. The sequence goes on along the minus strand of NC_082681.1, from coordinate 30,038,517 downwards.
AGAACATGTTTCTTCATTTTCAGTATGCGCTTAGGACAATTTCCAGAATCCTTAAATTAAAAAAAAAAATAATTTCCACTAGTTTCTCTGAGGAGCAGGTCCAAGGAGCTCCTCATTCTTGTGCCAGAAGTGGAACCCCTCTCCCCTTTCTACAGATAATGAGGACCTAACTCAACCTGGAGCAGTCTCAGGATAAAAGATGCCAGATAAACTCGGTATTACTTTTTGAGATTTCTCTCCTGAAATGTATCCTTTTTTGCATAGGTCCAAAAACAGCTACAAAGAAGAATTAAGGCCTTCCACAAAAAAGATGTGAGAAATATCCTGGTAGAGGTTCCTCTCCTGGGGAGAGGAGATTTGCCTCTTTTTAGGCTAGAAAGGCTGTGCTTAAAGTACTTGTCCAATCACTTGGGGAAAAATAAAGAATTGTTATTTCTTTCCCAGTAACAAAAACAATTCCCAGACTTCTCAGGCACCACTGGATTGATGCTCAAAATTTCCAGACACCATGGCCTTTAATAGTTTAACATAAAATGAGCTTAGCAACTTGGAAATGCACACTGCAATTCTAGGAATATTTATTGACCACCCACTATGTGTAGAGAACCATCCTTAAACATTATGTGATTACTAAAAAAAAAAATGTCAGTGACATGCAGAGCTTGTGAGTTAGCGAGAGAGAAAATGGATATTCCTGAAACAGCCAGAAAGATCATTTAGAAACAGTATCAATAAGTTTAAGCAATATACCACTGTATAAATGGCATAATAGGTGTGAAAAGTATGTTCTGAGCATGGCAGTTTAGTAAGGGAAGTTACATAAGAGAAGGCATGTTCTGGTATGGGTCTTGAAAGAGGTGACATGGATTAAGGTTTATATGGTTAAAAAAATGCAATTAACACTATATATAGGCAGTTAAATAATCTAATCCTAATTTATCTGTCTGCATTCATATTTATTTGCAGAACAGCAAATACAATGCTTTATTACAGAATAAATAGTAAGTTAGATATATTTTAGAATTTTGAAAAGAGAATATAAGAATGGATGGTTTCATTAAGTATGTTAATTTTGTTTAATGACACTTGCCAGACATTTAATTATTGGATGTTACACAGAATGTGTAGACATTTTTCATTGTAAAAGCTTAAAATCCTGTCATTTTGTCAACAGCCACATTTACAGTATGTCCCTTTTTTTTAAGTCAGAAGCTATAGATCCACCTCAATTTAATGCACGATCAACAGGTTTTCAATGCTAACAAATAAACTGGAACACATGCCGTAAATGCCTAACACCATCCCAACAATATTATAAGATTTCAAAAGGCCCAACTGACTGCACGGTGAATTTGTGAAAATGATAAAGGATGAAGACTTTATCTTTGTAACAGTGAAAGAGGGAGAAACAGGTTATTTGAGTCCCTGTCTTCATTAAGCCTAAACAATTGTCTGAAATGTGAGAAGTTCAATCAGTTGGTCTGAAATAACAGCCAGAATTTATGCTAGACTTCTTTCTCTTCAATCCTCACACACCCCACTCCCCCAGCCCAAGTTAACTTCCATTATATTATAGTGTTAAAGAGCAGGGGATATGGGTGTATACAGATCTAAGTTAATATCCCAGATCTGCCACACAGCGACTGGGTGGCCTTAGGCAAGTTATTTAACCTCTCTCCACTGTAGTCTCCCCATCTGTTAAATGGGAACATTAAAATCTATTTCATCGGTTTGCTAAATGGACTGAGTTAAAATAAAGTATATAATGTTTAGGTACAGTGATCAAACACACAATTAATGCTCAACAAATAGCATGAGATACTTGGTAAGTAGTGGGTTGGCCAAAAGGTTCGTTCGGGTTTTTCCATAAGATGGCTGGGGTAGCGTTTAGTTGTCTTTAACTTCATTCGAAACAATTTTGTTAGATTTTATTGTGACAGCTGTCATATCAGCGTGCATTTTTTAAAAACTTAGCAAAATTGGATAATTTTTTGTGTAGCCATTTTAATATTGAAGAGAGAAGAAAAAAGCAACATTTTTGGCATATTATGCTTTATTATTTCAAGAAAGGTAAAAACGCAACTGAAACTCACAAAAAGATTTGTGCAGTGTATGGAGAAGGTGCTGTGACTGATCAAACAGGTCAAAAGTGATTTGTGAAGTATCGTGCTGGAGATTTCTCGCTGGATGATGCTCCACGATCAGGTAGACCAGTTGAAGTTGTCAGCGATCAAATCGAGGCATTAATTGAGAACAATCAATGTGATACCACGCGGGAGATAGCTGACATACTCAAAGTATCCAAATCAAGCACTGAAAATCATTTGCACCACCTTGGTTATGTTCATCGCTTTAATGTTTGGAATACACATAAATTAAGTGAAAAAAAACTTCTTGACCATATTTCTGCATGTGATTCTCTAGTTAAACATAACAAAAACATTCCGTTTCTAAAACAGTTGTGCCAGGCGGTAAAAAGTGGGTACTATACAGTAATGTGGAACGGAAGAGATTGTGGGGCAAGTGAAATGAACCACCACCAGCCACACCAAAGGTCAGTCTTCATCCAAAGAAGGTGATGTTGTGTATATGGTGGGATTGGAAGGGAGTCCTCTATTATGAGCCCCTTCTGGAAAACAAGCGATTAACTCCAACAAGTACTGCTCCCAATTAGACCAACTGAAAGCAGCACTCACAAAAAGCGTCCGGAATTAGTCAACAGTAAAGGCATAATCTTCCATCAGGGTAACGCAAGACCACATGTTTCTTTGATCAGGCAAAAACTGTTACAGCTTGCCTGGGAAGTTCTGATTCATCCACAATAATCACCAGACATTGCACCTTCGGATTTCCATTTATTTCAGTCTTTACAAAATTCTCTTAATGGAAAAAAATTCAATTCCCTGGAAGACTGTAAAAGGCACCTGGAACAGTTCTTTGCTCAAAAAGATAAAAAGTTTTGGGAAGATGGAATTATGAAGTTGCCTGAAAAATGGCAGCAGGTAGTGGAACAAAAGGGTGAATACGTTGTTCAATAAAGTTCTTGGTGAAAATGAAAAATGTGTCTTTTATTTTTACTTAAAAACCAAAGGAACTTTTTGGCCAACCCAATATTTGGTGACTAGATTGAATAAATCTAAGTGTCCATAGAGATATCGTAACTCAAAATAATTCAGGTGTAAGTATTTATCTTACAGTGGAGTTATTCATAAGTGGGTCTTAAGGACTTAACGTGTCCCCCCCCAGATTTACATATTGAAACCCTACCCCACAATGTGATGGTATTAGGAGGTGGGGCCTTTGCGAGGTAATTAGGATTAGATGAACTCATGAAGGTGTGAAGTCCTCATGGATGGGATTAATGTCCTTCTAAGAGTCACAGTAAAGCTTGTTTCCTCCCTCTGCTCTCTGCTCTCTGCTCTCTGCTCCAATAAGTCAGAAGTCTGCAACCTAGAAGAGGGTCCTTACCAAACTTGACCATGCCGGCACTCTGATCTCTGACTTCCAGCCTCCAGAACTGAGAAATAAATTGCTGTTGTTTATAAGCCACCCGGTCTATGGTACTTTGTTATAGCAGCCCTAAGACAGTGGGTTAGAACTGTGATAGCTATTCAGTCAGGTAAGAATTATAACAGACTGAGATTACAGGGCAACTTGTAGGGCTTCACAACCAGTTAATCACAGATTGCCACAATGCGGCATTCCAAGAGCTACTGCATCTCACTCTCCTTATGGCCCACTAGCACTTGTAATGTAAACTAAAAACTCCCTCCATGTAGCCTCCATCATAGTTAGCAGAACCTCTCCCTGCTACAGGCTGAACTTGTCTGTAGGGTAATGGGTTGGAGTTTCCAAAACCAAAGGGTTTTTTTTTTAAAGATTTTTAATTTTAAGATAAAATTCACATAACCTAAAATTCATCATTTTAAAGTGTACAATTCAGTGTTTTTAGTATATTCAAAATCCTGTGCAATCATAACCAATATCCAATTCTAGACCATTTTCATCACCCTATAAAGAAACTTTGTGCCCATTAAGCTCTCACTTTTAATTCCCCACTCCCTCAAACTCTGGTAACCACTAACCTGCTTTGTCTCTATGGATTTATCCATTCTGATTATTATGTATAAATGGAATCATACTGCCTTAGTCCATTTGAGCTGCTATAACAAAGTACCACAGACTGGCTGGCTTATAAACAACAAACATTTACTTCTCACAGTTCTTGGGACTGGAAAGTCCAAGATCAAGGTGCAAGCATGGTTGTATTCTGATGAGATCCCTCTTCCTGGCTCATAGCCAGCACCTCTGGCTGTGTCCTCACATGGTAGAAGGGACAGGGATCCCTCTGGAGCCTCTTATAAAGCATTAGCTCTATTCAGAAGAGCTCCACCCTCATGATTTAAGCATCCCCAAAGGCCCCAACTCCTAATGGCATCATCTTTGGAGGTTAGGATTACAGCATATGGTTTTTAGGGGGACACAAACATTCAGACCATAGCACATATAATATGTGACCTTTTGTGTCTGGCTTCTTTTACTCAGCATGTTTTCAAAGGTTCATTAATGTTGTAGCATGTATTAGGACTTCATTCTTTGATGGCTGAATAATTGTCCATCAAATGCATTAGATGTATAAACATTTGGATCATTTATACTTTGAGTTATTATGAATAATTCTGCTATGAACATTCACGTACAGGTTTTTCTTTGAACATATGTTTTCAATTACCTAGGTGTATGCCTAGGAGCAGAATTACTGGGCCACATGGCAATTTTATGTTTAACATCTTGAGGAACTGCTATACTGTTTTCCACAGTACCCTATTTTACTTTTCCACAATGCCCTCACTATTTTACATTTCCACCAGCCATGTGTGAGGGTTCCAATCTCTCCACATTCTCACCAAAAATTATTTTCCTTTTTTTTAATTCTAGCCATCTTAGTGTGAATTCATATCTCATTGTGGTTTTAATTAACATTACCCTGATGACTAATGATGTTGAGCATCTTCTTATGGGCTTGTTGGCAATTTGTATACCTTCATTTATTCAACTGTTTTCCCCATTTTTTAATTGTATCATTTGTCTTTTTGTTGAGTTCTTTATATATTCTAGATACTAGGCCCTTATCAGATATATAATTTTCATTCTCTCAGTTGTCTTTTCACTATCTTGATACTGTCCTTTGATGTACAAATGTGGTTTTTTTTCAGTTTTGGTGAAGTCATATTTATGTTTCTCTTTAGTTGCTTGTGCTTTTGGTGCCATATTTAAGAAAATGTTGACTAATAAAAGGTCATGGAGATTTATACCTATATTTCTTTCCAAGGGCTTTTTAAATTTAGCTCTTACACTTAGATCTTTGATCCAGTTTGAGTTAATTTTTACATGGTATGATATAGGATTCTAAATTCATTCTTCTGTATATGGATATCCAGTTGTCCAAGGATCATCCATTGGAAAGAATATTCTTTCTCTCTTGAATGGTTTGGAGCTCTTGTCAAAGATCAACTGACCATCAGTGTATGGGTTTATTTCTGAATTCTCAATTCTATTCCATTAACCTCTATATTTATCCTTATGCCAGGGCCACAGAGTTTTGATTACTGAATTATTGAAATTGAGAAATGTGAATCCTCTTTGTTCTTTTTTTCTGATTGTTTGTACAATTTTGTGTCCCTCGTAATTTCATATGAATTTTAGGATAAGCTTGTCAATTTATGCACGAAAAAAGGCAGTAGGAAATTTAATAGGGATTACACTGAATCCATAGATAAATTTGGAGAGTGCTTCCATCTTCCTATCCATGAACATGGATGTCTTTCCATTTAATTTTTTTCAACAATGTTTTGTAGTTTTCAGTATCTAAATCTTGCACATCCTTCATTAAAGTTATTCCTAGATATTTTATTCTTTTAGATGCAACCAAGTTGAACTTACTAACTCTAAGAGTTTTTTGTAGTTTCATTAGGATTTTCTTTTTTTTTTTTCTTTTGCGGTACGTGGACCTCTCACTGTTGTGGCCTCTCCCGTTGCGGAGCACAGGCTCTGGATGCGCAGGCTCAGCGGCCATGGCTCACGGACCCAGCTGCTCCGCGGCATGTGGGATCTTCTTGGACCAGGGCACGAACCTGTGTCCCCTGCGTCGGCAGGCAGACTCTCAACCACTGCACCCCCAGGGGAGCCCAGGATTTTCTACAGAAAAGATCATATCAATTGCAAACAGATATAGTTTTACTTCTCCTTTTCTGATTCAGGTGCCTTTTATTTCTCTTTCTTGCCTAACTACCCTGGCTAGAACTTCCAGTACAATGTTGAACAGAAGTGGTGTGAGCAGAAATTAAGGGGAAGGCTTTCAGTCTTTCACCACTAAGTATAATGTTAATTGTGGGTATTTCATAGATTCCTTTTATCATTTTGAGGAAGTTCCCTTCTATTCCTAGTTTATTGAGTGTTTTTATTATCAAAGGGTATTGGATTTTGTCAAATGATTTTTCTGCATCTAATGAGAGAATCACGTTGTGTTTTTCCTTCATTCTGTCAACATGGTGCATTACACTGATTGAACTTTATATGCTGAACAAGCTTTGCACTCTTAGTATAGAGACTTAGGATAAAGTCAGTTTGGTCATTTGGTATATAATCCATTTGCTATATATAAAGTCATTTGGTATATAATCATTTGGTATATCATCCATTTGGTATATATATAAAGTCCATTTGGTATAAAATCATTTTAATTTGTTGCTAGATTTGGTTTTCTAGTATTTTGTTGAGAATTTGTACATTCATATTCAGAAGAGATATTGGTTTATAGTTTTCTTTTCTCATAATATCTTTGTCTGGATTTGGTATAAGAATAATACTCGCCTCATAGAATTAGCTAGGAAGTGTTCCTTCCTCTTCTATATTTTTGGAGAGTCTGTGAATGATTGATGTTAACTCTTTAAACATTTGGTGGTATTCAGCAATAAAGCCATCCAGTCCTGGGTTTTGTTGTTGTTGTTATGGTTGGGAGGTTTTTGATTACCAACTCAATCTCTTTACTTGTTATAGTGCTATTCAGATTTTTACTTCTTGTGTCAGTCTTGGTAGTTTGTGTGTCATAAGAAATTTTTCCATTTCATCAAGGTTATCTAATTTGTTGGCATACAATTGGTCCTAGTATTGTCTTATAATCATTTTTATTTCTGCCAGATCAGTTATAATGACCCCACTTTCTTTCCTGATATTAGTAATGTGAGTACCTCTCTATTATTTATTGGTAATTCTAGCTAAAGTTTTTTCAATTTTGTTTTTCTTTTTAAAGAACCAACTTTGAGGCTTGTTGATTCTTTCTACTGTTTTTTATTATCCAGTTCATTTACATCTGATCTAATCTTTATTATTTTCTTTTCTCTATAGAGACAGAAAGTAGATCAGTGGTTGCTTGGTAGTGGGTGGGAATGGGGAATGACTTCAGATGGGTTTGAGGGATCTTTTTAGAGTGACGAAAATGTTCTAAAGTTGGATTGTAGTCATATGTGCACAATTCTGCACACTTACTAACAATTATTGAATTGTACGCTTAAATGTGTACATCATATGTTTTATAATATGCAAACTGTACCTCCATAAAGCTGTGTTTTAAAAATCTCCAGCTCTGTCACTTAGTAATTAGGTGATCTTGGGCAAAATATTTAATTTTTATGAGCTTAAGTTTCCTCATTTGTTAGATGAGAATAAGAGTTTCCACTTCACAAGTTTATCTTGAGAGTTAGACATAATGTACATCATGTATACAGAATTAGAAATGATGTATATAAAGTATCTAACACAACTCTTGATGCATCATAGATTTTCAATAAATATCAGTTACCTTTCCACTTCTGTTAAATGGTGGTGGTGATGATGATACTGATGAGGAGGAGGAGAATCTAACTCTGCTGAAGCAGATCTTTGAGGCACATACAATCCACGTTCAACCCAGATTCAGTTGGGAGAACACGAGAGTAGAACCAAACTGGTACTTTAAAAAAATGGTTGATAAAGTGTATCCTGAAAAGCACTTTTAAAAAATTATTTGTAATATAAAACAATTTTGAGGTAAAACTTAGTCTTAAAGAGAATACCACGTTTTATTTTAGTTACCAAGTTCACAGTTTGGTTCAGGTCTCTAGCTTGGGGGAAGGAAAAATGTTATGGCTTGGGCCTGATTCCATAGGTCCTAAATTGTGAAAGACAATGAAGCCCTCAAAAATTTCACCTTGAGAGTACTTTCAAAATTTAAGTTACCCCAAAATGGGTATTTTAGGGCTAGGGCCCAGACTACATTTTGCACTAAAATAGTCTCTACTCACTGCTCAAAGTCTACAAAGGGTAGGAAATGGTGGACTGTTGCAGAGCTCTACTCTGAGCAGTTTGGAACCTAGGCGATCACACTCAGCCTTGGGAGTGACTTTTCTTTGGAAAGATCTGATACAGAAGAATGCCAAGTACCATCCCAGGTTCCTAGAAAAGTAGCCAAACCTGATGAGTCTACACTGATGTAGTTCTCAATGGTTTCCCATATGGGAGTTGTTCCACTACTCACAGAGCTACAGAGATATACAGTAAAGGTAGAAGAGAGACGGGAGGCAGGTCAGCGTACTAGAATGGCCCTTTCTCAACAACTGCTTGGAAAATATGACCACCATATGAATTCCCTCTACCCTGGGGCTAAGCAATAGGGAAAGAAAAGAAGATATAAATTCTTATAAAATCCGGAAGTTGAGGGAGGAAAGGAAAAGAAAGACCTGACACTGTGTGGCAATATAGGAAGTATATTTTCAGGGTTTCTCCCATTTCCACATTAAATCTCCTCTCAAGGACTTGCTTCTTTCCTTAGCTTGGCATTCAGTCATAAATGTACTACTAAGTAGCTGTGACTTTCAGCACATAACTTGAACCTCTCTGGGCTTCAGTTGCTTCATATGTAAGATGGGAAAAATAATAAAATTTATCTTACAGAGTCCTTATAAGGATTCAAGGAAGTAATAAAGCAACTGGAAAACACCTAGTTCAGTGCCTGGCACATAAAATATGCTTAGTTAAATTCCTACTGAATTCAAAGTCCAGCTGATTAGCGTCTGTCACTTCAGATGATAATGAGCACTATGTCTATGTGTTCTCCCCACCATATAGCATGCATGCATTTTAAGTCTTTTACTGTCTCAAGTTAGAAGATTTACTAATTACAAATGGATAGTTCAGGAAAGACAGAGCAATAAAAAGATTTTTGGTGGAGTGCTGAGGAAAGCAAAGGGCCCTTCCACTTTCCTTTGGCCATCAAGAGAAACAGTAAAATAATCATCCCCAGGTGACCTCTCAGGGTCAAAGTTCTAAGTCCTTGCAAGGATGTGAATGTATGACATCACTACAATGTAGTAAAGAATTATGATCAACAATTCCATCTAACACAGAACAAAGTAATAAAGGGCAGTGAAAACTGGAGCCTAGGTCAATGGTATACGTGGGGCATGGGGGTAGAGAGAGGGACAAGAATTGTAGGGAGAGGAATTCACATAAGACATGTAACACAAGGCTACATTATGGGTGTTTCTGATTTCCAGGACAAGGTATTTGGAATAGTTGAGCTCTTCAACGGTTTACTTAAAAGAAGAATCTGGATCAATATGAGGTAGCTCTATTTGCTTATATATGCCCTAACAAATCTTGAAAGACTAAGTGAGTTGGCAAGAAAAGAATGAGTATACGATGATTTTAGTGTAATTCCTGAGGCCTTCCTAGAACCATCGGTGAGGTGAGTCTTGGCAAAGGAGCAAATTAAATAATTGTGTCATTAAGCAACATCATATTCATGCAGACGCTGTTGTTTACACATTCTTTTCTGTCATGGCTAAATAAAACACAGCACCATTTACATGCAAATCACCACATAATCATTCTACCACACTTCTAAATGACTGGAGGGGGTGTTATTGGGTACAGGCTTTCCAAATCCATGGGAATTATGGTGAGCCATCCAATAAAGGTCAGTTGGTGTGCTCCATCAGATCAAGAAACAAAGGATAGCAAGACTGTGAACCCAGGGAGGCAGGGCATCTATAAATCACAAGGGCCTGGGCAAAGAGGAATCAGAGGTGAGGTAAGTCACAGAAATAGTCTCCACTGAGAAGAATGAGGCAAAAGGGAAGAGAACTGGTGTTACTGAGTGTCTACAATTTATCAGGTGCTATGCTAGGAGTTTTATACAAATTACTTCAAGTAATCCTCTTAATAACCTTCTGAAATACATAGTCTTGTAGTCCCATGTTACAGATAAAGAAACTGAGATTCACCTGCCTTGGTGACACCAGCTAGTATGCCATAAAACTGAGCTTAGTTCTCTCTGAATCCAAAGTCCTTCTACCACAACATGTTATCTCCATACAAAAGGGACAAAAATATTTGGGAAAATGGCCAGGCAAACAGTACGCAGGGAGTTCACAGGAAATAAGCAAAGGTTGAAGTAGGGTGAGGTAAAGGTACAAGGGAACAAATAGGAGAACCTAGAAAAAAAGTAGCACAAAGAACAAAAGAACAACCATAATTTGTCTTTATATGTCTCTCCCTCAAGGTAAGAACCAATCCTGAATGAGACTGGCCTGAAACCCTGAAGAGGACAAATAGGACAAATGAGCCTGAATGCTCAGCACCATTGGCTGGCCACCTGGACCCTGCATTCAGAGCATTCTCTATCAGAGGCTCTTCCCTGATAGACCTTCATGTAGATATTAGCACAACTGGCTTCTTCGGCCTTTCAAACTAGTGAGTAGCTTGTGTAAATTTTAAACTGCAGAGAAATGCCATTGTGTGAACTCTATGTTTGTTCCTCTGCTGGCCCACTAAACAGTACTGTTTGCAGAAAAAGCTGTTTACAGCTACTTACTCTGGTCTTCTAACCAAAGAGCACTAGAAGATTAGTATTTGTATTAGGAAGGCACCATATTGAGACCCTAAGGAGAAGAGCATCAGCTAGAGCTTCTCTTTTTCTGAAATCTGGGATGCTTTTTGAGAGCACTTGGCTTGGGGGTGTGGGGAGGAAAGGCAGCCCAGGCTAATACCAAAAGATAAAATTTACTGTAAATTTTTGTGTGAACCTGTTTGGTGTCGGTTGGGAATTCTTGAATTACAGGAATTGGTGAGATAAAGTCTTTTCTGTTTACTAGCATGGCTGACCACACATGTAAGTGATCTGATTTTTGGCATTTTCTCACAGAAACATAAAATTGGAAACAAAATTGCATCCTTAAGATTCAATCCATCCTACTGAAAAGCATTTTCATCCCTGTTAAAATGTAAACATCTTTGGGCAGGGTAACTCTTTTATACATTAACTCTTTTATCAGCTGTACTTTTCTGAATTTTTTCATCTAGAACAGGGTCAGCAAACTTTTCCCATAAAGGAGCAGATACTAAATATTTTGGTTTTTCCATGCCTACTCAACTCTGTAATCATAAGGAAAAAAGCAGCTATAGACACTATAAAAAAACAAGTGTGGCAGTATTCCAATAAAACTTTATTTACCAGAAAAAAAGAATTGGCCAGCCAAATTTTGCCAATCTCTGACCTAGACAGAAGTTTTTTGAGCAGGAAGGCTAAGCTTCCTGGTCACTGGAAGTAGGAGAAATATGAGAGGTTGTTCTACAGTGCATCTAAGTGGGTTAAAGATGACATAAGCCATTATTAGTTCTTCAAATAATCAAAATCTAAAGGAAGATTCTATCTAGAGAATATGGACTGGTGTACAAAATAACACAAGAATGTACATTTTTCTGGAAAAAAAGGTCCTTAACTTTTATCAGATTTTCAAAAGCACTGATGACCCCATACAAGGTGAAACCCCATAGCATAAAGGGGAACATGTTGTCCTGAAAATCTACCTTCCCCAGGCCAGCCCCTAACCCACATTTACCAGTGAAGTTCAATGACCACTGTTATGTCCACTCACATATGCTTCAGCAATCATCCTAGAGAAAACATATGTTTCACTACCTCCCCCTTTTGCTAGCTATTTACTTATAATAATTGTAAAAAAAAAAAGCATATAGTCATCACTAAAAGGTTGAGTCTAGGACTCAACCCATTCTTAACCTGATCCTGGCTAATGAAAATAAAATGATGTACTTACAGTTAATGAGCCAATTAATGTTCTACCAGACACTGCGCCTTTCATTTTCATCTTATTACGGGCCTAAATTGATTCTACACATAGAGATATGATCATCAGAATCAGCCCTACTCAAAGTTAGCAGAAGTAGTGGAGTGAGGGTGAAGGCTGAGGCTACGATTTGAGGCATAAAAAGGCAAGCTTTGGGTTCCGGTTTCGGATCATGCAAAGAGATTGGAAATTGTCACTCTTGTCCTTGAAACAATAAAAAGCTGGACCAAATAAATCATTAACCTTTCTTTGACCCATGGCAGAGCTGAAGTCGCAGAGCATATACCACCCCAAAATCTAGAGAGACATTCACATCCAGAGTGACATAATCCTTAAATTTGCTTACCTGGAACAAAACCCACTGAAATTCATAAGCTTGCAGGGACACTTAAATGATTATTTTGACAAATTTCTGAAGGCTAAGTGTAAACTACCTTGAAAGTGAGAAACTCATTGGGGCTGCAGTCTTAGGAAGGCTCCTCACACTTTGTGGGCTTTCACTCCAGGAATTTACCAGGTTCTCACAGTGAGGATATGAAAAAGATCTCCTCGGGCCAGTGGCCCCAGCTGATAATTACTAATAAATAATTAATATAATATTAAATGTTTTAAAACAGTATAAATGATATGCTAGGAAAGGAGATAAAATGAAACCACATAAAATATTCAATTAAAACCAGAGAAGGCAGAAAAAGAGAGTAAAAAAGAAATAGAGCGGGCTTCCCTGGTGGCGCAGTGGTTGAGAGTCCGCCTGCCAATGCAGGGGACACGGGTTCGTGCCCCGGTCCGGGAGGATCCCACATTCTGCGGAGCGGCTGGGCCCGTGAGCCATGGCCGCTGAGCCTGCGCGTCCGGAGCCTGTGCTCCGCAAAGGGAGAGGCCACAACAGTGAGAGGCCCACGTACCACAAAAAAAAAAAAAAAAAAAAAAAAAAAGAAATAGAGCAAATATGAACCTAATAGAAAACAGTTGCAAAGATGGTATCTATAATCCAACTATACAAATAACTAATTTACTTTTGAATCCTTTAAATATACCATTTAACAATATGGTGCAGAGTACAGGGACACTCTGTAATATTCTTGTAACTTTTTTGCATATCTAAAACTATTCTAAAGTTAAAGTTTATTATTAAATGTTATTTTTAAAAGGCAACTTCATCCCAAAGGATATCTCCCCAGCCCACTACCATAGAATCTGAAGTGCCACCATAAAGAGCCATCACCTCTAATTCTTATTTTGTAAAGGAAGCAGTCCTGGGTATCATGTTAAGCACTACTGCTATCTTGATTAACACTTGAGACTGGTGTTTTTCTCTCCTATGGCTACTAAGGAAGGGGCTGAAGGAACTAGCCTTCTCACTGAGAAGGGAGGGTTACTATGGAGCTGGCATGGCCAGGAAGGCAGAAAGGAGTAGGGTACCCCAGCAGGGGTTACCAATCCTGAGGCCCCAGGACCTGGGTTTGTGAAAACCTACGGAAAAAAAATATGGTAAACAGGCAAATTGAAGCAGTTCAAAGTAGCATGTGGAGAACAGGGTATGCTGGCTCCTGCTGACTTTTACCTCAAGGGCCTCAGCTTGGTGTAACAGTACTTCTTACAGTGGCACTCTCTCAAAGCAGTTCACAACATCTCAAATTAAAAGCAGGCTCTCCCCGGTGATTTATTACTGAAGAACTCTACACAATTGGTAATTGGGAATTTCAGTAGCACTTGAATGCCTATCTTGTCACAAGTTACATGAAGGCTAAAAAGAAATGGTTAACGGAGTAGATAATTATGGAAATACATACATCTGACTTTGAATACAAAGTCAGATGCTCTGCCTCCCAGACATGTTCCAACTTGTGTCTGGGTTCAGCTTAACATAGGTGAAACCTCACTTAGCCAAATTAACATGCTTGCGAAAATATCCAGGGGATGAGTATGAGAGAATCAAATTTTTATCAAGCAAATGCTGTTTTCTCCTTGGGTTTAATATCACTTCAGGAATGTTTTATGTTCACATCTCCTAGATCCTCTAACATGAGTTACAAATCTCTCTGCCTCCTCCTCTAGTTTATCTGTCAACTAGTTACATGTAATTCTGTAGATAAAGAATTAAAAACAGTAGGAAAGCCTCTCATTTAATGGTCTGCCACTGCGAGTCCTTCCCCTTAAACCAAGGCTTCTTCTGGCTATGTCAATTATCCCTCCCTTATGCATCTGCAGGCCTTGGTTTTCTTAAGCAGAGCATGTCTGTCATCCCATGGGTTTTTCACAGAGGAGCGTTTTACAGGCAGAGCTGGACAAAAAGAGAAACAGCTTGCTCCAACACTTCCCAGGTCTAGATAATCATCAGAATCACGTGGAAAGCTGTTTAATATACAGATTTCCAGGCCATGCCGATCACCTACTGAATCCCTGGAGGTAGGGCCTAAGAATCAGTACACTAAAAAGCATTTCCATTCTAGATTTAATTAAATAAGGACACCACACCCCACCTCTGCCCAGTGATTCCAAAGATTAAGCACTTTTGAAAAGAGTGGTCTAGTCCAAATTCCAACTAAAGGTTTGCAGTCAGGACAACAGAGCCACATTGAGCAACTACATATGGTTGGAATATTTCTGAGGAGCTCAGTACCCTGTTGATAGAGGAGACCTAAGTAACAAATGGTTATTAGATCCTACTTTTATGTTCACAATTTTCCTACCTGGAGGACAGGACCAAGTTTACCATCTTTCCTATAATCAGTACAAGGAGTGTATTTTCCTTTGCTTCAGTTCAAGCAAATTAACCTTCCTAGTTCTTAATTCAATCTTACCTCAGCCATTGTAAACCACTCTATAGTATCCCATTTCTTCACCTTACTCTGCCACACAACATGGGGTCAGTACCAGAATTTAAATACCAGTTCATAATTCACCAACTATAAACAGAAACATTCACAGGGAAGCACCTAGAAGTTTCCAGAGCAGACGACTCTCTAAATTTGGTTACGCAAATGCCGAGGAGGCCAAATCACCAGGCAAAGTATTATGGTGGTTGAGCTATAGCAATCCTTTCACTCTCAGCCAGAAGAGCTCCAAGAGAACAGGTTCCTCTACCCTATACAATGGTCTCCGAATGTAAGTTCCAAGTATAGACCTTAGAATTTCATTTTCTGAGATGTACTATACTGAGCACTGCACTTGGAATCAGGAGACATCTAGTTAGGTGATCTTAGATAAATCATTTTTTCTCTTTGAACCTTAGCTTTCACATCTATAAAATAAAGGAATTAAACTGAACAAGCTTTTAGAATTACAACTCTAATTTTTAACTGAACCAAGTAGGGCCATTTGTAGTATGCGTTCTGGACTTCTCAGGGTTCTAGTTATATGTAAGGAATCTGAAAAGGAACTCCGAGAATTACTTGGTTGGTATTAAATTCAGCCCCGAAGAACTTCCAACTTTTCATCCCAGCTTACCTTGAACTGGACTCACCATCTTGGCCAGTAAGCTACTCAGTCACAAGTCAAGGGAGCCAGGGAAAACAGTCTGTTAACAATGCTGCTCATAGCCTGAGACAGCCAGTCAGGAAACCCTTGACTTTTAACATAATTGAGTTCCATGAATGTCAAAGGAAATGGTATAAAAGTTATTATCCCAATCCAAAATCCCCAAAGTGTGATAAAATCCTAAGAGTCTTTCAACTGGGACAAGGTTTGTTCAACTTTAGCACCCGGTGGTAGCGATAAAGACAGAGCCCCATGCCTACTGGGGCTCTTCAAGTTGAATAACCAAATTAACAGGGTCAGTGGTTAGTAGGCTCACTCAAGCTCTGTGGAAGGATATCTCTCCCTCTCCTTCCTATTTTGGTCCTTATTTTACTTGGTCTCAACTGGATGATTTCTTTGCTCTCCAGATCTTTGCTACCAGTTTCCCAGTTATCTTTGTACTGGGATTATCACCTCTGCTGAAACAATCCTCTCTTCCTGGCCAAAACACAGGCACAAATTTCTGTTTGGTTTGGGGGTAGTAATTCCTTCCTCCCTTCCCTTCCTCCCTTCCCTTCCTTCCCCTCCTCCCTTCCCTTCCTTCCCCCCTCCCTCCCTTCCTTCCTTCCTTCCATTTTTCCTCTGGTGTGGGTTGGCAGGAGGAAGTGAGGGTGTTATTTTGGTCCCAAAAGCATAGCTCAAGTTTCTCACACTATAAAGCTAACCAGCCTCCTAAAACATCACAACAACATCCTCACCTCTTCTACTGAAAGCCCATAAATAACAGAAGAAGCCATGGGAAGCCCATTTCCACCCAAAGCATACAAGTATCCTTTTATAATAGTGTTTCCAGAGGTTAGGACCCACACCCAAATATATCACACTACTGAATGACATGGTTAGGTTAGAGAGCCATGGTTTGATGGGTAGTGATGCAAACTACCTTCATAGCATGCTGTCCTTTATCTGAAAAAGGAATTTCCCATCACCAAATGAGGATTCCTTTCCAGGAAGCCATAAAGTTGCTGACTACCCACAGTGTCAGCACAAATTCACCATATATGTATTACCAAAATGAATGGACTATTTTTTTCACTGTTTGGGCCACCATTGCCATAATTATAAAAGTCAGCAAAAAAAACTCTGGCACTTAAGAGTACGCTAGTTCTAATGCACATCCAAAAGGCTAATGGGACCTGGGTGGGTGGGAGAGGGATAGAATGACCCTGAAAATAAACTTTTCTCAGGTACAGACCTTCTCATACTCTAGACCTTCTCTGCATTCTAAGGACCCAGATTAAAGGGCACAATCTGAAATAGGAAATGGACACCCTGTGGAAGATGCCTCTATTCTCAGACTAACTGGGTAAGATGTGAATTAACCAACATAACCACTAGCCCAACTCCTTGTCCACAAAGACTTCCAATCCTCTCTGCAGGGATCATTTAGTCCCATGCTTCAGCCTCAATGCTGTTCCAACCTCTGGAATCAAGCAGAACCCTAGCCAAGGAGAATTTAAGAAACTCATAATCAGTATCCCTTGCTGCAGATCCTCCTCTGACATAAAACTGGTTTTTTGGTTTTGTTCTTTATGATCAAGTTCTGTCTTATTTTTTGCTCCAATAACTGGACCCTCTTTATATGTGTGTGTGCTTAATGTATTTGAGGAACAGCAAGGTGGCTGCTGTGGCTGAAATGGTGTGAACTAAGAGGGGAATAGCAAAGGGATGAGATAAGGAACTAGAGACCCAATCATAGTCCATTGTGAAGATTTTGGATTTTGCTAAAAGTGAGATGGGAAGTCATGGGGTTCTGAGCAGAGACGTGATAGGAGGTGACATATTTTAACAGCACCACTCTGGCTGTTCTGTGAATGATCGATTGAACGGGGCATGGGGAGAAGCCAGGAGGCCAGTAAGGAGATTATCGCTCTAGTCCAGGTGAGAGGGGACAGTGGCTCAGACCAGGGAGATAGCTTCAGGAAGGCTGTCAACGGTCGCTGCCTCTGCTGATTAGCACACCAGAATCCCCAAGTCTGCCTTTGCCGACCTTACTGCTGCTTAGGTTTATAGAACCCATCCACTTCTGCTGCTCTCTCCCAGCCCAGCCAGTTAACTGTGTCATTAGCTGAGGCTGGATTAGCTGAGGCCAGTGCCGCCTCAGGCCAGTTCTAGACACTTCAGGATTGGTACCTGTTCTGTGTCCGGAGACTGATGAAAACGCTGCAGTGGTGCTTTTTTAGCCAGGAAACTAGAAGCGAACTTGCCCTCATAGCCAGAGACACCAACCTAGGAGACCTCAGATAGGCCTCCAGGAATTCAAGGTGCCACCCTCACTCCCACAGCACAGCTGAGTGTCCTTCCCTTCAGTAGCCCTGAGTAAGGAAGCTGTACTATTGTAATTCTGTTCTGAATGCTTGTTATGCAGCAAAGCACTGTGCAGAATTCTCTACATGGACTATTTCACTGAAACCTTTCAACAAAACTATGAGACAGATTCTCTTATTACTCACTTGTGATGGTTAGTTTTATGTGTCAACCTGACTAGACTACAGTATCCAGTTCTTCAGTTAAACACTAATCTAGGTGTTACTGGAAAGGTATTTTGTAGATGTGGCCAACATAAACAATCCATTTAAATAAAGGAGGTTAGTGCCTCATCCAATCAGTTGGAAGGCCTTAAAAGCAAAACTGACTTTTTCCAGAGAAGAAAAAATTCTGCCTCAAGACTGCAGCATCATCTCCTGCCTGAATCTCCAGCCTGTTCTACAGATTTCCGACGTGCCAGCCCCCACAGTCAAGTGAACCGATTCCTTGAAATATATATATATCCTACTGGTTCTGTTTCTCTGGAGAACACTGACTGACAGACCATTGTGACAGATGAATAATGAGATTCAAAGCAGTTAAGCAAGTTGCTCAAGGTCACAATGGCTACTAAGCATAAGGGATCAGATGCAAGTAGACTGACTCCAAACCAAATATCCCATCCCCTGCTTCCTCTAAAATGTCTAAATCCATTTTTTCTCATTGCTTGATCCTGAGAAATCTCATAGTACTTCAAGGGTCTGTGTACTTATTATATTAGAATATTAATAGCTTATTATTATTATATACTTGTTATTATTATTGCTATCACTTACCAAGTCATTCCTTAATGCCAAGCATTGTGATGAGCATTTTGTATGCATTGTTTACCTTACGTAATCCTGACAACAACAGTATAAGGTAGTTAATATTACCATCATTTTATAGATGGTAAATATGAAGATCAGAGATGTTATGTAACTTGTCCACGGTCACACAGCTAGTGGAAGGCAGAGTTGGGATTCAGTATCATTGCTCTGGCCTGACTTCTGAACTAGTGTGAGTAGAACCAGTGACTGCCCAGCTTTAAATTCGAAGGAGCCACTGTTAACCCACTAAGTCAGTTAATTATTTTTATAGGGCCATGTCTCTACTTGCTTAGGGTCCTTGGCTCCTGACCCACTTCCAGAATCAATTAAATTTCTAGAGCAGTCCCTAAAGGTACTGGATCTGTCATTTATACTCTGGATTAAGTAGCTACCGTTACTGGACCTTGTCCTAGTTAGGCACGATTTATGAGGTCAATGGCTCTTATAAAGAGGCATTAACAAATAGAAAGGCCAAGTCTTCTGACTCCATGGAATAAGCTTCGAAGTCAGAACACTTAGGTTCAAATCTCTGATCTCTGACCTTGAGAACATCAGGTAACTTTTCTGAAACTTAGTTCCTTCATCTGTAAAATGAAAATAATTGCTACAGGATTGCTTTGAGAATTAGAAAGGTAATATGAGGAAAACATTAGGCCAGAGTACAGGCTCACCAAATGTGAGCTATATACAACCAATTACAGAACCTTCAGCCCTGGCTGTTGGGGGCCCAAGCTGAGCTGAGCACCTAAGCAGGCACCCTGGGAGTTCTGACTGGGCTCCAAACTGGAACAAACTGCTCACGCACCAACACAGCCATGTCTGTATAATTCACTGGGAAGATCTTATGCTCACTAAGTGGTATTTTAAAGCCAAATAGGCCCAAAAACAGAGTTAGAGAAAAGACAAATGATGTGTTCTGACCATCATTCCAGTACTTTTAGTATTGTGTAGTAAGAGATACCATTCCATCATTAGTTCAAATCACGTCTCATTTTGTGAGCGCCTACTCTGTGTCAGATCCTGTGCTAGGTATTGGGGTTATAGGAAAGAATAACACATCATCTTGCTCTCAATCAGCTCCTAGTCTAATGGGTTCGTGGGTGTGAGAGAGTGAAAATAGATAGACAAGGGTATTTTATGTAGTCACTACTTATGTGACACTTATTTTATGCCAGGTACTTTTTTTTTTTTTTTTTTTTTTTTGCAGTACACGGGCCTCTCACTGTTGTGGCCTCTCCTGTTGTGGAGCACAGGCTCCCGAGGTGCAGGCTCAGCGGCCATGGCTCACGGGCCCAGCCGCTCCACGGCATGTGGGATCCTCCCGGACCGGGGCATGAACCCGTGTCCCCTGCATCGGCAGGCAGACTCTCAACCACTGCGCCACCAGGGAAGCCCGCCAGGTACTCTTTTAACCACTTATTAGTCTTATATTAACCCAATGAAGTAGTTACTATTATTATTCCTATTTAACAAATGAGGAAACTGAGACATAGCAACACAGAGTAACTCATCCAAGGTTACATTGCTAATAAATGGCAGAGCCAGAATTTGAACATACCACACTATCCTACTGTACTCAAACAAGACTTCCTTCTTACTTATCAGGACACCTCCTGGGGATGACTGGGAGAGCCCCAAAAGGCTCCAGAAACTCTAGAGGATTAGTGCAGTTTAATATCCTCTAAAAATTGATCAGGGCAAATTCCCTAATCACAAAGCAGAGGATAACCAGAACATCAAATAATAAATTTTAGTGTACCTACCCAGAGAATAGGCAAAAACATGGGAAGTTGTCTCTTTATTAGTTAACTTTTACTGTTTTAATAATTACCCCAGGGACTTCCCTGGTGGTGCAGTGATTAAGAATCCGCCTGTCAATGCAGGGGACATGCATTCAAGCCCTGGTCCGGGAAGATCCCACATGCCATGGAGCAACTAAACCCATGCGCCACAACTACTGAGGCTGCACTCTAGAGCCCGTGAGCCACAACTACTGAATCCGCATGCCACAACTACTGAAGCCCGCGTGCCTAGAGCCTGTGCTCCACAACAAGAGAAGCCAGCACAATGAGAAGCCCATGCACTGCAACGAAGAGTACCCCCTGCTCTCAAATAGAGAAAGCCCACACATGGCAACGAAGAATCAACGCCACCAAAAAAAAAAATTACCCCAAAATTCAGGAGCTTAAAATAATAAATATTTATTATCTCACAGTTTCTGTAGGTCAGTAATTTGTACATAGCTTAGCTAGGTGCCTCTGGCTCAAGGTCTTTTATGAGGTCACAATCAAAGTGTCAGCTAGGATTGCAACCTCATCTGAGGGCTCAACTGAGGGAGGATCTATTTCTGAGCTCTCTCATGTTGTTGTTGGCAAGATTCAGTTTCTCACAAGCTATTGGTCAGATGGCTCAAGTCATCACTGGATGTCTAACTCAGTTCCATCCTGGGCCTCTCCCACAGGGCAACATGGCAGCTGGCTTCCCTCAGAGAGAGTAAACAGAGAGATAGAGAGAGGACACTCCCAAGACAGAAGTTACCATCTTTTTATAACCCAGTCTAAGAAGAGACATCCCTTTACCTCTGGCGTGTTCTATTTGTTAGAAGATAGTCAATAATTTCAGTTCATACTGAGAGGGAGAGGATTACACAGGACATGAATACCAAGAGTTGGGGATCTTTGGGGGCCATCTTAGAAGCTGTCTAGCACAGTCTTTAACATCATCCAAAGGCAGGAAGCTCCACATCAGCTCTCCCAATAGATCATTAGTCTGGCTTGTTGCCCTCAGGTACTAGAGTATCCTGCACCACTGAATTCAGAAGAAATCCTTGTACTGAAAATCAGACACCAAATCTAATAACACAAGCTACATTAAGATTTTACTTGCACTTCTATGATCTTCATTAGTTTCATTCATGCCCTTCTAGTTTTTGCCAGACATGCCTTTAGAAAGTGCTATAAAACTAGACTGTTCCTTCCTTAACTTGTCAACTTTTCTGTTTCATCCTTCAAAAGGCACCTCTTGACTCAGCTTCAGGGAAACTTCCCTAACGAATCTTGCCTGGCATAAGGGGATTTTTTTGCCTGAGACCCAAGTTAGTTCCTCTAAGATATGAATATAGGCAGATAGCAGCAGGTTATGTGTGGAATTTGGAATAGACAAGGCTGATGACACTTTTTCCCTGCCTCACATAGAAGCAGGGGTACCCACAAGTCTCTAAGTTTTTATTACATGCAATTAATACTTGTGGAAACAAGGTTATACTCACTGGCAAAAAGAGCAAAGTGATGTGTGTTCTCCCCTAAGATAAGCGCTTACTTCAGTGTTTCTAACTTATTGCTTCCAATATTTCCAATTTGGACTCTGGGCCTACATGGATCACCTTAACTCTTCCTTCCTGTCTTAGCTAGCCTAAGATTATTGACCTCTGAGCTGCTTAGCTGTCTGACACTGCCGCCTTCGGTTAACTAAGCTTGCCTATCAGCAAAGTCAAACTGATATTCCTTAGTTTGTTGCTCCAAGCTGAAACTTTTTGCTGATTCCACTTTATCTAACCAAACTACAAGTTCTGGTCCCTCCTAGCCATCCTCTATCTTGCTGCCACCTATTCCATATTGTAAAAATTATCCTCTTTCACCTTGAGCAAATTATCTGCCTCTATCAGGAAACTGATGCTTTTAGGCAGAGACTCCTTGTTAAAACCTCACCCAAGCCTGTTCTGTCTAGGCTTTATATCAAACTTGAAAATATTATTTCCAATTCCCTGTATCTACCATCAAATTTACCTGTTTCCTGGCCAGTGCCCTCAGCACGCTCTACCTGATAAACTAACTCATGCTGAGTTGTTGATCATTGGGAATACCTTGATGAATAACCCTATACAGAAGGATTCCCACTTTAGTTACTGAAAAAAATGCCAGAGCACAAAGTTAATAGTGGTAGAATTTCTGGCACTCTGACAGAATAGTGGAATTATTATCATTATATAATGAAATACTAGTGGTACCCTTCAAGTTATACTACAGGTGCCCTCCTGCTCCACTTTTGCAAAGGGCAAGTCCTCATAGAATGTTTATAAGCTAGAAAGAAATTCTGTAAAAAGGCATCTCATCACCAATGTGATAATGAAGCTGCTTTTAAGCTACATATCTCTAAATATTTGGACATATCCTTAGAAAACCAAGAGTTTCTCTGAAAGTCTTTTCTTTGAAAAAATAAATGGACAATAGTATACTGCATGGAAATATGTACAACTTTACCAATTTTCCAGACTGACATCTTCTGACTGGTTCCCCTTTTAGAGCTTTGAAAGTATAATTACTGCCAGCTATCTAATTCCTATGGAACATAAAATTACCCAAAAGAATCATAAGTATTCCATCATCTCCACTGTAGAGAAAAATCAAGCACCATTTTTATTTGGCATTGTTTCCAAAGTGCAGTGTATTCCAAGGTATGAAAAATTTCTTGATAAATGAATTCGTGGAAGTCAACTCATTTGCAAGTTAGGAACTGCTTATGTTACGTATGTGGCATTTTCCCCATTTTTTAAACACTATGCTAGAGAAGATCTTGTGGTTCTTGGCTAATCAAAAGAAATCAAAATCTTTTCCATGGTGATATTTTCTTCATCTCACCAACACAGAGTGAGAGACATAGACCACCA
Source organism: Mesoplodon densirostris (assembly GCF_025265405.1). Taxonomy (NCBI): domain Eukaryota; kingdom Metazoa; phylum Chordata; class Mammalia; order Artiodactyla; family Ziphiidae; genus Mesoplodon; species Mesoplodon densirostris. The sequence goes on along the minus strand of NC_082681.1, from coordinate 30,015,031 downwards.
ACTCCCAGACTGGGTATAAGGACGCTTGGTGCATTACAAAAATACCCTAGGTAGGTCAAGGCATACTGAACTGTCTCAATCTCTCTTGCTTCCCACATGTACACACTTTCCCAGAGGGTCCCTAAATAAACAAGATCTACCTGAAAACTTTAAACAAAAGGCATTATTAATATCATTCCCTTTATAAGAAAAGGTAAGAAACAAAACCAAAGCCCAGATTAAAAATTTAGTCAGAAACCACTCACAGGGGATGTCTTAACACCATGCAAACTGATTCCCATTTCCTTTCCTTGGTGTCTGGAATTCAGAGACTGATCTCCTTCATCTGGCTTACATGGCCCTTCACAGTCAGGCTCCAGTTTAACTTTCCAGGTCTTCTCTGTTTCTTCCTACACATAAATCCTCCATACCAGCCAGATGTCCCCTTCATTGGTTCATTGAACATCAGTTCTTATGTGCCTTTGCTTGCGTCATCTCCCCTGCCTGATTGTCTCAAACTGCTTCTCTTTAATGACAGGAGGAAGTCTGGTATATTGAAAGGAGAATGAGTTCTGGAGTGTGACAAGCCAAGGGTTCAGATTCTGGCTTTGCCATTTAAGAGTCATATGCCTTTAGGCAAAGTTTCTTAGTTTCTCTAAACCTCAGTTCCCTAACCTGAAAAGTGAGGATGATAATGTTGCCTACCTTGTAGGAATATTATGTGGGTTAAATGAGATAATACATGAAAGGCACCTAGCCCATATTAGGGCTCCAACAAATAGGATATATCATCATCATTATTATCCTTTTTCATTTTTAAAGTCATAACTCATAGCTCAACCACCAGCCAAGTCCACAGGGATATCCACTTTCTATGAGCTCTAATATCTTATGGCATCTATATCGCATGTCTGGTACTTTAATATTATTAGTTTTATCATAGGTGCAAATATCTTATCTAGCCAAGTACACTGAAAGCTCATTTTGGGTTAGGATTATGTCAACCCTCTCTCTATTCTCCCAGATAATCTTTTATACAGACGTAGAATGCCCAAAATATTTGTTGCTTATCTTAGATTATAGATGCAGAGTCAGTAAGCACTGACTGGCAGGTGATGACATAGGGCTTGAAAGATAATAAAATTAAATAATAAATAATGTCGCTTGCAACTAATATTTCATTGAACACTTATAGTTACTAAAAACAATATACAGGCACTTGACAGATATGTCATTTCATTCTTGCAAAAGCACTGTGAAATAGTTATTATTAGCTCCATTTTACAGATGAGGAAACTGAGTCTCACAGAAGTTATGGAACTTTGGGGGGATTACATAGCTTGTAAGTGGAGGAGGCAGGATCTAGGTCATTTGACTCTGGATTCTGAAAAGTTCTAAACGAACCAACATATTGCCTTACTAAAAGACATATGCTATCCTAAGGACTTTTTACAAATTATTGAAGGTCACTTCACTGTTGGTAACCAGACAGTGCTTTGCTAAGGTGAAAAAGTGTACATAATAGGAATATTTTTAGCATTCATAATTGGAAAAAAATGGAGTTCTAGTACACCAGACCATTCCCACACTCATCCACTGCTGTAATTCTTGATCATTCTTGAATTGAAGATCCAATCTATGTGAGAGAAGAGGGGAGGGTGATCAAGAGGAGGCAGATAGATGGGCAGATGGCTGGAGGAGTAGAGGGCCATGTGGGAGAGTACAGGGACTGTTGCCTGCTGTGTCCCAGGAAGGCTCAATGTCCATCAAGGAAAGAAAATGATTGGGAGACACTTCACAGTACAACACCCGCAAATGGAATAAGAGCCTATTCATCCAGTTGGAGCAAGAAAAAAGTAACAGTGCCCACTTCCTGTGTGGGTGTTCTTGGCCTTTTCCAGCAAGGTGTGTGCTTAAAAAAAGATTAGTACAATAGGGCATGAACAGTCCTATTGAAAACAGCCGCCTGCATAGACTTGGCAGATTTTGTGGAACAGTTCCGTCTGACATTTAAAGTGTGGCAAAACTACTTAAATTCAATTTAAAAATAAGTTTTCTATAGCCCCTTATTTTCTTCTTATAAGCTTGAGCTCAATGAAGATGGCATCATGAGCTTTACAGGATGCCCCTCAGGATGAATGCTTGTCAAAGACAAGAATATGTGGCACTAAGGGATGACAAGCTGATTAAGCTGCACTGATTCCCAGGCTCGTGCCTGTGAAGAATATTCTCGCAAGAAAGAAAACTTGTGGGTGGAATTTGGATTGTGGTTTGGACTGGGATGCAGCTCCAAACCACTGCAGCCAAGTTCACAAAAGGAACATGAACAAATGTTTTAATCAACAAATGGTAAAGAGGAAAGGGACCAGAGAGGGACATTTTTTGTAATGTCACTGAGGGACTCAGACCTGCATCCTGATTTCTTCACAGCAGTTGAATTTGGTTAGAAAAAGGATTGCACAACTCTGGTTGAATAGGTCATACAGCATAGCTACTAGCTTATTCTTGTTCCCCAGCATACAGATTTGAAATGCTTCCTGAGGAACTCTATAGACAGACTTCTTTTTTTCTCCAGTGAGATACTGGCTCAAAAGCATCCATCCACATCCTCCAAATTATTGCCCTGCTTTCTTCCTGATCCCTTCTGCTAGAACCATGGCCAGGAGCTAGAGAATATACTATCACTATATAACAAAAGCTTCCTTGTTTTGAGTATTGCAGAGGGAAATTCCACCTTTCCCTCCAAACTTTTCCCTCTGTCTATGCCCTTAATAGCACCTTCAAAAGGGAAGAGGATGTAATATGCTTATTGGTCAAAGCTTGAAACATAGGTCATGTTACATTTGAACAGTGGATATAGTTATTTTTCCAGAACCCATTCGTGGCACTCTTTCACTTATACTTCTAGGAAGGATCTAAACTGTTGGTGCAGATTTAATCACTCTCTTCTTCCATATCTTCCTCTTTCTTACATTCCTGCCTAAGGAACAAACTTGGCATTCTTTTTGTCTTCTTTCTGTACCACTCCATGTAGCTGGTTGGGTCAATGGATTCAGAGCCTTTCTTGAGATCTGGCTTCTCTCTCTCTCATCCCTACTCACTCTCCACTTACCACCTGTCCCAAGAAGGCATATCTAAGTACACAGGTCCTAAGATTAGGATTAGGGAGTGGGGGTGAGTAAGAGACTCCATTAAGCCCCCAGCTTAAACTCCATCATCCCATTCAGTTTTTTTTTGCAAGGATTACTGAGTACTAGCCAGCTATCAATGAAGTAGTAGTTAGATTCCCATCTGGTTATTGTTCTTTTCACATAGCTTCCTTGATATAGAACCCTGCAAGAGAATGAGGGATCACTGAGAGGGCAGGAACCAAGGATTTTAGAGTCTGGGGCTATATTACCAATCTGAGACTATCAAAACCCATCTATAACTACTATTCTGGAATTGGAAATATATCTTGCCTAGATTACTAAAATAGACACCTCTCTGTTCCTCCCACCTCCTTTTTCACTTTTCTCTTGCCCATCCTTCTCATTATAGCTAGAACAAACTTCCTAATTAGAAAATCTTTTCATATTACTCCTTTCCTTAAACACATTTGTTTGTTTTTTATCCTTACCATGACTTTGAAGACGTGCTAATCTGGCCCTAGTCAACTCTAAATGAGTGGTTCTCAAAATCTGTCTCAACAAGAGTCACTTGGTATTTTTGTCCTATCCCAGAAATAGATTCAGTAAATCTGAGGAGAAGCCTGGAAATCTGCAAAGGGACAAATGCCTTAGATTATTCTGACACAGATATTCTGAGTACCACACTATGAGAATCACTTTCTTGTGGTGGTGACCTTCCCTCATCATCTTGTTCTCCTCCTTGGCTGACTCCCTCTGCTCTTCCTGAAATATTGTACTCATAGACTGATAAAATCTTGAGTTGGAATAAACCTTAAAGATCACTGACGTGCCTTTTACACTGCACGTAGGCATCCCCTCCACAGCTTTGTCTCACAGGTAGGTCTCCAGCCTCTACACATGCTCACATTGTTGAATGGCTCTACAAAAGTCTAAATTTCGTTCAACATGAGGATCATCTTTGGGTAGTGGAAAGAGCCCTAGATCTTAAGTCAGAATTTAGATCCCGACTGCCACTTTTTAGCTGGGTGATCCTAGGCAAATCACTGGATCTATCTTCAGCTCAGTTTCCTTTTCTGTAGAAAGTGCTAATGTGAAATTCAGTGCAGTGTAACAGTTAAGAGTATGGACTGGAGCCCAGATTGAGGGGAATCAAAAATTGGCTCAACGAGTTGCTAGACATGTGATGATGGACATGTTACTTAACCCCTCTAGGCCTCAGATTAGACATCTGTAAGGTGTACCTGATAATAAAAATAACCAACTCATGTGGTGAAATGTAAATGAGTTTATATGTGCAAAGAGGTTGGCATATAGTAAGTACAAAGTAAGTATTAGCTATTACTACTTTCTATTATTATATATTGGGGTAAAATTCCTGCAGTAATTACCTCATATGGTTGGTGCAAAAAATAAAAATCATATGAGATAATATATGATAAAGTGCTCAATAAACTATAAAATGCCATGTAAATGTTATCAGATTTATTTGGCATCTGTTCTAAAACTAACTTCAGACTGCACAGAATAAGTCTAATACCTATTCTACATAACAATATCTGAAGATAGCTTACCATGTACCCCCAGGCATGATAGCTTCAGTGTTTTCAACCATTCCTTATATCACACAGCTTTATGGCCTCTTCATCATCTTGGTCATATTGTATGGATGCACTATATTTCATTATTTATTTTTATTCCTCAAACATTTCTTGAACACCTACTACATTCTAAGTACTATGCTATGTATTGGAGACATAACAATGACTGAAACACAGTTCCTACCCTCAAAAAATGTTGTCCAGTGGTCAAAATGCTTCTTAAAATATAACATCAGAACTAAATGTTACCAAACGACTGACTGAGCCAATGTACCTCTCTTATTGTGTATAATACATATTTATCAATTTAGACTGAGGCTCCATTAGCATGACTGATCAGTGTTGATTCATATTGAGCACAGCGTCAAATAATCCTCCAGGATTTACACATTAAAACTCCTGTTGGACCACATCTTCCCCACCCTGAATTTGTAAAGATGATTGTAAACCCAAGAGTTAGGACTTGAAATTTATACATATTAAATGAGCTATTATCATTTTCACCCCATCCTTCTAGACTATAAAAACTTTAATATCTACAGAGTTAATAGGCATGCTGTCAATAAATTCAGTCATTTCGTTGATAAAAATGATGAGCAGAACACGATTAGAAATTTCCTTTCTGATTCACATAAATTCATTAGCATGTTTGCATTAGAATTATTCAACTATGTATGGAATCCCCTAACTCGACTTCCACAGAGCTCACATTCCAGGCATTCAAATAATAGTAGCTAATGCTTATTGATCAGTTACTACATAGTGCTCTAACGTCCTTAGATACTGTTCCAAAAATTTTACATGTATAAACACGTCTTACTCTCACAACAATCCTGTGAAATAAGTCCTACTGCTATTTTGATTTTATAGATCAGAAAACTGGGGAACTAAGAGATAATGTCAAATGCCTGAGAACCCACAGCTAATAAGTGGTAGAGCTATGATTTTAAACCTGAAATCTAGTGCTAAAGCCCACATACCATCACTGTGATATTCCTCTTCTTGTTGCTGAACAAATGAAATGGAATTAACTAGGCATAAGGTAACCCTCAGTGAAGCCATACTGAGAGCCCTCATGATCACTACTGCCTTTTCTTAGCATTTGCAATTGATTTCTTTATGAATCCACTAGAGATTTCCACTAAGGATTGATGTCAACAGCACTGGAATAAAATTTCTAGAATCTGAACCCCCCCTTTTAAAACAATCAGATTACCATTACTTTTGTAATTGCATTCAGTTAGAGATCCCTCTCATTTGATTAATATGGTGTTTCTCTGACCTATGATTACACAGCCTGCTTGCATATCATAATTAAAAGTCAACTTCCAGAATTTCATTAAATATTTAATGAGTGTCCTTGGCAGAAAGGCAGAAAGCCTAACTAAAATCTGGAAAAAAAGGCTCTTTAAACCCACTCACTGAGAAAGAAAATGAAGCAGAATACAAGAAAGTTTATATTCTAAGCAGACACTGGTAATTATCACATTGGACCACGCATCTGTCTAGCTACCTTCTGTTCACAGGATGAAATTAAAACTGTTGGTGTGCTGGCTTCCTATTCCTGTTAGTTACAGTCTCCTCTTACGTGCCTGCAGGTAGGGATGCTCTGCAATGCTGTTTCATTTCACTGACATTTTAAGAAAGTAGAATGACCCTTCTGTTTTTATTTCCTTGTCCCTAATAGGGTCTGTTACCAGATCGCCCCCAGAAAAAGCTATTTATTGCTGTCTCTTATTGTTTTTCTTTTTATGTTTCTGCTAACTTTCTGTGGAGAAACTTTGAGCACTTAATTGGGTGGGGGTGGAAAAGTGGGAAAGAAGGAAATAAATTGCTGGCATTTATTCTTGGATATGCACTGTGGCAGCATTTTGGCCAAAACTGTTCAAGTTCTTATCAATTTTATGGGAAATTATTAACCCCCAAAATTGTACAACTAAATCCTCAAAAAATTTTAGATCATCATTTTTCAACCTGTGTACTATAGAACATGAAAACAGAGTTAATTTGTGTGTGTGTGTGTGTGTGGTACACGGGCCTCTCACTGTTGTGGCCTCTCCCGTTGCAGAGCACAGGCTCCGGACGCACAGGCTCAGCGGCATTGCTCACAGGCCCAGCCGCTCCACGTCATGTGGGATCTTCCCGGACTGGGGCACGAACCCGTGTCCCCTGCATCGGCAGGCGGACTCTCAACCACTGTGCCACCAGGGAAGCCCCCAGAGTTAATTTTTTAAAGTGTGTTTGGGAGGAGGAAATTGAATTCTCCAACTAGTTTTGGGAAATTTTTATAGCATATTTTCTACATAATTGAATATTATTTACAATTTCAATCAATTTTAATTTTTCAAATATTTACAATTTCAAACATTATTCACAATTTCAATCAGGCAAATGTTTATTTAGCACCCACTGTGTTTCAGGTACTCTTGCAGGATCTGGATATAGAATGGTGAATAAGGCAGATATGGTCCCTCCCCTAATGGAGCTAACATACCAGAGAGACAGAAAATATACAGCTCAATGAATAAATGAAATAATCTTATATAATAATAAATGCTTTGAATTTAATAAAACAGAGGGATGAGATGGAACATGGCAGGAAGATGTGTTGAACCCACCTTAGATAGAACCATGAGGGAAGGGCTCTCCAAGGAGGTGATATTTGATCTGAAGTTTATGGCTGTTCCATTTGAATAGCAAGGGGAAGAGTTAGGAATAGAGAATGGTGAATACTGGAAATTCCCTGAGACTAGAAAGAGTTTAGTGTGTTCAAGAAACAGCAAGGTGAGACCTTCAAGATGGCAGAGGAGTAAGAGGTGGAGATCACCTTCCTCCCCACAGATACATCAAAAATACATCTACACGTGGAACTGCTCCTATAGAACACCCACTGAATGCTGGCAGAAGACCTCACACTTCTCAAACGACAAGAAAATCCCCACGTACTTGGGTAGGGCAAAAAGAAAAACAGACTCAAAAGAATAAGGATGGGACCCGCACCAGTGGGAGGCAGCCGTGAAGGAGGGAAAGTTTCCACACACTAGCAAGGCCCATCACAGGCGGATATAGGGGGTGGGTAGGGGGGAAGCTTTGGAGCCGCGGAGGAGAACACAGCAACAGGAGTGCAGAGGGCAAAGCAGAGAGGTTCCCGCACAGAGGATCGGTGCCGACCAGCACTCACCAGCCCGAGAGGCTTGTCTGCTCACCCACCAGGGCGGGCAGGGGCTGGGAGCTGAGGCTCGGGCTTCAGTCAGAGCACAGGGAGAGGACTGGGGTTGGCTGTATGAACACAGCCTGAAGGGGCTAGTGCGCCACAGCTAGCCAGGAGGGAGTCTGGGAAAAAGTCTGGACCTGCTGGAGAGTCAAGAGACCTTTGTTTCAGGGTGCGTGAGGAGAGGGGATTCCTTCCCATGTGCCCACAGAAGGCAGAGCACCACCTAAGCGAGCTCCAGAGACGGGCACGAGCTGCGGCTATCAGCCTGGAGCCCAGAGATGGGCATGAACCGCTAATGCTACTACCACTGCCCCCAAGAATCCTGTGTGCGAGTGCAACTCATTATTCACAACCCCCCCAGGAGCCCTGCACAGCACATCACTTCCAAGATCCCGAGATCCAGGGACAAATTCCCCAGGAGAACACACGGCACACCTCAGGCTATTGCAATGTCACGCCAGCCTCTGCCACCTCAGGCTGGCCCCGCAATCCAATTACGACTACAGAACCCCCTGCCTCCCCCGGGTCTGAGTCACCAGGAGAGCCCTAATCAACTGCTGCTTTAACCCCCTCCTGTCTGGGCGGGGAACAGACTCCTGAGGGCAGCCTACATGCAGAGGTGGGGTCAAAACCAAAGCTGAACCCCAGGAGCTGTGAAAACAAAGAAGAGAAAGGGAAATCTCTCCCAGCAGCCTGAGGAGCAGTAGATTAAATACCCACAATCAACTTGATAAATGATGCATCTGAAGAATACCTCAACAGACAACGAGTGGTTCCAAAATAGAGGTGGTGGACTTTGGGAGCAAATGTAGACTTGGGGTTTGCTTTCTGCATCTAATTTGTTTCTCGTTTTACGTTTATCTTAGTTTCGTATTTACTGCTTTTTATCATTGGAAGATTTGTTTATAGGTGTGGTTGCTCTCTTTCTTTTTTTATATGTATATATACTTTTTTCCTTTTTCTCTTTTTGTAAGTATGTATGTGTATGCTTCTTTGTGTGATTTTGTCTGTATAGGTTTGCTTTTACCGTTTGTCCTAGGGTTCTGTCTGTTCATTTTCTTCTTTTTGCTTTTTTGCTTTTCTTTTTGTTTTCTGTCTTACTTTTCTTCTCAGCCATGTGGCTGGCAGACTCTTGGTGCTCCGGCTGGGTGTCGGACCTGAGTCTCCAAGGTGGGAGGGCCGAGTCCAGAACACTGGACTACCAGAAACCTCCTGGGCCCACATAATATCAATTGGTGAGAGCTCTCCCAGAGATCTTCATCTCAACACTAAGACCCAGCTCCACCCAATGGTCAGCAAGCTCCAGGGCTGGACGCCCCATGCCAAACAACTAGCAAGACAGGAACACACCCCACCCATTAGTAGAGAGGCTGCCTACAGTCATACTAAGTTCACAGGCACCCCAAAACACACCACTGGACGCACCCCTGACCACCAGAAGAGCAAGATACAGCCCCACCCACCAGAACACAGGCACCAGTCCCCTCCACCAAGAAGCCTACACAGCCACTGCAGCAACCTCACCCACTGGGGGCAGACACCAAAAATAATGGGAACTACGAACATGCAGCCTGTGAAAAGGAGACCCCAAATGCAGTACATTAAAAAAATGAGGAACAGGGCTTCCCTGGTGGCGCAGTGGTTGAGAGTCCACCTGCCGATGCAGGGGACACGGGTTCGTGCCCCGGTCTGGGAGGATGCCACGTGCCACGGAGCGGCTGGGCCCATGAGCCATGGCTGTTGAGCCTGTGTGTCCGGAGCCTGTGCTCCGCAAGGGGAGAGGCCACAGCAGTGAGAGGCCCGCGTAACAAAAAAAAAAAAAAAAAAAAAAAGGGAAACAGAGAAATATGAAGCAGATGAAGGAGAAAGGTAAAAATTCACCAGACCAAACAAATGAAGAGGAAATAGGCAGTCTACCTGAAAAAGAATTCAGAGTAATGATAGTAAAGATGATCCAAAATCTCAGAAATGCAATGGAGAAAATAAAAGAAACATTTAACAAGGACCTACAAGAACTAAAGAGCAAACAAACAATGATGAACAACACAATAAATGAAACAAAAATACTCTAGAAGGAATCAACAGCAGAATAACTGAGGCAGAAGAATGGAGAAGTGACCTGGAAGATAAAACAGTGGTAATAACTACAGCAGAGTACAATAAAGAAAAAAGAATGAAAAGAATTGAGGACAGTATCGGAGAACTCTGGGGCAACATTAAATGCACCAACATTTGAATAACAGGGGTCCCAGAAGAAGAGAAAAAGAAAGAGACAGAGAAAATATTTGAAGAGATTATACTTGAAAACTTCCTTAATATGGGAAAAGAAATAGTCAATCAAGTCCAGGAAGCACAGAGAGTCTCATACAGGATAAATCCAAGGAGAAACATGCCAAGAAACACCTTAATAAAACTATCAAAAATCAAATTCAAAGAAAAAATATTAAAAGCTGAAAGGGAAGAGCAACAAAAAACATACAAGGAAACCCCATAAGGTTAACAGCTCATCTTTCAGCAGAAACTCTGCAAGACAGAAGGGAGTGGCAGGATATATTTAAAGTGATGAAAGGGAAAAACCTACAACCAAGATTACTCTACCCAACAACGATCTCATTCAGATTCAACAGAGAAATTAAAAACTTTACAGACAAGCAAAAGTTAAGAGAATTCATTTTTCTCTTTCTGAGTTACTTCACTCTGTATGACAGACTCTAGGTCCATCCACCTCATTACAAATACCTCAATTTCGTTTCTTTTTATGGCTGAGTAATATTCCGTTGTATATATGTGCCACATCTACTGTATGCTAACACATATATATGGAATTTAAGAAAAAAAAGTCATGAAGAACCTAGGGGTAAGACAGGAATAAAGACACAGACCTACTAGAGAATGGACATGAGGATATGGGGAGGGGGAAGGGTAAGCTGTAACAAAGTGAGAGAGTGTCATGGACATATATACACTACCAAACGTAAAATAGATAGCTAGTGGGAAGCAGCCGCATAGCACAGGGAGATCAGCTCGGTGCTCTGTGACCACCTAGAGGGGTGGGATAGGGAGGGTGGGAGGGAGGGAGACGCAAGAGGGAAGAGATAGGGGAACATATGTATATGTATAACTGATCCACTTTGTTATAAAGCAGAAACTAACACACCATTGTAAAGCAATTATACTCCAATAAAGGTGTAAAAAAAATGTTAAGAGAATTCAGCACCACCAAACTAGCTTTACAACAAATACTAAAGGAACTTCTCTAGGCAGGAAACACAAGAGAAGGAAAAGACGTACAATAACAAACCCAACACAATTCAGAAAATGGTAATAAGAACATACATATTGATAATTACCCTAATGTAAATGGAATAAATGCTCCAATCAAAAGACACAGACTGGCAGAATGGATACAAAAACAAGACCCGTATATATGCTGTCTACAAGAGACCCACTTGAGACCTAGGGATGCATACAGACTGAAAGTAAGGGGATGGGAAAAGATATTCCATGCAAATGGAAATCAAAAGAAAGCTAGAGTACCAATACTCGTATCAGACAAAATAGACTTTAAAATAAAGACTAGTTTTTCAGACCTTCAAGATGGCAGAGGAGTAAGACATGGACATCACCTTGCTCCCCACAAATACATCAGAAATACATCTACATGTGGAACAACTCCTACAGAATGCCTACTGAATGCTGGCAGAAAACCTCAGACTTCTCAAAAGGCAAGAAACTCCCCACATACCTGGGTAGGGCAAAAGAAAAAAGAAAAAACAGAGACAAAAGAATAGGGATGGGACCTGCCCCTCTGGGAGGGAGATGTGAAGGAGGAAAAAGCTTCCACACACTAGGAAGCCCCTTCACTGGTGGAAATGGGGGGTAGGTGGAGGGGAAGCTTTGGAGCCACAGAGAAGAATGCAGCAACAGGAATGCAGAGGGCAAAGTGGAGAGATTCCTGCACAGAGGATTGGTGACGACCAGCACTCAAGAGCCTGAGAGGCTTCTCTGCTCACCCCCCAGGGTGGGTTGGGGCTGGGGGCTGGGAGCTGAGGCTTCGGCTTCGGAGGTCAAATCCCAGGGAGAGGACTGGGGGGTCCTCTGAAGGGGGCTAGTGCACCACAGTAAGCCAGGAGGGAGTCCGGGAAAAAGTGTGGACCTGCCTAAGAGGCACGAGACCATTGTTTCACGGTGCGTCAGGAGAGGGGATTCAGAGCACCGCCTAAGCGAGCTCCAGAGATGGGCGCGAGTCTCGGCTATCAGCACGGACACCAGAGATGGGCATGAGATGCTAAAGCCGCTGCTGCAGCCACCAAGAAGCCTGTTTGCAAGCACAGGTCACTATCGACACCTCCCCTCCCAGGAGCCTGTGCAGCCCGCCACTGCGAGGGTCCCGTGATCCAGGGACAACTTCCCTGGGAGAACACACAGCATGCCTCAGGCTGTTGCAATGTCATGCCAGCCTCTGCTGCCACAGGCTCGACCCGCATCAGTACCGCCCCCCCCCCGCCTGAGTGAGCCACAGCCCCCTAATCAGCTGCTCCTTTAACCCCGTCCTATCTGAGTGAAGAACAGATGCCCTCAGACGACCTACACGCAGAGGCAGGGCCAAATCCAAAGCTGAATACGGGGAGCTGTTCGAACAAAGAAGAGAAAGGGAAATCTCTCCCAGCAGCCTCAGGAGCAGCGGATTAAATCTCCGTAATCAACGTGATGTACCCTGCATCTCTGGAATACCTGAATAGACAATGAATTATCCCAAAATTGAGGCGATGGATTTTGGGAGCAACTGAAGACTAGCGGTTTGTTTTCTGCATCTAATTTGTCTCTGGTTTTATATTTATCTGAGTTTAGTATTTAGAGTTTATGGTCATTGGCATATTTGTTTATTGATTTGGATGATCTCTTCCTTCCTTCCTTTTTTTAATATATAGATATATATATTTTTTCCTTTTTCTCTTTTTGAGAGTGTGTATGTGTATACTTCTTTGTGTGATTTTGTCTGTATAGCTTTGCTTTTACCATTTGTCCTAGGGTTCTGTCTGCCCATTTTTTTTCTTTTCTTTTTTTAAATTACTTTTTAATTTTTCTAACTTAATATTTATTTCATTTTTTAATACATTATTTTATTTTATTCTTTCTTTCTTTCTTTTTTTCTCCCTTTTCTTCTGAGCCGTGTGGCTGACAGGGTCTTGATGTCTGGCCGGGTGTCAGGCCTGTGCCTCTGAGGTGGGAGAGCCGAGTTCAAGACACTGGTCCATGAGAGACCTCCCAGATCCATGTAATATCAAATGTCTAGAGCACTCCCAGAGGTCTCCATCTCAATGCTAAGACCCAGCAGCACTTAACGACCAGCAAAAAACAGTGCTGGACAGCCTATGCCAAACAACTAGCAGGAGAGGAACGCAACCACACCCATTAGAAGAAAGGCTGCCTAAAATCATAATAGGGTCACAGACACCTTAAAACACACCACCAGACACGGTCCTGCCACCAGAAAGACAAGATCAAGCCTCATCCACCAGAACACAGGCACTAGTCCCCTCTACCAGGAAGCCTACACAATCCACTGAACAAACCTTAGCCACTGGGGGCAGACACCAAAAACAACGGGAACTCCGAACCAGCAGTCTGTGAAAAGGAGGCCCCCAAAACAGTAAGTTAAGCAAAATGAGAAGACAGAGAAACACACAGCTGATGAAGGAGCAAGGTAAAACCCACCAGACCAAACAAATGAAGAGGAAATAGGCAGTCTACCTGAGAAAGAATTCAGAGTGATAATAGTAAGATGATCCAAAATATTGGGAATAGAATGGAGTAAATACCAGAAATGATTAACAAGGACCTAGGAGAACTAAAGGTCAAACAAACAATGATGAACAACACAATAAATGAAATTTAAAATTCTCTAGAAGGAATCAATAGCAGAATAACTAAGGCAGAAGAATGGATAAGTGACCTGGAAGATAAAATAGTGGAGAAGGAAAAGACCTACAATAACAAACCCAAAACAATTAAGAAAATGGTAATAGGAACATACATATCAATAATTACCCTAAATGTAAATGGAATAAATGCTCCAAGCAAAAGACAGAGACTGGCTGAATGGATACAAAAACAAGACCCATATATATGCTGTCTACAAGAGAACCACTTCAGACCTAGAGACACATACAGACTGAAAGTGAGGGGATGGAAAAAGATATTCCATGCAACTGGAAATCAAAAAAAAGCTAGAGTAGCAATTGTCTTATCAGACAAAATAGACTTTAAAATAAAGACTGTTACAAGAGACAAAGAAGGACACTACATAACGATCAAGGGATATATCCAAAAAGAAGATATAACAATTATAAATATTTATGCACCCAACACAGGAGCACCTCAGTACATAAGGCAAATGCTAACATCCATAAAAGGAGAAATCAGCACTAACATAATCACAGTACAGGACTTTAACACCTCAATTTCACCAATGGACAGATCATTCAAAATGAAAATAAATAAGGAAACACGCTTTAAATGATACATTAAACAAGATGGACTTAATTGATATTTATAGGACATTCCATCCAAAAACAACAGAATATACCTTCTTCTCAAGTGTTCATGGAACATTCTCCAGGATAGAACATATTTGGGTCACAAATCATGCCTTGGTAAATTTAAGAAAATTGAAATCGTATCAAGTATCTTTTCCAACAACAATGTTATGAGATTAGATATCAATTACAGTAAAAAATCTGTACAAAATATAAACACATGGAGGCTAAACAATACACTACTTAATAACTAAGAAATCACTGAAGAAATCAAAGAGGAAATCAAAATATACATAGAAACAAATGACAATGAAAACACGACGACCCAAATCCTATAGGATGCAGCAAAAGCAGTTCTAAGAGGGAAGTTTATAGCAGTACAATCCTATCTCAAGAAACAAGAAATATCTCAAATAAACAACCTATCCTTACACCTAAAGCAATTAGAGAAAGAAGAACAAAAAACCCCCCAAAGTTAGCAGGAGGAAAGAAATCATAAAGATCAGATCAGAAATAAATGACAAAGAACTGAAGGAAACAATAGCAAAGATTAATACAACTAAAAGCTGGTTCTTTGAGAAGATAAATAAAATTGATAAACCATTAGCCAGACTCATCAAGAAAAAAAAGGGAGAAGACTCAAATCAACAGAATTAGAAATGAAAAACAAGTATCAACTGACACTGCAGAAATACAAAGGATCATAAGAGATTACTACAAGCAACTATATGCCAATAAAATGGACAACCTGGAAGAAATGGACAAATTCTTCGAAAAGTACAACCTCCCAAGACTGAACCAGGCAGAAGGAAAAAATATGAACAGACCAAACACAACTAATAAAATTGAAACTGTGATTAAAAATATTCCAACAAACAAAAACCCAGGGCCAGATGGCTTCAAGGTGAATTCTATCAAACATTTAGAGAAGAGCTAACAACTACCCTTCTTAAACTCTTCCAAAACATAGCAGAGGGAGGAACACTCCCAAACTCATTCTACGAGGCCACCATCACCCTGATACCAAAACCAGACAAAGATGTCACAAAGAAAGAAAACTACAGGCCAATATCCCTGATGAACATAGATGCAAAAATCCTCAACAAAATACTAGCAAACAGAATCCAACAACACATTAAAAGGATCATACACCATGATCAAGTGGGGTTTATCCCCAGAATGCAAGAATTATTCAATATACACAAATCAAGCAATGTGATACACCATATTAAGAAACTGAAAGATAAAAACTATACGATAATCTCAATAGATGCAGAGAAAGCTTTCAACAAAATTCAACACCCATATATGATAGAAACTCTCCAAAAACTGGGCATAGAGGGAACCTACCTCAACATAATAAAGGTCCTATACAACAAACCCACAGCCAATATTGTTCTCAATGGTGAAAAATTGAAACCATTTCCTCTAAGATCAGTAACAAGACAACGTTGCCCGCTCTCACCACTGCTATTCAACATTGTTTTGGAGGTTTTAGCCATAGCAATCAGAGAAGAAAAGGAAATAAAAGGAATCCAAATCAGAAAAGAAGTAAAGCTGTCACTGTTTGCAGATGACATGATACTATACATAGAGAATCCTACCAGAAAACTAATGCCACCAGAAAACTAATAGAGCTAATCAATGAACTTGGTAAAGTAGCAGGATGCAAAAGTAACGCACAGAAATCTCTTGCATTCCTATACACTGACAATGAAAAATCTGAAGGGGAACTTAAGGAAAAAATCCCATTTACCACTGCAACAAAAAGAATAAAATACCTAGGAATAAACCTTCCTAAGGAGACAAAAGACCTGTACGCAGAAAACTATAGAACACTGACAAAGAGAATAAAGATGATACCAACAGATGGAGAGATATACCATGTTCTTGGATTGGAAGAATCAACATTGTGAAAATGACTGTACTACCCAAAGCAATCTACAGATTCAATGCAATCTCTATCAAACTACCAATGGCATTTTTCACAGAATTAGAAAAAAATTTCTCAGTTTGTATGGAAACACAAAAGACCCCAAATAGCCAAAGCAATCTTGAGAAAGATAAACGGAGCTGGAGGAATCAGGCTCCCTGACTTCAGACTATACTACAAAGCTACAGTAATCAAGACAGTATGGTACTGGCACAAAAACAGAAATATAGGTCAGTGGAACAGGATAGAAAACCCAGAGATAAACCCATGAAAATATGGTCACCTTATCTTTGACAAAGGAGGCAAGAATACACAATGGAGAAAAGACAGCCTCTTCAATAATTGATGCTGGTAAAATTGAACAGCTACATGTAAAAGAATGAAATTAGAACACTTCCTAACACCATACACAAAAATAAACTCAAAATGGATTAAAGACCTAAATGTAAGGCCAGACACTATAAAACTCTTAGAGGAAAACATAGGCAGAACACTCTATGACATAAATCACAGCAAGATCCTTTTTGGCCCACCTCCTAGAGAAATGGAAATAAAGACAAAAATAAACAAATGGGACCTAACGAAACTTAAAAGCTTTTGCACAGCAAAGGAAACCATAAACAAGACGAAAAGACAGCCCTCAGAATGGGAGAAAATATTTGCCAACGAAGCAACTGATAAAGGATTAATCTCCAAAATATACAAGCAGCTCATGAAGCTCAATATCTAAAAACAAACAACCCAATCCAAAAATGGGCAGAAGACCCAAACAGACATTTCTCCAAAGAAGATATACAGATTGCTAACAAACACATGAAAGGATGCTCAACATCACTAATCATTAGAGAAATGCAAATCAAAACCACTGTGAGGTATCACCCCCCACTGCTCAGAATGGCCATCATCAAAAAATCTACAATCAGTTCTGGAGAGGGTGTGGAGAAAAGGGAACCTTCTTGCACTGTTAGTGGGAATGTAAATCGTTACAGCCACTATGGAGCACAGTATGGAGGTTCCTTACAAAACTAAAAATAGAACTACCATATGACCCAGCAATCCCACTACTTGGCATATACCCTGAGAAAACCTTAATTCAGAGTCATGTACCACAGTGTTCATTGCAGCTCTATTTACAATAGCCAGGACATGAAAGCAACCTAAGCATCCAACAACAGATGAATGGATAATGTGGCACATATATACAATGGAACATTACTTGGTCATAAAAAGAAACGAAATTGAGTTATTTTTAGTGAGGTGGATGGACCTAGAGTCTGTCATACAAAGTGAAGCCAGAAAGAGAAAAACAAATACCGTGTGCTAATGCATATATATAGAATCTAAAAAAATGGTACTAATGAAACTAGTGGCAGGGTTAATAAAGACGCAGATGTAGAGAACAGACTTGAGGACATGGGGGGGATGGGAAGCTGAGACGAAGTGAGAGAGTAGCATGGACATATACACTACCAAATGTAAAATAGATAGCTAGTTGGAAGCAGCCGCATAGCACATGGAGATCAGTTCGGTGCTTTTCGATGACCTAGAGGGGTGGGATAGAGAGGTTGGGAGGGAGACGCAAGAGGGAGGAGATATGGGGATATATGTATACATATAACTGATTTACTTTGTTATACAGCAGAAACAATACAACATTGTATAGCAATTATACTCCAATAAAGATATTTAAAAAAACAAAAGAAAGAAGGAAAGAAACAGCAAAGAAGCCAATGTGGCTGCAGCAGACTGTTAAGGTCAAGGAGGTTACCAGATGATGCTGAAAAGGAAGGCAGAGCCAGCCCATGTAGGGCCTTGTGAACTGTGGTAGGGATTAAACGATTTTGAGCAGGAAAGTGGCCTAACTCAATTTACATCAAGACTTTGAGAAGTCCCACCTTAAAGAAATCTGCTTAGAATTTTTAATCCAGTAGTTCCCAAGCACATTTGATTACTAAAGACTTTTATCCCTATAGAGTACATTTTAACATCTTGCATAATAGTATCCCATAGGACACCAGTTCAGGAAACACTTGAGATACATCTGTGAATGAAATAGCCATTTTGCAGTATTAGGAATGTTTGAGGATGTACTGAGAATAGAGATATATAGATGAATAATGGCAGACAGATGATGTGGACAAATACAGACATTTTTGCTCTAGTTTTAGACAGGATACTGAGTAGATCATAGAGTTGGGAGGAAGGAGGTTAGAGTTCTCATATTCTTACAAAATAACCACATTTTCTTTTCTCAAACACTGAAACTGTTATCAGGAGGACTTCTATTTTACCTGTCTTCTCTCCAACCTTTGCTCATAGAGGGTTCTGAAGGAAAAGCAGTTGGACCTAGAGCAATGTTTGTGTGGTTTGCTTTAAGAAATAAATCAGTAATGTCCATCATAATGTCCTGCATCTTTCAGGATAGGAAAGGAGAGGTAGAGGAGTGAGTGAGAAGAGACAGCTGAGTAGTAGGTAAGAGAAAGGGAATGTTCAAGTTGAATCTGTGGGGCTCACAACATGATGGATGCCAGGGTCTTTGCACAAGCAATGTCATTTCCTCCTTGTCATTCGAAGGATGGTAACAAGGTGAACTTGAAGGAAGAATGAGAAAGTGATGAGAGACAGCCTAGTTAAGTTGTTAAAAGCATGGTCTTTAAAATCAGGCTTGGTTTCCAGACCCAGCTCTGCCAGTTACTAGCTATGTTTCTTTGGACAAGTTATTTAACCTCTCTGAGACTTGGCTTCCTCATCTGTAAAATGAAGATGATAATTGTATCTAGCTCATAAGAATGTTGAAGGTATTAAATGAGATTATATATGTAAAGAGCTGAGTGCAGTGCCTGTTATATATTATAAGATGTTTCTGTTGTCAAATTTATTAATGTCTAGGCCTTTCGGAGAGAGGAGACTGGAAATGCAGTTCAATATTATCTGATGGAAGTTTCTGTAATAATGGAAATATCCCTTATCTGAACTGTAATAGCTTAGCCACTAGCCCCATGGGACCATCCAGCATTTGAAATTTTTCTAGTGCAACTGAGGAACTAAAATATTAGTTCCATTTAATTTACGTTAATTAAAATTTAAATTTAAGCAGCCCACGTGTATCTACTGGCTACCATATTGGACAGTGCAGCTCTAGGTGCTCAGAATTCTGAGACTGATGGAAAGAGATAATATTTGAAACACCTCTGGATTTGTAAGGGGAAGAAGTAAAGAGGAAAAAAAAGAGGGTAGATTGTAAAGGGGAGACAAAACAAAGGAATGAAGCTTCCAAAAGAATTAAGATGCAAATATAAGAAATGCCATTCTTGGTTCTATCATCCAGTCAAATAGTAACTATATGTCACCTATGGCATCCCTTTAAGAAAGTGAGGACTAGGCCCACTACATATTTAGCTTATCCTTGGATCTAGAATTCAATTTTTTTTCCTCAGCCCTTCTTGACCCTTTTTCTATTTTCAGCCTGCCTCATTTCCTAAGGTAATGGGTTCCATATGTTTACCGCCTGGTGGATAAAGTGGTATTTCTACTTTATTGCTTTCAAGCTACCTCCTCTAGCTCCAAGTAATAGTACTTGTCTTTGATGAGTTCCAAGTGCTTTAAAGATATCCCCAAAGAACCCAACAACAAGTGAACATATCGATTCTTACCCTGAGAGTCTTGGCTAATATAACTGCATTTGGTCCTCAGGGCACTCAGGGTCAGAGGGGGCACTCTGGAGTGTCCTGGCTTCTCCTAGCCTGCCTTAGCACTTGAAACCCCTCTGATTACAGTTTTCTGTTGGGTAAAATCTTTGCTTTTAGAAACCCATTAAAATGCAAGTATGTCATACTTGAAGCCAAAAACAACCACTTAATACCTTTGACTTACTTTTTTTCCACACTGAATTCTAAGGACCTGGAACTATGTGAGTTTGGATTTGGAAAGAGCATATGAGGAAAGGCCCTGATCATGAAGGGTCTGCTGCCGAGCATGGAGTACCACAGAAGAATAAGTACAAAAGTCCTGTGCACCAGTACAGGAAACAAAAAGAGACAACTGAAGAAGGGCATCAAATAACACCAATGTCAACAAAAGTTAAGGTTTTACCTCCTCCACAATGGGACTCTTTTTGTTACTTCATTGTTTCACAACAGTGAACCAAGTTACAGGGTTCAGAAGCCACAAGGCGAAGCTGTTCCAACTCCCTTCACAAACAACTGATTGAAATGATTCACTGGTGATAAACAGTAAAAAAGTAGTATTTCATTGGACTGATGATCTTCCTGAGAATTTTATTTGGCCTTTGAGTATTTTCCAGTCAATCTTCTTTATGTGGAGATTTTAATTGACTCCAGGAAGCCCACAGTTTGGCCTTTTTTAACTCCAGTCTCCCTGAATCTGTCAGTAAAATAGCAATACATCATTTTGCCTCAGGACTACATCTTGTTAATGACACTGGTCCAGTACAAACTGAGTTCAAAGATAATCAGTATTCAAGTAATGACACTGTTTATAGGATACTATGTTTTCCATTAAATTTAACAACCACTTCTTGAGCGTCTACTATGTAGGGCTATGAGGGACATGAGCATAAATTTTAAAAGAAATTCTTGTCTTTGCGAAGCATATGAGATGGAATATGATCTTCCTCTTCTCTAGGTCATTCAATATTTATCACATTTTTATTTAGTATCTACTATGCCAAAAACTTTGTTAGGAATTGGGAAGTTAATGGAGAACTAGATAGATACATTCCCTGCCCTCAGGGAGCTTTGCATTCCACAGATATTTGGGATTTATTTTGATGTGAGACTCAGCTCATCTTAGTTTACCTACCATGAAGGTCATTTATTTGAGTATTTGTCTTATGTCTCCTTTAGGAAAGACAGCAAAAGTAGAGATGGTATTTAACATAGGGTTGGAGAGTCTTTTGAATGAAGAAAAGGTGTGATCAAATATGAACTCTCAGAAGCTTAATCTGTCATCCTGTATGTTGGATGGCTAGGAGATGAGAAAGACAGAAAGTAGGGAGAAATGTTAGGTTTCTGTAAAGTCCAAACAAAAGACAATGAGGGGCTTTATTAGGAGAGTGTCAATGGGCATGGAAAGGTAAAGTAGTTTTAGGTTGGAGAAATTGAACAGGATACCAAAGTGGGGGTGGAAGAAAGAATTAATCATATTTTGCACATTAGTTAGAGATTAAAGATTCGTAAACAAAATTTGTTTAAATTTCTGGGGGTTCTGTGGAGAGCTTAGCATTTCAGAAAGGGCTCAGCAGTGTTAAAAAGAAACTGGGAGTTCATTTAATCTTTATTATTTATGGGTATAACTATGTTCAATTCAACACATGCTTACTGAGCATCATCTACTATGTCCTAAGCACCTTTCAAGGCACTGGGGATAAAACGGTAAAGGAAAGTAGGTGTGGTTCCTGCTGCTAAAAGCTTACAGTCTTTTGATGTAGATAATAATAAAATAACCATTAGTTCAATATATACCTAATGAGTGTGTACTCTATTACAGACTCTAAGTGCTAAAAATAGAACAATGAGCAAAACAGACAAAAATCTCTACCCTTATGGAGCATATATTACAGTAGAGGAGACTGACCCTTCAAAAGTAAACAAATAAGACTATTTCAGATAATGATAATTGCTACTAAAAATGTAACTAGGTAACAGGATATAGTGGCAGAGGTGATGAGGTTTACTTTAGATAGGGCATCCAGAGAAGGGCTCTTTGAGGAGGGAGCAAATCATACAAAATATCCAGGGAAAGAGCATTCTAGGTAGAAGGAAGAGCAAGTATTAAGGTTCTCAGAAGGAAAATAACGTGGCAGGTCAAAGGGTCAGAAACAAAGCCAATGTGGCTGGAGTAGAATGAGCAAAAGGAAGATAGGAAGGGGCAGGCTTATGGAGGGTTCTATAGGTCATGGTAAGGAGGTTGGTTTCACCCTGAGTATATCAAGGCCTTTAAGAAGTAAGCAACGTGATTTAGCTTACAGTTTTAAAAGGATCGCTCTGGCTGCTGTGCTGAGAATAGACTCTAGAGGGGCAGGAGCAGAAGCAGGGAGACCTATTAGGAGACTATAAATACACATGTATATCTGTACCTCTTTTATCTTTTTATGGCAAAACAATGTTTCTCCCTTATAAAAAAAAGAGCACCCATAATATATTTCCCCATCACTCATCATTTTTTGTTCCAATGCAGAGCAATAAAACAAATCCTTCAAAGTAAATGGTAAGAAATTATATCAAATTTTGGCTATTTAGGCAATTCACTCATTCATTCAACATATATTTATTGAGTGGCTACTCAGTGCCATGCACTCTGCTAGACCCTGAGGGTACAAATCTGAACAAAACAGAAATAGTAACCTCCTTCATGGAGTTTGTGATCTTGTGTGGGAGATGTGTATCTATGAGATAATTATACACAGTCATAATCACAAACCATGATAAGTGCTATGAAGGGGAATAGGCTGCTCTGCAAGACATCTATTACATGAATTTTTTGCAGTGAGCGTGTGGTCATCTGCATTGCCATTTAAGACTAGGACACACGTGAAAGCAGAAAACCTATTTAGGCAAGACGTTAATTCAGATTTTTAATCTATCATTAGACATGCACTGTCAAGTTTTAATTATAACTGCACTCCCAATATCAGGAAAAGAATGAAGTGTAACTGACTGTATTAAAATAAGGGAGTAGCCCCCAAAAGGAACTACAACAATGTCATAGAGAGCCTCCTCAGCACATAGCACAGGACTGGAGGGTTCTGCAGGAGAACAATGATCAAGCAAGGACTCTGCCCTAAAGAAGCTCCAGCATTATGTCCTCCAAGAGGTCTTTCCTGATTGTCCCTACCATTCCAAGTCCTGGTAAGACATGCTTCTCTAGCCTCCAACAGCACCTGCTCTTTATGACTCCATGACTCTAGACTCTATGGCCATTGTTTTTTAACTTGTCTTTCTTCCCTGACTAGACAATGAATCCCATAAAGCCAGTAGCATTGGTCAACTTGTTCACTGATGTGTCCCCACATTTCAAATAAAAATGGCACATAATGGGTGTTCCATAAATGACGAATTAACAATACAAGGTAAACAATACAAGGTAAAAAGTAATAAACATCACGAGTGACATATAGATAAGTTGCTATTCATTGGAGGGAGTGGGCACTTCTAACCAAGATGAATTAGAGAAGGGTTGGTAGAGGATTATTTTTGTGCCGGTCTATGAAGATCAAACAAGATTGGACGTGGGCATGAGGGAAGACATCCCATGGGAAGTGAACAGTGTGAACAAAGGCATGGAAAGGGAAAAATTACATTTAAAAATTGTTAAACTGAAAGGTTAAACAAAGAGAACATGACAGGAAGTGGTGAGAGGTGATACTGGAAAGGTAGGTTAAGGGCTGAAGTGTGAAGGGCCTTGCTTGTCAGACTCAGGGGTTTGATCATCTGACATCTGGTCCAATCCACTACAACACTCAGGATTTGAAATCAGAAGACAGGGATTCTGGTTCTAGCTCTATCATTTGTCAGCTATGTGACTCAAGGAAAACTATTAAACTCTGATGGTCTGAGACTCTGAATCATTGATATAATATACAAAAATGGGAAATACAGCAAGGAAAAGGAGGAAGATAGTGAGCTCATTTTTATATCTGTCAAGTTTGAGGGTACCATATGATATCCAAGTGGAGATGTCCAGTGAAGAGTAGAGATATTTGGGGGATTTAAAACAAGTAGAGGGAGGTTGGAAATATTGATTTAGTAGTCCTAAAAACAGAACTGATAGTTGAACTCAAGATTTTTAAATAAAGGGAAATAGCAATCAAAGTCAATATCTGAAAAAGGATTTTGTTCAAAAATGCTTTTGATCAATTTAGATTCATTTCAAAAAATATATTTGAAGAGCAAAAAATCTCAAACTATCCTTTTACTATTAGCCTTCTGCTGCTGTATACTCTTGTAGCCATGGAGATAACAGCTCCCTAAACCAACTGCAGACATATACAACCTTTTAGGCCTCGCAAACCTATATTTCTTCTCATCACAGAAGCCAAACATCTCTAATGAGAGAAGTTACCAGATTATATATAACATTGTTCTTCTCATTGTCATCTGAAGCTCATCCATGCTTTTTGAATCCCATTACAAATTATTTTAGTATCAAAAAAACTTCTTTAAAATACTCTCAGAAAGTAGCAATGTTCTCCCCATAACTCCATTTATATCAGGGAGTTCATCTTATCAGAAGTAGCTGAATAAAGGGACATTCAACCCCCTTCCTTCACTCTATGCTCTAAACTCTCAGGAAGACCATGGCATATAAGTTTAAAGTGTTACCTTCAAGTCATCTAGTCTATCTCTGCTCCTGGGGGTGGGCAGGTAGGTGCTAAATAGTACCTTGCAGACACCATGTGAACCTCAGCCCCATGTAACTGGGATCCTGATTCCCTGTTGAACAATTGCCAACTTCTTTTTACTTAGGGACTGAATTTTGTCTCTGTACTTTCAGTTACAGCCTGGAGACATGCTTCAAACCTGAAAGATGCTTCAAACTAGAACCCTGTCTCCTGACTCCAGGTGTCATTAACTCGGATACTACTGTCAAGTTCCACCAATGAGATCACCCTTAGGTATTTCTGCTGAGCACAAATGGAGCCAAATTCCACTGCACCAGATCACCTTGGACCTTGGGTCCCCTCCCAGAGTGCAGTTCTACAGGTGGGTCATTCATCTTAGGCCTTGGCACTGCCACATCCCAAGCTTCTTCTGTTTTCCCACTAGTCTGAGCTGCTGAAGTACCGTGCATACCTAGCAACTGAGCCACTAGAAATTTGTCAACAAATGTGTGGATGACTCAGTGCAAATCCATCCCCCACTACTGGAAGAACAACATATGTGCCACCTGTATTTTCCACAGTTTATGAGGCTAAGCCAAAATGCATCTTAATTGAATAATCAGTGGTGGATCAGCAATACAGACTTCGTATAGGAGCCTACAATGAGACACTTCACCCTTCACATACATACACAAGAACTTGGAAATGAGGGAAATAAAGATTGTCTTCAGAATTAATAAGAAGACACTTAATGAATTAGAATAATAGACAAAATCATTTTTAAGAAACTGAATTTTTACAGGCCAGTAGAATTAGACCTTAACCTGATTAACTTTATTAATATAGAGGAATAATTTGTCCACAAGAAGGGGAATTGAACAGACAGAATAGGAAATATGATAATTGAACAAATTTGACCTATGACAGTGCCCATCCAAACACTGTCCAGGGGATAAAATACCTTAGCCAAAGGATTTTGCATTCTGATTGCATTAGCAAGACTCTCCATCTCTGTTATGATAATGAATAGAGAAAGTTGAAATCAAGTACGTTATTCCCATTGACAAGATCTCCCTTTACTTGAGATATGTGAGTCTATCTTAGTTGTATGTCATTAAATATTCATTTCATCTAACTCACCTTGACCTGATTCAAAGGTCATCACTTCATGTTTAGGTGACTTGCTAAAGGTCTCACAGTTTTTATTTGATTTCCCATATCCATATGTGGGTCATAAAGACTTTATAGATTCCAGTTCCTATAAAATTTCTCATAGTGATTTAATATGTTGGTACTCTGATCGTGATTTGGCTTCCCATGTAAATTGTCCTGAAGGCAGAGAATTTCTGGTCATGCCAAAACAAGAATTTTGGTCTGTAACAATCATGTTGTTCATCATTCATTAATACACTAACATCCTAGTTTTATGCATTACTCTTGTGAGAATAGTTAGTATGTATCTGCCTCTGAGTGATGGATCCATTCTCAATATGCTGACAACACCAGATGTTCAAGCAAACAGGCTGATGGCTAGGTCTCAGGCCAAAGTACAAGACCCAGTTTACTAAATGCTACCCTGTGAGATATTTTGGGAGACAGTCAAATGGCATCACCCAGGCAAAGTACCAGCCATCTCCAATATCATTGTGCTTAGTAGCAAACATTTTGTTGAGTCTCTATGATTGTTCATATTATAATTTTCCATAGTTTAAGTGCATGCATTGAGCACCATGTCAAGAGTCTTACATAAATTATTTCCAATATTTAAGTAATTATGTTATGTAGATATTATTATAATTTTTCCAATTTACAAATGAAGAAACTGAGGCACAAAGAGGTCAAGTAATTTGTCTTTGGTCCCACAAAAAGTAAATGGTCAAGCTTGGATTTGATCCCTTGTCTCCAACTCTAAAATCCATACTCTTTCAGGACTATTATAATTGTTTTATGTCATCAATGCTGCTTTTGATTTACTTACATATATACCAACTTATTTGCTCAAAAATCTGCTTTTCATCTTATTCCTTCCTTCTCAGTTCAATTTCCTTCTTCCTGAAGTATATCCTTTAGTAGTTCTTGCAGTGATAGTCTCTTAAAAGTAACCTCTAAGTTCCTGTTTATTTGAAAATGCCTTTGTTTTATTCACACTATTTGTATTAATTAGTATTAGAATTAGCTGCAAATAACAAAAAAGTGTAAACAAAATAGAAGCATATTTCTCTCTTACATTAATGTAGGACATTAAGGGCCAGTATGGTAACTCCATGATTACCAAAAACCCAGATACAAATCTACCTTGTTGTTCTGTAATTCTCAACTTTGGGCTTCTACCTCAGGATTCAAAATGTCTGTGGCAGCTCTAGCCATCACAGAGGATTTGACAGCCTTATCTCCCTGTCCTTATTCCTGCTGGCTGGAATTTGGATATGATGGTAGAATTTCTCACGTGGAACACCTCGCAGCAAATGCCAGCACCTTGTATTATTGTTTTTTGCCTTATATTTCTGGACTATGCAAAGGGTTTAAATTCAAATTCCAAGGCCACCTAAGGGCAAGCCCATGATTACAAATTCTCAGAAAAGACATTTTTCTCTGCCAAAACATTTTTCTTTGCCTGAGACGGACAAACTCCCTTGACATCTTCTTCTGCTAAGGAGAAGAGTTTTCCTAGTACATGCTTTCACTGCACATAAAATACTTTAATAGACCTAGTTTTACATGGAGGTCTCAGTCTCAACTCTGACACTATGCATGGGTGTTAAAACACAGACCTTGGTTACCAATATCCAAACTTCCAACATACTCAGCAAAACCAGTGCTAACCCATGGGTATCACTCTAGTTTATAGTTTTCTCTTTGTGTTTAACCCCTGGAAATATATTTCTGTCTTGAAAACTCAACTACGCCTTGAAAACAATGTTTGTTCTATTCATCAAAATGTAAACTCCACAAGGTCAGGAACTTGTGTCTGTTTGGTTCACTTCCACAGCACTTAGAACACTACCTGGTACATAGGAAAGGTGTTCAATAATATTTGGCAAATGAGTAAGTTAATTTTAGCCAGCATTTCTGGTGTTTTGTAGCTAGGAGTGGGGTGAGAGTTTCCGGATTATCTAGTATATGATATTTCTAGAAATGGAAGTCAAATCCATGCCCTTTCCACTGTGCTGTGCTATCGTTTATATTTACAGTTACAGTGAGATTTTCAGAGTGTTTCCAAAGTCAACATATGACAATTATAGCCAGAGGGAAATAATCTTCTTCAGGCTCATCTTAACCATCACATTCTATTAAGAAATTGGATTCTCCAATTGCATAGGTAGAGTGCAACCAGATTTTGCCTATAGGTAAATTCTAATTCAGCACCAGCTGCGAACTAAGAGCTTGCCAGAAGTCTCCATAGAAAGTTCTCTAGATACAACTCTCTGTCATCAACAAAGCTTCATATGTTACCCATGAATGATAACAGACCTATCTACTGAACACTCACTATGTGCCACGTGGTCCTGCAAATGCTTTACATTTACTAACTCATTTACAGATGTAGAAACTGAGGCACAAAGAGGTTAAGTAACTTGCAAAGGCAACACAGGAAATGGCAGAGCCAGGGTTTCTCCACGCATATTGGCTCCAAAGTACATGAGCTTAACAATTACACTATGCAGTCCCAGGTTTATTTGCATTATCTAGTCTCATCCCCTATCCCATTCTAACAGGAATTTTAACACTCAATGGTAAAATATAATTATAGGGTGAAATCCCTTTATTCTTTTTTCATGAAGCCAGAAGTTACAGTCTATAGTATCATCTGTCACCAGCATTGCCACAATAGGGTTTGTCAGAGCAACTGAGGAGGTGTAAACAATGGCTAAAGTACACTTTTTTGCCTTCCAGCATATAGAATGACTCAGATTTCTATTGAGTGAAGAAGTAAGGGAAAAGTATTATATTAACTCTTCAAAATTGAGAGGGAAGGTGCAGCGTGAATACATATATAGTATCTATCACTCAAAAAAAAGGAAAACCTGTTTTTTTAATATAAGACTCTTCTTGGGTTCTTCAGTCAGGAAAATGATTTAGTCTGATACCCATCAATGAATATATTAGACTGGCTTCAACTAGCAGCTGCAGAGGAAGATTTAGAGAACAGTTAGCTTAAAGTTGGAAAATCACTAAAATATCCAGGCAACGTATCAACCTTGCTCTGAGTTTACTAAACCCAATAAATGGAACTGTTTAAAGACATTAAGAATGATGCATGAATAATGCAAATTGATTCAACTTTATTACTTTTTCCGTACTGCTTTCTTAAATGGCCCAACTTTCAGCTGCACATTCACACTACTATATGAGGGCGCATTTCAGCAGTTAATTCTATAGTAATTACAGATATTAAGGATTCAGCACACTGAGGAAATATCTCAATGAGAGACGGGCTATGTGAGACACAATTAGAAGGTACCATATATAAACACTAGTCCCATTTTGCAGAAGAAATGGACAATCAGTGAAATAAGACAGAGATATTGGCTGCAGAGAAGAGGAAAATGCTAATATCAAGAAAAACTTGCTATGTTCCAGGCACTGGATATGAATTTTATTATATAGACTTATTGTAGCTAATATACACAAAAACCCTGGGGTGTAGTTACTACTGCTATTCCCATTTTATAGGTGAGGAAACTGAGATACAGAATGGTAAAGTGACTTTCTTAAGGTCATAGGATTAATAAGTGCTAAAACTGATACTTGAACTCAACCCATACTCTAGAGTATGCTCTTAGCCACTCTCCTATACTGCCTCACATAGCAAAAGAAGTAAATATTTAAAAATAATTCACCAAAATTTTATGAAGTGCCTGCTATGTGTCTCCCACTGTGATAAGCACTGAGAGTGTAAGCAGCAGCACAGAATTGAGGAGAATGGGTGCAAATGGTTTCCAGATATCTTGGAGATTAGAAAGCCTCCAAGATGTTCTCAATACAAGTTTCTAAAAAAGTCATAGAAAAATTGGAAAATGACATTTATTGTATCATAAAGTCAGGCCTCCTTGGGCTCTGCTCCAGCAGCAAGACGTCATCTCAGTCTGTCAACATGGCATACAATGAATGCAGCCCAAAAGAGAATATCTGGACAGGTTCTAAAATCCTTAAGATTCCCATGGAGGTTCTCATGTTTGAGAAGCATTTCAGACCATGTATTCAAGAGGTGGTCATGGTTCATTTTATTTTCATCAATGTTGTCCCATTTGGAATCACTCAATCCATAAGTATGTATGAGTCTCTACCATTGTATCAGACATTATGAGTACAATAATGTATAAGACACAGTGCTTAGCAACAAAGAATCTACACTCTAGTGAACAATGAACTCCCATGAAACAATTACTAGAGAAGACATTTATGATAAAATGCTCACTTATTCAGTACAAACAAATGCTTAAGGGAGTGAAAGTGAGTTGAATTGTTCAGAGAAGCCTTCATGGAGACTAAGACCCTAGCAAGGCCTTGAAGGATTGAGGACTTGAAGTAATGGGAGAGGAGAGGAACAAGGCCACTCCTAGTCTGAAGGAACAGTCTGACATAGGCCTTATGTAGCAGTGGCATGATACAGGGACCTGAACAGAAACTAGAGCCATGCCAGATAAGGACCCCAGATCAACCAATGCAATCTGAGAAGTAAATGTGTTAACTAAAGGTATTAATCAAACTAGAGAGCCCAGAAGCCAAAGACCAGAGATGGAGGCAAGTATTGGGAACCAGAGAGTGCCAACAGCTACCAGGACCCAGGCTATGTATTCTGTGGCCAGACTTACCTAGGTTTGAATTCTACTTTGCCACATACTATCTAGGTCAGCTTAAATAACTCTTCTGAGCCGACTTTCTCATCAGTGGAATGGGGATAACAATACCTACCATATGGTGTGTTATTGGGGAATTAAGTGAGACCATATATATGAAAGAGTTTTAATACTGTAAAGTTCTGTATGAGTATCAGTTATTATTAGCTAATGTTATATGTATAGCTGTTGTTATACGTAGATAGGACCAAAATTTGGGGGATCTTCTAGTCAGGAAAGTTGACAATGATTCTCAATATGAGATGTGGGCAACTGCCTGTAGGAGTGAATTAGAATTTCTGGGGGCTTGTTTGTTTGTTCATTTGCTCTTTCTCCTTTAGAATCTGATAAATTCCTTTCCCCTCAATAAATGTCCAGATGATGATGAACAGGGAACCACTTTACTGATAAGCTGATAAGAGCCTGTCATATCCCCAGTATGTTGAGAGAGTAAAAAGGTTAAAATCCCATTGATCTAGGAACTTATTTCAGTATTTTGAGTATGAGGTGATAAATGGTAGCAGTAGCAATGGAAAGAAAGGAACAAGTTTGAAAGATAATGTGAGAGAAGATGAAAAACATAGATAGGAAACATTTTGGAGTACTAAATACGTGACATTTTACTGTTGAGCAAAATGAGCAAGTAAGAAGCAGAGGCAGAATTTGAACCTAGTTCTGACTGACTCCAAAGAAAGAGAGAACTCTTTCCTCAGATCAGATGGGAAGGAAAAAAGGAGAATGAACAATGGCCTTTAGGGTATTTTAAACTGAAAGACTGAAGAGAACAGAAATCGACAAGCTTAGAAGGTAAACTTATCTACAAGAGAATGCTGTATGAGTTCTGAATTATATGACGTCAGAATCTTAGTATTTAGAAATCAGTTTACTCTTAAATTTCAGTATTCTCAGCAATTGTCTCCTAAGTCAGCCACCTCCTGATTCACTCTGTGATGTACAGACCATGTTTTTGCCCTTTCAGTCCCAATCAATAGTGCTTAGGGGTGATTGATTAGCAGCAAAGTTAACTCTGTGCTAAGTCAGGCATGTCCTTTTTAACTGAAGGTGCACATTTGGGGGACAACCAGATAGGGCAAAAGGTGCCATCTCAAATCCTTGAGAATCTACCATATAGGCAACCAACAGAATTATCAATCCAAACTGAATGAACTAAATGCATAATGTCTGAATACTCGGTTTATAATGCATATGATTTTTGCAGCACATTATTTGATTTTATTTGGTTTGATAGTTTTGAGTCAAGTTCAGATAAAGGTATGAAGGGCATCTTGTTGTTGTTCCTCTAGTTGGAATTTTTTAATTGATAATTCTTCACTTTTATTTTGTTTTACTTTCTGCCCCCGGTTCATTAAACAGGGAAAGAAAGGTAAAACAGAATTAAGATTCAAATTATTCAATAGGATACAACAAGTATCCCAAATCAACAGAGCCAAACTAAAGGAGATTCTGATGTACAGTTGACCCTTGAACAACATGGGTTTAAACTGCATGGGTCTACTTATATATGGATTTTTCTCAATAAATACTACAGTACTACATGATCTATGATTGGCTGAATCCATGGATGGAGAACTGTGGATATGGTAGAATCACAGGTATAGAGGAACCATGTATGGGAAGGCCAACTATAAGTTATATGCAGATTTTCGACTGCTCAGAGGGTTGGTGCTCCTAACTCCCTCATTGTTCAAGGGTCAACTGTGATATTAGAAAAATCAAGTGAACAAAGGCAAACTGAGAGGAGACTTTCCAGAGATTCACACACACACACAAAAAAAGAATGGAAGTCTATGTTGACCACAATGTCAATATGAGCCCAAATTATGGCACGACTGGACAGGTTTAAAGCCCAAAGGAATCTTGGGTTTATTTACTCAAAAATATTTGTTGTGCACCTACCATGTATTAGGCACTGTATCCTGGGTATGGGCAATAAGGAAGTACATCATCAGGAAAGAATTTTAAAAGAATAATAAGACTGACTTTAGTAGTTCTTTTTTATTATTAATATGAGCTAGCAGTTCTAATTATTTAGAATTATTTAATTCTAAATAATTTCTCTCCCTGCATGGGAGAATCACTCCTACCAGTCTTCCTCCTGCCTCCAACCCTGGGTACACTTCTGGAATCCAGATTTGTGTGACTGTAAAATTCATGTTTCTTCCATTAGAGCTGTACCTTTCAAACTTTTTTGACCACAAGCCTCAGTAAGAAATATATTTTACATGTGACCCAGTATAAACACACACACACACACACACACACACACACACACACACACACAATGATCACATAATTGACATAAAAATTTCATAAAATAATACCATTACTGTGGGCAATGCACTCTAATATTTTCTACTATATTCTGTTTCAAAAAAAGAAGAAAGAAAGAGAGAAAGAAAAGGGAAAGGGGGAAAAAAGTGAATCTTTTCCTACTAAATTTCACAACTTATTATGTGACCCACAGTTTGAAAAATAAGGCACTATAGTGTAGTATACTGTTCTTCCTTCCATGGACAGAATGCAGGATGGTAGGGAGATATCAGCCTGAGTTTAAGCATTAACCATAGGAATTCTCAAAGTAGAAAACTGCAGGACTTAATGTGCACACTCTGCCTCTGAATTGTTTCTTGATTATATTATGCTTCAAATAGCTTTTATTTACCTAACCCCAAAACCTTGGGGGGAAAAGTTGGTGTTTTTGTTTTGTTTTGGTTTTTTGCAGCCTACCTATAGTATTCAAGTTATATTCTGACACAATTCTGGTCTGCTGTGACATGGTTAGCTTTTGAGGGAGAAGCAAAAATCTTAATTTGCTTTTCTTTGAGGAAGAAAAAAATCTTTGAAATTTATTCAGGGCAGGAGCCAGGCAATGGGGAAAGAATTTATACTGTAATCCTCAGAGGAGTAGAACATGAATTGAATTAATGTTTCTTCAGGATATGGGATTCTTTTCTTATGAATAAAATCTTTTGAGATCAGGTAGGAAGTTGTAACCATTTTTCTCTTTTATTACTTTTTCTGATACGTTGCTTTGAATATTTGGTTTTATACTGGCAGTGAGGGTTGACCAACAAAACAGCCTGACTGTGTAATACCATTTTCCTGAGTTGATTCTATTCAGCAGGGCCTTTTCTAGTATGGACAGCATGAAGGAAACAGATCAAGTTAGTTTCAAGAAACTAACAAGTTTAGTGTGATCTGGTTCTTTCATTTAGTTCATCATGTAATAGTTAGTAATACTCCTTACTAAAGAGTTTTGTAATAGCCATTTAGTTCAATCATGTAACAGTTTCCCTTGACCATCTTAGAGGTTCATAGGCCCCCTTATTCATGTGCTACCTATGTCCATGGTCCCTCGTTAAGTAGAGCTGAAAAATGTAGCCCATTCTAAGTGCGTTTCTCTATGAAACTATGAGATTGATTGGTTAATTCAGACAAAATGATCAAATAATTCAAAATGAATCAAAATGAAGGATGGATTAAACTTAACCAGGGTTGAATAAAACTTGGGTGTAGATTGACAAACCACTGTGACTGCT
Organism: Mesoplodon densirostris; assembly: GCF_025265405.1. NCBI lineage: Eukaryota > Metazoa > Chordata > Mammalia > Artiodactyla > Ziphiidae > Mesoplodon > Mesoplodon densirostris. The sequence goes on along the minus strand of NC_082681.1, from coordinate 29,980,896 downwards.
TTGCTTGATGTGCTGTCATGTCAGACAAAGACTGCCTTTTTGTTCCCCCTGGTGAAGTTGTGTTATGTCTCTTAACTAGCTTAATAGCTCCTACCTAGGATACATTAATTCAAACTACTTCTCTGGCTGGTTTCGACTGTCTTGACCAGCTGAAGAAGGTTTGAATTAGTTAATAAGAACTAAGATGAAGGGACCTCCCTGGTGGCGAAGTGGTTGCGAATCCGCCTGCCAATGCAAGGGACATGGGTTCGAGCCCTGGTCCAGGAAGATCCCACATGCTGCTAGAGCAACTAAGCCGGAGCACCACAAATACTGAGCCTGCGCTCTAGAGCCCGCAAGCCACAACTACTGAAGCCCGCACACCTACAGCCTGTGCTCTGCAAGGAGAAGCCACCGCAGTGAGAAGCCTATGCACCACAATGAAGAGTAGCCCCTGCTCGCGGCAACTACAGAAAACCTGCACACAGCAACAAACACCCAATGCAGCCAAAAATAAGTAAATAAATAAATAATTGATTACATTTTTTAAAAAAGAACTAAGATGAATAGTGGTTTGATTACAATGACTAGCTTGCCTGAACTACTTGGTTGTTGCACTACAACCAGTCAGCAATTTGACCAAATCAGTATTTGCCTAAGTTGATTAGTCTATTCAATCTGAAGTTGAAATAACTATGGCAGGTAGGAAAACCTGAAAAAAATATTTTTACTGAATTCTTCTAATTACACACAATCTTAACCATTTTTCAGAAAAGAGTAAACTCTCTGTATTAGATAAGGTTCTCAAGAGAAACAGAACCAAACAGAAACCATAAACCAGTAGGATTCTCAAGAGAAACAGAACAAATATTGTAAAATTATATTTTATACACACACACACACACACACACACACACACACACTCATGCAGTTATGGAGGCTGAGAAATCCCAAGATCTACGGTCAATAAGCTGGGGATCCAGAAGAGCCAATGTGTAGTTGCAGTCTGAGTCCAAAGGCTTGAGAACCAGGAGAGCAAATGACAAAAGTTCCAGTCTAAAAGCTGGCAGGCTCTAGACTGAAGAAAGGCCAGTGTTTCACCTGAGTTCATAGGCTGGAAAAGACCAATGTCCCAGCTCAAGTAGTCAGCCTAGAGGAGTTCCTCTTACCCAGCCTTTGTGTAGTATTCAGATCTTCAGTTGATTAGATGAGGCTAACCCCCATCAGGGAGGGCAATCTGCTTTACTTAGTCTACCCATTCAAATGTTAATCACATCCAGACCCTCACAGAGACACCCAGAATAATGTTTGGCCAAATGTCTGGCTGTTCCATGGCCCAATCAAGTTGACACATAAATTAACTATCACTCTCCCTGATTGTTTCTCTGCTGGCTGACTTTTAAGGGAGTCCGATGAGTTGGCTTCACTTATAGCTGGAGTCTATGACAGTCTAAATGCTTTGTTATACGGAATATCAGGATGCCCCTCAAACTAAAGATATTCCCCATCTCTAACCTAACAGAATTCCTGAAATTTCACCATTAGACTTATTCTTTTGGGATAAAGCAAAGTGGGTCACAGGCACTAAAATGCAAATATCCATGGAAGGCAAACACAATAACTCCTTATCAGTATTGACATAAATTAGTTTGTACAAGTTTTCAAGTGTTTTAAAAGAGGTCCCTGGGGCTTCCCTGGTGGGCACAGTGGTTGAGAGTCTGCCTGCCGATGCAGGGGACACGGGTTCGTGCCCCAGTCCAGGAAGATCCCACATGCCACAGAGCGGCTGGGCCCGTGAGCCATGGCCGCTGAGCCTGCGCGTCCGGAGCCTGTGCTCCGCAACGGGAGAGGCCACAGCAGTGAGAGGCCCGCGTAACGCAAAAAAAACAAAAAACAGAGGTCCCTTTGTAAATGGGAAATGGAAAAGGAAAATTTGAAGACAGAATATCTAGGTTCTGAGAACAGCTACAATGTGCATGTGTGGGGGAGTGGTTGGTTCTGACGCATCTTAGGGGCAACTGGGGGCACTCAGCAACAGGGACGAGATACACAAAACATGGAAATAGCACCCAAAGGACAAGTGGGAAGGAATCAAAGATGTGTACTATTTTATCATTTTTTCTGAACCTGTTTTGATTGTATGACTAGGTAGATCAAAAATGACCAAGCAATTCAGTCAGTAACATTTCCTATGGTCATTACTATGGTCTGGTAAAAGGTAAAGACTGAGAAACGGTTTGCTATTTGGGGGCTCCAGTGGAATCAATCTGGCCACTCACATGCAAATCAACTCTTATTTCCTAGACCCAGTCTGCAACTTCCAGCAACCCTGTCACCTCATCCATCTTCTCTCCACTGTCACAGATTTCCCTAAGGCTCAGTTATGTTTGTGAGGTCTTTATGTAAACATCTCAGTCTTTGTGCCTAAGAACCAAAAGACTCTCATGGTTAATACAGAGTCCTAGCTTTGGAAACTCATTCATGATGGGAGGGGCACACAGTAAAATTGTCCAAACCTCCTAAAACCATGGAACATTAGGGAAGCAGGAGGAGGTTGTTCCACCGGATCTATTTTCTGTTCTCTTTAATTAATCATTGTCCAAACACCAGCACTGTACAAGATCCAGCAAATCTTACCCAGAAGACCTACCACAAGTAAAAATTAATTGTTCTTTCTTCCCTTTTACTGGCCAGTTTAGAATGTTTTGCAGGTGGTCAAATGATATTAATTATCTGCAACAAAGGGAAGGATGTTCCTAAATGAACCTAAAGTAGAACATAGCCTAATATATTACATACAATGAATTCTCAGCAAGCACTGATAGTCTTTATAACTGTAGCAGCAGAGGCTGTGTAGGTAAGTGCAGCAATTAGTTTGTGCTTAGTGAGAGGGACCCCAGTATGCTGAATGGAAAGTATTTGTATCTTTTTCATTCAAAAATGATTGAGAAGAAGAGCAAAAATTGGGACAGTGAATAGGGACAGAGTGACCAGATTGAGCAATGCAATTCTGAGAATGCACTTCAAAATCATCTTGGAGACCACAGATAGACTGTGGCAAAATACTGTAGTAGCACCTGTGGGTATCTATTGACCTCATGAAAAGCAAAAATTAATCAATAATTTACACTGGCAAAATCATCTGGGCAAGATCCTCCCTTAGTTGAGTACAGTGTCAGTGCCTGGTGAACGGTTAATCTGGAGAAGAGGAAACATCACCATTATATTGACAGAAGCCACCTCCTGTTTCCATCATGCTTTTGCTGCTAAGAAAAAACAGCCCTGATTTCCAGGAACAGGTCTGACACGCAGGCTTAAGTGTTGCTAGGACCTGGCCTGGTGCTCATGGCTAGGCCATGTTGTTCTCCTGCTGGGTATGAACAATCTCACAGAATGCCAAGATTACACAAGGTCACTCTGTGACCACAGTAAAGAGAAAAAACTTCATAATTTTCATCTAAAAACAAAAAAAGAGTATTTCCCAAATCACAAAATACTTAATATCTTTCTCTCCTGGCTAATATAAGTGACCACTGCTTCTTTATCAATTACAGCTTCAGCCTCACTCTAATCTGTCTTCCCTGTAGATAAGATTTATTGAGATACCCACTAAAAGAACTGTCCCCACTTCCTGACAGCACCCACCAGAGAGAATCCTTGCTTCCTTGGACCCTCCCCCAAATCACCTAACCAAAGCCCAAATCCTATAATAAGTCCTTTCTAATGTTCTCTCACTGAGACACCCCCGTGGTTCTCCATGGTTTGTGTTCTCCCTACTTGCAAGGAGTATTAAACCCAGCTTATTCAATTACAGGTGTGTTCCAGGTATCTTTGGCTGAACAACATGACACTACCTTTAAAAAGAAGTGGGGGGCTTCCCTGGTGGCGCAGTGGTTGAGAGTCCACCTGCCGATGCAGGGGACACGGGTTTGTGCCCCGGTCCGGGAAGATCTCACATGCCATGGAGCAGCTGGGCCCATGAGCCATGGCCATTGAGCCTGCGCGTCCGGAGCCTGTGCTCCGCAGCAGGAGAGGCCACAACAGTGAGAGGCCCACATACCGCAAAAAAAAAAAAAAAAAAAAAAAAGTGGGAAGCTTGGTGGGGGGCAAAGTTTGGTAGGGTGGCTAAAGCAACAAACTCTGATCTCCCTATCTTTTGCTCTTCTCCCTTTATAATTTCCAGTCAGTAGGAATCTACAAAAAATGAAATTAATACCGAAACTATAATAAATGCTTTGGTTATTCTCCCTTGGAGACTCTCAGCAGATAAGACCTCTTGGCAAACTTTCCAGCCATTTGTTTATAGACTGTATAAGTCAGTGTCCACTTTCCAGGGGACTTTGGCTATTTCAGCTGTTGTACTTACATCAGTTACTCACTATATGCAGGAAGCCTATCCCAGTAAGTATCTTTTCACACAGTGGTTTCAAAGTTATGGTTTATCTTCTGGTAAGATAGGCCAAAGAAACATTCCTTGGGTAATTTTCTCTAAATCATGCCATTTTTATCGAACTCCCACTACTTACAAAGTACAATTTTAGGTTCTGGAAACACAATGATAGATAAGACAGAGTTTTTGTCCTCATGGAGCTTAAATTCTAGTTGGAGAAACAGAAGATAAACAAGTAAACAAATAATTCAAGTACCACCTCCTCATTTTTCTTGACAACCCAGCTCAATTCAACTCTCCTTCCTCCGAACTCCTATATTAATGACTGTGTCACAAATTTCTGTGTTTGCTTATTCATTGTCTTAGAATTGTTGAAGGAACAAGTTATGTTTTTTGAAAAACAATAAGAGAAGTTTCCATGATGCACAGCTGCTAATTTTCAATATCATGTGGAAGAAGAAGTATAGTTGTGATGAGTGATCTTAAGGAAAAGAACTTGGTGGCTACTCCAGGAAAGCAGAGTTGAGCCCTACACAAGCAACTACCTTCTAAAAGTCAGCTATCTTAATACCAAGTAGATGACCTCCAGAATTAATTACATCCCTATTACTATTGAGTATTCAAACAGATATCAAGCAACCTCTTGACGGATACAGTTAAGGAGTATTCAAGCATCAGAATATAGGTTGAATTAAATGCTTTTTAAGGTCCCTTAAGTTTCTAAGAATCAATGATTTGTGCATTGTTCTCTATGTATATAAAGGCACCCCCCATTACACTGCAAGCTAATTGTGAGCAAGAATCTTGCCTTTCTTATTATTATTGTATTCCCCAGATCCCTACTGTGTATAACACAGTTCTAGGTCTACAATGAGAGCATAATAATTACTTCCTCACTTTGTTATTCCCACTAGAAGAAGGCCACTGCTAACTGGGCCACAACCCTCTGGGATTTCCAGCAGTAGTGGCAAGATCTGAGTTGAAAATATAGTGAAGACATTATGTCACACTCCTTTTTTTTTTCCTTTTAGGATTATATTCTTAAGGACCAAGTGTTCCAAGATAATAGGCCATGTGTTTTCAATGGTCTATGTTTTCACAGACTCACTGCCATATTCACACAAGTTGCCAAGCTCTCCAAGCATTCCTATCTTAACTATCAACCATAACCTTGAACCTGACAGCGGACAGCCTTATTATTCTTTTCTGTACTGCATGTTCACCATCCTATATTCATATTTTATCATTTCTCCTACTTATTCCATCAGAATAAATAAAGAGGCAGGCATGGTAGTTAGATTGATATTAACCCAAAGTGGCGGAGGACTACAGATGCACTAGGCTAGGTCCTCCTCTGGGCTGAGCAAGCAGGCAAGTGTCTATCTACCTAGCTGATTGATGAGGTGACCATTAATTAGCAGCTTAAGGCTAACACCTGGAAAAACCATGGCCTGTGAACAAAGCTTGTGATTCATGATTCCCTCCTTTTAACTTTATTGCTATTATCTCACAGGAGACCACTGTTGTAAGCTTGTTAAGCACTGAAAGGCCATTTGAGAAGGTAGATTGAAGAGTCAGTTATGAAGGGAGACCTAAAACTTGCTTGAGAAACAAATTATGATTAACTGAATGCAAACCTGAAGTCAAACACAACAGTCAGGGCACAATTAAATGCAGCTGTGTTCCTTTCCTTCCGCCTCAGAGCATCAGCTACAATCACTCTCTTTCCCTCTTATGACTTGTAATAAAATCTTGTTGGATGGGCATAATGGGAATTTGCAGAGTGGAGGGACTGTATGGTGTCTGGGTATACAGATGGTCATCATCTTTATTTATCTACAACCCTGAAGTCACACCTACCCCAAGATAACCACCAAAGAGGCTATTAGCTGCTGTTCTGCCTTGAAATCTCAGTGGCAATAAAGAGTGCCTTCCGACACTTGATCAGTCCTCAAAATGATCCTCTTGCACCGTGTTTTATCTAGCCTCATATTTTATCAGGGTTGCTATTGCCTTGGAGTACAATCCTTGAATTGAATGAGCCAAGGCAAGATGTTTTCCTGTTTCCAATTTGACTTGTTGAGAGTGACTCAAGCTATTCAACTGAAGCTGGGTAGCCTGGGATATTTTGTTAAGTGTTACTTTTTTGAATACCAAAGCCTATGTCTACATGTACAAATCAGGCTGACCAAATGCAGAATGCTGACTGATTGATTTCAACTAACTGAAGTCAGTGACTGGAAAGGAGCAGAGGTAATTCTAATAAATGCCAAAAGTCAAATTTGACTGAATTGTTGAACCCATCGAACACACGATTCAGGTGACTCATAGGCGAAGCTAATGTCTGCATTATTTCTTTCTTTTCAAGAAAAAAAATGCAGAAAGGAATAAACTGAGGTGATCCTAATATAGCATTAACCACAAAATTGGGCATACTAAAGGCATTCAGTAAATAACTGTTGACTGGGTGATCTGCCAGCATACCTTTTCAACACAGTAGCCTAACCTCTCACAGTCCCTCCAACTCCCACCCTAGCAGCTTTTGGGATTGGGAGGCTTAGTCACCTTTCTAAGGACAGAACCAAAGTAAAATGGATCTTTGCTGGCGAGGAGGTGGGGGGCAGTGTTTGTTTCTCTAGAAACATTTTTTTTTTCTATTCTTTTTTTTTTTGTGTGTGTGTGTGGTATGCGGGCCTCTCGCTGTTGTGGCCTCCCCCGTTGCGGAGCACAGGCTCCGGATGCGCAGGCCCAGCGGCCATGGCTCACGGGCCCAGCCGCTCCGCGGCATATGGGATCCTCCCAGACCGGGGCACGAACCCGTATCCCCTGCATCGGCAGGCGGACTCTCAACCACTGCGCCACCAGGGAGGCCCTCTAGAAACATTTTATTATCTCTACCTAGGCTTAGCATTTCATAATGTCTGTACTTTTTTGTTAGCCTGTCTGTTAGACTTCATGAAGAAGCAAATTAAAGGATCAAGAATTTTCTTTACAGAAAAAACCCTATGGAACATAATAATAATATTTCACTTCAGCAGTGTCATAATTTACCGAGTCTTTAATAATGTAACTTTCGCAGAATGAAGAAAGGTCACACTTCTATCCCTAAATCACCTTCATGAGAATGGCAGTTTTTGTTCTCCCCCACCACTAGGTCAATCCTAGCCACCAAGAGGTCAATGTTTTCATTATTTAGTACTTGGATATGATTTAAATGCCTTCTCCCCTAAGTTTAGTGCTTTCTTCCAGATATCTCCCCAAACTTCAGATAACATAATTATGGAAGAAAAGAAATTTGGAGTGCATTTCCCTCAGTTTATCCCTCATTGCATGGTATATGAAAATAAGGTGAAACTGGTATTCTGTCTGTGCTCACAGGAGCTATGGTTAATGAATCTTAGATCCACTAAAAACAGTTCTTTAAAAAATCCCACCACATTTAAATATGTTCTGCACTCAGAACATATTTAAACAAAAGTAAAAATGGGATTCAGAAATATGTGAAAATTGTTTAAAAGCATCCAGAAACAAGGGTGTCATCCAATAGCAGTAAACCTACACTCACTGTGGGTTAAATAAATAAACTATATTTAATATGTCACACATGTATACTATCCACTCTAGGGAAGGAATCTATTTAAGCTGCTCTTGTTTATCACATCTCGTCTCAAGACTAGCCTCAATGAAGAAGCTGAGTGGATGACTTCACGTCAGTAGTTTTCAAACTTGTGGATAAATATTACCTGGTAGGTATGTTAAAATGCAGATTCCCAGGTCTTGCCCTCAAATAGTCTGAATCAGCTAATTTGGTAGCGTGTCTGTTAATCCGCGTTTTAAATATGGCCCTTCAAGTGAGTTCAATACTCTTGGTCAGTAGGCCACCCTTTGAGAAACACCAGCAAACATGGTGTGTGTAATTAAAGTATTCAAAAATGGTCACTGGGGCTTCCCTGGTGGCGCAGTGGTTGAGAGTCCGCCTGCCGATGCAGGGGACACGGGTTCGTGCCCTGGTCCAGGAAGATCCCACATGCCGCAGAGCGGCTAGGCCCGTGAGCCATGGCCGCTAAGCCTGCGCATCCGGAGCCTGTGCTCCGCAACGGGAGAGGCCACAACAGTGAGAGGCCCTCGTACCGCAAAAAAAAAAAAAGAAAAAGGTCACTGACCTATCACTGAGTCTAGAAATTTTGTCATTTGAAAGTTAAACTGTCAGATCAGATCCTCCTGGAGTAACATAGCAGACATTATGGCAAAATGTGTAAGGTTCTTCCCATTTGACAGCAGGTTTGGGGAAAGGAGCATTGGATGCCTGGAAGGCAAACTCTATAAATCTCCTAATTTGTTGCTTAGAGCCTGTCCTTTTCTTTCCCATAAACTACATGATCCCTGAAGGCATGGTCACATCTAAGAAAAAATTTTCAAATGCAATGCTTCATAGTGTGTTCACTAGACAGAATGATAAGATGTCAGAATTACAGAGGTTCTCAGGGATGGTGAAATCCAACCTAGTTCTTTGATCTCTACCCCTACTCTCCACTGGGCAGCTCTTTGGTTGACTTTCCCCTTTGTCCAAGAATTTGGTCCCTTTTGTCTCACTTTGATAATTTCACTTCTTGATCACTGCCTTTGATAACCTCCTCGGCCCTAGCTACTTTCCAGCCCTGGCTTGCAGTAGCATGATTTAGCTGCTGTCCAAGAACTTGCTTGATCACTGATCCATCTAATTTACCAGCCACTGATTTTATACCACTGTGCCTAATCCTCCAGTTGCTCTGGCACAACATTATACTCGACTTTTTCTTTAATTAACACCTTGTAGAAACTCCATAGGGTTTAATTTCCTTCTATGGGTAAATGAGATAAAGTAAAATGCCTTGATCCTCATGGAGAATAGGGTCCCGGGAGCTAGGATGGCTATTCCTCCATCTCTGATTTTTTGATTCTATCTATGGCTCCTGATAGATGGTTTCATGACATCCCATTGGTCAGACCCTTGGGCTGCTGCCCCAACACTCTGAATCATAGCTATAAAATCACCACTGCTTAGGACTCCTACCTTCTGTGCAAAGGCCAATAAACTTTTAAAGCTCCACGTTTTCCTTGGAGTCTACTTGAATGCTCCTAAGATTTGAAATGGTTGATCACTCCCTACTCCTTGAAATACTTTCTTCCCTTGGATTCTATGCTTTCTTGGTAAAAAAAAAAAAAAAAATGGAGTTCTCTGACTGAAACAGAGGTAGGAGTGAGGGTCCCTGAACCATGCCCCGAGCCTCCCACTTGCCTTCCCCTACCCATAATGGCCTTCTAGTAAATCAATATAATCCCCAAGGTCTCTAGAAGTTTGGAAAGTACAAACCATGAGAAAAACATGTTCTAAGAACAATTCTAGGTGATGGTGATACATGTATAGTATTGCATTTTAGATCACTCAGGGACAAATTAAATTCTGTCACAATAATCAGATGACTATCACTAACCAAAGACATGCATGTATCTTTCACACACATAGACACACACACACGCAAACTGTGCATCAAGTTAGGAAGCTTATGTTTCCACTAGGAGAAGTGAATAATAACAACAATAACAACAAATATTTATAGGGTAAAATCTATGTGTCAGGTACCATACTGAGTGCTTTACCTTCTGTGCATCATCTACTGTTCACAGCAACCATGTGAGATAACTATGAGTACTCCTATTTTACAGATGATGAAATGGGTTGGAGAGGTTAAGCAGTTTGCCCATTTAAGTGACAGATTTGCACACAAGCCTCACTGACCCTAAAGCCTTTTCTCTTTTCAACACTCTATGCAGCACTGAAATACTGGCTCAAGAGAATGTCTAAAAGCATTTCAAGCATTTCCTTGAAATTCTGTATTTATCACCAGTAGAAACAATACAGCAGTAAAGCAAAAAGATTTGAAAATAAAAGCTGAGCCAAGTAGCATTGGGAAACAAACTCATAACAAGTTGGGTGTTTCAAAGCAAAGGAGTCCAATGTGCCACAAATTCTTTCAATATTGAACCACTCAAATGCTCTCTCTAATCAGCAGCAGTGCAGACATTTTGGGTTTCACTTTTGATATGAATGTGAAAACTCTGGGTCTACTATCTCAACACAGCTGTTCCAAGGCCCCTAGGGAAGGGCACTGAGCAAGAAGGCAGTGTGGGCATAGTGGAGATTTTGCCAGATGGTTCCTCTCCACATTAGACTCTTCTCAGCATATTTTATTTATTTAACCCTATCCTGTCTGGTCCCTCACAGAAAAGTTTTCCTCTAAAGGCAAATTTTCCCCAGATCCTTGTAGAACTTGACATTTTAATAGGCACCATCGTGCATTCTAATTTCATAACTAATAGGTCAGCTTTTTTTCTTATACCTTCAGTCATTTAACTTTCCCAGCAGGATATTTCTTTCATGTAGTCTACCCCTTATTTATTTACGTAAGTTCTCAACCCGAGATGGGCATCTCTCTCGCTCTCTCGGTCTGTCTCCCTCCCTCCCTCCCCTCTCCTTACCTGTTCTATCTGTTCCTAGCTCTTGGGGAATCTCCTGGTTTCTAACCTTCCAATGACTTGCCTTTTTCTCCTTTCCAGCATGTCTGTCCTCTCTGTTTGCCTGGTCTGGAAGGTTCCAATTACCTTAACCTTCCCTCTCTGTGGGAAGCTATGATTTAATTGCCTGTATGAATCTGACTCCTTGTCATGTCCATGCTTTCCCTAAATACTTAAATGTTTCCATTCCAGAGTATTCCCACTATTCTCTCCCCCAGCTCCATTCTTAAACCATAAGTTTCTGAGCCTCATCTGGAGTGTTGTGTGCCTTGTACTAATCCTATACTCTTGTGATTTTCAAACTACTAGAAGTCTTGGGGGTTCTACAGAGTTACTCCAAGACCACTACAGAATAAGGGGGAGACTCAGGGTACATGGCTCTGGGACCCCCACCAACAAGAGCTTTAACAAGCACAGCTCCATTTTTATCTATTTTTAATATTGTTTCACAGAAAATTTCATTTGAAACAAATAATCTACTAAAAATATTTGAGACATGTGTGTGTGTGTATATATATGTATATATATATATATGTGTATATATATATATATATATATATATATATATATATATATATACCCTTTACCATTAGCCTAGACTTAGTAACTCTTCCATTAATTTATGACTCAATTAATCTACAAGCCTGGGGCTGACAGGTAACAAGTCACAAATTACTCTGTAAACAAGATAGGACAACAGTTCAAAACAGAAGATAGATTTGAGCTCCATGCTGTCAACATTTGATACTGCTGAATTTTTGGTTCATTTCAAAGAAAGAAACATAGGTATAGGTTTGAGAGTTCCAATAAATGTTGCATCATAGGGCAAAGGGTAAGCTTCAGGTACCTCTACAAGAAATAATATGAATGCAATAATAATATTAAAGATTTATTTCTGTAACCAGCTAAGGCACTAAAGTTTGAAGTATTGCAGAAAGGAACTGTGAGCGAGGATAGCATCCTTGCCACCCTGTATTTTTTAACATCTTTATTGGAGTATAATTGCTTCACAATGGTGTGTTAGTTTCTGCTTTATAACAAAGTGAATCAGTTATACATATACATATGTCCCCATATCTCCTCCCTCTTGCGTCTCCCTCCCTCCCACCCTCCCTATCCCACCCTTCTAGGTGGTCACAAAGCACCGAGCTGATCTCCCTGTGCTATGTGGCTGCTTCCCACTAGCTATCTATTTTACGTTTGGTAGTGTATATATGTCCATGCCACTCTCTCACTTTGTCCCAGCTTACCCTCCCCCCTTCCCCGTATCCTCAAGTCCATTCTCTACGTCTGTGTCTTTATTCCTGTCCTGCCCCTGGGTTCTTCAGACCTTTTTTTTTTTTTTAGATTCCATATATATATATATATATATATATATATATATATATATGTTAACATACAGAAGACTGAGATACCGTCGTTTTCAGGAAAACTTGACATGTGACCATTATTCTCTTGCTAATATTTGGGCCACGTACCTTAGATTGTCTGGTGTACTTTGTCTCTAAAAGGTTAGATAAATGGTGGTTGCTCAAGGATATGAACAATTAGGGCTGAGGCCTGGCGGCAACCAAACATACCTCAAGGCAGCTGGGAGAAGTCCTGCTCCCCTAACAGGGGTTATGACGATGCCCAAAATCAGCAAGAAGCAGTTACGGAAGAGGATTGGCGCCCCTTGGTGCCCCTCAAGAATGAGGAGCGGGATAAAAGGCAGAGGAGGGATTTGTCACCAGCAACGCCCACTAACAGTTCCTGGGGAATAACAGTAGAATCTGGGTAATAAAATAAAATCTGACCTTTTTTCTTTTCTCTTCCTTTGTGCTTAGTCTTGTTTCACTTGCCCACAGGGTGCCACGTCGGGAGACCTCGCACCAGGCACTTCACAGCAGAGTCCCTAGTGTGGAACGGCCGCACCGACACCTCAGTTCAAGACGGCTGCGGCGGACCACGTGCAGAGACGCTACGCCCACACTGTGATCCGGAGCCAAATGCAGCACAGCTGCCTCCGCCCCACAACGACTCCACCCCGCCCCTCCCCCACCCCACGGAGAACCCTACAAAGCAGCCCCGCCCATAGCCTGGGGGAGGGGAACGTGCTCTTGATTGCAAACTCGCGCCTGGTCCATTCTTTCATCGGAGAATAAATCTTTCCTTTGTTTCTGAACTGACCTCAGTCTCCTTCTACTGGCTCAAATGACACAGGGCAGGAGGACGCTCATTAGAGCCCATCTTGGAAGGGTTGTTAATAGTTGATCTGATGGCTGGAGGTTCAACAGAAATTAGGTTTTTGAAAAAGGAGGGAGGAGAAACCTGAGGAATGTGGGGTGGGGTATATGAGAAAAAAAGAAAGTCAGCTACTTGCAAGGGGCTCAAGGCAAGTAATATCTTCAAGGAAAGCCAGGCTTCCTTTAGGACAAAAATGAAAAGAGCGTTCATAGACACAGTTGTAAACATTCGGGATGTTGCTCCTAGCAGACCATGATATGCAAGTAATGCATTAAGATGGTTGAGGGGGGCTTCCCTGGTGGTGCAGTGGTTGAGAGTCCGCCTGCCAATGCACGGGACGCAGGTTCGTGCCCCGGTCCGGGAGGATCCCACATGCTGCGGAGCGGCTGGGCCCGTGAGCCATGGCCACTGAGCCTGTGCTCCGCAATGGGAGAGGCCTTAACAGTGGGAGGCCCGCGTACCGCAAAAAAAAAAAAAAAAAAAAAAGATGGTTGAGGGGATCAGGGAGGAGTGGGATATTGGGTCAGATTAAGGGAATCTGAAATGTGGTATACTACCTGGGCTTTGGCTATCTGGGAGCGACTGAGGTAAACAAATTCACAAGGTATGAAGTGATTAGTCCTGGGATTGGGTCTTGTTTTAGTCCTTCTGAGTTGCTATGACAGAATATCACGGACTGAGTAGTTTAAAAAACATTAATTTCTCACAGTTCTGCAGGCTGGGAAGTCTAAGATCAAGGCACTGGCAGATGTGGAGGACCTGTTTCCCAGTTCACAGATAGCCATCTTCTTGCTGTGTCCTCACATGGCAGAAAGGGCAAGGGAGCTCTGTGGCTCTTTTTTATAAGGACACTCGTTCCTTTCATGAGGGCTTCAACCTTATGATCTAATCACCTCCAAAAGGCTCCACCTCCACATACTATCACATTGGGGATTAGGTTTTAACATACGATTTTGGTGGGGGATACAGATATTCAGTCTATAGCAAGTCTCTTATGGAAAGGTAAGTAATTTGATCTAATTATAGCTTTTTTCTAGGGGGTGGTCTCCTGTGGAATTTCTAGTATTGAGGCTAACAGTGTTGAGGGAGGCTATTACATTAAGCACAAGAAACAATACATACCCCCCTTAGTCCTGCAGTGGGTAATGTTGCCACCTTGAGAGGGGTGGGCTTTCATGCAGCACAAGGAAACTGGAGCCCCCCTTAAATCCAGTTCTGGAAGGAGGAAGTGGTCTTATCAAGAGTCTTTAGAGCTTTGAAAGACTAGTTTAAATACAGAAGTCCTCAGGGGCTTTTTTTTTTTTTTTTTTTTTGCGGTACGCGGGCCTCTCACTGTTGTGGCCTCTCCCGTTGTGGAGCACAGGCTCCGGATGCGCAGGCTCAGCAGCCATGGCTCACGGGCCCAGCCGCTCCGCGGCATGTGGGATCTTCCCGGACCGGGGCACGAACCCACGTCCCCTGCATCGGCAGGCGGACTCTCAACCACTGCGCCACCAGGGAAACTCAGGGGCTTTTTAAAATAAATTTTATAGAATTCATAAAGGCCTCCTTTACAAACTTCAGTGGCATTGTTGGAAGGGAGCATACCAGGAGCTCTTTGGACCACTTTTAAATCCTTTTAGGTGTTTAAAGGTATTACAGTGAGGGGGGAACTGTGCAAGATGGCAGAGTAAAAAGACCCTACACTCACATCCTCTCACAAGCACACCAAAATCACAACTATTTGCAGAACTACCATTGATGAATAAGCTATTATAATGAAAAAAAAAGAGATCATGTGCTAAAATAAGTTTGGAAACTGCTAAGCTCAGCAAGGTTAAAGAGGTTTCTTTGTTGCAGAACATAGTGGAATCCTTAATATGGAATTGTGCCATATGAATTGCCTAAAAGGGAGATAGAATATTCAGGTAAACAGGAATATAAGCCATGAAGAGATTGATCCTCCAGAATCACCAACCTGACCCAGGTTTAGAGAAGAGGAAGGGAGAGCCTTGGACTCCAATCCTGTTCTCAAGAGAGAAGACAGGGTCTATGTATAGACTTGTGTTACCAAAAATGCATAAATGAATGGGACTTTTGTCAATTCAATCCTATTTCTCATTGGTCTGCACAATCTCTTCTGAAGGACTTTCAAATGTTAGTGGCTCCCAACACATTGGTTTTTAGCTTGACTTCCAGCAGTGAATCCCTTAACAAACACCTAAATGCATTTGGAAAGATAGGGACTTAGAGGAATTTTTTTGTTGTTGAAACACTTTGTAAAATGAATAATCCTTTTAACTTGTAAAGTAAATAACTCTCCTTAATTCATGTGGTTTGTATGTAAAAACATAAAACGGATTTTACAGGACTAACAATTACTCTGGTACAAAATTTTAGAGAGGAAGAAATACTGACTGCCTATAACTGTCAGCTTTGCTCATTTACACATCCTAACAATTTGACCTATTCTTTAGACTGGAGTCATCAAGAAAGGTTGATGTCCTATAGTTATACAACATAATGTAATGAGGCTTCTATAAAAAGAAAAAAAAAGTAGATATCCCATGCTCTTGTATTAGAAGAATTAATACTGTTAAAATGGCCATACTACCCAAAGCAGTCTACAGATTTAATGTGATCCCTATCAAATTATCCATGACATTTTTCACAGAACTAGAACAAATAATCCTAAAATTTATGTGGAACCATAAAAGACCCAGAATTGCCAAAGCAACTCTGAGGAAAAAGAACAAAGCTGGAGGCATAACCCTCCCAGACTTCAGACAATACTACAAAGCTACGGTAATCACAACAGCATGGTATTGGCACAAAAACAGACATATAGATCAATGGAACAGAATAGAGAACCCAGAAATAAACCCACACACCTATGGTCAGTTAATCTTCAACAAAGGAGGCAAGAATATACAATGGAGAAAAGACAGTCTCTTCAGCAAGTGGTGTTGAGAAAGGTGGACAGCCGCATGTAAATCAATGAAGTTAGAATGCACCCTCACACCATACACAAAAATAAATTCAAAACAGCTTAAAGACTTAAGTATAAGACATGATACCATAAAACTCCTAGAAGAGAACATAGGCAAAACATTCTCTGACATGAATCGTAGCAATGTTTTCTTGGTTCAGTCTCCCAAGGCAATAGAAATAAAAGCAAAATAAACAAATGGGACCTAATCAAACTTATAAGCTTTTGCACAGCAAAGGAAACCATAAACAAAATGAAAAGACAACCTATGGACTGGGAGAAAATATTCACAAACAATGCAATGGACAAGGGCTTAATTTCCAAAATATACAAACAGCTCATACAACTCAATAACAAAAAAACAAACAACGTAATCAAAAAATGTGCAGAAGACCTAAATAGACATTTCTCCAAAGAAGACATACAGATGGCCAATAGACATATGAAAAGATGCTCAACATCGCTAACTATTAGATAAATGTAAATCAAAATTACAATGAGGTATCACCTCACATGGGTCAGAAGGGTCATCATAAAAAAATCTACAAATAATAAACTCTGGAGAGGGTGTGGAAAATAGGAAAGTCTCCTACACTGTTGGTGGAAATGCAAATTGGTGCAGCTACTATGGAGAACAGTATGGAGGATCCTTAAAAAACTAAAAATAAAATTACCATATTATCCAGCAATCCCACTCCTGGGCATATATCCAGAGAAAACCATAATTCGAAAAGATACACGCACCCCAATGTTCATAGCAGCACTATTTACAATTGGCAAGGTATGGAAGCAGACTAAATGTTCATCAACAGATGAATGGATAAAGATGTGGTATACACACACACACATACACACACACACACTGGAATATTATTCAGCAATAAAAAAGAATGAAATGGTGCCATTTGCAGCAACATGGATGGACCTAGAGCTTATCATACTAAGTAAATTAAGTCAGAAATAGAAAGACAAATATCATATGACATCACTTATATGTGAAATCTAAAATATAATACAAATGAACTTATTTACAAAACAGAAACAAACTCACAGACATAGAAAACAAACTTATGGTTACCAAAGGGGAAAGGGGGAGGGGAGGGATAAATTAGGAGTTTGGGATTAGCAGATACAAACTAACATATATAAAAGAGATAACAAGGTCCTACTGTATAGCATAGGGAACAGTAATCAATATCTTATAATAAACTATAATGGAAAAGAATATGAAAAATAAATAAATAATTAAAATCATTGCCCATTGGTCAGTGTCTTCAAGCTTCATTTTATATAGTACAAAGAAAGAATCCTATTTGGAGAATAAATCACATGTTACTTTACGATACCATTTTCTTTCTATCCTTTACATAAAACAATGGCATAAAATAGAGTTTTCATATTTTAACATGTATTCCCTAAAGAGAGACAGAGCTCTCTCTCTTTAAAATAGCCTTTAATTACTGTCCTGTAACTGGTAGGTGGAATGTAAACAAAAATTCAAAATATGTGATGTTATTTGCTGGTTATGACCCTATCTCCATTTCATCAGACCTCAGCAACCTCCTAATTCTTGTTGTTTAATGGAAGAGTTTAGTACAATGAAGAACACAGGGCTGGCATATCTGAAATTTTTGCTATTCTAAGCAAAAATATATATACATATATGAGCTTGGAGTTTATCAATTAGCTTAAGTAGTAATAACAAAACAAAGCTGTTTTAGAAAAAATTCTGAAAAAAACTTGGGAATCCTCTTATTGGAATTTTTAGGTTTTTCAGAAACTAATAACCAAAACCTACTTTGGGATCTGCATATTGTTGAAAACCTTTTTAAAACATGCTGCCCACCTTCCTGCCTGAAGAAATCCAGTCTAGAAACCGCTTGGAACATGTGAATGATGACTGCTTACCTTGTAGGGACTCAGGGCCATCAATCTGCCAAAGCCTAGTATAAAGCCTAAGAGAGTAAAAGAAAGGGATCATTTGTATCTTGTTTCAGGGGTTGTGGTAGGCACTTTACATACTTTGTCTCATTGGATTCTCACAGCAACTGTACGAATTAGGAGAAATTAAGTGATTTAGTAGAGGTAGAGCCAGGATGCAATCCCAGGAATATTTCACACTGGTTGAATGTACACTCATTCTAGAATATTCTACAAGTTGCACCTCTTTTTACAAAATCCTAAGTTTAAGTTTATCTTCCAATCATTTATCTCCTTTTCTGTAAAGTAAAATGTAGCAGGAAAAAAAAAGAGAATGAATATCTGCTTAACTGAGGGCCTTTGTTACCTGAATTCTGTTTAAACAAAATTTTACTGAAATTAAGGACTAAATGAAGCATCAACTCCAAATGAAATAACAAAATGCATACATACATTTGAAGAATGTATTACATATGACTTTTTCTCCAATGATAAACATTTATTTAGAGTGTAATATGTGCTGGGAACTGTGCTAAGCACTTTGTATGTAGTACCTGTCAGGGTCCAAGTAGGAAACAGATGGCACACTCAAATGAGATAATTAAGAGTTTAACGAAGAGACTATTTGCAAAAGGGTGATCAAGGTTAAAGGATGATGAAGTGCTTCTGAGATAACAATAGCCACAAATCCTTTACCACCTTTGCTGAAGAGACATGGAGGAGAGGGCATTAGGGTTGTATCTGTAGCTCTAGGAGAGGACCATCTGACAGGAGCTGTGACTTTAGGTAGAAGAACACAGCCACTGCCAACTCATGACAAATCACAGAGGAAATTGAGGGAATAAATACACATATGCTCCTCCTGACCGCTGACCTCTTGGCTGCCTGAACCAACCAGAAGCCAGAAAGCAAGGGAGCCCCCTGATGAAGGCACTACAAGCCAGCCTCTCAGGACAGAGAGCAAGGAAGAGCAGGAATTTGGAGGGGAAATGAGAGAGTATTCAGCACACGTGTTTTGAATCTCTACAACATTGACACAGGTAGGTCTACTATAATCTTCATTTAACTGATGAACACATACTGAGGTTTAGAGAGATTAATGAGCACAAGATACCAATGCCAGTAACTGGAGCCAAGATTCATACCGGAGTCTGTCTGAATCCAGAGTTCTTCACCACCACCCCAACTGCACAACAGAATCACCCATGGAGCACTGTAAAATTGCATTGCCCAGGGCCACATCAAGAAGCTACTAAATCAAAATCTCCTAGGGAGCCCTGGAGTGTGTATTTTTTTTAAGTTCCACAGTTGACTCTTATGTACACCTGGGCAGAGAAAACACTAGATTTGTTACACATTTCTTCAAAAGTGACTTCGGGTAAGTCAGTTAACCTCTTTGAGTCTGTTATGTCATCTGTAAGCTGTGGATAAAATACTAGCATTATAGATCTAGTGTTACAATTAAATAGGGTAATATATATAAAACACCTAACATGGTTTCTGACACATTGATGGTGCACAATAAAATGTCTGTTCCCTTTTTTCCCCATGTCTTTTCCTTTGCCTTGAACGAAGCCTGCCTTCAGAATAACTGGCCCAATCACCCAAAGACACTATGGTTTTACAGTTAGCATTTACTAGCGCTAAATCTTTTAAAATCTTGATCTCTGACCCCAAGAAAGTATAGTATTACCCTCATCCAGCACCAACTAATCACAAATCACCATCTTTATATTAAACCCAGAATAATGAAAATGCACAAAACACCTAAGAAATAAAATAGAAATAAGTAAGAACATTAAAAATGATAGTGACCTTATAAATCATGTACGATTTTACCAAATAATATTGATTATTTTCCTTGCTCCATGGAAGTAATATCTTCAGTAATAAAACATGTCTTCAATCCCTCTTCTCTCCCTCAATATCACCCTATGTGTGTGGCTATAACTATCACTTTTATGCTGATGGTTCACACATCTATAAATTCAATCTTGAAACCTCTTCTGAGTCCCAGGCTCATATATTCAAATGCCTACTGGACATATCTACTTAGATGTTCCACAAACACCTCCTACACATGTCCACTGAACTGAAAAAAAACTGAAATCACAACCACACCTCCTCTACTCCCTTTCTTAGCTAATGGCAACAGCACGCACCCAAGCTAGAAATCTGGTAGTCGTATCTTCCATTCAAGTGGTTACCAAATCCTATTAATTCTTTGACTACATTATAATTTTATTATTCCTCCTCTACTTAATGAATATTTAGATTTTCCCAATTTTTTGTTCATAAAAACGATACTGCAATAGGCATTCTTTTAACGTTTCTTTGCTTTTTTGAAAGTCATAAAGTCATGATCTTGTTTTTTTAATTTAGTTGTTTGAATAAGTAAGATATTGACATGGCTCAAAAGTCCCTCCCACTCCATCCATCATCCACCCAGAAACCATTTCACCCATATTCCAGATAACTACTCTTAGTAAGTACTTGTGTATCCTTCCAGAGTGTTTTTGTATATTTTAAAAGGTATATGGATATTTATTACTTCCTCTTTCTATACAAAAGATGGCATTCTTTTTAATGTTAAAATTAATATTTTAATCATATAATGTATTATCAAAGTTTTATATGAGTCAAGCATGAGAAGCTGATCCTGGAGATTGGAAAACCTAGAGATGAGCAAAAAAAAAATGTATAAAAGATAGATATGACTGGGCCAATTTTACTGGCCCTTGTTAAGTGAATTTAAATATCTTTTATCATCCACATTGAAAGGCATTACAGACATTTTCAGGTGCAAACTAGTTAATGACCTTAGCATTTGATAGGAATATGTATGGGATTTTTATTAGGTTAGTTGTCTACAATTTATGATTGAAAAACATGAGTGGTGCAGGACCACCTAAATCATTCTACATTAAGTTACACACTACTGCCACGTGCACTGATTGGTAATATTTCTTAATTATTCTCATTCAAATGTTTTGTGAGAAAATGGTAGCCCAGGGAGATGGAGAGATAAAGACAACCTTCAGTTAATGCAGGAGTCACTTTGCTCATTAACTATGGAATATCCTATCTACAAAGGAAAAAGCAAACTGCAATAACTTTTAGGGAAAGTCATTTGGTAAATGTATCAAAAGACTTCAAAATGATGCTCCTAAAGTTTTTTGTGTTTTTTTTAATCAAAATTTTTTTCTTTACTGAGATGTTATTCTTGCCTCATATGATTTTTTTAACATCTTTATTGGAGTATAACAACTTTACAATGGTGTGTTAGTTTCTGCTTTATAACAAAGTGAATCAGCTATACATACACATATATCCCCATATCTCCTCCTTCTTGCATCTCCCTCCCACCCTCCCTATCCCACCCCTCTAGGTGGTCACAAAGCACCGAGCTGAGCTGATCTCCCTGTGCTATGTGGTTGCTTCCCACTAGCTAGCTATTTTACATATGGTAGTATATATAAGCCCAAGTACTCTCTCACTTCATCTCAGTTTACCCTTCCCCCTCCCCGTGTCCACAAGTCCATTCTCTACATCTGCGTCTTTATTCCTGTCCTGCCTCTAGGTTCTTCAGAACCATTTTTTTTATTGGATTCCATATATATGTGTTAGCATATGGTATTTATTTTTCCCTTTCTGACTTACTTCACTCTGTATGACAGACTCTAGGCCCAACCATCTCAGTACAAATAACTCAATTCCGTTTCTTTTTATGGCTGAGTAATATTCCATTGTATATATGTGCCACATCTTCTTTATCCATTCATCTGTCAATGGACACTTAGGTTGCTTCCATGTCCTGGCTATTGTAAATAGAGCTGCAGTGAACATTGTGGTACATGATTCTTTTTGAATTATGGTTTTCTCAGGGTATATGCCCAGTAGTGGTATAGCTGGGTCGTATGGTAGTTCTATTTTTAGTTTTTTAAGGAACCTCCATACTGTTCTCCATATTGGCTGTATCAATTTACATTCCCACCAGCAGTGCAAGAGGGTTCCCTTTTCTCCACACCCTCTCCAGCATTTATTGTTTGTAGATTTTTTTTTTAAAGAAGGTCATTTTTTTTGATGTTGGGGGTAGGAGTTTATTAATTTATTTTTTTGCTGTGTTGGGTCTTCGTTTCTGTGTGAGGGCTTTCTCTAGTTGTGGCAAGCAGGGGCCACTCTTCATCGCGGTGCGCAGGCCTCTATCGCGGCCTTTCTTGTCACGGAGCACAGGCTCCAGATGCGCAGGCTCAGTAGTTGTGGCTCACGGGCCCAGCCGCTCTGCGGCATGCGGGATCCTCCCAGACCAGGGCTTGAACCCGTGTCCCCTGCATCAGCAGGCAGGTTCTCAACCACTGCACCACCAGGGAAGCCCCTATTGTTTGTAGATTTTTTGATGAAGGCCACAGAATGGACGTTTAGGTGGTGCTCTGAATCCCCTCTCCTCGCGCACCCCAAAACAGTGGTCTGTTGCCTCTTATGCAGTTCCAGACGTTTTCCTGGACTCCCTCTGGCTAGCTGTGGTGCACTAGCCCCCTTCAGGCTGTGTTCACGCAGCCAACCCCTGTCCTCTCCATGGGGTCTGACCTCTGAAGAAGCAGGAGCCTCAGCTCCCAGCCTCCAGCCGCCCCAGGCAGGTGAGCAGACAAGCCTCTCGGGCTGGTGAGTGCTGGTCGGCACCAATGCTCTGTGCGGTAATCTCTCCGCTTTGCCCTCAGCACCCCTGTGGCTGCGCTGTCCTCCGTGGCTCCGAAGCTTCCCCCCCCCCCCGCCACCCACAGTCTCCGCCCGCGAAGGGGCTTCCTAGTGAGTGGAAACCTTTCCTCCTTCACGGCTCCCTCCCACTGGTGCAGGTCCCATCCCTATTCTTTTGTCTCTGTTTATTCTTTTTTCTTTTGCCCTACCCAGGTATGTGGGGAGTTTCTTGTCTTTTGGGAGGTTTGAGGTCTTCTGTCAGCGTTCAGTAGGTGTTCTGTAGGGGTTGTTCCACGTGTAGATGTATTTCTTATGTATTTGTGGGGAGGAAGGTGATCTCCACGTCTTACTCTTCCGCCATCTTGAAGGTCCCCCCTATGCTCCTAACTTTAACCTAGTAAACTTATCAGTAAAGATATAAACAAAAATGCAAAAAAAAATTGATAGCAAGTATTATTTCATAAGAGGAACATTTGGATGTCTATGAATGAGGTAATACATTTTGATACAGCTCTAAAAGGAATATTATTCTGTCATGAAAATAGTGTCTACAAAAATAAACATGAAGAACTAATCAAACAATTTTAGTGATAAAAGCAGATACTTGAGAAAATTGTGTTCTCGTGGCTGATTCATGAAGAATGCTGGCAAGTGCACATATGCTGATGTTAGCATTATAGGAAATTTTTATTTAAATCATTTATACTGTTAGATTTTTTTTCAAATTTTTAGAAAAAGCATGTATTATTTTACAGTCATAACGAACTTATTTTTAAGTACAAACTGCACACTCCTAGGAGGAAGTACTTTGCAATAGTCAAACAAAAAAGACTTCCACTTCTAGCTATTATGGACTATTTTGTAGCAGATCAATCCTCCATCCCAGAACAACTAGAAAACTTGCTTCTCTTCTGCATTTGGCACTCTCAACCAACCACTTGCTCCTTCACTGTCTTGTTCATTCTCTTGGTTCTACTCTTACCTGGATTACTATTCCTTCTCTGTCTCCTTGGCTGTTTCCCTTTCTCAAGGTTTGGTCCATCTCTTTCTGTATACTCTTTTCTTGAAGAGTTTTCCCATTCCCTTGTCTTAGTTAACACTTTTATGAAGATTAGTATCATCTTTATTTCTAAGTCCAACCATTTCCCCAAGCTTTAAAATTTTATATCTTCATAATCTACTGGACAGCTCTACCTGGATTCTGCAGAAACCTCAAACTAAACAAATTAAACTCATTTTATCTTCCACCAACCTAATGATTTCTTATTTCTGTTGAGAGTACCATTTGTCACCTAGACTTAAAACCCCAGTGATTGTGGATTGTTCATGACTTTTCTCTCCCAATATCCAGTCAGTTGCCTCACCCTATAAATTGGCTATTTATGTATAATTTTTCTTTTTGCATTTTCTTCCTTGGCATTCTCAATGTCATGTCTGTAGTTTAGACCCCAATCCTCTCATGGCCAGATTGCTTCAGACTCCTAGTGAAACTGCCTGCCTCTAGAATCTTCTCCCTTGATCATCCAGCAAATTTCTACTTGTTTAATCTTACTATAACTCCATTCAAACTTTATATATCTCTCTACCAAGGACAAACTACTTTACTTGGCTTTTAAGTTCCCTATAGGATAGCCTGGATTACCTTTTTAATCTTATTTTCATTAATCCCCAATATGAACCATAAACTCCAATCAAAAATTCCTAATTACTGTTTACCCAAATGCCTTGTGCCTCCTTGTTTCTATGACTTTGATTATGGCATTCTCTCTTCTTAGGTGCTTTTCCCCTTTGCTAACTAAACTCTAGGGTCTAGCTCAAATAGAATATCTTACCTGATTACCCCTTCCTGAAGTAGTCAGGCTCTCTTCCCTGACACATCATTGATATTGCTCATCTGGCATCTATCCTATACTGCATTGTTTTGTATCTATATAAGTGCATATCTAATACACCCACACTAAGCTATAAGTTCTTTGAGCTTATAATGACCTAACCAAGTGTCTAGGATAGGGTAGGATTTTAAGACATATCTGTTGAATGGATGAAGTAATTTACTAAAAGTCAATAAGGTGGTTTTGATCTAGAAAATTCCCCTCAATGAGATACAACTTTTATGGGGAAATTTATCTGGCCAAGTGAACCACTTGTTCAATTTTTTATCAAAGCACTAATTTAATGTCATATGATCTGACCCCCTAAAAATTTCAGGGAATTTGGCAAGAATTCCACCTGTTAATTTATGGAGATTTGGAGGAGGTCTCTCTCTATATATGTGTATATTTTTGAGAGTTTTCTATAAATAGCTATAATAATACAATAATATTTTAAATGCCTACATACCTACAACTTCTATGGATATTTAATTAGTTTTTTCATAATTGGCATGGGGGCTACAAACACGAGGCTTTGCTCAGGACTATCTTGTTCTTAAGCAACAATAGGAGTAGGTTGATTCTTGCCAAAAAGACCTCTATAGACTGGAGTGCATATACCAACCCTTAAAAACCATGGCAGTCATTCTTGAGAGCTTTGTTCCTAGGCAGAACTAAACATTTCCAATGCCAGTTATTTGAGTGTGCTATTGTTAGAAGAAACATTCTTATAGATTTCTGGGAAACCAATACTAATTACTCTTTCAAAATGTTATCAACTCATAGCAATATACAAACTACAAAAGCACATAAGGCCAAAGTAACCTAGATGAATCTCAAAACATGAACTAGAGATGATATTGGTGATAGAAGTTAGCAATACATCAGAAGATCTGGTGTTTAAATGTCAACTCCTTAACCCAGCACTGTCCTTTACTTTTTCCTAAGGTGAAGATCCAGGGGTATTCCTCTGACTCGGAAGAAAATGAGATGAACAACTATTTCACAAACAATATTAGCCCTAGATGAGGAAAATTTGGAAGTGAGAGTACTATTAAAATTAGAGTATTATCAAATTAAAATTTATGCAGTGGAAAAAATCTTATCACTGCACTTAGGACCAGAATTTATTAAGTATTTGGTTTATTAGTTTGGAAGCTTCATAAGGAAGTGATGCTAGACTTTAATATTAACTAATATTGCTGCTAAAATTTTCAGATAAAGCTTGGAACAACCCAAATGAAAAGGTTTCTATTTAAAAGCTCATGGTAGGGGGGAAATAATTTCTGAAACATAGTTGATTAATCACATATTGGTCTCTTCTCCTCTAAAAACTGAACTATAATTATAGTAAACAGACTTTCAAAACAGATACATTCACAAGGACAACAAATAAAAGAAACAGTGGACTAGAGATCTTAATATAGTTTTTGAAGATTTAAAGGAGATGAAGATGAGGTAATTAATTTAGCAGAGTAGAGGATGTTACAATCTAAGAACCTACATAGGGAGATGATATTTCTTAGAGAAAAATCAGTTTACCCTGCAGAACAAAGGAAATGACATGTCTTGGAGGCCCCAGGTACCAGAGAAGACAAGGATATTGCACAGCACAGCAAACAGTGAGATTGATTCAAAGTCTCTCTACTGAGACCTTTATGTCCCAAACCTCTACCTTGAGCAGGCAATTCACCACACTTCCTCCAAAAGGAGACCAGAGGTTTACTGTTTAAAGATATTGAACCTGAGAGACTTTGAATATGGTAACACCAGACATCATGGAAGATGGAGGTGAGGCATAAGACTGAAAACAGGGAAATTAAGTGAAAGTCTACCTTCCTACTGAATAGCAAAGTCTGAGCACAGAAAATGGAAGCTGTCATAAATCCCCCATGAGGGTTGAGTAGATCTCTAAGGAAAGAAGCAATCAAGAAAGAATCTTATACGCAGCAGCACTATCTCCTAATCACCTTCTCAGTCATACATAGGTTAATTGACCTCCGCTTGCCCAACTAGGCACCTGGTAAGCTTCACATTAGGTATCAATTTACACAGTTTTACTCTCCCAATCATTATGTAAATGGTAAAGGCAGAAGGATAAAGTTCATGGGCTCTGGATTCAGCTTAATCTAGATTCTACTTCTAAATCTACCTTTCTCTAGTTGTGTGACAGAGGGCAACTTAACCTCCCTAAGCCACAGTTCCCACCTATAAAATAGGAATGATAATAACAGTCTCACACTCATAACATTGTAATGAAGATTAAATAAGATAAAATATTTATCACAGTGTTCATCACTGTGGACTCATTAATGTAAGCTATGAGTATTATTATTATTATTATTTTTTTTGCGGTATGCGGGCCTCTCACTGTTGTGGCCTCCCCCGTTGCGGAGCACAGGCTCCGGACGCGCAGGCTCCGGACGCGCAGGCTCAGCGGCCATGGCTCACGGGCCCAGCCGCTCCGCGGCATATGGGATCCTCCCAGACCGGGGCACGAACCCGTATCCCCTGCATCGGCAGGCGGACTCTCAACCACTTGCGCCACCAGGGAGGCCCGCTATGAGTATTATTATTGGCACATTTGAAAGAATTTATTAGTTAGCATTTTATTTCAAGATGGTGTACTGATCCACAAGGCAAATTTGCTGTGTATCTTGCTACTTTTTAGGCTTGCCCTTCAATTAGAGATATGAATTACAGTGGTTTTCTGGCCACAGTCCCATTCTGAGAAGAACCAACACCTCTGAATCCCTCCCAGACCATGTGACATTGTTCTCCTTTCACCGTTACCACCACCTCAACCATGGCTGACTGGACTGGGTGGACTCCTGGCCCCAAACAAACCAACTCAATGGCTTTCCATAGACTAATCAGAGTTTTCCCTATGGCAAGAATTTGAACAGAGAGACACAAAGGTAGTAATTGGTGATGTGCACTGGACTTGTAAGTTAGGCAGACAAAGGTCTGGCAGTGATAATGGGAAGTATACAAGCTGGGGACTGGGTGGCAGGGAGGGAGGGGGAAGGGAGAAGCAGAAATGAAAGAGACAATTTAGCCCTTGTTTCCATTATCTATTTGCCACAATATTGTTGTATAATAAATAGCCAGAAAAATATTAGTAGCATACAACAATAAACATCTATTTTTGCTCTTGAGTCTCTGTGTTGCCTAGGCAATTCTTTTTTTTTTTTTTTTGCGTTACGCAGGCCTCTCACTTTTGTGGCCTCTCCCGTTGTGGAGCACAGGCTCCGGACATGCAGGCTCAGTGGCCATGGCTCACAGGCCCAGCTGCTCCGCAGCATGTGGGATCTTCCCAGACAGGGGCACAAACCTGGGTCCCCTGCATCGGCAGGCAGACTCTCAACCACTGCGCCACCAGGGAAGCCCATAGGCAATTCTTTTGATCTGCCCTAGGCTCCATGTTATCACTCATACATCTGTGGCCAACTGTGCATTGGTTAGGTAGCTTTGGTAATATTAACTGGACTTTCTCACATACTTAGAGCTTCAGCTGAGACAACTGAGCTGACTTGGCTCTGCTCCATGTATATCATTGTCCCACAGGCTATCCTGGGAACATTCTCTTGGCAAAGCCAGAGGAGTAAGATAGGAATTGTATGCAAACTTTTCAAGTCTCTGCTTACATCAGGTATAACAATATCCCATTGGCCAAAGTAAGTCAAATGGTTGAGGCCCAGAGTCAGAGTGGGAGTGGGCTTCAAAGTTACAGGGCACTGGATGAGGATATAGGATGACCATTAATTAGAGTCATAATGCAATTAATCTTCCACAGTCCCTGAGAAAAAGAGAATGGCTTGGCTTAGCACCTTCCCAACTCCACTTTCCAAGAGTTGTGAGTGTGCACTGCTTCCTAGGTTTGTGACACTGGCTCTAGTTTTCTTATAACAAATCCTCCTGACTTGAACTTTCTTGAGTGGATTTCTTTTCTTTGCAATCAAGAGATCCTTTATTAAAAGAGTCCTAAATTTAGTGGAAATAATTTAGGGACAACCAAATATATGGCATGGTACAAAATGACAAGTTGGACTAAAACAGAAACTTCTATCTTCTTGGTCCACTAAATCAAGTATTTCCATCATTAAACACTGACAACAGTTGTTTTAAAATATCTCTTTTCTTTTTAATTTTGCTTTGCTTTTCTTTCCTCCTAATCTGTTGGATTTCAGAAGAATTCACTAATTTTACGGTAAATCACCAAGACATAGCACATTTGACAATTCCTGTGTGATTTTTTAAAACGTATGCTGCCCTACACAGACAAACCCAGTACTGCTGGTTATCTATTTCCAAACTGCCTGTTTCAGCTTCAAGAGATATCTGGGAATATTTCACTCACTTCAGAACTTCCATAAATATTCAATGAGACTGAGTGACCAGAATAGATCTGCACATTTCTTCTCTTTGCAGAACATGTAAAGAGTGGGGAGACATTGTGCTGATTTCCAGCTTTGATTCAGAAAAATCTTGGCTCTCAGAGCCCTGAGCATCTGTAGCTCCACACCCACCTGAGCTAATCTTGAATCAGCTGCTAAGACACGTCCGAGGCTTTGAACACTCACATAGACTCACTAAAAGCTCTTCACATGGAAAACTCTCACCATCAGCTCTTACTAATGTATCATTTAATAGAGACTGCTATAGGGCTTCTAAACACCCTCCACTGCTGTGAGTGATTGAAGTGTCATGATGTGAACCTTCTAAGGCATCTAAATCCTGGGAAATTTCACATGATTACCATTAATGAGACAATCTCAAGTAATTGATTTGGGTCATGACCCTTTCCAAACCTAAGTTCTAATGGGTATCATAAGCCACCATGAAATTAGTCTGGCTGTAACATAATATTTTCCATCAAGCCTAGGGTTCTCTCGCAAAAGAATTCCAGATTTGCTGATGGCTTTAGCTCTAATATCTGAAACTACAGCATCATGAAGTGTTGTAGATTCTTGCCTTTTCTGCTTGGTAGGCATCCTGCTGATTTAAGATCAGTTACCCACAGCCTCAGAGTACTAGCCAGGTTGCATGTTTTTTATAAATGATCTATTGACAACTATTTCAAGCCAATATGCAAACACAGTCCTTTCCTTTAGTTCACAGACTATGTCAATAACTTTGATCAGGGAGACAATAAGTGAAATCTCTGTGGTTAGTCACAAGATTTTGAAAGAAGTTTTATTAGTATTAATCAAGTCCTTTTATCATATATAAAATCTTCTTTTGCCAAGATTAAAAAATGCAAAAGAGAAGAGGTACAAAGATGGAAAAAACATTGGAATCTTTATTTTTATTATTATTATCTGCTTTTATTCTCATGGAGAGAGAAAAGAGAGGATTCAAAGCAACCACTGTGAAAAATCCTAGTTTCCCAAAGGTCCAAGGGTTCTAGGAAAACCTTTGTGAGCAGCCTTTTCCTATTGCAGTAATCATGGAAATGAAGCCCAAATTCTTGGAAGTTCTAACAGGCTTACAGCAAACATCTATGTCAGAAGCAACAACTGAAATTAACCCTTCTGTTTAATAAGCAGTAAATGGAAGACAAGTTGTGGGCAATGTTGACCCCACTTAAAGTGTTTATTGGCTGAAACAAAAGCTTTATTTTGAAATGTATATTACTGTTATATCAGCAAAAGCCACTAATGATGCACCATAACTCCTCTAACTTAAAAAAAATCTTCTGTGGCTCCCAACATACTTCAGGATGTAGTCCTTCTTACAACATATAAGGTCCTTCACAATCTTGTTCCTTCCTACTTTTACAGCCTCATCTCCTGCCATTCACCTAGACCTTGCCGAAAATACTTCACTCCCAACACCCTGAATACCTTCCACCCCTCAGACATGCCAGGTACTTTCAGCCCTGTTCACCTTCACACCTACTTTTTCCCCAACTTTCCCCCCTTCTCTACTCATCATTTAAGACCTAGCCTTGCAAAGCCATCCCAGCATCACCAGGTGTAGTCATTCTCTTGGCCTTTTTTACCAACCTCTATAGAGATTCCAACATATTCTAACACTGTTTATGTCACAATCACTAGTGAGCCTACCTATGAGTTCAGCCACGTGCATACACATGCACATACAGACACATACTTACACACATCCTTGGAACTAGAACCCATTTCATATGCATTTCATACTCTCAAGGATCCAGCAAAACGCCTGGCAAAGAGTAAAGATTCGGAACGATGGTGGAATTTATGATATTTGTGTGTGGACATGGATTTGAACTGAGTACACAGAATCTCTTGCCTGGACCTCCATGTAAGTGACTGATAACTTACGTTTGCCAGATGGTGTGTCTATAGTAGGAATAGACAATGGACAAAACAAGAAAAACAAATGGTTTGGCTGACTGGCCCAGCTGCAAAAGAAGTCCTTAGCCATAAATTTAGTCTTGTACACTAATCATGTTAGCCCATGCCAAGGACAAACTTTTTCAATATGAGAATCTACTTAGATGCAAGCAAACTGCCATTATTCCCCACCCCAGGCTTCCTTGTTCTTGCAACACAAACCATGATTTTCATTAGTTTCCTTTTTTTAGATCTTTTTCTGAGCTTCTTAATCCATCTCCCATTTATAGAGTTATTTATGATGATTTGGCAGACACAAAGCTCTTTGCCATGACTCAATTGGCATTTTAAATTATTTTAATTTCAAAAGAGGCAGCAGTGACACAACCATTTTTAACTACTAACTACTTAGAAACTTCCCTACTTAGGCAAATACATTCTTGCAAGTAGAATGGATTTCATGATGAATTGAGTCACCAACACACTTGCCAAACCAATGAGACTTTCATTTCACCATATTGCATTGATAGTCGCAAAAGAGTCTTCAGGGGGGCTTTGAAATATATACTACTATTGTTAAAGGAAAAACTCTAAATCGGTATTCAGCCCAAGGATGGTAAAAAGAAAATTATAATGAACCTGTAGTTGTGATGACTGCCTCTCTCTCAAAAGATCACCCTGTAACCACTGAACAGACCCTGAAGAGCAAAGGGTAGCCCTGGGATTTCTGGAATCTTGTTTAAAAGTTTCATCCCGGGCCTCCCTGGTGGCACAGTGGTTGAGAGTCCGCCTGCCGATGCAGGGGATACGGGTTCGTGCCCCGGTCTGGGAGGATCCCATATGCCACGGAGCGGCTGGGCCCGTGAGCCATGGCCGCTGGGCCTGCGCATCCGGAGCCTGTGCTCCGCAACGGGAGAGGCCACAACAGTGAGAGGCCCGCATACCGCAAAAAGAAAAAAAAAAAAAGTTTCATCCCCAGGGAAGTCAAAATACAACAGGAACTTGCCACAAAACCCACTAGACTATAAGATGATTGTGTATAGTGACTACAACTCAAATAGAAACAACCTTCCTATTCCTGCCCCCACCCCATAAAAACTTAACTTCATCAATTAACACATGTTTGGAAAACCCATGTAAAAGCATCTTTTAAAAAAAAATTATTAGGCACACATTCACCCAAAATGCACAAGTACACACAGGTGAGTACACACAAAGACACACACACACACACAAACCTCACAAAAGGAAAAGGATTTCTCATTCCAGAAGCCTAGGTACAGATTCCAAAAGCAAACATCACGGCATGTTGAATTGGAAAGGATTGACCTCTTCCTTTCCCTGTATTTGGAAACTCACAAAAAAAATGGGAAATATAAACACTAGTTTAAAATGTTTATTTTATAGAGGGGAGTGGGATTTGGAGAGGGGTTGAAAGTGGGCTTTCATCATTTACTGTATATTTCTGTAGTCTTTGATGACTTGCTATAAGTATGCATTCATATATTATTTGTGCAATAGAAAATAAGAAAAATAATGTAGGGGAGAAAAATAGCGTGGTCTAAGCTACTGCTATCTGTGGTACATATATCAGAGATAGATTGTGCCAAAGTTTCCACTCTTTGTTCAAAATTTTGCATACCTGTAACTCTGCTACGACTCATCATTTGATGCAAGAAATTTCCTTTATCCAGCCCATCAAACATCTGCTAGCACGGATGGCTATGCAGCCACTCTCTTCAAATACATTCTAACATACAGGCACATGTGCATGTGCACATATCCCCACATGCACCTGCCCTTACACCATCACCTTCAAGCCACTTATCAAAAAATCTTCAGAGGAGAGTGAGAAAATCCAGAACCTCATGAAAAACCAAGGTCATCACTGTAACCAGCCAAACATCTGAGCTAGAATACAGTGAGTTAGCCAGTTAGAATGATTGAGTCTCTATTTCAAAACCCAAGTCTTACCATTTTGTGTATTCTGTGGTTTTGTGTGTATGTGTTTTAATTCATTTTTAAAACTGGGGTTTTGTTGCTTCTTCACAGATACGTTCTCCTTCTGCAATACATATAATTGATACATCGATACTCACATGCATGCATACATACATACATAGATGTGAGAGAAACCTCTAAAAATCTTTTAACTCTGAGGTCCTAGTATTCATAAAAGCCTAAAGCATAATTTCCATGCACAAATATTGGTCACAAAAAGGATATATCTTCAAAAGGCTTAGTCTGATGTTCCAGGAGTATTCAGATAGATGCATTTGATGTTACACACACCTACCATCTTCAGCAACGAAGCAGCAGGTTTTATATTTCAATCTTGGAGATTCTTATTTGTGACAACTTACACTTGGAAAACCCTCCTGGGTTATAACAACATAACTACCTTCAAAGACTACCTGTTTCTTTTCCTAAATTATTGGGTTGACCAAAAAGTTTCTTCAGGTTTTTCTGTAAGATGTTATGGAAAAACCCGAACGAACTTTTTGGCCAATCCAATACATTAAAAAGAAACTCCCAATATAAAGGGCATTTCACAGCATTCTTTGGATAGGTGGATAATGATGATTGCAATATTACTGGAAATTATGCAAAATGAAAGGGAAACTGGTGAGGGAGGTATGGTCTCATATATTTTGGCAAGAAGGCTTGAGAACTCTTTGAGATTGAATTTTGGTCACCCCAACTCCAAACAACACACACACACACTTATGCAAATTGCTGGAATATTTATATATTTTTTTAAAATTTATTTATTTATTTATTTTTGCTGTGTTGGGTCTTCGTTTCTGTGCGAGGGCTTTCTCTAGTTGTGGCAAGCGGGGGCCACTCTTCATCGCAGTGCGCGGGCCTCTCACTATCATGGCCTCTCCTGTTGGGGAGCACAGGCTCTAGACGCGCAGGCTCAGTAGTTGTGGCTCACGGGCCTAGTCGCTCCGCGGCATGTGGGATCCTCCCAGCCCAGGGCTCGAACCCGTGTCCCCTGCATTAGCAGGCAGATTCTCAACCACCGCGCCACCAGGGAAGCCCCCGGAATATTTATATTTATGTACATTATATTCTTACATCTAGAGATGAGAGAGTAAATTATAACTGAATATCAAGAAATAACAGAATAAATAATGAGATGAGGGAATCAGGTCAACAAGTATTGGGTTGGCCAAAAAGTTCTTTCAGGTTTTTTCCATAATTAACATCTTACGGAAAACCCAACAAACTTTTTGGCCAACCCAGTATTTACTGTCAGCTCCTGGAAAGATTGGCAGAGGGGCAGGAAGTACAAAGGAGTTTGAAGATGAGCCCTGCTCTCAAGGAACTTCCATCTAGATCCAGAGGAAAGACTAGTCTACATGAAACATGTAGAGCAGTTAACTGCCAGAATTATTTTGGGCTCTTATAAAAATTCATATCCCTATGCCCACTACCAACTTACTGAATCAAAATCTCTCGTGGTGTTGATCAGAAGTCTGTATTTTTAATCACCTCTTCCAGTAATTCTGATCATCAGCACATTTGGGAACCACTAAAGGAGAGACAACACAAAAGGGTACATAAAGAAATGCTCATTTTTAAATTAATTAATTAATTAATTTTTGGCTGCATTGGGTCTTCGTTGCTGTGTGTGGGCTTTCTCTAGTTGCGGCGAGCGGGGGCTACTCTTTGTTGCAGTGCGCAGGCTCCTCATTGCGGTGGCTTCTCTTGTTGTGGAGCACAGGCTCTAGGCACGTGGGCTTCAGTAGTTGTGGCTCGCGGGCTCTAGAGCACAGTCTCAGTAGTTGTGGCACACGGGCTTAGTTGCTCCACAGCCTGTGGGATCTTCCTGGCCCAGGGATCGAACCCATGTCCCCTGCATTGGCAGGCAGATTCTTAACCACTGTGCCACCAGGGAAGTCCCAAAGTGCTAGATAATTTTTTGATGGGGGACAGGAGGGAGAATGAAAATGCTTCAGGAAATTAGAGAATAAAAGGATCAATGAGGCAGCAGTGATCAGGAAAGGCTTCCCAGAGAAGGTGAGACTGGAGCTGTGCCCTGAAGGATGGGTAAGATTTGAACTGGCAAAGAGGAAAAGGGATGGCATTTCAAGATGAATTATATAACATCATCAAAAGAATGGATATGAAATGGAACAATTTCAGAGCACAGCAACAGACCAGCAGTTGCAGAGAAACCACTGCTGAGAAATAGAGTGAGAGAAGATTGGACCTATATGAGGCAATTAGGATACTAACACTAGTATACCAATGATGCTTAGAACAAAAATTGTTCCTCTGGGCATCATAATTGTGATAGTCTTTGCAACCAGACATTCCTTTGATCGCAAGAAAGACAATGAGATATGGGATAGGCAAGGAACATGGGAGTAAATGGTAAATGCAATATCTTCTTTGGAAGCACAAAATTGCCCCACACTCCACTATAACTCTCCAAAACCATCAGGTTCCAAACCAAATGCTAAAAACTCTTCAATGGTTTCCCATTTCCCTTAGGGTAAAGTTCAAACTTTTGAACATAATTTACAAGGTGTTTTATGATCTTCCCCAGTTTATCTCTTCTACCATGTATGTTACCACTCCCTCATTGCACTCTATGCCCCAGTTATATTGAACTATTGATACTTTC
The DNA here is from genome assembly GCF_025265405.1 of Mesoplodon densirostris. Taxonomy (NCBI): domain Eukaryota; kingdom Metazoa; phylum Chordata; class Mammalia; order Artiodactyla; family Ziphiidae; genus Mesoplodon; species Mesoplodon densirostris. Next base: position 29,945,339 of record NC_082681.1, on the reverse strand, counting down.
TGCCTTTCTCCCCTTCCTGCCTTTCATCTGCCTAACTATTCCCTACTCTACCAACTTCTTGGCTAATTTTTACTTTCAAGTTTCCTCTTAAAATTAATCTCCTCCAGGAAGTCTTCCCTGAACCTTAGATTCTGTATTCTGTGTCCCTCTTATTTCCCAGAGCACTTTATACTTCCCCCATTACAGTAGTTACCACACTACTATAAATACCATCCGTTTGTATGTCTCTTCTGCTACATAGAGTCCTGACATCAACTAGGTCACAATATATCCTGTTCACTACTGTAGCTGCATTGCCTAGAAGAGTGGCTAGCACATATTAGGTGCCCAATAAACATCTCTTGAATGAATTAGTGGATTTTTAAATTAATTTATCAGATTAACAGGTGAAAACAAATATCACTGGGACAAATCAAACCACCTTTACATGGCCCTCAGGCTGGACCAAACCGAGAAAATCGAACTTCCAGTTACTCTACAGTTAGCAAAAGAAATCCAAGCAAAAATTCTGTGCATTTGCTCTTTTCTCCAATGCCCCAAGAGCAATTCAGAACTTTCATTTCCTGCTTTATCAGTGGTATCAGTGGTCAGCAAAGAGATGGATCCAACTAGAAAAATTCTTTCATGAACATTCAGGCAATAAATGAACCCCAGTCCATGATAACTGCTCTCCACCACATAACCCAACACACAAATTTGCTTTCTCAAATATTACTGATCAGTCGGGTGCTGTTGTCACACCTACATAGAAGGCTGTGGCACCCATCTTTATAAGAGAAGCCAACACTCCTGCAAGACCTGATTATTTTATACTCAAATATTACAACACTCACTTGGTTCTGGTAATAGGGTTTCAATCTTTGGCCAAACTGAGCTCAGTTGCCTCTCATTTGATATATTGCTACAATGTGACTGAGACAAACCAGAAGTAATACTGTTTAGCAGTTTTAGTCTCCTGTTAAAGATTCAATGCTCTCTAACATCAAATGAGAAACCATTTGATGTCACAGATGTGCCCTGACTAAGCTAAGGCAATACACAAAATATTTCAATTCATTCCAAAGATCAACTTAAAAGTGCATGGGGGGGCTTCCCTGGTGGCACATTGGTTGGGATGCTTTTATAAAATATTAATATTCTCAAATGAAAATATTACCTATGATGCACACTGAGTGCCACTCAAATGGCAACTGGCCAAGAAGAGAATTTTTTTTAACACTGATACGTTAAGCTCTCTGTAAAAATTTGTTTACTGCTGAAACTGGTGTACAAAAAATTAGAAATAGAATCAATGAAGCATATGCCTCAGCATATTTTTAATCAGTCTCTTGCATACATTAATTTAACTACCATTGTTATATTTTCATCCTTGCTGGAATGGGTTTTACTTTGCCTTATTTGAGCCCCAAAAGCCAGACATTTAGAAGTAATCCAGAGAACCAGAAGATGACCTGGCACATGTAGCCCACCAGCTATTTTGATACCTAAACTGTATCTCTGAGCCAAGGGAAATCCAGAAGAATAGTAGAAAAGCCAAGCAATCATTTAGATACTTGTACACGGTGGTACCGAGAAGATTTGGATGCTTCATTATTTTTTTTTCCATTTTAATCCAGATGTTTGCTGTTTCCACCACTGCTCATAGATGTTTGCCCTTGGGTCTGGCTTGATTCAATTTGCCTACGGCCTGTTCAGAAATACTTACAGATACTTGACACATCTCCAGGAGATTTCTGGCAGATGAATCAACAACAAATTCAATATTTTTTTAAAGATATACTATCATATAACTTGATAATTATTTATCAGACAGACATTTATCAGGCAGTCATTAATTTAGAAGGTGACACTTCTAGACTCCTTGACGGAACTCTGAACTTACTTGTTAGTTTAGTCAAGCAACTGTTTTGACAGACACTTTCTAACAAATTTCAGTTGTTTTGATGCCCACCCTGGGTATAGACTGGCATAATTATTATAAACAGTTGACATGATTAGTCCTAAGGTCTGGCTTTCAGGGAGATTTCATTTCCAGATTTCATTAAACTAGCCAAAAGACTCACATCTTTTTGTGTTCTAATGTCCGCCTACAAACCCGTAGTTATAGTAACCAAGAGCAAATGCTCAGCCTCAGAGGATTATCAGATTTGAAGCAATGGACTAGATTTGGCAGCTTCTCTGCTGTTAAAGATGCTTAGGGACTTATAGGCAAAATAGTCTCCTACTCTTTCTCTTCCTTACTTTGAAATGACGGTTGAAATGCCCACTTTCTGGGGAATGCCAGTCTGTCTTCCATGTACCCCCCAAAAGTAGGCAGCAGAGAGCCAGAAGAAGTAAAATGTCAGGTAAGAAGATGTACAGGGTTGATGGTTACTGTAAAGAAGAGTATAAAGGGAAGACTCCTTGTAGAAGCCAGGCCTGGAGCTAAAGCATGGGGGATGGATAGAATCTGAATTGGCAGAGAGGAACACACAGTGAATTCAAGGTGTGAGCAAAGGCCTGGAGGAGAATATGAGTATCATGTGAATACAGAACCAGGCCAGGTGAAGCAGATGATCCCTATGGCTTCGAGCTACAAATGGTTGTAGTAAAGATTTCTCCAGAAGGCCAAGATTGCAAAACACCTTTACATAGATCTGGCTTTCCATATCCATTTGGTTCAGTCACTGGGATGTGAATTTTGATTGAGGCAGTATGATAGGCAGAATAATGGCGCCCAAAGATTTCTAAGTCCTAATACCCAGTATATAACTGTGAATATGTTACTTCACATGTTAATAGGCACTTGAAATGAGGAAATTATCCTGAATTAGCTGGATGGACCCAGTGTAATCACAAGGGTCCTCATAAGTGAAAGAGGGAGGCAGGAGAGTCAGAGTCATAGGAGATGTGATGATGCCAGCAGAGGTAGCAGTAATGTGATGGCTGGTTTTGAAGATGGAAGGTGCTCATGAGCCAAAAAATGCAGGCAACCTCTGGATACTGGAAAAGGCAAGGGAATTGGTGCTCCTCTAGAGCCTCCAAAAGGAATACAGCCTTGCTCACACTTTGATTTTAGCCCAGAGAGACCCATTTCAAACTTATGACCTCCAGAACTGTTAGATAATAAATGTGTGCTGCTTAAAGTCATGAAGTTGGTGGCATTTGGTATAGCAGCAATAGGAAACTAACACAAGAGGTCTAATAAATAGTATCCAAAGGGGCCTGACCAGTTCAGGGTTTATGTGATCCAATATCCATCTCCTGGGCCCCATGGGTGGGGAACGAATAGGCACCAAAAGTGACATCTTAGAGGACTGGATGATCAGTGTATTAGGAGCCAAGACCCCACTAAGTGACTGGGAGGTAAAAGCACAAATTTAAGTAGTATTAATAACAATTATAATAACAATGAAAGCACCTACCATTGTTCTACATCTACTCCATGCCAGCACTTCACATTTATTTTAATCACCATAAGAAGGGACTGACATCTTGCATGTGAAATGTCCCCCCGGTGACTTGACCCACAATGAGGGCCTAGAACCACTGGTATAGACTGGTATCTTCTTTTAAGGATGGGGCCAAATCTGTACCATTCTTGGCTCTAGCCAGTAAGCATTCAGCAAACGTTTGCCAAGTGAATAAGTGGTTCTTCTCTCCATGTTTCTCTGCCCTCAGTTTTCTTATTTCCTTGAGGGAGTCACCCTTCTATCACGTACTTTCTCATCTTCCTCAAATCAGTGTTCCCCTAACTTGGCTGTGTTTCCAAGAAGCCTATATAAAATCTGTTCTCATTATCCCTATTTTACATAACTCTGTTTTACAGATGAGAAAACTAAGTTCAAGGGAAAGGGTGTCAAGAACCAGGGAGAGAGTCAGGGGCCCATGAAAGAAGGCTGAAAATCAGGGCAAGCCTCCAGTCCCAGCAAGGAACTATAGTACTAAATAGAAAACTGAGAGAAAAATCCAGTGGAGGACCATAGGAGGAAAGAAGGGCTGTGATTTCACAGAGTTGTGTGTGCTCAGCACTCATGCCAAACGTGCTGGGTCCAAGGACGTAGGGCAGCATAAACCAATCTAGGCTTTGCCTGTTTGTGGGTTGAAAATTCAGGGTAGGGGTAAATACAGCTGGCTTTAGGCAAAGCCTACGAATCTTCAGGCATTCCAGTCTGTTGGGCTTGCATAGGATTACCATGTTACCAGTCATCTCAAAAGCAAACTTCGACAATAAACTCAGGATACTCCAAGGGCTTCAACTTTCTTCAGCCCATGTCTTATCATATTTCCCAAAATGGACTCTGTGCTCCAGGCAAACCAACTCTTTTGCCTTCTTTAAGGATTTGCCCCCAGAAATAAGCAAACCATTTTCTAGTGAGCAGAGGAGAAGTTCTGGAAGAAAATCTCTAGTGGGTAATGTTTAGGAACCAATCCTGGTCCCCAGGAGGAGTGTGTCACCTCAGTTAAGAATTAAAACCAAATCCAAAAAAACAGCAAATACCCTCAAACTAAACCTTTTCCAAACCTGCCTCACCCACACACAATCCTGTGAGTTCCAGCCTGAGGGCCATGATCTAACTCCAAGCTGACAGGAAGGCTGCAGAGACTGGCATCCCTGAGCCCAAATGGATCTACCTTCCTGACTCCCATCAGCATCACCAAAGGGGCATCTCTGATGACCCATGCAGTTGCTTCCTCCCTCACATGGCAGAGTCATCTTGTAAAAGTTTTCCCGTTACAATTTGACAATACAACAATTCCATAGCCATGTAATAAGCAAACATGCACAGAGAGTCAGCACTAACTCTCAGAAGGCTTTCTTGCCCCTCAAAAGCGGGGTCAACTGTCCTTCCGTGTTCACTCCACCCAGCGGGACCTCGTTTGAGATAATGTGTAGTCACAGACATATACTGCAGGATTGGAGAAAACGAAATTCTTCATGCAACTTTAAATAGTATCTAATTACCAGACTACACTGCCTGTGGCATACTGTGAAATAATACATTTAGAAATTCTGTGTAATTATCTTATGAATAGCTTAATTATATTACATTGTATTCTTTGTGTATGTAAAAAGGATTCATTTGTTAAATTTGAATCAACATGTTAAATCCTGTTTTGGCATTTCTTCATTTTTTAAAAAATATACAAGGTACCTCAAAACCTGTTAGATGCTCAGCCTCTTAGAGACCCTGAATTATAATAGCATATCTACTTGTCTAACTGCCTCAACCCTGGTTGCACTTTAAAGTCACCTGGACAACTTTGAAAACCACTGGTGACTGGGCCCCCTGTCACTAATTGAAATAAAAATGCTGGAGGAAGGGACTGACATCTTGCATGTGAAATGTCCCCCCGGTGACTTGACCCACAATGAGGGCCTAGAACCACTGGTATAGACTGGTATCTTCTTTTAAGGATGGGGCCAAATCTGTACCATTCTTGGCTCTAGCCAGTAAGCATTCAGCAAACGTTTGCCAAGTGAATAAGTGGTTCTTCTCTCCATGTTTCTCTGCCCTCAGTTTTCTTATTTCCTTGAGGGAGTCACCCTTCTATCACGTACTTTCTCATCTTCCTCAAATCAGTGTTCCCCTAACTTGGCTGTGTTTCCAAATTAATTGGGAAGTTTGTTAAACATCCATGTTCCCAGACTCTACTCCAGACCACTGAATCATAACCTCTTAAGTGGAACCCAAGAATTCGTATTTTTTTTTAAAGCACTCCAAATGATTCTGACGCGCATTTCCTTTGGAAATCACTGCCATGCTGCATGTCAATATCACTCACAAAGGATACTTCCTCTCAGGAGAAAGCCTTTCTGAACTGATCTTACTCTGCTACAATTCATTTTGTAACTTTTTCTATAGGTGTTTGGAGTGAGGAGAGGGGAAAGAGAAAAGGATTTTCCTACATAAATTAAAACCCTAATAGTGGGTATGAAATAGGTTTTCTATTTCATTTGTATGAACTACCTACCCACCCCACCGTCTAGCCCAATATGAGCCCTTTGGAAATGATGACAAGCAGTCAGACCTAAAAATTCATAGATGGTAATGTTCAAGCTTCTCCTCCAGTACTCTCAGCCCTTTCCTTCTATCCAACTTGGAAAATTTGTGCCTTTATGCCTGAGATTAAACTAGATTCACCAGCTTTTTTTTTTCTAAATTTCTGGTTTATTTTTAAACTACTCTTCTTCTCTTTTGTGCTAAGATTAAACATCTCTGATAAATCTTGACTACCATTCAAAACAGTGGCAAAAGACTGCGTGCAATTTTCTTCTAACTCCCTAACAGAACTCCTTTGGTCCTCTGCATCACTTTCACAGGTTTGTTTGTTTCTTTGATCTGCTAACCCCTTTACCCCTAAGGAAAGAGGTTGCTTTTCCAGAGATCTTCCTTTGCTAGGCCCCCTGGGAGGCTGACACATCAAGGCTAATAAGTACCTAATTTTTACACTTTCACACTTTTCCTAATTATCATAACAAACACATATTTAAGAAAACAAGAACAGGCTCAGGTCTGTGATTAGATGGCTACACAAGGAGTAGGATTTGGAGCTTTTTTAAGTAGAGTGGAGTACCAGGTTGGGTCCCTTCCTCAAGAAACTCACTCCATACAATCAGTGCTACCTAAAATTCTACTACTGTGGATTTATACCTCTGTCTTATGGTCTTTTTTGTTTTTGGAGGGGATAATTATGTAATCAGTCATTTTCAACTTAGAGAATGAATTTATCAGCAATTGTGCTCTAGTATCAAGGCAATAAAATGAGGTCAGGAGAATATGAGATACCTAGGATTTAGGAGGATGAAGAACAGGGTACAAGGCTGCAGAAAAGGTACATAAATAGGAAGTTAAGTGTTCTAGAGACAAATCTACTGCCTTCTTCATTTTGAGCAGGCTGGACCCTTACAAAATTCTTAGGTTAACAGTAAAAACTATTTCTGCCTTCAGATGCCAACCCTCCCAGCCAACCCTCTAATCAGTAGTTGTTCTGTCATATTTCCCTACCTTTTGGAGCACAGGAGTCTCACCCACTCCTGAGAACTCTTGTCTATGAGGACAGATGTTGAGAAGGGATGTAAACTAGATGCTGCATTTGCTTTTCTCCTGCTAAGCTCTCCATTACTCAGTTCCCCCTTCCACACCAGCAAGGCATACACTCACATAAGGTTCATGAAACAAAGAAAGGAGTCACAAGAGGGTATGCTCCCTCTCCCTCTCCCTCTCCCACCCCAGTGTTCAATACTTAAAACTGAGAAATAATTAATTTGCCTCTCCTTTTTAAGAAAATATGTAGATTTCCTGTCATAGGTCATTAGAGGAAACATCTTACAACTGCTTCATCATAATATATAATTTTAAATTATAATTTTACAATTTTCTAGTAGCCACATTGAAATGTAAAAACAAAACAAAAACAATTTTAAAAAGAGGAAAGTAAATTTAATAATATTTTATTGATACTTAATCCCATATGTCCAAAATATTACCATTTCAACATGTAATCAACATACAATTATTAATGAAATATTTTACATACCTTTTTGTATTGAATCTTCAAAATCTAGAATATACTTTACACTTACAGCACATCTCAATTCTGACTAGCCCACAAGTTGCTCAATGGCCAATGTGGCTTGTGGCTACCATTTTGGACAAGGCAGGTTAATAGTATATCTTTCTAGACTTCTGTATGTATAATAAATATATTTATTTGTATATTTGTTGCTTCACAGAAATGGAAACATACTATTGATACCTTCATCAATTTTTTTTTCTCTTAACAACATGGACATACATCTGCACTAGCATCTGTAAATTACCCTAATCCTTTTAAACCACTGTATTAAAAGGGGAAATCGACAGTAGCACAATCATAGTAGGGGACTTTAACACCCGACTTTCACCAATGGACAGATCATCCAAAATGAAAATAAATAAGGAAACACAAGCTTTAAATGATACATTAAACAAGATGGACTTAGTTGATATTTATAGGACATTCCATCCAAAAACAACAGAATACACATTTTTCTCAAGTGCTCATGGAACATTCTCCAGGATAGATCATATCTTGGGTCACAAATCAAGCCTTGGTAAATTTAAGAAAATTGAAATTGTATCAAGTATCTTTTCCGACCACAATGCTATGAGACTAGACATCAATTACAGGAAAAGATCTGTAAAAAATACAAACACATGGAGGCTAAACAATACACTACTCAATAACGAAGTGATCACTGAAGAAATCAAAGAGGAAATTTAAAAATACCTAGAAACAAATGACAATGGAGACACGACGACCCAAAACCTATGGGATGCAGCAAAAGCAGTACTAAGGGGGAAGTTTATAGCAATACAATCCCAACTTAAGAAACAGGAAACATCTCGAATAAACAACCTGACCCTGCACCTAAAGCAATTAGAGAAAGAAGAACAAAAAACCCCCAAATTTAGCAGAAGGAAAGAAATCATAAAGATCAGATCAGAAATAAATGAAAAAGAAATGAAGGAAACGATAGCAAAGATCAACCAAACTAAAAGCTGGTTCTTTGAGAAGATAAACAAAATTGATAAACCATTAGCCAGACTCATCAAGAAAAGAAGGGAGAAGACTCAAATCAATAGAATTAGAAATGGAAAAGGAGAAGTAACAACTGACACTGCAGAAATACAAAAGATCATGAGAGATTACTATAAGCAACTCTATGCCAATAAAATGGACAACCTGGAAGAAATGGACAAATTCTTAGAAATGCACAACCTGCCAAGACTGACTCAGGAAGAAATAGAAAATATGAACAGACCAATCACAAGCACTGAAATTGAAACTGTGATTAAAAATCTTCCATCAAACAAAAGCCCAGGACCAGATGGCTCCACAGGCGAATTCTATCAAACATTTAGAGAAGAGCTAACACCCATCCTTCTCAAACTCTTCCAAACAATATCAGAGGAAGGAACACTCCCAAACTCATTCTACGAGGCCACCATCACCTTGATACCAGAACCAGGCAAGGATGTCACAAAGAAAGAAAACTACAGGCCAATATCACTGATGAACATAGATGCAAAAATCCTCAACAAAATACTAGCAAACAGAATCCAACAGCACATTAAAAGGATCATACACCATGATCAAGTGGGGTTTATTCCAGGAATGCAAGGATTCTTCAATATATGCAAATCAATCAATGTGATACACCATATTAACAAGTTGAAGGAGAAAAACCATATGATCATCTCAATAGATGCAGAGAAAGCTTTCGACAAAATTCAACACCCATTTATGATAAAAACCCTGCAGAAAGTAGGCATAGAGGGAACTTTCCTCAACATAATAAAGGTCATATATGACAAACCCACAGAGAGCATCGTCCTCAATGGTGAAAAACTGAAACCATTTCCATTAAGATCAGGAACAAGACAAGGCTGCCCACTCTCACCACTCTTATTCAACCTAGTTTTGGAAGTTTTAGCCACAGCAATCAGAGAAGAAAAGGAAATAAAAGGAATCCAAATTGGAAAAGAAGAAGTAAAGCTGTCACTGTTTGCAGATGACATGATACTATACATAGAGAATCCTAAAGATGCTACCGAAAAACTACTAGAGCTAATCAATGAATTTGGTAAAGTAGCAGGATATAAAATTAATGTACAGAAATCTCTGGCATTCCTGTACACTAATGATAAAAAATCTGAAAATGAAATCAAGGAAACACTCCCATTTACCATTGCAACAAAAAGAATAAAATATCTAGGAATAAACCTACCTAAGGAGACAAAAGACCTGTATGCAGAAAATTATAAGACACTGATGAAAGAAATTAAAGATGATACAAATAGATGGAGAGATATACCATGCTCCTGGATCGGAAGAATCAATATTGTAAAAATGACTCTACTACCCAAAGCAATCTACAGATTCAATGCAATCCCTATCAAACTACCACTGGCATTTTTCACAGAACTAGAACAAAAAATTTCAAAATTTGTTTGGAAAAACAAAAGACCCCGAATAGCCAAAGCAATCTTGAGAACGAAAAAAGGAGCTGGAGGAATCAGGCTCCCTGACTTCAGACTATACTACAAAGCTACAGTAATTAAGACAGTGTGGTACTGGCATAAAAACAGAAAGATAGATCAGTGGATCAGGATAGAAAGCCCAGAGATAAACCCACGCACATATGGCCAACTTATCTTTGATAAAGGAGGCAGGAATGTACAGTGGAGAAAGGACAGCCTCTTCAATAAGTGGTGCTGGGAAAACTGGACAGGGACATGTAAAAGTTTGAGATTAGATCATTCCCTAACATCATACACAAAAATAAGCTCAAAATGGATTAAAGACCTAAATGTAAGGCCAGACACTATCAAACTCTTAGAGGAAAACATAGGTAGAACACTCTATGACATAAATCACAGCAAGATCTTTTTGGACCCACCTCCTAGAGAAATGGAAATAAAAACAAAGATAAACAAATGGGACCTAATGAAACTTCAAAGCTTTTGCACAGCAAAGGAAACCATAAACAAGACCAAAAGACAACCCTCAGAATGTGAGAAAATATTTGCAAATGAAGCAACTGACAAAGGATTAATCTCCAAAATTTCTAAACAGCTCATGCAGCTCAATAGCAAAAAAACAAACAACCCTATCCAAAAATGGGCAGGAGACTTAAATAGGCATTTCTCCAAAGAAGATATACAGACTGCCAACAAACACATGAAAGAATGCTCAACGTCATTAATCATTAGAGAAATGCAAATCAAAACTACAATGAGATATCATCTCACACCAGTCAGAATGGCCATCATCAAGAAATCTAGAAACAATAAATGCTGGAGAGGGTGTGGAGAAAGGGGAACCCTCTTGCACTGCTGGTGGGAATGTGAATTGGTACAGCCACTATGGAGAACAGTATGGAGGTTCCTTAAAAAACTACAAATAGAACTACCATATGACCCAGCAATCCCACTACTAGGCATATACCCTGAGAAAACCATAATTCAAAAAGAGACATGTACCAAAATGTTCATTGCAGCTCTATTCACAATAGCCCGGAGCTGGAACCAACCTAAGTGTCCATCATCGGATGAATGGATAAAGAAGATGTGGCACATATATACAATGGAATATTACTCAGCCATAAAAAGAAACAAAACTGAGCTATTTGTAATGAGGTGGATAGACCTAGAGTCTGTCATACAGAGTGAAGTAAGTCAGAAAGAGAAAGACAAATACCGTATGCTAACACATATATATGGAATTTTTAAAAAATGTCATGAAGAACCCAGGGATAAAACGGGAATAAAGACACAGACCTACTTGAGAATGGACTTGAGGATATGGGGAGGGGGAAGGGTAAGCTGTGACAATGCGAAAGAGAGGCATGGACATATATACACTACCAAACGTAAGGTAGATAGATAGTGGGAAGCAGCCGCATAGCACAGGGAGATCAGCTTGGTGCTTTGTGACCGCCTGGAGGGGTGGGATGGGGAGGGTGGGAGGGAGGGAGATGCATGAGGGAAGGGATGTGGGAACAGATGTATATGTATGACTGATTCACTTTGTTATAAAGCAGAAACTAATAATAAAAAAAAACCACTGTATTGTCTTTTATTGGTGAGACTGAGGATCTTTTCCTATGATTACTGGCCTGAATTTCTTGTTTCTTTCTTTTGCTCCTTTTTCCTTCTTTTTTTTTTATTTGAGTTTATTTCTATCTCTTGTAACTGAAAGTGTTCTGCCTGACACGAGTTGCAATAACTTTTTAATATATTAAGAATATTACCTTTTACCTGTCATAAATATTATGAATAGTTTTCCTAATTTGTTTCCCTTTCAGCATTATTATGCTGGCCTTTGATACAAAAAAGATGTATGTAGGGAGGAGTGTGTGTGTATGTTTGTGTGTGTTTCAATAATGATTCAAATCATTTTTCATTTTTCCCCCAGCCTTGATTTCATGCATAGAAAATCTTTATCAACCTTCAAGATTATGTATAGATTCACTTACATTTTTTTCTAATACCATTATTTAAATATTTAATCCTTCTGGAGTATTTTTTTGTGAACTGTCAATAGATATATAATTTTTTAATACATTGCCATCTAATTGTCCCCAAATCCTTTACAAAATAATCCAGTCTTTCAAAATGCATGAATATATACTAGATCTGTATGTTATTAGATAGATAGATATTTACTAGTTTCTGGACCTTCTATTCAATTGCATTGATATACCTGGTTGTTCTTATGCCAGTTTCACACTTCAGTTACTTTTTTGGTAGGACAATTCCCCACCCCCACAAGTAGGGTTTTTTCCCCAATTGTCTTGAGTATACTATCTCTTTCATTTTTCAAGATAAACTAGGATACAAATTTGTCAAATTTCCCCAAAATCTTTGAAGTGTTTTATTTGAAATTCATTTGGAATTATATGAGGATAATTGACATTTTGCAAATATTGAGTCTTTCCATCTAATTCCTCCCAAGGAATATGAAGGTGTCCCTCCATTTATTCTTTGTGACCTATTATATATTAAATTGTAAATTATCTATGGCTAAAGTACAGCTATTTTTTATTTACTTGAAACTACAAGTTTCAAGTGAGATGTTAAAATTTCCTAATATAATTGCATATTTTTTATGTATTCCTGACTTTGGTGAATTGATCAAGTGTACTTTGTGCTTCTATACCTCTCTAGTTATTTAGAAATGCTTTACTATAGGTCCACTTTACTAATAAATTCTCTTATTTTTTATGTAACATTTTTTAAATGCAGAGAAATAAAAAGAAAACAAAACAACAATAAAAAGAATCTCCGAATCTCCCCCACCTTAATAACTCATATGAATTTTTTTTTTTTTGGCGGCGCACCATGTGGCATGTGGGATCTTAGTTCCCAGACCAGGGATCTGACCCATGCCTCCTGCATTGGAAGTGTGGAGTCTTAACCACTGGACCACCAGGGAAGACCCAGTAACTCATATGAATATTTTTAAAACAAAAGTAATACATGCTAAGTTTTGAAAATCATATAGTTTTAAGTGGCATAAAATGAGTATTGAAAGCCTCTCTCATTCAGTCTTGTACCTGGTTAACTACAATTTCTTGTGATTCCTTCAACAAAAACCTATATGCCCACATGTGTATTTATTTACATATACTTTATGAGGTAATACTAAACCTTGCTTGCATTTTTAAATTAGTAATATATTTCAGAACTCTTCTATATGTTCACTTCCAGAGCTACCTAATTCTTTCAACAGTACATAGTATTTTACTATATCAATCAATCACAGTTCTCTGATAGTGGACACTTTGGCTGTTTTTACTTTTTTGTTATCATGTGCTGACACACATGCACAAGCACACACACATGCACACAACTGCTACAGTGAATATCTAGGCTAACATTTATGAGAACATTTCTTAAAATTTTGCTAAAAATCAATCTGTTGAATCAAAACCCATAAGTAGTTTGTTATAGATATTGTAATTTTCCAGAAAGTTTGCATAAATTTACACTCTAATTGACAATGCAAAAATTGTTCATTTTCCAACATCTTTACCAACATTAGGTTTTAGCTAATATTTTAGTTTTTGCTGATCTGATAAATGAAAAGGAAATCTCATTGTTTTGATTTTGTTTATTTCTTTGGTTATGTATAATGTTGAGAATTATATATTTATGGGTGGTTTTTATTTCTTTTCTTTTGTAAACTGCCTATTTATATCTTCTATGCATTTTTGTATTTGGTTGTTCATCATTTTCTTACTGATTCATAAATACTTTTTGGAAATTAGCCCTTTGTCTGTCTTATATGTTACAATTATGTTTTCCCAGGTTTCAATTGTTCTATTTTTACTTTTGTTTGCTGTATAATTTTAGTCATATAGAAGTTTTCATTTTCATGTAGCCAACAATATAAATCCATATAAACTTTTGTTTCGTGTCTTCTGAGTTTCCCTTTTTATCTCAAAACACTCATTTTAACCTACATCTCTTTATCAATAGCAACACAAACATTATCTACTATCTCCTCACAAACTGATGAGTTGCTTAAAACGCATAATTTCCAAGACTACTTTTTCTCTTCTGTTTTATCCCCATCCTAATTTTATGGGGAGAGTTGTTAGGTGGGTACTATACTTCAGTACTTTGGGTTTCAGCAGTGTCTTTTCTTCTATTTGCTGCCTTTGCTGAGTCATTGTGTTTATTTTATATTAGGAATGGGTTTTTTTAATTCTAATTCATCCAGCAAGTATTTACTGATTTCTACTTCATATCAAGCACTATACAATATAAAATTGGGATGAGGATAAAAAAGTTATCATGAATAAAACCGATATTATCACTGTTCTCATAGAAATGTATTTCAGGGAATCCTCTGGAGGTCCAGTGGTTAGGACTAGGCACTTTCACTGCCAGGGGCCCGGTTCGATCCCTGGTCAGGGGACTAAGATCCCACAAGCCATGCGGCACAGTCAAAAAAATTTTTTAAATAATTTTTTTAAAAAAGAAATGTATTTCAATAGAATACAGGGATGGAGGTAGAGGGAAAGTAAACAGAAAAATAAAAAAGATTGCAAAATTTAGTAAGTGCTAGGAAGAATACAAATAAGGTACTAAGATCAAGTTTAGCAGAGGGTAGGTGGAAGACCAGAGAAGGTAAGTTTTATTCTGCAACTCCTCTTTGCCATGGCAGCTTGCTCTTATTTTATTGATGCAATAACCTCTCGAATGTCATTAAGAAACTAGATTGTAACTTTCTCAAAGTTATTTCCTGTTTCCTATACTAACTCTGTTTTAATGGGGCCAAATGTGCTGATTGTTCAGCTTAATCACCCTCTATCAAACTGTGGATTCTAGCCATATGTCTAGTAATTTTTCATATTCTGTTCATATTTATAAAGCAAGTCACAACTTCATCAATATCAATAGCTGGTGTGGATTTTGCAATGACTGTATGAAGCACTAATTACACCCTGGGTAAGGTCCCCTTTTTTTGGAGCAGGGTTCTCCAGAGGGCTATGGCCAGCAGTGAATGCTCTAAACAGCTGCTCAGAGGACAGAACCTTGGTGGCATTTTTGAAAACTGTTTATTTGTCTCCCCTGATACTCCCTAACAACTGCTCTGCCAGCTAAATCCTCTTTTGGCTTCTGCTGGTAGAACTTTACAGCTGGCTATATTCTGCCAGTGTGGCAGTTGCCAATGCGGAGGAAGGAAGAAGTTACTGGAAAGATCTACCCTGTTAGAGAAGGGAGGAAATACCCTCCATACATTAATTTGAGGCTGCAAAAATATGGAGAGAAAATATGCCAGATAGATGGGGTCACATTAGCAATGTCCATTCACATTACCCTGAGCCCTCTTCATAACAAGGGAAACCTGGAGGTTAATGTGCTTAAAATCTGAAGTCAGACAACCTAGGTTCAAGACCTGACTCTGCCAATTTCTAACTGTCTGATCTTGAGCAAGTTACTTGACCTTTTGAAATTTTATTTTCTCATTTTAAAGAAACAACCATAATAGTACTTGATTCATAAGGCTGTGTGAGTGTATAGATTATGTGAGAAAATACATGTAAAGTACATTACAATTCTCCAAGTCCTCTGATCCTCTTCCTTTGCTCCATGATCAATATGTCATTATCCAAGCTGAATGCTTCACTCTATAGGATGACTATTGGTAACAAAACACACCAACTGAGTCCTCACACTTTGTTTAGTCTTGTTGGCTAAACAACAAGGACTTTCGAGGACTTAGAAAAGCAGGTTTTGCCATGACAGTCTTTCTAGCTCAAGCTGAAAATGACATGTTTTCTCCTGAGTTACTATTTTCCTCAAAGACATGTTATTTGGCCCTTTTCTCCCTTGAAAAGTCATAATAAATGTCAAATGTTCAGGCTTTCCATTTATCAAATCAGAATGCATGGCATAATCTTCACAGAATCTTTTTCTGTATTCATTTTTTTTCTCTCAGATGAATCTAATTGCTGCTGTATTTAGAGTTATCTTGCTAGCCAGTACTCTCAAAGTTTATCATCTGGTTGAATGAATAAAATATCTGATTTCGTCAATATTATTTTGAGTCATTATTTAAATTTTTAAATAGTCTTTTAGTTTTCTTTATTTTAAAACCTTGTCGTAGGAAATACAGAAAATGTGAACAAAACTTAAAAAGAAAGAAGGAAAAGGGAACAATATTATTGGGAAGGGGAGTGTTCTTCCCCACTCCTAATGTTCCCTTCCATATGGCAGGATCTGCATTATCATAATAAACCTCACATATAGCTTATTTTCAAGTAAAATGTGACCTAGCAAATTTTTATGTAAGAATAACCCCTAAAATTAATTACAGCAAAAAAAAAAAAGAAAAAAGAAAAAAGTAGGTAAAAGGTTAAACATTTACTTAAAAGAAAAACACTTGGTGATTTTACAGGTATGTTATGTCATACATCCAAAGTGTAGATAATTCCTATGTTCTGTAAATTGTTACAAATCATTGAAAAGGATATAAAATGTTCTAACTCACTTTATAAACTTATAATAATCCCAACACTATGTGGTATTTTCACATTCCCTTAACACATATTAGAGGTCTGTGGCTTGAAAAGTAAAAAAAAAAACAAACAGCACCCCACGCCTAGCAGTGTCTGAAATAAAACAGACACTCAACAAATGACTGTCAAATGAAAGCACAAGAAAAGAAAACTGACAGACCAAACTCATTTATCATTATAAATGCAAAACTACTAAGTACTAATTGTATTTAAAAGAATGTTACAAAAGAGTTGTAGGGCTTCCCTGGTGGCACAGTGGTTGAGAGTCCGCCTGCCGATGCAGGGGACGCGGGTTCGTGCCTTGGTCCAAGAAGATCCCACATGCCACGGAGCGGCTGGGCCCGTGAGCCATGGCCGCTGAGCCTGCGCGTCCAGAGCCTGTGCTCCGCAATGGGAGAGGCCACAACAGTGAGAGGCTCGCGTACCGCAAAAAAAAAAAAAAAAAAAAAAAAAAAAAAAAAAAAAAGAGTTGTAATTATTACCAAGTTTCCCTTTTCCCAAGAATTCATCAACGATTTAAATCTATATACTTCATATTGATAATGTGCCATTTTACTGATGTGTGATAAATGTATTTTATCCTATCAATAGGTCAAAGAAGAAAAAAATTTGATAGAAATTCAACATCCATTCCTAAATAAAAGCAACTCCTAGTAAATAAGGACTATGCATATATTATCTTAACATGATAAAAAATAATATACTTGACCATAAAACTCTAGAAGTATTATGATAACAATAAGGATGAAGGCAATATGAACAATATTACTACTATCATTTAATATTCTTTCCAGAAATTCTAGATATTGCAATGAGAGAGAGAGAAGTATTAGAAAATAAGAAAAAAAATTTTATTTATTATAGATATTACTGCTTACCCGGAAAATCAACCAAAATTTTATTAGAACTAATAATAAAGTAAGATGGCTCAGTATGATTACTTAAAAATCTGCATCTTCCTTATATACAAATACAAAATGATGAGTTAGACACTATTAAAACTATATGATTAACAATAGCATTAAATTTTGTAAAACTTGCAGAATGAATGTTTTAAAAAACTTTAAAAAATTATTAAGTGACTTAAAAGAAGATTTTATTAAATGGAGATCCATACCATGTTCCTGAATGGAAAGACTCAACAGTATATAGATGTCAATTCATTCTCAAATTAAGCCTATAAGCTGAAGAAAATTCCAGTCAAATTTTTGGAATTTGAAAAATTCCAAATCAAAATTTTCAATAAAATTCTGTTTGGAACTTGTGACAGAATGACTATAATGTTTATCTGAAAAAATAAAGAGGTAAAATTAGCCATTTTTTTTAAAAAGAGGATCAATGAGATGTTTTATTAGATCCAAACCGTACATTCATTCATTTGGTCATTTAATCTTTAATGCAATACCACTCAGAATAAAACAAACAGAAATCCAGGACTTAGTTTAAAAAGAAAATAAGCTCTAGCATATTTTCTGAGTTGAAGTGGCATTAAGGTCTACCCCTTACACAGTTTTCCTTCTCTTCCTCCGTGTTCATCCCTAGACCTGGATATAAGTCATTAATATTAGCCCCAATTTATATCAATAGATGAGGAAACTGAGGGTGAGTGAAGTAATATGCCTAAAGGCTATACAGCTATTAAAGGGCAAAACCCAGCTTTGAACTCAAGATACCTGGCTCTACTGTCTACACTCTCTACCACTACACTATACTGCCTCAAGTCAGACAAAGACAAATATCATATAATATTGTTTATATGTGGAATCTGAAAAAAATGGTACAAATGAACTTATTTACAAAACAGAAATAGAGTCACAGATGTAGAAAACAAACTCATGGTTACCAAGGGGGAAACGGAGGGGAGGGATAAATTGGGAGATTGGGATTGACATATACACATGACTATATATAAAATAGATCACTAATAAGGACCTACTGCATAGCACAGGGAACTCTACTCAATAGTCTGTAATGACCTATATGGGAAAAGAATCTAAAAAAGAGTGGATATATGTATGTGTATAACTGATTGACTTTGCTGTACAGCAGAAACTAACACAACATTGTAAATCAACTCTACTCCAACAAAAATTAATTAAAAAAGAAAAAGAAAAGCTCTCTAGGAAAAATGCATGATCAATCAGACCCTTCTGGCACACAACCTTGAGCATACTCATGAATCAGGATTTTACTAAATTAAATTCAATAATTCGGCAAAACGTACAAAGTGTTTATTATGTACCAGACACTATGACTGATATTAGCTTAACAAAAAAAATGATGAAAAAACAAATATGGTTCCTTATCTCATGGAACTTAGATTTTTCTAGAAGGAGGTGTCTAGGGGAGCATTAAACATATCAACAAACACACATATATAATGATTTATTGTGCTGAATATTTTGCAGGAAAAAAATAGGGTTCTATGAGAAAGAAAAATGGGGGAGGACACATGATTTAAACTGGAATATTGAGGAAGGTCCCTCTGAGTGAAGAATGTATAAATTAAGCCCTGAGAATGAGTGAAGATGAAGCAGGTACTGAGGGAAAGTTATTTTTTATGTAATCAAATAAATTGATATTATCTATCCTTTTTCAAGTGTGCCTTTGCTGTTTATTATCCCTTGGCAGGCTTTCCTCACCGCAAGATGCTATAATTATTTGCCTGTGTTTTTTTCTAGCAATAACAATATACAACATTTGTATAGTGTTTACTATGTGCCAGAGACTCTTCTAATTGCTTTACATGCATTAACTCACTTAATCCTCATAAGAACCCTACCAAGTGAGGACTTTTATTATCCCCATTTTATAGATGAGGAACCTAAGGCATGAAGAGATTAGGTGACTTGGCCAAGGTCACAGAGCTAGTATCTGATGGAGTCAGAGTTTGAATTCAGGCATTCTTAACTTCAATCTATACTGTCTTTAAAATGTTACTATTCAATGTTTACACTTAGATCTTTAATCCACCTGCAACTCCTTGGTGTGTATCATGAAACTTTTTTTCCTAAGTGGTTAGTGAATTGTCCCAGTATCATTTGCTGAATAAGCATTCTTAATGCAAGCTTTAAGAAATACTAAATTCTTACATAATTTTCTTTCTTGGCTTTTTATTATTCTCTTTGATCAATCTGACTATTCCTGTACGGATACCATTCTGTCTTGAAATTACCGTATCTTCTTTAAACAAAGCAAGATCTCAACTCAGATTTTTTTCAAGATCATCTAAGATATCCTATTTTTCTTACTATATAATAGTCACTCACTTTTTTTTTTTTTTTTTTTTTTTTTTTTTTGCAGTACGCGGGCCTCTCACTGTTGTGGCCTCTCCCATTGCGGAACACAGGCTCCGGACGTGCAGACTCAGCAGCCATGGCTCACGGGCCCAGCCGCTCCACGGCATGTGGGATCTTCCCGGACTGGGGCACGAACCCGTGTCCCCTGCATCAGCAGGCGGACTCCCAACCACTGCACCACCAAGGAAGCCCCTCACTTTTATATTAACACAAAACAACACTTCTATCCATGAGGACTTATAGCACAATCATCAGAATTCTGCTATTTACTACAACTTGAATGATGCTGCAGCATTAAACATATTTTGAATACCTACTCTGTTCTGGGTACTATACTAGGTGCTAGGAACACAAATGAATAAGATGTGGTCCCTGCCCTCAAAGGAGTTCATGTTCTACAGAAGGGGACAGAGAAATAACTCAGACATGATGGTACTACAGGCTGATAGGGGTAAGTGCAGGGTGCATCTAAATCAGATGGGGAGAAAGTGTGCCATTAAGACTTGCACAGAGGACTTCCCTAGTGGCGCAGTGGTTAAAAATCCACCTGCCAACGCAGGGACACGGGTTCGAGCCCTGGTCCAGGAAGATCCCAGATGCCACGGAGCAACTAAGCCTGTGCACCACAACTACTGAAGCCCACGCACCTAGAGCCCGTGCTCCATGACAAGAGAAGCCACTGCAAAAAGAAGCCTGCACACCCACCACAACGAAGAGTAGCCCAGACTCGCTGCAACTATAGAAAGCCCGTGCCCAGCAATGAAAACCCAACACAGCCCAAAAATTAATTAATTAATTTTAAAACTTTGCACAGAGACACTGTAGCTTTAGTTGTTTTAAATGGTACATGGGAGTTAGCAGGATGAAGAGGTTGAGAAAAAGTCATTCCAGGCAGGAGAAATAGCTTGTGTGAAAGCCAGAGACGTTCAAGGAATTGCCAGTGGTTTGGCCTGGCTGAAGCATGTGGTTTGTACTGGAAAATAGCAAGATATAAAGCTTGAGAAGTCGACAGAAGTCAGTTTAGGAAGGGCTTGATATGTAATAGTAAGATGCTTGAATTTTATTCTGAAAGTAGTGGGAAACTAAAGGGGTTTAAGTAAAGAAGAGACATGATCTGCTTCCACTCATCATACCAGTCCAATTAACTTATGGTCCAAAAATAATAATATTTTATATAAAAGCATTGAAAATTAAAAATGAATAAAGAATAGAATTACCCAAGTCTGACTACAGAAGCTTACTAGCAGTGATCAGGAGCTAAGCTACACTTAGCTGATCCTAGTACATATAAGCCATCAATCATATCATCAATGTCCAGGACTTGAAGTGGACCTCTGTTTATACAGCTTCTGTATAAAGAGAAATAAAGGTCCTCTTCAGCACTTGGGCATGAGAATTCATTGAAATGGTCTATAGCCCATGTACAAAGATTAGGGAGAGAAAGTGGTAGAGCTCAGGTGCTGAAAACTGCTGAATGACCCTCATCTCTCCCTGTGCAGAGGTCTGCTAAGTCACACAGACACAAATGATATCACTGGAATTAAACAGTAGGCTCCTCTTGGGTCCAGGGATACTACTGAAGGAAGAGAAAGGATAACTTTCATAGACTCTTCAGTGTTAGGTTCTGTACTAAGCATTTTTTCAAACAATATTTCACTTAATCTTCACAGTCACAGCCTCAACAGGCTGTATAACAATTAGGACTATCTTGACTTCAATGGACAGAAAAGCTAACTCAAACCGTTTTGTTTTTTTTTTTAAAAGAGAGACATTTTTAAAAGGGGAAGGGGGACTTATGATTCATATCAATGAAAACCTCAAGGGTGAATCTTGCTAACTTCAGGCAGAGCTTGAGGCAGGGACTCGACTCTCATTAATCTGATTATATATCCATCCAAGAACCCATCCATGTGACTAGGGGTAGGATTGGCTGAAGCTCTATGACTAGAAGTGAAAGCAGAGGGGAAGTGATTCCACCTATGGAAATTTGACATTGTTTTTTTTAATAGAAAATGGTGAACAGTTGAGGAAACTGAGGCCCAGAGAGGTTAGGTGATTTCACCAATGTTTTACAGCCAATGACTGGTAAAGGAATTAAAACCTAGTCTTGCTTAACACCAATGTCCATGTTCCTTTTACCATACCACACTGTCTTAATAAATGCACCTTAATCGGACTTGTCAAAAAATCTCAAAACCGGAAAGAAATAGGTGAGGGATATTAAGAGATACAAACTTCCAGTTGCAAAATAAAACAACAATACCCCAATAAAAAAATAAAATAAAATAGATGAGTAAAAGTTATGAAATGTACAGTATGGGGAATATAGTCAATAACTATGCAATACCTTTGTATGGTGACATATTGTAACTAGACTTATCATGGTGATCAGTTTGAAATGTATAGAAATATCAAATCACTATGTTGTATAACAGGAACTAACATAGTGCTGTAGGTCAATTATATTTTAAAAACAAACAAGAAAACCAGACTCATAGAAAAGGAGGTCAGATTTGCGGTTACCAGAGGTGGGGATGAAAGGAGTAGGAATCGGATGAAGGTGGTCAAAAGGTACAAACGTACGGTTACGAGATAAGTACTAGGGGTGTGATGTACAACATGATAAATATAATTAGCACTGCTGTGTGTTATATATGAAAGTTGTTAAGACAGTAAATCCTAAGAGTTGTCATCACAAGGAAAAAATTGTTTTTCTATTTTTTTAAATTTTGTACCCATATGAGATGATAAATGTTCACTAAACTTATCGTGATAATCACATCATGATATACTTAAATCAAATCATTATGCTGTATACCTTAAACTTACACAGTGCTATATGTCAAAATCTCAATAAAACTGGAAGAGGCAAAAAAAAAAAACCAGAAACCTCAAAACCTGAAGTTATACATGATACAATCAGTCACCCTAACGGAAGGGAACTCCAACCTAGATTGTCCCAGTCAGAGACAAATTCAGAAACCTTCCCTGTTTGCATTTGGAATGTCTTTTTTTTTTTTTTAAGATCTCTGTCAAAGCAGATGTACCTTCCTATTAAAGGAAGTTCTTGGAGTCCATACTGAATGAACAGCAAGGGAAAGAACTTAGACTATCTGCTGGATGATGTTCAAGGATTTCAAACCAGATTTATCCATGCATGTGTCCTTTACTGTACAGTATTTTTTCCTGAGTCTAGAAAAAATGCACATACATGGACATTTTCTAAATCAATGTCATTAGCTTATAATGTATAAAAACTATAATCCTTGAAGACAGAAATGAATTTGAATCAGTTTCACCGCTTACTTACTGTACAACACTGAGCAAGCTTTGGTCTGTTTATCTGTAAAGATAGTTTACAATTCAGAGAGTTGATGTGATATTTAGATGAGATAACATGTGTAAAGTGCCTGGAACATAGTAAGCGCTCAAGAAATAGAAATGTAATGACTTGCTATTTTTCCTATTGGCTTATACTCCAATTTCAGAAACAAGATGACTCATGCAGGTAGATCTTCCACAGGCAGCAATTCGTACACTAACTTTCTCTTAGCTTATGTCCACAGTGGTGGCTAAATAGGCAATACTCTGTCAATAAAAACTTACATGCCCTAAGAAGTGCTCCCCATTTTAAGAACCTTGTGGTAAGTCCCTTTGCAAAATGAAAATTCCTCTTATGAGACAGTAATCAATCATTAATTTATATGCTTTCTATGTTTATACATTTCTATGTTCGGACAAGTTTTGTACTTTCTTTCAATCCTGTATAAAGGGTTATCCTGTATAACAATTTAAAGACTCTTTCAGAGACCTTTTGAACAGAAATGACTCAATTTTCTCAACCCTGTCACTTAAGGGAAATGTTCTAAATGCATTCTTACCACCTCTTTAAACAAAAACACACTATAAGAGCGGGGAAAGGCCATAGGCCTGAGATTGGGTTAGCCACTAATGTACTGAAGCCACAGAGACAACCCAGAAAGGGTAAACAATTCAAGAAGGGAGAAATGTTGGTAATTAGAGCATCCCAGCTTTATGGCATTAGTAATACTTAAGGGACACCAAGATTACACACACAGCTCAATAGTCTAGTTAAGGAAGGGTACAGCATTTAATCATGAGGAGGGAGAATGACAAGGTTCCCTAATACATTAGGATTGTGATTGCATAGCACAGACCTGCAATACATCTGAAAGTCATTTCTTTCCATTTCGTTACAGTTTACAAAATCCATGCCTAATTTTAGATATTAGCAATCCAGGCTAAATGTATAATAGCCTCTATCTAATCCTATGAGCCATTACAACACAGTTTATAGTATCATCCACAAGAGCCTGGTGGAGCCACATCCTGGTTATGAAATACAGGGCTATAAAGCAGATGGGGGTCTGGGGAAGGCTGCTGACAGGCTAAACTGAGAAAGCAGCACTGAAATATCACATTATTTGAAAGTCCATGACAGATAAGACACTAATTTATACAACTGAGACATTGTCATGACGTGTAAGGGGGAGGGCACTAAAAATGAATTTAAGAGATTAAGGACCAAAAGAGGGATGGTGAAGTGACTTTTTGTAACCCTTTGATCAAATAATAAAACATTAGAAAACAAATCTCACTGAAAAAAAGAAACAGGATATCCATAATACTGAAGGCTCTGGGACCCTTAACAGATACATTTTTTTGGCAAATAAGTGCATTTTTTATTGTGCTCGGTGCTTTGTGCCCACCTAGAGGGGTGGGATAGGGAGGGTGGGAGGGAGGGAGATGCAAGAGGGAAGAGATATGGGAACAGATGTATATGTATAGCTGATTCGCTTTGTTATAAAGCAGAAACTAACACACCATTGTAAAGCAATTATACTCCATTAAAGATGTAAAAAAAAAAAAAGAAAAGACAGGATTAAAAAAAAAATTGTGCCATTGTATCCAAGGTTTTAAAATTCAGTTGGAATAGCAGAATAGTCCCTCCAGATAACTGAAGCATTAACAATAGAGGGAAACCAACAAGAAATATCAATCCAGTGACAATTAGGAAAAAAACACAAAGAGTGATAAAAACCTCTTCCTAAATAAACTTGCTAATACTGAAAAATCATCATTAATTTGGAATACACTAACTTAGAATTCTTGAAAAGCTAGGACAGAAATAAAGTTATATATTGATATTATACTAATATTTTCAAAATATTAGTGAGCTAACTATGGAAAGAAATAGGACAGAGTAGCATGTTGAATTGACTTATAAAAATTATAGGGAGGAATTGGGAGACTGGGAATGACACATATACATTATTGATACTATGTATAAAATAGACACCTGATGGGAACATACCGTGTAGCTCAGGGAACTCTACATAATGCACTGTGGTAACCTAAATGGGAGGGAAGTCCAAAAGGGAAGGGATATCTGTATGTGTATGGCTGATTCATTTTGTTGTACAGTGGAGGCTGACACAACATTGTAAAGCAACCATACTCCAATAAAAATTTTTTAAAAAAGAATCTAAAGAGATATAACCAAATGCAGTGCATGAACCTTGGTTGAATTTTAAATTGGAGAAAAATCATATGAGACATTTTTGTAAAAAATGGGGGAACTTGACTTCGTATATTAGATGGCATTATGGAATTATTGTCAAATTTCTTAGGTGTGATAACAGTATTGTGGTTATATCGTAAAATGTCCATTTCTTTAGGTGATGCATATAGAAATAAAAAAGAATGAAATATCATAATGTATATGACTTTAAAATTGTTTAGCAAAAAGAGAGAGAAAGAAGAAAAACAGTGTGGTTGGATCTCAATGAAGACTGTACAGATGTTCTTCATCCTATGTCCAAGTTTCTGAACATTCGCAAGTTTTTAAAATAAAATTTGAGGGGAAAAAAGAATAAAATTATTGGAAGCTTTCTTTAAAAAAACAATTATATACCATAGCAGCACTAACTATAATCAAATAATTGGCATTCTAATTACAAGTAATTATTTTTATTAAAGTAGACTTAGCAGGACTTCTACTTGATGACATTGTAAACTTACTGTTTGTTCTTAAGAGTAACACAATTTACCTTTTTAAAGCATAGTTTTCAATTCATTTGAATGGCCTTGATAATTGTTCCTGACATATGAAGAAGCAGAACAAGCAGATGATAGACAGTACCATGAAAAACTGAGTGCAATAGATACACTAAAATGTAAATAATGGGGGACTTCCCTGGTGGCGCAGTGGTTAAGAATTCACCTGCCAGTGCAGGGGACACAGTTTCAAGCCCTGGTCCAGGAAGAGTCCACATGCCACAGAGCAACTAAGCCTGTGCGCCACAACTACTGAACCTGTGCTCTAGAGCCCACGAACCACAACTGCTGAGCCCATGTGCCACAACTACTGAAGCCCACACACCTAGAGCTTGTGCTCCACAGCAAGAGAAGCCACCGCAATAAGACTGTGCACCATAACGAAAAGCAGCCCCCGCTCTCTGCAACCAGAGAAAGCCCGTGTGCAGCAACGAAGACCCAACACAGCCAAAAATAAATAAACAAATAAAATTTATTTAAAAAAACGTAAATAATGGGTAAGACTAAGTGATTGAAATTGCCGGTGACTTTTTTAATTTTGTGCTGCTCTTTATGCTCTGAAGTTTCTATAATGAGCTTGCATTGCTGCTATAATCAGAGGGAAAGGGTTTTATTAGTTATTTCATATTGGCTTTCCCCTTTCAGTCCAGTCTACACAAACTGCTAGATTATTTTACCTGCAAAATCATGTCACTCCCTGTGAGATAAGTAAATAAATAAACAAATGTTTTTAAAATCTTTAGTGTCATCTCAACACTGCCTACAGAGTTAAATACAAATGACTCAGCATGACATGCAAATCTCTCCTCATATGATTCCAAATTCTCTTTCCAGTCTTATCTCCCACCACTCCCTACAGGAACCCTACATTGCAGACAAACAGCCCCTGTGTGTTTCCATCACAGGTGTTTGTTCTCAGTCCTTCTGCTTAGAAGAACTTCTGTGCATTTCTGCTTATTAAATTGTACCTATTCTCCAAAGCTCATCTCAAGTGCCACAACCTCTGGGAAACCTTTTCAGATGTTTCCAGTTACATGTGCTCTCTCCCCTCCTTCAAATCACTATAGCGTTTTGTTCATTCTTCTGTTGTGGCATTTCTCATATCCTATTTTATTATAATTACTTGTATAATTATCTTCCCCCCGCCAATACTGTAAGAACCCAAAGGAAAGGATTGGCTCTTACTCATTGTACTGCCCACAGGGCCAAGCAGAGTGCTTTTGTAAAATTAAGCAATATTTGATTGAATTAAATTAAATCCATTGCTGTTGCTACGAACATATTATTCGGCTAAATTACAAGGAGCCTAAGCCAAATATCTTGGACCAAAAAGGGAAGGTAAGAATGGTAAAAAAAAAAAATAAGAAGCTAATCTAATACAAGTTCAGAGAGGTAAAATGATTTGTCACACCTCTGACTTTTAGTTAGCCGTAGGGCTTGGATAAGAACTTGCCACATACTTATCTGTGCTCAAGGTAAGCATGTGAGTGTGAAAAACTAGAAAAAAATATACCAACAGTCTCCCAACCTAAGATTCTAGAACAGAAAATTTCACACATTTTGCTGATGAAAGAAAAGAAAGAAAGAAAGAAAGAAAGAAGAAAAAGAAAGAGAAAGAAAGGAGAGAGAGGGAAATGGAGGTGGAAGGAAGGAAGAAAAGAGGGAAGAAGGGAGGGAAGGGAGGGAGAAAAAGAAAAAGCTTCTGTGGCCACGAGAACTGAACTAAGAAGAAAGGAAAAAGAAGGGACAGCTGGTGCCTTATTTGTATTTTCTCTGAACTCCCAGTCCAGAGCACAAAGCCGATCCCATAACTAAGCTGAACTCCTATACTGACAAAAAATAAAGCATATTAAGAGAAACAATTGTTCAAATACCCTTGATAGAATAAGTGTTTACTATTCTTTGTATTTGGCATTTACTTAACATTTAGTTTCTGCCATTATTATTCATGTAGTTCCATCATTTTATAGATGGCTACCTGTTCATTTGTGAAAAACCAACAAAAACCCTTAAAACCCAAGGAATCAATCAGGCCTGAGACTCCACCTCTTAATTAAATCTTCTCTGGGCAGGCTCTTCTCAAAGACAGCAGTCTCAAACCATGACTTCCTTCATGCATTTCTTCTTTAAGTAACAGGATTTTAACACTGACTCCAGAGCCAAAACAAATATCTGCAACCAAAGCCAGAAGGAGGACTCGTGCTCTGTATGCCTGCATATGTGTGTTAATTTTTAAAGTGGGTTATAATTTTTAGTGAAGTTTTTGGATAATGAAAAGGAAAAGGTGATTTTTCTCTCTAATGAAAAGAGGAAAAATAACATTTTCTGTACCAAGGTATGAAATGACTCAATAGACCCAAAGTGACATGTAGAACATGATTGGGTTACAAATCTCAGAAGATGAATTCAGTTCTTTGAGTGTAGGAAGCCAAATACTTCAGTCCAAAGTTCTTTCACATTTGTCTTCAGAAGCCAACATTTATACTTCATCATAAAAAGTGCTCTCATGCCACAAGTAACTGAGCTTGAAATCAGATAAACAATATTATGGCTTATGTATCATACGTGTAAAACAAATTAGCTTTCTTGATTTATCATAGACAAAAAGTGATAGTTTTTGAAAATCAGACAGACTCTGCTGGAAAATTGACCTTTCAGTCTACAAACATACTATTTAATTTACAAGAGAAGTAAACCCTTTTGAATTGTATTTACCCAGTTACTTTAATAAAGGTTAAACCTTTCAAAAACAATTGTAAATGTGGCATTTAGCTTCTCATATTTTCCAAAGCATTACTTGAATCTTGAGATTCAAAAGAAACAACTAAGAAAATAACAATAAAGCAACACTGGGGTTCCCCGCAGAGTGAAATTAAATGCACAATCTCCAGATTAAAATCGCAGATTTAAATTTCACGTGTTGAAGACGGACTAGCCTCATTGGATTTCAGGAAATGTCATTAGCATCTCCTTTGGGGAAAAGATGGCCGATACATTCATTAATTCATTCATAAAGAAAAGCTTATTCCTGATACAGACTGGTATTAGTTACTGAAAGCTGATGATTATTAAAATGCAGAAGCACCATCGGGTAATGAAAAATACAATAATTAAAATCCAGGAGGTGAAATCTCGCACTAAAATTCAGAAAGGTTTTATTTTATTCATAGTTCTACACAAAAGAAGTCAAATGTGAGCATTACAGTTAAACCACTGTCTTTTCAAGTATTCAGCTTTTCACTAATGCAACAAACATTTATCATGTGTCTATTGCATGTATAATACTCTCTTAAAATATGAGTTGCACTTCTATTGTCATTACGTGGGATTTAAATTGTCTGCATATAACCAAATTTGCTCAAGGATGCATCTCATGACAAAAGAATGTGGACCTTTGAGACAGACACACTTGCATTCTAATATTGGCTCTGCCATTTACTAGCTGTGTGACTTTAGACAAGTTACTTAACCTCTCTGAGCCTCAGTTGCCTTATTTCTAAAGTGAAGATAACAATTCATACCCACCTAGGTTGCTGAGGCAATGATGTAGGTAAACAGTACAATGCCTAGCACTTTTTTTTTTGCGGTACGCGGGCCTCTCACTCTTGCGGCCTCTCCAGTTGCAGAGCACAGGCTCCGGATGCGCAGGCTCAGCGGCCATGGCTCATGGGCCTAGACACTCTGCAGCATGTGGGATCTTCCCGGACCAGGGCACGAACCTGTGTCCCCTGCATCAGCAGGCGGACTCTCAACCACTGAGCCACCAGGGAAGCCCCCGTGACTAGCACTTTTAAACGCTAAATAAACATTAGGATTCTATTCTTCCTTCCATACTTGTACAAAGTAAATAAGAAAATCAAATCTGTGTGATTGAACTAAGTAAAAAGAATTAAAACAGTTGAATTCAGTGGAAAAATAAAACCTGAGAACATGTAAGTTTATTTCCATTCCCTTGGAAAACTATTAAAATATACAGGAACTTTCATGCCAGACATTCCTTCAGAACCAATGGCAAGATGCCATGACAACTGGATAATTTCCAAGAATTATGTTCTGGAATGCTTATAAGAAGCTCACTCAATGTCACTGCCTAAATTTGGTAAACTTCCTTCATTTCTGGGAAGACATCAACATTAGCCAATTTACATCTGCATTTATAGCTATCCCAGTTCCATTTCGGAATAACTGTCTTATAAGAAAGATAGGTTATTTGAGAGCCAGGTTTTTATTCTGGGTTGTACATGGTATCATCTAAGACATATGGTAGGAAACCAGGTGTGAAAAATACCTAATGATCTCAGTACCTCTGCCTTTGATCTATAGATCTTTGACTACACAATCACCAGCAGAATAGCAATATGATTTCACAAATGCTTTGAGATAGCAGAGTGCCATCTGTCTCAGGATTGACACATCCAACCATTCATATACACGCCCCCTAGACTGTGGACCTTGCCTACTACCCCATGGCTTAAGTTGGCCTTTCTGGACTTGATTCCATTTCTGCATTGATTTATGGTATCTGCCAGACCCCAGTATTTGCCTTTACTCAGCATCTAAGTCTCTCCTGGTCAGCCCCAGTTCTAAGTTCTGACAATCCTATCCTGGTTTCTTCTATATTCATATTCCTTAAACTGCTATTACTCCAAAACAATTCCAAGGGTTTTCAGAATAGATTACACCCCACAGCTGTATTGTGGGAGTAAGGGTGGGCGGGTAGCTATACATTTGGTCATCAAAGAGAGCACATTAAAGAATGAGGTGGAAAATTTGGCCTAACAGAATTAATAGAGAATTGGATGGCTCAATATATTACTGTCAGATTAATGCTAATCTTATAATGATTTACTAACATAAAGGCAGCTTAGAAGAATAAATATTGCACTAAATTTTAAAGTAATACTAATACCTAACTCACAAATTATATTCTCTAAGAATTTATATGGATTTTAAAAATAATAGTCATGAAAATAGCTTAAGCTATCTCCAGCTTGGTTAGGCCCAGTGAACCCCAAATCTCTCCCATGTGAGAGTCGGTGAGAGAAGGATATATTTATTCATCAATAAACTTCCCAGAAGACCAGCAGTAAGCAAGCAACTATAGACTGGCCCCAGGGTAGCACCAGAATCCCCTGATAACATGCCAGATGTCTTCTCTGAGAATATTTTCCTGAGTCTTTCTTCAAATGAATATTAATGACCCCTCCCCACCTTTCAGCTATCCACAGTATAGCCATCTTACCACATTTCCCCAATTCCTAAACTTGGCCACTAATCACCCTCACAGTTATCAGTTAGGCAGAATTCAACCGTCATAAAACGTAGACCTGATAAAATGAAGACCAGATGCTGCCCTCAGACGTGTTTGTCTTGCACGGTATTTTTCTAAATTGTGTTTGTGAATGCTCTTAGATGGATGGGTGCTCTCTGGTTTGCACAGTTGTCACAACTTCCCGTTGTAGAGTCAGCCAACATCCAACATCCAATACATTATCTATTAGTCCAGTATTTTATTTTACCAGGCCCTGATGCTGGCTACTTTTTGTTGTTGGTTTCCTCTGCATACAGGCTTTGTAGCAGTCTCATTCCTTCTGTAGACCTCAGGGCAATCATAGAACCTTCTAACTAAACCCCAGTCATTCCATTCCAAAGGGCTCCATTCTCCTATTGCTATTGATTTTCATTGATAACTGCCTCCCTATATCTTAACACATAGTAAGCAGAAAAAAAAGAATGAATGAACCATATCTCCTAAGGAAACTAATGAGCATATTATTATTAAATGTCCATACAGGCCAGAGTCACTTCCCAGATGCCATGCAACACCAGAAAGACTGGTATGAACCAATCGCCAGCTTTTAGAGGGGAAGGTCAATGTAGGAACCATTGAGGGTTGGGATAATTGTCTCTAGCAGCTACAGAAAGTCACGCAAAGGGACTAAGTCAAAAGTTTCACGCACATTAGGGCCTCAGAGGAGATTCAGAGAAGGAATCTGCACATCAGGAGAACCTTAAACTAATAAAAAGGGTACTGGGCTTAAAAATGTGTTAGAGAGGCTGTGGTCTTGAATTATCTTATTCATGTATGTGTATTATTTTAAGTTAATTAAAACTCTCTACAAAACAATATTAATGTATCTTCTTTCCTGTCACATAATTGATTTAACATTCCAATGAAGACTCAATGCCTCCCAAAAGCCTCTCAGCACTCAGCTCAAAGTTATCCAACTGATCAAGTTGTATTAGATATTTTCTTCTTACCCCTCCAGAGCCACTCTCTATACTTCTCCACCCTGATCTCTGCCATAGGAGGGCCTCCTTGCCCTCTGGCTTTCAGTTGAGGCTCAGCTAAAGAAGAACTTCAGTAGGAAATTGGAAGAGTACAAGGAGTAAGGGGACGACATTTATGCCCCCGGCTCCCTCCCTGCAGGGTCATCTTGACCTGGTTGCGTCCCTCAACAGAAGGTCATTGTTTCTCTCAGCATGGCTTCCTCTATTCCACTCTCTCATTCAGGTTGCAATATACACTTCTCCCCATCAGCTTGCAGTAGCTCTTCAACTATTAAACCCACATTGCGAACTAACCCTTATAGTTCCATATACAATGTCCATATCTTTTTAGTTAGTCCCTTTGTAAATAAACCCTCCTGAAATTATCCTAATATATGTATATTCTCTCCTTTCTATGGGACCCTGACAAATTCACACATGCTTCAAAAATATTTATGAATTAATGAATGAATCCTTTGGGGACTAATGTCCAGTCTTCTCAAATGAATCCAGAAATTCCTCACCATTTAATCACATCTCTCTGTGTTGATTTACATTTGTCTTGAATGCCCCAGTAGAACATAAACAGCTTAAGGACAAGGGATGGGTAAAACCAAGATCTGATAATGAATCTTCATGTTATGGTTGGGCAGAGACTTCAGGGGATATACCCAGGTACTGGTTATAGGGGGAAATCCAATATGGCAGGCAGAGCAGGCTATATAAAAGATGGGCAATAGGTAATGGGCAGTAGTCCGGATAATCAGTTGGTATCAATACCAATACCAAAGTGGGCCCAATACCAAAGTGATAGCTGTCTCCTGATTGGTATTTCATTTATTAATTCACTTATTCATTCATTTATTCAATTTCTCACCTATTAAACTTTACTTAGAAAATTGAGGTGAGTGAGACAGTTCTCCCTCAGATTTTTAAAATGGAAAGCAGCAACAGAAAACCTAAGACAAGCTGATAATTAGATATTCCTTGAAGCTGGCTTTCTATTGACATGTTAGCAGCTAGCAGGACCCAGACAACCAGGCTGGAATTCAGGGAGTCTTCACAATGTGGTGGGAGGGACAGTAGTGCTGACAAAATCAAGATCAGGGTCAGCCCTAGGGGGATGAGAATGTTGGGCAGGCTACCAAAATAAGGTCTCCAGCACAGGAAACAAGACATTCATCAGAACCAAGATACAAAGTAAGGACTGGCTATCAGAATAAGACAGCTGGCCAATTATCAGAATGGAAGGGAAAGGTCAGGGCTAGCCTGGCAATAAAGAGAACTGAGGATGAGTAAGAGAATATTGGTCTGGAACTGCTGAAAGCCTCTGTCAGGGATGCATCCTAGTGTCAAAATGAACTGTCCCCCTCCTGCTGATGAAAGCAGTGGGGGAGGAAGAAACAGAGAAGAAAAGAGGGATGCAAAGATTACCAATTAGCATCAGGTCCATGTTGATGACTGGGATGATGACAACCTACCTCTCAGAGGGGTGTAAGAACAGGTGAGGTCTCTACAAAATGCCTTATTTCCTTGGAACACAGCGCCTTTTAAGTTCAGAAATGCATCATCAACTCAATAAAGAGAATTCAAATATCATACATTCATTTAGTCATAACATGTACAGAGTTAATGCAAGCTTCTAGAATTTATCACTATAAATGTCCTTGAAAAATTTCTCTTTAAAAAATCAAATCATTTTAAATCTACTATGGGGACTTGCTATTTAAGTAAACCATGAAGTTAAACCTTCTGTAAAGTTGAGAATTTCTTGTGTTATGTGAATAATTTTCCCCCTGATTATGTTTGTCTATTTGTATATTAGATCCCCATAAAGCGGGAACCTTTCAGGATGAGGAGTAATGTTGAACTGAGGCACTGTTCATGAGGGTTCAACATGCCCCACACTGCCAGGCTCAGGATGTGACATTTGAAGGGCAATGATTCAAGATTACATCCATTGCCTCAAAGTCCAAGCAATATATGTGGAATCTAAAAAAAGGATATGAATGAACTTATCTACAAAACAGAAATAGAATTACAGATGTAGAAAATAAACTTATGGCTACCGGGGTGGGGAGGGATAAATTGGGAGACTGGGACTGACATATACACACTACTATATATAAAAGAGATAACTAATAAGGACCTAATGTATAGCACAGGGAACTCTACTCAATAGTCTGTAAGAGCCTATATGGGAAAAGAATCTAAAAAAGAGTGGTTATATGTATATGTATAGCTGATTCACTTTGCTGTACACCTGAAACTAACACAACACTGTAAATCAACTCTACTCCAATAAAAAAACATTTTTTAACTAAAAAAAAAAAAACAACGTCCAAGCAAGAGTGACACAACTTTGCAGACAAATTCATAGATGTTCCATAGCAAAACAAGGTCTTTCAAACCCAGAGCAACACTGGGCAACAGAAAGACCGAAACCAGGGAGCATGGGAATTGGAGGAGATATGGTCAGAGAAATAGTTGTAACATCCGTTCAGAACATGAAGCAAAGATAAATGATTCAGGATAAGGCCAGGACCAGTGTTGGAAGTATTAAGAGAAGCCACCTATGTCAAGCTGAGTTAGTGCTTGCACCGGAGCTAAAAAGTGGGTAACAAATTAAGAACATACACAACAGAAGAGGTCTTAGAGACACAGCACCATAACGAAGACTTATAAAAGTCTGGAAAACTGGGAAAATGTAGGGTGACCAACTGTCCCTGTTTGCATGGCATTGAGGGATTTTGTGGAAGGTAGGACTTTCAGTGTAAACTGGGATGGTTGATCACTCCAGGTGCATCTGGTCCTGGGCAGTATTTATCAAG
Source organism: Mesoplodon densirostris (assembly GCF_025265405.1). Lineage (NCBI taxonomy): Eukaryota > Metazoa > Chordata > Mammalia > Artiodactyla > Ziphiidae > Mesoplodon > Mesoplodon densirostris. The sequence goes on along the minus strand of NC_082681.1, from coordinate 29,910,303 downwards.
CCAGGTGGAGTTAAAGATGTGGAGAGCATTTTAAATAGTCAACCCTAGAATCTCTAAATACTGTTTGATCACTACTCCTAGTGCATTACTTTCCAATTGCTATAACAAAATACCACAACTTAGTGGCTTAAAACAACACAAATTTATTAATTTACAATTCTGGAAGGCAAAAGTCAGAAATGGGTATCACTAGGCTGAAACCAAGGTGGCAGCAGAGCTATCCTCCCTCCAGAGATTCTAGGAAGAATCTGTTTCCTTGCCTTTTCCAGCTTCTAGAGCTGCATTCCTTACATGCCTTGGCTTGTGGTCCCATCTTCCAACTTCAAAGCTAGCAGCACAGCATCTTCAAGTCTCTACTTCTATCTTCATATTGCCTTCTGTCTACCTCTGACTCCTCCTGCATCTCTCTTATAAAATCTTGGTGTTTACATTGGGCCCACCCAAATAATCCAGGATAATCTTCCCATCTTGAGACCCTTAACTGAATCAAATTTGCAAAGCCCCTATAATATAGTATTCACAGTTCTGGGGATTATGACATGGACAAATTGGAGGACTAAAGGATCAGTTTGGGGCTGGGATGGCAAGCTTGCCAGAGACACAGGATGGCAGTGAGAGTTGAGTGAGCATGGTTCAGTTCTCATTCACCTCTATCCAACCCTGCCCATATTCCCCAACACTGACAACTCTCAGGTGTGAGAAAAAAGAGAGAGAAGAGAGATAAACAGAAATAGAAAGAGAGAGAAAGAGAAAGAGAAAGGAAAATGAAGAAGGGAGGAGAGAAGAGAAGAGAAAGAGAGAAGAGAAGAGAGAAGAGAGAGGAGAAGAGATAAGAGAGAAGAGGAGAAGAGAAGATGGGAAGATGCCCAGAAGAGGAACACAGGGGCTCTAAGATCTATCCACCCTCACCAGTCTTGAAACTTGCCTATCACAACTCACCTCCAAGTTTTTCTTCAATTCTCTCCTAGTATCATGTTTGTACAGTGTTTTCTAGTGCATTAAGTTTTTAAAATTTATTTATTTTATTTTATTTTTGGCTGCATTGGGTCTTTGTTGCTGTGCGTGGGCTTTCTCTAGTTGCAGCGAGCGGGGGCTACTCTTCGTTGCGGTGCGTGGGCTTCTCATTGTGGTAGCTTCTCTTGTTGTGGCATGTGGGCTCTAGAGTGCAGGCTCAGTAGTTGTGGTGCACAGGCTTAGTTGCTCCATGGCATGTGGGATCTTCCCAGACCAGGGCTCAAACCTGTGTCCCCTGCATTGGCAGGTGGATTCTTAACAACTGTGCCACCAGGGAAGCCCCTCTAGTGCACTAAGTTTTTAAATTACTTTTTAACAATCCTCACAATAGTCCTTCCAGGTACTTAATATTAGGCAGGTCTTGCAGATGGGAAAACAGAGGCTTAAAATTCAAGCAGTTAGTCAAGGTCACCCAGCTCCAAAGTATAGATCCAGAACTCAGAAGAAAGTGAAGAGAAAATCCTTAGAACACCTGGAATGGAATGGAATTTCCTATGCTTCTCACCCTAAAAAATGATGGCAGAGGAGACACACTTGCTAGTGGGTAAGCACAGAGGACACACAACAAACAATAGAGCAAAAGAACAGAGGGCAGGAATACTTGCTTCCTATTCTAAGGTGCCCAATCAAAAGGGGCTTGGACTCTAGCACTTAATTTCCTTATTCCTCACATCTGGAAGGCTAATAGTATATTATTTAGCCTAAGCTAGAGGAAAGTATAGAAAACTGTCTTACAAAACATCAGTATGGTACCAAGTTCTTGCTAGCAAATTAGTTACCTTGCTTTTCGAGTGGCCAATAAACAGTATATATGCACACAGCTATTCCACAAAGCCAAAGAGTCTGTAATGTAGAAAGAAGTTAAGGGAGATAAATGACTCAAAGGAGATCTGCAGGAATATGAGGTACAGCTAAGTGAAGTAAATGACAGTCCAGTTGTGTTGAGGCTGAATTTGCATAAATTGGGAACATATCCCAAGGGACTGGGGTCTCTTAGCATCATAAGATTGGGTGACTTTCATTGTTTGTGTTCCAGAAAGGAATTAATCTGGCAAACATTTGTTGAGGCCCTACTGTGTTTCAGGCACTGTATTAAGCTTTTAATGTTAGCTCATTTAATCTCCCCAGAACTTGTACAAGACAAGTGTTATTAATCCTATTTGAAAAATGAGTAGGTGGAGAAAGGTTGAATAGCTCACCTAAACATCACATGGTTAATAAGCAACAGAGCTAGAAGTTAAACCCAGGTCTTTTACCTCAAAGTCCTATGTCCTTGCTAGTACAGAACAGGAATTTAATCACAGTGCCAACTTCTGAAACTATTAAGCTGCCTCAGTTCCCTCCAACGTTGCTGAAGAAGGATGGGATCTGGGTAAACATAGATTGAAATAGGCACAAAATTTATTAGGCTGCTTTATGGGTAGGAGTTAACTCTCCTCACCCTAGACCCAACCTACAAAGAAACACTTCTGACAGGTAGACAACTGTATTACAGGCATACTGCAGGTAGAAGGGACTAGGGAAGAGTAGCTCTGGAAAATTGTTGCTCATTGCCTTACACCTACATCTAAAATTAATGTTTATAAATATACTTGCCAGAGTATGGACTGAAACTGAAAACCAAGTTACTCTGAGAAATTAAGCTATCATATCAATATTTATAGCTCTTTGGCACTTACTTTCTGAATGGCTTCTTCAGCCCCTTCTCTCTGAATGAGAAAATTAACTGTCTTCCTTCCAGAGGCGGGTACAGTAATGAGGATTAAGAAGAGAGACTAGGATTCCCTGTGGGTTGGCAGGCCAGTCCGAATAACTTTCAGAATTTGATCCACGTTGAATAGTAGCAAAGCTAATATATCCAGAATATTCCTTTCTTCCAGTTACCATTCCCTCCATAGAAATCAACCAGGCTATGTTAGCTTGCAGGAAAATAACCCCAAAAGCTTCAGGACAAATGCATGATTTGCCTAGAAAAGAGGAATTTGGAATGACACACATTATGGGGAAATAGGTAATTTCAAACAATTTGAAGGAGAAAGACAGTCAAATTCAAGAAACAGAAATGGTCAAAGCAGCTGTCTCTCTGAATTCTTCACCCTACATAAGAAGAAAAAAAAAACACCTTAGCCTGAATAAGGGAGAACAAGTTAAGGATTGTTCAATGGTTAGGAAATCAAATAGACTCCTGTGGTGGAATACAGAATGACTCAAATACGTATATCGGTTCCCTCTGTGGCTTTTTCCCCAGACAAGGTCAGTGCTCGCCACTCCATTTCATCTTGAATCAGCCTTCTCCTTCCAGCACTCCTTCTCTCAGGTTTCCAGTGCCCACCAGCCCCACTGTGTCCTGGGCTGGGGCATTCAATGGGGTTGAAACTGCCTCATGAGTCCAATCCCCTTGCCCCCAACACACTTTGCAATGGCAATGCTTTAGTGATCAGTAAACAGCGAATATATTACCTAGTAAATTCTTCTGCTTTAGCCCAAAAGAATGTCACCAACGGGGACATGTCAGACAATGAGATTGACTGACACAGATTTGAGTTTCTAAGATGCAGTTTAAATAGCGATAGCCACTAACTTAACTAACTGAGAATCCCTCCCACATTTTAACGTTAGATTACCGACATTCCAAAGCTTCACCAAACAAAAGAGCAAAGCAAGCGCTTTTGCTGATAAAAGTGATGAGATTTTTCTAACACTGGCTTCAGTTTGGGTACAGATTTCAACTCTTCTGGCAATGTCAGACATTGGACTGGTGAGAGACTTTTGTACCATCCCCAAAGCCCTAAGGCAGACTTGATTTAAGAAGAATTTGGAAAGAAAAAACAAGAGACAAAAAAAAACTCACTGCAGGACCTCCAAATCACCAGCTTCCCCACTCATTTGCCTTTATGAACTGAAGACCCCTATCAAACGCCAAATGCCTAAGAAAGGGACAGCATTAAGACACTCATAGACATTTCTAAAATACAATTTTAGATCTCAAACTAGACATCCCCGAGGGAAAAGGTCCAGCACCTAAACATCATGATGAGGAAAGAGAGTCTTGTTTACTTCCTGGGAAGAGTGCCCTGAGGTCCCCGGGATTCTGGACAAGGAGAGAGAGAGAGAGAGAGAGAGAGAGAGAGAGAGAGAGAGAGAGAGAGAGAGAGAGAGAGGATGTGTGTGTTTTGGGAAAGGTGGATAAAGAAGATAGAGAGGAAGAAAGAGTCACTGAAAGTGGAGAGGGCATTCAAGAAAAAGGTCATTGACTTCCCACCCTTTCTGGGTCTGGTCCAGGTGCCAGCCAGTAGAGGAAAGAGGTGTTGACAGATTTCCCAAAGCCCCCTCCTTAGGTTTGAGGGCTCCCTCTACTAAGCTACCACTAAAAATGCTATTTCAGTCAATTCACCTGCTGCCTGTTTATAGGAAAAGTCAGTAATAAATCTCCAAAGCAACTGAAAAAGGGTTTGTGCTATATTTTAAACCAAGCTTCTGCCACGTCAAGTGTTAGTCACAGAGAATGACAGCCTCCAACCTAAGACTAGCGGTATCCAGCTGAGTCAGGTACCTTATAAAACTTCCGCACCTCACTGTCCCCACCCCAAATATCAGCCCCCAAATAAAATATGTCCTAACTACGGACAGGGAGTGAGGGAGGTGGTACTAAATTTCCATAAACTTAGACAAAAAGAATTTGAACAAATCAAGCCAATCTCAACGACGTTCCCAGAATGAAGGCCTAGTTGGCTTTCTGCTGATTTGTTCTTTAATAATGGCAAGTTCTTTTAAAGCAAGATCTATCATTTACACAAGGTGGTGTCTTTGTTTAGAAAATTGTCTCAGTTCCATAAGGGAAAAAATGACAACTTTTGGTAATGAAGGAAAAATGACAATCATTACCTTCATGTTCCATCATTACAAGTCCCCACATTCTTAAACATGATCTGAAAAACTCAACAAAACATTTGGCTTAATCCATTAAATCTATTATTCTCTCCCTCCTTCCTTATGACTTCCACCTTTTACTCTTCACTGCCTTTTCTCGCTTCTTCCTCCTTCTCCTTTCTCTCTCTCCCTCTCCCCCACCCTCTCCCCTTCTTCTCTCCCTCCCTGTATCCACCCTTCTCTCCTCCATTCCCATCTCTCTCACTGACTTGAAGGAAGTTCAGATCTAGACTGACAGCATGACCTTGGGCGCTTTTCTCTTTGCAGAGGTCCAGGCCTCAAAAAAAATGTGCTGCACTGGATTTGAAATAACTAGAGAAAAGGAAATTGGAAAAATAGAAAGGGAATAGTGTTCTGACTAAGGGTAGAGTGGGATGACATTGATGAATTAAGAAACCTAAAGAAAATGTTTCCATTGGGCTAGCAAAGGGTGAACTATATAATGAAGGCCTTTTGAAAACCTCAATGTGTAAAATCAATGGCTAGCTAGAAGATAGTAGAACAAACTCTTGCCAATTTGGATTCTAGTAAAGTACGGATGGAGACAATTGAGGAAGTGGAAATATGATTTCATTGAGTAAATATTTTAAAACTATTTCTTCCTCCAAAGACTTTTAAAGTCTTAGAGAGACAGAGAAGAGAGACACAGACAGAGAGATCATAAATCTGTGATATTTGCAAACAAAGAGGAAAGAGTATACACTTTTGAGTCTTAATCACCTCCTAGTCACATGATGTGGGGTAAAGCCTCAGTATATCAGTCAGGGCCCAACCAGGAAATCAAAAACAAAATTGATAAACCATTAGCCAGACTCATCAAGAAAAAAAGGGAGAAGACTCAAATCAATAGAATTAGAAATGAAAAAGGAGAAGTAACAACTGACACTGCAGAAATACAAAAGATCATGAGAGATTACTACAAGCAACTCTATGCCAATAAAATGGACAACCTGGAAGAAATGAACAAATTCTTAGAAATGCATAACCTGCCAAGACTGAATCAGGAAGAAATAGAAAATATGAACAGACCAATCACAAGCACTGAAATTGAAACTGTGATAAAAAATCTTCCAACAAACAAAAGCCCAGGACCAGATGGCTTCACAGGCGAATTCTATCAAGCATTTAGAGAAGAGCTAACACCTATTCTTCTCAAACTCTTCCAAAATATAGCAGAGGGAGGAACACTCCCAAACTCATTCTACGAGGTCACCATCACCTTGATACCAAAACCAGACAAGGATGTCACAAAGAAAGAAAACTACAGGCCAATATCACTGATGAACACAGATGCAAAAATCCTCAACAAAATACTAGCAAACAGAATCCAACAGCACATTAAAAGGATCATACACCATGATCAAGTGGGGTTTATTCCAGGAATGCAAGGATTCTTCAGTATACGCAAATCAATCAACGTGATACACCATATTAACAAATTGAAGGAGAAAAACCATATGATCATCTCAATAGATGCAGAGAAAGCTTTCGACAAAATTCAACACCCATTTATGATAAAAACCCTGCAGAAAGTAGGCATAGAGGGAACTTTCCTCAACATAATAAAGGCCATATATGACAAACCCACAGCCAGCATCGTCCTCAATGGTGAAAAACTGAAACCATTTCCACTAAGATCAGGAACAAGACAAGGTTGCCCACTCTCACCACTCTTATTCAACCTAGTTTTGGAAGTTTTAGCCACAGCAATCAGAGAAGAAAAGGAAATAAAAGGAATCCAAATTGGAAAAGAAGAAGTAAAGCTGTCACTGTTTGCAGATGACATGATACTATACATAGAGAATCCTAAAGATGCTACCAGAAAACTACTAGAGCTAATCAATGAATTTGGTAAAGTTGCAGGATACAAAATTAATGCACAGAAATCTCTGGCATTCCTATATACTAATGATGAAAAATCTGAAAGTGAAATCAAGGAAACACCCCCATTTACCATTGCAACAAAAAGAATAAAATATCTAGGAATAAACCTACCTAAGGAGACAAAAGACCTGTATGCAGAAAATTATAAGACACTGATGAAAGAAATTAAAGATGATACAAATAGATGGAGAGCTGTACCATGTTCTTGGATTGGAAGAATCAACATTGTGAAAATGACTCTACTACCCAAAGCAATCTACAGATTCAATGCAATCCCTATCAAACTACCACTGGCATTTTTCACAGAACTAGAACAAAAAATTTCACAATTTGTATGGAAACACAAAAGACCCTGAATAGCCAAAGCAATCTTGAGAACGAAAAATGGAGCTGGAGGAATCAGGCTCCCTGACTTCAGACTATACTACAAAGCTACAGTAATTAAGACAGTATGGTACTGGCACAAAAACAGAAAGATAGATCAATGGAACAGGATAGAAAGCCCAGAGATAAACCCACGGACATATGGTCACCTTATCTTTGGTAAAGGAGGCAGGAATGTACAGCGGAGAAAGGACAGTCTCTTCAATAAGTGGTGCTGGGAAAACTGGATAGGGACATGTAAAAGTAGGAGATTAGATCACTCCCTAACACCATACACAAAAATAAGATCAAAATGGATTAAAGACCTAAGTGTAAGGCCAGACACTATCAAACTCTTAGAGGAAAACATAGGCAGAACACTCTATGACATAAATCACAGCAAGATCCTTTTTGACCCACCTCCTAGAGAAATGGAAATAAAGACAAAAATAAACACATGGGACCTAATGAAACTTCAAAGCTTTTGCACAGCAAAGGAAACCATAAACAAGACCAAAAGACAACCCTCAGAATGGGAGAAAATATTTGCAAATGAAGCAACTGACAAAGGATTAATCTCCAAAATTTATAAGCAGCTCATGCAGCTCAATAACAAAAAAACAAACAACCCAATCCAAAAATGGGCAGAAGACCTAAATAGACATTTCTCCACAGAAGGTATATAGACTGCCAACAAACACATGAAAGCATGCTCAACATCTTTACTCATTAGAGAAATGCAAATCAAAACTACAATGAGATATCATCTCACACCAGTCAGAATGGCCATCATCAAAAAATCTAGAAACAATAAATGCTGGAGAGGGTGTGGAAAAAAGGGAACACTCTTGCACTGCTGGTGGGAATGTGAATTGGTACAGCCACTATGGAGAATGGTATGGAGGTTCCTTAAAAAACTACAAATAGAACTACCATATGACCCAGCAATCCCACTACTAGGCATATACCCTGAGAACACCATAATTCAAAAAGAGACATGTACCAAAATGTTCATAGCAGCCCTATTTACAATAGCCCAGAGATGGAAACAACCTAAGTGTCCATCATCGGATGAATGGGTAAAGAAGATGTGGCACATATATACAATGGAATATTACTCAGCCATAAAAAGAAACGAAATTGAGCTATTTGTAATGAGGTGGATGGACCTAGAGCCTGTCATACAGAGTGAAGTAAGTCAGAAAGAGAAAGACAAATACTGTATGCTGACACATATATATGGAATTTAAGAAAAAAAAATGTCATGAAGAACATAGGGGTAAGACAGGAATAAAGACACAGACCTACTTGAGAATGGACTTGAGGATATGGGGAGGGGGAAGGGTAAGCTGTGACAAAGTGAAAGAGCGGCATGGACATATATACACTACCAAACGTAAGGTAGATAGCTAGTGGGAAGCAGCCGCATAGCACAGGGAGATCAGCTCGGTGCTTTGTGACCGCCTGGAGGGGTGGGAAAGGGAGGGTGGGAGGGAGACGCAAAAGGGAGGGGATATGGGAACATATGTATATGTATAACTGATTAAATTTGTTATAAAGTAAAATAAAATAAAATAAAATTAAATTAAATTAAAAAAAAACCATTTTAGATATAGTCTTTGAAATAGAGGGTATTTAAGATAAGAAATGCATTACACAGTTGATTGAGGAGCTGAGAAGCCAAATAGATGAAAAGGAGGCAACCCAGAGATTAGCAACAGCAGGAGGCCAGGACCACTCTTAGGTCTGGAGAGGCAAGGAGACGAGCCGGTGTTTCCAGAGTCCAGGGACCTCAGTGTCCCCCAGAAGAAGCTAGAACCACAGTGGGCCTATCTGATAGGAGCTGGAGCCACAGTGGAAAGGCAACCACTTCTAAAGGTGCTCCTCCAGGCTGGAGAGTAGAGAAGGGTGATAAAAATCCTGGCTTCTTCTTTCCTCCTGCTCTTCAACCCCTTATTTTCATCTCCCTTTGGCTGAACACATCCAGAAGCTAGTTGTCACAGGAGCCTGAGAAATATAGTCTGCAGGGGTTGGCAGGGAAAGTGAAAGGCAAGGAATGGACCTGAGGGCAAACACGTCCAGAACTGGCGCACTCATTTCCCTTTCTATAAAGTACGAACAACAGTACCGACCTCCCTCTGTTGTTGAGATAATTTGAGAGTATACGTCAAGTGCCGGACATAGTGCCCAGTACAAAGCAGCACTCAATAGATGTGCATTTCTCTTCTTAGTTCCAAAGACTCAATTCAATTTAAAAAAATGCCTGGGTCCACCCAGAACTAAATACTGTTTGCATATTAAGAGCCCTTTGTTTCTAAGATAAAACTAGGTGAAGCAGAAAATTTTTGCTTATATTTTCATGTGTGCTAATTTTTAGCATTCCCTTTGAAAGGAATAAAACTATTTCTTCCCATATGGTCATTACAGATTTTTCATTTTCAGACCAGACCTGTGTCCTATTTTACCAAATAAGCTATATTCTTGCCTGATTTTGATGTCTGATATGGCCCAATAAATTGATTTCTCTTAAGATATCAGTTTGTAATAGCAATGGTCCAGATCCAAAGGAGTTAATGAATTCTACTGGTGAATACTACAAGGGGGCTTTTGTGATGGAAGAAAGTCCCTCAACAAAAGGCTAACTGAAGATAAATATCCCCAGTGTCAAACACCAGCTGGGCCCAAAGCCTCCTGTTTATGTTAGAGAGGCCTCTGTCTTATAAATGTGTCCTTCAGCCTAATAGACCAGGCATGAATATTTCATCAAAGGAATTCTGGAAAACCTTTGCTAGCCTTTCCAGAAAATAAAAATGCAAAGATTGAGACAGAGGGAATATTTAAGCCTCATGCATTATTTGTAATTTGAGATGTTGATCATGAAAGGGAATTTGTGACTCAATTGCCTATGCTGCCACTTAGGAAATTCCGTCCTAAGGGACTCGAAAACTGTGAGATTTTGAGGTGCCATTGACATTTAAGCAAGACATACAGGAATGGGGACTGCAGAAACTATCCGTGAAGGAAATGCAATTTGCAGTAGCAGAGAACCTTTTAAAACTATTTGTTCTTCCTCTCCATGCCTCTCCTTCTAGCCTCCAGCTCTCCAGCTGAGGGATAAATTCCCAAAGTCAGGGAAGTTACACTAAGGAAACAAAGATCAAAACTAATTGAAGACATTTGGTTTTAAAAGCTGAAGATATTTTATAAATAATAATATCATTAATAATAATAAAGGTGGGAGAAATAGTTTCTACCATGACTTGCGAATTTTAAAAAAGGAAGAAAATGTAGACATTCATAGAATATCAGCATTGGATTAGAGACTGGGGGATTTTTAATTTTAGAATTAACTAACTTACTGAATAACTTTGTGCACGTCTCATCATTCTTTTTGGTTTCAGTTTTCAATCTGTGCATAAATGATGGTGTTAGCCAATGATTTCTAAAGTTTCTAATAATGCTAAGGTTCTATGGCCAGTTGACATAAGCTTTATTTTATAAACCTAATATGTAATAAGGAAGTCAGCCTGCAGGCAAAAGGAGCTGTGGGTAAGGGGAGAGGGGAGAACTGTTTGTATTCCTGCTGAGCTAGAATAAATAATGATCTTCTTTCTGTCAACAAAAGGCTTAAATCAGCAGACTAGGTAGACAATGTCAGTAAACTTACAAAGATTTGTCCTTAGGGTTAGCCAAAAGTTGACTCTAGTAAATATAGTCATTGTCCACATGGATTATTCAATTCCCAACCAGTTAGCCCTGCCATGCATCAGAATTGCCTCTGTGAAGACAGTAAAATAAAATAAAATAATAAATACAATACATACAATATAATGAATCTAAGTGTTACAACTACTTAGTATCCTTGCCATGTTTGAAACTTGTCAGCACAAAACACTAAGATATAACTAACTGATCTTGTCAGAGCAAGTTTTGATGGAAGAGTAGGGAATGACAGTGTCAAGTAACTTGGAGACCTACCAGGTAATGTTTCAAAATCTTCCAGTAGATGGTGATCTGTTTGTTAAGGTTATTCCTGTTACCCCTGCAGAAGTCCCTTATTGAAATAGTCCTAACTTCCCAGTATACCAGTTAGATAGATGAGGTTCAGATCCTTGCTTTGGACTACGCTTTGCTTCTTTTAACCACCCTTTAAAACTCCTTTGCCCTGTGTACCATTAACTCAGGTCCACGCAAGATGAATGCTAGCAAATCTGATAAATCAATCAAATGGGTTAGTGAGCATTTAAGGCCTAATAGTAACATGAAAATATATTAAGACATAATGCCTTTGTAGTTTAAAATGTCAGCTCTGGAGTTAAACAAATATGGTTTCCGATTGGAGCTCTGCCACTTTTATAAGCTGTGCAACCTTGCACAAATCCTTTTACCCTTCTGTGCTTCAGTTTCCTCATCCTGACCAGTTGGGTAGTACTTACCCCACAGGGTTTTGTGTTATAGGAGACAAAGCATCAAATAGACTACCTGGTACAGAGAAGGTATTCAGTATCTGGTCTCTATCCCTCTCTTCCTCATCTCCTCTTTTTCCCAAAAAAACTTACTTGTTCTAGCTCTCGATGGTCTTCTGTTTAGATTCCACCTGCGCAATTAACCAATGATCATGATAAAGGAAACAAAAGCCCAATATGTTGGCACAAAATATGTCCTGGGAGGCTATTAACTGGACTGCAACATGGCTCCATCTCCTACTCCAGAGATTCTGCTGGCTTTTGATGCCTTCAGTTTATCCAGAGTAGGTGGCAATTCAACATTTCCTGGTTTGTGGAACACTTTCCCAAAGGCATTTAGTGAAGCTAACCAACATCTAAGGAGCTGCAGCAACAAGGGACAGTAGAGGAAGGGTCCTGAGCTTAGAGTAAAGTCATTCCAAGACAAATCCATTCTTATTTTAGTGCTCAGGAAACATCTGGGCTGTCTTCCTCAATGTGGTAATAGCACATCTCCTACTTGCTTCAAATGTTGCATCAAGGCCTTCACCCTCTCAGAATAGCTACTCCAGACATTTTCAAGCAAATTCATCTGAACCTTTGGACACTAATACATCTAAAGGGCAGGGAATAGAAAGGGTCAGACATTAACTTAGAAACACCTTTGCTCATTAGGTCATTACTAGGACAGCTAATTGAATCCTCCAGGGTTTAATTCACAGAAGAGCAAATTGTAATTTTTTGACAGTAGCTGAGGGGCTAGCTGTGGCCATCACCTTTATTACTCTAGACAGCCAGGCACTCACAGTTGTCAGTGTGCCCTCATGCCACCCCAGGGGAGGTCCATTCCAATGGACAGCATGGGGGAAATGGACTAGATTTCTGATGACTGCTTGTTAAAGATATGCAACAGAATCAACCCAGGGCATAATGTTGACCTTTTGGTCTTTAGAGAATGACTTTGCCGATAAATCTGGTGCCTTGATACAATTCATGTGACATCAGGCCTCTTCTGAGTGCCACAGTTGTTAAGACACTAGAAGGTTAAGTACCAAATAAAGCTCTATCAGGACCTCTCTTGATAACAAGGAAGACCGGATGTAAGGTTGAGCTGACACAATCTTACCCCACTAATTTGAATAATATGGAGACTACTGTTCATTAACATAACTGTAAATTCCATATTTATGGATCTACAGAGCTTTAGAACATTCATATATATCCAATGATTCAGGAGTCCATAAGCGAGGGATGCTTCCATAGGTTCTTTTTTTTTCTTTTCTTGCTGTACGCGGGCCTCTCACTGTTGTGGTCTCTCCCGCTGTGGAGCACAGTCTCCGGACGCGCAGGCTCAGCAGCCATGGCTCACGGGCCCAGCCGCTCCACGGCATGTGGGATCCTCCCGGACCGGGGCACGAACCCGCGTCCCCTGCATCGGCAGGCGGACTCTCAACCACTGCACCACCAGGGAAGCCCTTCCATGGGTTCTTTAATGCAGAAATAAATATTTGAAATGAACTACTAAGGGCCAAATACACAGTTAAGCCAATAAGTGCTATAGGAATTGTCCAATCCTGAAGCAGCTGAAGTGGGCTTTGTTGGAACAGTAGGACTTGAGTTAGGTCACAAGGGAAGGGCAGGACTTAGAACAGCAAAGAGGAGAGGTGATGATTTTCCAAGTTTAACAGTTAGTCTCTTTAAGTTCAAGGAACAAAGGCTCAATCGGATTACTTCAGAGAGAAGAGAAGTAACTGTACAGTGTAAGACTACATGGGGAAGTAGGAAATATAGAAAATGGTCTCAGCAGCCCCACAGCCTTGTGTGAACCTGAAATATCTTTTAGGATGTGCAGTCTTAGTAATTGAATACCAAGTCTAAAAAATCTAAGTAACCAGACAAGTAGGCATCTATTACTTTCAACTCTAATCAGACTTTACATCTTCAACTACTTTCACCTTGTCTCTGTTTTCCTCTCTACTTGCATTTTTCCATGTTCCTACTCTCCTGAAATGACTTGATAGTCTCTCTGTCAACTATGTCCATGCTTATTTGTAGCTTCTGATTATTCTAACATCTTGTGTGTCTCTAGTTTCTTGCCCACTCTACCATCTACTGATACACTGTGTTTTTCGTACATGTGACACAACACAGAGAATCTAAATGGGCTGGACTGTCACTACTGAGTTTCAAGCACCACTTTTAGGAGAGCTCTTATGCTGAGCCACCAGTAGATCACTGACCTGTCTGGATGACTGAGTTTGGGTAAGGCCCAATCAGTTATGGCTGGGATGATAGGATATTTTGGCCTAAAGCATGGTGGTGATCCATGGGGAAGTTCTCAAAAGGAGCCATGTGAATGACTTCTCACAGTGGGTAGTATATCTGGTCCCATCTTTCATAGTCTGCTAACTGAGCTGGAGATAAGGTTGCAATTTACAGATGATGGAGAAATAATGTGTAGATGAGTGTTGGTTTGCTAGGGCTGCCATAACAAAATACCACAGACTGGATGGCTTAAACAACAGATAGTTATATTCCCACAGTTCTGTAGGCTGGAAGACCAAGATCAAGGTGTCAGCGAGTTTAGTTTCTTCTGAACTCCTCTCCTTGGCTTACAGATAGCTGCCTTCTCTCTGTGTCCTCACTTGGTCTTTTCTGTGTGTGTGCACATCCCTGGTTTTTCTCCATGTGTCCAAATTTCTTCTTCTTATAAGAACAGTCAGATTGGATTAGTACCCACCCTAACAGCCTCATTTTAACTTAATTCCCTCTTTAAGGGCACTATCTCCAAATATAGTCATATTCTGAGGTACTGGAGATTAGGGCTTCACCATATAAATATGGGGGAGGGGACACAGTTCAGCCCATAACAATCAGCATGACTGAAGAGGAGGTGAGGGAATGGGGGAAGAAAACAATGTTTGTTAAGCACCTGCTATAGGAGGTACTATGCTAGGTGCTTCTGTAAAGGTTTTCTTGTTTAATTCTCAAAAGAACTCCCATGAGATTAGCACTTTTTATTTGAATTTTATAGGAGCAGAAACTGAAGACCAAATAGCTTAAGATTATACGGCGATTGAGCTGAAATTCAGCCTCAGGTATGAATTACCACCACTACAGCATTCTTGCCACTACACACTGTCACCTCCCAGGGCTACTTAGGTGCACTTGGAAATGTAAGAATTAACTATATAGGGCTTCCCTAGTGGTGCAGTGATTGAGAGTCCGCCTGCCAATGCAGGGGACACGAGTTCGTGCCCCAGTCTGGGAAGATTCCACATGCCGCGGAGCGGCTGGGCCCGTGAGCCATGGCCGCTGGGCCTGCGCATCCGGAGCCTGTGCTCCTCAATGGGAGAGGCCGCGGCAGTGAGAGGCCTGCGTACCGCAAAAAAAAATAATAATAATAAAAAAAAATTAAGCATATATTGCCATTTATTGCATTATATATTACTATATACTGAGATTCAGAGAAGGCTCTAAATATCAGTGCAAGCAGTATGATAGAGAATCACTGAAGTATTTGAACTGGGAAGAGAAAATACTGGAAAGGAAAGTGATGTTCTAGGGAAACTAGTAAGAGCTAACTTTTATTGAGTGCTTATTATGTGTCAGACATTGTAATAAGTGCTTTACATGAATTAACTTATTTATTCATCCCAACAACCTTGAGATAGATATTATTACTATCTCCATTTTACAGAGGAAGAAATTGAGACAGAAAGGTTAAGTAATTTGCCCAAAGGTCACACAATTTGTAAGTGGCAGAGCTGGGATTTGAACACGAGCAAGCAGTCTGGCTCAGAAATTAATCTGACACATAGTGTGAAGGAAGAAATATAGGAAGAAGAGTCTGGACTAGAGTGGCCCATTTGGAGGTTACTGTAAAGTCTCAGTTCAAGATGATTAGGGGTGGATCAGAGTGATAGAGGTGGAAAAGAAAGGATCAATTTGAGAGACACTGGCAAAGAACCTCTGCTTCTCAGTATTAGGAATGGGACATCTGCAGGGCAAGAGAAAGTGTCGCTTGTCTACCAGTTCTCTGTAAAACCTAGCCCTAGGTCCCCGGCCTATTCATCCATGACTAAAATAGAAAGAAAAAAATGAGAGTCCTGCAGGTGTGTTTCTCTAAAGAAATAGCCTAAACCCACATGACTTTTTCTTTCCCATCAAAAGGTAGTAATTTTCTAATCTCAAGGAAAGAGGCACTTGCTACCACTGAATAAGAGTCTAACTACCATCTACTGTATTTACTGATGATTTATACACAGTGGTTTCCTTAGCAACAAGGAACTAACAACTTGGTTGTTTGGAATGAAAATGAAATTTCTAAGATTTCAGAAATTATATTCTAAAAGGATGCAGTATCTCATACAGAATCATGCATTTTGTTAGTATTAAACAAGAAAATCGAACGTACTTGAAAAAAGATATTGAAAGTTGCTTCTATGACTGTTGACAACCTCTAGCCTAATCAAAGTGCACACATTTCACAAAATTATGAGATTCCGTTGGAAAAACGTTTAAAAACGAGTTTGTTAACTGACACTCTTCAAAATAGCTCCATTTGTCATAGAAAAATGTACCCTTATTTTTTCCCACTTCATATTCATTCATTTGAAAATGAGAGTGAAAAGGGAAGGCAATAAATGTTTGGTAAGTGCCCCCTATCTAGGTACTTCCACATACATGATCTCTTTTTAGTCTAAAGATTGCTTTCATACCATACATTCAACCTAATCATTTTGTTTCCTGCCTCTAGGAAAGACATTTCCTAACAAACACATTTTACTTTGGTAGAAAAAAACTGGAGGTCAAGTGTAGCCCGTCCATTGGGTGACTGCATTTTGATTGGCATTCAAGGATGGATTCAGGTTTTGTGCAGCAGTTGGTGCACTTGGGGCTCCAATGACCTAATGGCCAAAATGGTCATTGCTTCAAGGCAAAATACAGACGGCAAGAATATCAGAAGAGCACCGAGTCAAACAGCTCTGCCAAATCCTGTTGCCATGCTGACGATACCCTAAGATAGAATGGATAGAAAGCAAAGAGACTTCTACCTTCTCAGGCTTCTGCTGGAACCTGGGAGTGGTGATTGAGAGCTGTAATGACTATGATACACAGCAAGTTATTTCAGATGAGAATCCTCTTTGCCTGCAAATATCACATTTTTAAAATTAGTGATCCTATGCAGAAAATCACAAACAGGACACATTTTATCAAACGTATCAATTCCAAAATGCTCGGAATCAGTACGTACCTGGATATTGAGGGAAGCCTGAAGACCAGTTGTGCTTTCTCTGATTATATATCTTCTTTATTTTCTTTACAAGAAAGCTATTACCAGGATAATTCATTGCAAAGCACTATTACTTTAAAGAGCAAATCTTGGCTTTTCCTTCCCCAAGCCAAGTTCAATAGGAATCACTGCCATCATCTTTAGTCTATGGGAAGCCCCTTGAGGAAGATCATCCATCCAAAAGCAACAAAGTGGCCCCTCTCTCAACTTTGTTCTGTCCAATGTCCCGAGTCCCCAATGAAATTGTAACTGGCCCTCCAGCACTTAATTTTTCTTTCCAGTCCTTCACAATACTTGTTTCTCTCGCACGGAAAATCATTGAGAGCTATAAATTTCAAAATGCTACCGTGCATTTAAGAAACAATGTTTTGCCAAAATGAAATCAGATTCTTTGGAGTCGGGCAGTTCTGGATTTCAGCCATTTTATTCACTGCATGAACTTAAGTAATTTAATCTGCGCCTCAGTTTCTTCACCTATGAAATGGGAAAAATATCTCTTACCATCTAGGTTATTGCAAGGACTAAATGAAGCAATGTACAGTGCTAAGTATTCACCTAATGTAAGGTGTTAAAATATTAATATTAATAGATTTCACCTATAGAAAATGTTATATTTTTCCTTTCTATTTTGCCCTTCATTATAGCAAAACTAAAAGAATAATGAGAACCAATTACAGGTGTCCATATTTTGTCATGTTTCTCCAACTCACTGCAAGGCAACCCCTTTCCTGCACCTTGGAAAGTAAGTCAAAACTGATTTTTACTCAAGTCTTTGTACTTGTACATGAGTATAATGCATGGCTCTAGGCTTAATCATTCAGATACATCAGGTTCAATCTAGGGCATTAATACAGAAATACTAGATAGAGCAAGCATGGATTTCCCTGGTCACAGGCCCACACGTGATTTAAAAACAAGTATCCTTCTCTGAGTCACCATTCTGCCTAATGCAGAAGATTTATGTCCAGGTAAGTTCAGTAATTTCTCAGTCAGTTCAAGTTGTATCCTCAGTCATAATCACAATTTTTCCCTCTGTTTCATTCCTTCCCCAGGATGAATGATCAGCTCTCGGTATGTTTGGGAGTGAGGAGGCAGCTAAAGGGAAGGCCACTGTGTTGGACTTGCTTCCTTACTGCTCCAGATATAACTCATCCCATCTGTTCCTGGGTACACATGCTGCATAATATTCCCCCTGAATTCTGTATCAGTTGACGTTTGCTATTTAACAAGCTACCTCAAAACTTACTAGCTTAACAGCTGCATAGCACAGGGAGATCAGCTCGGTGCTTTGTGACCACCTAGAGGGGTGGGATAGGGAGGGTGGGAGGGAGACTCAAGAGGGAGGAGATACAGGGATATATGTGTATGTATATGTATAGCTGATTCACTTTGTTATACAGCAGAAACTAACACACCATTGTAAAGCAATTATACTCCAATAAAGATGTTAAAAAAAACTTACTAGCTTAAAATAACAACCATTTATTTAGCTCACAACTCTTGTGGGTAAGCAATTTGGGCTGGACTCATTCACGCATCTACAGTCAGCTGGCAGTCAAGGACCTCATTCACAAGTCTGGAGATTAGCTGGCTGGCAGATGGGATGAGAGGGTAACTGGACCACATGTCTTTCATAATCCAACAACCTGATCACAGAGTGATCAGGAGTTCCAACAGAAGTAAGAGAAGGCAAACCCCAATGTGTAAGCACTCCTTCAAGTGTCTACTTGACGTCACATCTTATGTTGCCTCATTGGCCAAGTCAAAGAGTATAGAAACAGAAAACCATGGATAAGTTAGAAGTCATTACTGCATCAACCCACCACAAATGGAAATTGCTTTTTAAATGGATATTTAGCTCCCACTTAGCTCTCCTGTGCTGATAAGCCAGTGAGAGGTATTACATATCCCAACCCATGGCAGAGAGTGTTCATATCATACACAGAATCCTCTCATCCTGGATAAAAGTATCTTAGAAACACATTGGTTCACTTTCCCTCAGATAACTTCCCCATTCAATTCAGGGAACCACAGGACCTTTTCATATGGTCTCCTGTGTCCCTGGAGGATTCAGAAAACTTAGGGGTTGAGGGTTGGCAGGTGGTGAGAGTAGTGGAGACTTACCTTTGACCTTTTCTTGCCTAGCCTGCCTCACAGTACAGCTCTACTATAAGACTGCTGCATTGGATTGAAAGGAAGTAGATTGCTCAACCAGGCTTCACAGATCACTTCCCAGATCACCCAGGATGTAAAGCTTAAATCCTTCATCTTTGGTTTCCTCAAACTTTAAGTGGAATTTCCATCATGTTTCACCATTCTTCAGATCTGACCCAACAGGATTGGGGGAAGAATACAAGGACCTCCAAATACATATCTCATCCTCTTCCTACCTCTCCAAAACCCTCTGCTCTTATCATTCCCTGCTTGAAATGTCTTGTTTTGTATGTGCACGTGTGTTATGCATGCGATGGGCATGAGGAGAGTATTAAAAGGCAGGAGAAACCCTGTTCAGATTGATCTTGTAGTCTTCCTAACTTTTTCTCAATTATACTTAAACCAGCTGCTTTTTTTAGCTCAGGGGCTAAAAATTTACCACCTTCATTTTTGGACCTCATCCTAATAACTACCCGTATGAATTCTGAATCTTTACAAATGGGACCTATTTATTCTGGATGCACAGATTCTGGTCGGAGACTCAGTTCCCCTCTGAATTCTGCCACAACAAAAGGCAGAGCCTCCACAGAGCTTCAGTTAGTCTTACAATGTCCTTGTATAACTTGGTGTGTGTGGCGGGGAAGCAGTGAGGGAAATACCTATGTAGAGGAGTCCAAATGCAATGATTTACTATGGAGAAAAATGTAGAGGCATAATACCTTGAAGTATTAACAGATGGGTTTTCACTCTTTTTTACCCCTCATTACCCCTCAACATTTCCCATTAAAATCAGACCTTGAGGCTGAGACTTATTACCTCGGGCAAGGGCCCAATGCATAAAACAAACAGTCACATTTTTGGAGTTTATTTTGGAATTAGACCTCTGAAACCCTTGGCAGAGCCACTGTCTGAATAGATAAAGCTTTGGATTACAAAACCCAAGATTTTTGAGAGAGAAAAAGGTTTTGAGTTTCAAAAGTTTAAAGACTTAGTGCAGAGACTTAGAACACAAAGATTATCTTACAAACAAGAGTGTTGGGAAGAATTTATGATAAAAGAAGAGCCTATTTTCCACATCCAAAATGAAATTAACTTAGATTGGCTGAGGAAGGGAAGAGAATTGAGACTAATTTCTGGGAAGAGGGGTGATGAAAACCCCAGAAATATTTGGGGAATATTGAGAGCAGAGACCTGTGGAAGCTCAAGAAGGCAGCAAGCCTTGCAAAAATGGTGGCCAGACACATCTAGATAGAGAGGACCAGAAAGTCTTCCAACTCTCCTAAGACCCCAGAGGGTGATGCGAAGATATGCCAAAGTTATCTGTGCCTTCAAGAAGGCTACAAATGGCTGAGAGATGTGTAGGGCCTCATAATTTTAACAAGGAAACAATGATAATGAATTCCATGTCAATCAGGCAATGTGTAGGTCTGGTAGAACTGTGGACATTAGGCAACACTGCAGCATGGATAAAGACCAACAGCCCAAATGTAATAGGAGCTAAATTTCCCTCCTCAGACGTCAAAAGAAAGCAGAGAAGGAACGCAGACAAAATACCCTGCCTTCCACTTTGGTACTTAGATACTACCCCATAGAATAAGAAGGGAGAAGAGGAAAACCTTGATTTGTACTGATTTTTTACTTGAAAAAAAATACTTAATCACAAATTTGACCAAAAGCACCTTGATTGTCAACGTTAAGATTTCTGAGACTGGTACTTCCCTAGCAGTCGAGTGGTTAGGACTCCAAGCTTCCACTGCAGGGGGGTCCGGGTTCGAGCCCTGGTCGGGGAACTAAGATCCCACATGCCACACAGTGCGGCCAAAGAAAAAACTTTTCTGAGACTGAACAGAATGTGAGCTTCAAACAGTATTGGGGGAGGAGAATCACATCTTTAGAAACTTGAATTGGACTATGAAAATCATACCTACAGGGTGTATTAGTTTTCTATTGCTGCTGTATTAAATCACTACAAATTTCCTGGCTTAAAACAACACAAATTTATCATCTTATAATTCTGGAGGTCAGACGTTCTGAAATCAATGTGTCAACAGGGCTGCTCCAGGAGAGAATCTGCTTGCTTGGCTTTTCCAGATTCTAGAGAACCAATTTTGGTCCTTGGCTCATAGCCCCTTCCTCCATCTTCCAGCAGCACATCACCTTCAACTCTCTCCTCTTCTCTCCTCTCCTTCCATCATCACATCTTTTTTTGACGCAGACTCTATACCTCCCTCTTTGTCTTATTAGAATCCTTTTGATTATGTTGGGTCTACCCACATAATTCAGGATAGTCTCCTCAATTCAAGATTCTTAATCACATCTGCAAAATCCCTTTTGCCATCTTAGGTAACATTTACAGGTTTCAGGGAATAGGTATGGATATCTTTAAGAGGCCATTATTCTGGCCTCACAGGATAATCTGAGCTATGACCCAACCGAGGAAGCCTCACCCTAATATAGATCACCCATAAAGCCCAATGCCTAGGAGCACAGTCTTCTACACAAGGCTAATGGTCAAGGCTGATTTTCAGCCATTATGCACTGGTATGGCCCTACCAGTGGTTCACGGCCAGAATCTATACTGATTGGTTGGTGCCTGTGCTGTATTAGCTGTTAAATATTTTGACTATCACCCCTGATGACAAGGACAAGTTGAGAAGTATCACCCTTATGGTGAGAGCAATTAGAGCTAATCCCTTGAGCAAGGCAGCATACAGAGCTAAGTGGGCTGAATAAGGCAGAGATTTAAATGATTACCTGGATGAAGGAAGTAAATAAAAATGATTATGTTTTCTATACATATGTCCTAGATACCATCTAAAACAGACTAGTGTTTCCAGTAATCAAAAAGCATGTAGTACATCTCTCCATGTCCTCTTCCCTGTAATTTCTAAAGAAGATGTACAAGTGACAAAATTCTCAGACCCCAAGGGACATATTTATTCAGTCTTTCAACCATCTTCAGTAAGTGTTTCCTCAATGTCAAGACTTATTCTAGGTGCTGGAGATGCAGTGGTGAACAGTACCAGACAGTCTGGCACAGTGTTCTCAAACTTCAGTGTGCAACAGAACTGTTTAATAAAATATAGCTTCCAGGGCTGTGCTAAAAAGACAAGTTCCTGAGCATCCCCCTGCCCACTCCACAAGAATCTTTTTTCAGAGGATTTGGGGCAACTCAGGAATTTGCATATTATAAATTATTGACAGTTGGAAGTAGAAATGTTCTGGTGAAAAGGGCTCCCTTACAGAGAGGAGCTCATCATAGTGGTAATGGCATAAAAGAATCCTCAAGGTTAATCACTTACCATCTGTCTTCATTTCTGCTGACCCAACCCATGAGTTGGGTAATACAAATACAATGAGACTCAGTTTATATAGAAGCTCACATGTCTACCATCACCACTCGGAATTCCCATGTGGTCATTTGTTAATTTTGATCAACACTGTAAATCTTGTATCATTGTCTGCTTATTTATTTCAATAACTCTTGGAGTAGTCTAGATCAGAAAGTAATTAAGTGACTAGTCTCTAGATTAGAAGATTCTCCTCATGGTTTTTTACTTAGAAGGCAGGCTGATCATTCTGGCTTTCAACTATTATAAAAAAGACAGACTGTACTTTATTGTGCTAGAGGTCTTATTTGCGTTGGTGACTAGGACACTCAGGAAGTTTGACATTTCTAGGTAAAACATGTTCCGCTGACAGATTCTTCTAAGGGAAACTGGCCCCCCAACAACTCTTGTTAAGTTGACAGTGAAACACATGATTTCACCTTCCTAGCTACAGTTGTTTAGAGATGGACACCTAAACCAGAGCAGTTCAGCCACAGACTTATAACTGACCTATGGCATGGCCTGGCATAAAGAGATCAGCCCTAAAAAGAGGTGAGGTAAGCCAATAATTTCTTTTCTTGGTCTTTTTCAAAACAATGTCATGGTGGGAAATTGCAAGTTAGCTATAGGAACCGAGCTTAAAGGTCATTAACAATCTAGGTTTTGTGCAGCATAGAGCTTATACCATTGGGGCAGGGCAGAAAAACTTGAAGAAAAAGAACATGAAATTTAAAACTAGGCACAAGGCCTTGGAAGGGACTCATGCAAGTGAGGAGCCATGGAGCTTAAGCTCTTTAAGTAGTAATGTACTAGGGTCAATCCATATCCATTTGTAAAAGGCCAATGTTAAATTTTCAGGAATTTTGCAAGCTCATTCATGTCATATTGGTAACTTGAAATCAGCCATGGTGGGAATATTCAAACCTCATAAATTGGCAAATGTGACAAACCAGGACATTTTCCCTCTCCCCCACCCAAAGAGCTAGTTATTAAATATTACAGGTAAAAAAAATATCTACAGGTATATCACTACATTATTTTTTGATAGGAATTCCACCTCTGGCCATTAGAAAGATATGGTTGGTGAGACCAACCAAAGTCATTAGTAAGATGAGTAAGCAGAAGATGCCAAAGAGAGGAGAAAATAGAGCAGATTCACAGAGATAGGCAGAGAAATAATGAGAGAAAATCCATGCCTGCGAAAGAATCCTCCTTTGTGGATGGTATTTTAGTTTAGTTACCAGCTCCAGTGAAGCCTGGCTGCATTTCATTTTCTTTATTTGGATTTGAGTGACACCTTCCTTTATCCCTCAAATCACCCTCCCTTTACTTGAATTAGCAATCAAAAGAGCTTTAACCCACAATATTAATGAGACTAAGAAAAATCAAGGATTCTTTATGAAATTGGCTCTTCAGTCACAGACTAGAACTCTTAACCAGGACAAGAGTCTTGAAAATATATTTCAATGGGTGGGAAATTATGGATGGCTCATAGCAAGTCCACCCCTTTCTTGATAAGTAACTATTTTGAATATGTGAAGTTTGAGATGCCTATTAGATATTAAGATGGAGATTTCAAAGTTAACAGTTACAAATCTTGAATTTAGAGAAGTCAGGGTTGGAGATGCAAATTTGGGGATCATTGGAGATACAGATTTGGGGGTCACTGGCACATAGACAGTACTGAAAATCATAAGACTAGATAAAATTACTTAGACAGTATAGAGAAAAAAAGGTGGGCCAGGACTGGGTCCTGGGGGCATTTCTACATTTAGAAATAGGGCAGAGGAAAGGAGTTAGCAAAGCAGCCACTAGTTATGAAGGGAATATGGTGTCCTAGAAACCAAAAAAAGAAATGTTTTCAAGAATAAGGTAGTGGTCAATCGTGCCAGATGTTTATGAGAGGTCTATTAAAATGAGGATTAAAAAATGGCCACTGGATTTGGAAACAGAAAAGTCATTACAATATTAAAGTCAGAAGCTCGATTGTGGTAGGTTGAAGAGAGAGGATGGGTTATGAGGAAATAGAGACAACAACTACGAAAAAATCTTTTTAAAAAAGTTTTGTAAATGAAGGGGATCAGAAAAAATGAGGTGGTATCGAGAGGGAGAGATGTGAAATCACAGGAAATACAGGAACATGTTTATATAGACAGAGGGAATATTCCACGATAAAAGGAGAATTGAGGATACAGAACAGAGAGAAGACAATATCAGGTGAAAGTCCTTGAGAAGTCAAGAGCAGATCAGATACAGAGCAAAAGTGGAGGGATTGCCTTTGATAGAAACAAAGAATATACAAGTTAGATAGATTTAATAGTAGAAAGGTGAGGGAACTCCCATATAACAATGTATTTTTGATGGGGGGGGGAGTGTTTCAGAAGTTTCAGCAGAAGAAAATGAATGAAATGACTGTTTCAAAGAGCAGAAAGTCAAATGTGTGAAGATAGTACAATAGAATGCCCAGGCAGTTGTTAAGTTTGAAATTTGAGGACATGAATTTAAAATGAAACCCGTTAGCATGTGGATTAGTTTTCTACTGATGCTGTAACAAATTACCATGAACTTAATGGTTGAAAACAACACAAGTTTATGTCACAACTCTGTAAGTCAGAAGTCTAGCGTGGGTCTCTCTGGGCTAAAGTTAAGATATGAGCAGGCTGCCTTCCTTTCTGGAGGCTCTAGGAAATAATCCATTTCCTTACCTTTTCCAGCGTTCCTTGGGCCAACCACACTCCTTGGTTCACGGTCCTCTTCCTCCATCTTCAAATCAAGCAATGGCAGGACCCCCACTTACGTTGCATCTCTCTCCCCTTCTTCCATGGTTGCGTCTCTCTCTAACCACAGCTGCGAAGGGTTATCTACTTTTAAGCACTCATGGAATTAGATTGGGCCCACCTGTATAATCCAGGTTAATTTCCCCACCCAGGATCTGTAACCATAATTACATCTGCAAAGCCCTTTTGCCATGTAACATTCACAGGTTACTGGGATTAGGGCATGGCTATCTTTGAGGGGCCATTTCTCTGCCATGCACAGAATGTGTATATTTCCCAGTAGTGTCTGGCTGCTTGTGTGCAGGCCTGGAATAGGCAGAGAACAGGATATTAACAGGGTTTGTGTTTTGCAAGCAAAGGACAGCTGAGTGAGAGACCGGCAAGAGTTGAATAGGTGTGCAAGGAAATGACTCGATAATTAAAAACAAGATTTTGGAAATGGTTCAGTTTTTGGTAAGGGCAGTTCAAGGAGTTGACCCTGAGGTAGGGTTGATCAGGCAGGATAAGAAAAAGATCACTGGTGATGAGAAGGTCAAGGAACTGAAGAGCCAGAGTATTGGATGAGTCTTCTATGCGAATGTTGAAGTCACCAAAAATGTTATTAGTGTTAGGGACGGAGAGGAAGAAAGTGGGTTAAGTATTACAATGTTTATTGAATTAAAAGAAGTGACTGGTTTGGAGGATAACAAGGAGGGTGGCAGTTAGTAGATTAGGATGGCATGACATGTAAAGAACCTGGGATGTCTAAAGGAAAAAGAAGAAATGGAAGCAAGGAGTATACCTACCCCACCTCTACTGAGAACCAGTCCTATAAACAAATGGGGAGCTCCTACCATACAAAGGGCAGAGGTATGAGGTATTTAGCCTACCACCTAAAACCTAGCATTTAGTATAGCTGGGATGAGACTCAAGAACCTAGGTATTAGAATTGCAGCAAAGTCCAGCCCCAGTCTCAGTATTCAGGCAAATTATATTTGCTAAAGCTTCAACCCCAGCCTTCACAAGGCCAAACAGCCAACTACATACTTCAACATTATATTTAGCATCCTTGAACTTGTGTAAGATCATTAACCATGAGTCCATGAAGTTATCATCACCTCTAATTGGCACACCCATATCAGCAATAGAAACAAAGCACACCATTTGGATTTATTTTCAATATCTGAATATTCACTTGCAAAACAGGTGAGCATTCTTGATGAAACCTGGAGTAAAAATCTTTGTGCTTTATATATTGAAATTCTCATGAACCAGTTGAAATGTAAATATATGTGTATTGTTGCAATAATAAAATGTTATAATAATTAGTGAAGATTGTGGAAACTATTCTTCTTACATACAAAAGCAATATATTAAAGACTTCCAAATGGTTAAATCAACTGGGAAACAGGACAATTAATACAAATATTAAAAGAGTACCTTAGTCAGGGCTTCCCTGGTAGCGCAGTGGTTGAGAGTCCACCTGCTGATGCAGGGGACATGGGTTCGTGCCCCGGTCCAGGAAGATCCCATATGCTGCGGAGCGGCTGGGCCTGTGAGCCATGGCTGCTGAGCCTGCGCATCCGGAGCCTGTGCTCTGCAACGGGAGAAGCCACAACAGTGAGAGGCCCGCATACCGCAAAAAAAAAAAAAAAAAAAAAGAGTACCTTAGTCAGATAAATTTAGGAAGAATATATTTTTGAGCCACAAAATGTTTATAAATATTTATAATTATAAAGGCAAATAATGATATAATAATTATGTCATTATAAAAACTGAATAATGGATATTATATTTTATTATAATTTTAATCTTTACAAAATTATTTGGTATGCTAGCTAAATAAAATATTTAAAACCTCTATTTGATTTACAGCTATTTAATTTCATTTATTCCAAGAAAAAAATAATAATTTAGGCATTATGCATATCTTATGAGAAAGAATTAAAAACAGAATGTCAATTTTGCCATCTCAAAATTTCATGAGGAAAGAAACTCCAAAATCACATGCAAAACCTCCATGATAAATCATTTTGATCCAGACAGTATAAGGAATATAGAATAAGAATAAAGAAAGTATTAGACAAAAATGTGTTACCCTATAACTATCTTGCTCTTCCATAAACCTCAGTTTTAAATGATTATCTATTTAGGATCACCAATGTGCAGTAGAATGACCCCAGAAGTAATCTAGCATCAGACAGTACCAAGAAATTATTATTCTGACACTGCAACGTCAAACATTTTACTTGACTACCAAATGTACAAAATAAAATTATAAAAATTAATTTGGGAGGAGAAATTTTACATTTATTCTTGTATATTGCAAGTTCACTCTATTTTGGTAATACTTGGTTTTGGTTAAGCTCTATATTAATCTTTTACTATTGTTTATTTTTTAAATTGAGGTATAATTCATGTGCCATAATATTCACCCTTTTAAAGTGTACAAATCAGTGGTTTATAGTGTATTCAAAAACTTGTGCAACCATCACCATCACCTAATTCCAGAACATTTTCATGACCCCAAAAAGAAAATCTCTTCCCCTTGGCATTCACTCTCCACTTACCTCTACCCTCAGCCCCTGGCAACCACTAATCCATTTCCTGTTTGTATTGACTTGCGTATTCTGGACATTTTATATAAATGGAATCAAGCAATATGCAGTGTTCTGTGTCTGTCTTCTTTCATTTAGCATAATGTTTTTAAGGTTCATATGTGTTATAGCATATGTACCATAACTTCATTCCGTTTTATTGCCAAGTAATAGTCCATTGAATAGATATACCATATTTTATTCCTTCATTTATCATTTGATGAACATTTGGGTTGGTTCCACTTTGGCTCAGGGAAATTAAATGACTTTGGGGCTATTATAAATAATGCTGCTGTATATAGTTGAGTATAAGTTTTTGAGTGGACATATGTTTTCATTTTTCTTGGATCTATACCTAAGAGTAGAACTGCTGGGTCATATGGTAACTCTTTGTTTAATATTTTGAGGAACTATCAAACTGTTTTCCAAAGTGGCTGCACAATTTTACATTTCCACAAGAAATGCATGAGGGTTCCAATTTCCACTTCTCCTATCATGCCTTTTGGTATGGGTAGCTACTGAGACTAAACAGGAT
Source organism: Mesoplodon densirostris (assembly GCF_025265405.1). Lineage (NCBI taxonomy): Eukaryota > Metazoa > Chordata > Mammalia > Artiodactyla > Ziphiidae > Mesoplodon > Mesoplodon densirostris. The sequence goes on along the minus strand of NC_082681.1, from coordinate 29,882,000 downwards.
TTCATCACCTCTCCTGGAATATTCTACTTAGGCTACTGGCCACCACTTTCTGGGGCCAGATCCAGTAGGTTCAGTGCCCACTAGGCCCAGTCCTACTTCCAAGTCATACTTTACTGCTATCTACCTTCTGACAGTCTTCTACTGAGACCCTCCTCATATGCTTCATGTCCAAACCTATATAATTATGACATATTTTAGATGGTTTCATTATTCAGGTTATAATTCCCTATAATTACTTGGTGGTAATTCATCATCAGCATTATTTATTCTTGAGTAGCTCTTTAAAGTTCATAAGACACATTGTTTTCATTTATTTCTTACAACATGATAATAAGTACCATTATCCTCATTTTAGAGATAAGGAAACTAAAACTCAGAGAACTTAAATGACTCACCTAATGTCACAGAGAGCCAATTAGTGGTAAAGCCAGAACCCAAACTTTAACTCCAAATCCTATTCCACTCACTGATTACCTAATACTGTTTCTTTACCATAAAATCATTTGTATAAATTGCATTATGAGGACATTTTCCCAAATTATTTTTGGCAGCTTTCAAGTTCTCCTAAAACTTTAAAAGAATTTTTCTAGCTTGTCTATGATGTAGCATTGTCTGGCATCCCTGGCTATCATCAACCTCATTCAATTAATTGTTCTGAAAGTATCAGTTTAGTCTATATGTGGCAACAGACAATGGGACAAAAGCCTAAAAACACTGTTAATTTTTACAATATCCAACTAATGATTGCTATAGATTTCTCCATAATACTTTAGTTCTTAATCAGTCTTTCTGTTCAATTTTGTAATACCTGGGTTTACATCCTAATTGGTTCAAATCCAGAAAGACTCTTCAAGCTCAGTATTCAAATTTTTATCAAATACTTTCATTTTCACCCTACTCTCAGCCAAAATTTATTTGCCCATATGAGGAAATGTGTTTCATTATTATCCTCCTTATCTGTCATGCTTACTACCACCTCAACAGTTTTGCTCATGCTATTCCCTCAACTGGAAATACCCTTCCTCTTTTTCTCCACAGTAGAATATCTACCTCCCCTTAATGCCTAACTCAAATCCCACCTTGTCCATAGAACTTTCCCCTACAACTGCAGATCTCAGTGGCCTCTAGTTCCTTTGGATTCCGATTGCACCATGATAAAAAACAAAGAAAACATCAATGGGATTGCAATCCATTGGTTAGAAAATGATGTATTCCTAAGGAGTCTAAGTTTCAGTACTTTTACTACCTCTGATATTCTTAATAACTTTAAATCATCAAGATAATCTCACTGTATCTCCTTCTGATGATAAAATTGAGAGTGATGTAATCATTTACAGTGAAAAAAATCTATTTGAAATCAAACTAACCAAAACCCTTAATTAAGCAGAATTCTTTTTTGCATACAACTTTTAAGATAATGAGGCAAAACAAACCAAAAAATAGGCTCATTTCATTTTTTTAACATCTTTATTGGAGTATAATTGCTTTACAATGGTGTGTTAGTTTCTGCCATATAACAAAGTGAATCAGCTATACATATACATACATCCCCATATCTCCTCCCTCTTGCGTCTCCCTCCCACCCTCCCTATCCCACCCCTCTAGGTGGACACAAAGCACCTAGCTGATCACCCTGTGCTAGCTCATTTCATTTTTAATTACCTTCCAGGGAGTGTCTTGGTCTTGGTAGATACTCAGCCTCATGCCCAACATCTGTTCCATCCATTCTTGCAGAGTGATCACTGATTCTTGAGATGATGAGCCTGTGAATCTGTAAAAGTAAAGATGTTCACTAGATTCTACTTGCTAAGGCAGGAAAGTAGACTGGAACTAAAAAATTTCCAAGAACATGAGGAAAAATGAAATGGGATTTCACTTCACCAAGGCAATCAAGACAGACTATTTAAAAGAAAGTGTAAGATACTCAAAGACAAGGATCAAGTCTTAATCTTCTTTGTCTACCTTGACATACAGTAGAGTCTCAGTAAAGTTTTCCAAATGGATTATTCACTAGAAACTCCCTACCCAGAGCTTTTCAAGAGATCAATTTGGATGTTTTATTTAAAATTTCCTCAAAGGCTGAAAATGTCTGCTGTGAATATTCAGTTTAACAGCTTCATTTTCATTTATCTCAACCTATTTTTTTTTTGTAGTTTCTTCCTCTTGTCCTCTCTTTCTCATTGGCAGCCTTTTGTTTTCTTTTCCAGGAGTCTATTAAGCATGGCACACTTTCGGTAGTGCTCCATTTTTCTACTTGTTTTTAAATCAACCATATGTGCCCCCATTAAGAAGCTCTGATGATTCTGGCTTCCCTCTTTAACAGAAGAGTTCTGTTGTAAAGAAGAATAGAAACCATACTCATAGATCCAAGGCTCCCCTAAGAATGGTGATCCCTTATGCTGGTATTTATTAGATGCAATATTGTAAAATGGAATAGTGTGCATCTTCTTCCAAATTTCACCAGGCAAAAGCCCCAGTTCGGGATGCCTTTACATTAATCAGCTTTCCCGGCAGCATAATGATGCTGGAAATTAGGAAAGCAATGGAGGATTCCTAGTCGGATTTAATAGGCTCAGGCACTTTGCTAACACAGTGCAGTGGATCAATTGAAGTTAATTATTATACAAGATTAAACCCCAAGTAACTACAGTACATCAAACCAATGCAAAAAGCTCTGGCCTCAGGAAGAAGGAAAAACAAACATGAATTCTGGAGGCGAGACTTTTCTATCCAGTCCTTAACTCACCACATTTTGCATATAAACAAAATAGACTAATACAATATGAAATACAGCACATTAGATTTTAAAGTAAGATCTAAACTTCACCTACTGTCTCTATGGGATACTTAACCTAGGAACCTGAAGGAATAGCTGTGAATTTTTTTAACTTTTCTATTTATTTTTGGACAGTTGATTTGTCTTCTACTGCTTACCCAGATTTACATTTCCACCCACAAGAGACTCAACCTTTTATGATCATTGACCATTCCAAGAAAAATAAGTATCTAAGAAAGCCACAGAAGCAAATAAATGGGATTTCACATTTATTCACTGCCTGAGTCACTTCAAGGGAGCATGGCTAAGCCTAGAATAGGTGTTTAATAAATAGCTCTTGATAAGTTGAAAGAGAGTTCTTTAGGTTCTTTTCTTTAAATATTTATTTATTTTATTTATTTGGTTGCACTGGGTCTTAGTTTCAGCAGGCAGGCTCCTTAGTTGTGGCATGCCTGACCAGGGATCAAGCCCAGGCCCCCTGCATTGGGAGTGTGGAGTCTTATCCACTGCACCACCAGGGAAGTCCCCTCTTTAGGTTCTTCAGGGACTTAACTGTGAGAGTCAAAGGAACATACTATAAAGGAGAAAACAATGACAAGGCACTTGTATGCTAATTCATGGTCATTAAGTGATAGTGATGTATCTTTGGGGCAGGATATTTTTAAGATATCAACCATTTCTTCTTGAGAGTTCCTTTTTCTTTTTGCCCCTCCCCTCACCAAGCAGCTAAACAGTTCTGTGCTCATTTGCTTTGGCAGACAGCAGAAACAGCATGAAGCAGTGGGGATCAAAAGACATCTCATCTTGGCATTTGAGTTTCAAAAATCTAGCAAAGGGCCCACAACATAGACAAATAATTATTGTGAGAAAGCAAAAATTACCTCAACCATCCCCCACCAGACCAGGAAAATATTTCCTACGATGAGAGAACTAAGAAAAGGTGGAGAGGAAGCAACGAGAATATAGATGTCAAGTGTTCCAAGAGAGTGGGACCGAAATAAAAAGCCACAAAGATTTTTTTTGTTTCCAAGAGATAGGGAATTCAGGTCCCACTTTCAGATATAGCCTCTGTGTATAAGATACACAGGGACAAATGGCTCTTAAGTGTATCTAGGCACAAGGGGACCTAGACGGCCTCAAAGAGCTTTATTACACCTCATCATGGTGCAAGAAGAGCTAAGTGATTTCTGTGAGCACAGGAGTGACATGGAAGTAGCAAAAAAAGGTCAACCTAATGGAGCCATGAAGATAAGAGCAAGGATCATCTCTTCTGGTGATGTCTATGGACCATTGATGTAGACTCAGATGGGGCCATGGGCATCTTGGCAGCTACATACATGCGCAGATGATATTGAAGATATAATAGATCACCTCCCAATATCTTGGCACTATTTGAGTTCCCCACCTACCCCTCAATAACTTAGACACAAGTCAAAGGAAAGAAGGGTGAAGTCCCCAAACTAACTACAATTAAGCTTCCAAACTCTGTTGGAATAAAGATTTTGAATTTAAATTTATTAGAAAAGATAGTTTCTTGTACACATGAGTTTATAGACTGAGATTAGTGCCTGTATACCTGTAAGCATATGTGCAAGAAAATACAGGCTATAGGAGTAGTCAAAATAGGATGGGAAAGTCATTTATTCTATAAACATTTACTCATTGGTTTAAGGGCTGGTAATAAGAACATAATGGCAGGGAGAGCTGGTAGAAATTCATAGAGCCTCAACCAAAGGGTTGGAGGTTCAAGGGCAGGACAAGGTAGACAAGGAGATAGGAAGGAAATTCTGGCATAGGAAAAAAATGAAAATCATCTAGTTACTTAACTTTGTGTTAAAATATTGGTTCTCAAACTCTGGTGCAAATAAAGACCAGCTTTGATGGATTTTTCTTCATCATATATACACCAAGCCCTCAGTACCAGACTTTGATTCCACAGGGGTAGAGCAAGGGTCAGCACACTTGTTCTGTAAAGGTCCAGATAGTAAATGTGTTAGGATTTCCTGGCCAAATATGGACTCTGTCACAACTTCCCAATTCTGCTTTGTAGTGTGAAAGCAACCACTAACTATATATAAATGAAAGAGTGTGTCCATTTTCTAATAAACTTTTATTTACAAAAACAGGTGGCAACTTGGATCTGGCCCACAGGCCACAGTTTGCTGACCCTTGTTCTCAAGCAAGGCCTGTATTTTTTTAAAGTTCTACAATGATTCAAATGCAAAGCAAAAAGTATTAGGTATATTACTGAATTAGAACACCATTTTCCAGAAAGCTTTGGTTTTTACACAAATATGTTACTTATGCGAAGGTAACACGTTAATACTTTATCAATCCTTACCAAAATTTTATCTAATAATAAATTTTAAAAACACAGGAAATTGGAGTAAAAGACACATGGGTCTCATTTATGAATGGCTATGTAAAAGTTATGCAAAAACCCTAAATTAAATACCATTAGATAGAATCCTATAGAAGAATAAACTATCATAATTAAGTGAGGCTAATACCAGGAATAGAAGAACATTTCATATTTTTTGATCTAATAACTTCATTTCTAGGAATCATACCGATACACACACACGAAGAGATTTAAGTAGGGAAAGTATTTATTCATTGCAACACTGTTTGTAATAGCAACAGATTGAAACCATCTAAAGGTCCATTAACGGGAGACTGCTTGGTACTATATGCTCAAATATGCATAGAATGTCTCTGCAAGAATATACAAGAAAGTAGCAACAGTGGTTTCCACTAGGGAGAGGAACTGGATGACTAAGAAACAGGGCCCGGAGGGAGACTTGCTGTATATATTTTGGGGCTTTAGGGTTTTATATAATGTGCAAATACTACATATTCAAATGAGTAATTATTATAATTTTTAAAAATTACATTGCATTAATTGATTTATTTAGCAAACCCTTAGTGACCTCTTACCTGAGGGTAGAGTAATAAACAAGATGTCTAGCAGAAGAAACTATGCAGTAAACAATTTGGAATATGGTAGCCCAAGTGCCTAGGTTCTACCACCAAAACTTCTGACCCAATTGTCCTGGGAGAGAGGAGAGAGGCAGACAGGATTTTTCTTAATGCCCCAAGGTGATTCTAATACCTAGTCATGTTTGAGGGCTACCAACTTAAATAAGTGTGGTTTGATGGTGAAAAAACCTAGAGAGAATTTAAATTGGATTAGAGAAGCCAGGTCTCCAGAAAACATAACAAGTGCATGACATCATTTTTCAGAATAATAAAGGAGGGGTTGAGGAGGCAGTGAATGTTATTGACCAGTTCTTCCACTTTCCATAGTAGTCCAATGAAGATAATTCATTATGCAGGCTGACTCCAGGCATCTCTGGAGGCCAATAGCTCCACTGTTCCCATTTCATGAACTGTTTTTTGTTTTTTTGGTTTTTTGTGGGGGTTTTCTGGCTGTGCCTCATGGCTTTTGGGATCTTATTTTCTTGACCAGGGATTGAACCCAGGCCCTTGGCAGTGAAAGCGCAGAGTCCTAACCACTGGACCACCAGGGAATTCCCTCACGCACTTTTCTACTTGCAGCTAAGGAAGACTGAGAACAGAAAGGCCACATATACATGCACACACACACACACCATAGAGGTTCCACTTTTTCTTTGACTTGCTAAGGGAATACTGGAATAAAAATCCTTACTCTATCTTTGAATACCTTCCAGTTCATTATTGCCAGAGAGACCCCTAACAACCTGAACGACATGTGTACTGAATGAACCCACCCAATAAGCACACATAGAAAATTCACAATCCAGCTAAGGAGACTCAGTAACTTGAGGGAACAACTAAGCTGAACAACCAGAATGTATGACTGTTATTGGGGCAGAACGAATTGTAAGGGAAAGAGGAAAACTTAAAATGATAACAGTGAGAACCCCAAGAAACATAAAGAGATGCTTTAAGGGGGAACCAAAAACATTTTTTCACAATTTAAAAATTCAGTAGTGAAAATGGCAAATAGAATGGCCAATGCTGAAAACTGGAAGATCAAATAAAAATATTTTTAAACATAGAGAAAAATACATTGAAATGGGATTTATCAATAAAAAGATAAGATATACTGAGAGCAGGTCCAGAAAACTAATAACTTAACAATAGTTGTACAGGAAGAGAAAAAATAGATGGAAATCAATAATCAAAGAGACAATATAAGAAAACTTCCCTAAACCAGAAAAATTTTACTTTTCAGATTAAAAGTGATCCCAAATTTCAAGAACCACTAATGAAAAAGAAGCACACCTAGAAAGCCTACTGAAAGAGCCAAGCTACAAAAAAAGGAAAATCTTATAGATATCCAGATAGATAAAACAGGTTGTTTATAATGGAGAATTAGACTAGCATGAAATTTCTCTTCTTCAACACTGAAAGAAGTATATACAGAAAAAGGATTTAAAGTAATATTCATATGTGAGAGTAAAAAAAATATTTGGGAACATGAGTGGGTTCAGAAAGCATACCACTCATGTACTCTTTATAAGTAAATTACTCAAAGAAAGAATATTTCCAAATGAAAATTATAGCAGATCAAAGAACTCAAATTAAGGGAAGATGAAATGTATACAAAAGAGTGGTGAGGGGCTTCCCTGGTGGTGCAGTGGTTGAGAGTCCGCCTGCCGATGCAGGGGACACGGGTTCGTGCCCCGGTCCGGGAAGATCCCACATGCCGCGGAGCGGCTGGGCCCGTGAGCCATGGCCTCTGAGCCTGCGCGTCCGGAGCGTGTGCTCCATAACGGGAGAAGCCACAACAGTGAGAGGCCCGCGTACCGCAAAAAAAAAAATAAATAAAAATAAACGTGGTGAGCAGTGCCTTTTAGAAGTCTATCTAGAAAGGTAACATTTGAGCAAGGACTGAAAGCTGGTATAATGGTAAAAGATACTAAGAAGATATAGCTGTCACAAATATTTATTCACTGAACAATATAATAGCAAAAGCTCCCAGAATTAGAAAGAGAAAGCAGTATAACTACATATAGTGAAGAATATTAATAGATGTCTTTCAGAATATGACAAAGCAAAAAGGAAAAAATGGAGGGTGGGAGTCATTCAATCAAAATTTTCTGTCCCCTTCAAAGAAAGAATATACACTTTCCTCTTATGGCTATGGAAAATTTATAAAAATCAATGAGGTCCTTGACACAAAGGAGCTTTAATATATTCATAAAGTTTTAAAAAGCCATATTACCTAACAATAGTACAAAAAATTAGAAATCAATAACAAAAATATAACAATATCTTGGTCATCTGGAAAGTGATAAATGTTTGGATTTTAAAGAAGAAATTAAAACAGAAATCATGACTTATCCAAAATTTATCTCCACACAAAAGTACTTTTTACTTTATATTAAAAGCTATGGGCAAACTAGGAATGAAAGGAAACTACCTCAACATAATAAAAGCCATATATGAAAAACTCACAGAAAACATCATACTCAATTGTGAAAGACTGAAAGTTTTTCTTCTAAGATCAGGAATAAGGCAAGAATGCACACATTCACCACTTCTATTCAACATAGTACTGGAAGTTCTAGACAGAGCAATTAAGCTATCAGAAATTATTAGGCTATTAGTCTAATTAGACTATTATTTCTTATTAGAAAAAGAAATAAAAGGCATCCAAATTAGAAAGGAAAAAGTAAAATTATATGTTTGCAAATGATGTGATCATACATGTAGAAAATCCTACAGATTATACACACACACACACCCACACACAAAGAAATTATTAGAACTATTCAATACTAAATGAATTTAGCAAAGTTGCCAGATTCAAAGTCAACACACAAAAATCAGTTGCATAACTATACACTACCAGTGAACACTCTGAAAAGGAAATTTAAAAAAACAATTCCATTAACAATAGCATCAAATAATACTTAGAAATTAACTTAACCAAGGAGGTGAAAGACTTGTATAATGAAAACTACAAAACATTGCTGGAAGAAATTAAAGAAGACATAAATAAATGGAAAGATATCCCATGCTCATGTATTGGAATAATTAATATTGTGAAGATTTCAATACTACCCAAAGTGATCTACAGATTCAATGCAATCCCTATCAAAATCCCAACTATATTTTTTGCAGAAATAGAAAAATCCACCCTAAAATTTACATGGAATCTCAAGGTACCTGGACAAAGCTGGAAGATTCACATTTCCTGATTTCAAAACTAACTACAAATCTACGGTAATTAAAACAATATGGTATTGGAATAAACACAGACGTATAAACCAATGAAACAGAATAGAGCATCTAGAAATAAACCTTTACATATATGGTCAAATAATTTTTTGGCAAGGATTCCAAGACCATTCAATGGGGAAAGGACAGTTGTTTCAACAAACAGTGCTAGGAAAACTGGATATCTCTGTGCAAGATGGATGAAATTGGACTCAACACCGCATATAAAAATTACTTCAAAATGGATCAATGACCTAAATGTAAGAGCTAAAACAAAATTCTTAGGAGAAAACATAGGGAAAAAGCTTCATGACATTGGATTTGGCAGCGATTTCTTGGATATGATACCAAAAACACAGGCAACAAAAGCAAAAATAGACAAATTAGATTTCATAAAAATTAAACATTTTTGTGCATCAAAGGAAAGTATCAGTGGAGTAAAAAGACAACCTACAGAATGGGAGAAAATATTTGTAAATCATGTGTCTAATAAGGAATTAATATTCAGAATATATAGAGAACTCCTAAAACTCAACAGTAAAACAAACAAACAAACAAACAAAACCCCCAGCCCTATTCAAACATGAGCAAAGTATTTGAAAAGTACTTGAGTAGATTTCTCCCAAGAAGATATAAGAATGGTCAGTCAATAAGCACATGAAAAGATATGGCTGCTATAAGAATTAAAAAAAAAACAGAAAATATCAAGTGTTGGTGAGGATGTGGAGAGATTGGAAACCTTGTGCACTACTGATGGGAACAGAAAATGGTACATTGTGGACAGAAGTATGGTTGTCCCTCAAAAAATTAAAAATAGAATTACCATATGATCCAGCAAATTCCCAAAAGGAATTGAAGGCAGGGTTTTGAAGAGATATTTCTAAACCATGTTCACAGCAACATTATTAACAATAGCCAAAAAGTAGAAACAACCCAAGTATCCAACAACAGACAAGTGGATAAAGAAAATGAAGTATAAATATGCAGTGGAACATTATTTAGGCTTAAAAAGGAAGGAAATTCTGACACATGCTGCAACACAGATTAACGTTGAGGACATTATGCTAAGTGAAGTAAGCCAGTCATAAAGACAAATACTGTATAAGTCCATTTTTATGAGGTACATAGAGTAGTCAAATACATACACCCAGACAGTGGAATAGTAGTGGCCAGGGGCTAGGGGAGATGAATGGAGAGTTATTGTTAAACGAAAACAGATTTTCAGTTTTGCAAGATGAAGAGTTCTGGAGAAGGATGGTGGTCATGGTTGCACAATGGTATGGATGTATTTTTCACAGAATTAGAACAAATCATTTTACAATTTGTATGGAAACACAAAAGACCATGAATAGCCAAAGCAATCATGAGAAAGAAAGATGGAACTGGAGGAATCAGGCTCCCTGACTTCAGACTATACTACAAAGCTACAGTAATCAAGACAGTATGGTACTGGCACAAAAACAGAAACATAGATCAATGGAACAGGATAGAAACTCCAGAGATAAATCCACACACCTATGGTCACCTAATCTATGACAAAGGAGGCAAGACTATATAATGGAGAAAATATAGTTTCTTCAATAAGTGCTGCTGGGAAAACTGGACAGCTACATGTAAAAGAATGAAATTAGAACACTCCTTGGGACTTCCCTGGTGGCGCAGTGGTTAAGAATCTGCCTGCCAATGCAGGGGACTTGGGTTCGAGCCCTGGTCTGGGAAGATCCCACATGCCATGGAGCAACTAAGCCCGTGCACCACAACTACTGAGCCTGTGCTCTAAAGCCCGTGAGCCACAACTCCTGAGCCCGCATGCCACAACTACTGAAGCCCACGCACCTAGAGCCTGTGCTCTGAAACAAGAGAAGCCACCTCAATGAGAAGCCCATGTACCACAACGAAGAGTAGCCCCCGCTCACTGCAACTAGAGAAAGCCCGCGCATAGCAACAAAGACCCAATGCAGCCAAAAATAAATAAATAAATTAATTAATTAATTTTAAAAAAAGAACACTCCCTAACACCATACACAAAAATAAACTCGAAATGGATTAAAGACCTAAATGTAAGGCCAGATACTATAAAACTCTTAAAGGAAAACATAGGCAGAACACTCTTTGACGTAAATTGCCACAAGATCTTTTTAGCTCCACCTCCTAGAGTAATGAAAATAAAAACAAAAATAAACAAATGGGATCTAATGAAACTTAAAAGCTTTTTCACAGCAAAGGAAACCATAAACAAAATGAAAAGACAACCCTCAGAATGGGAGAAAATATTTGCAAATGAAGCAACTGACAAGGGATTAATCTCCAAAATATACAAACAGCTCACGTAGCTCAATATCAAAAAAACAAACAACCCAATGAAGAAATGGGCAGAAGATTTAAATAAACATTTCTCCCAAGAAGACACACAGATGGCTAAAAAGCACATGAAAAGATGCACTAATTATTAGAGAAATGCAGATCGAAACTACAATGAGGCATCACCTCACACCAGTCAGAATGACCATCATCAAAAAACCTATAGGGACTTCCCTGGTGGCACAGTGGTTGAGAATCTGCCTGCCAGTGCAGGGGACATGGGTTCGAGTCCTGGTCTGGGAAGACCCCACATGCTGCAGAGCAACTAAGCCCATGTGCCACAACTACTAAGCCTGTGCTCTAGAGCCTGTGAGCCATAAATACTGAGCCCATGTGCCACAATGACTGAAGTCCGTGCCTAGAGCCCGTGCTCCGCAAACAAGAGAAGCCACCATAATGAGAAGCCCACACACCGCAATGAAGTGTAGCCCCCGCTCACCACAACTAGAGAAAGCCTGCATGCAGCAACGAAGACCCAATGCAGCCATAAATAAATAAATAAATAAATAAATAAATTTATTTATTTAAAAAAAACTTACAAACAATAAATGCTGGAGAGGGTGTGGAGAAAAGGGAACCCTCCCACACTGTTGGTGGGAATGTAAACTGGTACAGCCACTATGGAGAACAGTATGGAGGTTCCTTAGAAAACTAAAAATAGAGCTACCATATGATCCAGCAATCCCTCTCCTGGGCATATATCCAGAGAAAACCATAATTCGAAAAGATACATGCATCCTAATGTTCACTGCAGCACTATTTACAATAGCCAGGACATGGAAGCAACCTAAATGTCCATAGACAGAGGAATGGATAAAGAAGATGTGGCACATATATACAATGGAATATTACTCAGCCTTAAAAAAAGAACAAAATAATGTCATTTGAAACAACATGGATGGACCTAGAGATTGTCATACTGAGTGAAGTAAGTCAGACACGGAAGGACAAATATCATGTGATATCGCTTACATGTGGAATCTAAAAAATGGGTACAAATGAACTTATCTACAAAACATAAATAGATATAGAAAACAATTCTCACAATAAACCTGTAGATATAGAAAACAAACTTATATAAGGACTCCGAACAAAGACCTTGTGCTACCTGCCATCATTTCATGTGAAAACGAAATGAAAAATGGGAGTCCCTGAAGGTGTTGCAAGAGACCAAAAAATGGAGCCCATGTCACAAATAAAAGAGATCTTTACAACTTCAAAAAAAAAAAAAGAAAACAAACTTATGGTTACCAGGGGGTAAGGGGGGGAGGGATAAATTGGAAGAGTGGGATTGACATATACACACTACTATATATAAAATAGATAACTAATAAGGACCTACTGTATAGCACAGGGAACTCTACTCAGTACTCTGTAATGGCCTACATGGGAAAAGAATCTAAAAAAGAGTAGCAATATGTGTATGTATAACTGATTCACTTTGCTATACACCTGAAACTAACACAACATTGTAAATCAACTCTACCCCAATAAAAAGTTTTTAAAAAATGGTTAAAATGATAAATTGTATGTGTATTTTACCACAATAAAAAAAGGAAAAAAAGGACATTAAAAAAATGGGATGTGTATAAAAGATGCAAAACTTCCCAATTTATTTTACAAAGTTTTATAACTTAAATATAAAACATTATAAACATATAAAAAATAAAAATCATTTACCATGCAAAAGTAAAAATTCTAAATAAGACACCAAAAACTCCAGCAGTTTATGAAAGACTTTAGGAAATCTAACAACATAATTTGTATTAAAAAATTAAAAAGAAAATCCATATAATAATGTCAACAAATGATAATTAAAAGGTATTAAATTCTACAAGCATTCCAGACAAAAACTCCAAAGAATAAAAGAATAGAGGTGATGTGGTGTTTAAGAGCAAAAACATTAGAACCTAACTACCTGGGTTTGAATCTCAGCTCCAGCAATTTCTAGATGGAAGTTACCTTCAAAGGGGAGTGATAATGATAGTTCCTTTATGAGTTAATATATGTACGGCACTTAGGCCAGTACCTGCTCTTCAGAAAGGCAGTATGGTATAGGAGCTGCCTGGATTCAAATCCAAGCTCACCACTGTGAGCTATGTGACTTGGGGTAAATTACTTAACTTCTCTGTACCTCCATTTTTCCTTTGTCAATAAAAAGGGATAATAATATATATACGTCAGTAAAATAGGGATAATAATAAACCTACTTCTAATAAACCTTGTTCATAGGTTTATTGTGAGAATTAAATTAAAGCGAAAACCCACTGCCTGGCACATGCTAGGAATTATTATGACAACATGCAGCCTTCTGGGGTTTCCTCTCCATGTCTCCATCTCTCTGGCAACCTGCTCACAAATTCCAACCACTTTAGTAGGTCCAAACTAGATATAATTCTGGCCTCTTCTGCCCAGTGAGACGACCACTCTCTGCTTGGGTTCTGCCACCCTGGGAAACATGCCCAGGGAGAACACCTAGGTAAATGTTGGGCTTGAATCACATACTTCCTCTCTCTCTCTCTCAAGGATTGTAGTCCTCCTTTGATTGCTGTCAAATACCTGTAAATAGTTGTTTTGTATATTATTTTCAAGTTTTTATAGTCATTCATGGCAGGAGAGTAGCCTGATACCAGCTACTCTGTCACGATCAGAACTTGAAGTCATAGCAACATTTTTTAAATTGATAATATACTGTGCTATTGAGTTTGTGAGGGAAATAGGTATTCTCCAACACTGTGGGTGGAACTATAAATAAATTACAGGTTTTTAAAATAATAATAGCAAATAACATTTATTGAGTTCATTGTGTATCTCAAAATTTCTAAGCTGTTTATATAAACCTACTATGTCATTTAATCCTCACAACAGCCATATGAGATAGGTACTTCCTAATTACAGAAGAGGAAACTGAGGAAGGCAGAGGAGATTAACTAACTTGTCCATGGTTATAAAGTTAGTAAGTGGTGGAGTCAAGATTTGAAACCTGACACTTTTATTCTGGAACTCAAGCTCTCAACCACCTTTCAATACTGCCAACCTGGAAATATTTAATAAAATTAAGATGTACGTAGCTTTTCATCCAGCAACCCCACTTCTGAGAATTTAACCACCAGACATAAAGCCCTAGTAAATCAAGATATATGTGTAAGTTTGTTTATTGCAGCATTTACAATACTTTAAAAAATTCTGGAGCCAATCTAAATGTCCATTTGATAAGAAAATGGTTGAATAAATCATAGTACATTTGTACATACTATAGAATATTCTATGGCTATTGAATGAGATTAATCTATATATATTGAATTGAAGATGTACAGGACATATTAAAGCTGAAAAACAAATTACAGAATAATGTGTATAGTGTGACTCATAAATGACTCACCTAATTTGTCTCTAGCATAGACCTCTATGTTGAACTTCAGACTTCCCACTCATCATTCCCTTTTAAGGACTCAAAAGCACTGCAAATTCAGTATGTCCAAAACTGAACTAAGAGTTTTCTATCCCCAAACCTAATTGCTTTCAGTGTCCCCTTTGCTAGTTAATGGCACCATCATGCATCCAGATATGTGAGTCAGAAGCCCAGGATTTATCTGTGGCACCTCCCTCTCTCTCATGTCATTTTCCCACCATACACCTTTCCCACACTACACACATATATAACCCATCACCAAGTTCTGTTGATCTTATAACCAAAATATATCTCCAGGCTATCTATTTTCATTGATCCATGGCCATTACTCTCTGGCAAATTACCAGCATCTCACTTGGATTGCTACAATATTCTCTAACCTGACTAGTTTCTCCAACTCAATTCTAGCCCACCTTAATTCATCCTCTGCCCTGCATTGTGAAAGCAAAAAGGGTTGTCAATTTGGAAAGCTTTTGCCTTAATCACTCTTGATCAGACAGAAAACAATGTAGCATTATCATAATCACAGTCTAAAGAATTTGATTGCCTTTTATTATTAAAAGTAACAACAGCTTTATTATCTGGGAAACATTTTGAGTCATAAATCCCCTTCCCCTAATACATTGTATCTGGTGTCACTGAGCAGAGGAAATGTAACAATAAAACGCACTTTAAATTCTTCCCAAAGAGATATCCTTGGGGGGAGGGGGGATTGAAAGAGTTTCTTTCTAGGGAGTTCCTCTAGCAACCATGCCCCCTGTATTCTCTCTCCACTTTGGCTACCACCTCAGAAGTATCACGGTAGAAAAAAAATTCTTCTTGCACTCTATTCAGCCTGTGTAAATTTATAGCCTGAAAGACCCTAAGAACCCAAAGGTCTCTTCCAACTAGCTGGGCTTCTGATCTGATTCCTACTTCTTAATTCTTCCAGGTTCTCCTGAATAGGGCCCCAATACTCCTGCTAGGCTCAGTTCCCTCCCCTGGATCTTCACCCATTGGTTAGGATCCTGCTACCAAGAGACATATCTCCCAAATTCACCTGCCTGCTTGCTGAGCTCGGAGACTAATACCGAGCAGGACCCTGTGGGGTTCCTGGGCACAAAAACCTTTCTGTGTCCCCCACTTCTTGATTACAGGACATAGGCTTCATTCAGCCTCCATGACCTTCCCTGAGTTCTGATGGGCAAGTTCAAACAGATGCTAATTAGGGAAGGGAGGGGATGTGGAGGGAAGGGAGGGGATGTGGAGACAAGGGAGGAGCAGTCAAGAAACAATAGTACAGCTTTGGGGCAGGGTTCTGGTTCCCCCTCAAGGGATATACATAACAATATCTTTGAGCTGTTTTGCAGATACTGAAACTCCCACCAGGTGGGAGAAGTTAACTGTATGCTGCCCACAAGCATGAGACCCCAGACCAGCTGGAACAAGAAGGTTGATGATGCTGACCCGTACTTACCTCACCACCAACCCATCAGAAGAATGTCCATGAGCTGATCACGCCCTCTTTGAACCATTACTATAAAACTCCCCACTACCCCCTCCAGGTCGGAACACACAGTTTTGAGGACATTAGCCTGCTGTGGCCCCTTTGCCTGGCAAAGCAATAAAGCTATTCTTTCCTACTGCACCCAAAACTCTGTCTCCGAAATTTAATTCGCTGTTGGGATACAGAGGCTGGATTTGGTTTCAAGACCTACCACCATGTGTTGAGCCCTACCTTTCTATTACACTGACATAACATATACCCTGGTGTTGACTGTTGCTTGAATCCTATTGAGATAGTTGTACCTCTAAGCAAAACCCGGCCTCTGAATCCTGGAAAGTTTCCTCAGCAACTACCCTCTCCCAGTGGGTGGGTTTCATGCCAGGTCTCAGGACTTGATAGTAGTTTCCAAATGGGCAACACTTCTCATAACTCTTTGAAATACTGGTAAGCTCTGGGGAAGTGAGCAGGAGACAAGATGGAAGCTAACACCTCTCAATTGACTGGATCAAGCTCTGTAAAACAGTCTCGTTCAAACTTTAAGGAATCTCTGACCTTCTGATGCACTCACTGAAATATTAATGATAGTTCAATGTGTATAATATTATTTTTCATTTCTATGATTTTTCCCTTCTTCCAAACATTTTTACATTGTCATTCTTTTTTGCACCTGCTATTTTACTGGATCTCATTGGCATCTTAGAAGGTCAGTAGAGTGGGTATTAAGTGAATTATAAACCTTTTAAGGACAAGGAATATCTTTTATATTTGAATCCTCCCTAATATCCAGTAGGGTGATTTTATACAAGGTACTCAATATGCAACTATCAGTTTTATATTTTCCCCATATTATAGATTCAGAAAGTAAGGCTCATAGATGTTAAGCAACATATCTAAGATTCTACATCCAGTTAGTTCCACTCCTCATTCCAGGGCCAGTGCCCATTCCATTAGACCAATAGTTTTCAAACTGTATTCCATGGAAATCTTGAATTGTGCAGGGAGCATGATGAGAAGGCCAAGTAAAAACCACACAACTGCTCCAATCAGAGCATCTTTACATTCACCCACTTTACATATTGAGATTTTGTGTCAGTCTTTACTTGAATCAATTATTGTGCTACTATTTTTTTCTTAAGAATAAGCAGTCATTTGCTTTTGTGAAGTGAAAGTAAATAAATAAACCCAGAAGGAAATTTAAAGAAGAAGAAGAAGAAGAAGCAGTCATTTACCCATAGTAACATATAATGTCCTTTATGGTGAAAAATATTATTTGCTTGATGGCTAGAATTGATGTGAAGGAGGGGAAAGGAAGTAGAAAATGACAATCTTAGAATCAGAACTAGTAGTTAGGAACAGAACCCATGTCCTCAGACCTTCAGGCAAGCACATTGCACAACTCCAGGTGGTGCCATTCACATAGAATGTAACAGCCCTGCCCTCAAAATAGAGACTCCATACGCCTAGAAAATCACTCATGAAAAATGTCTCTGTATCCCTGATAGACACTCAGAATGTACAATACAATTTTGTTTAGACTACCCACAGTTAATATAAGCTATTGTTGAAGGTTTCAGGATGATTACTGCTACTGTTATGGAGTCCAACCATCTAGCATGTTTTGTTGCCTTAGCTACTATTAAGCATTTTAAGCTCAGAAGGAAAGAGGGAAAAGAAGTATGTCTATGAGTAGGGGCTGTGCAGGAGGGAAGTGTTGACATTGGTGTGTCACCCCAAAAACAAGTGCAGAAGACACAAATAGGCAACTCACAAAATAAGAATGGCCAAAAAGCATATGAAAATGCTCAATCTCACCATTAATCCATGAAAATCATAAATAAAATCAAGGTGATTTTTTGACTGAGAAAATTAGCAAATGTTAAAAAAAATGGATAATAGCCAGAATTGGTGAGAGCCAGGGAAATGTACACTCTTGCACATTGCTTATAGGAACATAAATTGATAAAACTTTTCTGGAGGAAAATTTAACAATAAATACCCAAAGACTTAACATTTTACATATCTTTTGACTCTGAAACACTATATCTAGGAATTTATCCTGTAGAAAGAATCATGAATGAGAACAAAGATACACGTTAATTGTGGGAATTCCCTGGTGGTCCAGTGGTTAGGACACCAAGCTTTCACTGCCAAAGACCCGGGTTCAATCCTTGGTCGGGGAACTAAGATCCCACAAGCCACATGGCATTAATTGGGCTTCACTGCAGCATAATTTACCATAGTGAAATATTGGAAACAGCTTAAATAGCCAATAAGGGATTGATTAAATTGTTATATATCTATATATGCAGCTATTAAAGAGCACATTATATGAGAAGACAATAGCGTGGAAAGATGTTTACATATGCTATTTTTAAAATATATTGAGCTAAAAAGCTGGTTGCAAAACAGTATGTAGAGGACTTCCTTGGTGGTCCAGTGGTTGAGACTCTGTGCTCCCAATGCAGGGGGCCTGGTTTTGATCCCTGGTCAGGGAACTAGATCCCGCATGCACAACTAAGAGCCCACATGCTGCAATTAAGACCCGGTGCAGCTAAATAAACAAATAAATTTTTTTAAAGTATGTAGAGTGATGTGATATATATATATATATATATATATATATATATATATATGTATATATAAATCATTAAGGCTATTCATAAATATTTTCATGCTCTCCTTTAAGGCACATAGTGTGACTGTGGTTCCCAATCCCTTTGATTTGAGGCATGGCATGTGACACAACTGGACAAGTGAAATGTGAGTGGAACATTTGAGAGCCAGCGATCAATTTGCCACATGCCCCTTTTTCTGCCTTGAAAATCATGGAAGCACATGTTGAAAGCGTCTTCTATCAGCCTTGTCTCTGAATAACTATGATGTGCAGACGATCCCTGCCCACATGTATTGGATATAAAAAGCTTTTATTGTATAAAGCCACTGAGATTTGGGGTTGCTTATTATCACAACATAGCCTAGCCCATTGTTGCTCGTAGTGTGTGTGTGTGTGTGTGTGTGTGTGTGTGTGTGTGTGTGTGTGTATGGAGGGGGTGGAGAAAGAGGGGGAAAGGAGGCAAGGAGGAAGACTAGACAGTTATACATGAAAATAATAACAAACGGGGGATTTTCATTTTCATATTTTTATCTCTCTTCCAAATTTTCAACAATGAATATAGTCTGTCCCCTGGTATCTGCAGGGGACTGGTTCCAGGACGCCCCCCTCCCCACCATGGATACCAAAATCCACGAATGCTCATTTTATATAAGTCCCTCATATAAAAGCCATAGTATTGCATATAACTTATGCAGGTCCTCCTGTATACTTTAAATCATCTTTAGATTAGTTCAAACACCTAATATAATGTCAATGCTACGTAAATAGTTGTAAAAAATGTAAATGCTCTGTAAATAGTTGCTGGCATGCAGCAAATTCAAGTTTTGCTTTTTGGAACTTTTTGAAATTTTTTTGGAATATTTTAGATTCAAGTTTGGTTGAGTCTGCAGATGCAGAACCCGCAGATATGGAGGGCCGACTATATGCATAATTTTCATGATAAGGAAAAAATATTTCTTAATATGTGTAAAATTATTTCTTCATTTTCCTATCTACCTTGTCCCTCCAAAGACTTCTATACAATTCTCTTGATCCCTTAAGAGAGAGGTTCCCTGTGTAGCCCTAGGGAAATCATGTACCGTCAGCCCTCAGTATCTACAGATTCAAGCAACCGCAGATCAAAAATATTCGAAAAAATTCCAGAAAGTTCCAAAAAGCAAAACTGTAATATGCTGCACACTGGCAACTACTTACATAACATTTACATTGTATCAGGTATAATAAGTAATCTAGAGATGATTTAAAGTATAAGGGAGGATGTGCATAGGGTATATGCAAATACTATGCCATTTTATGTAAGCAACTTGAGCACCCTCAGATTTTGGTATCCATGAGGGACCTGGAATGACTGTAGTCTCTTTTGATTTTCCTCTTATCTCAATGGCTTCTACTTCACAATTTCCTTTTGAAGACTCCTCTTCATCTCCCCAATGTTTCAATGTTCATGTTTTTTAGGATGTGGTACTAAACTCTCTTCTCTTCTCTCTCTACCCCTTTTCCCTCAGTGAGCTCATCTAAGCCTCTAGCTCTGAATGTCATTTATATACAAATGACCTCCAAACATGTATCTCTGGCTCAGACCTCTCCTCTGGTCTAGAGTCTCCTATGCAATTACCTACTTGACCATTCCACTTGGATATTTCACAAACATCTCAAACTTAACATGTCTAAGCAGAACTCTTGGATCAACACTCCCACTTCTGCAAAAGCCTGCTCCTCACCTAGACTTTCTCATCTCAACTAAAAAAGAAGACAAGGAAGAGGAGGAAGAGAAGGTGGAGGAGGAGGTGGTGATGATGAAGGTGGAGGAGGAGGAGGAGATCACCATCTACCCAGTCTCTCAAGGCAGAAGCCTAGGAAATGTCTTCGCTGCCCCTCCTGTTCCCTTCCTCCCTACATCTAAGCCATTAGCTATGTGAGTTCTACCTATAAAATTTACCTACCCTCTTCTCTCTACCTACATTGCTACCTCCCTATTCCAAGCTCCCAGTATTTGTTGCCTGGACCATTGCAAAAATTTCCTAATTGGCCTCCAAATTCTACTCCTGCTCAACCTTCAATTCATTCTCTATATAGTAGCAAGAGGACACTAAAATGTAGACCATGTCCAACAACAATTTAAAACCCTTCAGTGGCTCCCTACTACACTTAGAACAAATCTTAAATCTATACCATGCCTTACAAAGTTGTAATTATTCCAGCCCCTTTCTTGCTCCCAAACTTTATTTCATGGAAGTCTCCCCTCACTTGTTGTATTTCAGTCACACTTGTCCTCTTTCAGGTCCTCAAAGATGTCAAATTCTTTCAATCTCAGGTACTTTGCACAGGCTCTTTCTTCCCTCTGCCTGAAAAGCCCTATCTCCCCCACTTCATTTGATTGAATCTATCTCAACCTTCATGTCTCAGTTAACATGTCAGCCCATCAAGTGGGCCTTTCCTGACCACCATATCCGAGGCAGAAAATACTTGAGTGTCCCCACAGCAAAAACCTCCATCTACCTTCTTCTTTGCTAACACAATGGTTATTTTGTTCAAGGATATGGCTATCATGTGGTCAGGGAAGGTTGGCCCCTTCCCAGTCTCAAATGGTGGATCATAATTGTTCTTAGATAATCATGATCATATATTGCCCTTTTTTCAGGGACTGGTTGAGAAATGACTGCATGATCCAGATCTGACCAATGTGACATAAAGGAAATTCTGCTTTGGAAAGGTCCTTGCTGATAAAAAAAAAAAAGAGAGAGAAAGAGAGAGACAGAAAAACAAAACACCAATCCCCTTTAACTACTCATTGTGTGTCTACGTGTGATGCTTGCAACTGTGTATCTGAAATGACTCTGGATCCCTCTACCTCCAGAGTTCTTATTCAGTGAGATAACAAAACCCATATTATCTGACCTAATTTCAGTTTGGTTTTCCATTACTAGCTGTTAAATTTGGTCCTCATCTTCTATTCTCTACTGCAGCATCCTATTCATATCCTTTTTTTTGAACAAATCAAAATGGGTTGTTACTATATTTGTTACTTTTTGGCTTTTTTCTTTGTTTAACTTCCATGAGAGAAGAGTCTATGTCTATCGTGGTCACCAGTGTCTACCATAGTACCTGGCACATAGTAGGATCTCAAGAAATATTTGTTCAATGAATAACCAAATGTCACATCCAGGGGGAGAACCAACTAATTGGTTTAGATGGTGTTTGGTAGGATAAAAGGTATATACAAACACTAAGAAATAAATTATAATTGTCTTGAAAATGATTTCCCAAAGAATCCTGATGAGTGATGTTTTAAACTTTAGTTTCAAAGGGATGCAGATGGGGAAGATACTAAAATAGAGGGCTGGGAAATTTAGCTCTAAGAGCTCTTGCCCATCTTCCACTCAATCTATGTCTCATCAGCCCAAGAAAACAAAAGACAAAAGATAATCATCTCCAAACCTCTACCACATGTTCCTGCCTGGAACAGATCAGGCACATAACCTGGATTATTTTATTTCTTTACTCTTTTATCAACTTTGACTCATATGAAAAGCATTTTTATTGCCTTTTCACAAATTCAAGTAACTCTAAGATGATAGCACAATCCCATAGAGCATGTCATCTGGATGATGGCAGAAGTCTTATCTAGAGGCATTATAGCTTATCCAACTTTGAAAGCCCTGACCAAGGCAGGCCTTATGTGGTATGCGTCAGGTCATACTGAGAGACTGTATCTTCTAACCAAAAAGAACCCCAGTTTGCTAACGTTTCTGAATTTGTACCATTATCATTGCTCCATTGGACTAATACAGTTATGTCTCCAGAAGTCCCCTATTTAAATATAAATATACTACCTAGAGAGGCTGATATGTTAATTTTTCAGCATTCATTTTTGAACAGAGAGCAAAGTCCTGAGGGAATGGAATACTGTAGAGAAGAGTTAAGCTTTAGTGGATGTAAGAAAAGAAAGAAAATTCTGGACATGGGAGGAAACATAGGGACTGGGAAGCCAGAGAAAGAGAGATGTTGAAGGAGACGAGGAAAACACCAAAAGAGAAAGCTAGTAAAGACTCGACTAGCACGATTTGCCCCAAGGTCCCAAATGACCGTGGTGCTACCTGATTGCTCACTTCTGATAGAAACCTAAGGGGAAAAACATCATTTAGTCTCTTATCTGTCTCTTCATCTGTAAAATGGAGGCTGCAGAAAAACATAATGATAGTAGGTGGCAGCAGCTGTATAAACAGAAAGGCAGATAAGGAAAAGGACTAATGGAAGAAACAAACAAGAAAAATACACATTTCAGAGGTCTGATATCAGTAGGGCTAGTCTGGAAAACTAGCCTGGGTTAAGGCGTGATTGACTATCATGACCAAATTTCCTAGATTATACAGGTTGCCTGATGTCCTGGTTTAATTATTACTAGTGCCCCCTTCCACTCTCAAAAGTGTCCCAGGTTGGACAATAACTGATACGGTTGCCCTTCTGCAAGACTGGTGATGGTAGGATGTGATAGATGACAGGTGTGCTGAGTTACTAATTGCCTTCAGATCTCAAGGCCGGGAATGGCCAGAGTCCCCAAACTTGTTGACTCCGGTTCCAAGGAGCTGTCTGTGTGCCATGATGTAGAATTGTTGGGAAGTATGTACCAAACACAGGCAGCACTGCCATTTTAACAGAGGGCTTCCCAAAGGAGAGGGTGAAGATGGGAATTTCAGAAAGCACAAGGCCAGTGGGGAGGATACAAAGGGGTGAAGTGGAAGTGAAATGGAGCAGGACCCTATGGTCCTTGCCGCCCATGTCCTCCCCCTGCCTTTTGTCTGTGGAAAAACTTTAGCCACAGAATAAGTTTAATCAGAGAAGTGAGAAAATGCAAAAGCAAAGGAAAACAGTCAAAGGAGACCCAATAATAATAGTTTAGTCATTAAGCATAGTCAAGGACCTTTAGTTCCTTCTCAAGGGCTATAGGTAATATTCTGAGCCATATCCTGTGAGTTGTCTTGTAGATACTGAAACCCCTACCAGGTGGAAGAAGTTAACTACATGATGATCAGACTGTAGCCATGACATAAGCTTCCACAATTCCGAGAATTGGCCTCAAGGATATGGGAACAAAACGACCCTGGAACTGAAGATAAACTGTACCTAAAACAATCAAGGGACTTCCCTGGTGGTGCAGTGGTTAAGAATCCACCTGCCAATGCAGGGGACACAGGTTTGATCCCTGGTCTGGGAAGATCCCACATGCTGTGGAGCAGCTAAGCCCGTGCGTCACAACTACTGAGCCTGCGCTCTAGAGCTCGTGCGCCACAACTACTGAGCCTGCGCTCTAGAGCCCATGAGCCACAACTACTGAGCCCATGTGCCACAAATACTGAAGCCCAGGTGCCTAGAGCCTGTGCTCTGCAATAAGACAAGCCACTGCAATGAGAAGTCCACACACCACAACAAAGAGTAGCCTCGCTCGCTTGCTGCAACTAGAGAAAGCCCACGTGCAACAACAAAGACCCAATACAGCCGAAAAATAAAAAATAATTAATTAATTTTAAAAAATCAAGGTGATGCTAGTCAGACCACCGATGACCAATTTCAAGATGACTATCAGAGCTGACTGTGCTTCCTGCATGTAGCCCCCCCATCTATAAAAGCTCCTGCCCACTGGTTTGATGGCGGTGGGGCGAGGAATTGGCCTTTGGACAAGCATCCACCCTCCCCACCCACCCGCTGGTTGCCAGCATCCAAAATAAAGCAAACTTTCCTTTCCGCCAACCTTGCCTCTTTATTGGCTTTTGAGTGGCGAGTAGCCGGAGCCCACTTCCGGTTATGGAAGCACTAGAAGCCCCTCAAATCACACTCAGAGGAAGCACCCCCTCACTGCCTAAGCATAATTCTGGACCTGATCTCTGTATCCAAACAGTTTTCAAGGCTTCCACACATAAAGGAAATAATACTTGCTCTAGACAGGATCACTCAGCCCTGAGCCGGGCTGACATTCATAGATGAGTCTGGCCATTCGCTTAGCCCTCCACTTGTTAGAAACAGATCAGTACTTAATGCAATGCCAAGTCCAGAACAGCAATTACAACAACCAAAAAAATATTAATACCATGCACAGAGAAAGTACAATATGAAAAAATCTGCTCCATCTGATGTAGAAGAAAAGAATCATTTGATTATAAACATTGGATCTCAGTTCTCATCTTACAGCACCAGAGAGGAAATTGTTCCAAAATTGATAACTTGTGTTTTTCCTTCCCAAAGTTCGTGTTCCCATTCAAATTGCACTAAATCTTTAGAGACTTTGCCTTCTGAGCCTAAAACCTATTTTCCCACCTAACTCTCATCTCTTGGTAAATACTTGAAATGTATCTAGGAAATCGAAGACATAATTTCTTTTTCAATATATGCAAAGACATTTGTCTCCTGTGGTTGAGGCGATGAGTTAAGCACTACAGAGAAATCAGAGGAGAGCGGATGGGGGCTTCTGTGTCGCTCCTTGCCCCTCTGGCACTAGTTTTATTACTCTGCAACAGCACCGATGTATGGAAAGAAACCCCAAGGTTCTGGCCTCTTGGCTGCTCCCAGGAAAAGTCAGCGTTATCTCAGTGTGTACTGAGGAGCAGGTGAGGAGAAAAAAATAAAAAAGATAATCAAAGCCCTCCTGCTGCCCCCCTTGCCTCTAAAGTCTTCACCAAGAGCCCCAGACTTGGCTATTCTATCTTCCGCTGTGTGCATAGAGAGCAGGTAATCAGCAAAGCTAATCAAAAATGCATTCATTACCGCACAGCGGCAGTGGGTGAGAGCGACTGCAGCTTTCATTTGGCAAGTGGTTTCTGGACCGGCACAATCCAACCTGTGTGGCTCACTGGCAAACCTTTTGCACCTCCTCACCCTCCACATCTCCCCCACCGCCATCCCAGCCACCTGTGCCACGCTCAACTCTGCTTCTCCATTAAAAGCAATCTGATTCACACACTTGACAATGTTTTCCCCTCATTCACCACAATGTTGCTCTGTAAAAGCTGTTTTCTGTCTAATAAGTCTTCTGAGTATTTTTAAAAAGGTGTTTCTTCACTTAAAAAATACCTTTTTATCCCCTTTGTTTTCAAAGCAGGAAGCCATTTCTTGCCAGGGCGAAAAAAACTCTAATGCTGACACATTCTGCAAGTGCACAAGCCTTCCCTTCTTTCTCCAACTTAGCAAAATGGGCTCTCTCAGAGCCCCCAAAAAGAACCAAAAGAGGCTCACAGGGAACTGTGCTAAAATATGCTGAGGGGCCCGGAGCTAATAAAATAATAGCTAATATTACTGAGCATTGATTACGTTCCAGGCATCATTCTATGCACTTTAATTATCTCAGTCAATCCTTACAATAGCTTTGTGGGGTATGGGTTGCTATTATCATCCCCATGGTCCTGATGAGGACAGTGAGACCCAAGGAAGTCAAATCACCCTAATACTAGTTGTGGATGGAGGATTCTGAACTCAAGGAGAGTCCTCTGTCCTTTTGTTTAACCACTCCCCATGGTTCTGATGGAAGAAGATTAGTAAACCACTAGACACATTGTCTCACCCCCTCAGACTACAAAGTTAACCCTTCCAGGGCAGGTGATTGATCACCATTCAGTAAATAACTATTTTCTAGGACACATAAACAGTACTCTCTCTGTCCCCTGAAAAAAATAAATCTGCTTTAGCTAAGTGGGAGAGGGAAATTTATAAAAACAAAACAAAACTCTTTCCCAAGTCTCTGTTTGCCCCAGTCGGTCTACAATGCAGGTTGAGTGGTGACTGAGTTCGTATGGCATAGAGGCAGCTATCTGTTCCCTGCCCTGTGAAAACACACAAACTAGTGGGGATGTTAGAACACACACACACAAATACAGAGTGTGATGTGGAGGCAGGGTGGCATAGAGGCTTTCTGGATTCAATTTCACTTCTATGACTTAGAGCTAGGTGACCCTAGGCAAGCCATTTAATCCCTCTGTCTGTTTCCTCAGCTGTAAAATTGAAATAATGATAGTACCTACTTCACAGGGTGCTATGAAGATTACATGAGCTAAACTGGCACATAGTAAGTACTTAAAGAATACTACCTCAGATTGTAATTTCTTTCCCATTGACATGAAATGTATAGCTTATGGTTTATAACCAAGGTTTCAGTGAAGAAGTAAATGGTGGTCATTTGAGGCAGCAGAGAACAGTACTATATATGTTTCATTAAATACTTTGACTTGGTCCCAGATAACCTGGCAGATTTCTGACCCTCCTCCAGAAGTATACTATGAAAGATACCAGATAGGAATATTAGCATTTTGAGAAAGCCAGGTATTTCCCAATTTAAGCTTTGGCAAAAGAAAAGGTCTAAAAAGTAAACAGTCCCTAACCACATATTTTTATCCGAAGGAGTCTGCCCTCTAATTTATATGGGATTATGTGGGACTTCCCTGGTGTCGCAGTGGTTGAGAATCCGCCTGCCAATACAGGGGACACAGGTTCGATCCTTGGTCCAGGAAGATCCCACATGCTGCAGAGCAGTTAAGCCTGCGCGCCACAACTACTGAAGCCTGCACAACTAGAGCCCGTGCTCCACAATAAGAAAAACCACTGCAATGAGAAGCCCGCGCACCACAGGGAAGAGTAGCCCCAGCTTGCTGCAACTAGAGAAAGCCCGTGCACAACAATGAAGACCCAATGCAGCCAAAAAATAAAAATAAAAATATAGAAAGTAATAAAAAATTTTAAAAATAAATTATATGGGACTGTGGTTGTTTTAGTACATGTAGGAAACCACAAAAATAACAAAATAGCTAGTTTTTTCACTTGAAAAAAATGATTTGCTTCAGGGTTCCTTTAAGCGGCAAGCACATGTCCTGGATTTAAAATAGGATTCAATTTATCTGAATTCATTTTCCACAAAAATTTTTAGATGCATGCCCATTGCATAAAGCAAGATTTGCCCGTATTATAAGGTATAGCAGTAAATTGCTGATGTCCATTTCCACTTTGTCGGCATTTGCCACCCAGCCTCTTATCATGCTGTGGACAGCTACAGGCATAGTCAATTTTCACGTTCTCAAGAAACAGGAAATGTTATACTGACTCAGACCTTCAATTCTTCTCAACTGTCATCCACTCCTTAATGGTAACGCAAGGACTGCTTTCCGCCAAGTACTTTGTCGAATATACCAACCACTTATCTAACAGAATTCTGAAAAGAAGATGAAAGGATGGGTAAGTTTTGACCATGAGGAGGCAAGGAGAGAGATTACTCTCCTTTTCTCCCAGCAGATCCACCCTCCATTCTTCTCCACTGTGCCCTGCACCTCAAGAAGGCTTGTCCTAAGCGTAACATATGGCCACTGCTCTCTGAGAGTTTGTCAAATCTAACCACCCAGACAAAAGGGCATTTGGTCCCCTCTTTAAAAAATCTATCCCTGAAATCAGACAGACTTCTCCCTTGTATTCCTTCTGACTCATAAGCCATAACATTAAACAGAGCACCATTGGATCTTGCTTTTGGTTAATTCATGCATTCATTCATTCATTTGACAAATATTATTTATCATCAATTACATTCCAGTCATCGTTCTGGGTACTGGGATTACAGCAATAAACAAAACAGAACAACAACAACAAAAAAAACCCCTGTGCTCATAGAGCTCACAATCCTAAACAAATGAAATTAGTAAAATATCTAGTTAGAGTTAAAATATAGAGTTTCAGTGTAACCCAATATGAAGGAAGTTGGTTCCTCAAGCTTCACTCTGGTTAGAAGGACAATAAAATGTTTATAATTTTAAAAAATCGATCAGTTTGGAAATGTAAGCATTCCATTCACTCAGGTACTTATTAATCACACTGCTCTAAATCCAAAAAGAATTTGAAGTATTCTACAATAAAAGATATAGAAATTTATTGTTTTAATTTATTATCCATAAATCTAACTATAACAAAAGTCAAGTAATATACTCAAGAAGTGTAAGGTTCAGTAGTCAAGACAACTCTCGCTTTCTGCTTGGATAATTTGTCTGCAATTATTGGAAACATCCACAAGGTGGTGGTAATGATGCCACAGTTTATAACCATATGGGAAGGGCAGGCTGATAATTATAGGTATGATTTACCTAAAATGAAGATACAGTATACTTCTCCAACCACAAAGTTTTGTTTCTCAGAACTCTTGTGGCAGGACTTCCCTGGTGGTCCAATGGTGAAGAATCTGCCTTCCAACGCAGGGGATGTGGGTTCGATTCCTGGTCGGGGAACTAATATACCACATGCCGCAGGGTAACTAAGCCCTCACGCCACAACTACAGGGTCCACGCACCCTGGAGCCCGCACACCACAACTAGGGAGAGAACACCCGCACGCCACAACTAGAGAGAAGCCCGGGTAGACCGCACGCCGTAACAAAAAGATCCCGCATGCCTCAACAAAGATCCCATGTGGCACAACTAAGACCCAACACAGCCAAAAATAGTAATAACAATAAGGAAAATAAATAAATAAAAACAAAATCATATTAGAAAGATACCATTAAAAAAATCTTTTGGCAAACTTCATGATTAAAGAGCTTAGGATGTTTTCATTAAACTTCTTAAGAAGGCTCAGATCTTGAGTAAGGTCATGAAAGCCCTCATTTATTAATTCATTCAGCATACCTTTACTGAGAAGCTTCTGGGTACTAAGCATTATGAAAAACATTTAAAAACAAACTTTGTGTTCACAAAATACACAATAAAGGAAACATCCTAAATAAAAGGGGAATTTTCAATGATAATTTGAAAATTATTGTGGATTAGCGTGGATGTTGGACCAGGTATTTAAAAACCTAAATTCTAGTTGCAGCTCTGCCCAAACTACACTTTCTGAGCCTCAGTGTTTTGATCTGTGAATTGGGGATATATCTTATCTACCTCTCTATATAAGATAATAAAGAGAGGGAGAGAGAGAGAAGCAGAGAGAGAGAGAGAGAGAGAGAGAGAAGCAGAGAGAGAGAGAGAGAGAGAGAGAGAGAGAGAGAGAGAGAGAGGGAGGTGTCCACTCAATATGGTAGCATTCAGGTAGGTAAAATTGATTAGCTCAAATTATAGAAGTAAGGAAATGTGAACTTTCTGAGTGTATTTCTAACTGCTTTTACATTTTTAGGCATTCTGTAGCAATAGCTCACTGGTGAAGAAACTGAGGCAGCACAGAATGTCTGTCACTTCCTCAAATCTGACACAGAATCCAAGGCTTTCTGACTTCCTATGCTGCCCCATTTGCCTCAGTTCACTGCAAGGTACCTATAGTGCTTGTTACTAGTCATCAGTGCTTCAAGGAATATTATTGTTATTATTATCATCGCTCTAGTTTTTTTAAGTTTAGAGAAAATGTTAAAGGAGAGGAAGCAGCAGTTACGAAAATAGCTTTGTTGTGGTCCTCAGGGCTCAGGGTTAGGCAGAAAGCTAGCTTCCATTGAGCTACCATCTCTTGCTTTGACTCAAGGGTGGGGAGTGACATGGACTCTGCTAAGCGAGCAGCAGGAAGGAGGGAGATGAAGAACGAAGCCCACGCAGTGTTTAGAAACTCTACAGGGCAGAGAGGAGTGGCTATATAACTTGAGGGGTCCATTGCAAAATTCAAATGCTGGGCCCTTGTTCACACATTATTAGGAACTTCAAGACAGAGACAGCAGAGCATTACACCAAGCACAGGGCCCTTCTAGCAAGGTTCCCTGTGCGCCTGCACAGGTCACACTTATGGAGCCTTCCCTGGAGGGCAGTGCCTGCTCTAGAGGAGAATGGGCAGTATAGAGAGCCTTCCTCCTCAGTTCCCTGGGCCTCAGGGAGAAAGCTCATTCACTAAAGGCCCTACAGATCCAAAGGAAATGAAGGGCTTCCTCCAGGGAGGGCACAAACATTTCCTCAGCTCCTTCTCCTGGCCTCCCTCAGTGTGTAGCCTCAGTCCCAAGAGAAGTTCCATGTTACAAGCGAAGTGAAAAATCACTTAAAATCACTGTATCTTGGCAGGAGGCCAGTCAAAGAGTGGTCTTGCAATCTTAGCTACCCTGCTATCTAAACTCAAATTGAGTTCCCTAGGGGAAGATCATTCTATATCCAGAGGCACCACACTGGGAAAGTCCTTGTAAGGCAATTCCTTTAAATTCCAATAAAACAAAGCAAAACCAAACAAACATCCCCTCCCCTTTAAGGTTCTGGTTAAGAGTTTAGAACATTGTTACACTTTGCTAATAAAGGGAGAGCAGTGACTGCTCCCCCAATTCTGAATTGCCTTTACTCAAATTTCTGGTATATGCAGATAAATTTGGTATTTTACCCTGATGGTGATGATGATGATGGTGACAATAATGAAGATAATGATCACGAGGATGACAACAATGATGATGATAACTAACATATATTTCTTACCACGTGCCAGGTACTCTGCTAAATGGTTTCACTGTATTGTCTCATTGAATTCTTAGAGCAACTCTTTGAGGTAAGTACTATTATTATTCCCATATTTAATGCAAACCAAAATTAGAAATATTTCATACAAACTTTAAAGGAAAGAGACCCTGAGAAGCATCTGTCAAACAAGGGATGGTACATGGCAAGTAATTGCACAGTTCCCATTATTAACAAGTTAGAATGTGAAAATTATCATTATTATATGTGTAAACCTTTTGGTTTTTTAAAAACTCCTATCCTGAGTACATAGGAGTCTGGTTTCTCAACAGTGGCACTGTTGACCTTTGCAACTGGATAATCTTTTGTTGTCAAGGGCTGTCCTGTGCATTACAGGAGGTTTAGAAGCATCCCTGGCCTCTACCCACTAAGCGCTATAGCAACCACCACCCCACCCCCACCCCCCCACACCACCCTGCCGCAGGTGTGACAATCAAAAAAGTCTCCAGGCATTGCCACTTGTCCCCTGGAGGGCAAAACCACATCCAACTGATAACCACTGAACAAGGACAGTGTTTCACTGTTTAAAGGAGACTTGTGGTGAATCCTTTAGTAAACTATAAAACTGTCTCCAAATTTGTATTTCCACATACTGGATTTTCTTAAACTTGGAGATACCTTATTTTCAAAAGAGAAAAGCACTAATTTTGGTTGTGTTGGGTCATCACTCAGAAAAAATGTGGAACGGTTCTTATGCTTTTCTTTTCCCTCAAAATATTATGATGTTCATGGAAGTGATGTCATAAAGATTTAACAGAATATGCTCACAGCACACAGATTGAAACAGATTAAATTTTAGGAAACCCAGAAATTCCTCTTTAAGAATTAGCTACCATCAAGTATCCTAAAATTCAACTGTTTCCAGTTATCTTTTCATTCCTCTAAATACTCTGAATTCATTTTTAAAGCAGGAAACCCAGAATTTCCTACGACTAAAGGAGTGTTAAAAAGGCCTGATTCTTCGGGGCTTCCCTGGTGGCTCAGTGGTTGAGAGTCCGCCTGCCGATGCAGGGGACACAGGTTCGTGCCCCGGTCCAGGAAGATCCCACATGCCGTGGAGCGGCTAGGCCCATGAGCCATGGCCGCTGAGCCTGCGTGTCCAGAACCTGTGCTCCACAATGGGAGAGGCCACAACAGTGAGAGGCCTGCATACCGAAAAAAAAAAAAAAAAAAAAAAAAAAAAAAAGGCCTGATTCTTCAAGATGGCTACAGTGAAAGCCCCAGTTGACAGATTAGGAACCAGAAATTAAGAAGCAGAAGTAGAGAATTCCCCGGCGGTCCAGTGGTTAAGACTCTGTGCTTCCATGGCCAGGGGCCCGGTTTCGATCCCTGGTCGGGGAACTAAAATCCCACAAGCCACCGTGCAGTGTGGCCAAAAAAAAAAAAAAAAAAGAAGAAGAAGCGGAAGTGGCAAACAAGCAGATAGCAAGTCTTTCATCTGGCCCTTAGAGTAAGCCCATAAGCCACACACTGCCTCAGCTAGATGGACCATAGAATTTATCACCCAAACTGGGATACTTTTGAGAGTGAAAGGGGAACTTCTGCCAGCACAATGGGCATAAACTGAATTGTCCTGGGCACACCAGGATTCATGATCGCCCTAGCCTTAGATCACTCATAGAAACACACCACTGCCAGATGCCTGCTGTATTAGTTAGCCCCAAAATCTTAATGGCTTAAAACAATAATCATTTATCATTTCTCACCCATCTGCAGGTTGGCTGTAGCTCAGCTGATCTAGTCTGAGCTCAGCTGGGCAGCTCTGCTACAGATTGTAGTAGCTGAGATGGTACTGTTTCTCATTTCAGGTCTATGAAGTCACCTGGGGCAGTTCTGCTCCACATGTCTTTCATCCTTCCTGGACCAGCAAACTAGCTGGTACCTGTTCTTCTCATGGCACTGACAGCAGTGATGATGGCAAGCAGAACTGCATGAGGTTTCTTAAGACATAAGCTGGAAAAGGTATACTGTCACTCCTACCCACGTGCCATTAGCCAAAACAAGTCACGTGGCCAAGTCCAAAGTCAAGGGGCAGAGAAATAAATTAACCACAATGGGGCCATGAGAAAGATAGGGATGTGGGAAGGAGGTACTAATTGGAGCACTCATTCAATCCAACACATGTGCTTTACCCATCCAAACCTCATCATCACCACCCCGACACAGACACACACCTTAAAAATGAGAAAACAAGCCTATCTGCCTTCATATGATATGGCATAATGCTGACTCGGTTCCTGACATACAGTCATGTGAGTTTCAGAATCTGGAGTCAGTTTCTAATTTTCATAAGTACTCCAAAAAATGGAAACTTTTCCAGTTGAGTATAAAAGCCTAACTCCTCAACCAATTGACACCCAGAATTCCTCAATTAAATTCTCAGATCTGCTTGAATATGCAGCCCCTTCCCAACTAGGACTGGGATGCAGAGCCAGTTTTAGGGTGGGGGTAATTTCTACCTGACTTGCCTCTGCTATTTCACAGTGGCAGTTTCTACCTTTCCCGGAGGGGTAAAAAAAAAAAAAAAAAGTGGACATTAATAAAAATGTCAACAATATCATCTGTGGGAGGTAACCTGGAACAATTCACAATAAATTAACACTTCCCATCAGAGAAACATTGCAGCTTATAAGAATGTCACTTTGTGAGAAGCTGGAGTCCTGAAGCCATGTGATTTCCATCTGCAGTTTTCAAGCCCATTCAGAGCCCACCAGGGGATAATTACTTGCTAAGATGTACCCATCCTAGCAGAAAATATTTGTTATGATTCAATTCTCTCACAGCATTAAGGAGACTCTGGTCTGGTGGATAAAGCCCTAGAGAGATAAGAAAATCAATTCCCCACCAGTTGGCTGTGTGACCT
This sequence comes from Mesoplodon densirostris, assembly GCF_025265405.1. Taxonomy (NCBI): domain Eukaryota; kingdom Metazoa; phylum Chordata; class Mammalia; order Artiodactyla; family Ziphiidae; genus Mesoplodon; species Mesoplodon densirostris. Next base: position 29,847,847 of record NC_082681.1, on the reverse strand, counting down.
TGAGCTGTTCACTAACCTCTCTGATTCCTCAGTTTCGTAGTCTATGGAGTAACACACTAGACCTCTGCTTAACCTGAGAAGGACATGGGGACGAGTCACTAGGTCCCTATCTGAGAAGATCTGGAAGCCTATTTGCCTCTACCCCTAGGAAAAGCAATTATTTCTATAATAGTTTCTCACCCTGGACACTCAATATAACATGGTTCTCTTAAGAGAAGAATTGACTAGCAAGCAGAAGCATTATGAACTGAATTTAGGGGACTGAATCGCTAAAATAACAGAAAGATCTCACCATTGAGCAGTCTATGTCTAATGGACCAAAGACAAGACCATTTCAGCAAGTCATCAGGGGCCTGTAGACATTTCAAGAGTAAAATTACTACGACTCACAATTCTCTGGGAACTGGCACTTGGGAAGATAGGGATTTTCGTGGTTATTGTGGTTGTTTCCCAACCTCCATCTTTCCCTCCTCCCACTGTGTGTCAGTCATGTGGCTTGGTGAGGGGTGGGGAGGACTGACCCTACTCTCAGCTCTATGGATGGGGCATAATCCACCATGCCATGGTGATTGCTTCATGTGGCCTAAGCATGACATTGCTAGGCCAAAGGATTAGATCAGGAATGGTCATGTGATTCATTTTGAACCGATGATATAAAACGATGTGATGCAGACGTGAAGACAAGAAAGACTACAGACGTTTTGCCATCATGTGGGAAGCAGAAAGGAGAGAGGAGAAGAAATTAGGTTTCTGATAAAAATTTTGAACTATTGAGTCCAATCAAACCTCAAGCCAGCCCTACCTCTGTCCCTTCCAGTTACGTGAGCCAATGCATTTCCCTTATTGTTTGTGCCAGTTTTTGTGGGTTCTGTCTTATCTGAAGCATGAAACATCCTGACTGATATAGGAACTAAAGGGGTCAAGGGCATGCTCACTAGTGCTGAGCGTGACTGAAGGAGGCAGTATGAAAGTGTTTAGTCCAGAGAGAAAAGGTTGGAAGAGGGATACTAAAAGTGAAAGATCACCTCCAAGTAACAGTGCCCCAAGACAGCTCCTGGAGATGTCTTCAGGTCAAAAAAATAATGAGTTCTAAACACCCTTACCATCTATTAAAAAACAAGCCAATCTGAAAACCATTTGAGATAAACAATTGCTTCCATGACCACTGCTCACTTGGGGTGACTGTCTCCTGGAAGTTGCTATGGATCCATTTCTGGGCATATTAAACCTGAGTTCAAAAGGCTCCTCCTCTGACTCACATATATACTCCCACCAAAAGCAGTTCCAACCAGGCCCGTGCCTGGAATTTCAGATCCTCAGGGCTGTGGATTTATTCAGCAGCACCTAGGTTGACACCTACATAGAGGATTTCTACAGAAGTTTCTGGAGGAGGTGGTATAATGGAGAAGTCTGGATGACAGAGAAGTAACATGGAGGACCCAATCTTTCTTAGATGGCACACCCAACCTGAGTCTCCACATGCAGCTGGACTCTATTCTTCCCAAAGAATCCAGGAATGGAAGGGCAAAAGACAACTATAAAGAATCAGCAGTACCTAGATTAGTCCCTTGATTAGAGTGCAGGGTAAAGTTTGGACAATTTTTCTGATCCTGAGATAATCTTGCCTCATGGAATCATAGGACCATAGAACATGAGAGCAGGAAGAGTCCTTAGAAATCATGTTGCTCTGTCTTCTCTTTTTAGTGGCATGGGACTGAATCTGGGATAAGGGAAGTACTTTGTTTCAGACATTTAAACACCTTCCTCTATACCGCCATGGTAGCTGGTGCTTACTGTTTTCACAGCACCTACCATGTTAGATTGTCATTCCCAGTGAATACATCCGCTCCTCTTTGAACTTGAAATTCACTGGAAGCAAAAACTGTCTTACTTCCTTAAATCCCTGGTGCCTAGCAGACCCTGTCACATAGCAGGTGGTCAAACGTTTGTTGAAGAAATCAAAGTTTCAAGTCAAACGGTGATAAAGTTATCATCATTCCATTAGGCAAAGGATAAAGTATCTTGGTTTCATTAACTTTAAAGGGTAGAGCAGTTTCCTTCCAATGAATCAGAATGAGTTTCGTCATTATTTTTCTTATTTGCAAAGTATCAAGTTAATAAGTATGGAGCTTAATGTATGATATAGACCCCGTCTCCAAATTCCACTGGCTAATGTTTCTTTTTGCTTACCCAAGTGTCCCATCCCAAGCCTAAAAGAGAAACCTCAAGAGGGAAGTACTATTTTCAATTTTGTGTTGTAAATTTTAAAACTTATTATTACTATTATTATTTTTTGCTGCCTCAACATCCCCAAAAACAGGCTGTGAGCACCCTGCCAGGTGACCAGGGGCATCAGTGTGGTAAGGCTGGCCCCTGCCACGAGATCCCATTCTTGCTCCCCCTTGACTGTCACCTAATCTCAATCAAATATACCAATGAAATTCCCTCATGCCTTTTGCTTGTATACTCTATCCTGACCCCCAATAAAGGCACTTGCCCCTGGGTCTCTCTGTCTCTCTCTCATCTTCCCACTTGCTTGGTTGAGCCCCTTCCCTTGGTGCCCTGCCATGTGGTCCCCCTTTGTGGTATACTTGACTGTTTCTCTAGGACGTGTGAGTATAATAAGCTTCATTTCCCTATGCCTCTCCTGTGTCCCCTCTTGTGACTGCACCTGACCAACCATCTCATGAAAGAATACAGAACTTCTCAATAAGAATTGCGACAAATTATTTTCTTGCTGCTTAAACTGTATCATTGAGCTCATTTAAAAGTGCAAACCTCGGGTCCTAAGACTAGCAGGTACTCCTGACTGGAGCAGGGGTACCACTTAACCACAGAGGAAGAGCTAGATTTGGGGCTTTGTTGGCAACTGCTGGTGGCTACGATGCTGCTAGTACAGTCTCTAGCTCCTCATTGGAAAACCAGAGATGAAGTTCAAATAGCATCTCACTGCTTTCTTGGATGAGGGATCGATTGCAAAAGTATTTGCTTGTATTAAGCAGGCTTTTCCACCAACAGCAATATGCCTAGTCCACCACTGTGTCCCTGCTGGCTCAGAAGGGACTAGTCCAATTCTGCCAACAGCTGCCGCTGACAGTGAAAAGTTGAAAGAGTGGCAGCAGATGAAAGAGAGGAAAAAGGTAGCGGAGAGGGGAGGCTGAAAATGGAAGGGATGGGTGCCCTTTACAGAGATGAATTCAATGGAGAATTTCAAGTGCAGAAACACTGAGATGCCTTTCTTCCTCTCATCTTTCGTTACCGACCCACCCCGTTACTCTTCAAGCCAAATGACTGAAGATGGCCACAAATCTCTTCATCCACTGCTGCTCAGTATTAGCCAAGCATGGATGGGGACCTGGATGTCTTCAGGAGTGAAGTGAGGCGTGCTGAAAACTGACCACCTCCGTCCAAAATATGTTGTCCATCCACCTGAAATCAAACTGAAATTCCTCACTAGAGTTATTCCTTTGGGTCAAGGCATTGAAGGCTCCTATTAAAAGGCAACTATGTTATCTAAAAGGAGGAACACATAGTGCCTGGCACAGAGTAGAGGTTCTCTAAATGTGTCATTTTTAATATTAGATTGCCACTGCCTGCCGTTAGAGCCTTAGTAAAGATTTAGCTACCAGATTCTCTCCTGTCTCCTAGGGCCCTTGAGGATCTATGGTGGGAAGACTGATGTGGAACACTGGCAAAGATTGGGTAGCAGAGTCTGAGGTTTGGCGGATGGTGGAGAAAGGGGAGGCTGACAGCATGAGGCACTTTGGGGGAGAAAAGGGCACTTTCAAAAGGTGAGAAAGAGGGAAGAGAGTTTGGAAATGAACATTTATTAATTTTTCCTAGATGCATTTACATCCACTATCTTATTTAATCCGCAACCATTCTATCAGGAAAGAAACATTAGTATTCCCATTTTGCAGGTGAAAATCTGAATAGGGGTTCAGATTAAGAAAGTCGCTCAAGGTCACACAACACCTGTATATGATGGAATATAGATTCGAACCTGGACCTGTCTCCTAAGCCTATGTTCCTGAACCACGCTATCTCACACTCCACATTTGTCAAGGGGTAGCCAGCCTACTCTCTGCTACCCTTTCCATCCTAATACTCCAAGCACTTGCAAATTTAGGCTTCTGTGACTCCCAGGTTTCTCGCTCACTCTTTGCCATCCAAATGGAGACAAAAGATTTCCATGGGTGGTGGGGTAGGAAGAGATTTTACACTATCAGGATGGATAGAAATTTGGGAAGAGCCTAGTATCATTTTTCTGGTTGCCCAAGGGTTTGGAAACTATCTGTTCCAGGCTCCAACATATGTCACGTCAAATCCAAAGTTCTGGGGTAATCAGTGTGCCAGTTGGGGCCCTGGGCCCCTGCTTTGATATCCCCTGCCCCATGTGTGCCATTTTGCTGTAGGCTGGCAGGAAGATCCATTTTCCACGTGGACCAGGAGGAGAAGATATGAAAAAAAAATAACAGCTGGTGTGGGGAGGGACAAAATCCGTCTCTTCCAGAGTAGCTGGGGTAGGTGTGAAAGACTTGGGAGATAAAGAGTCTTCTTTTTTCTCACCGCTGGAGAAAGGGGCTAGCTAGGGAGAGGTGTCTACAGTCCAAGAGGTTCATCTATGGGATTTTGTGGAGGGTATCACCCCCAACAGAGATCCAGGCTGCACTGCCTACTTCCAAGGTTCTTTCCTCCCCTTAGACAAGAAAGAGAAGTGAGGGGAATTAATGGCCTCTGCGGTCATCAGTCAGGGGCCTAGGCTGCTATGTCCAAAGGCAAGACCAAGGGAGCAAGGCAGCCAGGAACAGTTTCCTCTAACCTTAACTTTCAATCCCCTCCAGTAACCCAACTCATTCCCACACCTCTCTCCTCCTTCGTTGTTGGGACTGACTGTCCTTTTCATTAACCTTTTAGTTAACCCCTCCACGCACGTACTTCTCTACGCCCTCCAAAGCTGTCAGCCCCTCGCTGCCCGACACCGCCCTCTCCCCCTTCCCCCATAAGCCCGGCTCTGCGCTTGGGTCCGGGGAGGTCTCGCCTCCCAGAGCTGCGGGGGTGAGGGCTCCTTTACTCGCTCTCGGATCTCCGCTGTAAAAACTGAGCGGCATGGCCCGGGCATGCGCAGCATCTCCGGGCGCATTGTGATGGGAACTGCTTCTCTGAGTCTCTACAAAGACTCCAGAGTAACCACTCACTGCCCACCCCCACCCCCGAGACCCTCCTTCTTTAAGCCAGACGCACAAACGCACAGACAATGCAGCTTTTCTTTCTTCTTCTCTTTAAAAAGCTGGCTGTAGCTTGAAAGGCTGGCCCACGTGAGGACTAGTGTATTTCTATAGATTCCATCTCCCGTGTTGACAAACGCCAGCGCTGAGGCTTTGCAGTCCGCGGCTGCAGTTTGCAGTGGAGCTAAGCGGTGTGCGGCTTTAATTCCACGTCAGATCAACTTTGATCAATATCCCCCTACCGGCCCAATCGGAAGAGCCCGATTCACCGCCGCTGAGCCTTTTCGCTCTTTCCTTCTTTTTTCCCCCTCTTTAGACCCACCATCTTCTGGGGGAGAAAAGTCTCAGATTTTCTTTTAATTTCTTTCCTTTTTTCTTTCTCTCTCTCTTTTGTTTCTTTGGGGGATTTGTTTGTTTTTCTGTGTTTTGTCTTTTTTGTTTTGTTTTGGGTTTGGGGTTTTGATTCTCTCTCTCTCTCTCTGTCTCTCTCTGTCTTAGAGATAGGGAGGGAGATCGCTTTGGCGAACCGAGCTTGCAGCCAATGAACCCGCCTTCCAGATTGGTGTGAAGACAGAAGTGAGGTGGGGGGCGGGGAGGGGGTGTGAGAGAGCCTGGAAGCGAGAGAGAGAGAGAGAGAGAGAGAGAGAGAGAGAGAGAGAGGAGGTGGTGGAGGAGGAGGACTAGTGTGGGGTGGAAAGGAAGAGTGAGCAGAGCAAGTTGAGGGGAGGGGGTGAAAGAGCCGGCGAATTCTTTTTCTTTTTCTATTATTATTTTGAAGACTCCCGAGTTGCGCCTATGCTCTTGTCAGCTTCGTTCTAGGCGTAGCACGGCCAGGCAGAAGAAAATGGGGCAAAGCGTGCTCCGGGCGGTCTTCTTTTTAGTCCTGGGGCTTTTGGGTCATTCTCACGGAGGATTCCCCAACACCATCAGCATAGGTAAGCGCGAGCCAGCCCGCCGGTCGGGCCGGGCTCTCTTGCACCCGAGACCACTGCCCTGGCGTGACTTCTGCGGCCGCGGGTCCCTGTCCTGCATGGCCTGGGAAGGGACGGGGGACGGGGGACGGGGATCGGGCAAGAATCTCAGGGATCTGAGCCTCAGAGAGCTGGCTGGTCTGGGGAGCATCGGGAACCAGAGAGGTGATCTCCTGAGGCTTGGCGGGGTGGGCTGCCGCGTTTTCCGAGCTGAGCGGAGCAGGGGAGGCATGCCAGAGGCTGGGAGGCTGCAGCCGGGCGAAGAGTCACGGCTTTTCGGCTCGCTGCTCTGGACTTTGCCATGGCGTGCGTGCCGCCGCTGGAAGTTGTCCCAGGGTGATGCCGCCTGTCTGGCTGCGCCAGGGCGCGTAACCCGGTCCGGGGCGCCCTGTCCCGCGTCTCCGGGTGCCGGGAGACCGGCTAGCGCTGGGGGAGGTGGAAGCCCACCCTGGATTCCCCCAGACCCGGGCAGCAACCGAGGTCAGTGGCGGATGGGGTAGGAGGCGGGGGTGAGACTAGGAGCCGAGCCAGCAAGCGGCGAAGTCACGCAGACTACGAATTCATGAATTGTCGCTGTGTCTGTCTGGAGCCCGGCTCCCGGGCGCTGGGAGGGAGTTCTCTCGGCTTCTCCCTGGATTTACTAGTCAAGAAGTTAGAATTATTGCCATTACAGAACCAAGCCCCTGTACTGTCATGGGGGAGCGGGGGACTGTGGGGAACAGGATGGGGCAGCAGGGGGAATGAAATTGTTTTTCTTCCCAACCTTTCCCTTTGCGCCAGGAAAAGATGAACCAGCTTGTGGAGATGGGAGGTAGCGGAGGAAGAGGGGAGAGGAAGCTACCGCCTGAGAAAGAACCAAGTCCCACTCTTGGTTCCATCATACTACCCCAAAGCAGCCTCCTTTTCCCTCTTTCCCCTTTCCCCCTTCTCTCCAGCCTCTCCTCTGACTCTTTAGAGGAAAACTAGGTTTCTCTTGGCCAAAATTTGAGTGCACAAGAGTCTTCAAAGACACACAGGTTGAAAATCAATCATGATCAGGCACCCGGGTACCACTGAGAGGTTATCGCCTATCTGTAGCTCCCCAATTTCTAACCGCTCCTGGGGGGGACACAAGCCAAATCTTGGTTCCCTTTGCTTGTAGGTGGACTTTTCATGAGAAACACGGTGCAGGAGCACAGCGCCTTCCGCTTTGCTGTGCAGTTATACAACACCAACCAGAACACCACCGAGAAGCCCTTCCATTTGAATTACCACGTAGATCACTTGGATTCTTCCAATAGTTTTTCTGTGACTAATGCTTGTAAGTAGATCTGCTTTTCCTCCTTTTGGGACCTGGGAACCTCATTTGTATTTTGCTTGTGGGACTTGGGGTCTGCGTAAGTGCTGGGGTGGCGATTGCCTTAGTAGACATTTTAGGGGCTCTAGTCAATCCAGGTTTCATGTGACATAAATCAACTCCAGAGGATCCTGCTGAGGGAGGGACTTAAGGCAAGTACACAAAACTCTGTTGTGAATAATGTTTCATGCAAAAGTTTCATTTTCCTCCCTGCTAAACTGGCGCTCCCTCCCCCGCAACCCTCTCCCTTTTTTTTTCCTTTGGCTGGGAAAAAAAAGAGAAAAAATAGCATGGTTGTTCAGGGAAATTTCTTCAGATGAGATTAAAGAAAGAAGCCTCTTGATTGAGTCAATTCAGGATGTGCATTACTTGACTGTTAAAGCTAGCACCTGGCTGTAGGAATGAGCTGCATTTGACAATCGCTTAATATATAGGAGCCAAATATGAGAAATTCTGCAAACAAGTGACCTTGAGGGACAGATCAGGCTCGGTTCCCTGGCCTCTTTCTGTCCTAGAATATCACCTTTCTCAGCTTTCGAGAGAGCTCTGATAGGAACTGATAAGACTACAAGCTGATTACTAGTGATGAACGCCTGGCAAACTGAGGGGAAGGGAGAAAGTGCTCAGGTGACTCTTTGGAAAGCTACTTCTGTTCTGTCTCCCCTAGTGTTGTTCAAGTCCCCCCCACCTGCCATTGTTAAGGACAACACAGTTCTTAACTTAGAGCAAAAGGTGGAAGGCGGAGGCTTGCAGCAGGAAAACCGAATACCAAAAGGGAAGAATTTCATCAGCCCCCAAAGCAGTTTCTGAAACAGCTAGTTGTGCCCTGTGATTGTTCCTGTGGAAAGGGGACATTTCATTTTGAGAAGTAAAGCCACGGGAACCTAGATGACTAACAGCCTGTTGGACACAGGTTTTTCTTGAATGTTTTATGAGAAAGACTGATAATTCTTCATCTGAGCTTATTTCATGAAATGTTTTCACAACAATGAGGGTGCGGATGGCATAAATATGTTTTGCTTTTATGGCTGGTGTAGTTGGGAATTTTTGATTTTTGATTTTCTTTCAGGGGAGAAATGATGTTTGTATTTGGTTGGGTGAAACTTTGTATATGACTTTCTTCAAATTCTTCTGCCTCAAAGGATATGTGATTTCCAAAAACTGTTGAAAGGGTCTCCAAGGGCACAGCTTCCTTGGATTTGAAGACTTGGGTCAAGGGGATGGAGGTGAATTACTGTGCAAGAAATTGTGACAGTTATCAGTTTTAAGAAAATTTTAGCTGAAGGTACAGATCCTTATATGAACATGTTCTGAGGTATTTGACATTCTTTGGCTTTCGACATTGACAAAAATAGGAGCTTATTAACTCCAACTAGGTGTGAAAGTTACAAAAATGTCTGTCTATACTTTGCATCTGATTTTGGTAATCCCAGCCTGTCTCTTCAGCACACTTACAACACACATCTGACTCTTAATCCTGCAGCCCTGAGATCTTGTCAAGAGGCTGAATTCCAGAGGCAGCTTCCTAAATATCAATTAGAACAGATTTAAAACCAAATACATGAAACTACCCAGATTTATTATTATTAATAATGAATAATGTTTATTTCAACTCACTTTAGTGTCTTTCCACTGATGTTGACTGAGATAAGAGTGCTAATTGACTTCTCAGGAATGATTAATTTCCAAGGTTTTTGGTCTTGCTGTTTATGGTCAAATCAGATTGACACTAGCCAGCCCAGGGCCATCAGAACGCTACTCAAGGAGCAATCAGGAAATGATCCTTGCCACGTGAAAAGCTCAGGTTTGAGAACAGGCACTAAGTCATCTGTATTGGTGTTGAGTTGCCTGAATGCCCTACCTCTCAGGGCAATAAAGGGACAACCATGAAAGGAAAAGAAATTGATCATCGCCCCCGCCCGCCACCGCCGTAAGTCCACAACATTTCATCTTACAAGCTTATAAGGCTGGGTTATGGCTGGGGGCTTGAAAGTGTGGCATAGGGGGTGTGGCTTACTGGGCAACAGGAAAGACAAAACAAAAAGGCGACCTTGCCCTAAGTTATGCCAAATACACACATATGCACACACTGGCTCACACGGGAGAGATTTCCAGAAACCAGTGATGTGTACCCAGCTGCCTGTTGCACACTCAGACTTTACAGCTCAGGAGACAGAGAAGGAAAGCTGTCATCTTCTCCAGTCCCCGAAACAGTCCTCTCTGAATGTCACAATCATTGAATGGGGGCCAGATCTGAAAGCTGTCTCCTGGCAGCTGCTGCCTACAATCTTAGTATGAGAAAGATGACTAGTCCAACCACCGTCTGATAGTCTCTGAATGCAGAAAACAATCATTTCACGGGGCCAGGGAAGCCCTGCAGGTGTATCTCATTTCTTTCCCTGGCCTTGAGAGTTCTTTTTCTCATGGAAGGGAAGATCACATATCACAGATGTCGGCACACAATACTAGTTCAGCGCTGGAGCCTGGCAGGTGACCCCTGGTTCCATTCTTACAATTGATTGCACTATTGCACAGAGAAAAAAAACCCTGGATCCTCTGGCCTGCCCCTCCCTGGAGACCTAGGGAGAATTTGAGAAAACCCCAGGTGAGTCCAAACCTGCTTGCCCACCTCTCCTGTCTGCTTCAATATGGAATAGAATGGCAAAAATTAAAGAAACTTTCCCCTCTTCCCATACAAAACTCCTAGTTTCAGCTTCCCCTAACACTAGAATTGGTCTCTTTCCATGATCTTTCCTGCACCCTCAGTCTTGCGGCAGGCACACACTTTTGAGGACACAGGTATGCAGGTAAACAAATATGCCAAAAATAAACAAACGGTAATGCCTTCTGTATGTGTCCCTGCTCTCTGCTCTCCCTCTGCATCCCCTCCCCCAATGTATTCAGAGAGTTTCCTTGCAATGAATCCCAGGCATCAGTTATTTAAAGACTCTTCTTCACCAGCAACCAATTCTTTTCTGCACAACCCCCAAGAGGTTTGCTTAAGGCAGACTCCGGCTTCAATCCGCATCTTAAGAGGCCAATAAAAGCATCTCTGGCTTTGAAAGGTGGTTCATTTGGGATCTCAGCTCAGAGGTGAATTGAAGTTTATCGGAGAGACTCAGCTGATTTGGAGCACATGTTCTTATTTCATAGTGATTAACTGAGTTTGCTGCTTTACTTTTCAATTTGGCTAGGTAGCCCCAGAAAGAAGCATGGTGTGAATAGTATGATTTCATGATACATGCATTCATACACACTCACACACACACACACAGAGGCACCCATACACCCATAATCCGTATTTATGAAAAGAGGTGTTACACATGTTTTAAGTTGTATACACGTCTGTTCTTTAAAAACCAGGTTTGATCATCGTAGGGCTTTGGGGAATGTGGCAACACCAAGGGACTGCTGAGTCCCATTGGTGTGGCTTTGCTCCCCTGGTTCCTCAGGAAATGCCTCCGATTCCCTTGAAGTCCCCTCCTGTGTCTTTCTGCTGTGCACTTGTAGTGCACTCCACACTACATCACCCCAGCCTCTGCAGTGTCAGCTCATTAGCACACAGATCTCATATTCCCTCTCTGCACTGTCATTGCAAAAATTGCTGTTGTACACCTTTACAGCCAACAAATGTGCTTGTGGATTACGCGCTGTTTGCAAGAAGCAAGGAAAAGGCAAATGTAACCTTAAAGGTTATTCATCACGGAATTGTGCTCTTAACGCATTGGCTTAAGTAAAAATCTGTTGATGGAGGCGTAATAGTGACGGTGGGACTGAGAGTGGGACTTAGGAGTGCAGGCTCTAATGGAGCCCCAGGCAAAATCCCTTTTGCTGGCTAAATGTAACTCATCAGCTGCAAATTTTTATTCCATTCATTTTTTTCAAGCTACTTGAAATATACCTGCTAACTGAGAACACGCTCCTTTTATAACTGAGCGTGTTTCGCTACCAAGTAAGTGTACCTAGCTGAGACAGGTTTCCCTCTCTTGCTCACAGAGTCACAATTTAAATTATCTAATTATTCTAACTGCCAGGATCCATTTAACTGTTTAAGTCAATTTGGGAAAGAAATGTCTCCCCTGATCCTATTCTCTGCTCTTTGGCGGGTTTTGTTTGTTCTTTTCATGCGATCTTTGGAAGCAAGGTGAAGACCCACAGTATCACGGCTCCTGTCTTCAAACAGATCTTCACACACTAACCAATGTCAATAGCCCCAGCTTCCACCGCCAACTCCCCCATCTTTGTGCCTTTGCCGCTCTCCCTCTCTCTCCTGGCCAGTCTTCCATAAGCTCACTGGCTTAGCTCACTTCTCAGCCCCTCTGGCCAGCTGGCTTAGACTACTGAAGCACGAAGAGGTCGCCAAAGATTTAAGTCACCTTCTCACAAGGTTTATTATGGTTTTTTTTAATCTATTTTTTACGTGGAGAGGAGGGAGGAAGGTGATGCTGTTCATTCGGGCCATAAAAATAGATGGCAATCAGCAGGCTGTAAAGGTGAGCTTCCAGCAAAGTGTATCACCTCCCCTAGAAGGTGGCTTCCTGGTGATCTACTAAGGGGTGGGTGGGGGGCAGCAGGAAGCGTCTGAGGGGAAGGAACAAAGAAAACTACTTGGTTCTCCATCTATGCCTACTGCAAAATGAGCCACAGTTTTTCTTCCTCTCAGCAATTTTAACATTTTTCCTTAAAATGTGACTAGTTTCTCACATCCCCCACTTCTGCCTCTATCCGAGGTGGTTTTCTTAATTCTGCATTTCCCTCCCTACTTGCCAAGACTGAATGAGGATAGTGGGCGCTGGTTGAGGTTTCTATTATATGTTTTTGGCTCCTGGTATATTTTTAAATTTCATTATTATGGGTAGTCAGAGGTGATTGGCTGGTTTCATTTTAACAGATTGAAAAATAAACGAAGCTTCTGAGGCATTGTTATTAGTCTTCCTTTGTGGCTGACAGATTTGTCATTTTTATACAGCTGGCTAAAGGATGAAAAGACAGCATGGATTTTAAGAGAGGGCCAGAATTTTAGAAGGTAGAATTCATACCTTCAGGGGAGGAGGATAAACATGCTAATTCATATGATTTAACTTTTAACTTCTTAGATTGAGACAGGAAATATACTTGAAGGACCTTTCAGAAAACTCTTCACCTTCTCGAAGGTCAGGGAAATTATCTGCATACTTTACCCGGCCCATTAAAAAAAAATCAAGTTTTGACTTTGTTCCTTTGGCTTTGATACTTTGGGTCTAATTAGATGACATGTCCACAGGAGGGTGCAATTCAAACCCCAGGTGGGGGGCTCCGGGCACTTTTCAGCAGGAGTGTGGGAGTTGTGCAGACACAGAAGCAAGTCCCTCCCTGCTGGGGAAATGTCTGGGCTCCAGTCAGAGAGTGACAAATAGCCTCAGCCTGTGCGTGGGGTGAGCCTTGAGCCAGGGCAGCGGTCCCCGGAAGGGGTCGGTACTTGGCAAAACGTTAACATGGACAGAATTTGTCCTCTTCTCGCCTCACCATCATTTTCCCCTCCTGCTCTGCCTGCCCAGCCCAGGCCCTTTTGCTGGTGTCCAACTGGCCTGTGATTCTGGTATCCCACCCACAATAAACTGACCTAGGCACTGTTTCCTGCTCTGGACTTTTCCAGACCTAGTGCTCCTTCCCTATCAGAATCTCTCTGTCCTTAGTCCATCCTCTTCAGGACCTTTACTCTCCTCTGAGGGTGATGGTTTTTTATCTAATATAAGAATCTTGCTGAAAGTGGCTGATAAGGGGTTAATATACCTGACTGGGGAGTGTTCGCTTTAAAACCAGGGACTATGGGAACCGTAATGCCTCAATTGCAAGGAAAGATACTCAAATGCGGGTGTTTCTGGACATGAGGTGCAGAGTAGCTGTTCACTCTACCCAAACCAGAGATCAGCTGCTCCTGGTCAGGGAACACCTCTATAGGTCAAAGTCAAAAGGTCCCTGCATGCGGTAGGTTTGGTGTAAGTACACCCAAGGCATAGGGGAGGTACAGCTTCACCATGTTGAACTTAAAAGTCTTTGTGGTAATTTGGGAGGCAACCAAAGGTCATAGGGATTCATTTTATTAAAGAAGTAAATATATACAGCTTTTTGTATGTTAATCATGCCTCAATAAAGTGGTTCTTTAAAAAGTGTAAACTTTTTGTATGTACTACCAAAAAACAAACCAAAAAAGAGGCTGCTGTAGAGTCTGAAGGTGCCTATGTGGGCATTGGCAGGGGATGCACTGGCATGGAAAGGAAGTCGTAAGAGGGGAGAAAGGTGGTGACGAACCTGGGCGTCAGACTGAAAGCTTTCTTTCCCTGGGATGGCACATAGAATGCAGTGATTATGAGGCAGTATCTACCTCTGGAGGGACTTGGAAGCCTAGCCGAGCAGTGTCTCCTCCCCACTCCCTCCATCCCTCCCTCTCCTTTTCTCAAGTGTACACTCTGGCTTCCCTCCCAGTGGCAAGAGGCAGAATACAGTTAAGTCCCCTACATACGAACCTTCAAGTGGCGAACTTTCAAAGATGCGAACGTATTCTAAACCTATTCTAAACGTATGCTAAACGTATTCTATTCTATAGTACAGTACTATATAGGCGATTATGTTAGTTGAGTACCTAGGCTAACTTTGTTGGACTTACAAACAAATTGGACTTGTGAATGTGCTCTCGGAATGGAACTTGTTGGTATGTAGGGGGCTTACTGTACTGTCTTCTGGATTTCTGTTTGAGCACTGGTCAGAGAAGTAAGTGTTTACAGCCCTCTGTCTGGACTTCCCTTCTCCTCAGTCCCTAACTACCACTGGCTTCTTTAGCACTTGTCCTCAACATGACCATCATTTGTCCTTATTTGGAAGGGGGCATGGGGTTAAGGATAAGGGCGAGGAAAGGAAACACAGCTGGTCATGACCCCTAAACCCTACGGGGGCACAATTCAGCCTAGAACAGCACTTCTTTCATGTGCACACCAGTGGCCTGAGGATCTTGTTAAAATGAAGATTCTGATTCAATAGGACTTCAGCGTCCAAAAATTTGCATTTCTAGCAAGCTCCCAGGTGATGCCAATACTGCTGGTACTCAAACCACTCTTTTCAGGGAGACTGATTACCAAAGAAAAAGTCTCTTCCAGACAAGCTCTTACCCACATGCCTTTCAAAGAAAGCTCTATAAGAGACACATCTGGCTCATTCTGACTCAACGATGTCCTTGTCATACTCCTAACCAACCTGTGTTCGTTTCAGCCATGTCTGTAGGTGTCTGATGAGAGCATCTACTTAGAGCTGCTTTTTGTAGGGAATTGGAATGGAGACTGGAAGGCAGGCTGAGAGAGGAGGTAGCTCATAAGCCAGGCTGACAGTATCTTGGCTTCTTGCCACACCCCAAAGTGCCCCTTTTAGAAACAACCTGCCCAAGAGAGCTACAGTTGGCATGCAGTTCCAACTGCCTTTCCACTTTGCTTCTCTGGGTCAAGGCATGCCAGAAGGGGGCATGTTGCATCTGCTCCTCAGCTGTCTGACTTCCCTTCAACAGGGTTAGAAACATGCACAACACAACTCGAATTCTGTCTGGTTCCCTAAGAACCTGAAAAATTGACTCCATTTTCCAGGCCAGTGCCAGGCACTCATTGAGAGCTAGAGGGAAGGGAGGGGAAGTGGTGCCACTTTCTAACATATTTGAGCTGAGGACTGCTCCAGGGTAGCCATTGAAAGCTTACCCAGTGTCATTTGAGGACTGCCAAATGGCACCCTATTACCCCAGATATTGCCCCCCAACAGCCTGCCATTAGTCTGAAACTCCACAAATTCATTTGTTTGTGTTACGGCACCTAAGACCTGTGCTAAAATGCGAGCATGCTATCTCTGGAAGGGGATGAGTTCAATCCTTATCAGCCATTACTATTCCGACCAGAATTCTTTGATGAGATTACCACCTGTTACCTTGCAGGATCCTCAGAGGAGGTTCTGCAAGACGGGTAAGTGACCCAGAACAATAGACCAACCCAAGAGAGTGGGGCGCCAGATGGATTGTAGGCATTCAGGGGGCAGTGGGAGACTCTTGAAGATGAGGAAGAGTCCCTCAAACACACTTCACCTGGTTTGCAACATTTGATCTTCTCCATAGATAAAATCTGGTAGTTTATTTGCTAAGATTTTAGTTGCTTTTAACCGTCCAAGTCACAACTTTCCGATGGTAGTGGGCTTGCTGCCTCTTCCGTGCATGGTTCTTTGTTGCAACAGATGATCTCAGTCTCTGGATTCCCCATAATTACTGTGGAATATTTTCAGAAGTATAATCAGTTTGTGATGGGGGGTGGTGAGGATTCTTTTTAACCTTTTAAAAAATGTTGCCATAAAAAATAGTCCCCTTTCAGTTATCTGTGATTGACCGATCTACCTTGCCAATTACTCATTGCAGTCAGGGCCCTCATCCTTGCTGCTACCCAGAAAGGGATCTGGCTACCAGTAATGGATGAGACAGGAAGAGATGCAGGACCCAGCCCACAGAGGAATCACTGCGTGGATGTGGGTATGGGTTTCTGTATGGATGAACACCTTTGTAAATTTAAGGTAGAAAGGCCACTAACATCCACATTCAGCCAGAACCTGTAATAGATTCTCAAATATTCTTATACCTTATTGCTATTTCCAAGGCTATTTGGTTATTTTAAAACAGTTTTTCTTGAATTAGACCACTTGCAGCAGAATCACCAGAGATGCTTGTTAAACATCTGAATTCCTAGGTTACACTCCAGATATATTAAATCAGAAAATATAAGGATAGGCCTTTTTGACAAGCTCTGTGGGTCATTCTAATGCACACACGATTTGGGAATCACTAGTTTAATTAGCCCTGGCAGTGCAAACAGAGATAGATGGATTCATACTGATTATTTGTTGAGCACCCACTAAGCACCAGGCATTGTACCAGGCACTTTCACACACGTTACTTCTGTAAGTAAGTGAGGGTGCTTAGCAGCCCATGCAAGCATTAGTGAGTTTGGCTCTCAGATTGGAAATTCAAGACTTGCAAGAACTAAGAGATTAACCTCAAGTCACAGTCTCTGAGGTAAACAAAGCAAAAATGTTCTTTGAGATGGTAAGTAGAGACAAGGAAAGGATTTTCATTCTGACAATGCTTCTTCCCTTCTTTGCTTGTTAGCTAATGATTGGTCCTTAGCCATGCTACAAACTAGATGTCATGTCAAATGCCAACCCATTTGTTAAAAATAGATGCAATGCAATCGGTTTATATGGCATTCATTGTGCCATCCTTGCTATCAACAAATTTACAGTAGGGCTGAAATAATAACTACCATTCACTGAACCTATGCCACATGGAAGACACTGCACTAAGCATGGTACATGCCTTATCTCATGGAATAATCACAACATTGCTAGAAAGGAGGTACTCTCATCCCCATTTTATAAAAGAGGAATCAGACGTGGTTCAAAACATATATAAGCAACTAGCTCAAGGTCACACAGCTAGCTAATTAGTGGAGTCAGGGTTCTACCTGAGATCTTCCTGTCTCTAGAGTCTGGACTCAATTTCAACTGGGGCTGAAATCACAGATGATGACAGAGGCTAGGTGGATCACATAAATGTGGAAATTGGGCAGGTATGGAGTGGTGGGGCCTGTGGCAATCTGGAGACTCCAGGTCGCTGCCTGAATACATTCAAATGCAATGTTGTAAACCACTGTGGGACAAACAAAACATCCGCAACAGGACTTGGGGTGGTAGGAGGTGGAAGGTGCAAGTTTCGGACCTCTTCACCACACTGTCCACCTCCCTCTGGCAGCTAAGTTACTGGCTGAGGGAAGCTCTATTAACTGAAAGAAACAAAGAGAAAAATCTCTGCTTAGTAAAAATCCTATTTTGACCTTTTCTTCTTCGTGTTCCATCAAGGTACCTCAATATGGCAGAACTTTCCCTCCTTTGTCCTTTTGGCCTTACATGCATACACTGTATATCCAGTGGCCTTTCACGGTTGAGTGCCAGCTCAACTCTAATCTTCTCCCAGGCAATGCTGAGGCCTGCAGCAAGGTCAGAACGCTGGCACAGAGTCATTAGCAAGTGCTCGGCAGGCCAAAAGAGGTACTTCTGGACAGTGCTATGGGGGAAACGGCTTAGATTCTGGTACATGCAAATCCCAGGCCTACAACTGGGAGGCCGCTGGGTCAAGTAAGGCTCTGTCAACATTCACCCAGGGTAGGAGCCCCCTATACACCCCGGGACAGAGGCTCACCAACTTTAGACAGGGGTCCAAAATAGAGATGTATAGTTAGTTGCTTGGAGTTGTAAACTGACCTAAGCCAACTGGTCATTCACAATCATTAGGTATATTTCATTGGATACCAATAGCCAGTCATTGTTAGAGTGAGGGCTATAGGTCTTCTCCCCATAACCTCACTACCAGGTGTAAAAGTAAACCTCATACAGAATTCTTTTTCTCATTAAAATAATGGCAAGCAGGCATAAAAATAATTGGACAGCCTGTCCTGTAGGCTCAGTCAAGTCCAGCTCCCTTTCCTTTTTTTTTTTTTTTTAGATGTTGGAGGTAGGAGTTTATTAATTAATTTATTTATTTTTGCTGTATTGGGTCTTCGTTTCTGTGTGAGGGCTTTCTCTAGTTGTGGCAAGCAGGGGCCACTCTTCATCACTGTGCGCGGGCCTCTCACTATCGCGGCCTCTCTTGCTGCGGAGCACAGGCTCCAGACGCGCAGGCTCAGTAGCTGTGGCTCACGGGCGTAGTTGCTCCGCGGCATGTGGGATCCTCCCAGACCAGAGCTCGAACCTGTGTCCCCTGCATTAGCAGGCAGATTCTCAACCACTGCGCCACCAGGGAAGCCCTCCCTTTCCTTTTAGGTGCGCCAACAACACCTTGCACAAAGGTTCACTTGAGGCAGACAAAACAATACCCTAGTGGCAGGATGCAGCTAACCAAGAATCCTCATTAGTGGCTGCCCACAGGACTATTTACAAATGAAGCCTAGGGTACCATTCCAAGGGATAACACTACAGAGCTTGTTAGACCCTTATATCTTCTTTTTGCTAGTTTGGGAACACCTCTACCATATGTCTAGCCAACCCACATATGTTAAACACTACTGATTTCACCAATGAGAAATTTAATGTTAATTAACAAAGTCTCTGGTGTCCATTGAAGATAAAGATATGTTAAGTGCTTGTAGAACCACTTCTTGATTAGAATTATTAAATGCCAGATAACCACTCCTGCACTTTGTATTTCCCAATAAGGGTAACTGAGACCACCCCAAGGGTGTTGATTCAGACCAAATAACCCACATATATACCACACAAATTATGTTGAATTCTTGTAAAATCATTTACAGAAAATATAACATTTGAGATACCATGTTTCTTAGGGCCTTGGGAAGCAGTTAAAATTGCAGGGGGGTATGGGGTAGAGTGGAATGAGCAATGGAGCAAGAATAAGGAGATCTGGGTTCCAGTCTCAACTATGCCACACACTGCCTGGATGACCTTGGACAAGCCACTCCGTTCTCTGGTTCTAGTTTTTATCATTTCTAAAATGAGGAGATTCATCTGGATGATCTCTGAGGAGGCTGCCATTTTTTACATCCCATCATTCACTCTTGTCCAAATCCTACCACCTCCGTTTCTAGTAACAGTCTCACTTCATTGCTTACTGAGGAAAGACCATCCAAAATGAAGCCCCTCAGGTTCTTCTACTACATCTAGAACCTTCTCATCATATTCATCTATTCTCTGCCTTTATAAGACTGTGCTGAAACTATTGAATCCTTGAAACCAATGGACAGTACCTCCACCCAGTTGTGGCTTATTCTTGCTTGCATCCTAGCTCTTCCACTTACTAGATGTGGAACCTTGGGGCAAGTTACTTAGCTTGATTGTGCCTGATTTCCCAATTATAAAGTGGGGATAATAATAATCCTCACCTCATAGGGTTATTGAGAGTTTTAAATGAGATAGTTCGCAAATCCACATAAAGTACTTAGAGTAATGCCTGGCACATATTGGAATATTATTATTATCAACATAATCATTAGTTTAAAATCCTTTGAGCTTTCTGTCCTAAAAACGGAAACGTAGTTTCATTTGAAAAGTAAAATCTCTTGTCACTCTACAGGCCAGATTTCCTTCCTGAGTAGCTGCCCTCTGAGGCTTTTGACAGTTCTCAGCTCTGCCCCAAACCCAAGATTATTTTCTTCTGCCAAGAAAGGCATCATGGCACACCTTCATATCAGCAGGCCACCGCCGTGACCCCCTACACCTCTCACCCATGCATCCAAACTTGCCCACCCAGTTTGCCTCTTGTGAGTGACAGCTACTCAGATATTCTGTGACCAAAAACTCTGAGATGAATTTTTCTGTATAATTGAAGGACTACAGGTTCAAGGGAAGACAGAGTCTTCTTTCCCAAATAAACTCTTCATCTCTAGTTCCATCTGCTGCCAATCACACAATAAATCATCCTTTCTGTTCTTTTGTGACAATCCAGTATCCCAACACTACACAAGTAGTCCCCCTGACTTCTGAAAGGCTCAGGTGGCATCCACATGTCCTCTGACAGTTGATTCAGGAGAAAACACTTGGGCCAAGCACCCAGTGGACTGGCTCTGCAGCAAGACCCTGGAGCTTCTCTTAGAAATGGAGGTGCCCACGGAGGGACACAAGGAACTGCTCAGGGCCTCCCCAGAGGAAGCGCCTTCATTTCCTTGGGCATTAGTGAGATTTCTCCATGGGTCCTGGAGTCAAGAGCCCCCAGGGAGCTGAGGGTTGAGGCACTTCACACTGCCCATTCTCCTCTAGAGCCAGCACTGCCCTGGCACATACACATGGCATACATCTTCCCCTGGGCCTTCCCATTTCCTGGTGACACTTAGCGTTTGACAATCACTTTAGTATCTTGCCATTCAGATGATGACAACTCAATGGAAATCCACTTCTGGCACATCCCTGAGTCTAGTCCACCCTTTGACTAAATATCACAGCCTCTTACAAGAGTTCGATCCACTTTGTGCAAGAGTTACTAAGAGTGTCCTTTGATCTCCTGGTTTCTGTCAGTCCTAACTCTTACTGTCCTCAGTTCTTCCCTCTACTGCCTGTAGATCTGTAGAATATAAGGAGAAGTTGAGAACAATGAGGAAAGTTGAGCTCTCTCCTGGGTAAAGAGAACCGGAGCCGCCCAGCTCTTTATACACTCACTCCTGGCCCTTGGGCTTGGCACCTAATTCTCTGGAGCAAGGTGTTGCTGTTTGACCCTTGCCTAGTAGAAGGCTGTTTCTCCTACTTAGTTTGGGAGCAATCAGAGGGCAAGGAATGGCTCTAAACTGGACTGCCTGCATTTGAATCTTGGCTCTGTCCCTTACTAGCTATGTGACCTTGGGCAAATTACTTAACCTCTCTAAGCCTCAGTTTCCTCATTTGTGAAATGAAGGTGATTATAATAGTAACTACCTTATAAAGTTGTTGTGAAGATTAAGTGAGATTATGCATGTAAAATATTTACCATGATGCCTGGCGTATAGTAAGTGTTCAATCAACGGTAGCTATTATTAACACAGAGTACTGAGGTGGTTGGTAAGTGGAAGAAAGGAATAGAATTCATCAAAGCCAAACTGAACAATAGATTCTTCCCATCTATGGCCATCCCTAAAGCCCTGCAAACTAATTTTTACCCTCTGAATCTGTAGCTGGAACCAGGCCAGATGGGGTTATCTTTGAGTACTCACAGTGCTGCCTCAGGCATAAAGGATTCGCTTTGGGGCAAAGTAAAGCAGAAAGAAACAATTGACTTGATGCCCAAAAAAGCCAGAGAATACACACCACTATGTTTAATCTTGCCGTCATTGAGTGAAATTGTCTAGAAAGACATGATCTCTTCAATTTTTTTATCTGAACAAGATAGGCTTGGGATAAAGCAACATGGATATGATAACCTTGGCACTTGGTGGCTGGAAGGAAAGAACAACCTTTTTTTCAAATGTAAAGTCTATTTTACTGTGTTTGAAAGTGGGAGAGTGGAACAGTGGGTCCTGGAATCTTCACTTAGACAAGGAAACATGTGAGGCCAGTTGAGCTCTCCCAGCCATGATTTTTCTTAGTTCTTTTAATTAAGGATGATATACGGATGGTAGTTTAGAGCATATCAATTTGAGTGGATGGATTTTCTTCTTTTGATATTGCTTGCCTAAGTCAGACCAAAAATAGCATAGGAAGGAGATATGCAAAAGGTTAAAAGAGAAATTTTGCTAATGTGATTTTCCAGCATTTCAGTCTCTATTCTCTCCAGAGCAGAGGTTAAATGCTCTGTTCCATAAGCACAGACTCACTAGTAAGGATCCTGCTGAGGACCACTAGGCAAGGCAGTCTTTTTCTTGCCCTCTCCTCTGTATGCTGGCCTGATCTACCAGCATGCTGTCTCCAGCGGGCCCAAACCTGGGTGATGACCAAAAGCATTTTCTTTTCCTTCATATCCCAGGGTGCCCTTGCTCCACCTGTATCACCTTCTCTTCTCATTTCCTATCTAAGCCCACTGCTAGGTTGCCTCATGGGATCACTGACTTTTTTTCTCTCAGGTGAGGAAACTAAGGAACACAGAGGCTAAACGACTTGCCCAAGGTCACACAGCCAGTAAATGGCTCAGCTGAGATTATGATGCAGGCCATCTAACTCTTGGCACTTCTCTAAGATGTCTTCCCAACATAATCCTTCTTCTTTTAACTTTCACTGCTACATAATGATGTTATATATGAAAATAATGTCAGTCCTGTCTTTTTAAAATAGGTGGCAGAGAGGAAGAATAAATTCGCAGCAAGTGAATTGGAAACGCAGTAAAGCATGAGTTTCAGGGACCACAGTTAATGGTATCTTCCACTTACTGCCTCCAACATTAACCTGTCATTTTCCCATCCTCTGATTTATAGTCAGGATGAGCAAAACAAACTCTTGAAATCCTGTTATAGATCACAGACTATTGGAGATAGATCAAGTAGTTCTAGTCCAACTACCTCATTTTGTGGATGAGGAAAGTGAGGCCAAGAAAGGAGAAGAGGTTTGCCAAAGGTGATGCATCTCCCTAGTGGTAGAAGCAAGATGAGAATCTAGACTGCCAGATTCCCAGAGCAGGGTCTTTGCCACCATATTTTGTAACAGCAGGTGTTGTACTAAAGCAACACTACAAATTTTATTATGTTACCATTTACTCATATCTTTTTCTTCTCTAATTGTTTCATGTATATAAGTCATAGTACCTCAACTAGATTTTTTAAATGTAGAACATTTTTTATGATTATAGAAGTTAAAATGTAAAATTAATTCATGCTCATTGTAAAAACAAAATTCAAAAAAATAAGAAAAATTGTCCAAGTAGAGTAAAACAGTCACCCCAAATTGGGTTTTACCATATGTACAGATTTGTATCCTGCCTTTTTACTTTATATTATAATAGGGAACATTTTTCTGGACCTCTTAAATGTGCTTTGAAAATTTGATTTTTTAAATGTCTATAAATTATTGTATCACAGCATCATTTTATTATATACATATATATATATATGCAATGATTTATATAACCATCACCCAATTTTATGCATTTAGGTGGATTCCAGTTCACTGAGGTTTATAATTATGCCCCAACTTCCTGTCATATCTGCATCCTAGCACATGTCTGAACATACAGTAAATATTTAATAAATACTTGCTTACTGATTTGTTGCCTTGACATTTCTGGAATGACCATTATTCTTCCATCAGATTGGGTGACCAAAGTGAGAACTTGACATTCCAACCTCTTTAAGGTACATGTTATATAACTCAAGACAAGCAGTATAGCAATAGTGGTTATGCTCAGAAGTCAGACTCTCTAGGCTCAAATCTTGGATCCATCACTTTCTAGTTGTATAGCCAAGGGTGAGGAGCTTAACCCCTCCAAGCCTCAGTTTTTCTGTCTGACAAATGGGGGGAATGGTAGTGCCCACCTCATGAGGTTGTGGTAAAAATTAAATGATAAAATATGTGGAAAGTGCTTGGTATATAGTGAGCACTCAACAAATATTAGTTGCCATTATTAATATTATATAATATTATATATATTACATTCCTTGTCAAAGGAATAAAGCACCAGACTTGTAGTCAGAATACCTGGCTTCTTGTTCCCTCTCTGCTGTTTTCTGGCCCAATGACCCTGCATGAGTTCTTTTACTTGTCTAGGTCTCAGTTTCTTCATCTACAAAATGGGAATAATAATACCTGAGCTGTGTACCTTACAGGGATTTTATGAGGACCAAATGAGAGAATGAATGTGAAGGTGCTTTGAAAACTATGAAGTCAAGTATGATTGTTAGATATGTAAAGTAAGATGTGATGTATGGTTGTTGTAGGTAGGATTAGCGATGCAGAAGGTACAGGAGACCAGGCTGAATATACGGAGCCTGGAAAGATGTTTCTAAAATTGAACCCCTCGTATGAGAAATCGTGACTATTGGAGAGAGAAGGAACCTTATAGATCATCTAGCCCAACATCTTAATGTTATAAGAAAAATGATTCAGAGACGAGAGAGCTTGAGGTCACAGAGCTAGTCCCAGAAATGGGACTAGGACTCAGGTCTCCTGATTTCCTGTGCAGAGTCCTAAAGCAGTCACTGCAGCTCTTTCTTTATTGACCTTTATCTAAAAATGGATAAGGAAAAAATCTGGTTATTTGTGGAAGTCATGTAGGTAGCAACTGATTAATTGGGGGTTTATTGCAAGGACAAACCCTGAATAGCATAGCTCTACTATATTTTTAAATGCCAACCTTATTCCAGGTGAGGGAGAGAAAGGGGGCAAGAAGGTGATGGGAGGGGGCATCTCAGTCAGGTGGGTGAGTGCCCTCAGAGTTGGCCAGGTTCCCAAGGGACTTCTGTTGTCCCCAGAATGACCGGAACAGCAGATGGCCTTTCTTTGACTGTTAATATTTATCTTTGCAGTCAGTCCTCAGTTGTGTGATTTTGAAAAACTTGGTAAGGCAGATGAAATTGCCAGTTGCTTGAAAATACAATTGCCAATTGTTTGAATGAAGTAAATTGATTATGGCCAGAGGACTATTTGTTTGATGCTGGCAGGCATACAGCCCACATCAAGCAGGAGCTTCAGCGCTGATGGCAGCTGAGATATCGCTGCATCCCCTGAATTATATCCCTCCAGGTACTCGGTAAATATATGTGTTGGATACTTTCATCTTTACGCTATTTTAGCTGAGATGAGAGCACATAAACACTTCCATCTGACAACCTTTTCAAGTTCAACACCACAGAAGGTTATTTTAAAAAGAAACAAGAAAGGAGTTTTTCAATAGCAGGCTCCAAAGGTGACTAAAAATGCCATCCAACAAGGCAGCCCGTTAAGAAATGTAGTGTGAAATGTGTTAATATGATAAACCCAAATGAGGTCTCACTATTCTTAGCTGCAGAATTTTGGCTGCCTTCCCCAGCTGCCACTGTGGCCCGGACAGAGTCCGTCAAGGTTTACTCCTACCCCAATCCTCAAGTGCAATCCATCCTCCCGTCAGCTGAAGGAGACCCTACTGCCAGAGGCAGCTGACCCTCAGCTTGTCCTCCAAACAGCTCCTGCACAGAGGGGCTCCCTGCCTTGGCCAGGAAGCACTGGGGGAAGGGAGAATAAAGCTGTTAAAAGCTCTCTATCCTGCGGCAGCGATCGCTGGCTGCTGCGCATAAAATGTTCACCAGGTGAAGGCCAGCCAAAATCGGGCCTCCTGTGTCTGGAGTAAGTGGCCATAGTCTGAAATCAGTAAGATGGACAGAAAGGTAAAATGACCTTGCTTCTCAAGCCCTCTTATGCTAGAACAAGGGGCTCCCCTTGAAAACTGGAAAGGAACACATTTCAGACAAGTCAAAGGCAGGCCTACTTTACACAATGGGAAGTAAACATATGGAACCCCTTAGCCCAGAGTCGGTGGCAGCTGAAAATACAAATACAGTCAGAGAAGGTTCAGTACATTCCCGCTGTTTGGGTACATCTTTAATCTCTGAGCTCAAAATCAGTCAGGACAACCAGATCCTCTGCCAGCCTTAGTGAATGAGTCCTGAAGATATGGCCTCAGAATTGTGATTGTGTTTTCCAATTAAGCTACAGAAAAAAAAAAAGTGATATTTAGGGTTGGTTGGCTCAAACTGAGTTGCTAAAATCTCTGGTTTGTTCAGAGTTAAATTCTTCCACACACATAAGGAGGCAATATGTTATGGAAGAAAAAACCTTGCCCTTGCCCTGTCACTACTAACTAGCTATGTGATTGCCTCTCTCTGGGCCTCACCTTTTCCCATTTGTAAAGTAAGGGCATTAGACGAGGTGACCCCCAAAGGTCTCTTCCAGCTTCAAATGCATTTAATTCAGATGATATCACAATGTTCCCTTGGAGGGTTTTGGAGCGGCTCAGCACCTTGCCTTGCCCTCCTTTGCTCAGGAGCTCAGGGCCTTCAGGATGCTCTGGACATGCCCCAGACTCCACCGAGATGTCTCACTCAAGACTGGCATCCACAGCAGAGAGCGGTGCAATGGGATTTATATCTCCTGGCCTCTCCCACTCCTCAAGCTTCCAGCTGCCTTCTAAGAAGGTAGAACTGGTTCTGTATGGGGCTTTGGTTTGGTTCAGTGCAGTAGGCAAGTTCGGGTTCCAAGTGTTAAAGGCAACATTGCATGAGCTTTACAGCTAGAGCTGACCTGAGTTAGAATTCTGGTTCTGCCACTTCCGGCTATGTGACCTTCAGCAAGGTACCTAAACACTCTGTGCTTCTGTTTCACCTGTGGGCTGACAGTTACAATACTGCCTCCCTTCCAGAGTGCCTGTCAGGATTGAAGGAGAGAATTCACATCAAGTGCTCAGCACAAGGCCCAGCACGTAGTAAATGCTGCCACCAGTGGGCATACTTCTCTACTCTCCACTAAATAGATGTTGAGGTAGAAATCAAAACCAGTCAATCCATCAATGTTGAGCTAATAATCAAGGCCATAACGTTTAAGCAGTGGCAAATGATTCGGCTTTTCAGAGCCCCCATGTTTGGGGCCCTCTAACAGCATATTTGCAAATAAACAGGGGCATTCCAGAAACTTCACAGGGCAACAAGAAAGCTATTTCTGGTGGCATTTGGGTTACCCTCCAAATCACACTACTAGGATGGATGGTACTTTCAACTCCCTGCAGAGCCAGCCGGGCCTATGGGGATCCTGCAGGGAGGCTGACAGAGAGGGAGGATCCAAAAGGTCACTCCTTGATGTGGCTCATTCACTCATAGTGCTGAGCTATGTGTTACCTTTCCTGTTCAGGGTGTCAAGTTAAACTGTGAGGTGAGAACAAGGCCGCTAAGGTTGCCACCATCTCCTCCCTTTTTGGGTTCTCACTGAGCGAGCCCCACGGAGAGAGGACAAAGGGAGACGCTCAGCCTGGGTGTGGGCAGCTGGAAGATGGCAGGTGGAGACCAAACTCACTGTAGAGACAGGAGGAGCTGCCCTTTTGAGATAAAATAACAAGATGAAGTTGAGATGGGGTGGCATCAAAGACGATGAAATACGTATAGCTGATTCACTTTGTTATAAAGCAGAAACTAACACACCACTGTAAAGCAATTATACTCCAATAAAAATGTTAAAAAAAAGATGATGAAATTACAAGGAAGGTTAATAAAGTACCATTCCTTTATTCCTCAAGCCCTGTCTTCTGTCGTGTGGCTGTGCATTTGGGGGATGACAGGGAGGTGGGAGCAGATGGTATGGAGAATCCGATTCTCTTCATACAGTTCCACCTGACCATGGTCAATAGTGTCAACTTTGACCTGGAAACCCCATAGCTCATCTTACACAGGTTACCTAAAGGTAGTTGCTCTTCTTAGGCTCTTCTGAATGAGAAGCCCTCAATCTTTGGCGGGGGAAAGACCCAAGTAATTAATTGGGATACATGTATGAACATATCTATGTCTTAAGAGCTTAATGGACCGAGTAAGGAAGTAAAGAGACAGAGATCATCCCTCCAGGTTTACCAGGCATGCGGGAGGGTGAGAGACACGGTGGCCTGTACTGACAGGTGGCACTTTACCAGGATGATGGCTGGTGGAAAATCCACTTCACAGTAAGGTAGGCAAGGTAGCTATTATGACTATACCCCTTTCACAGTTAAAGAAACTGAGGCTCAGAAAACTTAAAGCATTGTTACCAGTAAGTGGCTGGGTCAGGACCCAAATCTGTCTCCTAATCTTATGCTCTTCCCATTCACCATGATGTCTCCATTTAACTAGCATTGTAAAGGTTCCATCTAAGCTATTTTTCCAGATAATTGAAGCACACGTCTTTCAGCAGTGCAAGTGCTATTTTTATTTTAACCATTTTTAAAGAAAAACTTTCTATAATGCATCCCACACCTCCACGCCTTATTATGCAGAGGATACAGATTACTGTGCTTTTAATCTTCTATTTTCATAGCCTTCTATCTCCTCTCTCACTGTGAGGCTGACACGTTCAATACTTCTTAGGTTACTGAAGATAACATATTAGAAATGGGGTGCTCCTAGAAGCAGGCATACTGAAATGTGACAGTTGACAGTGAGGGAACAGGATGCAGAATCACCCATCATAAAGGTACAGCAGCCTGGGGCTATTTAGTGCAGGGACCAGTGGGCCTGAGAGGCCAAACGGCCTCACGGACAACACAGCCAGCATCGGAGCTGGAGCTCCCAATAAAGACCCAGAATTATCAATGGAAAATGGAATTGTGTTGATTCTACTGCACTGGCGTACCATGGGGAAAGGATGATGGGAGAGGTACATCCCAGCTGGGAGGAGAATTTTTTTCACTAATACTGTTTAGAACTGCCTGTTCATAGTGATAATAAAAGGTCCTTTCAGACAATTTATTACTCTCCTTAAATTCTCTACACACAGTGCACCCTCTTGTTGTTTGCACATCGGGCAGACCACTCCCGCCACCCTCACCTTGGTGTGCCCCTGCTCTACTGTGTTTAAAAAGTCAGGGAAGAGGGTTTTCCATTTTAGAAAGATCTTCATCTCAATTGGCTCAAGAGTTGGTGTGTCTAAAGGGCAAATCTTCACTGATCTGGAAAATGTATCCCATGTGAGATGCATGGCAAATTACTGTGCGGTTTAGCCTGTCACTTTCCTTTCCTTGTCCCACCTGTAATTTCAAAGAAAAAAAAATCCCTATGAGGAAACCCACCACAGATTGCCATCCTATTGGCCTGCTGCAATTACTTGGATCTTTTCAAGTTCCAATCAGAATGGGCTCTGCTTTGCCTTTTCCACTTCTGTCTCCTCTGACCCGGCAAAGTTTCCCATCTTTCATCCTGTCACTTAGCTAATGGTGTGTGTCCCTCCTGCATACATTCCAGAGTCACTGGCTTCTTTCGCTAGTGGAGTCGTCAGCGAGATGCTCGGCAGATGGCTCACTGGCTGCCGTTCTTGTCCCCTCACTGCAGCAATCTGTTGTTCTAAATCAAAATGTTAATGAAAAATAAAAGAACACAGTGCCAATGTCTGTCTGATTTAAATTAATATAGAGTCATACCTTTTGAGGCAGATTTTACTGGCACAGGGTTCTCCATACAGGCTACCCATGTTGGCTTTTTCTTTCTCTCTTTAATTAAAATTAAGCACTTTCATTTATCGGAATCTCTCTTGGTACCCCAACCTGTTCTATTTAATAATAACAAAGGCCTAACGAATAGTCCATTTCGGTGTTCCAGGGAACGGCATCTCACCTGGCAGAACATAATTTTGAGAGATATTATATGTGATGTCTAATTATAAACATACTTTGATTAGATACTGTTTTCAAGACCAGAATGACACGTTTACTAAATGCTTCGAGTACAGCTCTAAGTTAGGCATGTGGTTATTGAAATCTCTTTGAATCCATTTGGTTTAAAACTGCTGGCAAAATCATTGCTAATTTACTACTTTATTTACAAGGGCCCTTCACGTTCTCCTTGCTCAGCACAGTATTCATTTCTGCTGCAGCAACAGGAAGGACCACTGCCCTCTTTGGGGAAAATGTGTGCGTCTGCAGGATTATCTATGCAACACAAATTTCAACTTCAGTTTAGAGAAGAAGGGATCACAATGATGTCGATGCACGTGGTTGAGGGGAGATCGCCTCAATATTTTAATTTGCCCCAAATTCTAGAAACCAAAAGAACAGCAGTTTCAAAGGACTGCAGAAGACCACACCTTCATTTGTTCGTCCTATGAGTCCTTTGTAGATACTGCTAGGAAGGGGATTGGGAGTAATAAGAGCTAACACAGTGCCTCCTCCAAACCAGGCATCCTTGTAAGTGATTTATATTTATTTACTCTTTCAATCATCAAAACAACGCTATGATTTCCGTCTATTTCACAGCTGAGGAAGCTTAGGCATAGAGAAGTTAAGTAACTTGCCTAAGCCTACACCACTAGTAAATGACAGCCAGAGATAAACAGTCAGCCTGGCCCCAGAGCCTTTGCTTACAACCACAGTATGGTGCTATACTGTGCTGGAGGAGCCGCAAATTCCAGTCTCCTTGGAAGTATTGTTTTCTCTCAGATCCGTAGGAGGTTTTCTTTGCTCCAACTGCTGTGCAAATTAGAATTAGGTTTTTACTCCAGTGGGGCTTTCTCCTTGCTAAATGCACGTGCTATTTGCATGTGTCGCTGCCATTAAGACTAAGGTGATTCAGGCAAGTCAAGCAAAGGCAGCAGGCAAGCAGGAGAAAAGCCTGGTTTTCAGGAGGGAGGTGGGGTGCTAATCATTAGGTCAATCATCTCAGTGCTGTGCACTCATCCACCCAACAGTCCTGACAAGAAAAGGCCAAAAGAGGGTACGGCCCACAAAGCCCCCATCTGCACCAGTTGACCAGGGAGGGACTCTGCGGAGATTCACCCTTGGGTCACCTGGCTTCTGGCTCAGCCCCTCCCGCTACCTACAGGGAGAGCCACCGCACTACAGTCCGGCCTTTCTCCTGTTGCTCAAAAGCCATTTCAGCTGGAAACACAAACAATAAGAGTTGGTTCTATTTAAATATATGCATTCTGGGCCTACGGATTTACTGGGGTATCAAGTTGTTCAAAAGAAAAAAGCCCCTAGTGGGAAGGGACTGAGTAGAGAGGCAGTTGTTTCCCTTGCTAAACCTCAGTTTTGTAGTTGTATTTTCCTGGCCTTACCAGGGACTAAATGAAAATATGAGTTTGGAAAAGGATATTACTAAACAGCAGGGTATATTAAACAAAACTCTGGACTGGGAGCCAGGAGTCCTGGGTTCCAGCTCCAGCTCTATCTCTAACCAACCATCACCTCTCCAGCTCTTAGACCCTTTATAAAATTAAAGGGTTAGAGTGAATAGGCTATGGGGGCTTTTCCAACATTAAATATTGTCCGATTTTAGCTCCCCTCCCTTTTAATGAATGATGATTCTCCCTCGAGACAGAAGGATACTCAGAGGATGATTTGACCAAATGAAGCAGAGATCTGAGCTATTTTGGGGGTGTTTCTGAGCATCCAACCCAGGCCACTGGAGTCAAAAAGTAGATTCCCTTTTTTGGCCTCATCTCTTTCAGTTGATATCGCTGGGTAATTGCTCACCCCCTCTGAGTCATCAAATCGTAGGCTCGTTGAATCTCTAAGGATGGAAAGGACCTTAAAGGTCATCTTTTGCCATCTCCCTTCAGGGCTAGGCTCCTCTTTGTCCAAACACAACCAGTCTAAGCATGGAACCAATGCCAGCTTTATACATAAGCAGAAGAGATGCTGCTTACCTGACTGGATATCACAGGTGCTGGCATGGGCCCCCTGACCCTCACCCCCAAATAGCTCTTCCTTCTGCTCACTGATGCCAAAAGCCCTTTTAACAGAGGGCCTAGACTTTTATTCTACACTGAAAATACATAAAAGATACCAATCCCTTTGGAAGAGGTGATGCTGTCTAAATTCATAGCATGGTGCATGTGACTCACATAGATTCTATCACGAAAGCAGATTTCAATAGGAAAGAGAGCCCAAAGATATAGAATTCTTGAAGAGAGTGAAACAGACTTCAGTGATAGGGAAAAGTTATATAAAACAGGAATGAAGGGAAGGGTGGAGAACCTAAAGTGGCAGCCTAATGGAATGTGTAGCAACTCGGAGTCTGACTTGGGTTTACATCTCAACTCTGCCACTTAACTGCTGTATTACCATGTACAAGTCCCTTAACCTCCCTGAGTCTTAGTTTTCCAAACTGTAATATGGGGATAATAATGCCTACTACATATAGCTGTTGTTGAGAATTGAGATAATCATGCAAAGGCATAATTGCAGCATACTTGATTTAAATATGCTTTCAGCCCTAAATCCACAGTGTTGTCATAGATTGATGGCCTATGATGTGTGTGTCCTTGATTACGCCTCTGCAGCACTCACAGGTATGAATGTTGTTGATGGTCTGGTCTGCAGCCACCAGTAATACTGTCTTAACCATCCATGGAGCTGACTGAATATCTGATTCAAGCATCAGCCAGAATATCCATTGTTAAGCAACTGAAATGCCAACTTAGACCTTGGTCAAGATTTACAACCACAAAGAGACCAGTTCCGTGCTCATAATTTGAGAGGAGCCATACTTTTCAAGCTTTCCAACTCAGCCCAGTTAGTAGAAATTCAAAGTGGTTTCCTTATGAATTAGCTGCACCCAGGAGTAACCATACTCAGTGGATTTCTTTTTTTAACATCTTTATTGGAGTATAATTGCTTTACAATGGTGTGTTAGTTTCTGTTTTACAACAAACTGAATCAGTTATACATTTACATATGTTCCCATATCTCTTCCCTCTTGCGTCTCCCTCCCTCCCACCCTCCCTATCCCACCCCTCTAGGTGGTCATAAACCACCTAGCTGATCTCCCTGTGCCATGCGGCTGCTTCCCACTAGCTATCCACCCTACGTTTGGTAGTGTATATATGTCCATGCCTCTCTCTCACTTTGTCCCAGCTTACCCTTCCCCCTCCCCATGTCCTCAAGTCCATTCTCTATGTCTGGGTCTTTATTCCTGTCATGCCCCTAGGTTCTTCATGACCATTTTTTTTTAGATTCCATATATATGTGTTAGCATACGGTATTTGTCTTTCTCTTTCTGACTTACTTCACTCTGTATGACAGACTCTAGGTCCATTCATCTCACTACAAATAACTCAATTTCATTTCTTTTTATGGCTGAGTAATATTCCATTGTATATATGTGCCGCATCTTCTTTATCCATTCATCTGTCGATGGACACTTAGGTTGCTTCCATGTCCTGGCTATTGTAAATAGAGCTGCAATGAACATTTTAGTACATGACTCTTTTTGAATTATGTTTTTCTCAGGGTATATGCCCAGTAGTGGGATTGCTGGGTCATATGGTAGTTCTATTTGTAGTTTTTTTTTTTTTTTTTTTTTTTTTTTTTTTTTTTTTTTTTTTGTGGTATGCGGGCCTCTCACTGTTGTGGCCTCTCCCGTTGCGGAGCACAGGCTCCGGATGCGCAGGCCCAGCGGCCATGGCTCACGGGCCCAGCCGCTCCGCGGCATATGGGATCCTCCCAGACCGGGGCACGAACCCGTATCCCCTGCATCGGCAGGCGGACTCTCAACCACTGCGCCACCAGGGAGGCCCTATTTGTAGTTTTTTAAGGAACCTCTATACTGTTGTCCATAGTGGCCATCATCAAAAAATCTAGAAACAATAAATGCTGGAGAGGGTGTGGAGAAAGGGGAACACGCTTGCACTGTTGGTGGGAATGTAAATTGATACAGCCACTATGGAGTGGATTTCTTGAAAAGTGTCCCCAACGTAAATTTCAACTTTACCATAAAAGGAAAAAGTCAACAAATGAAATGTTATGGTTTCAGTATGAGTTTTAGGTGTAGGGGCAGGTACCGAATCAATATACTTATCAAAGATAATTGCAGGAAGGTTGGGGGTTGGCCTCTGGTCATACTGCTGGATAGTCTTGAAGTCTCCATTGCCTGACTTCTGGCCTGTACCCTTCCTTCCACATGATTAGCTTGAATGCTGTCAGGTTTGGGGTTGGGTTTTACTGTGTTTGTTCATTTGGGAGGTAGTGCTGGTTTAGAGGGGTTGATCGCAGTTTATTCTTTTCTATCATAGAAACATGATGAGTTTGGGGCTCAGGGATCCCTTTCTTCCTTTTATAGAGAGGCCAGAGCTCTCTATACAGAATCACTCCTTCAAGCTGCTTTGTTTTTGTTTTTGTTTTACCATATTCCTCCTTTTGCTTCCTCGCTTCTAATCTGAATTGCCTGCATTTTCTAACCCATGATCTGCCTCCATTTCTATCCCACAGTCTGCTTCTATTCTCACTAATCTACCAACATTTCCCTTTTGAGTTCACCAGTGATCTCCTTCTTGCCAAATCCAAGGGCAGTTTTTCCGTTGTTCAACCTCAATCTCTTTGCGATGATGCACTGAAGTTCCCTCTTTCTTTAGCTTCTGCTGACACTGAAGTCTCTGGATCCTCCTCTGATTTTCTACCTATTCCCTTTGTGGCATTAGGGAAGTCACTTCTCCCTTCTGGGCTTGAATTTCTTCATCAGTAAAATGGCCTTTGATGTGTCTGTCCTTGATTACACCTTTACACAGGGGTTTAAACAGGATAATATCTAAAGTCCCTTCCAAATCTAACATTCTGTGGCTACTCCTGTCTACTTTAGTGTTCCATTCATTGATATGATGTACAAAACTTCGTAAAGCTGGGCCTTTGCTGACTTATACATATTTAATCTGTGTTTGCTTTCCATCTTTATCTAAGGATATGTATGTTCGAAGTACCTGGATACTACACTATACCTTTCTTGAAAATAGATACAAGGTACATCCTAGAACAATATCCTGTTGTTTATGCTTACTATTAGTCTTTCAGAAATGTATGCATGTCAGAAGTCATTCACCTTGTTCCATTTAATTTGGATATTTAGAAAATGAAACAATTCTTTAAGCCAAGTGAGGGCATTATGACCAACCATAAGAGCCAGAATTCACCAATGTCATCAACAAAGAACTACAAATAATGTATGACAGTTTAATACTGAATTTATGTGTAGACTGTAGGGGTGTAACGAACCCTGTGAGTCTCCATGTAACATCACTTGAAGATATTCAAGGGGATATAATATTACAGTATAATTTATACTGATATTTTTTCCTTCACACACACTTTAGGTGCTATACGTGACACCTTCAAGAGAGTTGCCTGAGATCCCAGGGCAAAAGATTGACAATCCATGCCTTAAAAGCAATCTCCACAAATCCTCTGAATAAGAAGTTTCCCTTGTCCCAATTAAAAGGCAGTAATGCAATGGCTGAATCCAAAGGAAACACAGTAAATATGCATTGGTAATGAGAGGTGAAAAAAAAAAAAGCAAACTTTGAGTGTACAAAGTACAAAATGCCTGTCCCAGCTAAGGAAGCCAGTCAAGGGTGGGGATAAGGCTCCTCAAGTCGCTCCCCGTGCGAGCCACATTTTAAAAAGCACCTGAGGTCTTGGTTTGTTTGTTTATCACCAAAGAATATGTGAATTTGAAAGACCTTGCACACTTCTCTTGATCCATGGAACATAAACATGTCAGCATGTCAGCAAGGCATGATATACTATCACAGGAGAAATTCAGTGACATGCCCAAAGTCGTAAGAATCAGTGGCTGAGTTAACAGGCCCCCAAATCTCTGTCCAAAATTCAAAAACTGTCAATTTACGCACACTATGACGACGCTGGCTGCCACTCTTCCTTCGCTCTCTTCCTCTTCTCTTCCCAATCCCTCCCTCTTCTCTCTCTCACACACATACACCACAGACCACCTTAGTGCTTCTCAAAAATCTGCTTAATGGGCTGATTTTTATGGTATCATATGGTTTTGTACAAGCATTATCAGGGACCAAAACATTCAAATTAATAGACTTGGGTATTCAGTTATAGGTTATTATAAGATATAAGAATCTGAAAAATAATCTATGTATATGTATAACTAACTGAATCACTTTGCTGTACACCTGAAACTAACACAATAGTGTAAATCAACTATACTCCAATAAAAATTAAAAAATAAATAAAATTTAAAAAGCAAATGACAAGCAAAAAATATAGACTTGAGTATTCAAGTTACTAGAGAACTACTACATACACCATGTAAGGTTTACCAATTTTTGAGGTAG
This sequence comes from Mesoplodon densirostris, assembly GCF_025265405.1. Lineage (NCBI taxonomy): Eukaryota > Metazoa > Chordata > Mammalia > Artiodactyla > Ziphiidae > Mesoplodon > Mesoplodon densirostris. The sequence continues at coordinate 29,812,079 of NC_082681.1, read as the reverse complement.
AAGAAAATAAAAAATTTACTCATGACTACAAATATACAGCACAAAAAAGTTATCTTTCATTGATGGTTCAGGACTTCCCTGGAAGGAATTCAGGTCATTAAGGAAAAGGTACCATCTTTGGAATGACAGGACCATGAAAGTCTGTTCTAAGTAAAACAACTGATCCTAAGGTCTCTGGGGAAAGAAACAACCTAGATTATTTTAAAAGTAAGTAAACATTGCCAGAATTGTTATATAAAATGCAAAAAAAAATCCTGCCTTGAGATTGCAAACCACCCTGTCTTTCCTTTATTTTCAAATGAGAAATCCCAATGTTCGGCTCTTAAAAGGAAAAATGTGGTATCTCATTTTGAAACTCAGAATTTTTACTTCTCTAGCAACATCTTCCTCTTCGGAGCCTTTAAGATATTACCCTTAGAGGTCATTTGTACTGTGTTGCATTGTCACAACTTCAAGCTTAAGTAAGTTTGACAGAATGCCAATTTAGCTCTCAAGAGCTCCAGCTGGTATGGTGCCAGTGACAAAGAGTTTTCTGTTATGTGCCAAAAGTTATATTTAGGTTTCTGGCACAAGTTCATAATTACTTATAACATTTTATAAAAATAAGAAATCATCCCCACCTTCTTCCATCCAAAGCAACAACACCATTTGTTCTATTAGTTTGGGAAATTTTTGCAGCGTCAAGGAAAGAATGATGGAGTAATAATACTACTACTAATGACAGGCACTAACATTGACCTCTTATTCTGTGCCAGGCATTCGCTAAATGCTTTTACATATATTATGTTATTTAAATCCATACAACAAACCTACGGCATAGGTACTTTTGTTAGCTCCAACTTACAAATAAGAAAACTGAAGCCTAGAGAAGTGGGGACATCTACAGGATCTTTTGCTCAGACAAATGACCTGGGTGCAGAAACACATTTAGAACTGCATGAGTTGTTTCCTGTGAAGGAGCATTAATATTTAGTGAGCATCTACCATGTGCCAGGAACTGGGCCAAGTGCTTACATAAGTTGCCTATTTAGTACTCTTATCAACCTTATGAGACGGATATTTTTTAAAAAAAACATGTTACAGATAAAGGGAGGAGAAGTCTCAAAGAAGTTATGAAATTTTCCCAAGGTCATGCTACTAGCAAGGGCAGAGCTGGGATGTTAATTTAGTTAGGTTCAATCCTGAAGGCCATGCTGTTTCCACTATGAAGTAAAAATCAAACCAGCAAAAGAGAAAAAATAACTTTAGTTTAGTAATGCATTCATAGTCTATTTCCTTGGAACTAAAGCCTTAGTCATGAAAGCCAATCCCAAAGTCAATGCCAACAGTAATTCCATTTCTCCTTTACACAGTGCTTTTTATCCTATATGGAACACAGGCTTACAGCATTCCCATCGCTTTCAGCTTTCAGAGCAATGAATGGGAACAGGTTGAAGCCATTCTCCAGAATTACTTCAGGCCAAATAAAGAAAAAAAATAGGCACTAAAAGTAAAACTATCTAAACTTATCCATATGCAACAGGACAGCTTCCTCTGAGATGGTGAATTTACTCTTTCATGCCATTAGATCTACCCCTTAGTAACAAGAAGCCAGTCCCTCTACTCTCAGTGTCCTGAGAGCTTTAACATCCTCTCCAAAGAGAAAAACTCCACCAGCATCTCTCTAAAGAATCTCTTGGAGAGATTGTTAAAAATGCAGATACCCAAGTACAACCCCTGAGAGCAGGACCTGAATGTGCATGTTAACAAATGCCCCAACCACTTGTATATTCAGTAAAGTTTGAGAATCACTGGGCAAAGTGACAAAACTCTTCTGTCTCAGGCCTTACTAGTTCCAAATTTAGGATGCTCAGACACAGATGAGCTGAATTTATTTTCACCCTCTACAAGGAGGGAAAGGTTCCTTTGAGTTAAATTAATATTAACCAGCTACTTAACGTAAGATTTTAAGGTACTTTAGAAGCACTTATTGGCAAACAGAGGGTTAAGGTTAGTACACTTCCACCTATTCATTACAACAGGACATAGGATCTCCATATCCTATGGAGAGCATAGGATATCCTATGGAGAGCATATCCATGCAGAATATCTTAAGCAGCCCTCCTTTAGCCTTTGAAGGTCCCCGTGTAAAGTTCAATGTTCACCTAAGAATACTCTGTAACTCAGACTTTACCCTAATTAAGACTGATCTTAACTTCAGTTTAGCCCCAAATAATGAAATTGAACTATATTTTTCTTCTCACAATGGAGATCTGGTCTAAAAAGCAAGAAGAGAAGCCTCGGGGCCTCCCTGGTGGCGCAAGTGGTTGAGAGTCCGCCTGCCGATGCAGGGGATACGGGTTCGTGCCCCGGTCCGGGAGGATCCCATATGCCGCGGAGCGGCTGGGCCCGTGAGCCATGGCCGCTGAGCCTGCGCGTCCGGAGCCTGTGCTCCACAACGGGGGAGGCCACAACAGTGAGAGGCCCGCGTACCGCAAAAAAAAAAAAAAAAAAGAAGAGAAGCCTCTGTAATACTAAACAACAATTACTCGAGTGCATACTCTGTACCGGGTGCTGTTACAGACATGAAATAGTACTGGATTAAAAGGTTCTGTCATGACACAAATGGACTTATCTACGAAACAGAAACGGACTCCCAGACAGAGAACGGACTTGCGGTTGCCAAGGGGGAGGGCGGGTGGGGGAAGGAGGGACTGCAAGTTTGGAATTAGCACGTACAAACTATTCTATTAATACATAGAATGGATAAACAACAAGGTCCTACAATATAGAACGGGGAACTACATTCAATATCCTGTGATAAGCCATCATGGAAAAGAAAAAACAAAAAGCTTCCGTCACGAGATAATTTTGCCTAGTGTAAACTCCTCTTGAACATTCACAGTGCATATGAACCTATTAAGTCGTCCAAGAAGGCCTTTAGGGAAAAGATCAATTTCTTTTCCTTAACTCAGAGTTACCAAAACCTATTTGGCCATATGCCCCTTTTATGAGGAAAATCTCCCGATGTACACTTTGAGGATGGGCTGCTATGCACCAGTGTTCCTCAAAGTGTTGTCACTGGTGTCAAAATGCAAAGTCACAGGCCCTACCTCAGACCTACAGAACCCATCTCTGTTGGGGCAGGGGGTGGGTCATAAGAAATCTGCATTCTAGGTAACTCTGAGGTATAATGCTCTAGACTATACCAGAAGAATCAGTGGTTGCTCCAAAGGTGACAGTTGAGGGACGTCTTTATAGCTACATTGAAAACTTGACTGAAAATTAAATTCTAAATATGGAAACTCTGAGGTGACTACACTTTGACACTTGATAGTTCACCAACTGACCAGTCCAAAAAACTGGGCTATTTTTACAGGGGGAGATCCTTGTCCTTAAGTAACTGGGGTCTGGAAACCATGCACAGAACAAGCCCGATTAAATGTTCCCACAAATTCTACTGCCACTTTGGGGTATAATAAGAGAATATAGGTAGGCAGATCTGCTCCACCACGTGCTAAGCTGTCAGGTTTGAGGAAAGTCACTTTACCTCCCTGACTCTCAGTTTCGTCATCTGTAAAATGAGAGTGATTATCCCTACCTTAGAGAACTGGTGTGAGAACTAAACCAGGCCGTATATATAAAGTTTCTGTTACAGACTGGAAGCTTAAAAAACGTTAGTCCCTTTCTCCATTACTCTCTCCCCTCCTCCTCAGATGTCAGCTTAATTAGTGTAGTGGGGACAGGAAATTTGGCCGTTGGTTTTGGAGTAGCTACTTTCTTCCGAGGGAAGTTTTCTTTAATGAGCCCCTATGCCAGTGAGACAAGGTCAAGGGCAAGGTACTGAAGTACCCACTCAGTTCAGTTAACTAGGGGTCAGCGTGCACTGGGGTACCCAGAGATGAAAAGACAAGTCCTGCCCTCAAGTGGCTCATGGCATAGTGGTGCAAATACCTCCTGTGGCTACTGTGGCATAAAATGGGAACTCTTTTACTGGGGTCTAGAGAGAGGAGTGCAGCTGGTCACAGAGGCAAGCCAAACCAATGCAAAACGCATTATGGCTGAGTTAAATCAGAGAGTCCAAGGACACCCAATGTCATCTTTATCTACCCAGAAAAGCTGAGCGCTGACCTAACCCAAGGCTGCAGTTCCAGGGCTCGGTTCCAACAGCCAGCACAAAACACAGTCACAGGCTGCTTTGTGCTTTGTGCCTGCTGCTGTACTACATATAGGACAAAGCCAGTAATGCAGAGGTGACCCCTGCCCTCTAGGAGGAAAAACACTGATGAAGGCAAACCTCCAGAGCACATGAAAATAATCGAAAAGTGAGCACCGAGCAAACAGGTAAATAACCACATTCACTCACATCGTTCTCTTCCAGATTCCTGTTCATCTTTCTCTAAGATAGAAAAGCCTAGATGAGACCAGAATAAGTCAGCCTCGGGTCCCCAGCCAGCCCTACCTCTGCGAGCCGTCAAGAGAGTTAGAGATTCCTGCCATTATTATTTTTTAAAACATTGATTTCACCAGAATTGCATGACAATCACTGGTCAGCCTAATTGGAATATGGTTTTCCTAACATGGCTTCCTCCTTTTAGCAATTCTTTGTGCTTTGTCTCTGAGAGACAGGGGTGACATTCCCAGCGATGCTTGTACGGAATATCTCCTTTCCTGTCAATGCTCCTATCTGGGCCTTAAGCTTCTTTGGTCAGTGGGACAAACGACAGGCAGCTGCTGCAGGGCCCCTCTCCACATGCATCTCTTCGGATATCTGGCAGGGCTTTCAGGACTGACAAGGTTGACACCTCTCAGAGATGGGAGGAGGGGGGCAGTGATGGAGAGGCAGGACTCGAGGAGGAAGGGCAGAATGGACCGGCAGTCTCTCGCACCTTCCACTTAACCCTGTGCCAAGGCCTTCCCCCACCACGGAGGAGCCGGCATACTGTAATTAAAGAAGGCTCTATGAGTGGCACAGGTGTTGTTTCTAAATAGGAAAAAGAAGTGATGGGAGAAGGGATTATATTAAGCAAACATTTTCCCCCTTGATTTTCTTCCAGAAATGTGTGTAGAAAGAGACTACACTGAAGAACCATATCTGAATAAATACTTAGACTAAACTGTGTAAACCATCTCAAAGGAAAGCATAAGTGAGGTTTAAGTCGCAGCTGGTCTGGTCTCAGCTGTTCAGCCTGCAATCCACTGGACAGCTGCACTCCATTCCTAACATCTAGCTCCTCAAACAGCCTTTCAGCAGTGACTGTCTGATGCTGCTAAAGGGCAAAAGGTGCTGACAGGGACCATGGATGTTTCTGCAATGCCTTTTTCACCCCCAGCAGAACGAATAGTGTTCAGATCTTGCAAAGCCAACAAAACTGCAGCATAGGTCAGCTGCAAACTGCCCCACATCAGAGACCTCCCTGAGCCAGCAAAGTCAAGGCCGGGAGCTCAGGGCGTTCAGAAGGTCGCTAGAGAGGACAGTGAGTCTGCAGGATGAGTCAGGAGAATTGAGAAAGCCCAGACAGTCCCCAGAGCCAGGCTTCTCGTAAGGCAGCCAAAGACAAAGCTCTGTAAGAACCTGGAACACCCTGATAATGAAGGAAAGGGTGGAGGAAAGAAGCAACAGAAAGACAAAACTACCTGTCCTCAGCATCAGGAAAAGAAGGAAGCAGGCCAGCTTTATCCCTGACATGTCCCTATCCCACTTTCAATATCCTCTCCCTCTCTAAAGCACCCATGCTGATGCCAGCTGACCAGGCATTTCCTACCACCCTCAGGTCTCCCCCTCTCCAAACAGGCCCACCTTCCTCAGACCTTCCCCAATATCCCACTGTTTGTCAAAGCAGTGTCTTGTTCCCTCAGCACTTCTGATTTGTCACTTCATAACTGATCTAGACCAATGCACAAATGACTATTCATGAGTTCATGTGGTCCCCACCAGAGTCAGACACTGGCAGTTAAACAGCTGTCTCTTAGCAACAGGAAACCTCCACTCCAAAGAATATATGCAGTGAAAGGATTTCCAATGAAGTGGGGGGGGGGCTCAGGCAGAGAGACCCTGGAGGGTCCCACATTCAATTCCATGTGAAGGAATCGTCACCTACCTCCTTATTTAAGTATAAGCCAGCCAGCCCAACAGATAGCTACCTGGTCAAAAACCTAAACCAAATTAGGGCCCAGAACACCAGGATACCTCCTTATGTGAGCCCCAAGATACAAGAACTTCATCTGAACTATCTCCCACAGATTGCAAACTACTAATTTGTGATATCATTGCTTGGGAGAAAAAAGCAAATAAAGGAGTTAGAACTGGCCCTATTATCAAACCGTGAGGAAGAAAACAATTTAAAGCAACCCACAGTATGATAAAAAATGCCACTTAGAAGTTTTTGAAACCTTACATTTCTCCAAAGGTCTAAATAAGAGAGTGTGGAACCTGGCAGGTCTGCCTATGGCATCCACTTGTGTACCAGCGCTGGAAGTGAGGGGCAAGGGCTTTGCTGGAAGGAAGCAGGTGATGATTGGCAGTAGAGGCCTTTTCTAAGACGACTGAGCATGAAATAAACACCTGTCATTTAGGTTACGCAGCTTATCAGAGGCCATAGACTATTGAGAACGCCATTTGACTTGTGATAGGTGGGTCTGACTTCCTAGCATACTGTGCTGAGTCACAGCTGAGTTTTCAGAATAAAAGCATCTAGTGAAGAATTCGGAGTTCCAGAGTATCTAGCAAAGCACCAGGTGATGCTGATTCCAAATGAGCATTACTGTCGAATAATGAGACTTCTCTGGACAAAGAATGTTGTGATCTCAGATTGCTTATTACACGTGGACTTACCTGAGCCATCCTAGCAAATGGACCAAGCTTGTGTTTGGTTTCCTTCTTCCTTTTCCATAGGTCACTTTTCCCCTACCACTGGAAACCACTTCTCCCTGGCAGCTTAGGGCTCCCCATGACTATACCCAGTCCAGGCTTCTCATGATGCCTCCACAGTCTCCAGTACTTTCTCTCCCTCCTGCCTCCCATCCCGAGGTCCTATCCCAAGTCCCTCCTATGAGAACCAAGTTGCCCACTTTCAAAAGAGACATCTGGGGGCTAATGAACTATCATGTGTTAAAGTGGTCATAGCTGACAATGAGTTGCATGCTTGCCCCTTCTAATTACAGTGGGCTGGTTGACAAGGAATGAATTTCTGATGGTGGAGAGGGTACTTGAGGATGGGGACACCATTTGCCACACTTCCCACCACATTATGGAAATGACTTCCTACTTTGCCTTAAACATAGGACAGAGGAGATGCCTTGGCTGGTTTAGGGGATGGAATTAATCAGCTTAATTCACAAATAACCTATTAATGATGCCAAGAATCAATTCACAGGCAGGTGTCTGTCCCTATTAGGCTGTGTATTTTACCCATGATTTTTGCTTTGTCTTTTGGATTTCTGCCTTTTTAAAAAAAACTGAGTCTTCCTGAGGCAAAGCAAGGATGCCAGATTGGTTTTGCATTTCTTCCTGGGTCATCTGAAAACTTGTTTTCCTTACTAATCCCCATTGCTCACCTTCTTTTAAGGCTCTAGAAGTCGATCTCACTTTATCCAACAACTGTGCTACTGAAGAGAGGTGTCTATAGGAAGGGCAATGCCGACAGGCACACCTCATTAAATCAATCTGTAATGTAAAGAATTCCAAATGAACTGATCCATTCATTCAGTAAAAAAAGCACAAGACTGATCTTTGGCCAGATTGACCAGCAAGGCACACCTGTTGTTAAAATAGTAAATACCCCCATACCAGTTGGTAAATAGCCACTACCCCTTGCCTTGACTGCTCAGACCCTACTCTGAGATCCCCAGACTTCCACAAGATCCAACAACTACTAGGTAATACCTGGCATAGCAAAGGGTCTTCAGATCCTTGCTCCAGGCAGGACTATAGCTGGAACCTATTCTGATTGGCTGTTTCCTGTGCCTTACCATGTGAATAGCATCCACAATATTGAAGCTACTGTGGACCATGTACTGGGGTTGACCCTGAAGGTAGACCACAATCACTTTGCTTAAAGCTCTAGTGGTGACACTGAGGTTTGTCTCCGTCTACTCTGCCACATGCATTCCCATAGAGCAGAACGTCCACGACCTTCAAAAGATGGACAATTTGAGCCATTTCCAAAATAGCACTTGGCAGGCAGCCTAGACTCAGCTGGGGACAGCAGACACAGACTGTGGGCATGATGGGCCAGCCCCCTGTCATATCACCTCAGGGGATCCTCAGCCCCATGGGACTCACTAGAAAATCCTTTACATTTGAAAAGCAGAAATCATCTAGTCCACCTGAGCGCCCTGGGAGCGGGTCTGTATTCTTAGCCTCACACGCTTCAAGTGCTGAGTTTAGAATAAAAGCCTCCGTTCAAGGTCATATGATGAGTCAGCTATGGAGTGGGGACTGAAAAGAAAGGGAGAACGAACAACCCACAACAGGGTTAACTTGAGCTGCCTCAACCTGTGAGAAAGTCCTGGCCAAAGGTTTCATAACCTTTATTTATAGATAGCTTGAGGAATTGCCTTGGAAAGATGTTAATGCACGTAGGTGAGGAAGAAAGATGATAGGGCTAGGTCTCTCTTTAATCAGCTGGCCTGGAGACCCAGCCTTGCGGTAGCCCTGTGATATAGGTGAACATACAGGGGGCTTCTGCTTGCTGTCTTTATTTGTAACTCAAGGAGGATCTCATTCATTCTGCCTGAGATAAAAGCTCACTGTTTCTCCCAATGCACCTTGGCTACTGTTAAACTTACACTAATATAAATGATCAGCTCCCGATTAATTCTGATTCTTGGGCACTAACTAATGAGATTAGTGCTGTACGTCATTACCCCTGCAGGGAGCTGACTTGTGAAAAAGGGAAGCAGAAAGAGCCCCATGTCTGAATTTGTACGGTCTGAGTTCTAGTGTGGACTCTGCTAACTCCCTTGGAAGGAGGCGCATTCTCTCATTGTGTTTTCCTCATTTGTAAAATAGGGATGATGCTACTACCTGCCTCATGGGTTGGCATAGGAAGAAAACATTATAGATAAGAAAAACATTTGAACTTTCCAATATCCGCCAAACATGTCAGGAAATATGACTGTCTTCAGAAATGCTCAAGGGGTATGTGGAAACCAGCATTAATCAAACACCTACTATATGCCCAACAATTTCACATCCATTAGTTTCATTTATTCTGACAATAGTCCTATGAAGTAGATATTAGTTGTTGCGTGTAAAATGATGAGGGATAAAAATGACAATAAAATATATCAGTAGGTTCAAATTCTAATTCTCTTTTAGAAACAAGTAGCTTTGATCTTAAAAACAAGCTTTCACACATACACAAAAATAGAATCCAAAGTACAAATGACAATGATACAACAGGTCAGTTTAGTATCAACTTGCATCTCTAAGATAAAATTGAAAGTAAACATGGGATACTTTCCATAATTTATAACACAGAAGTACAATATGGTTTGCAGAAACTGGGAACACATTTAGAGTAAGGATTATCACCCTGGAGGAATGCATAGGTGCTCAAAAGGTAGCCAATAAGTCCAAACAACTACCCATGTTAAAATAACATAGAATGTGGAAGTAGAAGTATTGTACAAATTTATACTGGGTTTACAGAAGCACCACTGCGTGGCCTCCCAGGGGAGCATACAGACTTCCCTCCCTTGAGGGAGGTACCATGGAAACCCAGGTAGAGATAAAGAGGGGCAAGAGACAAAGAAAGGAGAGTTGATCTATATAAATATGAAAATGAAAGCACACATGTGTGAGAATGTCCAGGACACTGCAGACTTGTAGTTTCTTCCCTGACCAGTGACAGGCTACTGCTATAGCTAAACCTTGTTCCTTACAGCAAACAAAGGAGGGATGAGTGCCCGAGAGTAGGGAGCAGAAAGATGGAGACTGTCAACATTTTTATCCTCATTTTAGACAAAGAAAATGGGGCTCAGAAAGTTGTTTTCCCAGGCATGCAGCTAGTAATCGGGGAAATTGGGATCCAGACCAAAGTATATATGACCTTCCCATACCCATGTCTTTTCCAAGAAAAGGCACCCCTTCCCCAAACCACACACCCTCTCTCAGAAATGGTGCCAAACTCTTGGGTGACAGTGAGACACTATTCCTGGTCCTTTCTAACCTAAGCGCACCTCACTATGACCACCCCACTGGTCATACATGACGAACTTCTGCAAGCATTCCTACAAGTACTAAACATCACTCTTGCCCTGTTCAATGGGAACAGAATGTGTGACCAAGAAACAGTGTTGTTCTCCATTAACAAAGCCAATGACTCTCCCACGGGATCAAACTCACCCATGGCTATATCTTGTTTCCCTCTTCTTTGCTCAGCCTCTCAAGTACAGAGATGCTTGAAGGCCAAGATCCTATCTGAAGCATTCTATCCAAATAGACCCCATAGCATCCAGCACAGGATGTGATACATAGCAGACACTCTACATACTTGATGGGTGAATATAAACCGTACTCTCACCATGTGCAATGCTAAGAGTATGTCCTAAATGTCTTAATTTTATTTTAGAATCCTTGGGAAATTTTATCAGAGATTATACACACAAAAAAGATGAAACTAATGATTAGCTCTTGGACTTCCCTGGTGGCCCAGTGGTTAAGAATCTGCCTGCCAGTGCAGGGGACACGGGTTCGATCCCTGGTCCGGGAAGATCCCACATGCCGTGGAGCAACTAAGACCATGCACCACAACTACTGAGCCTGAGCTCTAGAGCCCACGAGCCACAACTCCTGAGCCTGTGTGCCACAACTACTGAAGCCCGCGCGCCTAGAGCCTGTGCTCCACAACAAGAGAAGCCACTGCAATGAGAAGCCCGTGCACCGCAAGTAAGAGCAGACCCCGCTCACCGCAGATAGAGAAAGCCCGTGCGCAGCAACGAAGACCCAATGCAGCCAAAAATAAATTAAATAAATAAATTTATTTTTAAAAAGACCCAAAGCAACCAAAAATAAATTAAATAAATAAATTTATTTTAAAAAAGACCCAAATAAATTTATTTTTAAAAAGACCCAAAGCAACCAAAAATAAATTAAATAAATAAATTTATTTTAAAAAAGACCCAAAGCAGCCAAAAATAAATAAATTTATTATAAAATAAAATTAAAAGTCTACAAATAATAAATGATGGTAAGGGTGTTGAGAAAAGTGAATCCTCATACACTGTTGGTGGGAATGTAAATTGATACAGCCACTATGGAGAACAGTACGGAGTTTCCTTAAAAAACTAAAAATAGGGGACTTCCCTGCTGGCACAGTGGTTAAGAATCCGCCTGCCAATGCAGGAGACACGGGTTCCATCCCTGTTCCAGGAAGATCCCACATGCCACGGAGCAGCTAAGCCCGTGCGCCACAACTACTGAGCCTGTGCTCTAGAGCCCACGAGCCACAACTACTGAGCCAATGTGCCACGACTGCTGAAGCCCGTGCGCCTAGAGCCCGTGCTCCACAACAAGAGAAGCCACCGCAGTGAGAAGCCCGCGCACTGCAAGGAAGAGCAGCTCCGCTCGCCACAACTAGAGAAAACCTGCATGCAGAAACGAAGACCCAATGCAGCCAAAAATAAATAAATAAATAAGTAGCTCTTACTTAGAAACTCTCCTCTTCCTTGATCGCTAACCAAAAACACTTGTTCTAGTCTTAAATATATCACCACTATCCAGAGGAACTAGAAGAAACCATCCCCCCTCTTTAAGCCTCAGACTGCCCAGTTATAAATGAACAATGTTGGGCTAGATCAGTCGTTCTTATCCATGACTTCACACTAGAATTACCTGGGGAGCTTTAGAATTACTGAGTCTGGATCCTCTCCCCAGGGTGTCTGATTTAATTGGTGTGGGGTGAGGCCTAAGTATCAGTATTTTTAAAAAGCCCTCCACTGAGTCTGATATGTTTCCAGGGTTGAGACCTACTGCGCTAGATGACCCATAGTCTCTTCTTCCTCTAAACATCAATATGCTGACTACAGCTGGGTCTCTCTTGATATCAGGGCTGCCCTGCCTATTCTCCACTTTCCTCTCTAACACCACACACCACAAGATCTATCCACTGAATTGCTCAACAGCCTACCGTCTTGCTTCACCCCATTTACCTATTGACTTAAAACTTTGCATGTACTCTTGAGACTCCTCAGCACTGCTATTGAGATCTGCTTTTTAATGTTACAAGGGTTATTTTGCCATCAAAGGAGCTCCCCTGGTCCCAGGATGTATCCCTAAAGCACTAGTCCGCCTGCCCTGCTTCCAGGCTGGGAAAGCCCCAACAAGCAAATATGAGCAGCCTGGAGCACGCTTGCCCATCTGGAAGGAATCCAAAAGCACAATGCACAACTTTCCATTTCACTGGACTTTTTCATGGCACTGAGCCTACCCATTCCATTCGGCCCTTTGTCAAGAATGTCCTTGACACTTATGGAATTGATTTGTTCTTCCTTTGCTTTAAATAATAAGCCAACAGTTACGCAGGAGTTTTATAAGGTATCGATTTAACATACAAACCACATAATGGCCTTTGAATGCTACAGCAAGAACCATGCCTCATCAGCCGGAAAGACCAATATAGTGAAATCCTAGCGTTTTCTTAACCTGTCAAAACATTTCTGAGCTCTGGGCTTGCCAAAGAGCAGACATGCCAAGGATTCAGAAATGTCAAACTAAAATATTCTGGGTTATTTTCAAAAAGACATGAGCATTTTTAACCACTAGCATTCTATCAACAATGCCTTTTCAGAGCATAGGGCTTCTAAAGGAAGGCTTTCTCTCAGATGAACAGGGTGAATGCTATACAGGGAACAGAGGGTCCCTCAAGGTCACAAGATAGCTTTATTCTAGAAGCACTCCACTAGAAATGTTTGCCTGCTCTGTGTGTAGACGGAGGCTGGAAATGTGTCAGGATAAGGGTGGAAGGAAACATAGGGCAGGAATCTGAATAAAATATTTCCCAACTACTAAGATCCTAAAATACGGAATCTGGCAAGGCCTTTTAGTGACATACAGCTTAGGTGCCCTTTAAGGGTGGGAAAGTGCAGAGGTGCTTTGTTGTAGACCCTTGGTCAGATTGCCAAAAGTACATGAGATCATTTTCCCTTCATTGCCAAATGCCTGGGAAGAGTAGTCATCTATTTACCTTGTGTCTGCTTCTTCAGCTTCCATTCATTCGTCAAGTTTGTTTCCTATATTCATCACTCTGCTAAAGCTAGTCTCATTCAGTTATCAGTGATCTCCTATTAGCCAAATCCTGTGGGCAGCTCTCAAGCTTCATTCGGATTGAGACCTCTATGTTATTTGACACTGTTGACCATTCTTTCCTTCTTTAACCTTTGTGACACAATCTCTCTCCAGATTCTCCTCCTATTTCTCTTTTATTTTTACTTGTCTTCTTGGGCTATTCTTCCTGTTTCCACTCCTTAAATGATGGACAATTTTCCTGGCCCTTTTCTCTTTTCATTTTATAACTGTTCCTATCATATGACTTATATGACTCTCAAACCTTTATCTCTTGTACAAATCATTCTTCCAAACTCCAAACCCATATAGCCAACTAACTCTCTTTTGGGCATCGTCACCAGGAAGTCCAGTCGATGCTCATCCCCATTCCCAGTCTGCTCTTTCTCTTGTATTGTTTTAATAATACAATAATTTTCTAATTGGTTTCCTCTTCTCCAATCTCCTTCTTACCTCTAATCTATCCTCCTCATTGTCTCCAGACTTTTTTCTTGAAAACAGACATATCTGATATTGTCACTCTGTTTAAAAACTTTTAGGCTTCCCTCTACTTGTAGAATAAATCTAATATCCCATCATATTCAAGGTATCCAATGATCGTGCTCTGTTTTACCTTTCTAGTTTTGCCCTGGCATTCCCACCACTCTCCAACATGTCAATCCCAGCTATCCTATGCTCTACTGCTACTTAAATATGCTTTGCTAACTCACATCTATGTCTTGGTCCATAGTACTTCCTCTAGCTGAAGGAATCTCCTTCCCATTTCCAACTCATATTTTTAAAATATCACTTTGTCCAACTGTAATGTCACCTATGTAAAATCTCCAGGCAGAATTAATTGTGGTCTTCTCTGAGCTCTGAACTTTCTACAGACCATAACTCTAGCACTCATGCACATTATTTTACAATTAGGTGTGTGAGGGTTCTTCAAGGGCTGGGATTCTACCTCAGCCTTCATGTTTGATACCTCAGACTCTGAAATCATACAGACCTGGATTTGAGTATCAGCTCTGCTACTTACTGTATAATCTTGGACAAGCTAACTAATGTCTCTAAGCTTCAGTGTTCTCATCTGCAAAACTGAGGTAACAATAGTGTTTCAGGAAGAATAAATGAGATGATGCATATAAAGCACTTACATATAATAAACCTCAGTGAATATTAGCTATTACTATTTTTTGCTATGCCTGGCACATGGTCTTGCAGAAAAGCAAGTACTCAATAAATGGTTACTGAATAAATTCATCACATCATGGAAGACACAAGAACACTTGCTAAATGGATAGTTCCTTCCTTTGTTGGATCTTGGGATTCCTATCAGAGGCACAAAAATTGAATTATATAATGAATTTCTTTCTCTGTAGTTAGATCAGTACAGTAGCAATTGGAGAAACAAAAAGCTCTGTGTATGCATTTTATCTTTTGAACCAGAACCTGTTACATCTTTTTTTTATTCATTTATTTATTTTTGGCTGCGTTGGGTCTTCTTTGTTGTGGTGCGCGGGCTTCTCATTGCGGTGAATTCTCTTGTTGCGGAGCATGGGCTCTAGGCATGAAGGCTTCTGTAGTTGTGGTGTGCCGGCTCAGTAGTTGTGGCTTGTGGGCCCTAGAGTGCAGGCTCAGTAGTTGTGGTGCATGGGCTTAGTTGCTCCATGGCATGTGAGATCTCCCCGGACCAGGGCTGAAACCTGTGTCCTCTGCATTGGCAGGCAGATTCTTAACCACTGCACCACCAAGGAAGTCCCAGAACCTATTACATCTTTATTCCCAACAAATACAAGTTTTGAAGTGTGCCTTTCAAATATCTTTTCCCAGATAAATCCAAAGACTTCTTTTTCTACTTTAATATTTGACAAATAAGACGGTTCAATTAATGTGATAATTATTTAATACAGCAAGCAATAACTTTTAAGATGTAATGGTAATTGAGCCCAGCATGCTTGAAAATACCATTCCCTGAGTCAGGTTCAGCAACATGTCTTGAAGTTGGGACCTTAGAGGTTTAATTCATCCCAAACTCCTCTACCAGTAAAAATTCAAATTAATGGCATTTCTGATTCTTGCCCCCTTTCACTTATAATCCATCTTAATCTCTTGACCTCCGTTTTAGTCATGAAATCCTAAAAGATTACCTTTCATTTTCAACCCAGAATAATCTGTTTAATATCCCTTGATAAAGAATATCCTTTAAAAATTCCGAATTCTGGCATGCTTTCAATAGAAGCCCTATTGTTTGGGGGAAAGACAAACACTATATATAGTTTTTCCCTTTACTTAGTCCTAGAAAAGGCCCAGAGGAAAACACTTGTGTCAAGTCTATTGTAAATGAGTGACATTTGAATGATGCCATTATTATTATTATTTTAAAGACAATATAAGAACAGTACAGGGACTTTAGAAAATGAGGGTAAGGGTTCATCCAAAACTCCACTATCCACATACAACTAGAATTATTTTTGTATATATATATATATATATATATATATACACAAAATATGTATATATATATATTTTTCCATTCTCTTCCATTTTCCTGAATTTTTTTGAAAGCTTGCCTCCCAAGCATCCCAGGTACACTAAGGAGATTTTAAGAACTTCAGAAAATAATGTCCCAAATCTACCAAAAAAACCCCCCATTATCTCTGTGTACACAAACCATCCATTCCAAGACAAGGTGTTGGGGATCAGCTAATGAGCTGATATTTCGTGTCTCTGATGACTGACCATGCCTATTACTAACGTGGACAAAGACTACGACTAGCACTTTTTATTTCAATCCGGACTCTGAAAGAGAGATGGGATGAGACAAGAAGGGGATTCCCTAATGATAATGCCTTCAATCTTCATGATATTAAAAAAAATATTAAGGGCTTCCCTGGTGGCGCAGTGGTTGAGAGTCCACCTGCCGATGCAGGGGACACGGGTTCGTGCCCCGGTCCGGGAGGATCCCGCGTGCCACGGAGCGGCTGGGCCCGTGAGCCATGGCTGCTGAGCCTGCACATCCGGAGCCTATGCTCTGCAACGGGAGAGGCCACAACAGTGAGAGGCCCGTGTACCGCAAAAAAAAAAAAAAAAAAAATTAAAAGGCAGAGAAAAAATTTTAAATTCCATTCCAATCCAAAAATAATAATAAAATATACAAATAGGCATTCTTGTATGCAGTTAATCCTTGATTATCTATTAAAACAGAAAAGAGCTGATGCTTTGGGTTATGTTAAATGATATGTATCTGAAACTTGTAACTGCCTGTTCCTCCCCCCAACACACACACATATTTGTTTTAGATTACATTTTGTTCATGAAAACCTGATGTTGGAAATAATGAAAGCCTAGGTTTAGGACCTTCTTACCTTTGTTTCTGAAATTGATCTTCCTTCGGTAAGTCTTCCACACCTCCTGAAACCCACCCAGCTTCCCCCTCTTCTGAACCCTTTTCCCCATTTAATTACCTAGGCTACATGTTTTAATGCTGGGTTTCATTTCTTATGTTGTTCTTGAATCATTTAATGTAAGTTTAAGGCTTACCTCCTTAACTAGATCATGAGTTATATGACAGTTCATACTAGTACTTCCTTCCTATCTGCTGTGGTCCTTGTCATGTAGATTGTACCTACCTGAGGCAGGGAGCATGCCTTGTTCACCTTTGTCTCCCCAGCACTTATTACAATAACTGATAGTGGATATACTCAATGAAGTAAACATTGAATGAAGAAATAAATGAATGGATTAATGAATGGAGAGATGGGAAGACAGCACCCAAAAGAAATGTCACCTAGCTGATAAATGAATCTCAGAGCACCTGCCAACAAGAAGGATGGCCTGCAAGTGTTAAGTCAGTCAACAATTACTTACTGAGCACCTACGATCTGCCAGACACAGATATTCTGAGGGAACAAGAGAAACAAGGCCTAGAATTGGAAATCAGTTGTGTATAAGTCACAAAGTGGAACACAATTGCCTCACTTTTTGTCACTTTTTTCTGTGTGTAGCATGGTAAAATTTTTTCTCTGCTACATCAGGTAAACTAATTTGAGAGGCAGAATATTTCTGCCTTTTGCATGATTCTCTTAAGTTGAGTTGAATGGTTCAAGTATTGGGATGTGTAGTTGCTTCTATGATGCCTTCCTTGCTCTGTCATCATCCCTTTCAGCCAATGAGAACATAAGTTGGAGAGACATTCTAGGTTCCAATGAAGTGACTGAAGCCAACTGGCCAATGACTAATAGGTAAAGATGTAGGGTCTACAGAAGGAGTCACATTCAAGGCTTTTGTACTTTCCCTGTTAAGCCTTTGCTTCCATTTTGGAGACTGGAGGCTTTTGGCTTCTCCTGCTGTCCCTCTGGCACCTCTTAGGAAAAATTTGCTCTAATAACAATAACAAAGCACAACAAACAAAAATAGAAATTACAATAATAGCATGGGCTTCTTGCCCTAACATTGTCGGCCTTTCAGCAGTCAACCCCATGGAGCAGCCCTGTGCTTGTCAATGAGGGGATAAAAAGGATATAGAGGAGACATTTTATGGGGCCATTTCAGCTGTTCATTTTAAACATATCCTCCATCAAATATAGTGAGCTGGGACTTGGAGATCACAGACAGCTGGGTTACTTGAAAAGAGAAAGGACATTATAGTAAATTGTATTATTGTACATTGACTGAGTTCTAGGGTGTCTGGGGGGGCCTCAAAGGGCCAAGGGAGCATTTCTAAGCAGTGGCTTGAAACACCACTGTGCTGGGATTGAGCCCAAGGCTAGCTAATGGGCCCAATGACTTTGGCGACTGAGAATTTGGTTAGGAGCTAGTACGGGCAATTTTTTAGAGTAGAAGCACTTGGCAGGTGAGCCTAAAATGAATATTTTTATGGAGAGAGTTAATAACACCATTGAGTTTACTGCCTGGCCTCAGTGATGCCTTCTGGTATTAAGGATCCATTCAAAAAGCAGATGTCTGAATCAGAAGTTTTATGACAATGCCTCACCATGTCCAACATCATTCACTTTCACTCCCACCCCTCAGCACTTAGGCAAGCACATGTGAAATATATCCAGTCCAAGGGCACAAATCACACAATTGTTCTAGCAAGGCTGGGGAGGGAGGGAGGCTCCTTTGACTGGCCAGAGACCATCCTGGGGAAATCAGGATGTTGCTGATGGAGGGGAGTTAGGGTTGCCAGAGAAGGAGGACAGTTCAACACAGAGGTCAGCAAAGCAGTTGGTTTGATTACATAACACGTTATGAAATGAGGCACACACTTTATTGAAGCCTGATCACCACAGGCAACATACTTGCTTAATTCAAAATAAAAAGAAACAAAATTGAGCTATTTGTAATGAGGTGGATAGACCTAGAGTCTGTCATACAGAGTGAAGTAAGTCAGAAAGAGAAAGACAAATACCGTATGCTAACACATATATATGGAATTTAAGGAAAAAATGTCATGAAGAACCTAGGGATAAAACAGGAATAAAGACACAGACCTACTTGAGAATGGAACTGAGGATATAGGGAGGGGGAAGGGTAAGCTGTGACAAAGCGAGAGAGTGGCATGGACATATATACACTACCAATCGTAAAATAGATAGCTAGTGGGAAGCAGCTGCATAACACAGGGAGATCAGATCGGTGCTTTGTGACCGCCTGAAGGGGTGGGATAGGGAGGGTGGGAGGGAGGGAGATGCAAGAGGGAAGGGATATGGGAACACATGTATATGTATAACTGATTCACTTGTTATAAAGCAGAAACTAACACACCATTGTGAAGCAATTATACTCCGATAAAGTTGTAAAAAACAACAAAAAAAAGGAGGAATGTCTCACTGAGGGCAAAATGTTGGAAACTCTATGTTCAGGCAGTCAACCCACTAGGACCTTGCCCATCTCCATGCTGTGTAGTGAAAATTAGCAGTGGAAAAATCTGAAAGCTGAAAGATTCCTTAGAGATTCAAGACCGACCTCTCCTCTTTGCAGATGGAAAAACTGAGGCCCAGGGGCATACCCAAAGTTGCATTGCTAGGACTACAACTCAGGTCCTCTGATTACCCAAATGGATGCACTTTGCACCATACCACTCTCCCTCTCACTCTTTATAATACATTCATAATGATGACCCTGAAACTGTAAAAGATTCTGAGGTACCTTCTGAATTATTAGAGAAAATCATAATCTGTTCCTTCAACTGCCAGCATGCCATGAATGTCATTGCATTTACTTTTCTGCACTTTTGTACCTATAACGACTCTCTATTAAACACAATTTTGAATTAATCTGAATAGCCTATTCCCTAACCCTGCCAGATTGCATATTGTGTCAGGAAATGAAATATGCACATTCCCTTGGCATCCATCTCCTGGCTTTTCTCAGGGATCCACATCTCTGTCCAAAAACTAGAGAAAGGAAACTGGGAGTAAAGGGCAGAGGCCAGCTTTCAGAGTGAGGTGTTTGTCTGGGACTAAACTTTCTCCTCCGTTTCCTCCGTAGCACTTAGCACAGTATGTGGCACACAGTAATTTCCATAATTGCTGATTGGTTGATCACAGAGGTCCCCAGTCTGTGATGCTCTACTGAAGGTGGAAGAGAGGGCCATGGGATTAGTGAGATGAGTCATTACAGCTTAACAGAAAGATCATACATTTTGTACTTAAATGGACCTGACAGTTGAGATAACATATGTAGGAGTCTAGCATGGTGTCTGGCACACAGTGAGTACTCATCAAATGGTATTCATTATTACTATTATTATAAGCAAAAATGTGTGCCTTAAGGACTGAAGCTGCCCAGGGGGTCTAAATCAGTCATCAAATACTGAGAGGGAAGTGGGGATACTAAAATGTAGGAGACTTTGCTAAATGCATGAAGTCGGTGGGGTTTAGGGAAAAACTAAAGAATTCCCAGTTCCTATACTCAAGGACAACTTGTCAGCATTTTTACCTGAGGTGCTCAAGCTCTCTCAAGACCAAATGCAAGGTCTCTCTCACCACTGTGGTGTAGCTTCAGATGGTTTTCAGCACCCACTGGACTTTTGGTGCCACTCCCAACTGGGGGAGTCCAGTGCCCTCAAGCTGAACGTTAGCTACTTGAGGGACGCTTATTTTTATTTATTTATTTATTTTTTGCAGTACGCGGCCTCTCACTGTTGTGGCCTCTCCCGTTGCGGAGCGCAGGCTCAGCGGCCATGACTCACGGGCCCAGCCACTCCGCGGCATGTGGGATCTTCCCGGACCAGGGCACGAACCCGTGTCCCCTGCATCAGCAGGCGAACTCTCAACCACTGCACCACCAGGGAAGCCCCAGGGACGCTTATTGTTATGCTCCTAACCTCCTGAAGAGTACTCCATGCTCTACAGTTTTCTTAATTCACCCCTAATGTCCTAATCAAAACTAACCCATCCTTGACCTATGCCCCCAGGACCCTGGCATTAGCTAATACAAAAAAACTAACTCGTTCCAAGGTATTAGTGATCACTAGTACCTCACTTATTCCAGCTGATCCAGATGTAATAATACTTTCATTTTAATGAACCCTCCATGCCAACCTAAAGCAACTTGGTAGAAATTTCTGGCACCTATGTAAGCTGGTAAGGGAGCAATTCAAGGGCATATAGGACCTTTTTTTTTTTTTTTTTTGCGGTACGCGGGCCTCTCACTGTTGTGGCCTCTCCCGTTGTGGAGCACAGGCTCCGGACGCGCAGGCTCAGTGGCCATGACTCACGGGCCCAGCCACTCTGCGGCATATGGGATCTTCCCAGACCGGGGCACGAACCCGTGTCTCCTGCATCGGCAGGTGGACTCTCAACCACTGCACCACCAGGGAAGACCCTAGGACCATTTTTTTAGTCCACAAACTCTACCATGTAGGCAGCTCTGCTTCAGATCATTCTGGAAAGTCGACTGGGTACAAATTATTAAAATAACAAAAATATGGGGAATTGCCTACTCAACCTATGTGTAGGGCCTCCCAGCTGTCACCTTATCTAATTCTGTAATCATTTTGAACACCTACTCTGAACCTGGCACTGTGCTGGCTGTTGTGGATACAGGGATGGCTATGACACATCTTGAAGCTCTTAATTCTATAGTCCAGCTGGGGCCCCTAACAAAACTTAGAGCTGCTTATTTGATTGACAGAAGAAAGAACACAGCTGTTTGCTTATAACCATTTACCATCAGAGACTTCCCTCCCTAGTTTAAGTACTTCCTTTTGTTTCAAACACAAAGATGAAGATCTCCATGTGAAAGCACCTAATCTTAGAAGTAAAACTAAACAAAGAGCAGTTGAGCAGTGAAGTGAAGTCTGCAGTGGGCAAATTGCTAGTCTTTTCCCAAACAAACCAATGTTGTCTCCACTACAAGGCCTTTGAAGAGGAATCCACTAATTAAACCTGCTTTTACCATGCCAATTCAAGTCATTAGCATACTGGAGATCCCTGGAAATAAGAGGCAGCAAACCCTGGGTAGTTTAACTGGAATATTTCCCCCACTGGTAGGAATCAAAATCCTGACTTCAATGGGATGACAAACTATTCAAGCTAGAAAGAACCTTAGAAATCGATGAATCCTCACTTTTCAGGTGAGGAGACTAAGGCTCAAAGTGGTGACATACCTAAGGCTGCACATTCAGAAAATGGCAGGGCTGGGCCCAGAATCGAGAGCTCTTGAATGCTACTTATTCCTTCATCTAGTCGGCTAGTCAGTCAACGAAGTTTCTTGAACACCTACTATGTCCCAGCCATTATGCTAAGTTTGAGGGGGTGGGGGCTACACAAGTGGCCTCTATACCCATCCTTATAAAGCTTGGGGAGACAGACATCGAACAAATGACTCATCATTATTTATAAGTACGATCCATGCTGTGAAGGAGAAGTACAGGATGTGCTGAGAGTGATCTAGCCTTGTTGAGGAAGTAAGAGAAGTCTCCCTGAGGAAATCATGGTTTAGGCTAAGAAACAGAAGATGAGAGTAAGTCCACTAGTGAGGTCAAAATTATCCATGTGGTTGGGGGTGGAAATGTGAGGGAAGAGAACGTTCCAGATAGCATATGGAAAAGTATAGTTGGCCTAAAGCTCCCCCAGCTCCCCCATGCTGCCCCTCTCAAAGTCTAGACATCCTGCCCTTTAAAAAAAAAACCCAGCAGGATCTCCACTATATTTTATTTCTTCAGAAGTATGGGAGTAGTGGAGAGACAGGCACTGTAGCCATCTGGACCTATTAAATAATTATTAAATCACTACTCTGAGGAAACAGTTATTTTTACTTACCAGTGCCATGCACCAAGGCAGATAATCAGTGTTTCAATTTTCTGAAAAGGTCACATCCTCATCTTTTTTGCATGACACCTGAAAAGAAAACAAGCCTATATTCAAAGAGTAGGTTTTAAGTGATGCTCACTGAAAACAAGTCCACAGTTTGAAGCAGAAATAAGGAATGGTGGCATTTTCACATATGTACGTAGGAAAAGATATACACAGCAGTATGTCAGCAGGCAGAAACCAGACCTTAACCCCTTCCAGCTCTCACTGGAAGTGCCCTGTCCATAAGGGTAGGCGACTAAAACATGTAGTAGGTGCTCACCCCTCAAGGGGTTTAGAGTCCTACAGCCCAGATGTGGAAGGACAACTGTGGTGCTCTCAGAGGTCCCCGTTTCTGCCCTGTCACCTTAACTGTGTCTACAATCCACCTCCCCACGCACCCCCTGCCAACAATTTCACCTCAGGTTACGATGAAGTCTTAATATTAAACTATGATCAGTCACACACAGCACAATAATAAAAGCTACTGTTTCAGGCACTATATGTTTTATAAGCATGATATCATTTAATCCTCACAGCAGCCCTTTGACCTGGGCTCCATTCTTGCCATTTTGCAGGTGAGCAAGCTGAGCCTCTGAGAAGCTGAACAATTTGGCCAAGGTCACACAGATAATAAATGTCCCCCAACAAGAATATCAGTTCCACTGGGGCGGGGATTTGTGTCTGCCTTGCTCACTGCCATATCCCCAGCATCGAGAGCAGTGATGGGCACACAGCAAGTGCTCAGTAAATATTTGGTGGGGTTGGAGTCCAAACAAAGCAGTCTTCTAGATTCTACTCACCCACTGGATGAGCTGCCTCCAAGGACTCTATCCTTTAGAGTCCACTTAAGTCCTTATAATCTCTTATCTGGAAACCACAGCATGCTCCTAACTGCTTGTCTTCACTGCCATTCCCAGGCTTCCCAAGTTTTGTAACTCTTCCTGCCATAACACTTAAGCTTAGGGACAGCCCTCATGAATAGTCTTCCAAATGTCATAGGCTCTGCTTAGTCACTGTGATGGCATTTCAGATAGTTCCATGTTCACATCCTAGCTTTGACATTTTCTACTGTGTGATGTTGGTCATATTATGTTACTTCTCTGAGCCTCAATTTCTTTATCTGTGAAATGGGGAATCACTTGGTAAATTGCGTGCCTACTCGGAGCCTCAGTGTCTTGCTTCTCTCCCAGATCTTTTCTAGCTCTCAATCCTTCATGACTAACACACTGGTACCCCAGATCTCCAGCTGTCCCACCCCTAATGCCTTCCCTTCTCTTGCCGAAGTCCTGCAAAATAGGTATGGTGCCTTGAGAATTTGCTGGACCTTCTTCGATGACTAAGGAATCTACCTGCGTTTACCAAATATGCAGAATTCAATGATTTCTTGCCCCTTCTGAAGAGCCATTCCTACTATTTCTGTCTTTATCCCTACCTAAGTCTTTTTAATGCTTAAGATCTAGAAATGAAAGAATGAGCAGGATGTCTTCTGCCAGGGAATCTGATGATCAGGGGTTGAAGCCATGAATAGTAAGTATTAGAGGAGAAGTATTAGCTATATAAAGCTGTTAGCTTTTTGATAGGAGCTAGAAGCACTCCTATGAATAATTCCTACATACTTACCTTTTTTCATCTTTTCCCTTTCTGAAAGGAAAGACTACACTAAAATTAGGGAAATAACAGCCCCTGTTTTACAGCCTGAAATATTCCACTCATTTTCTTCTTGCTTCCTTTCATTTTCATGAGTAACACCATGGGGTCCTAGAAAAATAGTGCTATCCTCGTAAATGAAAATAATACTGTTTTCCCAGGCTCTCCTTCTTATGAGCAATCACCCTCATAGGTGCTATCACCCGGGGGCCAAGGGTCTGCCCGGTGGTAGAAGTCTAACTGGTCCCCTTAGAAACTGGCCTGTGACTTTGGCCTCAGCAGGGCAGGGAGTTTCCAGCCATTTCCTTCTCTGTCTCTGAGTCCATCAATTCCACAAACAGCAACAGAGTCACCCCCACGACAAATACCTTCCTGGTCCTCATGCTACTACTCCCCAATGCTTCTACACTGAAAGGATTTATATTTCCTCTCCTGGAATCCAGTCCACAAATGTTTCTGACTCTGGAATACTGATGGTAGTATTATAGCTGGAGTGGCAAAGTGATATGTAGAGGCAATAACTATCTTTGGGATGGGCCAGTTCAGGGTGAGCTTCTTAGAGGAAATTATAATACATTCCAAGCAGGCGGCAAGCAGTGCCATCCCGGCTATCTGCAACGGATTCGGTGACAATCCAATTACAAAATGTATCTGATCATTTCATACATTGTGGCAACATATTGAGATCAGGAGACCCTTCAGTTCAGGGGAGTGGAGTATTCCCCTCAATGCTTGGCCTCCTCCTCATGGGAGCTTAGCACATACATAAGGCGATGGCAGCTAATAAAATAATACCTCTGTTCATTAAGGGGTAAGGTATTCACTGGCAAATGTGTTATGTCACAGCAACAATATACCAGGAAATAAGACAAGAGGGTGCAAATGGCAAAATCTCTTCTAAAGACGCCTAACTGGATTGTAAGCTCAAATAGCAGATAGGCATTGAGGCCCAGGATAATTGGTCCTTTATCTTCTCCTTATAAAAACAAAGGGTTATTTGCCCTTTAAATGGACCAATAAAATTAAATCGGCACCCTGTGGTGTGTGCTGAATACATAATCAGAAATTTGAAGCGATAAAAAGAGAAAAGGAGGAAAAAGCAAAAGCAGACAAATCTAAAATTCTGAACAGCGTAGAAAAACAGCCTAGGAAAATAATGCAGTTCCAAGTAATGCCTCCTCATGGTGTAGCAGATCCCAGAGCAGTCACTTCTGCTCCTGAAAGCTGAGGGTGACCAGCTGGCTCCACAGTTCCTCAAAAGCAGAGGCAGCTTGGCTTTGGGGTTGCCCCAGAGGAGGAGAAGGAAGGGATGGGGCATGGCAGGGCCAGAAAGTAGGTGACTCTCCACCAAAGAGGAATTCACAAAACTTTAAAAGCAAAAGCAGTACTCCTGAAAAGGAATGTTTCATGGTACTCAAAATGTCTTTTAAAGTATATTCCCTGTCATCCTTCCAAAGCTGCTCATGTGGAGATCTTCAGAGAAAAAGCACAACAAAAACCTCATCATACATAAGCATATAGCAACTCAGCCTTTAGAAAAGAAAGGCAGTGTCTGCTAACTGATGAACATGAAGCACGGTAAATTAAAAAAACCCCAAAAACCATCTTCCTCCTGATTTCTAATTTTGATGGCCAGACAGACACATAAATATGTGTTCATGAGTGACAGCACATTGATAATACTTTTCTGTATTAGCTGGATAGATGAAAGAGAAGGGAAATTGTGTTATCATTTAATTATTTTTTTGCATCAAATATATTTGTATGCTCTATTCAGAGAAATTATTAATTATGCACAAGAGAATTTTGACTGAGAAATCTCAGAACACTTTAGAGAACTGCACTGTGTAGAACGATTCAGGTGGTCAGATAAATAAGGAAAAAGATAGGCGCACAGAATGAGTCCCAAAGAATACGTCCTTTTTTTTTTTTTTTTTACTGTGTCATAACATTTATATAAAATACAAAATACAGGTAAAGTGATTTTTTTGTTAGATACTAGAACAATATTAAACCTTAAGGGGAGTCACCAGAATGGGACCAGAGAGCCTCTGAGTGTCTGGCAATTTTCTGTGTCTTTTTTTTTTAAAACATCTTTATTGCAGTATAATTGCTTTACAATGATGTGTTAGTTTCTGCTTTATAACAAAGTGAATCAGCTATACATATACATATATCCCCATATTTCTTCCCTCTTGCGACTCCCTCCCTCCCACCCTCCCTATCCCACCCCTCTAGGTGGTCACAAAGCACCCAGCTGATCTCCCTGTGCTAGGCGGCTGCTTCCCACTAGCTATCTATTTTACGTTTGGTAGTGTATATATGTCCATGCCACTCTCTCACTTTGTCCCAGCTTACCCTTCCCCCTCCCCATATCCTCAAGTCCATTCTCTAGTAGGTCTGTGTCTTTATTCCCATCTTGCCCCTAGGTTCTTCATGACCTTTTTTTTTTTAGATTTCATATATATGTGTTAGCATAAGGTATTTGTTTTTCTCTTTCTGACTTACTTCACTCTGTATGACAGACTCTAGGGCCATCCACCTCAGTACAAATAACTCAATTTCGTTTCTTTTTATGGCTGAGTAATATTCCATTGTATATATGTGCCACATCTTCTTTATCCATTCATCTGTTGATGAACACTTAGATTGCTTCCATGTCCTGGCTATTGTAAATAGAGCTGCAATGAACATTTTGGTACATGACTCTTTTTGAATTATGGTTTTCTCAGGGTATATGCCCAGAAGAAGAATACGTCCTTTAAAATGTCTTACAACTGGAGGTTCTTAGTGAAGGCAGAACCATCTAGAGGTACCTCTCTGCCTCCAACCAAGAATACATGGAAGGACCATTTTTTTCCTTTAGATTCCATATATATATGTTAGCATACATTATCTATTTTTCTCTATCTGACTTATTTCACTCTATATGACAGACTCTAGGTCCATCCACCTCAGTACAAATAACTCAATTTCATTTCTTTTTATGGCTGAGTAATATTCCATTGTAGAACCTAGGGGCAGGACAGGAATAAAGACACAGACGTAGAGAATGGACTTGAGGACATGGGGAGGGGGAAGGGTAAGCTGGGACAAAGTGAGAGAGTGGCATGGACATATATACACTACCAAATGTAAAATAGCTAGCTAGTGGGAAGCAGCCACATAGCACAGGGAGATCAGCTCGGTGCTTTGTGACCACCTAGAGGGGTGGGATAGGGAGGGTGGGAGGGAGACGCAAGAGGGAGGGGATATGGGGATATATGTATATGTATAGCTGATTCACTTTGTTATACAGCAGAAACTAAAAAACACACCATTGTAAGGCAATTATACTCCAATAAAGATGTGAAAAAAAAAGAATACATGAAAGCCTTCCTGAATAAATCAAGTGCATCTGCTTTCTAGAGAGTAAGATTCTTCAGTTTTTCTAAGGGCCTCTCCTCATTTTTCTAAGCCTCTTACAAAGCAAAAACCCTTTCACTGCTAAGGGAATACATGTTTTGTTCCCTCCATGTTTCTCCCAGGTACCTGTCAAAAGACTCTGCACTTGGTATGCCCTCATATGCCACTGCTGCCTGGCCAACGCCAATGTTTAGTACCCCCCATACCACTCTGGAGCTGAGACTCCTTCTTAAGGACAGATGAAAACCAACATGGGAAGGAATGTTGGCCACAGTGGGAGCTTCCGGGGTGAAGGATAGCAAAACATAGTCCTAGAGTCACTCACTGGGTCTGTAGCATTGGTTTGGGGAGCCTAGGTCCCATAAAGATTGATCTTTAACCAACTTCATCAGAGGTTCCATTTAAAAGGCAAAAGAGGCAACTAGGCCCCAATTGTGCACAGAAACAAAAATCACAAGCAATAAAATAAAATTAAATATTCATAATCAACTAATTGCTGGTACAGTTGGCGGCTTTGCCCCCCCAGAGAAGGCATCTTCTATATGATTTCCGGAGCATTTAAACAAGTGCAGCTGTAATTATTATTATTCCTATAATAATAGGGTTCCTACAGATCTTCATATTTTTACATGTTGTATACTCATTATAGCTAATCCACAAAACATCTCTTTAGGGTATATAAATACTGTCCTTGCCAGTATGCTGGAGGGGAGTGAGAGCTCAGAAAAAGGTAAAGTGAAGGTCACAGATTCAGTCAGCAGCAACTTAGGAAACAGAACTGGAAAATACTGCTTTTCAGCAATTATTCATAAATTCTTACCAATTTATGTCATCAGCTCATTAAATGCTTACAGTATAAACCACATATCCCGATCCTGATGCAAAACTAGCGAACGTGTGTTATATGTTTCCTGGCTCTCTAAAACCTTCTCAGCCATTGGTAGAAACTCATATTCACATATATATGGCAAACGGGCCACAGCTTGGTTGAGGCACGCTATGATCAAGTGCCAAAATGGGGGCTTCAACCCAAGTGTTGCTGCCACTCAGAGAAGGACTAGGTCTCTTGGGGGATGAAATGGGCACTGCAAGCTCCATGGAAGAGGGAGCTTCAGCAGGTTTTGAAAGGTGGGCAAGAATTGGGATGGTAGAGATTTGGGAAATGGCATCCCAGGATGGGGACGCAGCATGAGCAAATAAAATGCTCAGCAGCAGGAATGAAAAAGAAGGATGTCAGGAATAGAAAGACTAACCAGGCTGGGGTAGAAAGTTCCTGCTGGAGAATTGTGGGAGACAATTTTGGGTAGATCATAAGCCCTAATGATGGAGGACCACAGGGTAGAAAACAAATACGCACTATTTACTGAGCACCTACTATGTACAGCTCTGTGTACCATGTTTTTCTAATGTGAATTCCAGGCTGAAGGTTTTGGACTATCTCTGACAGGCAATAGAGAGCCAAGGGCCCAGCTACTGGGTCCCAATACCTAAAATCAGACAGAGTGGGCTCAGTTACCTCACTCACATGTCCCTGGTCAACACCTGAGGACTTACTGGAGTGTTTTTATGACTAAATATGTAGCTTCTCTCGGGCAATGCCATTGTCATCCAAAAATATGAAGCCTTTAATTTTGCATGGCATTGCACAAAGAGAATTACAGAGGCCTGATTCCTCTTCCTCTTGGAGCAAATGGACCACTGTGACATGGTCAGATGTACGCACTGGAAGCACATAAAACTCACAAATTTAACACATGACTGAGCAGCAAAGTGCCAGAGGGGGCTACGTACTCTGTCTACAGCTGAAACTGCATTCTACAAGTTACATGTGTTTACTTAATTCTAGCTATTTCTAGCTATTTTTAGTCATATTCTTCCCCGTGGAGCAAGTTAGACACTTCGGGAGACACAGTCTTACTTCCAAACCACTGAAGGGGCAACTGCAGGGTCTGTGAAGAGGACTCAGCTGTTCTGTGTTACTGCAAAAGGTTAGAGTAGATTCCATTTGAATGACACTCTGCACCAGTAGTTTCTCTTCTCAGCTGACACATGGATTGAGTTCCAAAAGAAGTCATGTAATATGGCCGACGTACACGTGGCCTGGGTACGACAGCTGCCCGGTAAAGCACATAAGCTCCAGGCTGGAACCGAAGGACTGGCCAACATTGCTAACCCTCAGGTGTGCTCATGCTTCTCACAGCCCCAGCTCCAAATTTCAGTGACACATGTTCCCTAATCACTCCCATCTGAGATACTGGCAACAGAGATTCCACCAGCTCCATCCCCAGATGGCAATTCAATGGGACTCCAGCTGAATGGGGAGGAGGCGAGTTCAGATGGAGGCTCCTAGGGTCTAGGGAGGAGGGATGGATTGGGAAAACAGAAGAGGGAATAAGATGGGACTTCTGTAGGAGGCGATAAATAGGACATAAATGTAGATCAAACCAGTTCTAGACTTGGGACAGGGCACAGAGCTACAATGGTGTAAGCAGTTAAAGAAATACATTTGATTTAATGACTCACAACATATATGCATATATTTGATAACCAAAACAAAAGTCTGATGAAACAATATTTACCCTGACTACCTGGATACACTTTGGCATTTTTCTATTTTATTTCATTTATTTTTTTAAAGGCTAGGTCATGACTCACTACATTGATTTCGTAACCCACTACATTGATTTCATAACCCACTAGTGGTTTGTGCCCTGCAATTTGCAAAACACTGCTGTAGGGAAAGGAAAGGAAGATTAGTTTTCCTTTACCTTTCCTTTCTCCCTTTTCAGTCCTAGATTCTGGCCTGGAACAAGTCAGAAGTGAGGTTGAAAAAAACGGGGACTGGGATAAGAGTGGTGAAGGTAATACACAGGGAGAAGACAAAAGTGGGAAAGAAAGCTGTCACTGGGCCAGCTCTGAATGCCCGGGAAGGAGATCATATGAAAGGGAACTTGAGAGTAGAACTTCACAACTCTGGCATCTGGCACAGTACTTGGTGCTGTTCAATATAATGACAAAATACCTGCTGAATTGATACACATAAGTTAGAGGCTCTTTGAACATTAATGTCTAATCAAAAGACGGTGAAGATCAGAACCCACCTTTGGCAAATAGCAGTGCTGACAAGGTTTGTTGCTAGCAAATTTACCCCTCCCCTTTGTCTCTGCCCTAGTAGCATCCAGCACCACCTTCAGATGGCAAAAGGCCCCCATCCTGTAGTGGTCCCACATGGAGAGGCAGTCTCTTGGGAGATAACTGAAAGACTCAGATCTTTCCTGACTCCTACTGCCAGCCCTCACAATTTGCCTGACCTGTGTCGTGTTGCCTCAGTGCCTGGTTCTCGGTTAGAACTAATCTGATAAACCACTCCATATACATTCCCCTTCCAGGCCACATTTGTCATTTAACAGGGAATTTCACCATCCTAGCCCAGAGAGGTGGGTGTGTTTCAAACCTGGCAGCAGGCAATGGAGAAGACAACTGAAGGCAGGAAGACTTTCCAAGGACCCTCAAGCCACACTACAAGGCAACTACCTGCTCTGCCTACACATTGGCAGTTTCCATGAACTGTTAGACAGTGCCCCCCACCCCACCCCACCAAAATAAGTATGAAAGTTGCTAGTATGATGCCTAGAACAGAGTAAGTACTGAATAAATGCAGGTTATATTAGAATCTAAAACATTTAGTTGGGTAGGCACAGCAGGCAACTTTAATAGGACCTACTAGACCAGCACTGTCTATGATCATGGAAACGTGCCATGTTGCACTCACTGGCCAGTACATGTAGCTGTGGAGCACTTGAAATGTGGAGAGTGTAACTGAGAAACAGAATCTTTCATTTTACTTAATTTCAAATAATTTTAATTCAAAGAGCCACCTGTGGCTAGTGGCTACCAGATCAGACAACTCAGGTTGAAGACAATCACTAGACATAGGAAACACATTTTGAGCAAGTGAAGCCCTGGTTAAAATGCTGGGTCTTTTTCTAAATTAGCCTCGAGACCTGAAATTCCTCTCTTCAAAGAGATGTTCTTTTTTAAGGACAAAGGAGATCGGGGGGACTTATGGGTGCGGGTATCAGAGGGTTTTGTTCTCAGATTCTAGCTACAGTACCTGTAGTTCCCAATCAAAGTGCCCTTAAAATAGAGAGTAGCTAGATCCTGTAATGTCCTGCAAGGGCCACTAAGAGTTGCCTGCATGTCAGCCATATGCTTGAAAGGACAGACACCTCTGTCTGGACTTCTTTGGCACAATGTTCCACACAGATCCAGAATATCCTCCCAAACCAAGAGTGGAGAATTACTGTCAAAAATCCAACCAGTTGAATTCAAATTAGAAAAAGTGCCTTAATTTAAACTTGCCCTTTTTTCCTAGAGGAAAAATGGGTTCTTTGCTCTTCAGGCTGTGAACATATTTGAGGGAACTAACGCTGTATAGATTTTTTTTTTTTTTTTTGCAGTATGCGGGCCTCTCACTGTTGTGGCCTCCCCCGTTGCGGAGCACAGGCTCCGGACGCGCAGGCTCAGCGGCCATGGCTCATGGGCCCAGCCGCTCCGTGGCACGTGGGATCCTCCCGGACCGGGGCACGAACCCGTGTCCCCTGCATCGGCAGGTGGACTCCCAACCACTGTGCCACCAGGGAAGCCCGGCTGTATAGATTTTTAATGCAGCAATAAGATGAACTGTTTTGTATAACTACCAATTCTGGGTGTTGTGAAGATGGCTTTTCAAGAGTTGCTTCCCATCAGGATTGCATTTGGGAAATTTTACAAGGCTGTTTACAGTTTGTTTAAAGTCAACTAGCAGGCAGGGATGCTAAGGACCACAGACCCCAGAAACTAATCAGACATCAATTTTCTACTCGTAAAATGGGTAAGCCATTTGCTTTCTGACAACAAAAGGCAATGAATCAGCTTTTTGACCTTAGGTAATGACACACAGCTTGATTTGGAGGGTAAAAAGGAGTAGTTTCCCAATTATTCTGGTGCTTCATTCTTTACCAGAAGGTATTTCTCTGTCTCCTCTCAGCGTCCTCTTCTTTTGTTACTCCCACCCCATAAAACACAATAATAAATAGTAAAGATATATGGTCAGAGATGATGAGACCAAGAGAAAAGAAAATCATTCCAGTTATTTTTTTCCCTGAAACTCAGATCTGTGAAGGTGTCTGAAGAACAAAGGTCAGTTTTAAGGGTTATTTGTATCACCTACACTGTAAGTATATTAAAAATACACTTGGAGCAGACTGAAGAATTCTGCCCAGTGTACTTATTACTTATTTTTGTCATCATCCTGGAAAGCGTAGGGGTGAAGAATGAAGTAGCATGGCATTTGATTCTGTCCTTGACCCTGTCTTCTTCAGCACTTTTGTCAATAATTTGGATAATGCTACCCAAAGCAGGCTGATCAAATTTGTAGATGACACATAACTGGAAGTGATAGCTAATAAACTTGTTAACCAAATCAAGATTTAAAAGAGTGGCTTGGTGCTTTGTGACCACCTAGAGGGGTGGGATAGGGAGGGTGGGAGGGAGACGCAAGAGGGAGGAGATATGGGGATATATGTATAAGTATAGCTGATTCACTTTGTTATACAGCAGAAACTAACACACCATTGTAAAGCAATGACACTCCAATAAAGACGTTAAAAAAAAGGATAGAGATTAAAAAAAAAGAGTGAGTCAAAACCATAAGGACATTTTAAATGGGAAAAAAGTGCAAAAAAATTAACAGCACATATCCAAAGTTAGGGGAAGCCTGGCTTGGCAGAAGTCCCTTAACAAGATACCTGGGGTATAAATTCAAGACTACAATATAAGAGTAGGTTCCACAGAATTCTACAGTGGACTGGTTAAAAAAAAAATCAATGCCATCCGAGGCAGAACTGATAAATACATGATGTCTAGTCCCAAATGGGCAGTGAGAAAGTATCACTTCACTGTCTTCTGGATGGGTTCAACCTCACTCGCAGTGTGGTGCTCAGTCCCAGACACCAGACTCTTGAGAGTGACATTTAACAAACTGAAACGTGTCAAGAGGAAGATGGCCAGAGTGGTGAAGGCCTGGGATCTATGACATACATCTGAAGTGCTAAGAGTGATTAGCCTGAACAACAGGAGGCACAGACAGTTGGGATATATATCTTCAGATATTTGAAGGCCTGCTATTAGATGACAGAGTAGATATGTCGGTAAGCCTCAGGCAAAAAGGAGGAACTATAAGTGGTGAAAGTTACAGAGGCAGATATGTGCTCAATATAATAAAGAAATTTCTAATAATTAGAGCTGTCTAAAAGTAGAATGCACTACTTTGGAAAATGGTGAGTGCACCATCATCAGACGTGTTCAGAAGGAGATGGAATGCCCACCTGTCAATCAAACTATAGAGAGGATTTTTGCATTGCTTAGGTGGGGGTGACCTAGGCCATTACACTCAACATTAAGAATGTGATGCTGAGGGCTTCCTTGGTGGTGCAGTGGTTGAGAGTCCGCCTGCCGATGCAGGGGACACAGGTTCATGGCCCGGTCCGGGAGGATCCCACCTGCCGCGGAGCGGCTGGGCCCGTGAGCCATGGCCGCTGAGCCTGCGCGTCCGGAGCCTGTGCTCCGCAACGGGAGAGGCCACAACAGTGAGATGCCCACGTACCACACACACAAAAAAAAGAATGTGATGCTGAGGAATTCAAACAGAATGGGAAATAAAAGCATGTCTTCCTGACTGATAATGAACCTAAGCATTTTATTATGTTTATAGTGTTTTGGTTTGAATTATGAAATATTTCAAGCATACATAAAATAACAGATAACCATTAATTAGCTTTTAAGAATAATTTTTGTTTAGGGGCCCAGCTCACCCTCCCTTCATCCCAGCATGGGCTGCAATATGAAAGAAAATGGCTCTCAAGTTCTGTAAAACACAATATCAAACTTGCAGCTCTTATCTGTCAATGAAAAATCTTAGGGCTGATTCAAAGGCATCATAAGAGTTCATCACTTTCCTGCCCGGCTTTAGAAACTGTTTCATTTACTGTGACTGGATCACTGGATCAATTAGTTTTTCAATTAAGAGTTGTGCTAAAATTCTGTGTAAAATGAGTTGCAGGTCAAGACAGGCCCCTGACAATTTTAGATGATTGATGGAGATACGTGGGTGAATAGCAGAGATGGAGGCTGGGAAGGAAGAATGATGATTCTGTGGAGTTATTTGTTTATGAAGATGATGAGTACTGAGAGTCAGGAACCAATAGCACTTTCTCATTGACACTTAGATAGCAGCTCTTGTAAATTTTCAAAGGAGAGTTTCAGCTATTATTTCCATTTATTCTCAGTGCGTCCCTGTGAAGTGGGCAGGACAGGTGTTAGTTCTGCTGGCTTACAAATGACAGACCTGAAGCCCAGTGAGGTAACTGGCCCAAGACCACACAGCAAATCAGGGCCTGAATCATATAAAAACCCATTGCAGTGAAAAAGCACTGAGACATAATTTTTAAAATAATATTAAGAGCAGATAACATTTATCAATTGAGCACAGACTTCTATGAGAGTCACACACTTTGGACATATTTATTTAATCCACACAACAATGCTATGGGGTAGGTACTATCAACCTAACGGTTATAAATATGGAAATGAGGTTTGAGGAGTTTAAGTAACTAGCCCAAGGTCGGTAGCAATTTGACCTCAAAAATAAACTCCAGGGCCTCCCTGGTGGCGCAGTGGTTGAGAGTCCGCCTGCCGATGCAGGGGATACGGGTTCGTGCCCCGGTCTGGGAGGATCCCATATGCCGCGGAGCGGCTGGGCCCGTGAGCCATGGCCGCTGGGCCTGCGCATCCGGAGCCTGTGCTCCGCAACGGGAGAGGCCACAACAGTGAGAGGCCCGCATACCGCAAAAAGAAAAAAAAAAATAAATAAATAAAATAAAAAAAATAAATAAATAAAAAAATAAACTCCAATTCTTTTCCACATCCACTGCCACAACTCAAATCCAAACTACTATTGCCTGTCACCTAGACTGCAGGAAAGTATCCCAAATATTGTCCCTGCTTTCACTGATGCCCCCTTAAATCTACTGTCCATACACCAGCCAGATAAATCTTTTAAAAATATAAATCAGCTCATGGAATATACATGATCAAAATCCTTCCATGATTTCCTCCCATGGTCCTTAGAATAAAATCTAAATTCCTTACCAGCATCCTACACGGTCCTTCAGGATTGGGTCCCTGCCTCCTACCAGACTCATCTTGTACCCTCTTCCTTACTGTCCACACTCCAGCCAGGCTAGTCTTCTTTCAGTGTCTCAAGTACATCAAATGCTGTCCTCCACCTGGGCCTTAGCAAGTGCTATTCTCTCTGCATGGGATGCCCCTCTACTCTCAGGCATCAGCTCAAATGTCACCTGGTCAGATAACTCTCCCCTGACCTAATCTAAACTAAATTCACCTTGTCACATCGCCTCATAACACCCTAATACCTCCCCTTCTTAGTACTTAGAATATGGCAATCACCCACTGGTGTGATTCTTTTATTACTATTTGCTGCCAATACTAGACTGTAAGCACCGTGAGGACAGAGATCGTATCTCTTTTGCTCACTGCTGTATCCCAGCACTTAGGCAGTGTGTGTCACACAACAGGAACTCAAAATTTTATTTGATGAATGAATAAACTGAGGAATGAATAAGCAAAAATTTTAAACTCCTGAGCTCCAGTCCTTAACCATATGTCTTGATATAAAAGGGCCTAAAAAGCCCCTCCTGGGCTTCCCTGGTGGTGCAGTGGTTGAGAGTCCGCCTGCCAATGCAGGGCACATGGGTTCGTGCCCAAATCCGGGAAGATCCCACATGCCGCGGAGCGGCTGCGCCCGTGAGCCATGGCCGCTGAGCCTGCGCGTCTGGAGCCTGTGCTCCGCAACGGGAGAGGCCACAGCAGTGAGAGGCCCGCGTACCGCAAAAAAAAAAAAAAAAAAGCCCCTCCTTACCCCAACCCATCTCAGCACTTCTCCTGCCATTTCTGACATTGCTATGGAAGGGTAGTTTGCACTTAGAGTTGCAAAAACGAATTTTCCAAAACATGTGTGTTCATATGGTAATGCCTGCATTTGCAAGACGCTGTATTCAACTTGGATCAAATGTTAATAATGAGTGTTTTCTTTGCCAGCGTTTAGATACATGCCACATAATTGCAAAAATAACTAGTTAGACTGTCGGAAGGCAGTATACTCCTGTGAGCAGAACAAAATGTTCAAGGGAATTAACCCAAAGATGGTAATTAAACCATGGAATCAGCTGGAGATGGGGCTGACACCTTGTTCTGACTCTGGAACCTATAAGCACCCCCTAGAATCCAAGACCAAAGGATGTTCAAGCAGATGGGGAGGCTGATCTGTATGAACCCAGGGGAGGTATGAACTGGCTTCTACCCCACACCCACCCACCACCTCCATCCTTTATCTGATTTTTCCTCTCCTACATCCCCAGGTTAAACACAAATAGCCAATTTAAGAGCAAGACCAGGGAAGTACCTGCCTATATGGTGGGCTTTGAAGAGTCCACTCTTCCTAACTCTTCATCACTAAAATAACTCCTTTGGGATTACCTAGATATGTATGCTTTTTCACTAGGATAAGGCCTTGTTCTCTGTGGAGAGGAAGTCGTAAGCCAAACCTGTGGTTATCAAACCGGGTGGAGGAGGGAGATGGGAACAGGGAGTGACGATGCCCCCGGAGGATATTTGCCACTGTTTTCAGGCATTTGGGGTTGTCACAACTGGCGGGTGGTGGTGGTACTACTGGTATCTAATGCATAGAGGCTAGGGATGCTGCTAAACATCCTACAATGCACAGGACAGTCCCTCACAACAAAGAATTATCCAGCCCCAAATGCCAATAGCCCCGAGGCTGAGAAACCCCGAACTGACTCATTTGCAAAGATTCATTTATTAGTCCATAAACAACTCATACACAGAGCAGATTCTTGCAGAAATGGGAGCTGGGATGGGTATATTTTGATCATACAGTTGGAACAGAAAGGAGAGCGAGTAATCTGATAGCAGTGCCAATGACAGATTGGGGAAAAGACCAGAAGCAGGTGACCTACTGTCACAGTCTGAGAGGGAGGGCCTAGAACCTGACCTGAAGATGAACAGGAAAT
Source organism: Mesoplodon densirostris (assembly GCF_025265405.1). NCBI lineage: Eukaryota > Metazoa > Chordata > Mammalia > Artiodactyla > Ziphiidae > Mesoplodon > Mesoplodon densirostris. The sequence continues at coordinate 29,774,322 of NC_082681.1, read as the reverse complement.
AGATACCCACCCTCCCACCGTTCTGTAGAGGTAGAATTGATGAAGCACCACAAGAGAACGGTATAGGGGAATGAGACAAAGATAACCCTTAAGACTCTAGCTTGGGTGACTGGAAGAAGGGTGACAAGCAGATCTGCAGGTGGAGGGTGGGAATGGAGAAATAATGCGCTGACTGTGTGACGCCATTAAGGCCTCTAGGTGAGGCTGTTTTACTAGCGGCCAGAAATGTGGATCTGGAGCTCAGCAATGTGTCTGAAGCTAGAGGCACCTATTTGGAATTCATCCACGTGGAGGTAGTGAGATGAGACCCCCTGCCTGACACATACCAGGAACTCCATAAATATTTGTTGAATTAAAAAAACATTTAGAGTAAGAAGAAAAGAGGACAAAGACAAAAATCTTTGGACACATTTTAAACAGTAAGGAAGGCAGAGCCAGCAGAGTTTAGTGCTCTTGAAACAGGAAAGGGGAGTTTCAAGGGGGAGGATGTGGCCAACAATGTCAAACGCTGCTCAGCAGTCAAGTCGAATGATGGCTGTGAATAGAGCTGGACTTGGCAGGGAGCAGGTCATCATCCAACTTGAGAGAGCAGGTTCAGTAAAGTGACGGGGGCAGAAACTAGGGTGCAGATGCAGACTGCTGCAAGGTCCTCATCATCCCATCATCAGCGATCATGGTAAAGAAGGAGTTAGAATGATAGCTTATGGAGGTGGCAGGGATTCAGGGGGAGATGGAATCTTTTAGCAGATTTTTAGCCTGACAGGAAGAAGGCAGCATAGTGAGAATAAAGGCACACACTTGAATAGCTAATAGCCATTATGTATCTCCTGCGTATGTCAATTGTATTTTTTGAGCTTCTGTAAAAGTAAGTGGAGGGCATGTGGAATTGGGATTCGATGTATCATCTGGCTTTCAAGAGGCCCAACAGGTAAACTTAGGTTGGATTTAAGGAAGAGCTCCCTTGTCATCAGAGCTGCCCTGCAAAGGAAGCGCTGCCTTTGAGTAATGAGCTCCCATATCGCTGGAAATATTCAAAGAGAGGTAATATGACCTCACAGGAGGTGGTCCCTGTACTGAATGGGAAATTAGATTAGATCTTTAGTTTCCAAACCTTTGGACTTCTTGGATCAGTAAATGTTTTAAGCAGGGAAAAAAAAGTGAGTGAAGTATAGATCGATCTAGAGATTTAGCAACTTTTAACTTTTGCTATGTTAAGTACCTTAGTTTTCTATCTACTACGGTAACAAATTACTACAAATTTAGTGGCTTAAAATAGCACAAGTTTATTATCTTCCAGTTCTGTAGGTCAAAAGTCTGGTAGCCATCTCACTGGGCTCAAATCAAGGCGTTGGCAGGGCTGCATTCCTGTCTGGAGGCTCGCAGGGAGAATTCACTTTCTTGCCTTTCCCAACGTCTAGAGACCACCTACTTTTCTTAACTCATAGCCCACTCCACCTTCATTCATAGCAATGGCTGGTCAAGTCTTTCTCATATCACATCACTCTGATACTGACTCTTTTTTTTTAACTTCTGCCTTCCACACTTAAGGACACTTGTGATTACATTGGACCACCCAGATAATCCAGGATAATCTCACTATTTTTATTTATTTATTTATTTATTTATTTATGGCTGTGTTGGGTCTTTGTTGCTGCACGTGGGCTTTCTCTAGTTGCAGAGAGCGGGGGCTACTCTTCTTTGCAGTGCGCGGGCTTCTCATTGCGGTGGCTTCTCTTGTTGTGGAGCACGGGCTCTAGGCACACGGGCTTCAGTAGTTGTGGCACGCAGGCTCAGTAGTTGTGGCTCGTGGGCTCTAGAGCACAGGCTCAGTAGTTGTGGTGCACGGGCTTCATTTCTCCGCGGCATGTGGGACCTTCCCAGACCAGGACTCGAACTCCTGTCCCTTGCATTGGCAGGCGGATTCTTAACCACTGCGCCACCAGGGAAGTCCAAATCTCACTATTCTAAAGTCAACTGATTAGCAACCTTAACTCTACCTGCGATCTTAGTTCCCCTTTACCATGTAACCTAATTCACAGATTTGGGAGATTAAGACATGGACATCTTTTGGGAGGCCATTATTTGGCCTACCACAAAGGGAACATATATAAACATGATATATATACATATAATATATATATGTGAAGTCATATATATATATATATATATATATATATATATGAGTTGCATCATCAACATCATCATCATTTCAGAAGAGAAAGGACTCTACATACAACACCCAGACAGTAGAAATGATACAGAGAAAAGGACTATTTTTCCTAAAAAAGAACAGTTGTCAACCTTACCCTAACACACACACACACACACACACACACACACACACACACACACACACACACACACACGGATACTTCACCAGACTGGAAACTTCACCTTGGACCAACATCACAGCTTTAGAAAACATTGGACTGCATGATCTTCCATCTCTAAGCTTCCCTGAACCCCTGGAATTCACTGTACTATGCTATTACCTGGAGAACCTTCCTGTGATATATCTCTATTGGTTCCTCCATAGCTATGTTTTTCTTCTTGTTTCAAATGTGATCATTATGTCAGCAAGAGACTTCAGTTTCCTTTTTTCCCCCAATTCAAAAGGCTATGAAAAGTGTTCTGTAAATGATATGGAATATTGTTATTCTGATCTTTAGGGTAATCAAGTTGTTTGACATTTTTGTAATGATGCCTTTTGGAATATGGGTGATATAATTAGCTGCCACACTGTACATTAACAATACCTGTCCTGAGCCTACAGAGTTGGGGACTATAAATAAAAGTGTGACAGCTGGCTCCAGGCTTGCTTGTCACTCACCACTGAAAGCGACATAGCCGGGGAGGTACACTAGAATCCCCAGGAATCCAGAATGTGGTCAGAAATGACATCTTCAACTAGAAGAATTTTGTGTTTTGCTAGTAAGAAGAGATGGAGACAGGCACTCTTAGGAAGCAGACAACCGTGATATTTCATGCTGGGAAGGCACAGAGGCCCCGAGTGGAGACAGCATTTTACCAGCACAAAGGCATTATATAGGGAGGGTAGAGTCCTAGGAAAAAGTCAAATTAGCAGGGGTTCTTTCTTAACCCATTACTACCCAGAAGTGACCCAGGAGTGAGAATAAGAAAGAGCACTGAAGAAATGTCTAGGGAAGGTGAAAGAGAAGAAAAGCTGTGCTACCTGGGTACTCAGTGTGAAGTCAAGGGCAATGGTTGCCATGGGGAGGGTAAACTGATGGGGTCAACAGAGGGCAAAGTAAAAAGAGTTGGCAAGAGGAAAGAAACAAAGAAAGAACTATTTAGTTGCCAAGTTATATGTTAGGCGCCATGTATTTTCCATGTACCGTTTCATTTACTCCTCACTCCATGACAATAACCAAAAGCCACATTTATAACTAAGATATACTTTACATTTTACTTATCTCATTTATTATTGTCTTTTGCCCTCCCTAGTACATAGGTTCCTGGAGGACAGGATCCTTTTTCTCTCCTGTTTCTCCCACTACCTATAACAGTGTCAGCACATGGTAGATGCTCAATAACTATTTGTTGCATGAATAAACAGCTAGCATGAAGTGCCAGGCACTGTTATAACATTTTTTTTTTTTTTTTTTTTTTTTTTTGCTGTACACGGGCCTCTCACTGTTGTGGCCTCTCCCGTTGCAGAGCACAGGCTCCGGATGTGCAGGCTCAGTGGCCATAGCGCACGGGCCCAGCCGCTCCACAGCATGTGGGATCCTCCCGGACTGGGGCACAAACCCGTGTCCCCTGCATCGGCAGGCGGACTCTCAACCACTGTGCCACCACAGAAGCCCCAGGCACTGTTATAGATAAATGCTTCCCATGAATGAACTCATTTTAACTTTCATGACCAATGCTGAGACAGGCACTATTATCCTAATTTTACAGATGAAGAAACTGAGTCAGAGACACAGAGATATTAAGTAACTTGCCTAATAAGTGATGGATTCAGGATTTCAACCTACACGGTCTAACTCTAGAACCTGCTTTCGTAATCTCTATTTTATACTGAGGCTCAGAGAGGTTAAGTTGTTCAGCTTAAGACTGGCAGAGCCATGAGTAGAAGAAAAGTCCACCTGTCTCAGAAGTCCGCCTGCCCCTTCCTTTACACTTCACGGCTTAATAGGATTGCCAAGACAACTATTTCTTCCATCATCATTTTACCAGGGGCTAGTCTCCTGAGATAAAGAAATGGGCGTGGTTCATTAAGGATTCAGATAAAGATAACACACATCACCCCAAAGAATCACGAGTCCCAAAAGATCACCCAACAATCTGCCACCTGTTCTCATTGATATTTTTTTTGCTTTTGAATTTTATTTTATTTATTTCTTTATACAGCAGGTTCTTATTAGTTATCCATTTTATACATATGAGTGTACACATGTCCATCCCTTTTATACATATGAGTGTATATATGTCCATCCCAGTCTCCTGATTTGAGGCTGGAGGGAATTGAGAGCAGCAGATGGCAGATGAGTCATGGGAAACTCCTGGTGGATCCGTCTATGCTGAGAGCTAGGCATTGAGGGTAAGTCACTTTCAGGCCAGGCAAATCCCGACCCATGCTGCCCTAGGTAGCTCTGGAGTAGGGATGGTGTAGAGATGCTGATAAAGCATTTCTGGGAGACCGGTTCATAATTCATTGTGTGACCTTGTGTAAGACACTTCCTCTCCTTGTGTCAGTTTCTTTAGGTTAGGGAGGCGTCAGTGGAACTTTGTGTTGAATCATAAGAGCTCCACTTTATCTCTTATATATTGGACTTTTCCACATAAAATTTCATTGGGAGAAAGGATTCTACACTAAAAACTATGCTTGAAAATCCACTGAATGAAATAGTATTTAAATTCCTTCTAGCTCAAACATTCTAAGAACTTAAAAACATAGACACTGTCCTTTGGGTCAGGTCAGTGTTCCATTCAGCCCTACTTTCTGCAGCCAGGAAGAGGCCCAGGGATCTGCTGTGAGAGGCCATTCACAGGTCCCTTTTGCCCCAGCTTCCCTCAGATGCTATTATCCCTGTCTTCATGTGGCAGTTATCTTCCCCATTGGGCCTTCTACTTATGTTACTTGCCTATGTTGAGACGGAGAAAGTGTAACTATGCACAACAGTACTTGCAGGACAGCCACACCTCTGTTTTATTCGAAAGGAATAGAACACTTACTGATTTTCTCCTAACACTCTTTTTGTTGACGTCCACCGCTGTGTGTCTGCCTGTTAGACCACAGGAGCCGAGTGTTCCCTGAGGGGTGTTGCTGATCTATAATCCTCCTAAGTCCCCTGCCTGAGCTGTGACCGAAGCTGTAAGCTCAGTTTGGAATTTTTAAATTTTCATTGGGCTCCCTCACACCTGCTCACTCACGCATTTTTATAAGTTCTTCCTTAGTCTCATTCTGTGTGTCATCATACATAGGCTTAAAGAGTTCACTGGGTGCTCCTGCCTGGAGTCTGGGTTTCACATATACAACATGACTCCCTTCTTATAAAGTTTTAAAACAAGCAAAAATAGCATTAAGTTGTTTAGGTGTGTGTGTTTGTATATTTTTTTAAAAAACCAAGGTAATGATAAATAAAAAATTCAGGGTAGTAGTTACCTCAGAGGGAGAGAGAGATCAAAACAAGGAGACAGAACAGAGGAAGAAGACATAGGTAACATAAATCAGGTGACCATATAAGTGTGAATTTCTTGCTGGATTGTTTATCGTATTCTATTTGTCTGTCTGTCTATCCTTGCACTGATACCACATGCCTTTTCATATCAACTTTAGAGTCACTTATCAGTTTTTCTTATGGTTAATAATTTTTGTATCCTGTTTAAGAATAACCCGAGATCATGAAGATATCCTCCTGTATTTTCTTCTAAAGCCTGCTTGATTTTGATTGGAATTGCGTTGAATCTAAAAATAAATTTGGGGAGAATATTTTAAAAAAAGAAGACATAAGTAAAACTAAATTATTAGTAATGTTATAGTTCTTGGGTTGGGTGATGGTTCTATGGGTGTTCACTGTATTTTCAATAAATAAATAAATAAGAAATGTCCATATATAAACTAGTAATGATGAATTCTGCACCCCTGAAGTTCAAAAACAATGATTAAAAGAGCAATGCGAGTTTTTTTTAAAGTTAACCAGAATCTATAATATACTTTAATTTTCTGTTTCTTTCCAATACATCAAGGGCTTTTTGAAACTCTAAGTGGATCATAGCTATAGGTTTGCCTCTCTCTGAGTTTACTTCTCCCTCAATTATTGTCCAGAATTTAGTCAGGTTGGAATTTCCTTGTTGAAAAATATGTTGCATTTCCCCACAGGCTATTTTTATATAGGATTCGTTGATCCTCATCTTTATCTTGGGCCTTGCATGCTAGTTTGTATAGATCTAAGAATTACTGGCTACCTCCTGAATCGTTTTGGGCGAAAGGCCATGATTGCTTGTCCCAGTCTTCCAACCCCATGACCATTAATGAGATTGGGTTCTGTCTAGGGTTGCCAGATAAAATTCAGGATCTTCAGTTAAATTTTAACTTCAAATAAACAACAAATAATTTTTTAGTATATGTATGAATTTGAGGCATACTTATACTAAATAATACTTTGTTATTTATCTGAAATTCAAATTTAATTGGACATTCTATTTATATATTTTCTATTTATGTAAATATATATTCAATATATTTTTATTTGCCAAATCTGGAAACCCTGCCTCATTCGAGCCAATAAGTACTCTCCAATGTCACTGTTGGTTTTCGGTCCCAGGGAGTGTGAGTTTGGGAATTGGACAGACAGCCAGGTTCAAATCCTGGCTCCTCCACTCAAGAGATAGAACTTTTTTTCTTTGTCTCAGAATTCTTATCTATTAAATAGAAATGATAGCAATACCTCATGAGGTTGTTGGGAATATTAAAAGAGGTGATATTTGCATAGTACTTAGTACAGGGTGTGTACCTACTAAGCACTCAATAGCTATTATCCTTATTATTGTCAATTTTATACAGAACATTATGTGCACTGGCCAAGATTTAACCTAGTACTGTAAAATTCTACATTTACAGGATTAATTTGGGAATGGGATTCAGTGTCTCCTTTAGTGATGACCAATGCAAAGTGGCATCTAGCCCCTTCCTTTTTGTTTTTGAATACTTCTTTTGGCCCCATGTCATGAAATGCCCCAGATTCATTCTCTAATTGCTTTTTCCTTTTAATATAAAGGCTTTTTTGTGCATGTGTTTGGAGGTCACTTAGAATTCCTCAAGTTGGAAGCAACTGTCTTCCCCTAAGGAGGTGCTTGAGTGATTGAGAATCGGCTTTGAAATGCCACCTCAAGCCAATGAGTAGTGAGTTTGGCTGATAAAAGGGAGCAGACCCTTTACATTCTCTTCTCTGACCCACCCGTTCCCATCAAAACTGACCCACCCACTTTCCCACCTGTCCTGGCATCTAATCAGACATGCTAATGGCTTAAAAAGATTCTATTTAATCCCCCTCCCAAGATAGGCTTTTTTTCAAAACCCTAAACCTGAAAAAGTAAGCCTAACGCTGGCTTCCTAGCAGATGAGGGTGACCATATGGGACCCCTTAAATCACACCAAATTATCAGCTGCTTGTTCTGCCTGCTTTGCATGAATGGAAGGGAGCAGTAGTGAAAATAATCTAAAGATCATTTCCACTTGGTTTGAGAATGCACCACATGGTGTTGTTGTAGCTGATTTGCTTTGCTAATTTTGTTCTACTTAAGCTAATATTGAGATTGGTTCACTTTTTTTTTTTTTTTTGCCGTACGCGGGCCTCTCACTGTTGTGGCCTCTCCTGTTGCGGAGCACAGGCTCTGGACGCACAGGCTCAGTGGCCATGGCTCACGGGCCCAGTCGCTCCGCGGCATGCGGGATCCTCCCGGACCGGGGCACGAACCCGCGTCCCCTGCATTGGCAGGCGGACTCTCAACCACTGTGCCACCAGGGAAGCCCCTGGTTCACATTTTTTAAGCTCATCTGGGCCAGAAGAGGGAAGAGGTAGTGGTGTGGCCCACTCTGAGATGAAGGAAGACTGACCACAATCATGAAGGGGACATGAACATTCTATGTGAGGGCTAACAGATGGAGAAGATCAGTGCAAAAGGATCAAGATAGAACTTTGCAAATTACAGATGGGCAGAATAGGCCCACCTACCCCGTGGGCACTGAAAAGTCAGTCTTCCCAATGGCCTTCCCAGAATCTGAAATTCTCTTCATTAATAGCCTACATAAAGGGTGGTATTCATGACATAACTATAGTTAAAGCGTCATGTAACCTAAGAGGAGTAACATTTCCTAGAAGACACATTAGCAGTTCATCTAACTAAATCATCAGTCACTATTGTCACCTCGTAGAAAAAGCACTGAAGGGGTGAGACATAAGGCAGTTCTACCTTGATAGGGCCTGGGTATACTAAGAAGCCCCTGGGCAGCTATGGTGGAAGTACAGGAGCACTTGGGTGATTTGGGGGGTGGGCTGGAAGGGTTGCTGAAGGAGAGTTAGACAACTTTCACCTCTTTCCGTCCCACGTTTTTCTTAGTTTCCTGCTCATGGTAGACATAGAGAATATGCAGATGTCTCAGATAAATTCTTCCCTTTCTTATTCTTTTCCTGCTGGGCAACTGGACTTTCAAGGGCTTCTAGAGATTTCAGAGATCATTGGTTTTCTTTTTGTCCTTTAGAGCCTAACTATACATTGCATCTCCAACCCTACAAGCGGCAGCAAGGGACCATGGGGCTATTGAAATTTCTTTCTCTTTTTCTCATTGCAGTCTGCTCCCAGTTCTCGAGAGGGGTGTATGCCATCTTTGGATTCTATGACCAGATGTCAATGAACACTCTGACCTCCTTCTGTGGAGCTCTGCACACATCCTTTGTCACACCCAGCTTCCCCACTGATGCAGATGTGCAGTTTGTCATCCAGATGCGCCCAGCCTTGAAGGGCGCTATTCTGAGTCTTTTGGGTCACTACAAGTGGGAGAAGTTTGTGTACCTTTACGACACAGAAAGAGGTAAGAAGAGGCATCTGCTCTCCTCTTTGAATATTCATGTAACAGTGGTGTTCAACCTTCCTCAACTCATGTTTGTCCCCTTCTCTTCCAATAAATCTCATATTCTTTTAAAATTGTAATTAATATTCAAAATGAATTTAAGAGTGAGGTCAAAAAAGAATCAAAACAATAGCAATTTTAGAATCTAGTTTTTCAAATGATACATGTCCTCCCACCCCCAACTTTGAAAAGGGGTTTCGGATTATCCTCCTGGTTGAACCACTGTTGTTGAAAAAGAACCCTTCCCCCTCCCCAAAATAATTTATCTGGTTTACATACACAAATTACAGGCAGCTTAGTCTAAAACAGAGAGAGGCCTAAGCTGGAAAGGTTTTGGAGAATTAACCCTGCCAGAGACTATAATTATCCTCATTTCATAGATGAGAAAACTGAAGCCCAAAGAGGAAAAGTGCTTTTCCACACAGTAGTTTAACCACAGAGCTGGGACTGGTGGCAATGTCTCTGGTTTCCAGATCACATTAGGTGTTCAGATTATGGGGCTTCAACAATTATCTGATGGAAATAATGAATGGAGACTGGCTAAACCAGGTTTTGGGGGTGGATAGTTTTTCTAATAGTAAGACATATTATATTGAATCTACTGAGGACAATTATATTGAAACAGTCTCAGAAATTAGGGGTCTGATCTTAAATAGTATACAGTTAGGTATACACATCATAATGCAGACTCCTCTAAAACCCAGTTATCTTTGAGGGCTTCCTCAGTAAAACCAAGGGATCCTATCACCATGAGATTCCAAAAGATAACGTTACTTTATCACTTGTTTGCTTATAATCCAGGTTATACACAGGGAATGGCTCTCTCTGACTCAGGACTTTCTGACTCAGAGAAAGAAGGAGCAAATGGAAGGCCTATCTGCCTGAGGGGTCCCTGGAAATGACATTCTTATAGGTAACTTAACTTGAAGGGCCATTTTGTTTTTAGGAATCCAGAGTACTCTTCACTTCACTCTCATTTTGATTCATTATCAAACCCTGTCAGGAAACACTAAGGCCTGTATTTGCTTATGGTACTTACCTCCAGAATATTATCAAATTTCATGAACCTGAAGCAGGAGAGCAGAGTTCTAGTCCATGCTCTGCCACTAACTAGCACTCTGACCTTGACCAACTCATTCAATCTCTCTTGGCCTTGATCTCCTCGCCAAAGCTATGTCCCTTCTTAATGTAATATTATATGATTTTTTTAATATTATACTAGACATAGGACACTTTGTATCTTATTACTAATCCTAACTTACATCTTATCAGTTAATTGTCATCCAATCTACAAGCTGTTATCAATCCTCAATGGTTTATTCAAATCTTGTGATACATGCTTATATAATACTGTTCCAGTGGGGGTAGACAGAAAAGGACATTCATGAAACAATTCATGAACAACTTTCAGAGCAAAGTATCAAAGTATCAAACTCAGTATCAAATTGAGTGCTACACTACAGATTCTGATTGCTATGAGAATTGTGAAAAGGTAGCACTCCAAGAAATAGAGTTTTGAAGGCTGGCTAGAGGAGCCAGGCCTTAAAGGATGTATAAGCTGTGGATTGGAAGAGAAGAAGGAAATGGACTTTGGGGAAGAGGAAAAGAACATGAACAAAGGGCAGAATCAGGAAGGAGTGCTGTGTGTTCCTACAGATCTTTGCCCGACTAGAGTACCAAAATAGTTTGAATGTTCTAATTCACAGTTTGCTAAATTTTAATGCATTTCATTTCTTTCAAACACTGAGGATGAATTAGCCTATTTCCATGTACTATATACAGTGTAGTCTGGTGCATAAAAATCTAATTTTCAGAACTGAAGTTTGTAAATTAGACAGCTTCTCTCCTGAAACTTTTTAAAAACTAAATATCAGTTCTGCTAATGCTGTAGCCTCTCATTTATTGAAAAGCAGGAGACACAAGTTAATGTATTCTCTCCTCATCTCCCATGACCCTCCTTTGCCCATTAGCTCTCTATTAGAGGAAAGGAAGCAAAAGTCCATCTCTGTCTGTTTCTTAATCTGCATTTGTTTCTCAAATCATCTCACTAAATAGTTCGTTCAATTCTATGGTCTTAGAGCCAAAAGAAACCTTTCTGACTTGTGTGTGTTCATATTTTTTCCTCTATAGCCATTTATCTGGTGGGGTTAATCTGCTCTGCTTAAGGAGTACTTTCCATAAAGTCTTATACTAATTTCCTCCTTGGAAAGCCTTCTTAAAACACTGCATATTATGACCCTGTTCCAAAAGTTTCAATGGCTTCTATTGCCCACATTGAAAAATAAAAGCAGTCTATTTTTTTTTTTTTTTTTTTTTTGCGGTACGCGGGCCTCTGACTGTTGTGGCCCCTCCCATTGCGGAGCACAGGCTCTGGATGCACAGGCTCAGTGGCCATGGCTCACGGGCCCAGTCGCTCCGCGGCATGTGGGATCCTCCCAGACCGGGGCACGAACCAGTGTTCCCTGCATCGGCAGGCGGACTCTCAACCACTGTGCCACCAGGGAGGCCCAGCAATCTATTTCTTAAGACTTGACATAATTATGCATCAACCAACCAATGAACCTGTTGTCTTAACATTATGTTACTAATGAGAACTTTCCACTGCAGGCAGCTCCCATTTTCCACTGTTGCCCAAATGTGCCAGAACCATACTTGCCTCAGCAACTGCACTTCTACTACCTGGAATTCTTTCCATCTTGATTATGAAAATCCTTCCTGCCTATCCTTCCATTTTTCAAAACCCACTTCGAACTCTACCTCTCCAAGGTAGCTTTCCCTGACCATGCCAGTGCACAATGATTCATTCATTCATTCATTCAATAGGTGGCAGGGTTAAAATGATGAACAAGATAGACATGTCTCCTGCTGTTATAAAGCTTACATTCTAATAGGGAGATAGAAAAAAAATAAGTAAGCCAACAAATAAAATAATTACATATTTAGGTAAGGTGCTATGAAAGAAATGAAGAGACAGATACTAATGGATAGGACCTAATTTTAAAAGGATTCTCAGTGACAGCCTCATTGAGAAGGGGCATTTAAGCTGAGAACTAAAGAAGTAGAAGGAGACAGCCATGTGAAGGATAGAGAGAAAGAGTTTTCAAGCAGTGGAAATAGCAAGTGCAAAGGCCCTGTGGCAGGGAAGAGCTTGGTATGTTTGAGGAAATGAAAGAAGACAAGTGTGGCTAAAGGGTAGTGAGGAGGTTGAGAGTGGCTTAAGATGAGACTATAAAGGTAAACAGAAGCCAGATCATAGCCATGGAGTACAGACAGGAGCCAAGATAAGGAATATGAATTTTATTCTTACTGCAGTGTGAAGTCATTGGAGGATTCTGAGCAGGGGAGTCACATGATCTCATTTAAGTTTCTGTAGAGAATGGAGTGTGGTGTAAGAGTGAAGGAAAGGAAATGAATTAAAAGGCCATTGTGGTCATCCAGATGAGAAATGATGGCAGCTTAGACTACACTGGAGATGGAGAAAAGTAGACAGAGATGAAGTGTATTTTGGACACAGAATCAACAGAACTTGGTGACAGACTGACTGTGGCACATGAGGGAAAGAAAGGATTCGTGGGTGACTACTAAGCTTTTGGCTTGAGAGACTGGGTAAAGTGGCGACGCTATTTACTGCAGTGACTGAGGGCAGGAGTGAAGCAGTCTTAAGGAGCAGAGACCTTGCCCACCTCTGAATGCCCACAGAACCCTTTTGTCCATATCATTCACTTGGTACTTACCTGCTTTCTGTTGTTATCTCACTGGGTCTGCTATTTACCTTCCCAGGCGCTTCTCTCCATTATGATAGTCAACAATTGCTTAGCCCCTAGGTTTAGACTTTGTGCCTCCTCTGGTTTCTAGCACAGGCCTGAGTCCATACTTAGTGTTTTCCCAATTCCATTAGTGATTCATCCAGAATAAGCCCACGTCTTTTTTTTTAAATGTTGGACTGAAAGAAAGAGACAGAAAAACCAAGAAGGGAGGGAGGGAGGATTAGAGGGAAGGAAGGAAGGAAGGAAAGAGGGAGGGAAGGAAGGAAGGAGGGAGGGAGGGAGGGAAGAAGGAAGGAAGGAAAGAAACAAAGGAAAGGAAAGGAAAGGAAGGGAAAGGGAAAAAGGAGGGAGGAAGGAAGGAAGGAAGGAAGGAAGAAAGAAAGAAAGAAAGTGGGCGGAAGGGAGGAAGGAAGGAAAGAGAAAACCCAATTTATAACTCAAACTATGAGGTACGGTTCTTTAAAATATTCAATAATGTATCTGTTCTGCATTTTCTCTTTTTCTACGATGATCATCTCTTGCTTCAGGAATAAACATTATGGGGAGAAATTACAACTGCAAAGTGTAATTTTAGAATTTTTTAGATTACATAAGAGAGAAATGAAAGACGGAGAGAGACAGAAGGGAGTACCTATAATTACATTCAAATAAGCTAAATATACAAATGATGTGACTCCACTGCATAAGGGCAGGGATGAGTGAGGAGTTGAGAAATGGGTTAAACATTTGAGGTCATTTAAAAGATTTACAGCACAATCAGGGTAATTTTATCTCTGAAATTATGAAACATGGAGTGGATTTCAAGGCTTTGTTAGTTACGCTTTGATTTCTGTCTGCTAAGTAAGGTCTGATTTTGTGTTTGCAGGTCATCACTTTGCTTAGTTACTAAAATCACCACCCTGGTTTGTTAATACAAAGCTGAAATTGATGCTCTTGGTGCTATGTACATCAAAAGTCAGCTCTTGGAAAAGTCATGAGGTTTACTAAGTGTGATATCTGCCCGCTTTGTACCCTCTTCTCTTTATCGACCCCCCCCTTTTTTTTGCGGTATGCGGGCCTCTCACTGTTGTGGCCTCTCCCATTGCGGAGCACAGGCTCCGCACGCGCAGGCTCAGCGGCCACGGCTCACAGGCCCAGCCGCTCCACGGCATGTGGGATCTTCCCGGACCGGGGCACGAACCCGTGTCCCCTGCATCGGCAGGCGGACTCTCAACCACTGCGCCACCAGGGAAGCCCACGACCCCCTTTTTTTACTTGTCTATGCCTGCCCTCCCTGGCTTGACATCTCTGTCCTAACCTGCCTCTACACCTCCATAAAAACTCTTCCACTTTGCTATTAGACCTATCTTTTGGGTGCAAGTGACCTAGCTCTCTGTGGTGCTAACACTTCCCCCAGAACAGCAGCATGCTTGAGAACTGCAGCCAGACTCTCGTGCACCAGACAACTCTCCTTGGCTTCAATGGGCACAGCCCACAGAGATGAAAGAACCTGGCCCAGCCTGTGGCTCTCAGCTTAGATAATGAGATAATAGCTCTAAGTGCCCTTTGAGGCAACTAGTCCCTACCTTCTTCTCAGTGTTCAATAAACTCCTGCTGTTTCCTATTCTCAACCTGAAACTCCTACTCAGTTCCCAGGTAATTCTCAGGAAGTCACCTGCCTTCTAACAGACCTTTCTGTTTGCTCTAGAAGATTGTGTCAGGAACGTGGGCAGTGACAACAAGTAGTGGGTCAGTCAACAAGCAATTATTGGGCGTTTCCTAGTGCTGGCTTGTGCTAGGCCACTGGCAGTGTTCAAGCAGAATTTGGGTCCTGCCTTTGAGGAGTTGACAGTCCTGTTGCTGAAGCAGCGATTTATCTCAGGGGCCTGGAAAAATTAATTTTTAACCCAACTGTTGCCCCATCCACCAATGAAACTTGCATTCATTAGAGCAGGCACCTCGTGAAATGATTAAAGTGTTGCCAGAGAGCCAGGAAGGTGGGAAAGTGTTAAAATATCCTGGAGGGCTTAAGAGGGAAAGAGATTCTCCGAGACAAGGAGAAAGGGCCTTTCCTCAGAGGACCGGGAATGTTTTCAGATTGGCTGGATTTAAACTCTACTGAGAGGCAAGCAGAGCTTCAGTCCCTCGCACCTTCCTGCATGCTGTCGTTTACCACCTACTTACATAACCTGGCTTCATCCCTTCCATCCAGTTCTACTTTCCCAAATAAGGCACAGATTCGCTCTCTGCATCTCTCTCTCTCTCTGCCTGTCTCTCTCCCTTCCTCCACGCTTCACCCTCTCTCTCCCTTTCTACACACACACAGACACAGGCACGCATGCACACATGCATGGACAGGCACACATCCCAGTACCAATCAGTGGTACCAACCAACAAACCCGTATTATTGTCATTTTATTATCTTAGTTTGATAAGAGCAGCTGCCATTTTGTAAGCATTTATTATGTACTAGACCCTGAGTTTATGAATTACCACATTTAATCCTCATGGCATCCCCGTATCTTTACAACAGAAGGAAACCAAGGCACAAAAAGATTCAATGATGGCTCCTAGGGACCACAGAGCTTAGTGTGCCAAAGCAATGAAAGCCAGGAGTTCAACCAAGGCCTGCCACACTCCACAGTCTGTGTGTGCTGTTCACTGGGCTGCCATATTGCCTCCCACACTTTTAACATTGAAACTGCAATTAGCTCTTCCCTTAGTCTTCCCTTCAGCCATTCTTCAAAGGACTTGTTACCTAGACCCTCCCTGTCCTACTTGCCTTCCTGTGGATGCACTCCAGTTGTCCATTTCTTTCTGAAAGCCTGGTGTCCACAAAAGAACACAAGAGCCTTTGGTCCCAGAGTCCCAGGGATCCAGATAGGCAGCAAGTAAAAAAAATCGAGGTTAAGGGGTAGATGGGGAGCAAAAGGAGTAAATGCAGCCAGACAGGTGGGTTTGCCCATAGTGCGCACTCGTGGAATGCTGTGTTGTGGACCTGACTCTGATGTGAATCTGAACTCGTAGATTCCTCTCTGGGGCAAAGCCGCTTCCAGCGCCCAGAAAAGTCTAAACCTGCAGGTCGTCATCACTACGGGACTGTTTTTGGTTGGAGAAGAAGAAAGCAAGGAGAGACTGATGATAGGTTCTACCATGGCTACTTGGCAGGAAGTTTAAAGAAAGTAGCAGGCAATGGTTAAAAAAAAAAAAAGGCGGGCTTCCCTGGTGGCGCAGCGGTTGGGAGTCCGCCTGCCGATGCGGGGGGCGCGGGTTCGTGCCCCGGTCTGGGAAGATCCAACGTGCCGCGGAGCAGCTGGGCCCGTGAGCCATGGCTGCTGAGCCTGCGCGTCCGGAGCCTGTGCTCCGCGGCGGGAGAGGCCACGGCGGTGAGGGGCCTGCGTACCGCAAAAAAAAAAAAAAAAAAAGACAGATTATCACGGATTTTTTTTCTCCTCCACTTTAAAAACTGATTAAAGGATTGCGAAGGTAACAGATGGCTACTATTCTAGTCATGTCTAGTTGCCTTTTGGGAAAAACGAAGCCAAAAGAATTTTTATTGAAATTCAAGCTACTTTTTACATCTGAATGAATTAGGAAGACCCAGAGAGTACATTCTCTGGTGAGAGACAGATACTCAATTCCCCTGTTTGAGCAGCAATAATCAGGGTTGACAGTACCTGAGACATTTGGTATTTCTGCGGCCTGTCTAATCTATTGCGATGATGCTTCAACTACGAGAGCATCTCGAGAGCCTGCACTATAATAATAATGAATGACTATTTGGACCGGATTATGAATAAAAGACTGTGCATCTGTCTATAATGAGAATTTCATTGAAAATGAAAATACTAAAGCTGTCATATTTTTAATACTTCGATTTGCACATCCTTGACTGCTTTGGGGCATAACAAGAGAAACTGCCGAGAAACTTGTTGTCAGCTCTTGCAATAAATTATCATTTAAACACTTCCTCTCCACAAAGGTTATTAGCTTAGTAGCTTGTTCCTGGGGTTGGACCATCAGTTGGGGAAAAAAATCACTAGACATTAAACTACCCTTTCAAAAGCTGAATATTAGTTACTGTGGAAATTGTTCTCTCACCTTAACATATTCCATTGTATCTCTCTAGTGCTGCAGATTAGACTGAAGCGACTATTAATAAATACTGTCATATTTTACAGCTGTCATGCAAAGCTGAAAAAAGGCTTTGCTGTGATTAGATCCTGTTTACTGTAGTATTTCTAGCTCAGACTCGGAAAGGCAGCTGTCCTATAAAGGTATTTTCCATAAGTAGAATATTTCTCCATCAAATGACATGACTAATTTTAATGTATCGTTAACTCCTTGGTGGCAGTGAATTTGAGCTTGAATTGACTTTACAGCCAGAGATACATCCCTCTCCAGAGACACACTAAGCTAAAATGTCAAATTTTTTCTCTTGGGTTGTCCTTCATATTCAGAGATGTTGCTTTGAGTAGTCCCCTCCTCCACAGAAGGACAAATTTGCATTGGTTTATCCGCCTTCTTTTGCCCTGTCCCCCTTGTGACTGATTGCATTGTTTGCAAGGCAGCTGGTCAGGATTTAGGCTAGGAATGACACTTCAGTGGGCTAGCTAGTAATTCTGCTTCGTGAGCTTAAAATGCCACTGTATGAGTGAAAGAAATAGATCTCTAGCCCCCCTACCATGCAGTAGCTGTTTGTAATGGTATTCACATCTCTGAAAAAAGGAGGTGACAGCTGGCAGGGTTGCTTTTGCCCTGACCTTCCGTTGCTTTTCATCAAGCTCCTTGAGGAATTAACCCTCACTCACTAAGCTGAATATCTAGTTTTCAATGAATGGGTGATTGTTACACCATCAAGCAGTAGCTGATGTGCCCCATAAATTCACCATGGAGCCTGAGCTCGGTCTTTGAGAAGGCTCTTCTAAATGTTCCCTGGGGAAGAGACAGACTGTGATGTAGATCTACAACTGTGACTTTGAGGTTCGTCTCCTGGAGGCCCCTGAGACAACAATTAAAGCCAGGGCAGGTTTGCTGTGGAAGTGAAACAAAAGAATGCATGTAACGTCTTTCGCACCAAGCTGAACACGGTAACGTGCTCAATAAATTTTACCTCTTATTATTTTAACAGTGGTCCTCCATACGGAGGGAGGGTGATTTTCCCCCTGCAGGGGACATTTGGCAATGTCTAGAGACATTTTTCGTAGTGGATAGAGGACAGGAATGCTGCTAAATATCCTACAGTGCACAGGATAGCACCCCACCCCCAAAGAATTATCCAGACCAAAATATCAACAGTGCCAAGGTGGCAGCACGGTCAAAGGACAAATGGTTGCAAAAATTCCTCAAGGGGTTGTAATGAGCCAATGTAGCATTTATTGAGTGTCTCTTACTGTGCCTAGGTTGGTGTTAAGAGTTATGTTAAGTAGAAGGTGGAGTCTTTAGCCTTGAAGAACTTACATTATGGTCAGAGAGACGGGATAAGATTTATGTGCAGATTTGAAGTACTGTGAGAGTCCAAATAAGAAAGAGTTCACAATAAGCAAGCTGGACCCATCAGGGAAGGCTCCATGGAAGAAGTTAAACATTTTTCTGAGCCCACCACCCAACTGCCTTCCATAGCAGTGACCTTGCTTTGATGGCTAAGGCCAAGTGGTTATCTAGAACCAAAACAATGTGGCATTCCCATTAACGTTCCCAAACGTCAGAGTTTAGGGCAAGAAACACAATTATAAGAAAAACCTAAAAGGGAACAATGTTCCTTTTACCAAATGGAAAGCAATTACAGAGCTGTTGAAAATAGGCAGTAAACAAAATGAGGGAGGGAAATACTGGCAAAATTCCATTTTCCCAACTAATCCTGTAGCAAAAGTGCAATTTGCAACAAAATCAACAGTGCCCTCTCCCTCTCTCTTGCAGACACATTGTTTGGCATCAGCACCGCTACATGGGATGCCTTAGCAGTAAAGTTTACAGAAGCTAGGAAGACAGAATATGATTGGCCGGGGTGGGGCGGGGTGGGGTGGGGTGGGCGGTGGGGGGCAGCGGTTAAGGTGGAGCCCAGCTCACTCCTTCCCCCCTCCTCCCTCCACAGTCTCTGTGGAACACCCTCATTCAGGGGGGGAAAGAGGGGCACAAATAAAGACTACAGCACTCCCAGTCTCCCTGAATCCTTTCCAATCAATAAGTTGCCAGTGTCAACTGCTGTCCTGCTTTGTCGACTCCACAAACGATCTGATTAATTCTCTGTGCTAACTGCCTCAGCGGGCTCTCTCAGCAGTAGAACAGAGGCTAATTAAGATCATGTCAGGCGAGGAGGCTGACAGGTTGTGTTCCTGGGCCACACTGAACTTTTAGAGGGTGCTTCAACTTCACCGCAGGCAGGCAGTGCTTGGCCAGGCACCGATTCCATAGCAGGCTTCTCATTTATTTCCCCGATTCCTGAATCAACGGGCCTCCGTTTTGTCAAGGATTTACATCCTTCTCCTTGGGGTAATTAGCTGCCACTGTGTTCACTTTGAATTGCATTATTTCAGCCTCCTTTCATTTGAATTTTTAATATGTTTGTAAACAGAGATAACAATTAATAGCGGGGTCATTTTCCCTCCTAAATCACATGTGTGTGTGTGTGTGTGTGTGTGTGTGTGTGTGTCTTACCAGCATATAGCCCATAGAGGTGAGTTTAGGACAGATAAAGGAAGCCTTACTTCTCACAGCAGGTAGAAAATGGAGGAAACATATGGAACTCATTACACCAAGTGGTGGATTAGACTGAAAATATAAATAGCTTCCCTCTCCCCCTAAATAAAGGCTTAGATGAATTCATGGATGACAGACCCATAATGAGTTATTAAGGGAAAGAGATGTTCGGAGATTTCTCTAAACTGACGTTGACACACTTTGCAAAGTAGACTTAATGGGCCACATTTGCCTTCCCATAGGCACATGGGCACACAGAGTACGGGCATCTATGTCCAGAGTTTTTAAAGGTAATTTCAAGAGTCTGTTATGTATCTAAGAAGTGGGGAGGAATGCTGAGAAACAGAACGCTCTCCAGAAGCATTCTGTCTCTTCTCATATGATCAGAGCCTCCAAGCACACATCAAGAACACCCAGTTGTGAGACGTGATTGGCTCAGTTAAGGATGTTGAGGAAAAGCATCATCAAACCATATCCTCAGTTCCATGCCCAGCTCTTCTACCAAGTATCCATGTGATCCTGGACAAGTCATATAGCCTTGCTGGTCCTCAGATCCCACATCTGTAAAATGAGGGCGTGGACTCAATCGTTCTTCAACTAACAACTCCTGAGTGCAGGGATTCTGGGTCAGAGACTTTACTGGGATTATAGAAGTGAATGAAACAGAGTGCCTGCTCTTAATCTCACAGTTTAGAAAGGGAATAGAGACAGGTTAATAAGTAAGTAGAATCTAGAGTGATTCTTTTAGGTTCTAAAATTTTGTGAGCTATTATAGCACTTCCATGTATAATGAAGCCAGAACTCTTTTTCAAATGGCCACTCTTAGGGAGGGTTATGGAGACACAAATAATCACCCACATTGGCTTTGGAAATTAGCACACTCTTGTTTTTTCTTGCTCATCCCTTAGTGCTCAGCCCTTAACCTTTCTAGGACCCTGCTAGGTAGAGGAGAAAAGGAGACAATGCTTCATTGGTAGATTAGGATATCCCAGTAGATCTTAAAACCCTTCCTGGCAGGTCTCCAAGTTAGGGACTGCCATGACTCACTTCTAACAAGGTTTGCTGGGATTCTCAACAGTGCCTCCCCTCCATTCAACGTCTTTAAGCCAATACCCTTCACTTTCTTAAAATGACAATCTCAAGGCTTCTGTAAAATGCGTGCATTGTTTCCTACCAAAAATGATATGAATTTCTAGCATAATAGATAATGCAGTTTTGTTTGTTGAATATATCCAGTTTCTCTAAAGATTCAAAATGCTTCACTAGGCAGGACAGTTACAGTTTTACATGGGCCTTCCAGAGGCTCTCCCCAAGTCTAGATCCATATGTCTAGTTTTTTCCCTAAAACCTTTTCCTTGATGCTCTGCCAGTACCTCAAACTCAACCTGACGGACTCTGAACTTTCATCTTCCCAGAAAACCCTCTGCTCCACCTATGTTCCCAGGCTCAATGAACGGCACTGCCCAGCTGCCTGAAGCAGAAACCTTATCCTTGAATCTTCCTTCATCATCCCTCACGTCTCATCATCAAAGATCCTCTTCTACATTCCCACTACTACTGACTCAACTTCAGTCTACCATCACCTGCTCCATCCTCCTAACTGATATCCCTGATTTTATGCCCTCCACCACTGCCAGAGAGCAATCTCCCCATCACAGCACTCCCCTGCCTAAAAGCTCTCAGCAGTGCCCTGTTACTCCTAAGACCATGTCCTAGTTTCTTAGCATGGCACAGAAGGGCTCTCACGATCCAATTAAACTCTGACCCATTTTCCTAGCCTCATGTCCTCCCAGCCCTTACCCACTAGTTCTCTATGCTCTAGCCATATGGAAGTATGCCACTTTCAATAAGCAACATGTACTATGCCTTTGTTGGGTTTTTTGGGGGAGGGGTTGCCTCCATGCCTTTGCACATACTGTTCCAACTTTCCAGCACTCAGCCCCCTCACTCCACTCTCCCACCCCACCCCCCAACACACACACAAACATGCTCCCGCTCTATCTGGTAAATGACATATCCTTCAAAACTGTTCAGATATTCTCTTCCCTAGATCTAGGTGTCCACCACTGCCTGCCCTGTGTCCTTATAGTATTCTGTATGTGCCTCTAGTATAGCACTGATTATACTATAGTATTTTTATGTGTTTATGTCTTTCTCTTCCTCACAAGGCTGTGAAATTCTTAAAGACAAGATTGTCATCTTACTCATCTCTGCCAGCACTCTGAGTATAATACAGTACCTGGATTATTATCATTTTTAAACTGAATAAGTGAATGAGTGAATGTCAGACCTTAACTAAAAACAAAATGGGAGATTTCAGGGACCTTGATGAACTGAAGGAGATAGATTTGGGTAGATTATGTCCTCAGATCCTATATTAGATGTTCAACTACCTCCTATGTACTGCGCTAACCTTGATTTTGAGTTCTTCTGTGACCCAGCCTCCTTACCAAAAATATCACCTTCCTGATCCAACCAACTTGGAAGCAGAACAAACATTTTAGTGCTGGGAACCTTAGTTATGGGTTTCTAGCTAAAGAACAAATCTGCAGTGAACTAGATGCTCCCTGAATCTCAGCCGATACAGAGTCATTAACATTTGAGGACTCTCAAATGCTAGGGTGTAGATATTGCACTATTTCATACCAACCAATGGTATTTAGAGATCCACCTGCATTCTCTAAAGACTAGAGCAGCATGATATTAATTTCCACAGCTCCCAGTGAAAAAGTAAATAAGGCAACTTATTTCAAATTGTTTGTGTAAGCAATGTGACAAGGATGAAAAGTGAGGCGAGAGCAGGTGCAGTCAGTTCTCAGTTATCTGTACCAGACGAAGCGAGCCACTCACCTATAATCCAAAGGGCATTTTCATAGGCTTTCCATAAACAGATTTTTCCTTCTTCCTTCTATCCTACTTAGGTTTGGGCATGGGCATAAAAGGAGGTACCCCCAGGGAAAGGGATCTTTCTTTTTTTTAACATCTTTATTGGAGTATAATTGCTTTACACTGGTGTGTTAGTTTCTGCTTTATAACAGTAAATCAGTTATACATATACATATATCCCCATATCCCCTCCCTCTTGCATCTCCCTCCCACCCTCCCTATCCCACCCCTCTAGGTGGTCACAAAGCACCCAGCTGATCTCCCTGTGCTATGTGGCTGCTTCCCACTAGCTATCTATTTTAAATTTGGTAGAGTATATATGTCCATGCCACTCTCTCACTTTGTCACAGCTTACCCTTCCCCCTCCCCATATCCTCAAGTCCATTCTCTAGTAGGTCTGCATCTTTATTCCCGTCTTACCCCTAGGTTCTTCATGCCATTTTTTTCTTTTTTTAGGGAAAGGGATCTTTAAAGATGTTCCCTCAATTACAAATTCCCGAAAGACAGGAGGAACTAGCAGGAATATGGTACAAAATCGTTGTGTGGAGAAATAGAATTGGGCGTGGGAGGACACAGAAGAGCGGGACCCTGAATTCAGGGAGAAAAAGGGTGGTGTCAAGGCCCCCAAAACAAACTCTGCTGATCTTACCATGACCAGCCCTGTTCCTGAAACCATAATGACTGACAGACACAAATCAGGAACAAAGATAATCAACAATAAACCTCGTAAACCTGGTCATTTTTGCAAAAGAGATTTGACGTGAGGCTTTACATTGCTTAAAATTTTTGTTGCTTGAAATTAAAAAGAATTGCATCAGCTATGAAATTTCCAAGATCCAACAAGCAAACTATAGAATTATTACACAGAAGCATTTTATACCCCTGAGAGGCTGAGAAAAGGTTTCTAAAGATTAGTCAGGTCTCTTTCTCTCTTGGGAAGCTCTTGGTGGAGGTGTATTCCTTCTGAAAATACTGAAGAAAGAATAACTGGTTTCTATTTGGTACAGTGTGGCAGGAAGCAGTGCAATATTATTTATCAAAACTACCCACTGTCTTCCATCTTTTGACTTTTTCCCATATATAAATGTGTTATGTTTCATCAATACGGTGGTAACTTTCAAGAGCAGGGACTAAGGCTTACCTAAGTGATGCTTTTATCCCACCACTTTTATCCACCTAGAACAGTGCTGGATAGTAGCATAAAAAAAGAATCTTAGATATGTCAAGCTGGAAAGGTCTTTAAAGTTCTTAAGTCTGAGGTTTCAGCTTCCAGAAAAATGGATTGGCCCCATATTTTCTTGAGTTGGTGAGTTTTCTAATCTGTAATTCTACTTAAAATGTGGGATTCCAAAACCCTAAAGGCTAGCCACAGATTTATCGTATTAAGTTTTTTCTACTCTGTCTCAGTTCTTTTATTAACATAATGGTAGTAATATACTTTGCATCCTATCTCACAGGAATAAAGAGGAATCGCATAATGACGTAAGCTAAAATCAAATGCTGAATATGACTGAGCAATTGCCTACGGCTAGAAGAACTGCTCTGCAGATAAGTGGTTAAGATGTAAGAAGACAGGCTCATCCTACTGTGCCCACAGAGTCACAGTGCTTTCTTTAAGGCTTTACCCAACAGAACCGAAAGCGTTTATGTACCTTTCTACATTCCTTGGGTATTCACCTGCCCAGACGATCCAGCCAGTTCTGTCTATTCCTTCTATTGATTAGCAAGTCACTGCATTAAATGGGAATAGTCCACAAATGCTAATCAGACCAGTGACTCCTATGGTACACTCCCTGGGCCATACCATGGCTAGCAAGAATGGGTTCTGGGTTCCCTGCCTGTTTCTTCACCCTTAAAGTGAGATAATTATTGTACTTAACTCATAAGATTGTTGTGTAGACTACATCCATGAAAGGCACCTAGAACAGTTCCTGGCACCTACTTAGCATTCTGTAAGTGTTAGCCATTATTATTATGCGCTTATGGGGGTCACAGGACAGGAGTGACCACTGAGACATAGAATGAAGATACTTAGCTGCTCTGTCATGTCTTGTCTGTGCCTTGGGGCCAACCCGCTCACTTCTCCAATGTGCTAATTTTGGTCCTCCTCTATCAGAATCAGAATCTGTTCCCAGGAAAGGAGCCGGGAAACATATTTACATTATACAGAGGTAGAAATGGCTGATGCACAACCTCACTCAAGACATCTCTGTGTTTTAGTCAAGTACAGAAAGCCTCGGGCCAAAAGAAGGAAGCCTTGCTTTTGGAATTGCAGTACTGGTGATGGGGGATGGTCATTAGTTTCCTACAATCCTAACTTCATAGCCAGCCCTCTGTCTGTCCCATATATTGCTAAGGCTAGACCCATGGCTGAAGAGAAGGAAATGATTGGAAAAGCTAGAGCAGTGCATTTTTGTGGTTTTACTGGGCACATGTTCTGGAGAATAATAAAACAGAAAATGGCATTCTCTTCGTTCACAAGCAAATACAAATGCCTAAAGCCAACTTAAGCTGAACAGACAAGCTCTTTGGAAAATCTTGAAGCCAGTGGCTCCACCAAAAATACATCTATATTTTCATTTTTTAATAAGCTGACAGAAAGCAGAGCATATGTCTTTTCTGACACATTTTAGGCTCCCTTGGATTCATAGTATACATACTGAATCCTAGAATTGTGAAGCAAAGCTCAGTTTATCATCTTACATTTGTTTGGCTTAAGTTGGCAAATATTGGAAAAGGGGACGAAGGACCGTGTCTCTAGTTGCAAGTTCCCTTCCACCTGCAGGCCCATCCCCTGCAGCCATTGCCATAGGACTGGGTGGACCATCATTTGAGTGGATCACCCACTAGGAGGGCTATGAAAAGAAAGCAGAGGACAACAATTGGAGGGCATGGGGAGATTGCTGGTATTTTTGTGGGAAATCATGGGAAGAATCCTTTTGTGCTCTTACAGATGAACAGATAAGATATAACAAGTACCCTCACTGACAGTCTTCAGAAGTCCAAAGTCAGCATCCCCCAAACTCCAGCTTCCTCATCACTTTATCTTAGGGGCTATGTCCACCAAGCAGATGTTCAAGATTCTCTGGTACAGTGGCCTGTCTTCTGAACATAGAAACAGGGCATGTGGTCTGGTGATGTGTTTTCTTTCTGGTTTATTCCAAGACAGACCTGAAGATTTCAATCCCAACTCTGATATCAATCTGCTGTGTGACCTTGGGCCAAAATCTGAGTATCTGTAAAATGGAAATGGCTATAGTATCTACGTAACTAGCCTGTTATGAAAACTAAATGAGATATGGTAGAAGTGCTTAGCACAATGTCTGATAAACAGAAATGTACTCAGTACATATCATTAAATCTTTTTTTGTTGAAGTATAGTTGATTTACAATGTTGGCAGTTTCAGGTGTACAGCAAATATCATTAAATCTTGCTTTTTCTTAGCTAGACTGATCATTTGTATGTTTAATTGAAGTCTTTAGTGCATTCATACTTAATATAATTATTGATATTGTTGGATTTACATCTGTCATTTTGCTATTTGTTTTCTGCTTGTCTCATGTATTTTTTCCTCCTATACCACTTCTTTCTGTGTTAAGCCAATATTTTTGAAAGTAAACCATTTTAATTACTCTCTTGAAAAAAAAAGAAAGAAATGTACTCAATACATGGTAGCTATTATTACTTATGATAATGATTAAAATTTTAGAAAAGCATCAACATGAAACCACATTTAGTTACTAACTTCAGGAATCACCTTTTTAGAAAAGAAGGAAGAATACATGAAATTTGGACTGCTCCAGAAAATCCTGGATGTCTTATCACTGTACCTAAAGGCACTTCTTCCCCTTCAGTTTAATAAGGCATCTTAGAAGAAGAGATGGAAAGAAGACAAAAATAGGCAAAAGCAACCTTCTCACTGACCCCATAATTCCTTATAGCTGCTGCTAAGCTATTTAGAGCTCTGGGATCTGACTTCTGCTTCTAGCCCTCATCCTTTCTACTACTCTCTGAGTGTTCCAACTTGAAAGTAGAGAAGTATTTCCATCAACTATTTGCCTTCATGATCTTACTTAATATGTCATTGAGATCTCAAAATTATTGCTTAACTCGAAGCCTCTAAAATGGAAGGGCAGTCAATTATTCTAATTAATGTTGTTCAAAAGAAAACCTACCACTTTATACTTCCAAACACTTTTCCCCTGTCTTTTATCATCATTCATAACCAGTGAGGAGGGCAGTGTATGTGTATCATTGGTGGCTTACAAAGGAAAAGGGGAAAGTGACTTGTCCAGGGTCACATAGCTAATGAGTAGTGAAAGCAGGACTAAAGCCTGAGTTTCCTAACACTGAGTCCAACAATCTTTCCACTCCACCAGACTATCACACAATTTTAGGTCAAGGGATTATCTCCTTACTGACTATGAAGGGCTCAGGCTTTGGGGGAAGTTTGCAGACTATTGAGTAATCAGTTCCTCAGACTAATACCCTCCCTTGACTGAGCACCCGCTAAATGCCAGGCTCTGCGCTGAGCCTTTTAATGCATCATCTCCTTTAATCTTCACAACAATTTTACAGAGGAGGTACTGTCATGATCCTCATTTTACAGATGAGGAAGTAGAGGCAAGGTTAAGTGATTTGCTCAACATCACACTCCTAGTAAGTGGTGGAGCTAGTCCTAGACACCCTGTTTCCTAACTCCCAGTAAAGTGTTCTTTCTACTACTCCACACAGACAGGAACTTTCAGCTCGATTACTAACAAGGAAAGGATGCTATCTTTAAAGATGCTTTAGGATAAAAAGATAAGCCAGTTCTCTCTCAATTCCTCAGACTGATAGAGGAGAAAAGTATAGAAAGCAGACAAATCTTGCTTAATCCACAAAGCCATGACTGTGCAGCTGTGGAAGGACAGTTAGGGACATGGAATCCAGCAGAGAAGACTCAGGGGTAGGAGTACATCTTCTCTCACCTGCTCACACCCTGAGCTCCAGTCACAGCTGCTTCTCACCAAATAGAAGGGTGAAGTAGGAACAGTCAGTCTGTAGCTCTCCTCCTGCCATGGGAGCTTAGGTTTTGTTTTGCTCATGTTTCAGTCTATCCCACATCCTCATCAAAACTGCCCTGTTCCCCTTTCCCTTGAACTCTGCTAGGTGCCTGGAGCCAGGTCCAAGTTCTTGTGGCTAGGGAGGACAATGGTTGCATGGCCCGGTGACATTTGCTTTTTTAGGAAGTGTCTTGTAGACCTTCCCCTTTGAGCATCTGAATTGGGGGCTGCACGACCAGCTCTGCTCACTGCCCTCTCCCATCGCAATCCGAGGTGGGGATAGCCAGTGAAGAGGGGCATGGGGTATGGGTTGCTACGGCTAACTCACTCACTGATCATTGAAACTTGACCATCTCATTTTCTTGCCTCCAAAATTCTCCCCTGAGGATACAGATGAATGCAAATCACCCTAAAGACAGGAAAGGTGAAGCTCCATGTGCACAGTTAGACTGGGAAAGCGAAAAATCAGTTCATTATTTCAAGACCTCTTGTGATGCTGTAAATACACAGTCAACACAGAACAAAGATCCCTTTTTCCCCCCTTACATTATTTATGTGCCATCTAAAAATTACATGCCGGTTCTCTTTCCAGCGCTGAGAGGGAGAAACATGCATATTCATGATCTGATAAATATTTAAGTGGGATTTATTTAAATGAGAGAGTCCATTTACAAACATTCCCTGGCTCTGAGATCTTATCCTGGGCACACAGAGGGAGGATAATTTCCTCTGGTAGATTCAAAACCTCCGCTGGCCACCTGCCCCCCTAACTTGGAGCTCTTCCTTGAGAGCTGGTGAATGCCGCCCGCAGTATTTCAAGGCAGTCTTCCGTACCTCCTCCCTCCAGGCCTGCCTTCCTGCTCTGAGCTCATGCCATAGGATCGTTTGTTGGCAAAATGCTAGAGCCGGCAGTTTATTTGGGGGCAGGGGAGGCAGTCACAGCTTCCTTTGCCTGGGCCCTTCCTCTTCACGACACTAGCCCACAGCAGCCAACACCCCTGCCATCCCTGTCCTTCCTATGGTCCATCTCTCCCCCTCAGGGAGGACAGTTTGGTGATACACCAGATAACCAGGACTGTGCCACCCCTTCCAGGAGGATATGCATTTCAATACTGCTAAAGCATTTTGTCAGTGCTTCTTTTCAAAGCATGTATGCCCACAGTGTTTCATCGGCTCCTCCAACAATCCTACGAGACTTCAAAGGCAAGAATCACTTTTTAAAGTCTTAGAGATGAAGAAATAAAAGAGAGGACACCGTGCTTGTCCAACCTAAGTCACACAGCTAGTAGTGGCAGAGCTAAGACTCAAAATCAGGTCTGACTCTTCAATCGGGGATCTTTTCATTAGGCAAGGCTGCCTCTCCCCTGGGAGGATGCCTGGAGAGAAAGTATTGGTAACCCAAGGGTAAGGCTAATGGTGAGCTACCAGGCATTGTGCCTGTAGGTGGGGGAAGTATTTGGGGCTGCCTGTGGCTGTACCCATCACCTCTTCAATCCTATCGTACAGGTGACTATCATATAGTATAAGGTTAACTTTGGGTTCTCCATTCTGCGGCCATTCTTGGGCACCACCCTGGCTCTAGCCTAGCTCATCGTCCTCTCTCCCAAATTAAATTCACCTGTTTGTGTCTCATTTTATGGATGCTTCATTGGATGATCAGTGAATTCACCTGTAGAACTGATCTGGGCTAGGGCACTAATACTGGTTACTGGCTCAATGTACAACATCTCCTGGGTCAAATATACATTTTGACAGAAGCTTCTAATGCCTTAACTCGAAGACACTGTGTATACAAGGATTTAAAGCAATGAGTCAGGCCAGTGAGTGCGATGTCACTGAGCAAATGGACTTCTTAGGTCTCTAACCTGTGCTGCCTAAGTGACCATCTAGTCTACCTAATTTAGGGTTATCAGGTAAAATACAGGATGTCCAGTTAAATTTGATTTTCAGATAAATAAAAATTTTTTTAGAATAAGTGTGTCCCAAATATTGCATGGGACCTACTTACTCTAACAATTATTCATTGTTTATTTGAAATTCAAATTTACTGGGCTTCCTGATTTTTCATTTGCTAAATCTGGCAACCCTGGCTTAATTACAAGACCGGGCCCCGTGAGAAGTACCATCAAAAAGTGCCTGTTGGGCATCTGCTTGCTTGTGACACTTGGTTGTGATTGAGCCCACAGCATGTAACACTGTACGGGAAGGGCTGGAGGTGGCAAGGGAGAAAGAGAGAAGGCAGCTGTGAGAGAGAGAAACATATCATCCAGCCCATTATGAGACTGGTCTTAGTTATTTGTACGTGACATAAAAGTAATGTTACTAGGCCTTTTTAGAAAATATAACTAGTCCTATTTGCCTCTCATCAGCAACTCCTCCCCCTGCACCCATCTGCTATGCTATTCTGCTCTATTCTATGCTGCTCTTTGATAAATGAAAAAGGAACAAGTTATGGCCTTGTGTTCTCTGAGAGTGATCCGGGCCCCAGAAGGCATATTACAAGCAAAGAGCAAGGCGGGCTGGAGGGGCGTGGCCGGGCCACTGCACAGACAGCAGGGATGCCCAAATGTAATTAAGCACCAGGCGCAGACCCCAGCAGTATCTGTGGGAAGAGTTCCATGACCAAAAAATATTAGCAGGGCTTCCCTGGTGGCGCAGTGGTTGAGAGTCCGCCTGCCGATGCAGGGGACACGGGTTCGTGCCCCGGTTCGGGAAGATCCCACATGCCGCGGAGCGGCTGGGCCCGTGAGCCATGGACGCTGAGCCTGCGCGTCCGGAGCCTGTGCTCCGCAATGGGAGAGGCCACAACAGTGAGAGGTCCACGTACCGCCAAAAAAAAAAAAAAAATTAGCGAAGTGAAGTGGAGAATGTTTACAAGCCTAATTAACAATTTGCACAACTCCAGAGTTAAAATGTTTGCTAGTGCCAAGCAGCTTTGTGGACTGACACCATGGAAGCTGAGTTGGACCCAAGGGAGGGGGTGGTACTAGCTAGTTGGTGAAGTCCGGTAGCTAAGGCACCTACTAAGACGTTCGAATTGAGGAAATGACCAAATGAGAGCAGGAACAGTGGGCCGACTCATTTCCAAGACAGTAAAGGAGGCTAAGGAATGCAAACTACAGAAATTAAGCCTTTGAGTAGGAATAATAATGATGATGATGATAAGAATAGCAAACCTTTAAAGCATACATTTCCCCAAACACACATTACTGAGTGTTTTAAACAAAGAAAGCTAGTCTAAGCCATCATTTTACAGATGAGACAACAAAGGCCCAGAGAGGGGAAGTGATTTACCTAATGTCACACAGCAGGTCAGTGGCTGCATCTTGACTCCCAATCCTATGTTCCATTTACTGTCCAAGGATGCTTTTCTGGAGATTCTAAAGATGTTGAGTTTTTCTCCTTCATATTCTTTTTTTTTCTGATGCTTTTAGTTTTGTTTTACTTTGTTTTTATTGAGGTAGAAACACTTAACATCTACCCTCTTAAAATACTTTAAGTGCACAATACCATGTTGCTAACTATAGGCACAGTGTTGTATAGCAGATCTCTAGAACTTATTTGTTTTGTATAACTGAAATTTTATACTCTTAAACAACAACTCCCCTCTCTCCAGCCCATGGCAACTACCATTCTGCTCTGTTTCTATGATTTTGACCCTTTTGGCTACCTCATTATAAGTGGGATCATGCACTATTTGTCCTTCTGAGACTGGCTTATTTCATTTAGTGTAATGTCCTCCATGTTCACCCATGGTGTCACATATGGTAGAATTTCCTTCTCTTTTACGGTCGAATAATATTCTGTTGTAAATGCATACCATATTTCGTTTACTCATTCATCTGTCAATGGACATTAGCTATATCTTGGCTGTTGTAAATAATGCTGCAGTGAACATGGGATATCTCTGCACAATCCTGCTTTCAATTCTTTTGGATAGACACCCACGAGTAGGATTGCCATACCATATGGTAGTTCTATTTTTTATTTTTTGAGGAACCTCCATACTGTTTTCCATAACACCCGCACCATTTAAAGTCCCACCAACAGTGTACAAGGGTTCCAATTTCTGTACACCCTTACCAGCACTTGTTGTCTTTTGTTTTTTGTTTTTGTTTTTGCTTTGATAATAGCCATCCAAAAGGTGTGAAGTGACAATCTCACTCTGGTATGGATTTGCATTTCCCTGAGGGTTAGTGATACTGAGCACCTTTTCATATACCTGTCGGGCATTTGTATATCTATTCAAGTCCTTTGTCCATTTTATAATCAGGTATTGGCTTTTTGCTATTGAGCTGTAGGAGTTCCTTATATATTTTGGAGATTAACCTCCTATCAGAAAAATGGTTTGCAAATATTTTCTCTCATTCTGTAGGTTGTCTTTTCACTCTGCTGTTTCCTTTGCTGTACAGAATTGGTTTTTTTTAGTTTGATATAGTCCCACTTGTCTATTTCTACTTTTGTTGTTTGTGCTTTTCATGTCATATCCAAGAAATCATTGCCTAGGATTTACAGATTCAGTGCAATCCATATCAATCCCTATTTTTTACAGAAATATTTAAAAATTCTAAAATTCATACGGAACTACAAAAGACTCCAAATAGCCAAAGCAATCTTGAGAAAGAAGAACAAAGCTGAATCAACAAAGCTGAATATATTTTGAAATCAGGAATCATACTTCCTGATTTTAAAATATATTAATTATAGGGCTTCCCTGGTGGTGCAGTGGTTGAGAGTCCACCTGCCGATGCGGGGGACGCGGGTTCGTGCCCCGGTCTGGGAGGATCCCACATGCCGTGGAGCGGCTGGGCCCGTGAGCCATGGCCGCTGGGCCTGTGCATCCGGAGCCTGTGCTCCGCAACGGGAGAGGCCACAACAGTGAGAGGCCCACATAACGCAAAATATATATATATATATATATATATATATATATATAAATTATAAAACTGTAGTAATTAAAACCAATATGGTATCTGGCATAAAAACAGACGTATAGACCAATGGAACAGAATAAAGAGCCCAGAAATAAACCCAAGCATCATATATGGTCAACTGATCTTCAACAAGGGTGCCAAGAATACACAATGGAGAAAGTTTCTCCATCCATAGTTTCTTCAACAAATGGTGTTGGGAAAACTGGATATCCACATGCAAAAGAATAAAATTTGACCTTTATCTTACACCATACATGAAAATCAACTCAAAGTGGATTAAAGATGTATATGTAAGATCTGAAACTGTAAAACTCCTTGCAGAAAATATAGAGGAAAAGCTTCATGACATTGATCTAGGCAGTGACTTCTCCTCTATGTTCTTGCTCTTCAGTACATTTTCTTTTACTTCCAGAACCTGCTGGTTCCGTGCTTTTGAAGTTATTTTGGAAAACAGTCAGTCTGTTTCCTCTCCCACCACCTACTCCTTTTCCCTTGGGATCACTTTTCCATCCTCTCCATAAACTCCCATATCTGGATGAGGATTTTCTGAATATTATATTTTTAATTGACAGAAATGCAGCTGGGTCCCGTACAATGAAGAACAACACAGGACCCCTCCCCCTTTCCTCCTTCACTCAGCCATGAGCCAATGAAAATTCTAAAATTCTACTCAGGTGCACCTACTGTGTGCCAGGCACTCTACTAAAACAATGCATGAATTTTATTTTATCCTCACAATAACTCTATCATGTAGGCGCTATTATTGGTCCCATTTTACAGGTGAGAATCCTGCAGTTCAGAGCTTAACTGAAGATCCCAAGGTTACACAGCTAGTAAGTGACACAAATGGAATTTGAATCCAGGGAGTCTAACTTTAGTGTCCATGCTCTTAGTCTTTTCAAGATCCCCCTTGGAACATCTGACCCACTGCTGCCAGAGTGTGTTTCTTAAACTATGTCATTATTATGTCCTTGCCTACCACCTCTAGATATTTGCTGTCCACTATGGAAGATACTAGACACATGTGGCTGTTTAAACATAACTTTAAATTAATTAAAATGAAATAAAATTTAAAACACAGTTCCTCAGTCCCATTAACCACATTTCAGGTGCTCAAAAGCCACATGCAGAAAGTGGCTGCCATATTGGCCAGCACAAATAGAGAACATTTCCATCATCACAGAAAGTTCTATTGGACAGCACTGCTCTAGAGACTAAAATTTGAACACCTCTCCCTGGTGTTTCACATGTTCCGCAATCTGATCTCTACCAACTTTTCAGCAGAAAGGCAGTAAATGAGGAGTACAAACTGAGACTGGAGGAAGGGGCAGGAGCCTTCTATGCCACACGAAGGAAGTCAGGCCCCAGCCTGCAGGGCACAATGGACTTCCTCCCTAAGAATAGATAGAGCCAGTGAATGTTTAGACCTGACTCAAACGCGTCTCTTTCAGGAAGTCTGATTAAATAACCAGAGAGGTCAGAAAAGTGTGTCACCCTGTTGACTGGGTGCTCCCCAGCACTTACAGGAAGGGTTCCAATGCTTACAAAAAAGAGAAAGATCTCACATGTTAAGTGGCACGGCCACTTAACATCATTGAGCTTCTGTTTGCCTCTCTGTAAAACAGAGCCAATAATACTTACTCTCCAGATTTGTGTGACAATCAATTATGATAATGAGGAAAGTGAGATAATGGTCTAGGGTAGGACCTAGGCTTTAAAATCCTTCGTGTGATTTTAAGGAGTAGCCAGGGTTGAAAGTCATTGAACTACATGATCTTTGAGGTCCCTTCCAGCTTTGAACTTCAATCCTTGACCCATAGTAAGAAAGGTCAGAAGTCAATTTGGGCAAAATCCTTACCTAGGTCCTCACAGCAGGCTGCAGGCTTCACCAGTAGCCAGTGTTGCATCCATCATAGTGAGCCCAGATTTCCAAGCAGCTTCATTGATGAGAGTGCAGGGTCGGTGTTGGCTTCTTGGCAGAGTCTGTCTCCACCAAGTGACAGATGCACCCAGAATCTCCAGCCTGGGACTATACCACCATGTTTTTTTTTTTTTTTTTTTTTTTTTTGGCTGTGCTGGGTCTTCATTGCTGCACGCGGGCTTTCTCTAGTTGTGGTGAGCAGGGGCTACGCTTCATTGCGGTGTGCGGGCTTTTCATTTTGGTGGGTTCTCTTATTGCGGAGCAGAGGCTCTAGGCGCCTGGGCTTCAGTAGTTGTGGCACGTGTGCTTCAGTAGTTATGGGGCACGGGCTTTGCAGCTGTGGCTCGTGGGCTCTAGAGCGCAGGCTCAGTAGTTGTGGCTCATGGGCTTAGTCACTCCGCGGCATGTGGGATCTTCCAGGACCAGGGATCAAACTCATGTCCCCTGCATTGGCAGGCAGATTCTTCACCTCTGCACTACCAGGGAAGTCCCCCACCATGCATTTTGACTGTCCTCAAAATAAGTCATTGAACAGCACCAATGGATTTAGACTTTGGATGTTGGTTCCAAGGTTTCTCCTGTCACACAAAATGGCTTAATTTCAAGGAAATGGAAGTTTCAAAACAGCAGGCAGATGGAAGTAAGAGGTATACAAGGTGAAGACAGCTGCAAGAAGCTGGCAGAGGGAAAGAGAAATGGAGGGGAATATTCTAACTAATTCAGAGAGCATCCTGTTGTGCCCCAGTAGAATAGCACAGCAAAAGCTGATTTCCCAGCACTGTAATCCCCCAAAGACCTCTGTGTTAGCCAGCCCTTCTTCACATCAACAACACATGGAGACCTGACCTTCCACCTCATGGCTCAGGAATCCTTCAAGGCCTTGAAGTACTTACACTTACTTAAATTACCAAAGAAAGATCAAATTACACTCAACCTGATGCAATATTATTAATGATATTTTGCCTTATATTCACACTCTAAAAATCAGAAATTTCTGAAGGATGACTAGGGAAGCATTCTGTTAAAGTAGAATATTTGATGAATAAAGGAACCCCATTCCCAACTGCATAAGGCACAATTTGCAGGACTGTGGGTGTTTGTAATTCCATCTTACAACCAGAGGAAAAGAATCAAATGGGGATCAGTAGCTCTCACTTCACAAACAAATGTCATAGCTCCCAAAAGGGCTCCCAGGGCAAACCAATCACCACTGCCTGAATCATCAGTCATAGCCATACTCCTGAGTCAGTCTCGAAAAGACACCCCAAGGTTTTGGACACGAAAACCGAAACAGATCCTGCGGATGTTTCTTCTTTCCACTATATTCTCACCTTATTTCTTGTTCAACTGTTGCCCCTAAACTGTGCAAAAACATTTAATCTTTTTTTGTGGTGCTTCGGGGTTTGGCTATCAAACCATTTCTATGGCAGAAAGCCAAATTAAATACACTTATATTTTTATTAAAAATAAGGCTGATGAGGATTAGTTAATCAAAATTCTCAGGGAATGGACTGTTCTAATGAACAGAATCTTCTGATAAACTGTTTGGCTGAAATTAAAAGTATGTTGAAACAATCCATTTAGTTTGGTCTACTTTCGGCAAATTTTCTGAAATGTCTGCTTTCATGTCCCTGCCTTAAAGATATTATTGAATCTTTTTTTGGTATTTGAGGCTCTTGCAGGGCTTTGGGGTTATCATTTTGTACATCTGTTCTCAATGTCCAGGAGGAGAAATGAAGATAGATA
Organism: Mesoplodon densirostris; assembly: GCF_025265405.1. Lineage (NCBI taxonomy): Eukaryota > Metazoa > Chordata > Mammalia > Artiodactyla > Ziphiidae > Mesoplodon > Mesoplodon densirostris. The sequence continues at coordinate 29,738,247 of NC_082681.1, read as the reverse complement.
CAGTGACAACACAGACTGAGGTCAGAACATAGCTTTGATGAAATCTCCAATTTCAAAGGTTTATTATCTATTGCCTCTTTTAAATCAAGGGCATAGGAAGAGGAAAATTCTGTTAATTGAAGGTTCTGGTTAAACAAAATTAATGTAACAATACTTTCACCTTTTCCATAGACTTTCACGCCTGGATCACATTTGATCCCCATTACACTCTTAGGAAGCAGATTCCTCATTTTATAAACTGAGGCTTAGAGAGGCTCTGGGGCTTGTCCAAAGCTAAGATTAGTATATCAAGCATCTGAAGTCTCGTTCAAGTGCTCCTGTCAGCTCATCACACTGTGATATCTATTTTAATTATACTTTCACTATATTTGTATTGACTTCCTCCCAATCAGGCCACATAGGGCTCAGCTAATCTCACCACAGTTGGAGAAATATCTGAACGTGTGCTCAACTTTTGCAGCACTCAGAATAGCTTAGGTGAAAGTCATAGCTAAGATAATAACAGTTGCCATGATAATAGTGTCCTTAAGCATCCCAGTTGAGAGCTATTTATTTTGCATAATATGATCTTGGCATACTAAATACTATTTGCATCCTTCTGTGGAGGACACTTTACTTGTCTGTAGTATCACTGTCGGTGGGGATACATTTTCTTTGGAAAGGCTTTGATGTCTCCAAAGATACAGTGCTTGACTTCTGAGTGGTAAAAAAAAATGCTAATATTTGAAAAGAAAGGAGAATGTATGATCTGAGATTCTTTGTATGTCCTTTAAGTAATAAAAATAAATCATCTCCATTGATCTTTATAGCAATCTTATGAAGTTGGTAGAGCAGGTATCATGGTCCCATTTTACAGAGTAGGTCCTGAGATTCAGCTAGGTCTTCATGGTACCCCAACCCCAGCTGCACATACCTTTCCCCTATGGTGCTCACCAAAGCTCACTTTTCCTCAGAATGCCCTGGGAGCTTGTTACAAATACAGCTTTCCCAGCTCCATCCCAAACATACTGAATCAGAATTTCCAGGGATGAGACTCGAAATGAAGAGGATATATCAATTGATTGATTGATCAATTTGTAAAATTGTCTGCCCTATCAACCTCATAAGATTATTATTCAAGATCAACTAATATAATTTTAATTTTATTACTGACAATGAAGGAAGTAAGACCCTAGAGAATGGCAGTTGCTTAGAGCAACAATTTCATGATCATACTCTATGATCAGCACCATATCCCTTGTTGGAGGTGGATCGGGAATGGGGACACATAACATGCACAGGACTTCTACTGGCCTTGGAGAGTTTACAAGGTAGTTTGTTGCTAAGTCAACGGTTCTCAAACTCTAACAAGCATCAGAATCATCTGAACAGCTTGTTAAAACACCAGTTACTGGTCCCTAGCCCTAGAGTTTCTGCTTAAATAGGTTTAGAAGTAGAGACCAAGAATCTGCACTTTTTTTGCCGCACCACGTGGCTTATGGGATCTTAGTCTCCCGACCAGGAGTCGAACCTGGGCCCTCAACAGTGAAAGCGTGAAGTCCTAACCACCGGACAGCCAGGGAATTCCCAAGAATCTGCATTTTTAACAAGTTCCCAGGTGATGCTGATGCTTCTAGTCCAAGGATCACACTTTGGGAACCATTAGCCTAGGCATCCTTTTAAATCTTATGGTTGTCGTAGGGTTTAAAAGAGATATTTCAGAATATATCTGTGAAAGAAAAATAGAACACAAGAAAACAAAATTATCTGTGGTGTATTATTGCCTCCCTGGTGCCCTCTTCATCTGTTACTTCACCTACCAACACAGGGCCACGCGTCCACACACTTCAGTCACAGAAAGAAATCTCCCTGACCCCTGAAAAACAATCCCATTTTCTTACTGCAAATGCATTGGCTGGCACCATTTCAGATGGAAGCATTTGCTTCCTTCACGGCCTGTTTTATCAAGAAATACAAAAGCCCTCTGCTTTGGAGTCCAGAAGGAGGTGGCAGAGAGAATCATCTGTCTCCCCACTGGATAAGGCAGTGCTTCTCAAAGTCTGATCCCCAAATCAACAGTGGCAGAATTGCCAGGGGTATTTATTAAGAATGGAAATTATAGGACCCACTGCAGACCAAGGTAAGACCTGAGGACGTGGGGCCTTATGTGCCCCAGGTCATTGGCATTTCTGATGCACACGAAAGTTGGAGAAGCCCTAGAAAAAGGATTTACCCAATATTAGGCTTGTACAAAGACCCTAAGGAAGTCTCATTTCTCTGAACTGACCACCACTACGCCTTTCCTGGACCTACATGTCCCATAAGAAACCACGTGAGATGGGGAGAGACACCAGCCCCTCCCTCCTTCACCTTTCCACAGAACCCGCCCCCCAAACCCATATGAATCCATTTGCCTGGGACATTTCTCAGGTAGCTAAAGCACACACAACTAAGTCCCTGACAAATTCCACTGAGTGAGGAAAAGATTCTTTTATTTTTTAAAGATGCTTTTATTTTATGTTTATACCTCTCTCGCTTTAAATTTTTCTCCCTCCTGCTTCTTTATGACACATTCTGGAGATGTTTCAAAGCCATTTATATTCCATAGTGACTTTAGTCTTTTTAATGTTCTGAGAAATGCCAGAGCTTATATTGAAATGATGCAATAAGATACGAGAGAAAAAGAGAGCGAGCGAGCGAGAGAGAGAGAGAGAGAGAGAGAGAGAGAGGGAGGAAAGTGGGGAGGAAAATAACTGAGAGCAACGTTGATTAGAAAGACAGTCAGACACAAGGGTTGGAACTCTCCTTCTATCACACTAAAATATCGTCAGTTCATTACTTGGCATGTTCCTCTTTCTATCATTCTAGAACAGCGAAGACTTGGAAGTTTGGGGGTGAAATGCAATCCTTTCATTTCCTTTGGCAGCTATAAGTCTGCCAGTGTTTTTGCTTTTGGTTCATTGTCGAGTTAGAGCAAGTATATCTTTTGTGTCTCCTGGGCTAGTCACTGTATAATTTGTGTTTTTTTCATTATGGTTTTCTCAATACAGATCCACACACAGTGGATTAACTAATGAAGGTCAGATAACACCACTGGGGGCATAGGTTGCTAGGACACAGAGACATAGAACCAAACAACTGAGTCCTTTGTATGGGAGGGCGTCCCGCCACATGCAATTCATCAATGCTCAGCTTTAACAAGTTTCTAAATTCTGTTTCCCTTGCTCCCTCCCCTCAAGGGGTGTGTGTGTGTGTGTGTGTGTGTGTGTGTGTGTGTGTGTGTGTGTGTGTGTGTGTGTGTGTGTGTAAAAGAGAGTGAATGTTTGGGAAAATGTATTTGCATTAGACATCATAATCATGTTCTCAATTTATACAGCATAGTAACTTTACAATTCTATAGAGAATCATATCCAGTGCTCTTTTTTGCATTACTTTTCAGAATCATGCAAATGTTCTTGACAACTAAATAAAATCTGTGAAAGGAATAAAGTCATCCCCACAATTGTTCCATATGGAGCCAGATCTTTTGAATGTGACCATTTCCAACATGGGCTCCATGGACACCCAAAGTCTTTCTCTGGCCCAAAATGTGTCCTTTGATGTCCCTGCAACAACTATCAAAACCCAATTGTTGGAAGAGAAGGAGCCACCCTTTGAGGCTAACACATTGGAGAAGTCTAAGTTAAAGCTTTAACACATAGGCATTTATTTGATTCTATCACTTCTCAAGGCCCTGAGGAAATAGGACACAGAACATGTTTTAGTTTTACTGGTGGTAGTGGATAGAGGTCAGGAAAGGCCTGAAGCTGGGCACCCTGGGATAGCAGGCTGACCTGGGTGAAATGCCCTAGTGAGGCATACTGCATAGCCAGGAACTAACTTTAAGGTCCTGGAAGCCAAGTAGTAGTAGGGAGATATGTTGGGCTTGGCCAAAAAGCTCATTCAGGTTTTTCCTTAACATCCTATGGAAAAACCTGAACGAACTTTTTGACCAACCCAAATATATCTATTAGGATCATATTAGGCTGCAAGGAACAAAACACTATCAGCAGTTTAAACAAATAAGGATTTTAAAAATATATAACAGAGGCCTCCGAGTAGGTAGTTGCAGGCATCAGTTCTATAGCTCAGGAATGCCATCAGAGACCTAAGCTTTCTCTTCTGCTTCACCATCCTTAGCACATTGGCTTTAACCTTCATGATTGTTACCTCATGGTCACAAGATGGCTGTGACATCAGAGCTCCAAAGAGGCAGGAAGATGAGGGAAGAGCAGGACCACCATATCTATTACCTTTTATCAGGAAAACAAAATCTTTGCCAGAAACCCCCAATAGACTTCCATTTAAATGTTCTTGGCTAGAACTATGTTACGTGCCCCACCTACCCAACACCAGTTGCAAGGGAGACTGGGAATGGGAGTCTTTAGCTGGGCACATTGCCACCTTAAACAAAACCAGGATTATGCTAGCAAAGAAGAGGGAAATTGATCTTGGGTAGACAACAAACAGTGCCTGCCAAAGACCAAAGGAGAGCTTTGGCTACTCTCATTCAGTTCAACCAATACTCACTGGGCACCTATGAGGTGCCAGACACTGTGCCATGTGCTTTAACCTCTGGCTTTTGCCTCAGGCTATCCAGAATTCAAAGAATGAAGCTTCTTCACAGGGGTGAATTACTAAAATGAACATCTAGCTATGTGTCAAGTTTTATTTTGTTCCTAGCCACCAAGCTGCACTGAGCTTTGAGAATGTCATTTCATCGAATCTTTCAGATACTTTGGGGCAGAGACTCAAACATCAGCTAACCCGCTCTAAAAATGGACCTTCACAAAGAAAGACCTTTGAATTTTAGCTATCAGGGTCATTTTATAAAGCTGTGCATTGGAGTTATTTTATGCATGCAAATCTCTTTCTGCTCTTTAATTGGATTTGTGCCTGGATATACTGCAAATTGCTTTTGAAGATGGGCTGCAGAATAGGTTCCAGCTATGGACAGCAGTACAACGGAACAGGCGCCTTAGGTGCCAGCTCGCCTCCCTACGTTTACCCACACAGCCTCCAATTTCATCCTACTTGTTGACTGGTCAGTACAAAAGACTTCTTGTAACCTGAAAATGAGCTTTGAAGACCTCTGCCCCTCAAAAAAAGCAAAGGCAAGGTGATTAAGAGCTCTAGAATGATTTCAACTAAGGGTCTGTTCCTGGGGATTCTCTCCCCCAGGAAAGATGAATAAATGGCTCTCAGGAAAGAAAGGATCTTTGCTGCTTTGATGAGGATGGAGCCAACCAGCTAATCCCTGCAGTTTGAAACCCAAGCTCAGTAGCATTTGTTTTTAGTAAAGGCAGAATGGAAAAGGACTTTGGGGAAGTCTGGGAGAGCCCAGTAGTATCACATTGCATAAACTCTACAAAATCAACCTTCCTGCAGGTTGGCAAAACTACTTACAAGATGTGATTTGAAAAGGAACTTCTTGCCCACAGATTTCATTTTCCATGGTCTATCGAGGTGAAAGTCCCATTAATGTTGCTTCTTAAGGGCCTTCTGGTGACAGGTGCATTCCATTTTCAGGTAAGGATAACATGCTACCTGGGATTAGTTTATCTGATTGGCCCATTGTCACCCAGATGAGATCAGGGCTCCAAAGTTAAGGCACATAAAATGGGCACTTTTTTTTGAGGAATAGGAAAGAGATGGTTTGTAAGTTAGGGCCCAGGCAGAACTCAGTGAGGTGTTAGGAGGAAGTCTAGGACAGGCACGAAGAGCGGGTGGCCATGGGATTGCTGGGGAGAGAGGGTGCTGAGAGGGGAGCAGGAGAGTGGCTGGGCCCTGGAATGAGTAGACAGTCATGACACTTGTTCTTGCAAATTTTCTGTTAAATCAGGGAAGTATATCCATACTGGGGTCTTTAGGCCATTTCTTAAGTGAAGCAGAGTGTAGCAAAGCAGCCAGCGCAGTGTCTTACTTTACTTACATTAAGTATCTAATAGATTGCATGAAGAAGTTTGAGGGGGAGGATATGGCTGATGGAAGGGCAGAACCTCAGTGGAATAAATAAAAGCATTCATTCCTACTCTGTGCCACCCAGTGCATCCCCTGTGCTTTTGCTTGCCCATACCTGGTATGAAATCCCACTCAACACAGCATCTCTATGGATAGAGGCATTGGAAATTTGTGGGCGGAGAGGGTGATAATAACTTGGGGAGTAGGATAAATAGAACAGGTAGGGAAGGGACATAGGGAGGAGAATAAAAGAAGCAGTTGAGGGGAGAAGGGCTGTCAAGAGGTAAAGGGAAGACAGAAAGAAAGGACGTTGGATATTAAAATAATACTAACAACAGGAACACTAATAATAGTTAACACCTATGTAAGGCCTGCTATGTACCAAGTGCTGTTGGAAGCACCTCACATGCATTAACTCATTTAATTCTCAGTGATCTTATGAAGTAGATTTATTATTATTATCACCCCATTTTACAGACTGAGATGGAGGCACAGAGAGTTGAAGTCCAAATTTGATATCTGTAAAGCAAAAGACAAGCAACGAAGAAAGAGACTGAGTCCTGATGTCATTTGATCTCTAGACGTTTCAGTTACTTAAGCCAATAATGCCCCCTTTTTTAAAAGTCGTTTTAAGGCAGGTTTCTGTCCCTTGTATCCAAAGAGTCTTTATTAATTTTTTAAACCAACATCTATTGGCTATTTTTAACATGGAGAAGACACTGGCTTAAGCGCTTTATAGACATTGTTTTATTTAATCCTGACAACCCAGTACATTAAGTACTGTTATTATTATCCCTGTTTTGAAAATGAAGAAGCTGGAGCACAGAGAAGTTAAGTAACTGACCCAGAGTCATGCAGCTAACAGGTAGCAGAGCTGGGAGATAAACTGACTCCAGACTCTGCTCGTAACAACTATACCAATCTTTGGTGGACAAATAGATAGAAGAAGAGAATGTCACCAATCAAGAGTGAATAGCAGAAACTGAGGGCAGCTGAATTGCAAGTGTCCTTTTAATGAGTAACCTGATAAAGTTATAGACACCCTTTCTTATTTCCAAGAAATCACCTGCTACACAGGTGAGCATGTGTTTGGAGGCTCCTTAATCTTGGGAAACTGTTATTTCTGATGCCTTGCAGCCTTGAGTCTCCAGTGAGGAGTCCCTTAGCACTAACAGAAGTTAGCTCTAGCGTTTCCTGTGCCCAAAGAGACTCCCTTTGGGAGAGGGAAGAAGCCATGATGAAGGCATGTATCTCTGTAGCTATGGCCTGGAATATTTCCTGGAACAGGAGACCAGTAGCATCACACTCTGGGAAGCACCATGGCAAGGTTCATGAGCCAGCATCCACTGAGAAAAGCCTATCTCTGTTCTTATATGCCTGCAGCCTCTCACTACAATGGAGTCTGGCATCATCCTTAGGGCTTTCGGTCAATCCCTATGAGCATTCCCTCTTCTACAAGGATCTCACATACAATTAATTGCCGTAGCTTCACTGCAGAAGGAATTGTGTTTATGTTTTTGGTGATTTTCTTGTTTTATTTTTAATGTACATGAAAGCCTGTCTCCTGGGAATAAATATTGGCCAAAGAATGATAGCCTATCCAATTGGGATTCAAACAGTTAAAGATTATGAATGGCTTCCATTGTTTTTATAACTAGTAGGAGGCTCCCTTGCTAACTTCCAGCTGATTTATATTTTGGTCTCTTTCTGCATAGACACCATAGAAATGTTATGTTAATAATTTCATATTAAAAACAAAACTGGAACTTAATCTTCACTTAAGAGGCAAACAATAATTTTTTCAGCCTTTGCGAATGGGCCTTGCTTCCCATTCATTACATGTCTATAAATGTTTGCTCGTTCTTAGAGGTTGAATGATTAAAAGGATAGGAGAGACGTGAATTTTAAAAAATCAATCACTGTTTGTAGCTCTATTCCAAAATATATCCTTTATGACACGGTAGATCTTCTCCATGAGACTAGTTAATAACAAGCATTCTGCATATTTTATAATTATGTGCACTGCCAGCAGAGTGTAGTCGGATTTATTATACACTTGAGTCCCCAGAATCAGAGTCGTGCCTCACAGCACCTATCACAACAAATGGCATGGAGGGATACTTTATAACGCAGGATGCTGCGTTGGATATTTAAATAGCATACCCAGGAAGGGTTCTGAGTTATAGGCACCCCACAAGAGGAGCACAATTCCAAAGTACATTATGATTTAAGCTGGAGCCAGACGCCCACTGAGTCAGAATTAGGATCTTTAAGAAAGGAAACGAGGGCTTCCCTGGTGGCGCAGTGGTTAAGAATACACCTGCCAACGCAGGGGACATGGATTCGAGCCCTGGTCGGGGAAGATCCCACATGCCGTGGAGTAACTAAGTCCATGCACCACGACTACTGAGCCTGCGCTCTAGAGCCCACAAGGCACACTACTGAGCCCATGTGCCACAACTACTGAAGCCCGCACACCTAGAGCCTGTGCTCCACAACAAAGACAAGCCACTACAATGAGAAGCCTGCACACTGCAACAAAGAGTAGCCCCCGCTCACTGCAACTAGAGAAAGCCCGCACACAGCAACGAAGACCCAACACAGCCAAAAATTAATTAATTAATTATTTTTAAAAGGAAAGGAAATGAATAATTATTCCAGTAAAACCCAAGTTGGCTAAGGAGTAGATTGATCACAAACATTTGTTAGTGCTGATTGGGTTTTTGGCACATTCCAATTTTTAGACATGAGGCAAATCACACACAGGCACACATAAGGCTCATATTACCTTTTGTTTTTTCTGATCAAGGACATATCTGGTAGAAACTTGAGAGAGGGTCTAATCTCCTAAACCTCTTTTCTATCTCCATCCTTAAAAGTGTTGGAATGTGTCACTAAGATAAATGATATGTGGGTAGAGACCCTTTCCTTCTCTAGCATAAAAGGTATTCTGTAAGTGAAACAGTATTTCTCCCACTCACACCTTGGAATAAAGGGAGAATGGGCTTTGATTTTCCATCATATACGTAGGAAGTTTGAAGAAGAAATTTTGATTTAAATGTATGTACAATAATTGCTAATGCTACCTTGACTTTTTATGCCACTTCTGCCTGGCAACAGATGTGACCACTAAGACTGGTATGATTAACTCTACTTTTCTGGCTTGGAGAGGTAGGACAACTTACCCAAGGTCCCACACTACATCAATATAGAGGACAGACTACATTGTAGGTCTCCTGACTTCTGGTCCAATGTTCTTACTACTGAACTATGCTATCTATAGACCGTGCTGCCCCTGGTTAATTTACTTTCAGAAAAGTATGTACATAAATATCTAGGATGTTGTTTTCTTACCCTGTGCTCATGAATCAAACTGGTTCATCTCCCCAATCCTGTTACTAGCACCCTCCCCATCTCCTAACCCACCTCTACATACCATTTAAAAGCCCGTGTCTCCTGCTACTAGGCAAGAGGCTGAAACATCCAGATCATCTAACTGGGACTTGAGATAAAATTACACTATGTTCCCTCAGAAATTACTTTGACACAAACAATTACTCCAATAATAAACAGTGGAAAATACAGTGTTAAATACAATCAGGAAATTTAAATAGTCTTAATTGGCATTACTAATTCTTGCACACAAATAAATAATTATACTACTTCCCTTCCAAATTTCAGTTTGGACAAACAAAGTCTACTTAGTTCACTGGAGCAGAAAGCAGAAGAAGAAGCCTTTACCAAAGGTGACAATCCACATGGCAATACATAGCCTATGCCTTAAACTCATCTTTATATGGTCTATGGTAACTATTTGCACAAAACTTTGCATGTAGTAGGGTTTTTAATGAGGGCTTGTTAAATGAATGGCCGCTCATGACCAGCCTCAAATTTCCCTATTATTGTTTATTCCATGAGAATAAAATGCTTGATTTCACCTTATATTGTGATATGTAAGTCTTTATATGCCTTAGTTTATTAGATGGATTCAAGCATGTCTCTACCAAAACAAAGCAGTTATGGAGAAGACCCTAAAGATGCCATACCCTATAGCCTTGCTACTTTAAAGTGTGGTTCATAGACCAGAAGCCTCAGCATCATCTGGGAGCTTGTCAGAAATGTAGACTCCACTACAGACCTATGGAATCAGAATCCACATTCACAAGATTCTGATGTGATTCACGTGTACATGAAAGCTTGAGCAGCACTGCACTATGGGAACAGTTGTTGGTCCTGTCACCACACACCAATAGTCACACTGAATATTCTGGTGCACAAACACTTCTTGAGCCCCTCTGGGTTTATTAGGCTCTATTGAGAATATAGAAGAAGGAAAAGACATGGCTTTTACTCAGGACAATATACAATCTAGTCCTCAATTATGAGCTTTATATTGCAATAATGCAGTCATAGGGAAGATCATGTGGGTTGGATTATTTAGGGAAGGCTTTTTGGAAGTGGAACTATTCACAGGTTACCAATCAATATTTGAGGCAGTGAGGAAAACTGGTAACAAGAGCTAATGCTTATCAAGTGCTTCTCTTTGTCAAAGATTTAAAAAAAAAAGAGCAGGTGATATCAGAGATTTAGTAAAAGTGACTATTTCTTTGGGCTGCTCCAGGGTCAGCACACATTTGGCCAACTGCGTCTACGTTCGACTTCCCCAGTCCTGGGCAATGAATATCTATGTTCAGAATGATGACCCTGAGATATTGCAAGATCCTTGGGCACCAAGAAAGATTCTGCAATATTCACTTGGTTATATTTATTAAGGAAGAAGAGTGGGCTTACATGCATTCAAGACATTTCAATAGCATTTCAATAACAGCAACAAGGACTTTCTGTCAAGTGCTCAGGTACCCAGAAAATTCCATACACGTTAGTGGAAAGCACTTCTCCCCTACCCCTCCCTTTACAATTCTCTGAGCATGCCACACTCCCCTCTGGCCCTTAGTGTGTGCATCTGTAAAATAAAAAGCTTAGATTAGATGATATCTAAGACCCCTTTCCATTCTGATGCTCCATGATTATGTCATCTCTATGATCTTTTGCATGGCCTCTATATTTTTGGCATTATGTGTAATTCTAGCAGGGCCTACCTCAGAGGAAAATAGTTCCTCCGAGGGTCCCACTCTCATTCAGTGACTTTGAAGTACCAAAGGCCAGGGAGGACTATTAGCCTAAGTTGACTAAGGGCAGAGATTTTGCTGATCCCATCTGTGGAAGTCTACCAGAGTCCCTTTGATGGCTGATGAGGCCAACTCCCATGTAAGAACAGAAATCCATCTGACAAGCATAGAAATATTAAATAAGAATTAAATAAAGTTTGGCAACTGTTTCCAAGAGGGTATACTGGCCTGGAGCTAATTTGAAATTAAGTTTGTATTATTAATTGAAAGGCAAGAAGAGAGTCTTGGAATAAATCAGATAAAATAAAGAGAAGATTTTACTTATTGTCAATAATGCTACAGGCAATCTTGGGATTTGGTGGCAGTCTTAAAAAAATGCCTTTTAACTTCTTAAGATTTTCTCTGCCAACTCTCAGCAGGTTTGGAATGCATTTCTGGTCCTCTCTTCCCTAAATGGTGATAGTATAAAGCTTCAATGACAAAAAAGAGAAACTTCAAAGTTCTAGAATATTAAATATTTCTGAGGACATAACTCCCCCCCACAAAATAAATCTAGCATCTGGATACTTCCTCCCACAAGAAAAACTTGCTCTCGGAGGCTTGCCTGTGCCACAGTCATCAAACTTGGAACTTAAGCTTCTAGGAGGCTAAGAAAAAGTTTCTTTCAAATGAAGTTTATACCCGATGACCTAATTTTGAACTCACGCCCACCCAAACACAAAGTAAAACTCTGCTGCCAATTCTGACTATTGGAGGGTGACTTGTTCCAGTTACTGAAGAGTGTGATGCCAAGACTTAGAAACTAACAAAACAGAGCAAAAAATAAACAAGACCAAGACATCAGAAAAATGACTGTGCAAGTACTGTATTATCTGTATAAGTTCTATACCCCCACATATAGATTTTCTACACAGATCCGAGATACTTCTCATACCAACAATAAACACCGAGACTTCAGAGGACTTGTCTCCTGCATCATCCTCATCCAGTTATAGGGAGTGGTTATCCACAATACCAATACTGCTTTTGAGTGTGACCATCAGCATCCATTTTTAAAAATATTTATTTATTTATTTATTTATTTATTTATTTATTTATTTATTTATTTATTTATTTATTTATGGCTGTGTGCGGGCTTTCTCTAGTTGTGGTGAGAGGGAGCTACTCTTCATTGTGGTGCGCGGGCTTCTCATTGCGGTGGCTTCTCTTGTTGCAGAGCACGGGTTCTAGGTGCACGGGCTTCAGTAGTTGTGGCTCGCAGGCTCAGTAGTTGTGGCTCACGGGCTCTAGAGCGCAGGCTTCAGTAGTTGTGGCACATGGACTTAGTTACTCCACGGCATGTGGGAATCTTCCCAGACCAGGGGTCGAACCTGTGTCCCCTGCATTGGCAGGTGGATTCTTAACCACTGCACCACCAGGGATGTCCCATAGCATCCATTTTTAATTACTGTTTTCCCCAAAGTCTCAAACGTCCTCTATTTACTGTCCATTTATCTTTTAAACCTGACAGCCACCCCCTCTGCCCTAGGGAAGATTTGAGGGAGGGCAATGCTACGTGGGTGAGTATCTTGTAAAGTCTGAGAGAGGAGCATGGAAATAGTTGCGAGTACAAAACGCACAAGTGATAGGTACTATAAGAAACTGGGATGGTTCCCATTTCCTCTAGCACCAGGCCTTTCTATTTAAATTAATTCCCATTATCATGCAGACACATATTCAATTACAAAGTATAAAAAGGATTCTAAAATTAAATACAAGTCAATTGAAGTGTATTCATTATTTGGTACTATTCACACCTTGGATTCACACCCTTGGATCGAGAAGAGTAAATTTAAAGAGCAGGTAGACAGGATGGCTGGAGTTGGGAGGCCAGGGGAAGCAGGGTTGGGTAGACTAAACGGTCTATTGGGACCTCCACTTATGCTATCATTTTGTTAGGAGTCATTGATGTTCTTGGAATATTCTGTATGAATAAGGCAAATTGTAATAGATCCACAGATTGATCATTCAACAATCTGAGGCCTATTTTGAAAGATGGAGTTTAAGTTCTTTTTTTATTCATCCCTTGGGTATGTGAATATTTCAAAGGCAAATGCTAGACATATCTGTTAGGCATGTCAGGCTAATTGGCCAGTTTGATCTTTAATATTATACAGTCACTACTCTCTGGCTTTATCTAAGGCTTTATGCTTCCCTTTGTCTCCAGACCACAAATTGACCAGATATCATACATCAAATACAAGGCTCAGAGAGCAGAACAAGTGACTATTGTGGCTGTGTCCCAGACACTTTTCTCTGTAGGAAGAAAGGGAGTAAACTGAGACCTACTATGTGCCAGACACTGGTAGGAACTTTCACATACATCATCTAAAGCAAGTTCTATATTGGGAGCAGGACTGATCTATTTCGAGAATAGAAGGTTTTTGGAGAGTGGAGGAAAAGGAAGGTGTTGCATCGGGGAATCAGTAAATCCAACAGCAATATATTGACCTAAGAAGGACCACCAGAGTACCAGGGCAGTTTACCTTCCAGAAAGATACCAACATCCTGAGCCAGCTAAACATAGGATATCAAGAGGCTTGGGGAAAGATGCATATCTTTTTAAATGACCACATTTCAAGCAAGCTACATTGAGCTTGCTTGGCCCTACAGAGAAGGGAAACCTGGGGTTGAACCAACATACATGTACCCATCCAGCTGTGCCCACATATCTACCACCTTCAGATAACCCTCTCTCAGGCCCACGGGCACAGGCTTATCACACACGATCTCCTGAAAAGATTTCCTGTCTTGCTCTGGGGACTCTGGCAGAAGACTGGGGAGGATGCTTTGTGTATCCTCTGGCATTCAAGCGACGAGCTAATGCCCCAAGCTTGGAGCCAGGGGAGATTTGTCCAAGTGTCTGACCTAGAAGGGCCATGACTTTACTTCTTTTCTAATTAAGATAATTAACCTCCCCTGCTTGTTCATTCTGTTCCAATCCAAAAAGATCAAATTAAAATGGCACAGGGGACTGTTAGGCTCTAGGGACAGGAAACAGTTTACAAGCCTTTCATCTCCCAGCAGCCACCATCAAGGCAAAGTCAGGACAAAGACCTCACAGCATCTTCACTCTTGAAACAAACTTGGGATGCCTTGAGGACCACCTTCAGAATTTTAATCAATTGATTAAAATCGATTTTAATCAATTGATTAAAATCGATTTTAATCAAACATCCCATCAGCTATCAAATTTTGCATAGCTCCATAGCTCTTGCTGACTAAATTGGGGTTGGGCTAAGGGTGGGGGATGCTAATAGGATCTAGCATTTCTCTTTGTATCATCATGGTTTTATGGTTGGTTCAAGGAAAACAAAAACTGAATGGCTCAAGTTAGTAGGATTTGATATGGGATTTATGGAATTTGCTGTTTGACCACAACCACTGGAGGCAAAACTTTGGGAGTATTTCGAAAACTGGAACGGAATCATGGCATTTCACATAGGACAGAGACACAACTGAGGGGTAACAATACTGCAGCACTTCCGCTGGTGGCTTTAACTCCCCATTCCCCACCTCTGAGCACGTTTGAGTTTCCCATCAGGTATCTACAGCCTCCATGCTGCCCAGGCAAACAGGGCTGGGTACCGTCCTCTGGATCTTTTGTTCCTCCTTACTGCAGGATTCAGTCCGAGGTCTGCCCTACATGCAGCCCTTCGTACCTGTATGGGAAACCACTATGCTCTATAACCTCCCTTCCAAGAACTCTTAGGCTACAGCCCTTGTGAGCCACCAAGGCTGATGGGAAAGGGAAGACAACAGAGTCACAGATGAGATTAGGCTGCCCATTTGGACTGAGTACTAAAGAGTTCCTTCCAGCCCAGTAATGCTAGGATTTTCCCTGGTTCTGCCCAGTAGATAAGAACCCTGACTTGCTACTCAGTATGTCACAGAACCATCAACATAAATTTCTCAACATGTTGTCAAGAGGCTTGTCCTGGGCCTAGGTTGAGTAACAGAGTCAATCTCCAACCTTTGTCAGTTCATTCCCTTGTCCCCTCCTAGCCCTACACTCTTCACTTCCCATCCATTACCTCTACTGAAGCCTGGGCTCTCCCTCCTGAATCACCCATCTGTGCTAACCATCTAAAGTGTGGTTCTCAGCAGATACATAATAAGGACCAGACAAGTGCTTCTTAATTGTGATGTGATTACAAATCACCTGGGAACCTTGTTAAAATGCAGATTCTGATTCATTTAAATCTGATGTGGGACCTGAGAGTCTGCATTTTTAACAAGCAGTCTTGGTGATGACCAGTGTTGCTATCCATGGACCATACTTTAAGCAGCAAAGGTGTCAGTACAGCATCTTTAGGATCTTCTATCATCAATATGCTCATCCGGGGGCCACACTTTAAGTAGCAAGAACATATACCATCTTCTGAATGAGCTACACCCAACTGTGCTGTTTGGAGAAAGAGATTGTGACCTCTCTTCTTAGCAGTTAACGATAGCATCCTTTTATATTGAGGCTAAAAACATCCTTTAGTGTAACCAGAGCTGTGCAGAGGGTGTGGCAAATGTGGACCTTGGCATAGACTGTTTTTCTTGGGAGCCGGGTTACCTGAATAAGCCTTCCCGGGCACCTGCCCTGTTTCCTGCAGCCAATTGTGCAGGCCAAACTTATTTTGGGTCCAGCCACTCCATTCATAGCATCCACTTTCACAGTGGCTCTGGATGGCTGCTACTGCCACATCACTCATGCTGTGATCTGCATCAGTGGTTAAGACAACAGAAACAGGTCCATCATCAAAGGCACAATCCATTTATTTCACACTGAAGAAAACAATCTTCTATCCAAGTGGGGCCAGCTAAGTTCTGGGCAGTTGCCATAGCTTTAAGGTTATAGGAAATATGCCTTTTGTACTATTTAGCCTCAGTGGAGAGCAATGTACCCCTTGAGGAGGCACCAGATGTCGTTAGTGCATCAATGCCATGCTGGACAGAGCATGTCCATTTCTCCTCTGAGGCACAAGGTGTATAACTCCTGGGGTTGTTAAAACAAAAATTTGCTGGAGAAATTCACCGCCTTGTTTCTCCCTCTCCCAAAGTAATTCCTAAACCCTTTCCCCTTCAGTATTGCTGCTGATTGTGTTCTTTGTTCAAAATAAACCTTAAAGAATATTTGTATTCGGTTTAGGGGGTGCTCTGTTACATTGATATTTGCAGAGCTAAACACTGCAGATGGGAAGGTTCCCCTAAGAAGATTCCAGAGCATTATGATCATGCGGTTTGATCCAAAATATAAACATGTTTTATAGCCCAAGGGGGTTGTCAAACAGTATTTTAAAACACACTGGCAAATTTAAGATGGTTTTAAAAGTAGGCCTACTTGAGGATCCAGAACGGTCCCACACCTACACTCCCTGGTGGCTGCATGGGCACGAGTCTTGCTGGACTGGCCCATTGCTGGCTCTGGTGGAGTCTCCAAGCTAAAGAAATGTTTATCATTAAGTGTTTCCCTCTTGTCCACTGCCAGTGCCCTCCTAAGCTGGTCACTTACCTCTTCTGGAGAGTTTAATAAATACTTTCATCTGCACAGGACTCTAAAACTCCACTTTTCCTTCCAAATGATATGTAAGACCTAGCACACTAGCCAGTGGGATCAAATTCCCAGCCAAGAGGAACTCACTTAGCCATTTTGATACGTTCTGTCACTGAGCACTTTGCCTAAATGAACACAGAAGCTTTCTGGGCATGGTTGACTAGTCCCTCCACTAACCCAATCATTTAATGACTAGCTACATGGCTCCTAATTAGATTTATTTTATTCAAATAAATTTTTAGCTGGTGCAGTTCCCCAAGAGTTCATGACTAGGGTAGGCATCGTAACTCTAAGTGATTCAGGACTCTCCCTCTGTAAACCTCCCAGATTCTAGTTTGCTGAAGCACTCCTAAATTCAATCATATGCTTGTTTGTCCTTTGCAACTAGTTAACTCAGTTGGGTAGATCTTGTGGCTAAATGAAGCCACAAGGCCATGACTTTGATGTCTTCTTGGGCCAATTAGCTTTCCTCTAGTCCACAGGTCCAGACTTTTTCCTCCATCTTGGCCAGCCAATGCTCTTAGTAATCTGTACCATCGGTGGCAAAGGAGGCTGGGCCCAATAGTGGAGCTGACTTTGTTTACATCTCTTTGCTTTATGCTCATAGCTGTAGCCAAAGGATCAACTTCCAAGTGAAACACTAATTAGGAACCATAACGGTAAGTGAGCAGAAATGTTTAGAAAGAAGTTTTCTCTATCTGTCCCTCTTTCAGGTTATCTTTCCTCTTCTATCAGTCCTAGCCTCCATTTGTCTATTATCAGAATAGAATGTTCTTGATCCACCTTCCAAACTGACAGTACCTATTTATACAATCCTAAGGAATTCCTCAAAATAGAACATTGAAGAAACTGAGTCCCAGAATGGGAAAGAAACAACCACATGCTCATCCAATAAGCCTCTCAAGACTTTCTTAGAAGATAAATCCTAGATTGCAAGCAAGTTGAAACATTTATAATACCTCCTCTGAACTTTATCCTATGAGCAAAGAAGAACTTTTGAAGATTTTTGAGAACGAGCATGGCTATTACATAATCAAGAGTGAGAAGGTTAAAGCTGGTCTTAGTGAGCAGCTTGGATATAAGGGGAAGGACTGTTGCAGTAGTCCAAGAAAATACCAATAATAACTTCAAAATAACTGGTAGTAATGGGAATGTAAAGAAAGGGGAAGACACAGAAAGGATGAACTAATTTGACTTCATGTTTGCCTAGGAAATGGAAGAGTCAAAGATAATGCTCAGATTTGATAACTGGGAAATTTGACAGAAATAGGGAAGTCAGGAAAAAACAGCTGCTTTGGAGGCAGAGGGCATCTGAGACAGAGTGAGAAATAAGGACACAAGCAATGATAAAACCCACCCAGTCTAGTAACTCCAGCTCCGCTCCCAAGGTGGTGATTAACTGATGAGAGATACGCCGTTATCCAGAGAACTCTGTGTTTCTGTTAAGCATTCACTTATGGTTGATTGCACGGCATGCATCCTAGTGGGCCTGAAAAATCCTGGGGTGCCTTCAGGTAGTTATATGTGTTCTAGAGTCCTCCCTGTCATGGAGAAATATTTAGAAAAAATGTATGATTTCATCTTTCCTGGGCAACTACATATATCAGAGTAATTTCAGCCACTGATGAGGAAAAAGAAGAATATGAGCTTGGAAGCCAAACCTGGGTGTAGATCCCAGCTCCGAAATTTACTAGTTATGTGCTTTTATTCATAAACCTGTACCTCTCTGAGACTCAATTTCCTCATCTGTTAATTGGGCATAACTACCTATGCTTAGGGTTGTTGGGAGGATTAAATGTAATAATGTGTATAAATGCTTAGCACAGTGCCCAGCCCAAAGTAGGCATTCAATCAATGTTACTTTATACTTCTGTCCCAAACTTGACAGTGTAAGGAAAGGGGGTTTAACATAAAATCTGAGTAATGAGAATGAAAAATTTATACATAACAGTACCAAAAAACTCTATTATTCCAACAATGATTTAAAGGTGTCACACCATAACCGCTGAGAGACAATGGTCACCCCCTGTTGCCTAAGTTTCTCAGGCTAATAGAGGAGGGTTGTGAGAGCTTGGGACCTTCATTTCCCTCCATCTCAATCAGGAGATCTGTTTGGTGAGATATGTTGTGAGCTGAGTCTTCTTTTTTTTTTTTTCCTTTGCAACAATGCTCTTTATTGCTGTATTTTTAAAATTAATTTTTATTGGAGTATAGTTGATTTACAATGTTGTGTTAGTTTCTGCTGTACAGCAAAGTCAATCAGTTATACACATACATATATCCACTCTTTTTTAGATTCTTTTCCCATATAGGTCATTACAGGGTATTGAGTAGAGCTCCCTGTGCTGTACAGTAGGTTCTTATTAGTTATCTATTTTATATATAGTAGCGTGTATACTTGAGCCGAGTCTTAATGAATGAGGAGAGGTTTATGGTATGGGAGGGAGGCTTTTCTAGGTGTCAAGGGCAGCCAGAGTTAATCACTGGAGACTGAAGATGCTGGAGAAGGCTGTGCCCTGACGAGGATGAGCTAGGCCATGCGTTTGAAGCCTGTATAGATTAGAGTGGGCCCTGGTAGCAAATGGGAGTCCCAGCTAGATTTGAGGAGGAAGATGTGCTCTAATACACAAACTTACTTGTGGAATCTTGGGCTCCCCTATGCAAAAGTATTGAAGGAATGAGCAGAGCCCTTAAGGAAGTCACAGAAGTCTTGTAGGCACATCTACAAGGGATATTCATAATGATTTTCCTGTTGGATTTTTACTTTTACTCAATACCAAAATGAATCTTTATCCAGAAAACACAACTGAAACATCATTTTACATTAATATTGAAAGTTAAAACACGAAAAGCATTGTGGTTATATTCAAGTTGAGATCTACCACTGGGTAAACCATTTTCTCTCTCTGGACTTCAGTTTCTCACTTCTACAGTGCAGAGATTGGGACCATCACTAAATTCTGGCTCTTGTGTTTGAGAATTCTAAGAGACTTAGGAGAATTCTGGACACCTGAGACAACCTAACTTCTTTGCAGCTTAGGCAAGATTCAGTCACTCTTCCCGGAGCCCAAGGCCTGAACAACGTGAAACATTAGCCTGTAAGCCTCCTCCATACTTCTGAATCCACTCTCATATCCCCACTGGAAAAACTCAATTGAAAGAAAACAACTAATCAAAATGAGTTGATCTTGGTGATGTCTTTAGATGTGTGCTTCCTTTTTTTAGTATGGGGGAAGGCATATGAAAATTCTTACCTACCTTGTAAGTTTTGCACATCCCACTTTGGATGTTTCCCAAACAGTTTTTAGACTACAGTATTAAGTCAAAGGAAACTTTTTTCCTCAAGGGAAAAGTGTGTTCTCCATTGTCCTCAGGACTGTATATTTCACCCCTCTGTATCCTCCAGGCAAAAGCTTGCCCTTAATATTACCTTTGACAGCCTTCCAATAGTATCAGGATCAAGAAGCCTCAGCGCTCCAGCAGGCAGAATAAGCCACAGTCCGTTGCAGTCAGATCCAGACCCCTTTAATCTTTGACATAAACTCACCCCCACTTTCCACCGCCTTTCTTTATTTCTGTTAGTCATCATCCATACCTCCCCCTCCCCGAAGCTCAGAAATGTTAAGAGGTTTAGTTTGGCCTTGCTTTCTCAAAATTGAGAATACTGAAGAACGTTTCCAGATAAGTTATTTTCCTATGAAGCCTTTTGCTTAATGGAAAGCAAGCACATATTTTCTGAACTCAAGTCCCAGCTGGGTCAATTCACTTTACTACTCTATACACACAGGCCACAATGTAAATACTGTGTACAAAGGGAAGCCCAGGATGTGAAAACGCAATGCAAAATACACCCACTTCTGGGAACCGACTCGCAGTTCTCCCCTGCTGAAGGAGGAGTAGCAGGGTGAAGAACCATCTTCATAATCATGGCCACTAGGTTCTATTCGGAATAAATCAGACCTGGGAAGAAGGTAAAATGTGGCTGACTGGTAGCACTTCTTCCCCCAACCTGTAAGTGGGGCCCCCTTTTAATCATGCATAAAGCCTTCTCCCCCCCACCACACAACCAGGGCTGGAAAGTGCATTCTTTGGTTGAGATCTGCAGTCAGCTGTCTCTTCCAGGTGCCCGTAAAGTGCCTGCTGACACCCAGACTGCTCACTACTTGCTTGGCTGGCAGATTTGGTCATGTGATCTGTGCTGAAAATTACTGATTTCAAGGGGATTAAAAGCCAAGTGAGGAAATGTTATATAAGAAACCCCATTAATGGTCATGATCAATCATCCCATGACATCTATTAAGTGTGCAGCAGTCCACAGAGCAACTTTGAGATGACTCGTACCCTCTGTGAGTTTGCATTGCAGGTAGTCTATTCCAGGACAATTATCTACATACCAAACAGAAACACGAAGAAACTGTGCCCAAGCACTGCAGTAGCCCCTTTCATCCAAACTCCAGTTGCTCTCAGTTGTTTTTATTCTTTACTTTTTTATATCAGACGCTGTGTGGTTGAGGATCAGAAGGCTTGCCTATTCTGCTTTTCCCAGACCTTAAGCAAATCTACTCCAGATGGTCTTTTAAATTTCCTTTCAGCTGACAATACAAAGCAAGCTTACTTTCACTCAACGAAACTGACATAACTATTTGGGTATACTTTCTCAGCTTATGGTGTGGAGAATGGGGCCACATAATTCACCAGCAGGGAGACAAAGTTCCTAATGAAGAACTGGATGAAAAAGAAAAATGGAAAAGGCAGGATTACATGCACAGCTAGCTTCAGGGCCAACTTTAAACTTGACAAGTAGTTGGAAGTTGCCTCCTCTGTGGGATATTTGGAATCAGGACTACCTCAAGGTGCCAAACAATACTCGCCTACCTACTGTGGTCTACAATTTCTTCCATTACAGTTGCCCTTTTTTTTTTTTTTTTTTTTTGCGGTACACGGGCCTCTCACTGTTGTGGTCTCTCCCGTTGCGGAGCACAGACTCCGGACGCGCAGGCTCAGCGGCCATGGCTCATGGGCCCAGCTGCCCCACGGCATGTGGGATCGTCCCGGACCGGGGCACGAACCTGTGTCCCCTGCATTGGCAGGCAGACTCTCAACCACTGCGCCACCAGGGAAGCCCTACAGTTGCCCTTTTGCTTTAAGGCTTTGATCCTAATTTAAAGCACAAATTCTTCATGGAGGGGATCACAATGGAAGCTTTAATCAGTCATGGACCGTCTAGTATGAGTAAAAGGTTGGATTGGGAATAATGGAGGATTTGTATTGGGGGAAAGGAAAAGGACACAGAACTGGGACACTGGGGGCACTTTCTGTTCACTGACTCTACAAATTAGCTAAGGTCCCATCCTAATAATGCGGCTGCAAGGAAGAGAAGATTTGCAGAGGGTCAGCTCTTAATTAAAGTGGAACTTAAACAAACACAATTATGAGGAATGAAGACCTCAGGGAAATCTTAGTTTGCCATGGGTAAACTGGGCTGGGTGTGGATGAATATTTGTTTTTTATCCTGTTCCATAAAATCCACAGACTGACATCCACATGCAAACACAGAGGGTTTCTTGATCTTCCATCTCAAAATCCTCACACACAGAAGAGCTTCTGCGCTAGCATCTCAAATTTAGACAATCACTATACTGATTTTTGTGGAAAACAAATATGTTTAAAACAAGTTAAAACAAAAATAAAACAAACAAAATGTGGATTCTAACGTGCTATGGGAATCTTTCTGTGAATTCTTTTTAAAGAAAAGTACATTTTGTAATATGAATAATCGTATCCTGAAGTATTGCATTTGAGTTTAGGTTTTTTAAATATTAGGTTTCTTAGATATGGCAAAATATAACACGAAATAACTGAATTGGGCTCATTATCTCTCTCTTTCCTCTGCCTCTTTTTCTGCTCTCCACTGTATCTCAGCAGTCACCTTCAGATTCCATATGTAGCTTCTGCCAATCACTTATCTTGCCACAATATACAAGAGAAATTTGTCTGAAATTCCATGGAGACCAAAGCAGTTGAAAGAAATGGAGAGAGTGGTTTGCATAAGGTTTGGGTTCAAAGCCCAGGTGAGCACTAGAATAAGATCAGGAGAGGCATTTGCATTTGCCTCCTTTCATCTCACATAATTTTTTGATGAATAAGAATATTAATTTCATAAAATGTCAAACTTCTGTTAATTACAGTATACCACAAACAACATTAAATGTCAAATAAACTGAATTAAAATATATGTGACATATATTACAGACAATATCATGAATATATAAAGACTCTTATAAATCAATAAGACACATCTATTCTAACATCACAATAGATATCTGAATGAAGGAAATAAACAGGAAATTCTCAAAATAAAGCATAAATATGGACACAGAAATGCAAAAAGTCACGAACTTTACAAATAATAAAGGAAATGCTAACAAAAAAGAATCTTTTTATATTCCCCTATCAAATAGGCAAATATATTATTCAATGCTAGGCAGGGGGCAGAGAGACAAGTACTCTCATATTCTGCTGATGGGAACATAAAGTGGTACAACCTTTCTGGAGGACAAACTGTCAATATATATCAAAAGCCTTGAAAATGTTCACAAATGTTTGACCTGACATTCCTATCTCTAGACATTTACCCTATGGAAGTAATTAGAGATGCTGTATGTGTGTTGTCATCACAGCATCATTCAATAGGTAGAGATTAGAAGCAGTTGAAATGTTCATGTTGGGGAATGGTTAAATAAATTACAGTATGTCTACCAGGGAGAGGATGGTGGTAGTGGGATGAATTGGGAGATTGTGATTGACACATATACACTAACATATATAAAATAGGTAACTAATAAGAACCTGCTGTATAAAAATAAAATAAAAATTCAAAAAAAACAAAAAATAAAATAAACACAATTACCTATAACAGTCTTCAACAAAGGATTCTGAAAGCTGTAATTATGTAGTTAAGTACACTTGGAACTTTCCTGCATATTATGTGCGTGTTATAAAAAAATTACAGTATGTCTAATGGATGGAATATTGTGTAGCCATTAAAATCACATTCAAAAACATTTAATAACATAAGAAAATGTCCAAGACATAATGTTAAATCTTTTTAAAATAGGACACAAATTGTTCAATCCATTTTACTAAAATAAAAACTGTGCAGTATATTTATTTTAAATAGAATGGAAAGAAATACATCAAATGTTAACAGTGGTTATCCCTGAGCAAGAGTCACCCATACTTTTTTTTTTCATTTTTGTGTCTTCTCAAATGTCCAAAATGAGCACATGTGGATTTTGTACTTAGAAAAACACAGATGCTACCTCAGAAGAAGAAATTTGCAAAGTGCTTTGAGTCCATTAGAGTCTGCTTCCCACACAATGTTCCCAGGTTCCTCATCTACCACAGTAAAAAGCAATTTGTAACCCTGGCCTGAGCCTTCCCCCTAGACTCTGTGCCTTTGTCTGCTTATTTCTGGATGGTATATAGCCCTTCTTGGATCATGCTTTTCTTACTCAGAACTTTACTACCAGTCATGAAGGACACCTAAGAAAAGAGACCTGCTTCCATAAACCTCATTTGTATTGGGTAGCCATTACAATAGGTCAGTGGTTCTCAACTCTTACTGTACATGGGAATCACCCAAGGAGTTCAAAACAAAGCAAAACAAAGCCGGAAATCACTTTCAGTGATACTGATTTAATTGGTCCAGGGTGAAGCTTGGACATCAATATTTTAAAGCTCCCAAGGTGATTATAATGTACAACCGGAGTTGAGAAGCACAGAGGTAAGTGAAGATACAGAAAAATAGAGTAATGCTTTCTTCAGCTGGATTCAGTTGAGCAAGATAGGCAGGATTGACACTGACCCTTGGAGGATCTTTTATAGCACTGCCGCCTGAAATACCCACAAGGTATCAGCTGTTCATTTGTTAATGCCATAGCCTAAAGATCATAAAGCACATCACCAACTTTGACATTCATTATCTGAATGACGCCAGGAGATGGGCAGACCCCAAAACGATGCTCTACATCCTCTTTCCCTTTCCTTCCAAACTCACTTGTGTTAAGGCCACCACTAAAAGGCAACTGTGTTAGCTGGAGGGGTAACACAATAAGCCACTAGCCATTCTTATGCTGGCACCTAGAAGAGGACAGAATGCTGAGAGAATGGGACATAGGACAAGGAAGTTTTGATGTGGGGAAGGAGGAAAGAAAAAGCCAGAAGTGGTGGTGATAGGTCCAATTGGGGTATTGGGTAGACAGGGAACATCAGGATCTTGTGTGGCATCAAGAAGATAAAAGGGCTCTGTCCACTTCATAACATTGCCAAGGGCATCCTGAAATGAGACCTATAAAGTAGGCTTAGCAGCATCACATACTTGAAAGAGAACTAAATTGGAAGTGAAGAGACTTGCTTCTAGGGCCAGGACTATGGTGAGGCAAGTGAGGATACATTTGCACAACCCTGAGAAAGTGCCTTCTTGGGGGGTGGGGGTAGTAAGGATATGTTGGTCGAAGGGTACAAAGTTTCAGTTTTGCAAGATGAAAAAGTTCTGGAGATCTAAGGTACAGCATGGTGTACATCAACTACAGTTAACAATACTTTTTGGTGACTACAGTAAGCAATACTGTATTGTACACTTGACATTTGCTAAGAGGGTAACTATTAAGTGATCTCACCATACACAAAAAGGACTAAAATGGTAACTATGTCAGATGATGGATATATTCATTAGCTTGACTGTGGTGATCATTTCACATTGTAGACGTATATCAAAACATCAAGTTGTACACCTTAAATATATATAATTTCTATGTGTCAATTATAGCTCAATACAGTTGAGAAAAAAAGACAAACTAAAAAAAAAAATCTTTGTACCCTAGCTGCTTCTCTTGCTTTATTCTAGTCCTGGCCCTGCTTAGACTTAGGTTCTAGTCTTGCTTCTGACTCTACACTAGCTGTGTGATCTTGGGAAAGTCACTTCTTCTCTCTAACCACCCCCCCCAAACCAAAGTAGCTCCATTTTTATCTGTCTCACACGTTGTGCTTCCATGAAAATTTCGTTTGAAAAAGGAGTTCCAGAGCTTTAAAAATTCTGTATGACTTCTCTGAGTCATCTGTAAGAGTCCATCTAGCCCATAATGCTGTGATTCTATGACTAAAAAATGCAAACCACAAGAATTTATATGGGTCATTTTGAGCCTCTCTTTTTCAACCTGCAAATACTGAAAAGGCAGTTTCTATCACAGGCCAATGGGACAAATATTGAATTACCCTCTGGGAAAGGTCAATTTTCCTCTCTAGAACATTTCTAGAGGGTCACCAATCCCTTTGGGGGCTTTATGGAAGATTCCAAGAATTCTAGTGGTACAGAATGCTATAAATGCCAGCACTCGTGTGGAGCCCATTTGTCAATATCAGAGACCCCCATCATGTGGGGACTGCTAGAGACCCTGTCAGAAGTACAGATGGTGTGGCTCAGAGAGACCTGGTACAGGTTCATGAGGAACAACAGCTGTTGCTAGCCCTTGCTGGAAGACATAAAGCAGAAAGGAGAAAATTATCCTCAGCTATATTTCCTTGGGTGTCTTCATTACCAACATCCATATGTCAATATCCTATTTCTTATTCTTCTGTGTTTTCAGATCAAATACTAAATTTCGTCAGCATAGAGCAGCTTTTCATTTTGTTTGTACACTGAACAAAATCCTGGCCTTTGCTCCCCCTGTGAAAATGATGTTGACAATTGTAGATTTGAGATTTTGGGTTTTTTTGGTATCCGCTGTCATTCCTGTCATGAGGTCAACCTAACAGTCACAGATTGAATTCCTTAGGAGTAGATTCTGAGATGGAAATTTGCATGCAAATTTTACTGGGGAGTACTCTCATTAAAAACACCTGTGGGAACCAACAAGGACCTACTGTGCAACACAGGGAACTCTACTCAATATTCTGTAATAACCTATATGGGGAAAGAATCTGAAAAAGAATGAATACATGAATATGTATAACTGAGTCACTTTGCCATACACCTTTAACTAACACAACATTGTAAGTAAACTATACTCCAATAAAATCAAAATTAAAAAAATAAAACACTTGTGGGAGGAAAAGAAGGAAGCAAATTTGGGCAGAAGGAGAAGATGGTGCAGTCCTAACAAGACCTCAGCCAACCCTTCAGGGAGCCCTGAAGTTGGGATGGCCCATTAGAGTTACCCCATTTGGAGTGAAGAGGTTATGCCTTGATTCCCCGTAACAACCAGTCACTGGATGCAGGCTTCCCTGGGAAGGGAGTATTACTCTAAGCTAGGCAGCTCTCCTCAGCCAACAACTTTCCCAGAAGCTGAAGGAATAAGTCCTTTGGTGCTGAAGGGGAATCTGGGTGGTACAACACAGCATCCCGACAGTAGCCTTTACCAATATGGCCTCCTTGTTTAGCAAGAGTAGCCCAACAACCAGTCCAGCATGATTGGATTGGTCATAGCTGTGGCCCAACTCTTCATCCATAATCACCTTGCCACTCCTCTATTGTCATGTTCCTCTGTTATCTTGGTTGAATGCAGATGACAATCTAGTGTTCACCCAGCTACCTATGTGGTAACTCCCATTCTTTAAACTGAAAAAGAAACAGAAGTTGGACAGCAGCAGTGGTTTGGAGTCAGGCTGAGAGAATTTGCTGCTCAAATAAAAGTAGCTTTCAGTATTGCAAAGCTGGGCGCATTAAAGCTCACAGAGAGCAAAGGACAATTCTGAAGCTGCTAAAGCAGCAGGCTTATTTTTTACAAAGCCAAGGCTTTGTTACACACCTCACCTTGTACAGGCACCAATGCCTGCTTCTGCTCTGCCTCCAGAGTCAAACTTTTCTTTTTTCTATTTTTTCCTCCCTCAACTCATATTACTCTCTTTGGTCAGCTGTTAGCAGGAAACAGTCAAACTATAATAAATTAGGTATGAAAACAAATGAAAGCACTTTTCTTTGTGGATTGCTCACTGACATGTACTGAACTGAGGTGACCATTTCTCCCCAGGGTTCTTGAGTACACAGCCACGTGCCCTAGCAGACACAGAGAAACTCTTCATGGTAAGAAGATACTGCAGTGTTAAGCTACAGTTCTGACTTGCTCAGAAATGTGAGCAAGGCTCATAGCCCAGAAGGCCCCAGACCCAAGCTCATTAAGAAATCAGTATGCTTTTTCTATTTAATTTTTGAATAGGTAATACATCTACATGGTTCAAAGAACAAAAGTATAAAAAGATCTATAAAATCAGGGTTTATTAAGAGGCCTCGCATTTGTGGCAGCAGGAAGCATAAAGAGGCAACACTCATTTGTCATCCATGTCTTCCAGGAGCTTACACGCTGAGGACAGCATGAGTTGTATTTTTTAATCTTTACTGCTTTTGTACTTACAGAAAATAATACCTGCTTCTTGTAAAAAATGAAAAAAAATCAAACATTACATAAATAAATGACAGTGCAAGTAGAAGTTCTTGGTAATTCTACACCTCCAAGGTAACTACTGCCAATTCCTTCAAATTTTTTTCTATACACATACAAGTGTGTATTTTTTTCACAAAAATGGAACTACACTATAAATGCTATTTTGCAGCTTTTTTCTATGTAACAGTATATTGAAGAAATGTTTTCTTTTGTTATATAGAGATTGAGCTATCTTTTTAACAGTAGCATAGTATTCCATGTATATATGCTATAATTTATTTATCCAGTTCTATTTTGAATTTTTAAATGTCTGTTGTACAGTTCTTCAAACTGGTTTCTCCACTGCTTGTAACTGATTTACCTTGACCTTACTCATCTCTGGAGAATTTATGACTAGTCAGTAATGGAAGCTTCATGGAAGAAGAGGCATCCACAAAGGTCTATAGGTAGTAGGAGATGCCAGAAAAAGGGACAGACAGGTGCAATTGCCTTGAGTAGGTAACAATGAGAGCAGTGCATAAGTGGGCAAGACCGTCTTCCAGATTTGAGCAAATGTGAAAATAGGGGAGAAATGGAGACGGGGCTGGGGTGAAGGATTTTAAAAACAAGGGAGATAAAAGCAGGTTGGAATGGAATGAGTCTTGATACATGGATGGTGAGTTGTTATAGAGCAAAGGTTTTATGAAGAGAATTAACATGCTTTAGTTGAATCCAAGCTTGAAATTAATTAACAATATAATGTGGCTATTTAGAAGTATTAGCAATCCTAGGCTGCTAAAATAACAGCCCATATCCAAAGCAAGCAATAATCAACATTGGTTAAATCACATGTGAATTATCAGGATCAATAAAATATTGACAGATGTCCATAGGAGAGAGACAACAGTGAGGGAACCTATTATCATGTCATGAACTGATTGTTGAAGGACTGGGACATTTTTAGCCTGAAGAAAAGAAAGATAATGGGAGATAGGCATATGCTGTTTTTAAAAATGTGAAGGACTGTCACATGGAAAAGGGGTTAAATTTGTCTCTTTGGTTCCAAAATGGTAGACTAGGACTAACAAGCAGAGATTACAAGAACGTAGGTTTTGACTCAACAGACAAAAACTTGCATTTTGCTAAAGGAAGTTTTTTTTATTTAACAACTTTATTGGAGTAAAATTGCTTTACATTGTTGTGTTAGTTGCTGCTGTATAACAAAGTGAATCAGCTATACGTATACATATATCCCCATATCTCCTCCCTCTTGCATCTCCTTCCCATCCTCCCTATCCCACCCCTCTAGGTGGTCACAAAGCCCTGAGCTGATCTCCCTGTGCTACGCGGTTGCTTCCCACTAGCTATCTATTTTACGTTTGGTAGTGTATATATGTCCACGCCACTCTCTCACTCTGTCACAGCTTACACTTACCCCTCCCCGTGTCCTCAAGTCCATTCTCTATGTCTGAGTCTTTATTCCTGTCCTGTCCCTAGGTTCTTCAGAACGTTTTTATTTTTTTCTTGATTCCATATATATGTGTTAGCATACAGTATTTGATTTTCTCTTTCTGACTTACTTCACTCTGTATGACAGTCTCTAGGTCCATCCACCTCACTACAAATAACTCAATTTCGTTTCTTTTTATGGCTGAGTAATATTCCATTGTATATATGTGCCACATCTTCTTTATCCATTCATCTGTTGATGGACACTTAGGTTGCTTCCATGTCCTGGCTACTGTAAATAGAGCTTAAATGAACATTGTGGTACATGACTCTTTTTGAACTATGGTTTTCTCAGGGTATATGCCCAGTAGTGGGATTGCTGGGTCACATGGCAGCTCTATTTTTAGTTTTCTAAGGAAACTCCTTACAGTTCTCCATAGTGGCTGTATCAATTTACATTCCCACCAACAGTGCAAAAGGGTTCCCTTCTCTCCACACCTCTCCAGCATTTATTGTTTGTAGATATTTTGAAGTTGGCCATTCTGACTGATGTGAGGTGACACCTCATTGTAGTTTTGATTTGCACTTCTCTAATGATTAGTGACATTGAGCACCCTTTCATGTGTTTGTTGGCAACCTGTATATCTTCTTTGGAGAAATGTCTATTGAGGTCTTCTGCCCATTTTTGGATTGGGTTGTTTGTTTTTTTGATTTTGAGCTCCATGAGCTGCTTGTATATTTTGGAGATTAATCCTTTGTCAGTTGTTTTGTATGGAAATATTTTCTCCCATTCTGAGGGTTGTCTTTTCATCTTGTTTATGGTTTCCTTTGCTGTGCAAAAGCTTTTAAGTTTCATTAGGTCCCATGTGTTCATTTTTGGTTTTATTTCCATTTCTCTAGGAGGTGGGTCAAAAAGGATCTGGCTGTGACTTATATCATAGTGTGTTCTGCCTATGTTTTCCTCTAAGAGTTTTTTTTTTTTTTTTTATCTTTTTTTTTTTTTTTTTTTTTTGCTGTACGCGGGCCTCTCACTGCTGTGGCCTCTCCTGTTGCGGAGCACAGGCTCCGGACACACAGGCTCCGCGGCCATGGCTCGCGGGCCCAGCCGCTCCGCGGCATGTGGGATCTTCCGGGATCGGGGCACGAACCCGTGTCCCCTGCATCGGCAGGCGGACTCTCAACCACTGCGCCACCAGGGAAGCCCCCTCTAAGAGTTTTATAGTGTCTGGCCTTACATTTAGGTCTTTAATCCATTCTGAGTTTATTTTTGTGTATGGTATTAGGGAGGGTTCTAATTTCATTCTTTTACATGTAGCTGTCCAGTTTTCCCAGCACCACTTATTGAAGAGACTGTCTTTTCTCCATTGTGTAATCTTGCCTCCTTTATCAAAGATAAGGTGACCATATGTGTGTGGGTTTATCTCTGGACTTTCGATCTTGTTCCATTGCTCTATATTTCTGTTTTGGTGCCAGTACCATACTGTCTTGATTACTGTAGCTTTGTAGTATAGTCTGAAGTCAGGGAGCCTGATTCCTCCAGCTCCTTTTTTCTTTCTCAGGATTGCTTTGGCAATTCGGGGTCTTTTGTATTTCCATGCAAATGGTGAAATTTTTTGTTCTAGTTCTGTAAAAAATGCCATTGGTAGTTTGATAGGGATTGAACTGAATCTGTAGATTGCTTTGGGGAGTATAGTCATTTTCACAATGTTGATTCTTCCAATCCAAGAACATGGTATATCTCTCCATCTGTTTGTGTCATCTTTAATTTCTTTCATCAGTGTCTTACTGTTTTCTGCATGCAGGTCTTTTGTCTCCTTAGGTAGGTTTACTCCTAGATATCTTATTCTTTTTGTTGCAATGGTAAATGGGAGTGTTTTCTTAATTTCACTTTCAGATTTTTCATCATTAGTGTACAGGAATGAAAGAGATTTTTGTGCATTAATTTTGTATCCTGCTACTTTACCAAATTCATTGATTAGCTCTAGTAGTTTTCTGGTAGCATCTTTAGGATTCTCTATGTATAGTATCATGTCTTCTGCAAACAGTGAAAGCTTTACTTCTTTTCCGATTTGGATTCCTTTTATTTCTTTGTCTTCTCTGATTGCCATGGCTAAAACTTCCAAAACTATGTTGAATAATAGTGGTGAGAATGAGCAACCTTGTCTTCTTCCTGATCTTAGAGGAAATGATTTCAGTTTTTCACCATTGAGAACGATGTCGGCTGTGGGTTTATCATATATGGCCATTATTATGTTGAGGTAATTTCCCTCTATGCTTACATTCTGGAGGGTTTTTATCATAAATGGGTGTTGAAGTTTGTCAAAAGGTTTTTCTGCATCTATTGAGATAATTATATGGTTTCTACCCTTCGGTTTGTTAATTTGGTTTATCACATTGATTGATTTGCATATATTGAAGAATCCTTGAATTCCTGGGAGAAACCTCACTTGATCATGTTTTATGATCCTTTTAATGTGCTGTTGGATTCTCTTTGCTAGTATTTTGTTGAGGATTTTTGCATCAATGTTCATCAGAGATCTTGGCCTGTAGTTTTCTTTCTTTGTGACATCTTTGTCTGGTTTTGGTATCAGGGTGATGGTGGCCTCATAGAATGAGTTTGGGAGTGTTCTTCCCTCTACTATATTTTGGAAGAGTTTGAGAAGGATAGGGGTTAGCTCTTCTCTAAATGTTTGGTAGAATTCGCCTGTGAAGCCATCTGGTCCTGGGCTTTTGTTTGTTGGAAGATGTTTAATCACAGTCTCAATTTCAGTGCTTGTGATTGGTCTGTTTATAGTTTCTATTTCTTCCTGGTTCAGTCTTAGAAGGTTGTGCTTTTCTAAGAATTTGTCCATTTCTTCCAGGTTGTCCATTTTATTGGCATATAGTTGCTTGTAGTAATCTCTCATGATCCTTTGTATTTCTGCACTGTCAGTTGTTACTTCTCCTTTTTCATGTCTAATTCTTTCGATTTGAGTCTTCTCCCTTTTTTTCTTGAAGAGTCTGGCTAATGGTTTCTCAGTTTTGTTTATCTTCTCAAAGAACCAGCTTTTAGTTTTATTGATCTTTACTATCGTTTCCTTCATTTCTTTTTCATTTATTTCTGATCTGATCTTTATGATTTCTTCCCTTCTGCTCACTTTTGGGGTTTTTTCGTTCTTCTATCTCGAATTGCTTTAGGTGTAAGGTTAGTTGTTTATTTGAGATGTTTCTTGTTTCTTGAGGTAGGATTGTGTTGCTATAAACTTCCGTCTTAGAACTGCTTTTGCTCTGTCCCATAGGTTTTGGGCTGTCATGTTTTCATTGTCATTTGTTTTGAGGTATTTTTTCATTTTCTCTTTGATTTCTTCAGTGATCTCTTGGTTATTTAGTAGTGTATTGTTTAGCCTCCATGTGTTTGTATTTTTTTACAGTTTTTTTTCCTGTAATTGGTATCTAGTCTCATAGCGTTGTGGTCGGAAAAGATACTTGATATGATTTCAATTTTCTTAAATTTACCAAGGCTTCATTTGTGACCCAAGATATGATCTATCCTGGAGAATATTCCATGAGCACATGAGAAGAAAGTGTGTTCTGTTGTTTTTGGATGGAATTTCCTATAAATATCAATTAAGGCCATCATTTTTTAATGTATCATTTAAAGCTCGTGTTTCCTTATTTATTTTCATTTTGGTTGATCTGTCTATTGGTGAAAGTGTGGTGTTAAGATGTCCTACTATTATTCTGTTACTGTCAATTTCCCCTCTTATGGCTGTTAGCATTTGCCTTATGTATTGAGGTGCTCCTATATTGGGTGCATAAATATGTACAGTTGTTATATCTTCTTCTTGGATTGATCCCTTGATCATTATGTATGTCCTTCTTTGTCTCTTGTAATAGTCTTTATTTTAAAGTCTATTTTGTCTGATATGAGAATTGCTACTCCAGTTTCCTTTTGATGTCCATTTGCATGGAATATCTTTTTCCATCCCCCTCACTTTCAGTCTGTATGTGTCCCTAGGTCTGAAAGTGGTTCTCTTGTATATAGGATGTATATGGGTCTTGTTTTTGTATCCATTCAGCCGGTCTCTGTCTTTTGATTGGAGCATTTAATCCATTTACATTTAATCCATTTACATTTAAGGTAATTATCGATACGTATGTTCCTATGACCGTTTTCTTAATTGTTTTGGGTTTCTTATCGTAGGTCTTTTCCTTCTCTTGTGTTTCCTGCCCAGAGAAGTCCCTTTAGCATTTGTTGTAAAGCTGGTTTGGTGTTGCTGAATTCTCTCAGCTTTTGCTTGTCTGTAAAGTTTTTAATTTCTCCATTGAATCTGAATGAGATCCTTGCTGAGTAGAGTAATCTTGGTTGTAGGTTTTTCCCTTTCATCACTTTAAATATGTCCTGCCACTCCCTTCTGGCTTGCAAAGTTTCTGCTGAAAGATCAGCTGTTAACCTTATGGGGATTCCCTTGTGTGTTATTTGTTGTTTTTCCCTTGCTGCTTTTAATATTTTTCTTTGTATTTAATTTTTGATAGTTTGATTAATATGTGTCTTGGCATGTTTCTCCTTCAATTTATCCTGTATGGGACTCTCTGTGCTTCCTGGACTTGATTGACTATTTCCTTTCCCACATTAGGGAAGTTTTCAACTATAATCTCTTCAAATATTTTCTCAGACCCTTTCTTTTTCTCTTCTTCTTCTGGGACCCCTTTAATTTGAATGTTTGTGCGTTTAATGTTGTTCCAGAGGTCTCTGAGACTGTCCTCAATTCTTTTCATTTTTTTTTTCTTTATTCTGCTCTGCAGCAGTTATTTCCACTATCTTACATTCCAGGCCACTTATCCATTCTTCTGCCTCTGTTATTCTTCTATTGATTCCTTCTAGAATATTTTTAATTTCATGTATTGTGTTGTTCATCATTGTTTGTTTGCACTTTAGTTCTTCTAGGTCCTTGTTAAACATTTCTTGCATTTTCTCCATCCTATTTCCAAGATTTTGGATCATTTTTACTATCGTTACTCTGAATTCTTTTACAAGTAGACTGCCTATTTCCTCTTCATTTGTTTGGTCTGGTGGGTTTTTACCTTGCTCCTTTATCTGCTGTGTATTTCTCTGTCTTCTCATTTTGCTTAACTTACTGTGTTTGGGGTTTCCTTTTTGCAGGCTGCAGGTTCTTAGTTCCCGTTGTTTTTGGTGTCTGTCCCCAGTGGCTAAGGTTGGTTTAGTGGGTTGTATAGGTTTCCTGGCAGAGGGGACTGGTGCCTGTGTTCTGGCGGATGAGGCTGGATCTTGTCTTTCTGGTATGCAGGACTGTTTCCTGTGGTGTGTTTTGGGGTGTCTGTGAACTTATTATGATTTAAAGCAGCCTCTCTGCTAAAAGGTGGGGTTGTTTTCCTGTCTTGCTACTTGTTTGGCATAGGGTGCCCAGCACTGGAGCTTGCTGGTCGTTGAGTGGATCTGGGTCTTAGTGTTGAGACAGAGATCTCTGGGAGGGCTCTCACCAATTGATATTACATGGGGCCACGATGCCTGTGGTGTTCCTATATCCTGAAATCAGCTCTCCCAACTCAGACGCTCAGGCCTGACACCTGGCCAGAGCATCAAGACCCTGTCAGCCACATGGCTTTTGGGAAGTCTGAGGTCTTTTGCCAGCATTCTGTAGATTTTCTGTAGGAGTTGTTCCACGTGTAGATGTATTTTTGATGAATGTGTGAGGAGGAAGGTGATCTCCAAGTCTTACTCCTCCGCCATCTTGAAGGTCCTCCTAAAGGGTATTTTTTAAAGTTTAGTTTAAATATAGCAAAGATGCCCTGTGTGATTTCATTACCAGTATTATTCAGCCAATGCCTTCTTCATAAACAGAAGTAAAATTCAACCTAGTCCTTGCTGAATTTTCATAAATTCTTATTTACTGGGATTCAAAATAATGAGGCCTCATTGCACATTTCTGAAGAAAGATTTTCAAATACTTTAATTTTTCCTTCCTATGTTTATTTCTTAATCTCATGCTTTGGCACACCATGTGCCCTCAACTCCCACTGAAGCAGAGAGCACCTTGAAAACCCACACAAAAATGTAAATCTGAGAAATAAATATGTGTGGTTGGTTTAAAAAGAGTAAGAATTAACATTTAAAGCAATGGTAATTTACTGTGGGCTGTAATTTTGAGCTCCTATGCTGAAATTGCTCATTTGGAAATTACCAAGTGCTTGGGTCTCATTTGTGATCTTCTTCCTGCATACACCCAGGACACAGAGGAGTCATAATGACTGGCTGAGTCACTGCTGCCATCTCCCCAAAGCGTGTTCTCCAAATGTCAATACCATTTTCTATGGTGCAGTGAAGAAGATTCCCAACCATAACCTGCTTAAAGTACAGGGTGAGCCTGAGGTGGCATAGAACCTGGAAAGTGTTCAGAGGGCAGCACAATCATCCTCCATTCTCTACTCCTCCAGTAGGCAAATTATTAGGCCACAGATCATTTTGGTCTTGGAAAGCATCCACATTACCCACTCCCATTAGTCATTACCTAAATACAAATGGAAAACAATTTAAATTTAATGGGGCAAAAGGAGCTGCTTTTATCCCAATAAAATGATGTCTATACCTGATGAAATTATACTTGGATTATGAATTCATACCAGAAGCAAAAATACAGACATGATATAATATTAGAGACATGAATACCCTAAAAGACCAGTACATACAAAATCCTTGTGCTCTTCTGTGGTTCATACAGATATACTGTTCTTTCCAACTTCTCAAACCCTGACTCCAAAAAGGTTACCCAAAACTCAAGCATCAGATCTTTTCTCTTTCCTATGCAGCACAGATCCAGAGTGTTAGTAATTAATAGCTGTCTGATATAAATTAACTAAAAAGGAACCAAGAATCTCTAATCAAATGAATTGAGAAAGGGGAAGAACTTAGGAAGACTTAATATGATTGAACTTTTTCATAATACTGTGAACAAAGAAACAGTATGATACCTTTGTTATAGACTGTTTTTGTCAGGTTTTCTGAGAGTTATGTTGCTTGGGAGACATAATTTACCTTGTTGGAGAGTCATATCCATGTAAGGTTAAGTCATATTATAATCAGGTTCTATCTCTACTAAAGCTATTTCTAATTCTGAAGATTGTTGTTGTGGAAGATGAAAGAAATGAGCTTCAACCGCAATAGGACAGATTGTGGCCAGAAATAAGAAAGAAGCTACTGGCATTCATTCCATAAATATTTTGATAATGCCCGTCAATAAAAACAATTAGGTACTATAATTCAGTTGTGATTGCTTAAGTACAGGCTTGATAAACACCTAGCCCGGTGCCCACAAGTTGATGAATCGTCTTTCCTTTCAATCAGGATAGAGATGCCAACTGTCTGGAAGGTTAAGGCTGAGGTTATGAGTAAGCCTGCTGTCCACAGTGGATAAGGTCCAAGGGGACCCAATAGACTGCGCATAAAAACTCAGTAGAACATTTAGTAACTATGGAAACATTTTTAAAAGAAAAAATAATCAATGTAGCTGTTTTCCCTTCGTTCAGGATTTTCCATCCTCCAAGCGATTATGGAAGCAGCAGTGCAAAACAACTGGCAAGTGACAGCAAGGTCTGTGGGAAACATAAAGGACGTCCAAGAATTCAGGCGCATCATTGAAGAAATGGACAGGAGGCAGGAAAAGCGATACTTGATTGACTGCGAAGTTGAAAGGATTAACACAATTTTGGAACAGGTACGTTTAAGATTTATTCCACGCCCAGCCAACCTGTTAAATCATCAACCTGAGGCAGTTCCCATATCTGCTAATAAATATTAAGTAGCCAACAGACTAAACTTGCCAACAGTTTTGATGGTCTCTCTAATCCTCTTTTCCTCCCCAATGGCTGCAGAAAAGGAGAGAGAGAAATAAAAGAAAATCTAAGCTGTTGAAAATTGCATACCATGATTAATCTGGTAGTCTCTGCAATTTAATGCTACTTATCAGATAAACACACGCTTTCACACCTCTGTTTCATAGATAGCTGACTATTTCAAAGTAATCTCCTTCCTTTCAACACCTTCCTCCCAGCAAGGAACAGACAAGGGATTAGGCAGGGCAGAAGGGTAGGGGTTTTGTTTCAGGGGCCTAGTTGCAAAGTATCAGAGCAGTATTCACTAGGTTTGAATTTGTGGATATTATTGAAGAATACCCCTCTGGTTTGAAACAGAGAGCAAGAGAGAATGAATGAGAATATGTATATATATAATTGCAGATCATTTTTATAAAGTAAGATGGCATATGAGAAAAAAAATTTATGGTTTTCAAAATGTGAAAAAAGTGAAAAAGCATCAGACTGGGGAAAAATACAATTCAATGGAACAAAATATATTCATTATTAATCTTGGATATTTACATTTAAGACTGAAACATATTAGAAGAGTTGTTTTACCCTAAGCCAGATGGATATTCTGTTTGGAGTAAAGAGTCAAATAGAAATGTGGTGAAAGTTTATTATTTTCCTTAGAAGTCTCAGTTCGCCAGTTCATAACAAAGTGCCTATGCTGCCATAAACAAAACTGTAAGGGAAACATTTCCATTCTAATTCGATCCCAGTGTACCTAGGGGCCAAAACAGCTTCAGAGATTGAAATTATAGTGAGCAGCCATTGCTTGGGAGAGCTGTTTTATAGCAAATTAAATATTAACAATTTGTCAGATATGCTCCCATAAGAAGAGAATGCAAAAAAAAAAAAATCCAGCAGTAAGAAAAGGGAAGGGAGGGGATGGGAGAGAAGAAGAACAAGGAAGGAAGGAAGGAAGGGGGAGGGAGGGAGGGAGGAAAGAAGGAAGGAAGGAAAGAAAGAAGGAAGGAAGGAAGGAAGGAAGGAAGCACTGACTCTGCATCACAGAGATACAAAGCTGTCCCCATCTCTAGTGAACCAACCTCACAAAAAATCTAGAGCACTAGCCTGGCTAAATCAAATTTCCCAACTAACATTCTCTTAAGCTCCCCAAATGATACACCCCCTCCCTTCCAAAAGAAAAAAAAAACCTGCCTTTGATTTTCTTAGATCTTGAAAGTGAAGAATTAGGTCAGTGATGTTGGTGTATGTACTACATGCCCTCTAAAATTTCATACCAAAATAGCCTCTTAGTGGGTGACCTACTTAATAGCCTAAAGCAGAGGAACATCCTCCATGTCATACTTTGTTTTCCTTCTTTGGTGCTAGTGACTTAGGCTTCTTGAATAGTGTACATTCTGATAAGTCTTTGGGGTTTTAGAGGACCCTTTTACTGGAGTCTGGGATTTTTCAGCATAACGTAGTAGAAAAAGCAGTGGGTAGAGCTGTGAATTCGATATAGCTGTGGGATCTTGGGCACTTAAAATATCTATGCCTCAGTTGTGTCATCTACATAATGGGCAATAAAATTTGCTCTTCCTCACATGATTGGTATAATTGCTTTAAAAAGCATAAAATGCTATAGAAAAAAATTATTATTACTAAACATTTTCAGGAAAACTAAACTAACATTATTCGAAAACTCCGTCCTTTTTTAAAAAAAAAAAAACATTTTTATTGGAGTATAATTGCTTTACAATGGTGTGTTAGTTTCTGCTTTATAACAAAGTGAATCAGTTATACATATACATATGTTCCCATATCTCTTCCCTCTTCTGTGTCCCTCCCTCCAACCCTCCCTATCCCACCCCTCTAGGTGGTCACAAACCACCTAGCTGATCTCCCTGTGCTATGCAGCTGCTTCCCACTAGCTAACTATTTTACGTTTGATAGTATATATATGTCCTTTCCACTCTCTTGCTTTGTCCCAGCTTACCCTTCCCCCTCCCCATATCCTCAAGTCTATTCTCTAGTAGGTCTGTGTCTTTATTCCCATCTTGCCCCTATGTTCTTCATGACCTTTTTTTTTTTGATTCCATATATATGTGTTGGCATACGGTATTTGTTTTTCTCTTTCTGACTTACTTCACTCTGTATGACAGACTCTAGGTCCATCCACCTCACTACAAATAACTCAATTTCTTTTCTTTTTATGGCCGAATAATATTCCATTGTATATATGTCCCACATCTTCTTTATCCATTCATCTGTTGATGAACACTTAGGTTGCTTCCATGTCCTGGCTATTGTAAATAGAGCTGCAATGAATATTTTGGTATAAGACTCGTTTTGAATTATGGTTTCCTCAGGGTATATGCCCAGTAATGGGATTGCTGGGTCATACGGTAGTTCTATTTTTAGTTTTCTAAGGAACCTCCAGGCTGTTCTCCATAGTGGCTGTATCAGTTTACACTCCCACCAACAGTGCAAGAGAGTTCCCTTCTCTCCACACCCTCTCCAGCATTTATTGTTTGTAGATATTTTGATGATGGCCATTCTGACTCGTGTGAGATGATACCTCATTGTAGTTTTGATTTGCATTTCTCTAATGATTAGTGATGTTGAGCGTCCTTTCATGTGTTTGTTGGCAACCTGTATATCTTCTTTGGAGAAATGTCTATTGAGGTCTTCTGCCCATTTTTGGATTGGGTTGTTTGTTTTTTTAGAGCTGCTTGTATATTTTGGAGATTAATCCTTTGTCAGTTGTTTTGCTTGAAAATATTTTCTGCCATTCTGAGGGTTGTCTTTTCATCTTGTTTATGGTTTCCTTTGCTGTGCAAAAGCTTTTAATTTTCATTAGGTCCTATTTGTTCATTTTTGCTTTTATTTCCATTTCTATAGAAGGTGAGTCAAAAAGGATCTGACTGTGATTTATATCATAGGGTGTTCTGCCTATGTTTTCTTCTAAGAGTTTTATAGTGTCTGGCCTTACATTTAGGTCTTTAATCAATTTTGAGTTTGTGTACCATGTTAGGGAGTGTCTAATTTCATTCTTTTACATGTAGCTGTCCAGTTTTCCCAGCACCACTTATTGAAGAGGCTGTCTTTTGTCCACTGTATATTCCTGCCTCCTTTATCAAAGATAAGGTGACCATATGTGCATGGGTTTATCTCTGGGCTTTCTATCCTGTTCCATTGATCTCTATTTCTGTTTTTGTGCCAGTACCATACTGTCTTGATTACTGTAGCTTTGTAGTATTCAGTGAAGTCAGGGAGCCTGATTCCTCCAGCTCTGTTTTTCTTTCTTAAGATTGCTTTAAGCTTTAAGCAGCTCTCTTAATCCCCTCCCATCGCACACCAGGAAACAAAGTGGGAAGAAGAAGTCTCTTGCCTCTTCAGCTGGTCCAGACTTTTCCCCCGACTCCCTCCTGGCTAACCGTGGTGCACTAACCCCCTGCAGGCTGTGTTCACGCCGCCAACCCCAGTCCTCTCCCTGCAATCCTAAGGAAGCCCAAGCCTCAGCTCCCAGGCCCGCCCGCCCCGGCGGGTGAGCAGACAAGCCTCTTGGCCTGGTGAGTGCTGGTCAGCACTGATCCTCTGTGTGGAAATCTCTCCATTCTGCCCTCCGCACCCCTGTTGCTGTGCTTTCCTCCACAGCCCCGAATCTTACCCCTTCCGCCACCCTGAATCTTACCCCCTCCGCCACCCACAGTCTCCACCCGTGAAGGAGCTTCCTAGTATGTGGAAACCGTTCCTCCTTCACAGCTCCCTCCCACTGGTGCAGGTCCCGTCCCTATTCTTTTGTCTCTGTTTATTCTTTTTTCTTTTGCCCTACCCAGGTACATGGGGAGTTTCTTGCCTTTTGGGAGGTCTGAGGTCTTCTGCCAGCGTTCAGTAGGTGTTCTATAGGAGTTGTTCCACGTGTAGATGTATTTCTGGTGTATCTGTGGGGAGGAAGGTGATCTCCACGTCTTACTCTTCCGCCATCTTGAAGCTAACTCCCTGTCCTCTCTTTTAATGTCTCACTATCTTCCTTTCTTCCGTATGCACATTCACAGCATCTCTCATAATACTTTCTATACAATTTTTCAGGGAACATTGTTCAAAGAAAACTTTTAACAACATTCAAGTAAGGCTAGAGAGTTACTTTCACTTATTCTTTCCCCTCTTTCAAAAAATTGTCATAAAACTATCTAGTCATGATTACTTTCTTCACCATTTAAGGAATTTCTACTAGGCCATTAAGTACTGTGAGGTAGGAATCATGTTTGTCTTGTTCAGTATTGTATATTCAGTGTTCAGTAGAGTACCTGGCACACCGTGTTGGATGGAAAGATGGATGGGTGGATGAATGGATAGATGGATGATTATTGAACAAGCACATTTCAGTAAGTTCTACTGTGATTTTGCTGTGCTTCCATCAAGAGGCAAAATGGTGCCTACCGCCACATGATGTGATTATTAAAGTACACATTTTCTCAAAGGTTTAAGATGGTAGCTCTGTGCTCAAGCTTGTTCTGATATCATGAATTTGCCAAAATTTATTTCTTTATATAAAAATAGATTTCTCACTAAATGAATTATTAAAAGCAACAAATTCAACATAATATTTCTTTAGAGTAAACTTTTTTTAAATAAATTGACTACTAAGGTACAGAGATGCCCACTTTTTCTTATTGGTTCCCAACCATTCTTGACAAACATCATGATTCACTATACAGATTCTAGTTAGAAAGATAACATTTACAACTCAAATAGTATCAAGTCCTCCCCAGAAATGCTCCCATCCTCCAAAGGTATTTTCAACTTTGAGTTTATTTTCATGGAAGGAAAATTCTATAGTCTCCCATAAAATGATACTTCATGCCACTATTTGAGGTAGAAGAACCTATTACACCACTACAACCCTATTCCCTATAGATGAGATTTTGGCATAAAGTAAATTCATATTGTATTCTATATCTAATGGTGTTAATGCAAATACCTCAATATGGTACAATTTTTCAAATATAAGCAGTTTTCAATATATTACTATATAGCATAACCTCCCCATTTCATGATTTAAGTTCTAATTTTCCCTATGAATGTTCAAACACTTATGGGGTAAATCAAATTATTCCAATGTTTCTTTCCAAAGCTTTTTTTAAAATCTCTTTCAACTCTTCAGACCACAGCAGGAAAAAAAAAAGATTCAATTAGGTGCTATTCTGTCTTTAATATTTCTCCTTAACAGTTAATCTATGAGGAAAGTATTCCAAACTTATAGCTGTAAGAATTAACACACAAAAGGGCAGAGCTAGAGACATTTGAAACCATGAAGGGTTGTCAGAACTCATAGAGAATATTTAGAAACTGCAGATCTTGAATCCAAGAATTAAGAGCCCTTTCCATAGGATGATTTGGGTGTCCTGGGAAGAATGAACCATTGACCTGACCTGATACAGCATTCCTATTACTGTGTTGTACTCATGAGGCCCTCCCCACTGGTGGACAGCTGCCCTACTTCAGTGACCAACCTAAACATTCACTTTTGAAAAAGTTGCCTCTTATAGAGTTATCTACCCATGACTGAAAAGATCCTCCATCCCAGTGGTGTGTCCACCTGTGGACTGCTTTTGAAGGTCTGGCCCCATAAAATGAATGTCTCTGTTGGATGTTTAATATTTATCTGCATGGATTCTGTCACTTACTAGCTGTGTGACCTAGAGCCAGTTACTTAACTCTCTGAGCCTCCATTTCCTGGTTGTAAAATGGAAATGATAACTGTACCTCAATGAGTTAATATATGCAAAGCATTCAGAAAAGTTCCTGACACATAGTGTTTACATCGTGCTTTGATGCTAAACAAAGGGTTTTCACATAGATTATTTCATTTGAGCCTCACTATGGGAGGCAGGCAGGGCAGATGTGTTTATCCTAAATTTACATATGATAAATTGATGCTTAGAGACATTTACATGATTTGTCCAAATGTGGCTCTCTGCCCAATCCTAGTAAGTGGCAGAGCAAAGACGAAACTCAAGTCTTCTGACTCCTAGTCCAGTGCTCTTACGCCTGTACTAAACCATTTTCCTTAATTTTAAGTCATTTATTAAATATTTAGCCAATACCAAACCCTAGATTAGGCCCGTTCACCAGGTTACATCTTAGGACAATTGAAAAGCGATTGGACAAGATCCTGAGAAGCTCAGTAAAAAATGATAAAAGCATTAGAAAATAGGGCCTATGAGGAAAGGCTAAATGAGCTGGGGTTGTTTAGCCTGGCGAAAGAGAGCCAAGAGGCAGTTTAATCACTATCCTCAAGTATAAAGAGTTATCATAAAGAGAGCACTGACCAACCATTCTGCAGGCCTAAGGACAGTACCAGAGCAAATGAGCTTAACTAGACTAGGGAGAGAGTCAGCATCAGAAAGTACTCATTACAGGAGAGAGGAAACTGGAGGAAAGTAAAATCTCACCAGCTAGGGACGAAATGAGAGAGTGGCATGGACATATATACTCTACCGAATGTAAAATAGATAGCTAGTGGGAAGCAGCCGCATAGCACAGGGAGATCAACTCGGTGGTTTGCGACCACCTAGAGGGGTGGCATAGGGAGGGGGTAGGGAGATGCAAGAGGGAGGAGATATGGGGATAAATGTATACATATAGCCGATTCACTTTGTTATACAGCAGAAACTAACACAACACTGTAAAGCAATTATACTCCAATAAAGATGTGAAAAAAAAATTCCACCAGCTAGGGCTATATGAATGTGAGGCCATTCTGAATTAGAATAGTCAGATCTAGAATAGTTTTAAGACTGTTTTCAGGAATATAC
This sequence comes from Mesoplodon densirostris, assembly GCF_025265405.1. Taxonomy (NCBI): domain Eukaryota; kingdom Metazoa; phylum Chordata; class Mammalia; order Artiodactyla; family Ziphiidae; genus Mesoplodon; species Mesoplodon densirostris. The sequence continues at coordinate 29,694,065 of NC_082681.1, read as the reverse complement.
AAGTATTCCAAATTAATCCTCTGTGTTGTTAAATAAATATCCTTATAGAAGACTTATTTTATCAAATAGATAACAATATTTCCTAATTGCCTATTCATTGGATATCTTTTCCCTGTTTTTTTTTTGGCCTCACCATGCAGCATGTGGGATCTTAGTTTCCCCGCCAGGGCCAGGGATTGAACCCGTGAACCCCACCCTCACCCCCACACCTGCAGTGGAAGCACAGTGTCTTAACCGCTGGACCACCAGGGAAGTCCCCCCCTTCGGTCTTTACCATGTTTTTATTTTTTCCATAGATAATTCAAAGGTAAATCTCAGCATAGCCCCTGCTTGAATTATAGCATATGCAAACTTAATGGAGTCCAAACCAATATGTTTCAATGTGCTGTGCAGAAAAAATATAGAAAGTCTGATTTCCCCTATAAATATTTCAAGCTAAAATCACCTCCTCATGGAAAGTAGTGCTTCTTAAGGACAGAATCCTGAAGCAGGTCAATCTCTTAGGTTCCTTTCATTTGACCTTGACTGTCACTTCAAAAACAGTCATTTTAAGAAATGAAACATCCACGTTAGTAAGTCAAGTTTCTAAAGATAACAGTTTAAACAAGATGAACAGTATTAGGGGTCCTTGTAAAGTATGAGGCTATAACACAAAGGACATACTGCTCACTCCAAAATACGTCTAGCACTTTTGGTCACTTACAGCACTGTTGCCAATGGCTAGACCTCAGTCAAGTGAAATAAAAACGTTAGAGGCTTATGTCCTCTCCTTGCTTCACCCTCCACTCAGCACATACTGGTACTGTCCAGTTCCTCTCCCCTGTTTGCTCCCACTCTGTCTCAGCCCTTACTCTCAATGATCCTTGTTTGAGGGTTTGAGGGTATCATCTTCTCTTCTTGGAACACTGTGTGGTATGGTTGAATAAACACAAACTTGGGAATCAAACAGACGTGACTTCAAATCCTAGCTCCCTCACCTCCCTGTTGCATGACATTGAGGAAAGTGACAATTTTTTTGAGGCTCAATTTTCTCATCTTAAAAGACTATTCCACTACCTTCCCTTCATGGGATCCTCATGAATTGGGAGGATCAAACAAGGTAACATGGGGAGAGCACCTAGCACGGTGCTTGGCACCCAGTAGGCACTTAATAACTGGTAACCATAGCTATTTGCTCATGAGTGGTAGGTGTTTGTGCTTATGAAGATGAGTTATTTAGGGACTGTTGTTCAAGAACAGTGTCCTCATGGATCTTCCAAGATATCAGCTCAGTCTAAGGTCTTATCATGAGAACAGAGTCTAAGACTTGAGCTATGCTGAGTTCTCACTAATATGTTTAGCATGCTAGACAACCTGGTTTTTCTCCAGTGTAATATTGCGTAAGACACATTGATTGATAAGCCCAAGGACTATCTGAGAATTAACTAGATTTTTCAGCATCACTTAAAATAATTAAAGACACTACAGCCTTGAGCTACATATGACAACTGGGCATTTTTAATAACAAGTATATATTAAGTGCTTACAATGTTCCAGATACTATTTTAATCAATGTGGGCGAATATGTGCCCATTTCTGTATCTCATGTGAGTTAATCCTCATATTAGCCCTAAATGGCAGATGGGAATATTATCTCCATTTAACAGATGGAGGAATTGAGACTTAGAGGTCAAACGGCTAATAATTGGTGGAGCTAGAGTTTGAACCCAGGGAATCTGGCTCCAAATGCTGTTAATCACTACACTAATCAGCCCTGCATCTGACAGAGGTTTTCAATCGGAATAGATTCAACCACAGGTTATAAGAGATAAGCATCCTGATGAAGCCTGGAGCAGCAGCTTTGTTTACAACAAGCATTGTTAAACAACAAGAATTTCACAGATGTTTTCTCCACTTGACAAGGATCCATATTCCATTAACACACGGAATTGAAAATGTGCCCCTTAAACATACCCAGGTTCATTTACTTGTGGCTCCAAAACAATCTCACTATGCAATGGGCTCCACAAGAGTAGGAGTAAATTGTGAGGGGTGCTTTCTCAGAGTGATATGTAAGTACAACTAGAATTTCCATCTGCGGGCATTCATTCTCAGATAAAGAACCACAATCTTCATTATTTTACCAAAAACTGCCCTAGGGGTTGCGCATTTCCTCCTTCCCTTACTAGGGAATAACTTGAACGTAACTGGCAAAGTCCAGAAGGTACAACTCCCCTTCCCTCCATTAACTCCTGGAAAAGCAAGCATAAAATAAGACCGGTTCTGGAAAAGCATAAATGCCCATAGGATAAATATTTGGGGTGGGTGCTCAGCTTTTCTGGGCCACCAGACTTGAGCACCCAGTATCACCCTTAAACCCAGGTGATAAGGACAGCTGCCTTGAGTTCCATGCTTTAGAGGACCCCTGATATCATAAACACTGGAACGCAAAGACATTTTTTTCTTTTTGGTCTTCAGAGTTTTTGAAAGGTTAGTAGCTGGCTGAACATCATGGGGAGAAAGGAAAAGGACACATAAGCCAAACTGGGCTCCCAGATCAGAGCAAAAAGGCACATGGGGTCAAGGGCAGGGGCAGTGAAGGAGAAAATGACAACTCATGTCATAGGAAACCAGAGAAAAAATGGCTAATTTTGTTTAAAATTGGCCTCCCCAAATCACGCTAAGTGAAGGGGTTTGGCAGATAAGTTTTTCCAGATAACTGCACTCCCTCCCTGTATACTACTTGAATGATACAGTTTTGGCAGACAAGTTTTTCCAGATAACTGCACTCCCTCCCTGTATACTACTTGAATGATACAGTTTTGGCAGACATGTAGAATTGCTCGGCAACTCCAAGTCAGAAAAGTGAGACGTTGGGATTGGGGAACTTACTGTCCTTGGCTTCTTGGAGAACTTGACAGGTCCACCCCATCCTGGTTTCAGGTAGAACCAGTGTCCACCCAGGAGTTCTGAGCCGTGGGCCCAGCTTCCACCCCACCCTGCCCTACCCTGCCCCAACAGGGTGTATGAGATAGAGAATCTCATGTGTGTGTCCTCAAGAAAATGAACCTCAAGAACTGAGAGACTGATTTCCCGTAAGTGCCTAAATTACAGACCTCCAAGCCTTATCTCCCGACAGAGAACATCCGACAAGGATCTCCTACCATCCTCAAGCCAGTGAACTTACTGCCTGTGCTCTGGTTGGACAAGTTCCCCTCTTGTGTCCCCTCTTTGTGCCCCTTGCCCATAAATGCAGCCCACCCCAAACCCTCAAAGGAGTCCTCTGTAGCTTGCTACAGTTTGTACTTCCTGAACTGCAGTTTCTCTACTATTTCCAAAGAAACTCAATTTCTGGTAGTTTGAGCTTAACTCAGTTTATCTCTTTAGTTAGGCTGACAGGTGGATACACAGACCAGGCCAAGGCATATCTTGCTTTTGGACTTTGTAACATTTAGGCATATGGTATGCAGTCCTCCATTTGTACTCTTGCTGTGGGCCCCAAAAATGTTAGGGGTGAGCCTGCTCCTGTCTCTCTCATGGCCTAAAAACATAAATGCCCCCGTCAAAATGTCCCATTTGTTCCTGGAGAGTAGGTTTTTCTGAATAGTCTCATTCAGTGTGAATGTAGCTCTTCCAATCACCTATCGTGATATTTGCCTGGTGAGGCAGGGTTGAGGAGGGTGCTTCTGCGCAGTAATGGAATCTCTGACTAGCTTAAATGCTAGGGAAAGTTAATCAAGTATCTGGTAGAACCGGGATAGAGAGTGAACCGGGAGATTTTTACCCTACTTCTCTCTCTCGGGGGTGGGTACAAGCTACTCCAGAGAATCTTCCTGATGCTCTTGCATTTTTTGCTTTATTCCATAGATATTCCCTTTCACCCTATCCAAAGTCAAAAAAAGAAGATGGACATGGTTAGGGGACATGGTTAGGATAAATTAGAGGTCTGAAGGGGCAGCGACAGAGAAGTTACTCACATTTCTCCTCCTCCTTTCTGTGCCCAGTGCCACAACCCACCATATGTCTGCTCAGATCCTTTTCAACACTAGAGGTTGTCTAAGAAAGATTCTCTATACTTAGCATTCCAAAGTTCTTCTAGAGACCTGCTTTCAGAGGCATGGTTAGAAGCTGAGACTTAAACACTTTTCCACCACCACGTAGTAGTGGTTCTATAACTCACACTTAGGTCTATGTCCTCCATGATATTCACATTATATGGTGGGCTGCATACTAGATAGGAGACAGTACAGCTACACTGGAGACCCCCTGAACCAAGGCAGGATGCCATTTATTTACCAGCCTGTGCCTACAGGTGGACTGAAGGAGATGTCTTTCAGAATCTTCAAAAGACAAACATAGGTAAGGGATTTGACGGGTGTTACTTACCTGGATTTCAAAGGGCAATCTGAGGCCATACCCACATGATAGAGAAACAAGATGCCATACAGAATAGGACCTCTTGGAGTGGATAAAATTGCCTAGCTACCTAAGAAATCACTGAATAATCATGAAAGAGGCAACTCACGAAAAAGAAGGAAGGCAAAGGTATCAGATCTCTAGAACAGGTATTATAATTTACAAGGAAAATTTCCCAGACAAGGGCCAGTCAACTGTTCTGAGATTAACATCACACAAGGGCTTATATTCAGATTACTATACTGGGCGCTATTAGGAGAAACAAAATATCTCGTTCTTTCTTTCCTTCTTAAAATTTGTAATAGCCCCTAGCAAGGTGAATCAAGTTAGAGAACAACACCTCACCAAATGTAAAATAATATAATAAAGTCTAGGTACATATATGCTGTAGAATAAAAGGAATTAGAAAAGCCTGCAGCTTATTTTTGTATATGAGTAAACTAATCATAAAATCATAAAATGTGAGGTCAAAGGCTTTCTAAGACCTATGCCTCTCCATCTTCTTCTCCCAGGCACATGTTAAGGCCCATATATAAAAAAAGAGATCCCATTCCTCTTTGCTTTCCCTGCTCCCCAGTCTCCTAATGGGCATGCTTCCAGACATAGTTGAATACATAGCCAATCATACCCACTGGCCTTCCTTCATCTCTTACTGTATGTTACTAGATGTACCATTTCCTTCCGCACCTCCAGCCATTACAGGTTTCTCTCTATAAATTTGTTGCCTCATTCATCCCTTTCAGGGACCCTTTTTCTTACCTCACCAATCACGGTGTCCAGTGGTCTCTATTTCTCACCCTAATGACGTGGTGATTTAATCCTATTACTTAACATATCTCAGACTACCCTAATAAACATTTTGAAGCAAAAATGCACCCCACAATTGCAGAACAGTGTCCCAAAAAAAGCAAAGCCTATGGTTGGATTTCTTAAAGATGCTCACTGCAGATGTGGTTTCTCTGAAGTCCAGCCTACCATTCTCCAGACCCTAAGTGAGTAGGACCCTGTACTTGCAGTAAAAACCTTCAACATGTTAGGTGATTTTAACACTCACTGGCAGCCTTAAATAAACTTGTTCCCTAAAATGCAAAGATATTTATCCTAAGAGTTAGTAGCAGACGTCAGTATTCTATATTTAGAGATTTTAATCTCTGGCTTATTAAAAAGGACGGTCTGATTCTCTGGTCATACTTCACACTAGACTGGCTTCCTGAATATTTAGAAGCAAATCCCCTCTGGGAAAATAAAGAGAAAAAAATCATTCAAGATGGTTACTTTGAAACAGCAAGACTCTTGTTTATTTCAGATGCTAGACACTTTGGTCTCAAAAAGGAAATGCTCCTGTTCAACCAACAGTTCCCTCCCCTTCTCCCATTTTTAAAAATTGTGATACCTCATTATTTGCTTATTTCCTATGTGGTTTGGAGGTTTTAATTTAAAAAATAAATGCAAATTCAAATAAATGTTCATTAGGGAACCTCACAAGAGTCCTTGGGATGACTGAAAACATCCTGGAGTTTTATAAAGCAGAGTACGGAAGTCTTGAGGCAGGAGACCTAGGTGCTAGCCCCAAGCTGTATGACTTCAAAAAGTCACCCTATCGCTCTGTGCCTCCATTTCCTAAACTGCAAAAATGAATGTGTTGAATATGATGGTCCCTTCCCATTCCAACAAGCTATGATTCCCAGCACTGTGAAAAACAAGGTAAGAAATTCAATTCACGAACTACTGATTGAGTCCTGACCCATTTTACCATACCCAGTGCTAGATATGGTGGGAGGGGGAAAGGACAGGTCTTCCATGCTACAGTAGTAGGGGTGATAAGGCAACGTAATAATTCTGGAAGGCAGAGTATGATAAGTATCTAAAAATGTGTGAATCAACTTTCCTGCTTCCTCAGATTTCCAGGCTAGTGACCATCACTGAATGTTTCTTTGCTGACTGAGAATCTTGCTCGGATGCCCTGTGCACACAGAAAAGTATAGTAGATTGCAGCAAAGATTTATTAAATCAAAAGACCTTCTCTCCCACCCATTAACACCAATATTTTAAGACCAAGGCTGGTACCTTATTCTAAAATTATAAAAATATGAACCAATTCAAATGGAAAAAAATATATAAATACCCTCCTTTGTTTTGAGTTAATCCCATCACTTAGATCAAGTGAGACCTCAGATCCATTCTTTAAAAAAATAGAAAGAAAGGAAACATTAACCATAGATAACTATTTTATCCCTCCACAGGCAATGAATATGTTTTCAATTGGCATGGGAGGAAAACACCCTGACACCTGTTCCTCTGTATGGCTGACACTGTGAGTGTCCCAGTTAAGCCTTTGCAGGCACCGAGAGGTTGACAAGGTCCTGTGGGTTAGAGTTACTGGCTTGTAAACATTAATGAATTTTTTAGAATCATCATCCAGCTTTATTAGGAAACTTTCCCAGATTAAGAGCAACAAAAATATAGCAATTAGAAGGTTCATCACACAGCTGCCTGATTACAGGACTCTTGTCCTAGATTCTAACAGATGCTGTAACAAACAGTTTCATAAGGGCTGCGAGAACCACAGTTTACAACAGAAACACAAAAGCTACTGTGCCACAGGACCCTTATATTTTAAATAATTTAGACCTCTAGACTCCCTTACAGAGAGACACCAAGCCGATGCAAAATAAGTGCGGTAACAAAAAATAAAACAAAATGTGCAGACTCAAGTTCTTTACTGCACTAACACTGAAGGGCAAAGGCCATTGACTGATCCATGCCAAGGTCTGAACTTTGATGAGACTGAGGGTGGGAAAGAGCCCTTGATCAGTTTGATGCCATTGTTACCAACCACTCACCTGGATCTTTTAGTCAAATCAATCCCACCCTTGTTGGGGCAGCTTTCTTTCTGTCCAGATTTGACAGGGTCAAACTTGTCTCTGCCCAAAGGTTATAACAAATTGACAAGTGAGGGGCACAATTCAATGGGCCAGGGTCAGGGCTTGGGGAGACTGGTGGCAATTAATGTCATGTCACTAGAGGTAGAGCTAAAGTGGAAGGGATTAGTAGTCAGACACCACTATTCTCTCTCCAACCTTTTGAAAAATATATATAACTACCAAGCAGCCTTCCAGATGTACACATACAGCCAACACCCTACTCTGAAAAAGAATAGTAATTGACAAATATCTTCTGAAGTCATCTAGCACTATAGGCCAAAGACCAGAAAGGCGGCTGAGTTCTATCTCAAGATCCCTGGGTGACCTTGCAACCGCCAAGTCACCTTTCGTCATCCTAGCCATAAAACAGAAAAAGCCTTCCCTGCCTTACCAGAATGACATTAAGATGAATCAGACAATTTCTCTAAGGTATTTGAAGATTCCCTGGAGAGAATCCCTGGCAAGTCCACAAATATCAAGCATTATAATTAGAGTCACTGCACCTCATTTCTTAAGGAGGAGAAAATGAACAAAGAAAGGAACGTGTGGTCACTGAGTCTGAAAACTCAAAGAGCACTTAAGCTCCTTCTATCATCTGAGGCAGGTCTCAAGAGAGGGAGACTGACGTGGTGGAGTAAGAGAAGAGTTTGGTGGTTAGGACATGCTCCCCAGATATTTGGAGTCTTCATATTGTCTTTGACGGTGTGCTGTTACTTTTCTATGATCTTCTAAAGGTTTGGATTTGTGAGTGCTACCAAGAGGGTGGCAAGTGCTTTGATTATGGTTTTGTGGGCCAAACAGGACTGTCCTACCATAGTGGGGTTAACTGGTCATAAACAAGGGTACTGTATTCAAACTTCTGTGCTTTAACTTAAATTGTTTCCATGCTTTTCATTGTCCCAACAGTGGAATTTTTTTTTTTTTTTGCAGTACACGGGCCTCCCACTGTTGCGGCTTCTCCAGTTGCGGAGCACAGGCTCCGGACGCGCAGGCTCAGTAGCCATGGCTCACGGGCCCAGCCGCTCTGCGGCATGCGGGATCTTCCCAGACCGGGGCATGAACCCGTGTCCCCTGCATCAGCAGGCTGACTCCCAACCACTGCGCCACCAGGGAAGCCCCTCAACAGTGGAAATTTTGGCTCTAGTTATAACTGGATCATTATTGAGGACAGGGGCAGGAAGGGTGCAGTCTCTTTCAGAGCTCAGCATTGGCAGAAAGTGTGCCCACCCATCTTAAGAATGGGGACATAGAAAAGGGAAAACTGGGTGAACTGATTTGAAACAATGTTATCTAAAACACACACACACACACACACACACACACACACACACACATACTTGCAGAGGTAAATAAGAGGGCAGAACCGAATGGAGTGAAATCTCAGTAATACTCGGTCTTAGATTAAGAAATGAGGATCCAGGGACCCTGAAGCAATGGACTAGGCAGTCTAAGAAGGTACTATAGAAAGCTTCTTAATGGCGATTCTTAAGTGCCTTTCCATCATTACTATCTCTTCAGCAGCTCTGAGAGCCCTTTTCACTTCTCTTGACCTATTTCAAACTACTGCTTGTGCTTAACTTGAGAACCTCCTATTCAATAAATTGCTTCTCCTTCCTCTTCCCTGGCCAATATAAAATCAATTGTTGCTTGACAGACTGCTTTGTTGCCATTATCTCAAAGGCACAAAGGAAAGAAACACATCTTATTTGTACATACATTAACTTAATTTCAGTCTCACCCACTCAAGCACAGGGACAATCCTTCAAACTCTGACCCTGGCCCATTTGCTACTTGGTGTCCATGGCAACCACCACCAGCTGCTCAGAGAGAGTTGCAAGGAGTGGCGGGAAAGTGCATCTCCCAACAGAGCCATTAACTCTTCTACATTAGCTCCCTTGGTAACAGGTAGCAGAAGACCCATCCCTGAATCCTCAGGCATTTGCTTTCATTAGGGAGGGGTAATGTTGTTCATGTTCCTCCCCAGAAGAGTTAGGGGCTGTTTCTCACACCCAACCTGTTGAAGCTAAAGCACCAATTATGAAATGTTGAAACCAAGTAGGAGGGCACATTTTGCCCGAGACAACTTCCCAGTAGTATTCTTCCCCAGTGACTCGGTACACTGCAGCCTCCACCACAACATCTTGCTTGCTGAATTACAGGCAGTGACCTCAACACCCCAAAAAACAATACATGTGAAATCCTAGCCACTTCCTTTTATGGTCCCTACCACTCAGTGACCTACAACTCATTCTCTTCACTTTCTTAACTCATGTCAAGAATGCATGCATGATAATCTCACCATCAAACTGTATTTTTAAAGAGAAAGAGCAATGTTAGTAATGGTCCAGGTACTGGAGGATTTAGGAGCCAAGAGAAAATGGTACGGTTTCTCCACATGTAGAGAAAGCTGCTCAGTCTTCAAACAGTTTTCATGAGTTCCATATTACTGGCTTTGCTCAGAGAGCTTAGCTGAAAAGTTGTCAGATGGAGATGAATTTCCCTTTACCATACCCCAGAGGAAGATGGGGACGGTTTCATTTGCAATCTCATTGCAGCAGAACCCAACACATCTAACAAAGACTTTTTTGCATAAAGGGGACTAGTACAGACTCGATTCTTTGTGGAAACTGGAAAGGACCCGTTACTCAAATGTCCTCTTCATAGAATCTACATAAATAAGAATAATATTTGAAGTGGCAGAAACAAGTGAATAGTTTTATCTTCTCAACTGCATGAAAAAAGGAAACAGAAGGCTCTTATGCACAATCCTTTCCAGTAGAACTGCTGAAATGTAAAGAGACTGTTTTAAGCTGTCCTTGAAAGTAAGACATTCCTATCCATGCTGTCTGTGTCTGTTTTCCTGGGTAAGAGCTAGTAATAAGTTTAAAGAAAAAGTGAAAAACAAATAAGACATTGTTGCAGCCCTCAAGGAGCTCGTGGGTTAGTAGGGAAGCAGGCAAGTAAACAGATGATCAGGTCTAAGTGCAATGACAGAGAGGAACAGAGATCCTAATGGGAATGCACAAGAAACATGCCTGACTCGGAGATCAGGGAGGCTTTCTCCTGATGATTTGTTGAACTGAGTCTTCAAGGGCCAATAGTTCACCTGGTTTGGTGGAAATTTATATTTGCGTAGGTATGACAAGCTCACTTGTCAGAGTGAATGCTAATAAGCAGTGCCAATTAGGAAACTGAGAATAACTCAGACGTCATAAAGCAGAATCATTGAAACTTGATACCAATAAGAAGATAGGCTATATTGACCAGAACACGACTCTACCTTTCATCATGACTTTTGATCCTCGAGAAACAGAATTTTTTCCACTAGGAAATACAGTAACTTGATATCTGATACGAGTAGGTTCTGCTTAGGGATTAAACTATCCCATCATTTTACAATGAAGAAACTGAGGTGCTGAGAGAGGGACTAATACATAGTGGCCATACAAGTAGTGAGTGAAAAAACACAGATTTAAACCCAGATCTGATTCCAATGTCCATCTTCCTTGTGCCACACCACCCAAGACTATGCCAATACAGGGACCAAATAGATATCTACATATGGGTTCCCCTGAAAAGGGCACCTGCCTTCTCACCCCCATCCCACTTCCCACCCAACTGCCTGGAATTAGTGTTTAGCTTATGAGTCTGGTAAGAAAACATACTAAACCAGAAAGATAACATTTGAAGTTAATATAAATTCTCATCCTTTTTCCTTGTATTTGGAGTCTTCTTCTTTCTCATCATCCACAAACATTGACTGAACACCTGCCTACAGGGCACCGTGCTGAATGATGTACATACTAATGAGTTTAAACTGGGGCCCCGCCCTCAAGGACTTACTGGGATGGCCGGACACATGCCTAGTTTGGGTAAATACTTAGTAGTCTGAGGGAAGGATGAGAGGTAGAAACAATACAGGAATTCACAGGAGGGAGTGATCACCAGAGAACCAAACTAGAATATAGGCTTCATGAGGGCAGGGTGCTTTGTGTTTTGTTCACTGCCATATCCCCAGCACCTAAAACAGTTTGGAACCTAGTAAGTGCTCAATAAATATTTGTAGAATTAAATAAATAGCTTCTTGACATTTTCCAGGGGGAGAAAAGTCCGGACATTTATCACTTGGAGAATAATTCCCAGTCCTGTGTGCACTGCATATTGCAGCTTTTACTCATGGTGCACCACACAAACTCCCGAGGGAGACTTGTAGAAACGACTGCTCAGCCTATGGCTTAAACCTTTGCAAAAGCCTTGCAAAGCTGTGCCCTCTGCAGCTCCCTACCATGGATGGGTGTTCCCCAGCGATGAAGGGTAGGTAATGTGGAACCAGGGTTTTTTGTTTGTTTATTTGTTCATTATGACCTCAAGCTCTTTTCAGCAAAAGGCACAGCCCTTTGATAGCAATGCAATTCTGGGAGACATGACTCCATTATTTGCTTGGCTCATCTAACTAGGCAGAACACAGATTCTGATTCCAAAGCAAGCTCCTTTAACGAGTTTTGGTTAGGCTTAAATTGATAAACAGTTGCGATTACTGTCAGTAGGTATAGGTTGTAAATCTCTGTCTTAGATGCTTACATTCCATTAAGGGGGACTCAAGCGGGCATCACAATACAATTCCCTTTAAAACGTGGAATCCAGAAAGAAAAGCAGCTTCAAAAGCAGTCATTTGTGCATCCCCAAATGGTCAAGTTCTTGGTCTTCCAAGGCTTTGTATTGGGTTATGATTTTGTCACTTATTTATCTTTATCATTGTACAAATTCTTATTACCTTTGGCTTCCAGAGCTTGGGAAGATATGTGTATGTATCAGATGTATCAGAACAGTGAAGGGAAACCAAGCATTCACATAAAAAAATAAGAGAAGATAAAGCCATCCTGCTCTCACCGTGACTTACACTAACCTCGTGGTACCACAGTGCTGTGCCAGCATGTAATTTCAAGTCAAAGATGTATATTAACATGAATGGAGAAGGATCCGATTTTGTAATAAAAAAGAAATGCTAAATGTGTGTGCCCTCTGACTTTTTCCAAAAGCACACAAAGCTGAAATCATTTTCAGCTCTGTGGGCACACCTCCTAAGAAATTAGAACATCACGTACCACCACACAGATACGGTGCTGAACGTACTGCCCGCTGTGATCCTTTCACCTCTCAAGGGGTGCGGTTCAGAAGGTACTGGGTTTATGGCAGAGTAGAAGGAAAAAATAAAAAGAGAAACACACCTAGAGTAGTATTATACTCTAAAATCAAAAGTCTCTGACTATGAAACTTTCCTGGATTAAAGCAATACAGGGCTTCCCTGGTGGCACAGTGGTTGAGAGTCCACCTGCAGATGCAGGGGACACGGGTTCGTGTCCCGGCCCGGGAAGATCCCACATGCCGCGGAGCGGCTGGGCCCGTGAGCCATGGCCTCTGGGCCTGCACGTCCGGAGCCTGTGCTCCGCAACGGGAGAGGCCACAACAGTGAGAGGCCCGTGTACCGCAAAAAAAAGAAAGAAAGAAAAAAAAGAATAAATACAGCCTTGTAGAGCTTTATATTTTTTTTTCAAAGCAGTTTTGCAAAGTATCTCCTTCCATCCTCTGAGGTTGGTAGGGTTAATAGTGTTTTCTCCATTACATAGATGAGAAACAGACACATATGAAGGTTAAATAACTTGCCTGAGATCACATCGTTAAGAGAGCTGAATTCTAGTTCTTGTTCCCAAAACAGTTACACCCATTTTACGTCTAGAAGGACGCATTTGGAAAGCAGCAATGGAAGTCTTGCTATACCATAGTAACTATGCCCTAACCCAGTCAGCTCCCCTGCTTTTGAAAGATATGGCAAATAACATTTACTTGGTGCTTGGGCATTTCTCTTTCCCCCTTCCTCACTCTGTTTCCTGAAAGAACAATTAAGATCCGTCTGGGACTAATTATAGCGATTCTTGAATTTGAACTTGCAGCCATTACCCAATTGAGGTCACTTATTTTAAATTAACTTGCCTGGTCAGAACACAGTTTGGTTATCTTCAGAGCCCAGTGCAGGGAGGCACCAGCTCACTCAGACTTTTAATTAACTAGCTAAATAACCTGCACTGTGACAAACTGCCTATGATTTGATGGAGTCATTCATTTGCATTAAGACAAGGATCAAAATGCATTGTCAGAGCTTCAGGGACTGAGTCTTAGAAACCTTCACACAGTCTCTTGTTCAAGGCTGTGAGCCTCTTCCCTTTGGTTCCCTCTAATTATTTTTCCTGTGCTTTTGTTCTGATTATCCAACATTTATCACAAGTGCAGCTTGTGACTAAACAATGACAACTCATGTCGTATGCTGATAGGGAATCGAAAATGGGAGTCATAATCATATGAACCAAGCCCAAGGCTTTGAGAAATACTTAGGGGAAACCGAAGGGGAATTTCCCAGGATGCTCCACAATAAAGGAGAATTTCCAAAGATTGAGGCTATAACTGCTCCGTACTTAGGTAATAATACATAACAAAAGTAGGTACTCAGTCTTTATTGAATCCATGGTGGGAGCTGATCATTCCACAGAAACAATGATAGTTCTTATGATTCGTAATTATCATTATAGCCGCTAACACTTAGCGACTGGGCTTGGAGGCAGACATATGATTTTGACTCCAGGCTCCATCACGTTCTGCCTGTAAGGCCTCAGGCAAGTTACCCAACTTCTCTGTGCTTCAATTTCCTAACATGAAAGATGAAATTAATTGTAGTGCCTAACTTGCAGGGTTGTGTAAGGATTCGATGAAATAAAGCATGTACAAAAATCACTTTACACAGTGCCTTGTACACAGTAAGTGCTCAATAAATGTTAGCTTATGTTTGTCTTCTGTCCCACCACCAGGCCTTTGTCCAGGGCATCTTCCCACCTGGGATCCTCCTTCCCTTCTCTCTGCCAAAAACAGTTCCCCTGCATCATTCAAAATCTAGTCTAAAAGACATCTTCCTCTCCAGGGCGGAAGCCTTCCTTGCATCTGAGTTTGTTCAATGCCCATCCCCACAGTACATTTTTCTAGATTTTATATTATTTTAAATGGCACCTTCAGTCTACTGCCTCATAAGCAATGTGGACTTTTCTTCAGGGTGTACTGAAGCCTTCCGTGTTAGAAACATTTATTAAGCACCACCTTGGTGCCATACACTGGGGCTGTGTGCTGTGGGGAAAAAGATGAGTAAAGAGAGAGAGGGGTGGAAGAAAGGGAAGGAATATTGGTTGAATCCCCTAATATCATGGGCATTCTGCTGGGAATTCTGCATTTAGGCCTTAAAATAACCTCAAGAAATAGCTGCCATTATGATCCCTACTTTATAGATGTGGAAAGTGAGCATCAGCGAGGGAAAATGACTTGTCCAAGGTCACTCAGCTACAAAGAGGAAGAACTAGGTCGGTTCTAGGTCGGTCTGACTCTAGAGGCCACTCCCACCACCATCATGTTTTACTACCTACCTCATTTTTTTTTATCAATTGCAGTGACGCATATCAAAGCAATATGTAAATGATAAAGTACAATATATGTGACATAAAGTCACTGCAGTTATAGCAGATGCTGTTGGTGCCCTACCCATGTTTGGCACTAGCCTTTTTCATGCGTGCCAATGGCATCCTATTGTAAGCACATGCGATTCTCCACTTGAAGACTTTCTCTCAGCCTGAGAGTCAGACAAGTCAGAAGTGTTGGGGAGGAATTAATCCTCCTGACAGAAGCTACCAGCCAGTGGTGAACAGGAATTGAAAGACTCAGACTTCAGCTTCCTGGCCTTTCAGGTGGGTGTGCGGCACACCACTCCCAGAGGTGCTCAGAGCCACCCTGCTCATTCATGCACCTGCGCTGGCTTCTTTCCCTTTGCTGTCCCATGTCCTCATTCCCCTACCAGCGCATCCTGGAATCAACTCCCAATTAAACCACTGGCCCTCAAATCTCTGTCTCAGGGTTTACCAAGAAATTCCTCCTTTGGCACCTTTCCCAGGAGTCTGGGTGGGTGTTCTCAGGCTGCCCCCTCCCTGCCCATGGCTTCCCATGGGAGGTCCCCAAGGGAGCACCCCCATAAGCTCAATATCTCCCTTCCTACCCCCTTTCATGAGAATCCATCATTGACAGTCTTGCTGTTAGCTTTTCAAAGTGCATTTATTATCATATGGAAAGGCAGTTCTTTGAGTTCAGTGTGCATCAGAATCACCTGAGTGTTAAAATGCAGACTCCGTGGCCCTAACCCAGACTTTGTGAATCAGAATCTCTAGAGAGGGGTACCCAGGTGCTTGCATCTTCACAGATTCTCCAGCTGATCCACTTTGAGAAATACTGTCCTAAGACATTCCCGAGGTTGAGCTACCAAGGAATTTGAATCGTGTTCCTCAGTGTTCTCTCTACAGCCAAGGCCTCTGTGGATTCAAGTGAGAAAGCCTGGAATAGCTATGCCTCCTTGCTCCTGAAATGAAGCGTAGATGAGCCAAGTCCAGTTGTTACTGTCAGAGTGGGGCGGCCCGAGACTCCTGAGCAATGGTGTATAATGCAGAGGAGAGATCCATCCTCCTGACCCTGCCAAACTTCTGCTCTCACGCCTCTCACCACCCAGCCCCAGCCCCTGTTCTCTCCTGTGGTAGAAACACTGTGATGACTACACGTGAAAAGTTAGGTTATGGCCTGTGCTCCTTTGTCTCTGGGCAGAACAATCCCCTACCTCCCCACACACATCTTCTTCAGAGCCACAGTTCCTGTGTGGTTTGAATTCATGGTTTTGATCAATGATGCAGGCAGGAGAGGAAGGGGCGGTGGAGGGTAGCAATGTGAGTTACTTTGTTGTTGGTTAACCCCCAGTTCAGCTTATCCCCCTGAACTCCAAGTGCAAACCTCAGCTCCTTTCCTGTACCTCCAACCCAGTGCTATCCTAACCAGTGGCCTCAATACCCCTCTGCAGCAAGCTCTGATACCTCTCCAAATCCCTCACCCCATAGCGGCAGGAAACTACTTCTCTACATTTTAGAAGTGAAGACATAAAATCAGGGAAGGCTTCATCGAAGAGGCTGCATATAAGCTGGGCCTTGAAGGATAGATGTGATTGCCGCAGGGGAGGATAGAGGGAGGGAGCACTGCAATAGGAATAAGGCAGGGAAAACCTAACTAATATAGGTAGGATAAGCATCAGGCACTGTGTTAAGAGCTTTAGATACATTATTTCATTTATTCCTCACTGCAAGTCTGTAAAGTAGGTGCTAATGATAGACCTATTTTACAAATGAGGACATTGAAAGAGAGAGTTTAAGTTAACTGTCCAAAGTCACACAGCTATAAAAGGGCAAAGTAGGGACCCAAACCCAGGTAGTCTAGCCTATACTCTTGACCACCTTACTTCGCTGCCTCTCAACTACTATGTTCCCTGTTTTACAGATGGAAAACTGACACTGAGAGTTTAAGTAACTTGCCTAAGTTTACGTAGCTTGTAATCGGCAAAGCTGGGATGCATTGGCCTTAGCAGATCGCCTTTTATTTACTGTATAACCATTTATATCCCTTCTAACTTAGTTTTTCCAGTGAATCATTTCAGTCACAATTTCTTATAGAGCCAGCCCTGGCTTACCATCACAACAAATGCCTATAGTTGGTCCAAATAAAAATCTTCCCTCTAGTGTGTAAGCACTGTGGAACAACAAGGCTCTCCTGAAATCAAGAGAAATAGCCCTCTGAAATACATCTCTCTTTGTTTTCAAAATAGCATTCTCTTTAAGTCACCTGTTTGTCAGGCTCCCACTTATAAAAACCACAGGAAAAAAATTCTTTAGGTCTTTAGTTGGAGACAAAGTACTTTCTATCTCTAACAGGTTATGAGTTAATCATTCTCTCCTCAGTCTGCTGTACATATTTCTGTTCTCACACTTCTCCTGCTGGGTTATAGTTGTCTGTTAACTTGGCAGTCTTTCCTACCCTAATGGTGAGATCCTCCAGGCTAGGGACCAGGTTTTGGTGACCTCTGTCTCCCCTGTGTCTGGCCCCAGGATTGGTACAGAGCAGGCATTCAACAAATGTTCACTGAAAGAAGAAATGAATGGAATGTGGTTAAGAAAAACAACACTTCCATCCACTAGGGACTTCAGTCTATATTCCTTCTGAATCCAGTGGTATGCAGGTAAACTGGCTCTCAAGGTGAGGGGAGAAAGCCCTGATTTGTAGTGTTGGCTGATTTCTGTGGTGTATATACTTCCACCATGGCTGACTTCAAGCTACCAGTGGTTTATCATGTCAGTGTGATCACAAAGGTGGATGAGCTATCAGATGAAGAAGAGAATGGAAGTTCAAATAGCCAGAGTGAAAGACCAAACCAAACATTTGTGAATTAGGAGAATTCTGTGTTTTACCTCCCAGAAACTAAGCCTCTATCATTTGTCGTCCATTTTCAAATTGAGATAAACTTAAATGACATGGCTCCCAGAAGAGAGAGAAACCTGCCAAGTAAGCAACTATCCTGAAAACCAAAGGCCTGAGAAACACACTGGGTTTCTGAGAGATATTTACTTTTACTTGAAAATAAAAACACATTCACTTGCTTCCTTCAGCCAACAGAAAATTTCACAGATTAGGGTGTCAAATGTTGGAAGCATCGCACAGACAGAAAGTACATTCACAGAGGCAAAATCAGGGAGTTCTAAGGAGAACATCTCATTCGACACATCCCCACACCATGTTTCTTCCTCTCCCCTCCTGACTTGAAGGCCTCAACATCCTGGGCTGAACCTGGGTCGCTAAAACTCTACCCAACCGTCCATGGTTCAGTTTTGCACACAGCAACGGAGCTAGTAAGTAAATGGCAGGATTTGAATCCAGAACCATCTGACTTCAATGTTCACGGCTCTTTCTAGTACATCACCTTTAATAAATACCTATTTGTTCTAAGCTTTAAGGGTGATTCAGATCACATCTATAAAGAGTTTTAGACTCTTACAAGTTTCAATTCTATAAGGTGTCATTTCAGGTGAGATACTAGAGTTGTTGATCCTGATAAATATCTAAAGATGGGAAAGTGTGACTCTTGGGCCAATGAAGAAGTCCCGCGTTATCCCACCCATCCCCTAGTGGTTGTGGCTGGAAAAGACACATGTTGGAGTGACTATTCAGCCTTATGCCAGATGTTGCCTTTCCTTTTTCTTTTTTTTTAAATACAAATAATGAGTCTAGTGGCACTGCCAAGCCTTCTACTTACCACCCATACAGTCCTTCAAGTAGATCTTGAAATTCAGGATTATAGTGCTTTGGGCCCAAACAATTTTGTAAGATCTACAGAGAGAAGAAAAAAGATACAACTTAATATTTAGAATAAAGTTGTAAATATTAAAACAAAAGTTGCTATAAGTGTGAACATAAAATAGGTGACAGTAAATTTCATAAAAGTATGCATAAAGAACACTGTTATTTAAAATGTATTGTTTAAAATAAATTATTGCTGATTTGGGGGGATAGCCAACGCAAAATGCAGAGACTACAAAAGTCATACATATGGCTATGTTGAAGAGAAACTAATGTTCTTTTTGCTGTATTATTCTAGGTTGAATACTAGTTAAAATCACCCCTACCTCGCCTCCCAGAAAAAACATCTAGAGTTATTTCCAAATAAAAATAGGGTGCTGTGAAAGATCTTCTAGATGAGATACTCCAAGAAAAGACACAGTGTTTGGAAATGCATCACATTACAGGAAGTTAGCTGATGGAAAGTTCCAGATGTTTTAAGTATTTATTATTGGCCCTATGACCAAGGACTCCAGCTGATCAAAGCTGCTGGGCTTCCTAGGTGGGGCAGTACATGGAAATTGCCTTAGGAAAGGCTTTGTAAGTTTCCACATCTGTCATTTGTACGCAGTCCCAGGCATTATCTGCTACCTCCCAAACTGCCCATCATTTTGCTCCCTTACAAGACTCGTGAACCTTTGAAAGTAGACAGGGATACTCTTAAGATTTGAACCATAAGGCAAATTAACCGTATTTTATCTGGACAGGAAGACATGATCTTTATTCTCTTCCCTAAAGACACGACTGCGTTCAGGCAATATTACCCACCACTCCTGATGGTACACCAGAGGATTTTCAGTGACATCTGGATGAATAGATTCTATTTTCACACAGTTGTATTTATTTTCTTGTATGTAGTTTCATGGATATTATTGCTTTGGACACTGCTAACTTTAAGTAAATGAGTAGCTATAAAGATAAATATTAAGAAAATAATAGTATTGTGGTATGTGGATAGATCACAAATTGTTAAGGAAGTTTGTAAGGAAATGAAATTCGAGAAATGATGTTTAAGGGCTAATACAATGAGGTGTTCCCACCAAGATTAACATGCATTGAAATGGTCCCTTATTTCTACGAGCAGGAATAATCTGTTGCTCCTTTAACTTACTTGTGGCCATTTACTGCCTCTTATTTGTATATTCTCTTTGCCTCTCCCACTGTTTACATCTTCAGCATATTCCATTTGCCTTAGTGAATGCAATATTGAAGTCTGGGAAGTGAGACTTCCCAAAGACATGTTTCTTTGGTGAAATCCTTGTCCTCTAATCTTCACATCGTAGCATTTTATTTGATGATTTTACATTTGATAAAATAGATTTTATTTTCTATTCAGTTGCCTTCTCTCTGCATAAGCTTCCCCTGAAGAGAGTATACACAGTGATGAGATTTCTCGGTTATACTCCCATTTTCCTTCTTTATGAAAAGCTCCAGCCTTTTGTTTTCCATCTGTACCACCCCCACTATTGGGCTGACTTTGGGTGACTGGCTCTTCTCGGCCTCACTAATCCAGCACATTTATTCAAGTCAGATGACTGCAATATGAAGCACTGTCATTCGGTTAGAAAGCGTGTGTGTGAAGATTGAGATGATCAGAAAAATAATTCTAAAGGAATGGACTTCTGATATATGTTTACTAAGACTAAAGCAATTTAGTAGCTCGGGTTTTTCATTCAAGAAAATGAACGGCTTTTATCATATCTGATGGAAGACTTCTTTGGGGAAGTCTGGCATATTCTGAGGCTGATTTCTGTAGCTTACCACCATTTAACCCCCAACACAGCTGAAATCAGATAGGTTGCCATAGGACAGCAGTATCTTTTTGTAACTGAGGAAGTAGAAAAGGGAAGGGGGCGCTGAAGAAATGTCTTCTCTTTGAACACACACCAAAAAATGTGGTCTAATAGCTTTTTCTTAAAGAGAAAATACCTATATAACAGGTAAATCTGGTGAATTAAAACCAGAAACCTCCCTCATTTCTGCCCCCCCCCCAGCCCTCCACATGTTCTCAGGGTACCTAAATCAAAGAGAAACAGATTAAGGTGAATGGCAAGGAATGTTCTGTACTCAAAGCAAGATCAATCTTTATACATAGATCCTTTTTTGGCACCGATGTAGAAAATCCAAACATGGAGATACTTAGGTCTGCAAATAACCTAATCTGCATACCAGATGGATCCAAGGGAAAAAACATAGACACTTTTCCACACACATATTTTTTTTAAATATGAGCATAGAAAAACAGATGCTTTTGCTCCCAAAGGGTCTGTGGGCCTCTCTCGAGTAGTCTTATGGAGCAATTTAACTTCAGATTTCTAAAATTATGAAAATGTCTAGATTAAGCATTAAATTGGAAGAGAAAGGGCCTCTAGAAAACCAGCTGAACATCTTCTGAATTATTATTATTTTTTTACATCTTTACTGGAGTATAACTGCTTTACAATGGTGTGTTAGTTTCTGCTTTATAACAAAGTGAATCAGTTATACATATACATATGTCCCCATATCTCCTCCCTCTTGCGTCTCCCTCCCACCCTCCCTATCCCACCCCTCTAGGTGGTCACAAAGCACTGAGCTGATCTCCCTGTGCTATGTGGCTATTTCCCACTAGCTATCTATTTTACGTTTGGTAGTGTATATATGTCCATGCCACTCTCTCACTTTGTCACAGATTACCCTTCCCCGTCCCCATATCCTCAAGTCCATTCTCTAGTAGGTCTGCATCTTTATTCCCATCTTACCCTTAGGTACTTCATGACATTTTTTTTCTTATATTCCATATATATGTGTTAGCATATGGTATTTGCCTTTCTCTTTCTGACTTACTTCACTCTGTATGACAGACTCTAGGTCCATCCACCTCATTACAAATAACTCAATTTGGTTTCTTTTTATGGCTAATATTCCCTTGTATATATGTGCCACATCTACTTTATCCATTCATCCGATGATGGACACTTAGGTTGCTTCCATGTCCTGGCTATTGTAAATAGAGCTGCAATGAACACTGTGGTACATGACTCTTTTTGAATTATGGTTTTCTCAGGGTATATGCCCAGTAGTGGGATTGCTGGGTCGTATCGTAGTTCTATTTGTAGTTTTTTAAGGAACCTCCATACTGTTCTCCATAGTGGCTGTACCAACTCACATTCCCACCAGCAGTTTTAATTCTCAGTGATACCCAGCCCCCAGTTTCACAGAGAAGTGGATGGGGGAGTCAATAAAGGGAGGTCTCCCCCAAATGGGTAGACTAGGATTCACTGACTTCTTCAACAAATAATTTAATGCTCTGCCACCTGCATGGTTCAGTGAATGAAACTACTGCTTAAGTTTCAGTGAATGAGGATTGTGGCATTATTTCTTTCAGGTCCTATTTGTGGGCATAAAAATAAATCTCCTTAAAACAATGAATTTTATCTACATTTCACACATATTCTCTCATTGCATTTATCATATCTACCATTGTATCAAGCTATCCATCTTCTCCAACAAATCTTACAAAGGCACAGTGAACACACAACATGGATCCGGGAACTTGATATTTCCTCCTTAAATTTCACAGTAGACGGTAAAACGGCTTTTATACTTGAAGTTCTGAAACTAGTTCAGAAAGAGCGATTATAATTACTGTAAAAGCAAAGTTGAATATTCTCTTGGTTACCAAAGTCATTAAAGAACTGAGGGCACAATTTATGCCTTGTTCATCTGTAACAGATGGAAAGAAAAAAGATTTAAGACTAACTGAACAAGAACTGCTCCCATTGACTAGTTCCTTTGTGCACCATATTACGCACAAGCCTCCCATCCCACCCCTACTCCCATAAGCCCTGCACCAAAAATTCAAAGAAAGGAAAGATCAGGAGCAAAACATGACACTTTTGGCAGTGAGGCCTCACTTACCTCACATCAGTAGGATCATTGCTGCCCTACGTGAGTAACATTTCAAGATCATTGAAATGTACTCTCTTAAGTATCGGGAATTTGAGCATTTCTGATGGAAACCTTCCCTCAGATGTATTATAATTTCCCTAGGTTTTTCAGCAGAAATTACTGAATGCAATAAGCCATACCCTGATGAGTCAGGCACTCAGGATGAACATCCATGATTATACTGTGCCATAGTACAATGTTGTCTGCTTTTTGGGGGGACTCATCCTTCCCCTTTAAGTCAGTTTGTCACTTCCTCTGCTGCTAATGCACCTCTTTCTAATACCACCACCCCCCTCCATACACACCCCTTCTAATTTGTAGCTTTTCACTTACTGTGAACTAGAAAACCAAAATTGGTAAGAACTGTATGTTAAGTAAGAGTTAAGAAGGCACTGAAAGTAAGGATGAGGAAATAATTACGGCTTTTAACGCAACAGCTTTGTGACACCTAAAGGTTCCTATCTTTAGATAACTTTCCCACCTCTTCCAGTTTAAACTAAATTTTGAAAGGGTAGTGCTGTGAGAGAACTACCTTCAAATAAGTGAGTTTGTTTTGCACAGACCATCTGGGCATGGATTAAAGCAGATATTCTAATAGCTTCAAGTTTTTCTGAACCTGAAAAACACTATCTTAGTGAATGACCTCTCTCCACAGTTATTTAACCCCACATAATTACATAAGGCACATCCCAAACACTTTTGTAGATATTATTCAGTTTGATTCTGACAACAGTGCTGAGATAGGAAAGGCCAGGCTCATGGTCCCAGATTACAGGTAAGGAAATGGAGGCTGGAGAAAGTTGAGTGATTTGCCCACAATCGAACTGAGTACGTGACAAGCCTGGGCTCCTGGGTTCTCTTTCGGGGGTCGTCTAACACTTATGTTTTCTGTGGCTCTCTGTTGCCTTTCTTATGCTCAGAAGAACACTAAACGCTGCCTCTGGTGAGACAGACTTACTCTGTTTCCTTTGGGCTTGCTTCTTTATTTCTCTCCAAGCTCTGCCAGATGTCCTTAGAAATCTTGCTCATTTTTCTAACAGAACTCAAAACCCTCTGATTTTATTATGTTGAAGGTTCTCAGGGAATTAAAAATTCAACAAATGTATCGTCCCAACTTGCCATCAAAGTTAACAAACGTCACCAGGAAGGATGTTTCTCACAAGCGGACACTGAAGAATACATCCCAGCAGATACCTAACAGCTCATTTTGTGTCACAGTGGTGTGAGAAATCACCTCCTCAAGACATTCATTAACCTTTCATTTCCTCCGTAAATAATCAGTCAGATATGTGGCTCACATTTTAAATTAATCAAAAATAGTGCTCTCTCTCAGTACTTAAAATGAATTGAAATAAGCATGATATTTAAATATGTGGTTCCACACCTCTGGGCCAGCTTAAACCTCATCTCCTCCAGGGAGCCTTCCCTATCCATCCCAGCAGGCCTTAGACATCTCTTCTTCCTCTTCTCCAAGAACCTACAGTAATTCTTGTTATTTGACATTTAGCACATATTAAGAAACCATGTAATGTACTGCCAAGAGAGTGGGTTCTAGAGGTACACAGACCTAGGTTCTAATTCCAGCTTTAGCATTTCTTAGCTGTGTGGCCTTGGCTAAATTACTTAAATTCTCTTTGGTTGAGATTCCTCATCTGTAAAATAAAACTTATGATACTGAATCTGTTTAATTGTTCTAGGGATTAAATACAGCACCTAGCGCAGTGCCTGGCATATACTAGGAACTCAATTAAAGGCAACTGTTTTTAATATTATCATTATGACCTTTTATATATAGTTCTGGTTTGATATGTGTACATTGTTTTCTCAAACTGTTTTTAGACCCTTGACAGCTGTGTCCATAGAGGAATATATGATGAAGTTTAATGACCCCTTACTTGCACAGGTTCTTTCTGAGGCCTTATTCCAAATACTGTATTCATAATTTTGTATTATTTTTCTTAAAGAGGGCTCTTAAAGTGATATTAGCTTCAGGCGGTTGTGCCTCTGGTTGTGTCTTTAACCTCTATCATATCCCCCTCCTCACTCCCACTCCTGCATACAGTCAGTACTCAAAACAATGACATTTTATAAAATCTTCAATTAACCAGAATTTTTGCTGTACTTAACTATAAGGAAATAAGCTTATGTCAGGTATTTTGTGAAAACCTTTCAACTGCCAACCAATACATTTAGTTGGAAAATATTCAATCCACTTACATATTTTGAGATAATAAAAATGCGCTTTGTAAACTGTAAAGCTTAGCATTAATACAGTGCTACTCATGAAAATTATGATAAGAGTGATGACCCTAAGGCAGGGTTTCTCAATCTCGGCACTATTGACACTTTTGGCTGATAATTCTTTGTTGTGGGGACTGCCCCGTGCATTATAGGATATTTAGCAGCATCTCTGGCCTCTACTCACTAGATGCCAGTCACCCCTCCTAGATGTGACAATCAAGATTTCTCCAGGCATGGCCAAATATCCCTTAGGGGAAAAATCCCTTCCCTCAATACCTTAAGGCACATTCAGCACCAAAAGATGTACAGATGTTCACAAGTCTTTCATATTAAGGTAAGAAAAGAAAGGCAAGCATTTTAGAAAAGTTTTTTTTTCTCAACTGCTTCTGCTAGAAAAGTTTTCAATAAGCAAAAGCAACCTCGATTAACCTGAAAATCACATTAACCCCATTCCTTGAGTGTTCTATTCCCTAAGCATTCCAGATAAAGAAAGAAAAATGTACCATACATTCTATTTTCTAATTTGTATGCAAAGTTCAGCCCATTTTCCAGCTCAACAGCTAAGTACAGAAATCCAGTTCATGGGTGAAGGATCATCAGTTTCATCACTTTTGCCATCTATTTTAAGTGATAATGATGCCACTGACCTGGAAGTTTAAAGAGCTTTTTTCCCTTGCTGTTGACATTTTTAACTTTCATATTAGCAATTCTTCCTGTATCCTATGCCTGAAAGTAAAATGCAACAAAAAGAAATCTGGCCCAACTAACTATGATTTACTATATATAAACGACCTAACACTTTGTTGATTATTTAAAAGTAATTTGCTCTAGCCATCCCAATGACTGTGCAATTGAAAATGTCCTTGAATAAGCAATATTTCTTATTTTTTATTTCTGCAGGTTGTGATCCTGGGAAAGCATTCAAGAGGTTACCACTACATGCTTGCTAACCTGGTAAGAACAAGCAGAGTTTAAGTTTCCAGGGCATTATATTCTATTTAGTTTGTGTCGCCTGTAATTATCCCAAAAAGAAATACAAGAAGAACCTAATATGTTCTCTAGACACTTGGAGAAATGAGTCAGTAAATACTAAAACCTGAATGCAATAGCCTTGTTTTCAATTATGCTGTGTCTGTTTTAGCTGTGAAGCTTATATCCTCTTCTCATTGAAAAACTAATAATTTGATATGATTCTTCACTGATTATTCATAGATTTAATTTGGAGTTGAAATGTCAACCATTTTAATCAAGTTTAAAATGTAAAACAAGGGACAGGGGACACAAGAAACTGACTCTTTCCCCAATTAATCCAAGGCTATGTGCACATTAGTATTGGATTTGTCTTTCTAGAAACAGGCCACTACCAAATCTTTTCAAACCAGATGTGAGCAGTAGGTTTGAACATAGAATATTAAGTAATCCTGTCAAAGTGTATAGCCACCTTTCTACATATACCAAAACACAACTTGAATCTTTACCTTCAAACTCCCCATGCCTTTAAAATTTGTGACATTCTAGAAATTACTTTTTACTAAGGTTGGTTTATAGGTCTTCTTTCTCTAAAAGGACAATTGGTTTAGGAATTAACAAAGTGGCTTCTAAATCCGTAATATATGTTTGGCAGAGGTTCTGAATAATACTATCTCCCTGTAATGAAAGAGGAATGGTAAATTATCACTATGATACTAAGAATCTATTAAATTATTACATAACATGAGTCCTAGCCCCAATTTTATTTCATTAGCACAAGAGAATCATAATCATTATAGAGCTCTTAAACCAAAAGAATAGCAACAAAGGTGAAAGATTATCATAATTATATTCTTAGATTTCTTAAATCAAAGAAAAAAATCTTGTTTTAATAATGAATATTTTTAAATGAGAAAGGAAATGTTACTTAAACTTCCTTAAGAAGTGTGTGCACTCAAACACTTTATAAGATGAAGATTAGAGCTACTGCTTTGCAATGTGTGCATCTTCTCCAATAAATTGCTCAAAGTGGAGCGCTTCAGTCCATTGTAGGGATAAATGAATCAGCTCTTTTAGGAGAAGAAATCTTGATTCATAATTTACATCTGAGTACATCCAATTTGTTTTTAGACAACTGATAGGCTAAGGATGTTTGTTGACTCACTGGGGGTTAGACCAGGCTTTGGCAGGAAACATGGAGGTTATAGCAAGGTATCTGAGGCAGTTATTGATGGATTTTTACCATTTCTTTCTCACCCATAAGTATTTTTGCTCTCCTTCCCTCCTTCCTCTCTTCCTTCCTTCTTCCCTCTCCCTTCCTCTTCTCCTCTGCCTAGGGTTCACTCAGCACTTATGGTACATGAGACAACTTTAGGTAGTGCACACACGAACTTTTTTTTATTACAATGGTAAATGTATTTATTTACTATGTATTAGAAAAACTAGCACATCAAAACCCAAATTTTGTGGATGCTATTACTTCATACAGGGCTAGAGATTTAACAACAAATGAAATCATTATGTCAAATGTGTCAAGTAAACAATAGCATGTTGCTATAAACAGATACAGCAAAATCTGTTTGGGGTATATGCAGTTGTTGTGGTACATGCATGACTGAAGTTTGGGAAAGAGCACTGAACTAGGGGTCAGAGACTTTGGATTGTCCTACTGACTTTGCTACTCACTAGCTATGGGATGCTGGATAAGTCACCTCACCTTTGAGGACCTCAGTTTCCATACTGTAAAACTCAGATGGGAGTGGGGAGTTCTTGATGTATTGGTTGGATCCTTTAGAAGCAGATGCTGAGATATAAATAGAAGTGCAAGACATTTATTGGGAGTAATGCCTGTGAAAAATAAAAGGGAGAGGGACACAAGTAGAAAGGGAGCCCTTCAGACCACAATACAGGTCTGATATCAGCGAAGGAGGGGAAAAGGAAGGAAGTTTGAGGGATAGTTAGGGAGTTTGGGATTGACATGTACACACTGCTATATTTAAAATGGATAACCAACAAGGACCTACTGTATAGCACAGGGAACTCTGCTCAATATTTATGTAACAACCTAAATGGGAAAAGAATCTGAAAAAGAATAGATACATGTATGTATATAACTGAATCACTTTGCTGTACACCTGAAACTAACACAACGTTGTTAATCAACTACGCTCCGATATAAAATTAAAAGTTAAAAAAAAAAAGATCTTCAGACCATGGGATAGCACACCTGGGAGCTACAGTGCAACAACTCCATCTGGAGGAGCCCCACCCTGCCCCAAAATGGTGAGCCACTGTACCCCGACCTTGCTCAGCCATTGGCTGGCAGCTGCCTGGGAAGCACCCACCTCCCACTTGAGAGCTGGGGTAAATCCTGAAGGCACCTGAAGCTGGAGACTGTCGGCTAACTCACGTCCTGGAGGCAGGTTCAATGTTAAAAGATCTAAGCCTGAGCCGTGCACATCAATGGCTGTCTCAGTTGGCATAAGGTGACCAGATGATGTGTAAAGACCTTTCCCATTCTGGATTTCTAACTGGGCCTCTCTAATCCTACTGACAATCCTTCTGAACTCTGGTTTCAATTTTGAGACCCAGACCTGACAGAAGTGAAAGCATGTAGAGTGACAGAACTGCAAGAGAAAATCACTAGGACAAGGTTGGGGAAAAGAATGGTAAACTGGATGCCTAACACAGAACTCAGAATTATGAAACCTTGGAAAGATGCCTACTACAAGAATAAGCAAAGTCTGTTCCTTCAGAAAGAATGTAATATATAGTGTCATGTCAGTCTGGATAATGAAAACATGAATTCATTTACCGTGCTTTGAGCTGCCACCCCTTCTCTTCCTCTAGTGACCTTCTTTCCATTGGAACACAGCCATGTGTCTCCATAAGTCCCTATATCAAAGTCTCTGTATCAAATTGCATATGGGCAATACAGATAGGAACCATTACTAACCTCTGGTAAAATAATGAGCCACATTATTCCTTCTGTGGTTACCAGATTTTTTTAAGCAGCTAAAAATACCCCAAAGACCCATATACATATATACACACAGCAAACCAAAACTATTTAGAAGTCATTTAGATGATCAAAAATGGGTAAGTGGGGCTAAGAAGAAGTTTCCTTTCAAGATGAGCCAGCTGGATGAAAGCTGAGGACACATACACAAGGGAAGAAGTTCTCATCTGAATCTTGGTGTAACAACAGCACAGAACCACTGTCTTCTTCAACAGATGCAAAATCAAAAACACTCACACTGCCTACCTAAGCTTTCTGGAACCACCTGCACCAGAGCCCCAAGTGTCCCCTTTGCTACTAAGTCCCATCCATCTGGCAATGACTTCTATGTGCTTTTACATGGACCTTCCCTGGTAGCAATGCTAAAGTGACAAGACCTGGATATTCTGTAAATGCTTCAACAAAGACCTTTCATAGGTCAAGGTGTACATTTCAGAATGGACGACAAGCTGCAGAAAGTTCTAACTTGTTGAAATCCCTGGAAGAAACAAAAGATTTCATCGGGAGCACAGGCCAGAGATGTGATCTGGTCAGGCCAGAAGTGGACATGCCAATAATGAAAGAGTAAGTAAGTCTCTTACAAATTCTGTATCAGTCGGTGGTGTCATTTCTTTTTAGGGGTTGTTCCACAATTGATTGTTATTTCCTCTTCCAGAACTCTCCCTAAGGTGGTAATGTGTCTCTACTTTAGTAGCAGAGGTAACCAGCAGGTATACAATTTGTCAGTCAAGCAACCTCTCTTTCTTTCATGGTAAGGTCCTGGATCAGGATCCTTTCCACTGCATTTCCAGGCATGTTGTGTACTGTGATTTAATTGTTTCATATATGTCAATAATAGTGCGCATTGGGCTTCCCTGGTGGCGCAGTGGTTGAGAGTCCTCCTGCCGATGCAGGGGACACGGGTTCGTGCCCTGGTCTGGGAAGATCCCACATGCCGCGGAGTGGCTGGGCCTGTGAGCCATGGCCACTGAGCCTGCACGTCCGGAGCCTGTGCTCCGCAACGTGAGAGGCCACAACAGTGAGAGGCCCACGTACCGCAAAATAATAATAATAATAGTGTGCAGAACCCTAGACTAACCCTAGACATAATGAAGAAAAAAAGCACTAGACCAGGAGCTAGGAGATAGGTTCGAATCCCAAGAATTGATCTAACTAGCCTGTGACAAACCAAACCTCTCTGAACCTGTTTCTTAATCTGTAAAATGAAGAGACAGACCAGATCAGGGTTTCCCAAAGTGTGCTATTTGTACATAAGATGATTTTAGGTAGTATATGGCAAAACTTCTTAGACTGATTAGTTTTGAATTTATATTAAATGTGTATTCAAAAAAGATAACTCTCCCATCAATTCTATGAAGCTAAATTAGATATTTAGATTTAAAAATTTAGTCGATGTAAAGAAAATATATGAGGTAAAGACTAGTTCAGATGATCCACCCATGCGGCAAAAAAAACTGTAAAGGTGGTATATTAGAGGCTAAAATTTGAAAAACACTCCAAGGTGACTTCCAGCTCTACATTTCTTCCCTCGTGGAGGGTCAGTTTGGACCAGGGAAGGCCAGGAGTGAGAGTGTAGGCAAAGCAACTGGGTGAATATGGAGGACATAAGTGGGGGAGCACAACCAGAGCCCTGTTAGCCTTGGGATATTGTCAGAGAGCAGACTTCAAATCAGTCCAGGGGGGCAAAAGCCAAGCAAGGTGTTGAGTGCCCTTAGCTACATTCTAAACAGAGCTGCAGCTCTAAAAGATCAATCAAAGCCATTTAATAGTTGACACAGAACAAACTGGATCCGGGTTGAGATGATCCAACAACAGATGTTCAGTACCCAGACCCCCAAATAAACCAAAAATCTCCAAGCATTTGAGGCGCCCAGGGGAAACTGTAAGCCACAGTAGGACTCATTCAGTGCTGCGCCAGTTAACCTCTGCCTTAGAAGACCCGACGGTTTCCTTGCCTAGGCTGAGACTGGTCCCAGGGTTGGGGACAGTTGTGGACCCTACAAGTGGAAGTTAGGTAATGTCAGCTGCCGGCAGGAGAGGGCGTAGGACCGGTGATCAAGTTAGCCATTGTGCCAGGAGACAAAGGGGGCAGAGAGCTGACTATCTGAGACTCCTCCCTGCTGTGCTAGCTGTTTTCTTTAGGCTTTTCCTTTAATGTCTCCAATGAAAAGAGGCTCAGAAAAAATACATGACTTGTCTGAAGTCTCACAGCTAATCCATTGCCAAGCTAGGCTTCCAGTCCAGGTTGGTCAGACACTTTACCAAGAGCATCTCGCTCTTCTCATTTTACCCACTCAAGCATCTCAGTGAGACAGAAGGCCAGCCCCACAAAGGTCACATAAGAACATTTGCAAAGACATAAATGTATATGAATGACGTATAAACTATAAATTTATGAGGGTGAAGTAATCAGAGAGAAAAAGGCTTAAAAAAACAAGGACAGCTTTGTGAATCTGGGTTTCAAACGCGTCCAATGGGCCAATATGAAATGTATCTTAGCAGGCACCAGTTACATCTCCATCACTGCCTTCTCCCCTGCTACATTCATATTCATCCTCTCTCTCTCTCTCTCCCTCACACACACACACACACACACACACACACACACACACACACACATATTCCTCTCCCCTGCTCTCTCATCCCCCTTCTTTCTCTTGCTCCCTCTTCTCTCTTTCCCTCGACATCTGCCCCATTCATATGATTAGCATGCCAGAAAATAACGATGGGGAGTACTAGATTATATCTAATTTTTCTAAAATTTTACTAAAACAAAAGCATTAGTCAAAAAATAGAACTCCAAAGAAGCATCCAGGAGTAACCGGAGCTTGGAGAAGTGAACTCTGCAGCTTCCCAGATCTAGGGATGTACCTGAAACAGAGAGGGGCCCACTCTGTTTAAAGAGAAAACAACACTCTGTAAAGTGTGAACAATAATCTTTACTCCTTCAGAGGGTCCTTGTAAGCATTGAATAATTGCAATGGAAAGCCTCTACCGTGTCCTGCACATACTGGATGCTGGGAGAGAGATGAATACAATTATTATCTTCATCTCTAATTTAAATGATTTTAAATGAGAAGTTAGCCTAAAGCAGTAAAACTGTATGATCTTTCAGACAATTCTGATGAGAATTCCAACTCTACCTTCTGATGATGTAGCCTTAGGCAAGACATTCTTTCCCCTCTGAGCTTCCATCCTTTCTTCTGGGAAACAGGGATTAAATGACTATCCTGCAAGGCTGCTGGAGGTTTCAGAGAATGCATGTGGAACGCATGGTACACAGTGCCTGCCACACAGCTGTCACTATGGTTGTGATTATTGACATTATTGTCATGGCATTATTGGGCACCTACTACTCCTGTGCTAAAGCCCATGTCAGAGGCATTTCAGGAGAGCCAAAGGAAGAGGAAACTGACTCACAGAGATGTTAAGTGACTTGCTGAGGTCACATGGTGGTGGCAGCAGTGGGGATGCAATTCAAACCCAGGCGGATCGAAGACGGTGTCCACTCTCCTTACTGCTCTTCTGTACTAAGCATCACGTTGGAAATCATTAGCTTAGGAAATCAGAGCTCATGTCCTGTGGTCTCTTTGAATTACTTTCCGGAGTCCTTCAAAAGCTGAAGGGAGACATGTTTGTCTGATTTCTAAAATCATTCATTCCTTTATTCATTCACTCATTTGCTCTTTTCACAAGAGCACAGTGTGAGTCCAGAGCCCCTCCTTAGGAAGTGTCTCCAATACAACCCAGGTGAACGAACAAAGTAGAGGGGGTTGGGTAAGTAGCACCCAAAGGGGCGGGCCTGGACAGACGGCTGCAGGGGGAACCCCAGTAGCTGGGGATGTCCCCACAGAAACTTTGGGTCTAGAAAGATTGGATAGAAATATTAACTTAGACAAACGTTCCACCCTTCTGATAAACCAAGAGACTTGCTGATAAGCGCCTGGTGGATTAATAAACACTGGAAAGCTTGGGCTCTGTGCCCAGCTTGGCCAGGCTTGCCCTGAAATGGCCCTGCTGCCTTCTCTTCTTGACACGTGTCCACAGGTGAACAGTAATCCACGCTTAACATCGGCATCATTAAGAACATACAGAGAGAGAATCCTCCCTGCACAAGCTACTAGGTAGGACAGCACCCCACTTTTCCACAAGACCAGGGCAGCAGGCAGTGTGTGCCAGTCCTTCCCTCTCTGTCCCAACACCTGAGGCAGTGTGGTGTGCTGGCTAAGAGTGTAGGTTTTGAGGACAAACACATGTGGCTTCAAATCCTTGTTCTTTTATGTCTTCACTGTGAACTTGGGCAAGGGGTATGCCCTCTCTCAGTCTTAGTTTCATCATCTCTTGGAGAGAGACTGTTTTGGATGAAACTGTGTTCCACCCAGATTCATACGTTGAATCATTATGTGATGGGACAGAAGTGTTAGCCAGAGCTCCAATGGCAATCATATTGCAATATATAAATGTATCAAATCACCATATTGTGCACCTTAAACTTACACCACGTTATGTGCCAAATGTATTGATGTTTCAATTGAAAAAAATGACCTCTGCTTAATAGTGATTTGAAGGCCCATAGCTCAGGTTCTACAGCTATTTTTTTTATTAAAAAAACAAAGCAAACAGATAAACATCTGACCCTCTTCCTTGAGAGAATAGGGTATAGAAATTGTAGGATGTGAAAACAATGTCCCCTTTATCCCGTTTTGCCCCCCCCAAAAAATAAATAAATAAAAAATAAAGAGAAAACAAGTTTGAATGAGATTGAGTCATGCTGTTTTGCTTGTCAATAACAACTGTTCCCTTCTGCTCCCTTCCCCTCCCAGGTCTTCTTGTTCTGTTCTCTACTCTTTCCCTTCCTTTGTACTTCCATTTTTAATGTGCTAAATAAAAAATTCAAATGCTCAAAGTCATGTGTTGTGATCACTGACACCTCAGCAGATGGCATGTAAACACAGAGCTCACTGGGCTGGAGCCCAGCCTTACAGGCAAAGGAGGTGAGCTTGAAGGGAAAAATCCCCCCTGGTCCCCAATGCCAGGAGCCCGGTCACCTACCCTGAGTACACAGCTTCTCTGGTGGCTCAGGATTCACTTTCTTCTCCAAATGAAGATAGGATACAGCACAGTATCAAGGGAATGAGGAGTGGGGACTGGGCAGGGGTCCAACATCCTGCCGTGCATTTAGAAAGGCACAGGCAATTGTCAGCTTAAAGTAGCCAACTTTGAGACTCTCATTCTCCTTCTCCAAAAATGCCTCCATTATAGTCAACCATCCCTGCCTCCCCCACACACACCCCCCACCTGAAATTAACAAGGAAAGATCACTTCCTACTCAATGTTCTATCAAGATGCATTGAAAAAATTCTGTTTTCTCCCCCGGGCCCCTCCCACATCATATCTGCTAAAACAGTGCTTCTCAAATTATCTGTGAAGAAGGGCCAGATTTTCCCCCAAATATTCACACAATAAAAGCACAACAACAATAAATTACTAAAAAACATGAAATAAACAAAACAAGACATATAAAATACAAGCCCAAGTTTTTTTAGTATTAGATTCAACAGCCATATTACTCTGTCAACTTGCTTATAAACTAAAGGCTTATATTCAGTTTCTCTCCTTATATCATCTCTGACTGGTAACAAACAGCAGACCAGCACCAGTCCACATATAATTCAGTTAATATTACTCTAAAGATTTTTATAACAAGTTCGTTTTTCTATATACCACGTATATGCCCAATACCTTGTTCACTCTACTACAAGGAAGGCAGAACTGTATAAACATATTGAACAGACCAAACTGGCACAACTTAGAATCACTGGCATGGAGGTAGAACAGGTACTGGGACCTGTGCTGGGAATGAAGAGAAGGCAGAGGGTGGGGAGTCAAAACTCTGCATAGTATGGCCAGAGAAGGGCTTTCAGAGAAGGTGACTTTGAAACAATGATCTGAATGGTGAGAAAGGTCCAATTATATGAAGAATCAGGGAAAGTTCATGTAATGCATAGGGAACAACATGTGCCAAGGTCCTGAGGCAGAAAAGAGTCTGATACCTCTCTGAACTGTTAGAAGGCAATTTTCGCTACAGCAGAGTGAGCAACAAGATCTGGATTATCTAAGGCCTACTGCCTGGTTAAGTTTTAGCTCTTTTCAACAGCATCAGAAAGCCACTGGAGAATTTCAAGCAGGGGAGAGACATGACCTGATTTTTGCTTTAAAAAAAAATCAGTGTCAAATGGATGGATCTTATGATATTTAAATTATACCTCAATATAACTGTTAATAAAAAAGAGATCAGTGCCTATTTTTCCCACTAATAGCATTTATGTCAACTTGTAATTATTTGTATATTCATACAGATAACTCCCACTGGACTAAAGTGTTGTGAGGTTAGGGACCAAGCTGGATATGGCTCGCCATTGTACCAACAGATAGCACTTAGAAGGTTTCAAAGTATGTTTGTTAATTGGATTAGAGAATAAAACAGTGAGTGAACAATACAAGCAACCTGTAATCGAGTGCTAATTTATATGGTGTAATCTTTAACTCTATGCATTACATCCTCCCAGGAGGATGGATCTGCTTCTGGAAAAAGACTTGTGTCTCTCGTTAGCAATCTGATAACTTGAGTCACCACAATTACCGTGCATTTCCCCATCAAAGCATCACCCAGATGAACAATTCAGATGGCACTAAAGGCAGAGCCAGCCTTCATCCAAATTGAGACAGATACTCCTCCTTGGCAGCCTTCCACCCCTCATTCTACTGCTTTTATCTTCCATATAGGCAAGCCACCTTTCTCATTTCTCACCCATAGTCTACCATCAACTCAATGAAAGTCACCCAACTTATCTTGTCTTTGTTTTCCTCTCTGTACAAAATGTACCCTAACAATAATATTATATGAAGGAAATTGCCACATAATATCTTAAAAATAAGTGCTCTAAAAGTAAGCCTTGAATATATCTATTTCCAAATCTCAATTATCTTACCAGAAGGAAACTGAATTGCCATACTATATGTATGAATCAAGGGAGACAGGATGATACCAAAGTCATCTGGATCTTTGGAAGACTGAGTTATCTGGCTATTCTCAAATCAAGGACAATCTCTCTTTGGATGCCAGTTGTGTAACTAGTGCCTGTGTAAAAGATAGCCTTGGAGAATTAATCAAAGGTAGCTTACAAGGCCTTGCATTAGGCACAGAGGTCATGGTTGGTTTTATACTGTTGGGTTCAGATGTGGGCAACAGTCACTGGCTCAAACAGATGTGATGTGACTGAGAAGCAATGCAATTGATGAAATATGGCAGAGCTTACAAATCTAAATGAGTAGTTTCCTTCTCAAAGGAATAACTTCTGGAGATTATATTCATATTTCCAACAAATGTTGCCATTGTTGCACAGAGGCAAATAGTCAAGTGTACAGATACTTAGAACATAGAAAGTGAGGAAGTAGAGTTTCAACTCACCCTATCTGTGAGCACTAGGATTGCCTCCAACCTTTCTCTGCCTTCTCTCATCTCCTTTAATCTCTCCCTCTGCATACAGTTTACTGGACCAACCAAAGGAAAGGAGACCATCATGGCAGTGAGCAAAAAACAAAACACAATTTCAAGCAAACCAAATTGGTGAAATGCAAGGAGCACTAGAATTTGATATCTAATCTAAACACACAAAAATCATTGCGTATCTGATCATGACTTCTAGTTATTAAAATCCCTATGAAATAATAAAGTGGGCTCAACAGAAATTCCACTCAGTACAGCAGGGGATTTGGAACCTCGGAGTCACTTAGCAATAATATTGTGGAGTTTACACATAAATGTATTACATGGAAAGCATGGGAAGGCATGCGACAATGAAGGAGGACAAGAGCCCATAAGCAGTCAACAATGTGCAAGAGCCTATGTAATAATTGGCAAAAGGGGGACACAATTGGCCTTATTACTATCTGGTAGAGAATATAGAGACAAATTTAATATAGACGTTTCTTAGTCATTATTTTACTAATTGAAATGGCTCTTGAAGAATGAAATTTCAGTAGACACCCAGAGCTATAAGTGATGAAGTGAGGGCCCTTTCTAGACAAAGGAAACAGAACAAAGGTACCAAGGTTTAAAAGGGAGCGATGTGGCTAGAGCATGAGGTCTCTTGAAGGAAAAGGTGTGGATAAAGGCCAAGAGAACAAAAGATAACAGATAATGGAAATCCTTGAAGGTCAAGTCAAGATATTCAGCTGACAGTATGTCTGTAGAAAGTAGGGAATCATTGCAGTGATTTGAGGAAAGGAGTATTATGCTCTAACAGATATTTTAGGAAGATAAATTTATTATGCAGAAAATAAATGGGAAAGGTAAAGAACTGGAAGTTGGAGCACCACCTAGGAAGCCAGGCCGATAAACTAGGCTGGTGGTCCCCAAACCAGCCAGGTGCTTCAAAGTCACCTGTAGAATTTATTAAAAAAAAATAAGACAGGTGTTTGGGCCCCATACCCAGTGACCCAATAGGCTTAAAAGTGCCATTAATTGAAAGAAGGGATACGGGAAGAGGAAGAGATTTTAAGGGAATATAACAACTTTGCTTTGGGGCACATTCTTTTTAAGACACACATGGAATAAGGAAGTCAATTTAGTTGGTAGACAGTTAGAAAAGGGGGTTCTAGAGTATAAGAGAGGTTCTAATTGGAAACTCATTGGTGTCTCATTCAAAGTGAATTCGAGTTGAAAATTCCAAAAGAAAACAAGAAATTAATTTGTTTTATAGACTCTAAGCCTTAAAATGTAACAAATTCGTTGGCTGAGGTATTTTATGTATCATAAATGTTATTTATCGTAACAGAGTAACATTTATGTTTAAAAAAGTTGATTCTCAGAGCCCAGCTATGTGAGAATCATGACTATCTACTGCCCCCCCACATACACACACACTCAAAATTTTAAATGGAAAAAGGCAAAGAAAAAGAAAATGAAGAAATTCTAATATCTTTGGTTAGATGGGAGATGCCAGAAGAAGAAACTGATTTTTAAGCAACAAATGAACTGCTATGATTCAGTGAAGCAATAGAGCAGTTGCTATAAAACAGCAACCTGCTGAAACAAAATGAGCCATCCTTTCCCACAAAAATATCAAAGAAATCTACTAGAATGCATTTTGTCTTCAGTCAAACTATATTATTTTAAAGTATATAATTTTTAATAGTAGATGAAGCTCAGTGAGGAAACAGAATTCATGATACAGAAATTTCCTTTGAAGTCAGACATGTTTAAATGCATGTATTAAATAAAAGGATATGGGTTTTCTGTCCTTTTTTAAGCAGTTACTATTGGAAGAAGTGCTTGTGTCAGGCACTTAAACCCTGAAACAAAAATGAGAACAAACTAAAAAGACTTAAAGAACTTTAAATATTACCTTTGTTCTGAGCCAAGGGAATGAGTTAAAAAGTAAAAACTTGTAAACTTACTTATCACATATTTAGATTGGTAGTCAAACTTACACATTTTCTAAAGACAAGGATTTTGTGATAATAATAAAAAAATCCATCTGTATTCACATGTATTACTGTCTGGTCACTGCACTACTTCTGTTCACCGACCTTCCTCCCTTTATTTTCCCCTTTATCACCCACATGTTTAGCATTCATTCTGGTTGTGCTAGTGTCTTACAGAGATTTTGGAGAGACTCAGTGCCAGTGTTCTCAACTTGAGGCCCTTCTGTGACCAAGTCATAAAGAGAAGACTAGCAAGAGTTGTGAACAAATGCAATGCCTTAAAATAATGAGATAAGAGGTGACCATGGATCAAGGGCCAGCCAACCCCTGCTCCGTAGCTAGAACTTGTATCCCAACTTCAAATTTCTGTAACTGTCTTTCATCTTCTGTTTTCCCCTTTATCATCCAGATGGTTGAAGGTCATTTCTGTTGCATTAGTTCCTGCTCAGAGTTTCTAGACAGACATCTTCCCATCTCAGGGTCTCTATGTAGCCAACTCAAGCCGTGAATTCTGGCAAGAGGTCTGGACAACTGGGAAGTCTTAAAATAATCACACAGGTAGAGAAAGTGAACCAGGAGCCAGCCAACTTCTCCCCTGAATCAAGACATTTCTCCTAACTTCCATCATCCTACCAGAATACTCCCTGCCACCATCATTTTGTTTCCTTTTCTATACACTCTGCATGGTTTGTTTTCTTGTTCTGCTTCAGTGTCTTTACATGGGTTTCAGGGATACATGAGGGGGTGTGACCAGCACAACTAAAATCTAGCAACATATTCTAGAAAAGTGCAGTGTCTTAAATTTAGATATCAGAGAAGGAGAACCAGTACCCTGGCACCTCTTACTTTTGGGCCAGAATCCATCTCACTCCCCTTCCTTTTTTCCTGCCTACCTGTTGTGTGTTTGCTGGTCAGCTTTGTTGTGTTGGTTATTTCAATGAAGCTATGGGTAGACTTAGGCCCCAGTTTACAACTTTCCCAATTATGGTTGTACATGATCATAGACTCTAGCAACTTCTTCTGGAAATAAAAAACAATGGGATAGATATAGGAGGTGGACCAGGAACCAGCAAAATCTCCCTTCTTAACCATCTCCTCTCCTAACCTCCATCTTTCTACCACTGACCTCTCCCCTTTTATTCTCCCCTTATACCATCCATATGTTTGGTGATCATCTCTTTTGTGTCAATGTCTTTTGAGAGGTTTTAAGAGACTCAGCCTCAATTTTACCACCTTGAAGACTATGGTTCACCAGCCTAAGGAGGAGATCTAACCAGAGGCTATAAATGGATGAAATACTTTAAAATTATGGGATAATCTGTTAAATCAAAATGTATTACTATAGTCTTCCCATTTCTGTGCCTTTGTTTTCTATTTGCTTTGCCAATAACTGAGAAAGGTATGTTAAATCTCCATTTTGATTTTTTTTTAATATCTTTTGGTCACGCAGTGCAGCATGTGGAATCCTAGTTCCCTGACCAGGAATTGAACCTGAGACCCTGCAGTGGAAGCACAAAGTCTTATCCACTGGACCACCAGGGAAGTCTCTCCATTTTGATTTAAAAAAATAAATTTAGGGGGCTTCTTCCCTGGTGGCGCAGTGGTTGAGAGTCTGCCTGCCGATGCAGGGGACATGGGTTCGTGCCCTGGTCCGGGAGGATCCCACGTGCCGCAGAGCAGCTGGGCCCGTGAGCCATGGCCATTGAGCCTGCGTGTCCAGAGCCTGTGCTCCACAACGGGAGAGGCCACAACAGTGAGAGGCCCACATACCACAAAAAAAAGAAGAAAAAATAAATTTAGTACTGGGAATTCCCTGGTGGTGCAGTGGTTAGGACGCCAGGCTTCCACTGCCAAGGGCCCGGGTTCAATCCCTGGTCAGGGAACTAGGAACCCAGAATGCTGCATGGGATGGCCAAAAAAAATTTGTTTTTAATAAATTTAGTACCATTTGTTTTAAAAATAATAATAATAATGGGATAGGAGGAGGAGTAGCCCATACTTCTCTCTTAACTTCCATCTTCCTACCACTTACCTCGTGTTCTGTCATTTACTCCATTTTGCTTTCTGGATGTTGTGTCATCTCCTGTGTTGTGTTAGTGTCTTTACATAAGTTTTGGGGGGTCTTTGGCCTGCTTTTAGGGTTATAGATGTCATAACGATAAAAATCCATCAAAGATTATTATGGGATGGTGTAATGCCTTAAAATGGTGGGATAGGAGGAGGAAGACTAGAATCCAACCAAACCTGCCCGTAGGCAGAATGTTTCTCTGAATTGTCATCGTCCTTCTCTCTCTCTCTTTCCTCCTTTCCCCTCCTACCTGTTGGATGTCAGCTCTGCCACATTAGTGTCTCTGAAGAGGCTGTAGAAAGAATCAAGCTTTAAATTTTACAATCTTGTAGACTGTCAGTGCCACTTGAACCATGGAATTTAGCAATATTTGATACAAAAAGATAATTATTTTTGAAGAAAAGGTATCAGAAATAGAAGGACAATCAAGAGTCAACCAACTCCTGCCTTTCAGTCAGACAGTTTGCCTTATATCCCCTTCTCTACCATTCACCTCTTTTCTCCTTTTCCCTTCCATGTCCTTGATAATTGTTGGTTAGCTCTGTCACATTAGTGTTTTTTCAGAGGGATTAGGGAAAATCCAGCCTTGCTTATCTCAACCTTGAGAACTGTGACTTGCTGCATCTAAATGCTGGGCACCAGGGCAACATTAAAGCCATAGAATCTGATTAGAGATTACAAACAAGCAAAACGTACACAAATAGGCCAGAGGGAGAAACAGGACCAAGAGCCAGGTAACTCTTGCCCTTTAGCAACAAGATCTCTCCTTTCATCTCCATAAAAGCCTATTACAAAACACAGGCAGAACACTCTACAACATAAATCACAGCAAGATCCTTTTTGACCCACCTCCTAGAGAAATGGAAATAAAAATAAACAAATGGCACCTAATGAAACTTAAAAGCTTTTGCAGAGCAAAGGAAACCATAAACAAGATGAAAAGACAACCCTCAGAATGGGAGAAAATATTTGCCAATGAAGCAACTGACAAAGGATTAATCTCCAAAATTTACAAGCAGCTCATGCAGCTCAATAACAAAAAAACAAACAACCCAATCCAAAAATGGGCAGAAGACCTAAATAGACATTTCTCCAAAGAAGATATACAGACTGCCAACAAACACATGAAAGAATGCTCAACATCATTAATCATTAGAGAAATGCAAGTCAAAACTACAATGAGATATCATCTCACACTGCTCAGAATGGCCATCATCAAAAAATCTAGAAACAATAAATGCTGGAGAGGGTGTGGAGAAAAGGGAACCCTCTTGCACTGTTGGTGGGAATGTAAATTGATACAGCCACTATGGAGAACAGTATGGAGGTTCCTTAAAAAACTACAAATAGAACTACCCTATGACCCAGCAATCCCACTACTGGGCATATACCCTGAGAAAACCATAATTCAAAAAGAGTCATGTACCATAATGTTCATTGCAGCTCTATTTACAGTAGCCAGGACATGGAAGCAACCTAAGTGTGCATTGACAGATGAATGGATAAAGAAGATGTGGCACATATATACAATGGAATATTACTCAGCCATAAAAAGAAACAAAATTGAGTTATTTGTAGTGAGGTGGATGGACCTAGAGTCTGTCATATAGAGTGAAGTCAGAAAGAGAAGAACAAATACCATATGCTAACACATATATATGGAATCTAAAAAAAAAGGTTCTAAAGAACCTAGGGGCAGGACAGGAATAAAGACACAGAGGTAGAGAATGGACTTGAGGACGTGGGGAGGGGGAAGGGTAAGCTGGGACGAAGTGAGAGAGTGGCATGGACATATATACACTACCAAATGTCAAATAGATAGCTAGTGGGAAGCAGCTGCATAGCACAGGGAGATCAGCTCGGTGCTTTGTGACCACCTAGAGGGGTGGAATAGGGAGGGTGGGAGGGAGACACAAGAAGGAGGAGATATGGGGATGTATGTATATGTATAGCTGATTCACTTTATTATAAAGCAGAAACTAACACACCATTGTAAAGCAATTATACTCCAATAAAGATGTTAAATAAATAAATAAATAAATAAATATTAAAAGTACAATTTTATTGGAAAAACTACATTTCATCAGACTTCTTACTAAAATAGAAGGGGTTCCTCATCAACATTATTCCCATTTTACAATTATTGTTGTTACAGTTATTGTAAGCACTGTGAAACCTTTGTCATGAAAATAAATATGTAAGAATGAAAGGAAAACAAAAAAAGCCTATTACAGTATCTCCTTTCTTTTTCTCCCACACTTATGCTCTCTCGATTTTGTCCATGGGGCTGTGTTAGGCATTCTGCACATGTGGACGGGTAAATCTTCAGGGCAGTTGATAGGAGCTAGTGTCGCGGAGGTCTTGCTAGACAGAAAAGCCATTTGAGGTGACCTTCCCCTGGCTTGATTTGTGCTGCTGTGGACGCATTTAATCTCACGAGGACAGCCAGGCTGGTTCCAGTCTGAGGGGTGCCAGAACTTAATCCCAGATATGGCTGTCATAAAACATGGGTTGACTGAGAAATTCCTAGGCCTTCAGTGCTATGGTATGCTACTGGAGAGGAAGACAGCCAAATGGGAATACATGGGGCCTGTGTGGCAGAGTGAAGCCTCCTGCACATAAGCAGAGGTGACTGGTGAGGTAAATTTGAGTTGGACCCCTCTAGTATCTCTTGTAAGAAAAAGGTAGCGAGGTAAAATGTTTCTGGAAAGGAGTGGTATGGTGAGTAACCAGACTGAAGTGCTGGCTCTTATGCCTTAAGGCAGACGTGAGATTTCTGGGATCCTTTCTCTTGCCTTCCTTTTTGTTAATCCTGTGTTGCCATTTTAACATGCTAAGGTATGAGGTAAACAGGGGTGTGATGCTTATCAAAGTATAAAAGACACAAGAAATACTACTTCCTAGTGCAGACTGTGGCCATTGACTCTGGGGACCAACATGGTGGCAGAAGCGTTCTCAACCCCTTTCTTTCAAGGAAGGGGGCTCCACCTGCCAGGCCAGGCTTTTAGGACACAGCAGAGCCCCAGAGAGCCCACTCTTCACCCCCACCAGCAGACAGATGGGTAGTTGCTCAATGGTCTTGTGTAATACTTGTTAACTGGCAAGTATGGTTTGGCACAGAAAACGACTTAAAGCCATTTGTGAAAGTTTTGCCCTCAGCTCTTTATTTGTATATTTGTTTAGGGGGTGAGAGTTGGGAGTTGGATAACAGTTAGGCTTAAGCCCCATCTGGAGCTTCTGCTAGGCTTTACACACAGGCAAGCCTCTCTGCTGATTGTAGTGCAGAGGGGAGCGAATGGGAGAAAACACTGAGTCTTAGTTTCTTTCAGGAAGGAGGCCTTTAGGAGAAAACTCATCCTAACAAGTTAATCTTAATTTTAAAAAGTACTTTGGGGCTTCCCTGGTGGCGCAGTGGTTGAGAGTCCACCTGCCGATGCAGGGGTCACGGGTTCGTGCCCCGGTCCAGGAAGATCCCACATGCAGCGGAGCGGCTGGGCCAGTGAGCCATGGCCACTGAGCCTGAGCGTCCGGAGCCTGTGCTCTGCAACGGGAGAGACCACAACAGTGAGAGGCCCGCGTACAGCAAAAAAAAAAAAAAAAAAAAAAAAAAAGTACTTTGGGGTCATTGGAAAGGAGGAATGGTTCTCAGTGATGCAAACTATCTGGCCCTTTATCCAGTCTCCATTGGCGCATATCCTACTTATGAAAGGAAGAGGAATGGGGCTGAGAGTAATAACTGAAAATGCTGCTTCACTAAAATATTTTCTACGACTGCCTTGTTGACCATGTTAAAGAAATGCAGAATTAAAAGAAGCAGTTGTAGGGATGGTGACTACAGAGAGAGGTGTACAGGATATTGGTTACATTCATGTGTTCAGGTTGTGAAAATTCATCAGGCTATATTTAAAGATGTGTGCACTGGGACTTCCCTGGTGGTGCAGTGGTTAAGAATCCACCTGTCAGTGCTGGGGACACGGGTTCGAGCCCTGGTCCGGGAAGATCCCACATGCCGCAGAGCAACTAAGCCCGTGCGCTACAACTACTGAGCCTGCGCTCTAGAGCCTGCAAGCCACAACTACTGAGCCTGCAAGCATAGAGCCCATGCTCTGCAACAAGAGAAGCCACCGCAATGAGAAGCCTGTGCACCGCAACGAAGAGTAGCCCCTGCTCGCTGCAACTAGAGAAAGCCCATGTGCAGCAACGAAGACCCAACACAGCCAAAAAGAAAAAAAGAAAGAAAAACCTTATCATTCCAAAAAAAGAAAAAAAAGATGCATACCCTTTTCTATATGATTATTATACTTCAATGAAAACTTAGAATGTAAAAAAAGAAAACTTTAGAGAAATAGTAGGGA
The DNA here is from genome assembly GCF_025265405.1 of Mesoplodon densirostris. Classification (NCBI taxonomy): domain Eukaryota; kingdom Metazoa; phylum Chordata; class Mammalia; order Artiodactyla; family Ziphiidae; genus Mesoplodon; species Mesoplodon densirostris. The sequence continues at coordinate 29,649,383 of NC_082681.1, read as the reverse complement.
TTTGAGTAATACAGTTATGCATTTATCAACTCATCGAGTGGTACATTTAAGATTTGTGCATTTTATTGGATGTAAATTTTACCAAAAGATAGAAGGAAAGAAAGGAAGGAAGGATGGATGGAAACTGCAAACACTGAACTCCAGTTAATGGCCTGCATGCTGAAGTCTTTTGGTATGAAGTATACTAATATCTGCAACTTACTTTGAAAGGTATCCAAAAAATGAAATGGATTGATGAATGGATAGAAAAATATTAATTGTAAAATCTGAAGTGACTATTTGGTTTTTCACTGTACAATTCTTTCAACTTTTCTGTATATTTGAAAATTTTTACATGTAAATGTTGGGGAGGAGAATCTAAAGGAAAGAGGAAGAATTCTTCCCATTTCTTTATGAATATAAATATTGGCTCCAGCCCATTGAAGACCCAAGCGCATCAGCAGCAATTGGCAAGAGACAAAAGAAGAAGAAAATGGTGGATGCTATGAAGTAGATGTCAAAACACATTCATGGACACATGTGAGACATACCCCGGGGTTTGTACCATCATATACAACCAAGCTGTCAGTTTCGCTTTTTGGCATTTCTGTAAATTACAAATGTTGAAAGTACTCATTATTAGAGTCTGAAGCAATCTGCTGCATTCGGCATGTTAAGCTGAAGAAGAGTTTTTGATACCTCTAGCTAGGGTCAACTTTTTCAACATTTTCCAGTTATATGATTCATTGTATTTGTACTCAATGAAGAAAAACTAAAAATACACGTAAATGAAAGAAATAAAGACATCTGAAGTTGACACCTATGTTTGTCGTTGCAGCAGCTGCACTAAAGACACAGGCACTAAAATGGAAGGATGTATATTTTCTCCATCGTGCCTGTAGTTTCAGAGCCAGAGTGCCCTAAGAATTAGTCCATATCACGGTTGTTTGTTTGTTGTGGTTTTGGTTTTTATTGAGATATAATTGACATATAACAATCTGTCCAGGTTTTCCTTGATTGGTAAAGAAGGATCCTGGGGAAGGAACTTTCATTTCCTCCTTAGCACTCTAACCAACAGATACGATGAGTACGAATGCATAACCTCCCACAATCATTATTCTCTTTCAATCTCTTTCTAGGGTTTTACTGATATTTTGCTAGAAAGAGTCATGCATGGGGGAGCCAACATTACAGGATTCCAGATTGTCAACAACGAAAACCCTATGGTTCAGCAGTTCATACAGCGCTGGGTGAGGCTGGATGAAAGGGAATTCCCTGAAGCCAAGAATGCACCTCTAAAGGTAATGTTCCACGACATGTAGAAACCGTAGGCCAGCTTTTCAGAGCATCTCAGTATGGCCTTTATATATTTACGGCCATCCAGTGGTCAAGTGGTCGTCCCTCAGAAGTGTTTCAAGGATGCTAAAACACAACTGCAGATAGTGCTGCTGCACTTGAAAACTAAATTCCCAAATAAAGAAGCTATTGAGAAGGAGGTCTTTTAAAACTCAGCGTTTGGGAAGGTTAACTTAATTTTTTAATGAATTTCATTTTTAATATGCTCATAATTTACAATATTACAAGAACCTGAATCAGGCAAAGAGTGGGGGCAGTGGGAATAGGTAAGGAAAATTGATAGTTTGAAACAGAAAATTAGATTTTACATTATTTATGTGATTGCTTTGTGTTAATAAGTTTCATGAATCTCAGTACACCCAAGTGAATTAGGCTCTAATACAGAGTGCACGTTGCCTATACATATATTGAATGGAAATGTTTTCCTGCCTGCACAAGTATCTTTAAATAATTAGATTACCTAAGTTGCTCATTTTCATGAAATCAAGATAAGAACACTGAAAGCAGAAAGTCATGCTTGAAGTGCACATTTTCATGCGTTTCCCTATGGCTAGAAATCCTATTATTTAAAAATCAGGAATTAAAACAGATAAATGGGGGGAAAGTTATTCATGTTACACAAAGGATCCTTCCAATGTATTTTTTTAAGTAACCCATTCCCTCAGTGCATTGATTCAAGTATGAAACAGACTTTAAATTCTTCCTTCCTGATATGTATGTGAAAGTATGTATGTACCATGGCTGTGGGATCCTTGTGATCAAGATGAGGGATCAAAGCAGAGTCAAGGCTCAAGGCCCCTCCCTAAAAAAGGAAAGGGGAGGGGACATTTCCTTTCTCATGGTTTCAAGATACCCATCCTCATATCCTTCCTGCCTGGCAAGAATAGAAGAAGGAGGAACAATGGGACATAGACAGAAAAGAGACACATTCTGAATCACCTATGCAGGTCCACCCTGAATGGGTCACATCAACACAAGTGGGACCTTACTTTATGCAATTGGTATGTTCTAGAAAAGTCATAAGTTAAACATCTTTTTTACATCTTTTTGTATTAATTTAAGCCACTCACTAGCTAAGTGGTCCTCTGTAGTTGTAGTGATTACATTACACATGCCAGATTTTTCCAGGTGTCCTCATATGTTTCAGTAAATATGGTCACAATTCCTATGAGGAATCCTTTGTAGTCAAATCTTTTTTTTAAGATGATGATGATTTTTTTGATTGAGATATGATTGACATATGACATTGTATTACTCCTAAGTATACTACATGCTGATTTGATGTATGTATGTATTGCAAAATGATCACCACAATAAGTTCAGTTAACATCTATCACCACCACAGCTACAAATTTTTTCTTATGATGAGAACTTTTAAGAACTACTCTCTTCGCAGCTTTCAAAAACTACAGTGCAGGATTGTTAACTATAATCACGATGATATACATTACATTCCCAGAACTTATAACTGGAAGATTATACCTTTTGACCACCTTCATTCATTTTCCCTATTCCCCAGCCTTGACCTCTGACAGCCACCATTCTGTTTTCTGTTTCTATGAGTTCTTTTTTTTTTTGGATTCCATGTATAAGCGAGATCATACAGTATTTGTCTTTCTCTGTCTGACTTATTTCACTTAGCATAATGCCCTCAAGGTCCATCTGTGTGTCACAAATGGCAGGATTTCTTTTTATGGCTGAATAATATTCCATTGTATGTGTGTCTGTGTGTATATATATTTTTATTGAAATATAATTGACATGACTTTATATATGTATATATATGTGGGTGTATATCACTTTCTTTATCCATTCATCATTTGATGATTTGATGAACACAGGTTTGTTCCATGTGTTCGCTATTGTAAATAATGCTGCAGTGAACGTGGGGGTGCAGATCTCTTTGAGACAGTGATTTTATTTCCTTCAGATAGATACCCAGGAGTGGAACTGCTGGATCATATGGTAGTTCTATTTCTAATTTTTTCAGGAACCTGCCTATTGTTTTCCACAGTGACTGCGCCAATTTACATTCCTATCAACAGTGCACGAGGGTTCCCTTTTCTCCACATCTTCATCAACACTTGTTGTTTCTTGTCTTTTTGATAATAGCCATTTTGACAGGTGTGAGGTACTATCTCATTGTGGGGTTTTTTTGGGTTTTTTAAATTTATTCATCTTATTTATTTATTTTTGGCTGTGTTGGGTCTTTGTTGCTGCACGCGGGCTTTCTCTAGTTGCGGCGAGCAAGGGCTACTCTTCATTGCAGTGCACAGGCTTCTCATTGCAGTGGCTTCTCTTGTTGCAGAGCAAGGGCTCTAGGTGTGTGGGCTTCAGTAGCTGCGGCTCCCAGGCTCAGTAGTTGTGGCTCGCAGGCTCTAGAGCGCAGGCTCAGTGGTTGTGGCACACAGGCTTAGCTGCTCCGCGGCATGTGGGATCTTCCCAGACCAGGGCTCGAACCCGTGTCCCCTGCATTGGCAGGTGGATTCTTAACCACTGTGCCACCTGGGAAGTCCCTCACTGTGGTTTTGATTTGCATTTCTTTGATGATTCAACTCTTTTTTTTTTTTTTTTTTCTTTTTGCGGTATGCGGGCCTCTCACTGTTGTGGCCTCTCCCGTTGCGGAGCACAGGCTCCGGATGCGCAGGCCCAGCGGCCATGGCTCACGGGGCCAGCCGCTCCGCGGCATATGGGATCCTCCCAGACCGGGGCACGAACCCGCATCCCCTGCATCGGCAGGCGGACTCTCAACCACTGCGCCACCAGGGAGGCCCTCAACTCTTTTTTTTTTATGGACTAAATCTGCCCACTACATTTAGGTGAGCTTATATTAATTTATATTTTCATACAACTGCCTATCCACTGTTTTGCCATCCTTAGATTTAGCAGGCAATAGGTAGAGGAAAAAAACTCATTTATTCAATATGTTATGGGTTACCTACAAAATGTCAGGCACTATGATAGGCACAAAAAATGGACAAGAGTAAAAGTATGAAAAGGGTGCTACAGAGTCATTTATGCCTGTTCAGAAGTTGTAGAGGTGTACAGAAGAGAAGGAAGACAATCTCAGCTCTGGATTATTCACTGATAACTCATGATATGTGTAATGTAAAGTTCTTAGAACTTACTGAGAAGAATTGTTCAAACTTATAAGCAAAACCCTTCAAATACCTTAAGAAAATGAAATACTTAAATAGGTGGTTACAACTTTCGGATTACTTTGACTTGTACTAGTCATTATGGAACCTGTCTCTATATCAAACAGACAAAAAGCCCATGTTAAAAAATTATGTACAATATTTTTGATTAGGAAATAAAATTGTCTAGAGATTAAAATCTTGATGCTTAATTTATTCTGTATTTTATGAACATTTCCTCTGGGGTCTTTTTGTTTATAGATGGTCACACATTGGTCCGTAGAAGCTGAAAAAGTAGAAAATTAAATAGCTATTTTGGCATGGCTTGGAAAGGACTACATTAAGATTGCTGACAATTTATGCAGTCAGCTAGAAAAATGAATCACCACCATGTTGGCTTTATGTAGTGCTAGCACGGGCAGACACAGATTTTTTTTTTTCATGAAAGAACATATGTCCCCTGTTACAGTCATACTTGATGACTTGGCCCTGAAAGAAAAGTAACATGAAAAAAGTCAGAAAAGTAAATTGATAGTTGTAAAGATGACAATGCATTCACTCACAATTGTATTGGGACATACTATATAGACAGAAAATTCCCCCCAGGGCATTTTGCTTCATTTTTTAGAAATCAACAGAATTCTATATTCTACCAGTATTTGTCACCCCTGCAAAACAGAGGCCAGCTAATTTTAATCACACTTTGTTGATTCATTAATGAAAAGGCATCCACCATGTCAAATTGCAGATAATCAAATCCCTTGTATTAAATGACTGGCCTCATCCTTAGTACAGTGTATCAGTACAGTATATCCAAGAAATAGAAAGTAAGTGTTCTTGCCTGAAAAAGGTAGCATCATGAAGTATTGCCTATGAATTGTCCATGTTATCAGATTTAAAACTCAATAACAATTGTAATTTTCTACAGTCAAAAACCAGCTTTGGATTTTGCTCTCCCAAGGAAACAAAAATTGATTTATTGCTGGCCAGAGGTCCTAGTTCACCAGAAACGTGGTCCAGACAGAAATGATTAATGTTTCCCTCCAAATTAATTTCAAGCTGTCTAACTTAGTTATTTCCATTTTCCCCTAAGTAAACACCAGATCTGAATTTTCTATTACAAACAGCAATAACCCAGTCTTGCTTTAGGATATGCCGTTTCCTCTCCAATCTACATATGCCATCCTTTAACTTCCCACATATTTTAATCTCTATAAAGGAGCTGGCCTTTTAGCAGTCACTCACTCAATACGAAACACAGTATTGTAAGAAAGAGAGATTCCCTTGAGCCATTTGATCTTAATAATCTTAACATGTGCACACATGAGGTAAGATGCATCATTCTAGAATGGATCAAAGTCAGGCTTGCCCAGAGAGATCTCTTGATTCAAGTAATTAAGAGGGTGACTTCATAGAACAAGAGTTGGAGATGAATGAAAATTATAAGAAACGAGGCAAGTTTTGGGGGCATCATTTGTCATGATATTTTGTTTTCCATACGTCCATTTCAGTACACATCTGCATTGACGCACGATGCAATACTGGTCATAGCAGAAGCTTTCCGCTATCTGAGGAGGCAGCGAGTGGATGTGTCCCGGAGAGGCAGTGCTGGAGACTGCTTAGCAAACCCTGCTGTGCCCTGGAGTCAAGGAATTGATATCGAGAGAGCTCTGAAAATGGTAATGACCACAGTGGGTTATTGGGTTGGGGGCACCTTATAAAGACACAAAAAGAGTAAGACCTCAATCTTAAGAAAAGACAACCTAAAGGGAATAGGATCAGAGTCTGTAGAATGTTCAAAGTGTACAGCAAGATAAGCATCGATATTTATTCATCAAAATCTAGAAATCTAAAACTAGAAGATTCTTCCTTGAAGCTTGAGAAATGGTAAATTTAGGGCAAATGAATATTTAGCTCTGTATTAAAGTGGGGATAGTAAATCAAACTCACTACCCTTGAAAGTTATGGATTGAACATGTAAATGGCTTCAAAAAATTCAGACTTTCCAGAAAATGATGTTGCTTAGGGGGACTGGGATATTCTGTAGGAAACTCCTAACTTCAGGGTAGACATTACCAGCATCCTCTGGCTCAACAGACAAATTATTAGCCTGGATGGACTGTGGAACTGAGCCAGTGTGATAGTATTTCTATTTGTCAAAAAGAACCTTTATACTATTCTACATGGTGAAATGCAGGAACACAGTCCATTCTAGGCCTACTTAAGAGTTTTTTCCCCAATGCCCTAGAGAAAAAGCCTGAAGGAAAGAACAAGGAATCAATGGGCAGAGAGTCAAATAGGTCACTTGTTTTTAGTATTTACTGGGTGGGAGAGCATTTAAGGCTTTGAGCAGTATCCTTTGAACAGATTCCATTATTTACACTAGGAGCAGCATCACCCATTCAGTGTAGCTTTTTAAGCAAGAGCTCTTTCCTGAATATTTTGCTTTAAGCTACATACGCCTGCATGCATTAAAATAAGCCTTCGAGAGTAAAAGACTCTCTTATTTCTACTTCTTTAATTATCCTGACGTTTAGAACATCCAAATCAACAAAGAGATAGGCAATGATAAGATAATTCTGTGCACAACCCAGCAACTAGGAATCTGTAATGGCCTCATAATGTACATCATTTTGTGTAGCTGGCTCTCTTACTGCTGCCTTAAATTTGCCAAGTTGGAAGCATTCAATAGAAAGGGGTTAGTAGCCACTGTGTCTCTCTCCAAGAAAGAGATATGACTCATTCTCCCATCATGCAGATTTTTATGTCATTATGTCAGTTCCCTAACAAATGCCCTAAGTGTAGTTTTATTGAGGTAGCACTGCACAATTTTTGAAGAACAGTTAATTAAATTCAACCTTCATAGCTGTTACAAGATTTGTATTGTCAGGTGAAACATAATGATGAGTGAAATATAAAACTCCCTCAGAGTGAACCAAAAGGAGTTTTCAACAAAACCTCAAGGGGCAAGTGCCAGCATCTTCGATTGACTTCCCATTCATGACACAAATGACTCTCTTCCCCAAATACAAAACTGGCTACCAGACTGAAGGACAAGAAATGAATTTGGCAAGAAAAACATTAGATTGATCATATTATTGCACAAAGTTTCCACATGTCTAACTCACTGATAAAGCTCAAGCTGTAAGCCAGGTAAGTAACCTTCCTCCCCAGGCCCTCACGATAAAACACTCAACAGAAAGGATGCTTTCCCTCTTTCCATAGGCCAGCCTCTTTCTAAGGCTTCGGAGAGGCTGGAAAGTATCAGCCTCTTCCAAAAGTCCATGTTGCCTTGTGACAAATGATCAGTGAAACTCCACTTTTCAGAGGACTGCAAGAGAGGGTGGTCTGAAGTACTAAAGGTTTTTACCATATTAAAAGAAATCCCATTTTATTTAAGTTAACTAAAAGTGAGGATGCATGATGTAAAAGCATCCCTCATTGTGACTAGCACATAGTTGCTGCTCAGTCAATCATTCTCTTCCTTCAAAGAAATCTGGCAAACAAAATCATTGCCTGAAAGTCTCCTAAGGGGCCTGTTTTAATGAATAAATAATCACACCATTCATTAAACAAATATTTATTGAGCACCAACGACTATGTATCAGGCTCCAAGTTAAAATGCAAACATGAAATAAGATGAGGGGAGCTCATATTTAAATTGTTAATATGTAAACAAATGCTTTTAAAAACCTTAAAGCGACTTGCAGATTGGGTAATCATCATCCTTACAATCTATCGATGGTGCAAAGATTAGCCTCAACCTGGTCTACTGAAATATGTCACAATTCTAAGTCATCGAAACTTGTCAACTTGCTCAGTAAACATTTATTGAACACCTGCTCTATCCCAGGCTCTGGATTAGTTGCTGAGAACACAGAAAAAGAATGTCTTTCATCTTGAGGTGCTCCCAATCTAGCAGGGGAGCTGGAAATACATAGATGATTAAAATGTTATGGTGAAGCTCCACACGGAATGCTATGGGAACCCAGAGGAGAAGCACCTAATATAGACTGAGGTGCAGGGTGGAGAGGATTAAAGAAGGGATCCCAGATGGGATGGTGGGAAACTGTCACTGACATTCACATCCTTAAAAATAGACTTCTCTCTGAGTGGTAGTCCAATTCGACTTCTGCTCACCAAAAGTTCTAATCAGCTTAGGCTATTGTCCAGTTTGCAGATCATGCTCAGATAGGCTGAATCTTTAGAAATATACAATTCTTAATGAGAATGAAGACTTTGCTATTTTCAGTAACGAAGGATTTCCTTAATAATTTCCTCTGCCAGTGTCTCTACCCTGCCTATCTCCTCTCCTAGAATTCAGTGCTCAAAATAGAGTGTAAAGAACCCTTCATGCATCACAGTATGCATCAGACCCATCCTACTGGATAAGCAATTTCTATCTCAACAAAGGACCTTTTCTTTAGCCAGAAGCATGACATCACCTTCTCTGCAAGCCTAAGCTGACAGTAGTGCTTAGGTTTGTTCATTTAGTAGGACAATCAACTTGTCTTCAGGGAGTCACATTGGAGCATTTCTCCTTCAACAGATATTCCATGGTCTCCTACTGGTGGCAAACAAGCCCCGTTCCCTTTAAAAAGATGCTCCCTACTATTTGCCATCAATTTTCTCTTCTGCAGCACAAGCCCATTACCGCTTCTCACTTGCTTAACAAACAGCTTGTCACTTTTCTATAAGAGATGAAAAAGTATTCCATTCTTTCATCTTGGGAGAATGACAGATTCTTTTTCTTTGAAGCAAATTCCTTGACCCATACTCACCAGATAAGTAATTCAAGTGGGTAACAATAATGACATATTTATAGAGGGGCTTTCATCCAGTGTCCTTGAACTGTAAAATAGGTAAGGAAATCTCTCCACCCAGTAGAGATGGCCTCTTATTAATTCATAATACGGGGCCCAGACCCAGTAAAAATTGTGGCATACATGCATCTGCATTTGGCCTCCCAACTAGGTGTCTGGCCTATTTTAGTACCTCTATCTGTTTTATATAGTATTCAATACTCCTGATTCCCTAGACTTAACAAATTTCATCAGTCTATGGATTATCCCTCCATGGCCTAGCTCTCCACTACCTGTCTGGAACCGGGCATAGGTTAAATAAGAGGAAAAACTCGGGCTTCCCTGGTGGCGCAGTGGTTGAGAGTCCACCTGCCGATGCAGGGGACATGGATTCGTGCCCCAGTCCGGGAAGATTAAAAAAAAAAGAGGAAAAACTCATCCCTGTTACTATGGTAGCTGATAAATGTGTAAACCCCTCAAGAAACAGAACTAAATTCATTTTGATTAATAATAATAATTATTAATAGAGCTAGCATGTATTGCAATGCTCACTACATGCCAGACACTGATCTAAACACTACATATGTATAACTCATTTAATCCTCCTAACTACTCCATGGGATAGGTACTACTAGGATTTCCCATTTTACAAATTAAGACACTGAGGTACAAAAGCACTAAGGAACATCCCCAAGGTCATACAGTTAGTAAGTGATAAAGTTACAGTATGAATCCAGGAGCCCCAGAGCCCACGTTACTGAAGCTGGTTTATGTTTGGATGTTGGGAACAGTGGAACTCACAGTTCAGAAGAATGCATTATCTTAGTTAAGAATACTCTTCAGGCTACTCCCTTCAGAAAAGATGAATGGTAGAAATTTCAGGTTCCTTGGAATCTAGAAAAATGGTATAGGTGATCTTATTTGCAAAGCAGAAATAGAGACACAGATGTAGAGAACAAATGTATGGATACCAAGGGAGAAAGGAGTGGGGTGGGAGAAACTGGGAGACTGGGATTGACACATATACATTATTGATACTATGTATAAAATAGACAACTAATGAGAACATACTGTATAGCACAGGGAACTCTACTTAATGCACTGTGGTGTCCTAAATGGGAGGGAAATCCAAAAGGGAGGGGATATCTGTATGTGTATGGCTGATTCATTTTGTTGTGCAGTAGAGACTAACAACATTCTATAGCAACCATACTGCAATAAAAATTAATTTAAAAAATCAGTTTCAAAAAAAAGGGATTGAAATACACAAAATACATTTAAATCTATGAGTTGATAATAATACTAAAAACATGGGTTACCTTTAGACAATTCTATGAAAGATTTTTATTCTGAAAACTGGTAAATAAAGAGAAAGTTAAGTATTTTTAAAAAAAAGAAATTTCAGGTCCTTGAAAAAGTAGTGGTAGGGCCCTCACTGTATCATATAAGAAACTGCCTGTCACACCCACTCAAAGCTTCATTAACTAAAAGGCATACTTAGAAAACACTGCAGAGGAAATGAAGATCTGTATAGACTGATCTGGTGGCTATAGCTCAATGGTTCAAGATAAACAGTCTCCAAGATTCCAAGATCTGTCAGCGGACCTCATCGCAAAAACCAAAAAGGCAATAATGTGGTGCTATTTTTAAATTTTACATTTTTCCCTTTCTACCAGGTACAAGTACAAGGAATGACTGGAAACATCCAATTTGACACTTACGGACGTAGGACAAATTATACCATCGATGTGTATGAAATGAAAGCCACTGGCTCTCGTAAAGTAAGTAACCCAAACAGATATCCAAATAAAAAATCTCTCAGAAAGTAACAGCCCTCAGATGCAAGGAAATAGGTGTTAGGAAACACACCCAAAGCAAATTCCCACACATCATGTTTGCCTTTCCATTTGGTGAATAGTGTAGATACGATGCAGAGCTGTTTTGTAATCAAAGTATTCCATCTACACATTTTAAAATTTATTTCCCTCTGAGGCTGGTCCTTTAAAAGTGGTAGACTCAAGGGCTTCCCTGGTGGCACAGTGGTTGAGAGTCCACCTGCCGATGCAGGGGATGCGGGTTCATGCCCCGGTCCGGGAAGATCCCACATGCCGCGGAGCGGCTGTGCCCGTGAGCCATGGCCGCTGAGCCTGCGTGTCCGGAGCCTGCGCTCCGCAACGGGAGAGGCCACAACAGTGAGGGGCCCGCGTACCGCAAAAAAAAAAAAAAAAAAAAAAAAAAAGTGGTAGACTCAAGATTAATTAACAGCTTCCTACAATACAGGGAAGGAATTACAAATTTTATAGCATGTTATTTAAACAGAAGCTGCCAGGATACACATGATTTTAGCAAAATAATTGGAAAGTAGGTAATCTCTCCATTTTGCCAACTCACCCACCAAAATGACTCTGGACAAAGTACCTTTCCCTACAGCTAAATTTCATAATGACCACTTTGCGTCTATCATACTAATAGTGAGTTAGTCAGGAAGTGGGAATTTAGTAGTTACTTAATAAAACCTTAGAACATAAAATATCTTGTACCATTTCTACAGGATACTCAACTGATTGCCCACCCAGCTTTCCTACAGTTTTAAGGAAAGAATTTTTCTGCTATCTGAGTTTAAAGAATCAAAAAGGCTGATCATTCTACAGTGGGCTAACTTATTTTTACCAAATATCAGTAAAAGCAAGGTGGGGATGGGAACCCCCAGGATGAAGGAACAGCACTTCTGTTGCTCAAGCAACTACAAAAAAGTTTCATTCTACTACAGCACTTGAATTTCGTGCAGCACTTTTTGACTGAAAAATAGGCAACCAGGTCAAATGTCTGCTCTTTCTAGGCTGGCTACTGGAATGAGTATGAAAGGTTTGTGCCTTTCTCGGATCAGCAAATCAGCAATGACAGTGCATCTGCAGAGAACCGGACCATAGTAGTAACCACCATTCTGGTAAGTATGGATGGAAGGTAGGTGGGCTTTCTGTACAGCAAGACTTCTGTCTTCTGAAAAGCATTATTCAGCCAGTAGGAAAGACCTCAAGTTCAAACAGTGGAAACTTCCAACAGGTCAGCTTAGGAACCTTTTGAAACGTCTTGCCATGATGAGGAACAGAATGTCATTTAAGTAAAGAAAAAGAATAGGAATTCGCAATAGTTTTAGATGTTGTTATCCTCTTTGTTACCCTCATGGACTGATGCTTCATCTGGACTGGAAATGTAATTCTTCATTGTCCGGGAGATAGCGTTATATGGAGGAAAGAGTAGGTCAGGGGTCTAATATTAGGTCTACCACTAACCTGAGTTTAACGGTGCAAATCACAACTTCTCTGAGCCTCAAGTTGTGTTACTTTTTAACTTATGGAATGGTCATAATAATAATCTCCTATCCATGTCATAAGACGTTTCAAGGCAATATTCACCATGTAAAGCTTTTCTGAAAAACTAAAAGCACTATTGGGATGTGAAATAGTATTTTCACTTATTTTCAAATGCTTTTCTAAAACCTGGTATGTTTCATTACTGAATGAAGTGCAAACCCGGGTTAAAAATGAGTATGCCTGAAAATGAGTAGGTCTGAAATTGTGATTAATTAAATGGAGATTCAGCTGAAGTTTATCTTTCATTTAGACATGCCTATCAAATACTCACTTTGTCCTAGGTACTGTAGTAGGCCCTGAGGATATAAAAATGAATAAGCCACAGACCCTGACCTCACAAAGATCACAGTGCTTCCCTAGGGCTTGCCAGGGCTGGCTGTGGATCTTACATAGTAAATCCCAAGAAATCAAAGGCAGTTCACCTTTGTGTAACTAAGAGAAATACCTCTGCCCAATCTGACTAAATCAAAGACTTTACAGGTGGAAACTGGTTCTTTCAAGCTCTCAGAAAGAACTTAAATTCTTCTCTATTTCCTTAAATCATCAATTAAGGACTCCAAGGAATATGTGCCCCCATGAATAGTCGATTGAGGCTCTTCTGCTTATTAAGCAAACATTTTTAAAGGCTCTCTTAACACACCAAACCTCAATAGCCACAGGGGAACAAAACTTCATTACTACATTTATTATCTCTTAGAAAAATGTATAGGAGTAATCCTTTGATCTTGCTTCTGATCCCAAAGGAATCACCATATGTAATGTATAAGAAGAATCATGAGCAACTGGAAGGAAATGAGCGATATGAAGGCTACTGTGTAGACTTAGCCTATGAAATAGCCAAACATGTAAGGATCAAATACAAATTGTCCATTGTCGGTGATGGGAAATACGGTGCAAGGGATCCAGAGACTAAAATATGGAACGGCATGGTTGGGGAACTTGTCTATGGGGTAAGTTTTTTTCAACTCTGTTTTCATTTATTTCTATGCCTTCCAACTAATAAAGATAGAGGAATTTAATTTTCAAGTGCAGTATTTATCCAATTGTATAGTTTTCATATGATCTGTACAAAAAAACGTTTTATTCTATGGTTGAATTCTGAAAAGGTAGCTTGTCAATAGCATCCTTTGGGCAACAGGATTATTTTACTAAAAGGAAAGTAGAATTGGAGAACTTTATCTAGCAACATTAAGTACAGCCTGCCCTCTATTGAAAATCTGTTCCTTCTGTGTTCCCTGTCTCAGGCAGCAGAATCACCACCCACCTGGTTGCCTAAGCAACCAGGTCATCTTTCCTCATCGATCCCCTCATATCCAGTCAGTCACCATATCCTATCAATTCCACTTTTCTGTCTCTCAAATCCAGATACACACTTCATTCCCACCATCATCATCTTAGTTAGGGTTCTTACCATTTGACAGTCTTTACTTGGTTTCCCTGCCTCTGCTCTTACCCTGGCAAATCAAATCCACATTATTGTAGTTTCTCACTTTAGAAATCAGGATAAAATTCAAATTCCTTAGCATGGCAAAGAAGGCACTTTGTCACCTGGCCCCCACCTACCTCTCTAGTTTCATCTGGTCCTCTTCCTCCTTCACACTCAATGTTCCAGCTATAGCAAAGTATACATTGTTCCCTGAAGGCAGGCCTGGAAGGACCTTCACCTCTCTTCAGCTGGCTAACACCACCTACCGGTCCTTCAGAACTCAGAGGTGTCACCTCTTTCAGGAAGCCTTCCCTAATCTTATGCACCCACCTGCAATCTGGTTAGCTGCCCCTGCTTTTTGCTTCCTTATAGTATTTTTTTTGCTTTCTCATAGTACTTGTGTGTGTGTGTGTGTGTGTGTGTGTGTGTGTGTGTGGTACGCAGGCCTCTCAGTGCTGTGGCCTCTCCCTTTGTGGAGCACAGGCTCCAGACGCGCAGGCTCAGCGGCCATGGCTCACGGGCCCAGCCGCTCTGCGGCATGTGGAATCTTCCCAGACCGGGGCACGAACCCGTGTCCCCTGCATCGGCAGGCGGGCTCTCAACCACTGCGCCACCAGGGAAGCCCTCTCATAGTACTTTTGAACCTCTATTATAACGATCTGTTTTCAAGTTTAGCTGTCCCAACTAGTCTATGAACTCCTTGAAAACAGAAGCCATATCTGATTCATTTCAATATGCCATGGCCTGACACATAATGGAGTCCAATAAATATATCTTGAATGAATTAATGAATGAACAGAATGGCTCTGCCAAGGGCTTGCCCATGGGCAAAGTACAAAAGAATTATACTAATAGTTAGGGCTTTTAAAAAGGGGTACAGTAGTATCTTCAGAGCTCCTCAGGGGTTTAGCTGTAAAAGGTTTGGGCCTCTGATTGGGAAGGTCAGATCTTGGGCCACCCAATGAGGCATATGGAAATAAACAAAACTGGACATAAGAACCACCCATTGGGTGAACCAGTCCCAAGAAAACTAACCCAAGTGCAGGTGGCAGTGGCAGAGGTTTAGTTCTAACAGACAAAGGTTACTTGCAACCACCAGTCCCTGTCTAAACAACAGGTTAGGGGAAGGAGAGGAATTTAGGGGGTGGATATATTGAGAAGAGTCTGGCAAGAAGCAAATGTCCACAAGTTAGCTATTGGACTGAGGTTTAGGATGAGGTCTCTAGCGCTTGAGACAGGAATTAACAAGAATAAGGTATAGCTCTCCAATCGTAAGATAGTACTGGGGTCACTAAATAAGTTTTTGGAACAGGTCCTAAGGAACACGCACAAAGGCAGAAGCTCATTTCTAAAAATAAGGGCACAGAAAGGGAATTAAGGCTTAAAATGAGACTGGACCTCAAGTATCAAAACCAAGGCACCATCTTCCAGTCACACAAGCTGCAAGGCGATTTGAACCTTAGCCCCCAGCTGTGGGGCTGGACCCTGTCTCGGGTCAAGGCTGGTCCTGGGAACTGGGGCAGGGCTGAATTGCAGATAAGATGCAAGTGAACCCAGTTATGAGAAAGAAGAACTTCTAAGGCCAGAGAGAGGGACTGAAGGAGGGACAGAGCATCCATCATGCTTTCTGAGAAGCTCGGAACCATCTTGACACAGCTGTAACCTCTTACTTTACAAGTTGGTGATCAAGTCTTCTTCTGTTTCCTGTCCCTAATCTGCCCAACACTCAGGCTCTAAGAGGTCCTGTCTCGCTCACAGCTCTCCCCTGCTCTTAGCACATTACCTGGTACATAAGAGATACTCACTTTTTGCTTTAATGAATGAACGCCTGGAACATAATAATGCCCAGCCAATATCCATTAAGTTGAGTTCATGGTGAGAGGTAATCCTATAATATTTTTATTATTATTAGCTACCATTTGTTGCATATTTAACTGGTCGCCAGGCATTGTGCCAAGTGCTTTACAAGCATTATGTAACTTAATTCTCAAAACGCTATTAATGTCATTCTACAGATGAGAAAAATTGAAGCCTAGAGAGGTGAAGTCTCATATCAAGGTCAAACAGCTTGTACTGACACAGTGATTTGAACCCAGGTCTCTGACTATGAAGTGTGTGTTCTTTAACCTTTGCCCTATACTGCCTAACAGCCAAGTGTTGCAGACCCATCCCATCCTAAAAGATAGTTGAAACATATTGCAAAGGCCCTTGGTGCCTTAGCCACTCTGTGGGGAACAGTATTTGGCCACATAAACCTGACAAGGAATTTAGGGGCTGTTTCCACTAGGGCAGAGTAACTGGCATGGGCTCTACCAGCCCATTATGTCTCAATTGCCAGAGCGCTTTACTGTCTCAAGAGAAAGCCTGTCACGCTGTGTAAATAGCTCAGTGCCCTCCTGTCACTGCACAGGACATTAAACACAGTGCTGAAGAGCAAGGCAAATTTCTTGACATTGTTCAGACAAAGACCAGCTTTCTCAGTGGATTTTGGTTTCTCCTCTGGCATGTCCTCTGTACTGCACCCACTTAATCTGCACATTCTCTTCCTCTTTCCAGTTTGTGTATGTGTGAGTGAGGGAGCTTGAGAATTAGCAAGTCCCATATTTGTTTAGTAATTTAGAAACCAACTCTCTACTACTGAAGAGGTAAAAATTCTCCTGGAGGAGCCTATCCATCTTTTTCACCCAGTTCTTTCTACTAAAGATAAAAGCAATAGCCAGGGAAGGCTCTTACAGAAATGTCCTCCTCCCTCCCCTGACCTAGAACAAGTGTCTGGTGCTTTCTGAGATTGTAACACAAGGTGATTCCCGGGAACCGAGAACAAACCAACCTATCTGAGTGGACTGCCAAGTTCCACTTTCCTCTAAGATGTGTGGCTATGGAAAATGGACGTTCTTCTCATGCTTAGAGTGAGAGCTGTCTGTAAGGGAGGATGATCTAAGCTAAGTGAGTCTTCCTCTTCATTTAGAAGTTTTCATCTTTCAGCATTGGGAAGTTTGCAACTTCTCTGTCATTGATAGAAATGGAGAAAAGTGAAAACAGGCATTCATTTCTGGCAGGCCTGGTCTCCTATGGTTTGCAAGTTGCTTAAGAAAAAGAAGGGCAAACCCCTCCCCACCCAGTGACTTCCCTAAGTGCTTAATAAGCAAAAGGATGGAGAACATGGAAGTATTTCTTGCAATAACACGAAAACTACACAGATAGACACAGCTTTATCTTTAGGGCATTTTCTCTTACACTTTTAGTATGTACAACAGATCAGAGTAGGAAAAAAATGAAGAAAGGCAGAGATGAAAAAAGCTTTGCAAAGGAGATTTCAGTATCTGCCATAAAGTCTCAAGAAAGAGTCAAAATAAATTAAACTTGGTAAAGAAGAAAGAAGCCAATCAGCCTCTTTTCAGATGAGTCCTAAATGGTTTTTTTTTCCTCTAAAGAAAATCAAATCAAGGTTGATGTTTGGGCCACCTTGTATCGCTAAGAAGGCTATTTTTGAAACAAATGTCAGTAGGACACAATGTGCCCCCGTTATATAAGCGCTTCAGAACATTATGGACTTGAAACTGTCCACCTGCTTTTAGAAGTTTCGATTTTGAGCTTAATGTCTGTAACATCGCCACATGGCAGTTGTCCTCAACCACAAGTTTTTACGGTTCCCAAATAGCATGTGTTTTAAGAGGACATTTAAAAACATTTTGTTGCTAGCAGGGCTCTTAGATATTCTTTAGCCTACCTTTTCATTCATTTTACACATAAATGTGGAGACTGGCCAGGACTGAACATTAGAACTGCCCATTGGGTAAACCAGGAAACCAAGTCCTGCTATAGGACAGGGATGACAGGAATAGTGGCAGGTATTGTGACAAAGTCACAAAATCACACAGCTTGGCAGAGCTTAGACTATAACTCAGGTTTCATGATTCCTGGTCCAGTACTCTGTCCACCGAGTCATTGGTTCAGTTTACTAAGCGTGTCCAATTATGGGAAGATAATCCTACCTGTCTTCAAGGGGCTTACAATCTAGTTGGATTATGAGCTTTTCCATCTGAGATACCCATCCTGTTTATCTGTGGCCTCCAGGATAATGTAATACACATCTCTAGTTATCACTTGAAATATCTGAAAACCCAGGTAGGCAGCTGAGGGTTTCTGCCCTTTGAGAGGAGATATGATCTAACAGAAAAAGAGAGTCAGGACAAGGGCTGGAAGGAAATTGAGGTCCTAATTGACAAAAGGACACCTCCCAGTGGGCAGCTGCCATGTTCCTTATGTTCCTAGTACTTAGAACTAAGGATAAGAAAGGACAGACAAAATACTACCCAGATTGGTACCTCTGGCTTACAAGAGAGCAGAGAGCTTGGGGGTAGAGATGAGGCTGGAGGACAATTGATTCCAGGTCACATCCCCTGGGCATCCTCAGACTCCTTCACACTCCTGGGACAAATGGCAATTTTACAGATGCTATTCACACTGACATTTCTCTACCTAGAAGAAATTGTCTCTTAAGTTGTCACTATCCTAAGATAGATTCATTTCCCATTAAGAAAGACAGAAAGTCGATCTGTCCTTCCAGCTAAAAGGCAGAGAAGCAAGGGTGAAATAACAGATGCCAAATATTCTCTTCTGTTCTTCAGGTGATTACACTGGGCTTTGGCAGGAGGGCTGATGGTTTGATAAAAGCACCCCTCTCTTTCAAATGAGGCATATGAATTCCAGGAAGGAGCATTAATGATGCATGGAAGTCTGCCATTCTGAGCAGACACGGTGGGGAAATATTTCCAACCAAATTTAGTCTCACAAGGCCTTTACCCAGCTCCAGGGACACTCCTTTATCTTCACTTTGTCTTTAACTCTCTCAGCTCCCCAAGGACAGGGAGCCCTAACCAAGAGATCCAGACTGCGACATCTGTTCTGTATAAAGAAACGAGGAGATCCTGTTGTGACACTGCTTGTTGTTGCAGAGATTTAAATAGACCTCATCCCTTTCTCCAGATCCAAACAACTGCAGACGTTAAATATCCCATAGAGTACAGCCAATAAAGCAGTTTAAGTCCAGGCCCCCAACAGGTAGCAATTATGTTCCTATTGTCTAGCTTGATTTTGTCCCACTCCTTTCTCCAACACATTTAAACTTTCCAAACAACATGTCTGCCAAAGGCTACTAGAACCTTATGGTTGATACAGGGATGAGGGGTCAGGTCACGTCTGCCTCTTCTCTCAGATGACATATAATATCTTATGCACTACACGCCAATGCATTGCCTACCCACTCTCTCTCATCCTCCCCCTTGCTTTCAACAAGTGCTTTAAAATTGTAGCTGACAAGCTCCTGCTCACGCACAGTCTCCAGGTGGGTTACGTTTTGCATCAGATCATCAGATGATTCAGCTATAACATACGCCTTTCAGCTCAAAAAAAAGTTTTAAATGACATTTAAACTAAGCGTCATGGCTGAGGCTCGGGCATCAGAGGTCAGATCCCAGGGAGAGGACTGGGGTCGGCTGTGTGAGCATGGCCTGAAGGGCGCTATTGCGCCACGGCTAGCCGGGAGGGAGTCCGGGAAAAAAGTCTGAACCTGCCTAAGAGTCAAGAGACCATTGTTTCACGGTGCCGGAGGAGAGGAGATTCAGAACACCGCCTAAACGAGCTCCAGAGACGGGCGCAAGCCGCAGCTATCAGCGTGGACACCACAGACGAGCATGAAATGCTAAGGCTGCTGCTGCGCCACCAAGAAGCCTGTGTGCAAGCACAGGTCACTCTCCACACCTCCCTCCCGGGAGCCTGTGCAGCCCGCCACTGCCAGGGTCCCGTGATCCAGGGACAACTTCCCCGGGAGAACGCACAGCACTCCTCAGGCTGGTGCAACGTCACGCCGGCCTCTGCCACGCAGGCTCGCCCCGCACTCCGTACCCCTCCCTCCCCCCGGCCTGAATGAGCCAGAGCCCCCGAAGCAGCTGCTCCTTTAACCCCGTCCTGTCTGAGCAAAGAACAGACGCCCTCTGGCGACCTACACGCAGAGGCGGGGCCAAATCCAAAGCTGAACCCCGGGAGCTGTGCGAACAAAGAAGAGAAAGGGAAATCTCTCCCAGCAGCCTCAGGAGCAGCAGATTAAATCTCCACAATCAACTTGATGTACCCTGCATCTGTGGAATACCTGAATAGACAACGAATCATCCCAAATTGAGGAGGTGGACTTTGGGAGCAACTGTAGTCTTGGGATTTGCAGTATGCGACTGAATAGTTTCTGATTTATATGTTTATCATAGTTCAGTTTTTAGCACTTGTTATCATTGGTGTATTTGTTTATTGGTTTGGTTGTTCTCTTCTTTCTTTTATAATTACATTTAAATTTTTTTATTTTAATATTTTTTAACTCTTTATTTTAATAACTTTATTTTATTTTATTTTATTTTTCTTTCTTTCTTTTTTTTCTACCATTTCTTCTGAGCTGTGTGGCTGACAGGGTCTTGGTGCTCCAGCCGGGAATCAGGCCTGAGCCTCTGAGGTGGGAGAGCTGAGTTCAGGACACTGGTCCACCAGAGACCTCCGAGTTCCATGTAATATCAAATGGCAAAAATCTCCCAGAGATCTCCATCTCAACACTAAGACCCAGCTCCCTCAATGACCAGCAAGCTGCAGTGCTGGACACCCTATGCCGAACAACTAGCAAGACAGGAACACAACCCCACCCATTAGAAGAGAGGCTGCCTAAAATCATACTAAGGCCACAGACACCCCAAAACACATCACCAGACGTGGTCCTGCCCACCAGAAAGACAAGATCCAGCCTCATCCACCAGAACACAGGCACTAGTCCCCTCCACCAGGAAGCCTACACAACCCCCTGAACCAACTTTAGCCACTGGGAACAGACACCGAAAACAACGGGAACAACGAACCTGCAGCCTGTGAAAAGGAGACTCCAAACACAGTAAGTTAAGCAAAATGAGAAGACAGAGAAACACACAGCAGATGAAGGAGCAAGATAAAAACCCACCAGACCTAACAAATGTAGAGGAAATAGGCAGTCTACCTAAAAAAGAATTCAGAGTAATGATATTAAAGATGATTCAAAACCTTGGAAATAAAATGGAGAAAATACAAGAAACGTTTAACAAGGACCTAGAAGAACTAGAGAGCAAATAAACAATGATGAACAACACACTAAATGAAATTAAACATTCTCTAGAAGGGATCAATAGGAGAATAACTGAGGCAGAAGAGCGGATAAGTGACCTGGAAGATAAAATAGTGGAAATAACTACTGCAGAGCAGAACAAAGAATAAAGAATGAAAAGAATTGAGGATGGTCTCAGAGACCTCTGGGACAACATTAAACTCAACCAACATTTGAATTATAGGGGTCCCAGAAGAAGAAAAGAAAAAGAAAGGGACTGAGAAAATATTTGAAGAGATTATAGTTGAAAACTTCCCTAATATGGGAAAGGAAATAGTTAATCAAGTCCAGGAAGCACAGAGAGTCCCATACAGGGTAAATCCAAGGAGAAACACGCCAAGACACATATTAATGAAACTATCAAAAATTAAATAAAAAGAAAACATATTAAAAGCAGCAAGGGAAAAATAACACACAAGGGAATCCCCATAAGGTTAACAGCTGATCTTTCAGCAGAAACTCTGCAAGCCAGAGGGGAGTGGCAGGACATATTTAAAGTGATGAAAGGGAAAAACGTACAACCAAGATTACCCGGCAAGGATCTCGTTCAGATTCGACAGAGAAATTAAAACCTTTACAGACAAGCAAAGCTAAGAGAATTCAGCACCACCAAACCAGCTTTACAACAAATGCTATAGGCGGGGGGAAAAAATGGTTCTGAAGAACCTAGGGGCAGGACAGGAATAAAGACACAGAGGTAGAGAATGGACTTGAGGCCACGGGGAGGGGGAAGGGTAAGCTGGGAGGAAGTGAGAGAGTGGCATGGACAAATATACACTACCAAACGTAAAATCGATAGCTAGTGGGAAGCAGCCGCAGAGCACAGGGAGATCAGCTCGGTGCTTTGTGACCACCTAGAGGGGTGGGATAGGGAGGGTGGGAGGGAGACGCAAGAGGGAAGGGATATGGGGATATATGTAGACGTATAGCTGATTCACTTTGCTATACAGAAGAAACTAACACACCATTGTAGAGCAATTATACCCCAGTAACGATGTTAAAAAAATAAAATAAGCGTAATTTCTGTCTTCAACCTGTCAGACTCTTAAGCGCATTGTCCCTATACATATGAGTTTGTTGGGTTTTAAGTTTTATGAAATTTACAACTTTGGCAACCCACCTATGAAAAGGATTATATATCCCCTCAAGCTAAATCCCCTGCAATAGTGCAGTTACTCCGGGTTTGCCACTGGTGAGTGGAAAAATCAAGCCTAATTCTGTGTGTTTACTGAGCCCACACAGCCACTCTTAAGCTGCTTGATGAAAATCCTTTAAGTAGTCAAGATGCAAGCAAAAGCGCTAGCAAACTCACCCTGAGCTCTTTCCATTTGCTGGGTTTTGTCCATCACCCAGAGCACCGTCACACCACCTACTTCCCCACCAAGGTTTCTGAAAATGGCCTGCTGACTGCTGTCACTAGCACAGGCAGAGGCTTGAGGACAAAAGGCCACTGGACTGACTCAGGATGCCACAAGTGAGATACTTCACTACTGCGTCCGAATTTCAGCTGCTCCCTAGCCCTATGGAGAATTCTTAACACTCTCTCCCAGACACAGCTGGCTTTCATAAGGAGCCGAGACCAGGAAAAGAATGCCATTTGGGGTGTTGCCTTTTTCACTTTTTCGTCAGTGTTGGCCTCTGAAATCTTTAACTTGACCTGAAAATGACCTTTCCGCTCATCTGCATGCTACAGCTGTCCCAGGAGAGCTAAATGGGTCTTTTCTGACACTAGTTAGTTACCTGCTACTCCCCATTTCCTCTAATAAGTATGTTGATTGCGTCACAGACATTATACCAAGCAGGCCTTGAGCTCTGAAATAAGAGACCATGACAAGAGCCTTTTCATATGGAGGAAGGGATAGTGGTGGCAGAGGGCAAGGGTTTCTCCAAGGCTGGCTATGAGCTGATATGACCGTTCTGCTGCATTGGTCTCACAAAGCATGCAAGAGATGGGAGGGGTTGCTCCCTTCTCCTCTACCAGTTGAGCCTTCTACCTGCTCTTTGCTATCCCTTTGTCTATTTCTGTCTGTATAGGTCTTTTTTCAGGTTCAGTGTGGTAATTCTCATGTTGGAGGCAGGTCCACATCAATGAGGCTTAATTGAGCACAGATTTAACACTGTTCTTCACTGAAGAAGCACCCTCCAGAAAAACAAACTGCCATCTCTGAAAAAGCTCCTTAGAAAGAAACAGTTCAGTAAAGGTAGAAAAGACTGTCTGAAGAGCAAGTGCCTGAGGGGAGCAGCTTCTTCCTTTTGTCTTGTGTGACTTCAAAAGTACTTCAAACTAAAAATGGCTTTCTTTTTGGCTGCATCTTCGTTGCTGCGTACGGAGGCTACTCTTCATTGCAGTGCGCAGGCTTCTCATTGCGGTGCCTTTTCTTGCAGAGCATGGGCTCTAGGTGCGCAGGCTTCAGTAGTTATACCTCAGTAAAAAAAAAAAATGCTCAGGCAGGCAAAAAATAAATAAATAAAATTTTAAAAAATAAAAATAAAAATGCCTTTCTTTGGGAATCTGTTCTTTTGCTGCATGTTCCTGGGAACCAGACAAGAAGCCCCACTTTGTCTATCTAGCCACATCTTGTTAGCATTTAGCTGTGCTTATCATCTGGTGAGTGTTTCAGTCACTGAGTTAGGTTTTTTTCTCTTAAAGGGTGTCAAGATTCTCAAAATCCTTTCTTGATGTGCTTGAAAAAGAACCTAATTCCCCTAAACTCAATCTGAAGTGATTTTCTCACACAAGTGTCCCTTAGTTCTTCCTTCCAAAACAAAGAAGTGGCAATTTCTTTTAGAACTATCTAGTATTTTGACTTTAAAGATAAAAAAAAAACTAGTTAAATGAAGTAATTAAATCAAATGAGATCAAATGGGAAATGCTGCTAGCAGGGCATTTGCACGTTCTAAGCAGGAGGTAGAAATATGTTGGCAGGGATAGAAGGTGGCTTTATCTGTGAATTCTCTTGGCATGACAAGGTTCTTTCTAGCTGATTCAGACTCTCTGTGCCAAAAAACCCCACTAGCTTTTGGGCCAATTCCATTCTCCTCAGTTGCTTTTGTTTCTATGACCTGGTCTGGCCCCAGGCAAAAGAGTAAAATAGATAAAATCTGTGTTTGTCTCCCCTCCAGTTAGAAATGTGGAACTGGTGATTCAGGAGTTAGCACAATGAGGGAAGAGTTGAAGCCATAGGTAATAATACTGAGGGGAGAAAGGAAGAACAGAACCTTAAAGAGACTTGCTTATTCCACAAACCTTCATAAATTACCTACCAAACCAGGGCCCGTGAATAGACTGTGGAGGTACAAACGTACATCTTGACTGAGAGAACTAGGAAGCAAAGACAGAAAATGAACATTCAGAAAGGTAGGAGAAGAACCCATAGTCTTCAGGATCAGAGAGCTAAGGAAAGAGGGTATATATAGTGCTAAGGGCCAGTGGTATCATATGAGTGGTCTGTGGAAAGGTCTTTGAATTTGGTAACCAAGCATATAGTTCAAGAAGCAATTTCACTAAATTGGAGGGGAATGGAAGTTAGAGCACAGGTGTATAAGGGAAACATTGTGTTAAAATCAAGAGATAGTAAAGACGAATTTTTCAAGAAGATTGGTGGTGATAGGTAGTGATGCTCTATGGTTAAGAGGGTAGTAGGATCCAAAAAAAGGAGGAAGAAGTGCTTTTTTGTTTCATTTTTCTTTGTCAGTAAACGGAATTACCTGAGTATGTGGTAATTATTAAGTGAATAAGATCTCTCAGTGGTTTCAAATTACAGCAAGAATTAGAATCACCTGGAGGGCCACCTGGGCCCACCCCCCCCCCAAGTTTCTTATTTAATAAACATGGGGTGGGGCCTGAGAATTGGCATTTCTAACAAGTTCCCAGGTGACTCTGTTGCTGCTAAGTCTGGGGAATCACACACTGAGAACCACTGGAATAGATTGAGAAGGAGAAAATAGTAAAAGAGAATAAACAGCTGAATTTTAAGGAGACAGAAGAGTATGAGATGCAAGGAATACGTAGATTAAATCTTAGAAAGAGTTCATTTTCTAAGCGATGGGAATGACAGCAGGGATAAAGATACAGCAATATACTGAGGAAGAGAAGAAAGGCACTGAGGTGATAGAGCTCATACCAGATGGCTTCCATCTTCTCAGTAAAGGAAGAGGCAAGATCATCTGCAGAGAGGGTAGGTAAGGATTAGGGACTGGGAAACGTTTGGAATAAGCATCATTCACAGACTTAAAGAAGAATCAACCTCACGGTGATAGATGATGGATTTAATTTTAGAAATGGTGAGTTTGAGATGGTAGTCAGCCTTCAAGGTAGATTTGGTCAGCAGGCTGTTGGCTTCAATAAATGTATACATTCTGCAGCAGATTTTTGTCTGTTTTGTTTGTCTTGCTCACTGCTTCACCCCTAGTACCAAGAATAGTGCTTGGCACAGAATAGGCACTCAGATATACACTGGAATGAACCCGAGAGGCATTGCTGAGGTTGATTATTGTACATAAAGTAATATATAGTAGACACGTGCAAGTATCTCTGGAGTTAGTATATTATGGTGGTTAAGAGAGTGAGTTCTGGAATCTGAAGACCAGGGTTCTAATCCCAGCCTCTCAGTACCTCACTTCCTCCTTCTCTAACATGAGAATGATCATGGACCAACCTCAAGGTTGCTGTGAGAATTAAATATATATAAGGGACTTAGCACAACACCTCACACAGAGTAAGCAGTGAATCAATGTTAGCTGGCTGTTTATTACTGCATTTCCCCTTCAATTAACTAAGGGGTGTTTCTTAACCAGTTTGAGTCACCATGTGTAAATCAAAGTACTAGAACATTAAAAAAAAAACCCTGTCTCAGATTTCATCATTCTTCCCCTACTGATAGGGATATTGAGGCATAACTATTTAACAAAGAAAAAATGATCATCAAAATTGGTGTTTTCACTGTATACCTGATATACCATCCAAAGCCTTTCCTCATGAGCATTTTTCTAAGTATGCATTTTAAGGTCTGGCTTCAGACTAAAACCTACTACTGACATAAGGGAACTATTGTGGAAGACAAAAGAAATAAGGGTAGAAGTTCCTAGTGCCTATTTCCATGGGACTACTATAAAAACATTGTCTGCCTTTGCCTGAACTAATGCAGTGCACTACTGACACATTTATTTTATTGATCCAATACATGTGTGCTACACTGATATTTATCACTAGAAATGATGGCTTACTATATAAATTAATATGTATTGTAATAACTGCTTTGCCCTTATTGCCCATGCAGAATTCTTTCATGTTTGCATATTTCGTATTCAATAGTCAAGAGCTTATTGTTTAGGCATCTACAGTTTCTTTAGTTTAGGATCTTTTGCAGTGATAGATACAAAAATAGGAAACTGAACCCCTGCCTTCAAAGAACTTATGTTTTTATAGACATACTCTCAAAGAAATAAGTCAAGAATAATGGCAAACACTCAAGTGTTAAACTGAGTACTGTAGTCCTGTGCTGCACCTCATGGTGAGGAGGGAGGCACATATCAAAAGTATAGACTATTATGCTTTTCCCACAAGAATTTCCGGTCAGGTAAGGGAGATATGACATAAGTGAATGAAAATTAAAATAAGAATATAAGAATTAAACAGTGGTATGTCACAGGAGAGTAGAAGTTGAGTTGCAAGGTAGCAAAACAATTTTAGGAAAAATAATTGAAGCAGTTGCCCTAAGCCAAGCCTCAGAGGACGAAGTGTCTTTTCCTTAACTTACCATCAAGTTAGAGTATTTTAGGACCCACTGAATGCTACTACTTATCTAACCAAAGCATTGACAAATCAGTTGGTTATAGTGACTTAAGACTTTATATTTCTACCAAAGAGGTATATTAAGTGGCAAATGACTAATGGAAATACTGTCTCTAAAAGTCAAAAAATGTTTTTTTTCCAGAGGGCTGATATAGCTGTTGCTCCACTCACTATAACGCTGGTCCGTGAAGAAGTCATAGATTTCTCAAAGCCGTTTATGAGCCTGGGCATCTCCATCATGATAAAGAAGCCTCAGAAATCAAAACCAGGAGTATTCTCATTTCTGGATCCCTTGGCTTATGAAATCTGGATGTGCATCGTCTTCGCTTACATTGGAGTCAGTGTAGTTCTTTTCCTAGTCAGCAGATTCAGCCCTTACGAATGGCACTTGGAAGACAACAATGAAGAACCTCGTGACCCGCAAAGCCCTCCCGATCCTCCAAATGAATTTGGAATATTTAACAGTCTTTGGTTTTCCTTGGGTGCCTTTATGCAGCAAGGATGTGATATTTCTCCAAGGTTTGTTTCCATGTCATACCCAATGCCTACTTGCATGTTATGGCCATGATCCATTCATGCACATCTGATATTCACCCATCTCAAGTCCAGATTTCTTTCATTTAACATTCCATCCAGTGACAAATTATCATCAAGCCATTTTTGTTTGCTTGCATCCATGAAGTGAGTGTGTTATTGGTGTTGCTTTGAATGTCTTTCATGCATTTCTATGGTATCATCAATTTATACACATTATAGCAAACATTTGAACTCTGGATAAAGGCAACATTGCAGCTAATATTGATATTATTCAGATAAAGCTAACACTAAATCTTGATCAGAACAAACAGGCATGGTTTCCTCATTAACTGAGCTAGAACATTCTCTCATTTGTCCAGAGACTGGATCTAGAAAATATTTAAAAGACAGAACTTTTCTTTAAAACCCTCCTACCTTCCCCTTTCCCCTCCATTTTTCATTTTGCTCTCTGACTGCCTAGAACTATTTCACTGTAGTACCTTGCCCAAGTTTTATCACTAAAACAATAAAACTTCTAGAAGAAAATATGGGAGGAAGTCTGTGTGACCTTGGATTGGACAAAGAGTTTCCAGAACGCAAAAAGCACAATCCACTGTAAAAATTGATAAACTGGACTTAACCAAAATTCAAAAATTTTGCATTTCAAAAGACATCATTAAGAAAATGAAAAGACAAGCCACAGTGGGAGAAAATATTAGGAAATCATACATGTGATAAAGGACTTGTCTGCAGAATATATAAAGATCTCTTGCAACTTAATAAAAAGAAGATAAACAACCCAATTCTAAAAATGGATGAAAGATTTGAATAGATATTTCCCCAAAGAAGGTAGACAAATGGTTAATAATCACATGAAAAGATGCTCAACATCATTAGTCATTAGGGAAATGCACATTAAAATCATAGTGAGACAGCTCTACACATCCTCTAGAATGGCTATAATCAAAAAGACAGATAATGCCAAGTGGTGACAAGGATGTGGAATGACTATAGCTCTCATCCATTAGTAGCATGAATGCAAAATACTACACCCAAATTGGAAAATGGTTTGGCAGTCTCTTATAATTAGACATACACTTAAAATATGACACAGTAATTCCACTCTTACTTACCTACAAGAAAAGAAAACATATATCCACACAAAGACTTATACACAAATGTTCATAGGAGCTTTATTTATTATAGCCAAAAGTGGAAACAACCCAAATGTCCATCAACAGATGAATGGATAAACAAAATGTGGCATATCCGTACCACATTTGGAACAGAAAACTATTGAGCAACTAAAAAAAGGACAACTGATACACGCCACTAAATTAACTTTGAAAACATGATGCTAAATGAAAGAAGCCAGATGCAAAAGGCCACTTACCATATGATTCCATTACTTGAATTCCATTTATTGACTATCCCATATTGTATTATTCCATTTGTCCAGAATAGGCAAATCAATAGAGACAGAAAGCACGTTGTTGGTCTCTGGGGCCTTGGAGGGAGCAGAGAGGGGCTGATCAGGATCAGGATTAGGGTGAGGCAAGTGAAGCTGAGTAGAGCAAGTACAGGGGTCAGATCCAGTCTTTATTTTAAAATTTGCTATTTTGTTAATCATGGATTGTTTTGAATTAATTTTGATTTTTTTTTAAAATTATACTAAAATTCTCTTTATTTTGATTAATGAGATTTTGGCACCCCCTTAAATTTTGTGTGGGGGCAAATGCCTCACTTGCCTCACCCTAGTCCCATTCCTATCAGGATTAACCACAAAAGGGCACAAGGCAACTTTTCAGAGTGTTGGAAATTTTCCAAACCTGGGTTGTGGCAATGGTTACACAACTCTAAATTTACTAAAATCATTAATTGTACACTTGCATTGGTGAATTGTATGGTATGCATATTTTACCTCAGTGAAGCTATTGAAGATATTGAATGTGAATATCCTAGACCTTACCCACTTAAAGTGTCGGCTCACCTAAACAAAAATGGTGGCAAATTCATAATTATAAAATACTGTAAGCAAATGTAACATCTTTATAATCAGAAAAAAATGAAATAAAAAGTTGTAGCTTTGGTAAAATTGAACATTAATCCAAATACTGACCAGAGTCAATTATACAAATATATAGGGATTTTCATTTAGACTAGAAGGACTCAGAAGGTCACCTACCATGTTTTTATAGCATACTTCATTTGAGGTTATCCACTTGGAGCACAAAACATTTAAAATGAAGTTTTGCAGTATAAATCCCTGGTAACCATCTTCAGCAGCTTTTACCCCATAACACGTGTGGGGTAAGCCTCATTTATCTGTCATTCTTTTTTGCCACCCTCAATCTGCTTGGTCAGATTCTCCAAATTATTTCACTCCCTATTCCTTTTGTGCTTGCAATGTGTGTCGTTTTGTGATATCATCTAGGAGTTAATTGTGCTAGTTTCTTTCTTTTCTGATTTTTTTAAATGTTCACTTCAAGAGATGAGGGTTTCTGAATGATCCTATAATTGAATGATTTTAACATGGCTGGTAATCTGTGTTGAGACAATGCTAAAGACTTATTAAGGCTGGAGATTTTATTGGTTTCTGTAAATGCATTTTCAAAACTAAATTTGTGATATCCCCACTGGAGTGCTACATACTACTGTGCATACTCAAACAGAACTCTTAAAAGGCCATTTGTTTTTAGAAGTATCTATGCATATTACCTCATTAAGTAATAATTTAAAAATGATGGCCTGAAAATGACAAGCTGAAAAGATTCTTTATTTTCAATTTTTGTAGCAGAATTTAAGCTGTGGCTCTTCTGTGGTGCTGAAATATATCAAGTGCTTTTTTCAAGGTACAGATTTTATTATTCTGCACTAGACACTGTCCTAGAGAGTGATGGCTTTCAAATGTTTTGAGCACAACCCTCGGTCAGAGATAAATTTTCCATCACAGCTCAGTACACATATATGTACGTAACAAAAGTTTCACCAGAAATTACCCTTACAGTGTGCCGTGCACTCTGATATTATCTATTCTGTTTCTTTTTTTTTTTCTAAATGCTAGTCACAACTCAACCCAGCAATGGGGCACACAGCCCCATTTCTTTTCAATGGCCACCCTTGGAATGCAAACTCTCCAGAAAGCCCAGAATGTGAGCGTGCATTGTACACTCTGACTTTTCTCAAAATTGGAGCAATTCAAGGCATTATAAGAGACCACACTTTAAAGTAGCATTATCAAATATCATAGCAGGAGGAGATGTCAGAGATAAATTAATACAGCTGCATCCATTTACTGAGGGCCCAGGAACAACAATTTTCTCTGAGTTCCCACTGCATCTGGGCACTTTACCTGTATTATCATATGAATTCTAATCCTCAAAACACTATCACAAGGTGGGCATCGTACTTATTTTCTAGGTGAAGGTGATGCTCAGGTGAAGTAATTTGCCCAGTCACACAGCTAATGACAAAGCCAGTATTCATACCCAACTCCAATTCCAGAACCTGTGCTCTTTTCACTTCATACTGCTTTTCTCATATCATAGAGAAAGGAATAGTACCTGGAGAGATAATGTCATGGAACCCGAGGGCATGGAGGCTCTAAGAGCCAACAGTACAATTATTTCCACTACCACACACAGCCACCCACTACCAACCTAAAGGTGCACTGTTTGTTCCATTCTTTTCCTCATGCTCATGCCCAAGAGATGTTTTCCAGTCTCCCAACCTCTGATGAAACAGTACCTTTGCCCTGGCTGTTTAAGAAAATAGGCAGTGAGCATTTAAGAATGCTGCTGAACATGTGTTCACTCAAAGTTAAAGACTGGGAAATCAGCAACAAGACATCATGAGGAAAACTGAGCATGATTCCATTGTCATCAAATAAAGCTATGAACAGTAACCTAGAAGCCTAAAGAGTCTATGTCAATATTAGGTTTGATATTTTCAACTACCCCAATTGTTCAGGGTGACCAATTCAGGTGGAGACTGAGTAATCAATGTAATAAGCTGAGGTTATATTCATACACGAACTAATTTGTTGCGGGGAGTCAGGAGAAGAAAGTATGAGGAGATTGCATTCAACCCTCTTCCCCCTGATTGGGGGATGGGGAGATAGCCAGTGGGTGTAGCCAGATGGAGGGAACATAGTGATTAGGTATGCGGGTCCTGAAGTTCATCTCACTAGATTCACAATCCGCTTAGCTGTTGTGTAACGTGGGGCGAGGTACTAAATCTTGCTAAGGCTCAGTTCCTCATCTCTAAAATGTAAAGCACAGTGCCTGACATATAGTAAGTTCTCAATACACGTTACCTATTATCATTTTTAAACTGGCTGCTGCTAACCATCGTGGCTTCACAAATACTAATCGTTCACATTGCACTTGCATTTTAGTTCCTAATACTCCTTAGGAATATAGTTAAAATTTTTGTCAGTGCCAAATAGCCGATTTCTGATGAGAAATAACCAACAACATTCCTTCCTGAACCCATAAAGTGCTTTCCTTAAGGATTACACCACTTGCAAACATTTTGATTGTATTATTCCACAATGTCTTGCTGATATTGACAGGTGGTTGGAATTTTTTTTTAATCTGAAATTTATTTCGTTTGTAAAACGTTGACAGAACTGCTAAGCAGGCCAGAGTCCAAGTCCTTCCAGACAAATGCTCCCCCTGCTGACTTTCTCTAAAGCTGCAGGGACATCTGAGGGCTAGCCAAGTTGAAGAGACAAGGTTCCAGGGAATTGCAGCAGAGAAAATGGAAAGAACACACTAACCTGAACCTGGTTACTGTGTATAGATTATTCCATGGGCATTAGTCTCCTGTTAAGTTTTCCAGATAGCAATCACTTTGGAGAAGCAGGCAGGGGATCTGTCCAGGTTAGCTGACACATAGATCCTCCTTTTTTAAATGGAAAGTATGTGCAGAATAATAAAATATACGAAGGATAAAAAATGAATGGGATCAAAGACAATAGGAGAGTTTGGGGCTCCGTTTAAAGCAACAATAGCCTTTCCTTTACTGATGTATGACCAGTGTCTTCATCCTACTGCAACTGCAAATTCACTTCAAAGCAGTAGTGGTGTGGTAATAAATTAATTGTAGTAGCAGGATTTTTATTACAACTATTTCATGACTTTTCTGGCTGAAAGCTGTAGTTTTCAGTCTTTGGGAAATGGTTAGTTATTCCCATCAGAGAAGACTATAAGAACCAAAGATTGACCCTGCACATTTTAAAAAAATCTGTCATAGACACAGCATTGAATGCAGTGTAGAAATGATGCCTACTGTGGAAGAAAGAAGAGGGAGAAAAGGAATGATAAAGAGTTTGTGCAAAGGAGAGAGGCAGTTTGCAGTTCCAGGTCTTCATCTTGTGAAGCTAGTAAAGTGCCGATTTCAAAATTTACTTACAGGATGAAGGTTACAGCACATAGCTCACTTTTATTATCATTTCATAGGCCATAAAATACATTTTATTATTAACTTGGAAACTCTAGTTTCGTATGATCACAGATAACATGAGCATTGTGTATTGTTTTGCAATGTTATGTCTGTTTTTCTCTTGTTGCTAATTTACTTTCATTAACTTCATGCCTCCTCTTACATTTCTTCAAAAGGTATGATATGTTCCTTTAATGCATTTTTTATAAATACTAAATGGCAGCATTTTATGGTCATTTCATTATGCTAACTTCAAAATCTGTCTTGTGCAACAAAACTACTTGAAATGAATGTTAAACATTTTGAAGCTGCATTAATGGAAGAAAAGATACTGGGAAATGACAGGTCTTTCTAACTCAACTATAAAGTCTTGTCTTGTTTTAATAGATCCTTTTAAAAATGTGATGGGGCTGACCCATCAGTCACTTTTTATATAGCCTCCATGTGAAATGTGGATTTAAAAGGCTATAGTTTCACTAATGAGAAAAGGGAAATGTGAAAATTCTTATAGAGCTTCTTCCCTGTGAGTTCCACTGCACATTTTCTCAGTGAAAGGATTTAGGCACCCATGACATACAAGGGAAGAAAGTGGTAGAAATTCCACCAAGACTCTTGTCAAAGCTACCACTGTCTCTCTTTTTTTTTTTTTTTTTGGATGAACAGAAAATTTTATTTATATTTTTTAAAAATCCGTTCCTTTAAAAAACATCAGATCCCCAAAACTTACTCACTTAATAACTAGAAGTTTGTACACTTTGACCAACATCCCCTATTTTGCTCACCTCCCATCCCCTGAAAACCTATATTCTCTTCTGTTTTTCTATAAGTCTGGCTTTTTTTTTTTTTTTTGCGGTACACGGGCCCCTCACTGCTGTGGCCTCTCCCGTTGCGGAGCACAGGCTCCGGACGCGCAGGCTCAGCGGCCATGGCTCATGGGCCCAGCCGCTCTGCGGCATGTGGGATTTTCCCAGACCGGGGCACGAACCCGTGTCCCCTGCATCGGCAGGCGGACTCTCAACCACTGAGCCACCAGGGAAGCCCAAGTCTGGCTTTTTTAGATTTTACAGAGGTTAAATTCTTACTTGAACTGGCACAAAAGCTACTACTGTCTTGAAGGGAGAATGCTGAATGCAAGCTTGTGCATTCAACGCTGATTCCAAGGAAGCTCCTTTTTCCATCTATGCTGATGCTCGTGGATACTATTTTACCATTTCTATGTGGATATTCACCAAAATTCTCCACGATCATAGGTCTATCACAGTATTAACCACATAATTGCCAAAATCAACAGCCATGTAGACAAGAGGCCACAAAAAAGACCATTTTGCTTTTAGGTTTATTTTCAGTCATGTCAACAGCCAATTTGAGCTGAGTCATACAGATCAACCACATGATTATCTGAGTCAGCCATTAAGGTGGCCAAAATAACCAGATTATGATGTGCAGGCTTGATTTTAGATCACACAGACACAGCCACAGTCCATTAGCTGCAATAGAATGGCACAAATGTAATTTCCATAAATTACTGTGTTGTTCTCCACATTTCAAGCAGATAATACATAAACTACCATTAGTATTCACAGCAGCAGAATACACCCTTTTCCATACCAAACCATGATTCTGGAAATACTCCAAAATCAGTTTTCCCCTTGGTCTCAGTAAAACCCCATCATCCCAAATAAGGATGACATTCACAGTTCCATTCCAAATGAACAACAGATAATAAACAATAATTATCCAAACATGTTTGGTTTTCCTGCAGCTATATTTCTCAGTGTTTGTAGGAAAATTGCTCCTTCTATAATTTACACACCATTTTGGGTTTTCTTATACAAAATATGAGTATTTTATACTACAGAAATGTGGGCATGTCTTTCCGATTGCATAAGTCTAGATGATTTATTTCCTATTTCTCCTCTCTGTGCCTCAATTTCTTTACCTGTAGAATGCTCCATTTTCTTATCTGTAAAGGGATGGAGGATTAAAGGAGTTGACACACGTAAACAATTATAACAGAGTCTGGCACATAGTAAGTGCTCCTTAAATGTTAGCTATTATTATCATTTTTATTACCCTATTACTATGAATGCTACTTTGAGCATTCATCTTTTATACAGTAAAATTATTTCCAGAGTCAGATCAACCCAGAATAAATAAAATGTATATGTTAACAATGAAGAAAGACTATGAAAGTTTCAAATTCATATTTGAAATATTCTGTACACTTTTAGCATTCAGATGTGACATTCTTTCTGACTCCAGATGTTTTTACATCTTCTGATTAAAAGGGAAATGTTCCCAGGTGAAATCCTGAGAGAGTATAACTATCAGTTAGAAAATCTGTTGCAAAGCAGATCTGCACATCCCAAAAGCTAAAAGTGATTATGTTCAGAAATAAATAAATAAGGGTTATGTGAAGCATCCAGGGACCAATAGGAATTACAGGCTTTAAAAAACCAAATAGTTTTGTTACAGTTAATCAATAAAGAATACTATTTATCAAAACACCTGCCAAAATTATTTGATCAGGGTGTAAAATCTAAAACAACTGAATTTTCCAGAGGCTAAAAAAAAGGTTATCTTGGGACACAGGAATTTAAATTTGCTTCAGAGTGGTAAAATGCGAGTACAGACAGAGAAGAGCTTGACTTGCCAGCTTTCAGCCCAGAGCTGCCCTCTTCCCACAGAGCCTGAGATGTGCCAGGCTCCTATGCCTATTCTTGACTCTATGACAGAGTGGGTTCTTTTCCTGTGAGCTTTTCTGGGCATGAGAGAACACAGCCTAACCAGGATGGAGCTCCACCACAGAGCAGAACTATCCTCGGGATAATGTGGCAATGTTTTATAAAACCTAGTGACCAGATTTCATTTCTGCAAACAGAGCCAGCCTTCAGCAGCATTGTGAAGGACATGAAGTTTCCTCACTACAAGCCCTTACCCATTGAGCATTCAGTGCCCTCACACTGCCCCCTAACTGCGCACAGACCCTCTCCCTGAGTAGCATGCATGATGTAGGACCATGACTCCCAATCTTGGCTGCCCCGGAGTTTTATAAAAATGCTGCTGCCTAGGCCCAACCCTCAGAGATTCTGATTTAATTGGCCTGGGGTGGAGCCTAGGCAGTTTTTTGGTCATTGTGTTTTGTTTTGTCTTGTCTTGAGCTCCCCCAATGATACTGATGTGCAGGCAGAGTTGAGAATCACTGATGTAGAAGAAGAACAATATTTCTCAGTTTGGGCCGCAGACAACTGCAATCACCAGTGATGCTTGAGAAGTCCAGATTTTTGAGCACTCATATTCTGAAGCAGTATTTTAACAAACACCCCAAGTAATGCCCATGCACAGTTACATTTAAGAACAAAATTTTCCCTGATTAAAACTTACCCATCTTCTGTCCCATTCTCCACTAATTGCATAGACTAATCCAGGATAATATGATAATAGATGCTGTTGAAGTAAAATGTTACATTTTAACCAAGCCTCCTGAAGAAAGCTCAGAGGATAATTCCAATAGTAAGAATTTCTAGGGCAGGCCAGTGAGGATGGTTTTCTTTGTTTTGATTATTTTGGTGGGGGAGGGTACAGACAAACCTTTTAGTGCTTCTCAAATCCTATTAATCAGGTAGTTTCCTACTTCACTTGAGGCCTGTCCTATGTGCTACATCTCAATTTGTAAAAGGGAAGAGTTTCAATCTCTGGATCTAAACTCCTGAGCCCCACTAGCCATTTATATGAAGACAATAATAAATATTATCTTATGGCCCCTTGCCTTATGGGTAATCAGCTCCACAGAATGGCAATGTCTATATTAAATTTGTTAAACTCATAGCGCATAGTGCTTGTTTACTAGCTAGCACCTAATCATTTCTCTTCAAATATGTAAAGGTTTTCGACTCTGTGTTTCTCCCATGACATCACGTTACATCAGTGTTATTCAACCTTGACTGCACATTGTAATTGCCTGGAGAGATTTTAAAAATACATACGTCTGGGTCCCACCTCTCAGGTTCTGATTTCTTTGGTCTTGGCTGGGTCTGAGCATGAGTTTTTTTAAAGATCCCAGGCGATTCTAAGGTACAGGCAAGGCTGGGAACCACTTGCCTTAAAGGAAATAGAGCAGTCTTCCACAGGTGTGCCCAGAAAAGCTCACAGGAGGAGAATCAGGTAAGTACAATTATTACACCTAAGCAGGAACTGGCAAAAAGAAGGTATTTTTTCCCATGATTAAATAAATAATACTGCTTTGAAACCCATATAGGCCTGAAGAGCATTATGCATGTACCATCATCACATGCCATCATGACATGTGGTGATACTGTCAACGTGTCACTTTTGTTTGATGTGTTAATTCCCTGACATCATTTACTTCCCTCTTTCATCAGCTACACTGAAACCATTCCTCTTTCCAAGAGTAAAGATAAGCATTTCTTAAACTGAAATCCGGCCCCTCTGGGTCTGGATTGGTCTTTGTTTTGTAGATCACTCTCCGGGCGCATTGTTGGAGGGGTTTGGTGGTTCTTCACCCTGATCATAATTTCTTCCTATACGGCCAATCTCGCTGCTTTCCTGACTGTGGAGAGGATGGTTTCTCCCATAGAGAGTGCTGAAGACTTAGCTAAGCAGACTGAAATTGCATATGGGACCCTGGACTCCGGCTCAACAAAAGAATTTTTCAGAGTAAGTGCTTTACAGTTAATTGGGCCTGATGGATTTTATTTTATCATCTGCTCACAAAGGCAGATTCACAGTGTTTTAAGGGAGGATCGGGAAACGGTGGGAATGTTATCAAAGCAGAGCATCTTAAATACAGAGCTACTTGCTTGGTGACCTAATTCATTGTCCTTTAGAACTAAGACTCGTGTGCGACATCACAGGGGGCATGTCAAGAGCACTGAGTTTGAACTCACAGGTTTGAATCCCAAGCCTACCACAAAGTGATCGTTTGTCCTTGGGCAAGTCATTTAACTTCTGTCGGCCTTGGTTCCCTTACTTGAATAATGAGGGGATTGAACTAAGTAATATCTATTCTCCTTTTTAGCTTTTACAAAAGCAGTGATTTTATGTCTCAGCAGTTCACAGAAGTTAGGTAATTGACTCTGAGAATCTGAGGAGTGATGAACTATAAAATTACATATTCTATTTTAGACATTGGTTTTCTATTGAAATGTATTACAGTTGTTTCAAGTATCCATGTACATGCTGATAATTCAATTTTCTGGGAAGCTGATAATTGTTTTAACTTCTTGAGTAGATTTATTTCCCCCTCACTACCCGCACAAAGGCCAAATCTTGGTGAGGAAACAGCAAGTTGTTCACTAGCAAAAGTTAGTAGAGTGTAAGTACTGTCAAGGAGAAAGAAGAAAGGAGATCAAAGGAGAATATTATAGAAGGATAATATGATGAACAAAACCACTTTTATATAAAATACCAATATTTTTGTTCTGTAGCAACTGGTCTATAAGAAAGGCTACCAATGGAGTGTTTAAGAACTCACATGATTTTTCAGTTGCCCCAACCAGGAAAATATGGTGGTTTCAGTGAGAAAATGGACCCATTCTATCCATACCACTGCCTGCTACTGTAAACCATGTAACTGGTTGTAGCAGTGATCCAGAAGCCACTTGTGTAGTAGGTAGAGAAGAAAAGTTTAGTCATTCTCTCCAACCAATAATCAAATTATCGGATGGCAGGTATAATTACTGACTTTTCCTCAAAGATCCACAGTAAACAAATGTTGGTTCTAAACCAGCTTGCTTTAAGAAATCAGTAAGAAATATATTTCTACATGTATCATCATGGGATTTGTCCAGTTGTTTCATGGGAAAGCAGGAGGAGTGTGTTTCTTGAAATTATAGCAATTCACTAAAAACTGTTTTCATTCCCTGAAGGAGAAAGGGTTAATTCTGAGACCCTTTCCAGAAATCTCATTGGCTCAGGATATCCCTATCTCACCTCTACCACTATTTATCGAGCAGTTCATAATCTCCAACCAGGGACAGGGGCCTAGTACTAGAAGCATCAAAATGATATGAAGATCCTCTGGAACTAACCTGACCTTGACCCTCACTACGTTGGCAGTTCCAGAAGCTTATCTGGGAATAATCCCCCGCCCTCATGAAATCACTCACACATTTCAGGGCAGCAAGCCAGGGATTTCCATCTGCTGAGTATTCAGCACATAATCAGCTCCACGGAAATCTGGTTTAGTATCAACCTTCAGCAGAGCTTATGTTCACCAACCCAATAGGCATCAAGTTGCTAGAAGAAGTAATTGACTACTTAAGCTATCAAGACACCAGACTTGGACCCTCCAATTAGGGATACTTGTTCCACTGGAAAGCATATTTCCTTCAGCGATGATAAGAAATTAGGAAGGTGTGCTTTAAATGGTCATCGATAGGTGGCATCAATTCCCATTAAGCTTTCAAAGGCCATTCATCCATATTGCAGGCAAAGGAGGCTCTCTGGGAAGATTTACTAACACAAAGGCTTGAAATTGTGACCAAGTAGTCATGGTCCCCATGCCCAGACCACATCCCCGACACATATTGTATCATTCTCAAAAACTAAGAAAGCATCTATTAATCCATTCAATGATGGTTTCATTAAAGAGCATCTTATTACCAGAGCCAATTTGAATCAACATTCAATTCTGAGCAAAGCTATTGCCACATTCTAATTGGTTTGTGGTTTCCCATGCTCAGCAATTCCTAGTGACCTTTACAGCCAATGAGTAATTCGTATGGAAATGGAACTGTTCTGAAAATCTGATTAGAAAAGGAGCCAGATATTTCTAGGTATAAAGAAGTGCAAATCATTTTCTAATTCCCGCACGCCAGTTTTCTTTTTCCTCAATTGGTTGCTAGTGACAGCAGTAAGGACTGTGGAGAAGTTCTTTAGGACAGCACAAAAAAGTTGATGATCTAAGAGTGGAACTGAGCAGTATAGGACAAGCAGCTCCTAGCCTGCTTGTACTGAAAAATGTTCTGTAAACCCAACAAAGGGAATGCTTGGTATTCATATAACACAGAAAGGCCCAACCAATTGGTTTCCAAGCCATCTGTCCTCTCAAAATCCTCTACTTTACCCCTCCTTGAACCCCATAAATCAGAGAAGGCAGCCAGCAAGAACACATCATCTCCTATTCAGGGACTTAACTGCCACAGCATGTCACTTTCCTCTCAGTCCTCCAAGATCTCAAGGCTATTTTAAGAGCAGTAACTCCTCCACATGCCAAAAAAAAAAAAAAAATCAAGGACCCCTGATGGCATGCCTTCCGAACTTTAGAGGATAAAACAAGATCACATGCAACATTTACAAACATAACATGAGCTCATTTCTTCCCATTCTCACTCCATTTTAAAACCACAGGGACCAAGCAGTAACACCATAAAACAGCCCCAGGGCCAGCCCTCTAGAGAAAAATAAGTAAAAGAAAATTCCTTTCTAATTGCCCTGCAGACGTTTTTTACTTGTCCTGGGTAAGGCTGCCATTAAAATGATGACATCTTTAAATGATTCTTTTCTCTCATTTTCTGAACTATCCTCGGCTGCTACCTTACAATCACATAAAGTCACTGGCACAGAGGGACCTGTTCCATCAGGAAAGGCAGGGAGGGACCAAACAAAATGCATGCAGCTGGAAGAGACATCTGAAATATTACCATCAACCCTCTTGACTTGAAAACTGATTTCCTTAGACAGTAGCTCCAAAACTAAATGTCCCAACCAAAGGTGGAGGCACCCATGCTAAAAAACAAGTCGACAGCTTCACTGTCATTGCTCAGAGAAATGCCACTATGATTTGGAAAGCTACACCGAAATGATCATTCTCCACTAGGTTTGGAAATTTTAACCTGATGCAGATTCAGGTTAAAAAGTTGATCTGGGAGAAAAAGCAATTCCAAAATTCTCTCTGCCTTCAGACCCCTAGAAATATTAGAAGACCACTACGATGCTTGACTCTTTTTTTAATGTTTTTATTGGAGTATAATTGCTTTACAATGGTGTGTTAAGTTTCTGCTTTATAATGAAGTGAATTCTTTTCCAGATACTTGGCCATATCCCCACTGAAGATAGGTCAGGGTATAAAAGGATGTTGCTTTTTAAACTGAAATGTTAATGCTAATTTAAACCCTTTTAAGAAAATAAATATAAATGGAATGGAATGGGGAGAGACGTGCCTTACTCCAGCACCCCAGGCAGGACAGAAAAACTGAACTTTATCTGGAGACCACCAAGGGAACTGCCCTGTCTTCTGAGTTGCAGACATTCTAAGCCGCATGAAGCGCAGTTGAATTACTCATGAAGAATGTTTTATCTCAACACTGTTACATTGTCATCACTCACTTTAACTTTTAAATGTTTTTGAAAAGCAGGCATCAAAAAGAAGAGCCCTGTATTTCAAAAAAATTTATTTTTTTGGGAAGTAGTCCCTCCAAGAGTATGTAGATTCTCCTTATACATTCTGAATCTCTCTCTCTCTCTCTCTCTCTCTCTCTCACACACACACACACACACACACACACATTTACAATCAGAGTCCACATTTCAACATTTATTGGTTATTTATTATAGGGCTTTTGAACTTTATGGGGAAAGAAGAACAATCTCTCCACAAATTCCCCTATGCTAGGTATGGTGACATTTGGACATGATTAAGAAAACTAACCATTAATCTTTAAGCTTTACTACAACAGACCTCCCTTACCCCTACCCATCTCCTCACCTTAGGAAACACATCAAAATGTAAACATTCTTTTGTTTAAAATTTTCTCAGCAAGTACCATGAAGAATTTGAGAGCTTGACACTGTACCCGGACAACTGCAACCACATTTAATTAGTTTGAAGACATACAGGATGTGACCGAATGCTTGCGGACACAGTCAACTACACACTAGGGAACACATAACAGCAGCAACAGGAGATGAGTTGATACCAAGGAATGGTAGGTCAGAGACATTTATTGTATGTATTACTTAACAATTTTAAAAAAGAAATTGTTTTTTAATTATTTACATAGCCCTTTTGATGCCACCTTATCCCCCCCCAAAACTTATTTTCCTATGTCATATAATATATAACACAGCAAGGCTCATAGACCTCCAGGTTAAGACTGGAGGTAGAGCAGCAGGTACAATGTGAGGATGCTGAGGCCTGGCCACATGGTACATTCAGACAGCTGTCAGCCTTTCCCATCCCTCAGCTGTCAGGGATCTGTGGTTTCCTGGGTCTTCCTTGCAGGCAAGTCTCAAGCTGGGTGGAAAGGACACTCACCAAGGGAGTAGAGGTTGACCTGACAACTATACACACAACACACCTAATATCTGTCTCCGAGAGAATGGAGGAAATGTGGCAACAAAGACAGGCTAATAACAATGCCCTAGGTTCTATTACTTATTCATCACTCTTTCAATAACTTTTTTTTAGGCGCCTACTATATGCCAAACTCCAGGCTAAGCGCTGCAGAGCCATCTCCATAAACGAAATTAAATTTCTGCCTTTTGCCAAATCATATGAAAATACTTAGATAGGTTTTTTCGCCATATTTGGAGGTT
Organism: Mesoplodon densirostris; assembly: GCF_025265405.1. Classification (NCBI taxonomy): domain Eukaryota; kingdom Metazoa; phylum Chordata; class Mammalia; order Artiodactyla; family Ziphiidae; genus Mesoplodon; species Mesoplodon densirostris. The sequence goes on along the minus strand of NC_082681.1, from coordinate 29,606,822 downwards.
ATCTGGGGGAACAGATTGACTTAAAATATAGGCATCTCAGAGAACTAGATGATCATCCCTCCGGGGTAGCTGACGGTGTTTATTTCTATGAAGCGACTTCCCAGCATGTGCCAGTCTCTGGGTATGCTTCTCGGTGAACAAGAGTAGGGTTAATGATCCTCTGTAACCCCAGCAGGAAGGTCAGCTAAGTGATGAATAAAACAGAAATGGCCTCTACCCCCTAGGAGCTCACAGTCTAGTGGGCTAGATTTTCAACACATATTCACATACATTACCATACTCTATTCACACAACAATCCTGCCACGCAACCAGAACAGGTATTATTACACCTCCTTCAGAGAGGAAACACCTGAGGCAAGATGACCTTGTGACTTGCCGAAAGTCGAAAGTCGCTCAGCTCAGTGGGGACAAGCTAGAATTCTGAGTCCAGATTGGGTCCTCTTCCCATTTCATTTCAGTGCCTTTCTGGTGTGAGTGTTCATAGAAACATGGGGTCCTATGCATGAATCAAGCCTCTAGGACAGCGCATGTTAAGTCATCTGTATCATCTCCTGGTTGATCTTTGTTTTTATTCCCCTTGATGGATCAATTAGAAAAGGAAACCTATACACATTGTTAAATGACATTTTTCCAGGCCCTGACAATCTCAAAAGGACCCAAGATAAGAAGGCAAAGAAAAGGAAGGCGTCCATAAAACTAGAGTGAATGCCACAAATGCAGCAATCCACATCCACTGATGCCTTTCTTGTTTTTCTTTGGGTAAGGGTCATTTGGTCTCAGTTTCCTCATCTATCAAGGGAAATAGTCCCTGCTCTACCTTCCTTACGGGTTTAGTTAGACTATCAGAAAAATCTCTTTAACGCTATGAAGGGTTCTACAAATCCCAGGAGACTTTTAAGAAAAGGGCCCAGCAATAGAGCCATTGAAGCATGGAGACTGTCCAAATAAGGCTCTGTGAAGACATAAGGGAGGGCTATTTCTCAAAAATAAAAGAAAATAATCTCTGCTTGCTCAACGGAAGAGAGGTGAGGATTTTTTCTGGCTTTGGGAGGAGAGAGAAAGCTCATTTATATCCTTCCCCCATCCTCCTGATCCCATTCCTACCCCTATTATAAAATATGACTACTAGGGCTTCCCTGGTGGTGCAGTGGTTGAGAGTCTGCCTGCCAATGCAGAGGACACAAGTTCGTGCCCTGGCCCGGGAAGATCCCACATGCTGCGGAGCGGCTGGGCCCGTGAGCCATGGCCGCTGAGCCTGCGCGTCCGGAGCCTGTGCTCCACAACGGGAGAGGCCACAACAGTGAGAGGCCCGTGTACTGCAAAAAATAAATAAATATATATATATATGACTACTGACTTCATCTCTTAGTCCATCTTTAGCCATTCCTTTGTGGTCTGCAGATTCGACAACTTCACCATGCACAATTTAAAGCTGCCCTTAAAGACCACCTAGAAACTTCAGGTGCTTCCAAGGTGGCATGCAGACCATCTGCCCAAAGTAACCAACCATATGGATTTCATTAGTCTGTCTCCGTTAGTCTTCCCAGGTAACCTACTTGCTTATGAGAGCATTTCACAGCTCAGAAAGCCTAAGGGGGTTAAGTCTTTGTTATTTTTGATGCTGCCAACTTTCTCAGACCACACCAGAATAATTAACATCACACAGAACTCCCAGATTTTTGTGAGAACTCTGAAACTCTCTTCCCTAGAGGAACTCATCTCAGGACCTCACTTTCTTTTTTTGTCTGACAAAGTCAAATCACCTAATAGCCTTGCAATTAGAGGACAGGGACTCATCTGTTCAATTAGACTTTCCTTGAGTTCACCTGGCAAGCCTGAGCAGGTTGATTATTTACAATTCCTTTTCATCACTATGAGAAGCCTAAATTGTTGACCATAAGGATCAACTAAAATTTCAACTTACTGAAACTCAATTCACAACAGCATTCAATTCACTAGAATGCTTGCACTCTGCTTTTGAAAGGAGAAGGAAACTCACAAAAACAAAATCTTGATGTGAATTTTTTTTTCAAAAAGGCAGTAGCAGATGCCTGTGGTCAGGTTCATTCCAGTCTTCAAAATCTTCTACATTTTTAACCAGTGAATAAAGAAATATTCAGTGTCTACAGTACCAATTTAGGCAACTGGGATACAGTAGGGGAAACATGACCGAATCCCTACCTTCAAGGAACTCACATTCTGTTTGAAGGAGAGAAACAGTAAGCATGTAAACAAATAGATGCATAAAATAATTTCAGGCACCAATAAGTGCTCTATGTATTATGATAGAGAATGACTTAGGACTGTTTTAACTGGGAGCTTGGGAAGGAGGGGTTCAGGGAAAGTCTCTTTAAGGAGGTAATATTTAATTAAAGACCTGAATAACGAGTTAGCCATGTGAAAATATGGTGGAAGAGTATTCTAAACAGAAGGAATAAGAAGTGCAAAGGTCCTGGGGCAGGAACAACCCTGGCATGTTTAAGGGACAGGAAGACAACCTGGGTGACTAAAGATTGGAATTACATGCTAGGGTTATAGTGATGGAGATTGCGTAAAGTGGTCAAGTTTAGGATATATTTTGGAGAGAGTCACAGAATTTGCTGATGAATTAGATAACATTTGTGAGCAAAGTGGAAGGACTCAGATTTTTGGCCTTCCTTTTCAGTGGCCACTAATGAAATCTGTAAGTCCTACATTTGTTAAATGATTCAAGGATACTTGTAGTAACTGTGAACTGCAAACTATAGTAACAAAGGAAACTGTAATAACAAGGGCTGAAAAGGTACACTAGGGCTGGTTAGGGAATTTTTCCAAGTAAGAAAATAAGAAGTCTTAAGGTTAATCATCAAAAAATTTTAGAAGTCCAGAAGCCCCTAATGATTCATGCCTTTACTGTGTCTTATTGCACTCTTCTTAGAAGATGGTTTTATGGTAGAGGTATATTTTCACAGATGGCTAACTCCATTTCGCAAAAACATAACTTTCTTTATATTCCTGTTACTGGTACCTCATTTTTGCCACATGGCAGAAAAGATACACCCAGATAAATTCAGGCAAATTTAGTGATTTCCTAGTCATTTCAGGGTTTTTCACTCCCTCTTTCCTGGGATAATATCCAAGTTCCAGGGACTTTACATGATAAGAGTTAGCCATGTGAAAATGTATCATGGCATCAGGGGCAGCCATCTAACCCCAGATCATCAGGATCATTTCCAGGCATCCATTGAGCTGTACCACCCAGTTTGGATGTCAAGTAGTCTTTCCCCTCCACACTGACATTTGCTGCATCATCCCCTCATCCAGGCCACAAGACCTCTGCAGACCAACTAACCCTGCACTTATTTCAGCTCGCCATCTCTCTCTCTCTCTCTCTGTCTCTCTCCCCCCTTGCACTGTTATAGGGCTATTGGAATAGTCTCCTTCTCTCCTTCCACCAGTCTAGGACAGCGCCTTCCTCCTAGAGATCTCATAGATCTCACGTAACCATTGCTATTCTACGACGCCAGCACCAAGCTAGACATGGGCTGCTCTCTTCAATTTATCATCCCTATGCTACACCCTGGGAAGTAAGGCCTCGTTACTTCTGCCCTGGGAGTCCCATCCTCCCTCCCCCTTCTGGAGAGCTGGGGTGGGGGGTGGGAGATGGGGGGCAGGGCACAGAGACCTTTCTCAGAGCTGTATAGCCCAGTCTGACTTCTCTTGTACTCCTCTCTGCCTCAGCTCTTATCTGGCCTCCTAGGGTAGTTAGTCTGGCTCTTTATCCATCTGCTTTCCAATTTATTGAGTATGGCATAAACTTCATATTTCCCTCTAAAGGGAATTAGAATTTGGAAACTCAAAAACCTTTCTTTTTTTATCAGAAAGCTTGGTTCTTATTAATTTAAAACTTGGCTTTCAAGGTAGTGTTGTATCTGCTATGACTTTTTAAAACAGTTTAATTAAGATTCAATTCACCCATTTAAAATGTACCGTTCAATGAGTTTTGGTATATTACATTATTAATGTTTAAAAATTATAATAAAATATATATAACATAAAATTTGCCATTTTAACCATTTTTAAGTATGCAATTCAGTGGCACTGATTACATTTACAATGTTGTGCAACCAACCCCACTGTCTATTTCCAAAACATTTCCATCACCTCAAACAGAAACTCTGTAACCTTTAGTCAATAACTTCCCATTCCCCTACAATTTGCCATTCCTCCACTCCCTCGGCCCCTAGTAACCACTATTCTACTTTCCATTTCTATGAGTCTGTATGGAATCATACAATATTTGTCTTTTTGTATCTGGCACAATGTCTTCACTTAGCACAATGTCTTCAGGGTTCATCCATGTTATAGCATGTGTCAGAACTTCATTCATTTTTATGGCTGAATTTCTCTATCTATACCACATTTTGCTTATCCATTCATCTTTTTTTTAACATCTTTATTGGAGTATAATTGCTTTACTATGTTGTGTTAGTTTCTGCTGTATAACAAAGTGAATCAGCTATACGTATACATATATCTCCATGTTCCCTCCCTCTTGAGCCTCCCTCCCACACTCCCTATCCCACCCCTCTAGGTGGTCATAAAGCACTGAGCTGATCTCCCTGTGCTATGCAGCTGCTCATCCATTCATCTTTTAACGGACACTTGGGTTGTTTACACCTTTTGGCTATTGTAAATAATGCTGCAATGAACACTGATGTACAAACATCTGTTCAAATCCCTGCTTTTAATTCTTTTTGGTGTATACCTAGGAATGGAATTGCTGGATCATATGCCAGCTCTATTATTTTCTTCTGTAAGTTTTTGAAAGTCTGTTTTGAAAGAAAAGGTGAGGGCATTTTCTGTTCCATTGATATTTTCTTCCTAATCTTCTCTTAGGCCATTGATGCCCCCATCCCAATAGGAAGAAGATCACTGGGTACCTGGTATTGGGGACAGAACTTTAGTTAATATCACAAAGTTTTATCTTGATACATGACTGAAGTCGAGAGGGAGGTATGCTGTGTATGTATGTGTTGAAAAAGACCTAAATTCCTGTCTATACCGCACACCACACACATGTACAGAGGGCCCTGGATATTTTAGCTAGTGATTTCAGCTTGTAGCAAAATCTTGGAGGAGCATGCTTCCTCTTTCCGTGCTTGGGCTACAATTCTGATGCCCCAGCAAGACTGCACCAGAATGCAGGTGATGGATGGTAGAATGAAACCCATCGCCCCTCCTGTTGTAAATGGTTTAGAATGTTACCTGTCTGAAGGGAGGGATTTGGATAGAGATGATCTATGGCATTTCTTTCCAGTTCGGATTGTAGGTATTTGTTTGTGTGTTATCCCCAAAACTGATCTCCTATCTGTACACTCTCTGGTGCCCTAAATGAAGATGTTCCTGAGAGTAATTAGGTGCTATGCTTAGAGGAACCTGCATCCCAGAACTGATTCTTACTTCCTACTTTTATCAAAATTCTTATGTGATCACAGCCTGATTTATTTCACTCTCAGTTTGATTTCCATGAGTCTGTGGTCTGGATTACAGATGATTTCTGGTATCATATAGTAACATTCATTTTCCCAACTCACTGGGTAAAGAACTCTGTCCTAGACACTCTGGGAATGAATAGGAGATGCCATCCAAACCCCTGAGTTCAGTATGCAGATAATAAAGGAGTCAGGTGACTTAGCCAGGAAAGGTTTCTGGAAAAGGGAGTATCTTAAAAATATCTGGAGGGGGCTTCCCTGGTGGCGCAGTGGTTGAGAGTCCACCTGCCAATGCAGGGGATGCGGGTTCGTGCCCCAGTCCGGGAGGATCCCGCATGCCGCGAAGCGGCTGGGCCCATGGGCCATGGCCGCTGGGCCTGCATGTCTGGAGCCTGTGCTCCGCAGCGGGAGAGGCCACAGCAGTGGGAGGCCCACGTACCGCAAAAAAAAAAAAAAAAAAAAAAAATATCTGGAGGGAAAATAGAATTCAAAAATAGTTCAAAGGATATGTAAGAATGTACTTGTGGCCAAAACAACAAGACAGACCATGACTTTATATCATGTTAAACTGTGGCCACTATTTACTGAAGAACTGTTAGTTCTCTCTAGTGTTCACACTAAGATTTCTTTGCACAAAATAGTGTATGTATATGTGTTTGGGGTGGGGTGGGAGTTTAGGATGGAAAAAAAACAGTTTCCAAGAAAAAATTATTGCCTTGAAACAATAGTATCATAGTAGAAATCAACAGACTGCCAAGGGTAAATTGGAAATCACCGCTTAAGGCCAGGGTGCTCTGAGCAGTGTCTTATTTCTAGTTTCATAATTCACATCTCACACATGAAGATGGAGTTCATTAAAAAGAATACCAAAGAACACCTTGCTTTCTCTGAAGAATACTTTACTTCTTTTAAATGAGTTTGAGGAACCAGTGTTGAAAAGCAAAATCCATCTATGCTTTGGCAAATAATATCAAATTGAACTGTAAGAACCTTTCATCTTTAAAAACAACCCCATGATATTAGACATTATTTCATCTAAAATAAACAGCCCCTTTCCTGATGTGGTAGTATTAATAGAGTAATCATGAACATAATCATATTAAAGCCCCTTTACACAAAATTTTGAAGTTTAATTTCAAAATATTTGTATCTTGTCCCTTTCCTCCAGTCACACACACACACACACACACACACACACACACACACACGTGCAGGTGCACACATGCACACGCCCCACAACTTGGGTAATTGTGATTAGCAAATAATTAAAGTTTATTATATATGAAAGTACCAGGGAGTAAACTGGTCAGATCCTGAAGAACACTTTTGCTTTATTTTCTTGGCCTGGGGTTTCAGCCAATTGTACAAACAAGAAGGTTGAGAATAGCATGGTCAATGATTGAGGAGAAATATAAATAAATTCAAGGAGGCTTGGATAAATTCATGCAAAATGGATCCATAGAAAGTTGTTAAAGGTAAGGGACACCTCCAGATTTTTCGAGTTGACATCAAGAGGAAAAACATGGCTTCTCATAGTTCTCTACTGGTCTTGTCTTAAAACATTTCTATCTGGAATTGCCCAAAGAGCTGACCTATGGGGACTGGTCTGCAATTTTTTACAAGATTGTTTCCCCCATCACAAGAATTGAGACTATTTAGCCTGAAGAAAATATGCAGGAGTAGAATATATTAGGATTATCTTCAAATATTTGAAGGGTAGAAACTTTGAAGATGAATTGTACTTCTTCTGTGGGGCCCTAAGGGATAGAACCAAAATCAAAGAGTGGCTATTACAGGGATAGAGATTTTAGCTCATTGTAAAAAGAACATTCTAATAAAGGAATACAAAAATAGATTGGGCTGTCTCCATAGATAGTGAGCTGTTCATCTTTGAAGGGCTATAGGCCAGGAATAGGCAAATGGCCACTTGTCAGAGATGTTCAGTAGGGGACTCAATAATCTGATGAATGATTACACTAGACCAGTGTCTTCCACCACTGGTTGCAGAGAAAATCATTTGGGGAGCTATTTTAAAACACAGATTATTGGTTCTCACACCTCCCCCTCCAAGATGCTTATTCCATAGGTTCCATTAACATGCATTTTTAAACGAGCACCCCCAAGTGATTGCAACACAAATGACTAAGAACCACTCTTTGAAGAACGTTTGACAATACAATGTATCAGAGGATTTCTGCTTTGACGATTTGGATTTGCTTTTTTTTTTCAATTAATCCTATGTGAAAGATGCAGGGAAGAGGCTAGAGGCTGGGCCTGTGGGACAGAGGGAAGTCTGAGCAGAAGTATCTTGAGGATGGTCACAGCTGATGGCTGTGTTGTAGCCTCCTCCTCTGAGTGTTCCTGTTGGGGTGGGAGAGAAAGCAAAAACCTTCCTCTGATCAACAGGGACCAATGGGAGATGACTGTTTCGGGGGCTGGAATCTGAGGTTGAGCTGGCACTGAGAACTGAGGGTGCCCCAAGTGCAGGGAAGCTCAAGTAATGGTATCGGGCTGGAGACTAGGGTCAATAAAAGTCCAAGAAAACTAAAAGCGGTACACACTGCTATGTTTAAAATAAAATGCCTTTCCATGAAAAAAAAAGAAGAAAATTAAAAGTGAGAGTGAAATGAGACTGCAGGGGGATAATACCCAGAAGCCTTGAAGTGTTTACAATTTTGACCTAGTTTTTTTTCCCTATGATCCATATGACACCATTCCTTTTCCATTGCTCATCTACAGGATGGGGCCTGGGTGACCAGGACTGTTGGGTTAATGTCTTTAGGGACCCTTCAGCAAGCCGCACGATTCAAACTTCCCATCCTATAGGACTGGAGGCGGCCAGGTCCAAGTGTTGGTTATCAGTGGAGATTTCCAATCAGGATGTCCTAGGTTGTTGTTAAGAAGAATTTCTTAGGAGAAAAATGGGACAGAAGTACTAGACTAGGAGCTGGAAACTCCTACCCTTTAGAGAGAAGCTCTCTCCTAATTTCCTTTAACTGCCCTTGCCTCCCTTTCTCTTTCCTTCTTTTACTTGCTGGGTCTTGGGTGGTCAGGGCTGCTGCATTAATGCTTTTACAGAGGCTTCAGAGAACCTCTTGCCTCAAATGTCCCTACCTGGAAGAATTTAGGTGAACATCCCTAGGTGCTAGTCAGCATGGAAGAACAAAGGCAATAGAACCTGGAAAGGGGCACAAAAATTTTCATAAGGAGAAAGAAAACAATAGGACGGAAGGCAGAGATTGCTCAGGAGCTTGAAATCTGCCAACGTGACAGAAGCTGTCCTAATAGACCTTCTTCTAACTTTCCCCCATTTGACCTGCAGGGTCTCAGGTGGCCAGGACTGCGCTTTCAGTGTTTTTACAGAGGCTTCCAGGAATCCCAAGCTTCAAAATTCCCCAGTCTAGAGGACAGTTAGGTAGACATACAGAAGAGGTGGGCTTCACATGGGGAAGTTCAAGTATTAAAATATGGCTGGTATTTACAATAGCCAAGACATGGAAACAACCTACATGTCCATCTACAGATGAATGAATAAGGAAGATGTGGTACAGACATACAATGCAATACTACTTAGCCAATAAAAAAGAATGAAATAATGCCATTTGCAACAACATAGATGGACCTAGAGATACCATACTAAGTGAAGTCAGCCAGACAGAGAAAGACAAATATTATATCACTTATATGTGGAATCTAAAGAAATAATACAAAAGAACTTATTTACAAAACAGAAAGAGACCCAAAGACATAGAAAAACATATGGTTACCAAAAGGGAAAGGGGGGGAGGGATAAATTAGGAGTTTGGGATTAACATATACACACTACCATATTTAAAATATATAACCAACAAGGTCCTACTGTATAGCACAGGGAACTATACTCAGTATTTTGTAATAACCTATAAGGGAAAAGAATCTGAAAAAGACTATTATATATGTAAAGAATATTATATACATATATATATGTAACTGAATCACTGTGCTGTACACCTGAAACTAACATAACACTGTAAATCAACTATATTTCAAGTGTGTATATACATATATATTTATATACATATACATATAGTTGGAAGCTATGGGCAAGAGAAATGTCCTTTTAAAATGAGAAGGGGCAGAATGAGAAATTACAACAAGAGCTTTGAGCTCTTGGACATTAGCCAAAGCTCTCTCCTACTATAACATTACCCCTCGCTTCCCTCCCTCTTGGTCCTTTTCCATGCCTTTTATTATGAGGCAGCTGTACTGTGTTACTGCTCTTCAGAGGCTTCAGGGAGCCTCATGGCTCAAAGGTCCCAACTTAGCTGGGTAGACATGAACCCGGCCACCAGGAACGGCTCAAAATGAGGAGGACATAAATGCTATCAGGAAGAGGAATGTATTCTAAAATTGGTACAGAGGGAAAAGACAAACCATGGGTCAGGAAAATCCCGCCCTTCAGCTAGAAGAACTTTTCTCATGTACCACTCCCTATTCCTTACCCTGTTCCCTTTCCCTATTTTACCTGCTGGGACTGGGCATTGGGCAACCAATGTAATTGCATTCATTTCTTACGGAGGCATTAGGGAGACCGGGGGTTCAACCTTCCCCACGTAGGAAACTCGTTGAGTGGCCAGCCCCAAGTACCCGGATGGCAGGGTGCCGCCTCCTGAGAGTAAGTGGAGGTGATTCGTGAGGGGAATTTGAGCTGGACCCATCCTTTTAGTATATCTACCAAGGAGGGTTAGTGAGAGCTTATCTTTCTAGAAAAGAGTGGTATAGTAAACATTTATAACCAGACTGAAACGCTGGCTCCTTAGTCCTTAAAGAAAGAAGTAAGATGGCTGTGATCTTTCCTCCCTCCCTCCTTTTGTTAATTCTACAATGCCATTGCCATTTATTTTTACATGCTATGGGTATTAGATAAACAGAAGTGTGATGTACCAGGGTGGTAGTGGGAATGTTCCAATTCCCAAGCAGGAGAGAAATGCTTTCCAGCCCCGAGGCCAGATTGCCCAGCCTTCATCCACAGCATCGGTTATAGAGGTAGTTGATCAAGTGCAAGCTGTGGGCATTGATAAGACTCATACAGGGTTAAGCTGGTGTGGGGAACTGTTAACAAGGTAGGTAGAGTTTTCCCAGCACAGATATTTGCAATGCTAACAAATACTTAAGAGGAACCATTCCTTCTTTCTAACCTCCTCTGGGGTGCCATCATCTCCCAAACAGAAATGTGGATCCCGATTGCTACAGAAAAGAGAACCCTAGCCTCCCCCACTTGCTGAAGAGTAATTTCTCTCTTTTATGAAGACCAGATCAGCTTTGGTAAGGCTAGTGTCTGATCTTTTTCCACTCTGTTCCGCTAGGACCCTTGCTGTTACCATGGATACCTCTTCCAGTGGCACTGATGGGATGCAGCATATTATGTATTATATCAGGACCTCCCACCTTGAACCACTTTGGACTGGCTTTTTTTGCCTTCCCAGGCAATTACTTGGCTTGCCTTTCTGCCAGTCCAGAGATTAACAAGGACTAGTTAAAACCATTTGTTATCTTTAAGGCTTCCCTTTTATTCCAAAACCTCTGGATACAAAACACAGCTAGACCCTACCTTAAGTAATCCATATACCAGAAAATTCACAACTGATAAAAGCAATAAATAGTAATTCCTCACATCAGAAACATATTCTTTCCTGGAAAACAGAGATCCCCCTAGTGCCTTTTGGTGTTTACAGATCATTAACTGCTTGTCAGAGAAACCTAAGAGGAAGGCTTTCAGAAATAAACATAAAACAGCCCATGCATCGATAGAGAAATAAAAGTTGATTTTCAAAAATGAATCTATTCATGGCACAGCTTTTTCTAGGAATTTATCTGCTACATGATGGAAGGCATGCTCTTAACGTAGGCAAAGCGGCACAAACCAGGGGAAGGAAAGTTCAAAGGCATTGGAAAACTTACTTATTGAGGTTGAGGCAATCTACGTAGGTATGGTTATAGCATTCCAGAAGTCTGGTAGCTAATCTTGGAGTCTCCCTTACAAACATCAGTCATTTTTCAATAATGTGAGTCCGTGTCTTCCTAACACTGTACTATATATTCAGCATGTCCCAGGTTGCCAGCACAGAAATGATGAGAAACTTTAAAAGTTCTGCAGTCCCTGATTTTGTGTTTAAATTTGTAATCTTAATGTTGCATTAATGGCCTATTTTGCATATCCACTTGATTGTACCATCTTAAAGATTCATTTAAACCTGGGGAGGACAGCATGACTCCTACCTGTTTCTCATTAATAACATACTTTTCAGTGAGTGAATAATGAATGACCTGGATAGAAATCAGTAGAAATGCAGATTGCCATTAGGTGGAGAAGGGGGAGGAAATCTACTTTGTCTACCACACCGACAAGCAATTTCAAGGCAGAAGGTAAAGAAAGCAGGCCTTAAAAAGAGATGACTGTCTAGGAGGGTTCTTAATTAAATATTGCCTTGTCTTTACATGTAGGACTGTGACAGAAAAGTCCTTCTGATGGAAATTAAAATTTGCAAATGACTTTTAAAATCTTGGGTTAATAGAAACAAGCCATTTAATTATGAAGCAGAAAACCAGATAACTCTTAGCCACAGATTATCCTTAAGAGCTCTGAAAAAACACATGGATCTTCATAAGCATTCTTAATTTGTTGCGTTAACTGCTGTTTGTAGCACCCTGGTGAGGATGGAGGTCCGGGAGGTACTGGGTAGTAAGCAGTCCAGCTGACAAAGGTCTGCCATTGGCTGATCAGAGTTGGAATAGAAGGCAAGCTGGAGAGTCTTAAAGGAATATACATAACTTCCTTCTAACTGAAAATATTTTTTCTTCTTTTATAAATTGAAGTATAGTTGATTTAGAATATTATGTTAGTCCCAGGTGTACAACATAGTGATTCAGTATTTTTACAGATTATATTCCATTAAAAGTTATTACAAGATAGTGGCTATGTTTCCCTGTGCCGTACAATATATCCTTGTTGCTTATCTACTTTATACATAGTAGTTTATTCCTCTTAATTCCATGCCCCCATCTTGCCCATCCCCCCTTCCCTCTCCCCACTGGTAAACACTAGTTTGTTCTCTATATCTGTGAGTGTGTTTCTGTTTTATATATACATTCATTTGTATTAGTTTTTAGATTCCACATATAAGTGATAGCATATGGTATTTGTCTTTCTCGTTCTGACTTACTTCATTTAGTATGACAATCTCTAGGTTCACTTGTGTTGCTGCATATGGCATTACTCCATTCTTTTTTATGGCTGAGTAGTACTCCATTGTATATATAATATATACTACATCTTCTTTATCCATTCATCTGTTGATGGACAGTTGGGTTGCTTCCAGGTCATGGCTATTGTAAATAGTGCTGCTATGAAGATTTGGGGTGCGTGTATCTTTTTGAATTAGTGTTTTCATTTTTAAGGAAATACATAATTTTTTAAAAGTATTATTGGCCTATTGACTTCTCTGAAATAGCAACAAATAATAACAGTCTTGCTTGAGATATAGAAGCCTGTTTTTAAGTTACTGTATTTCTTTGGTAATAAGGTCCCGGGAACTTAAGAGAAATGAATTTCAAACTAACAATTGCTAATAAATTATCCCACAGGCCACAGATTTCATGGGTTCTAGAAAATATATGAAATTTGGAAATGCAAACTAGGCTTTCCATTTCCCTTTACTCTTCTAAGTCCTTTAGGATTCAACATGGCTTCCTTCTGCAATTTGACTATTGACCTTTACTGAATAGAAGTTCAAGTCTATCAGAAATTCAAGTGAGAAAGAAGACTATCAGAAATTCAAGTCAAAAGGGCTTCCCTGGTGGCGCAGTGGTTGAGAGCTCACCTGCCAATGCAGGGGACACGGGTTCGTGCCCCGGTCCGGGAGGATCCCACATGCCACAGAGCGGCTGGGCCCGTGAGCCATGGCCGCTGAGCCTGCGCGTCCGGAGCCTGTGCTCCGCAACGGGAGAGGCCACAACAGTGAGAGGCCCGCATAACGCAAAAAAAAAAAAAAAAAAAAAAAAAAAAAAAGAAATTCAAGTCAATTGAAATAATTGTCAGATTAAGTTTACTTTAGAGAGTTTTCTTATTTTGGTTTTGTTTCTGTTCAATAGTTGCAGTAAATACACAGGCCTAAAAATAAAACAACCTAGTTTTACAGATGATTTTTTAAAAAACAACAACTTTGCTGCAGCTCATGATTCTGTTTCCTTTTTTTAAAAATTTCTAATGGAGTTTGATTTACAAATAAGCAGTTTGGCAGCACTGGTTTCAGTGTAGGGCTTTTGGCATACCTTGGTTCAAGCCCCTGGTCACTGTATGACAGTAACCAAGCTGAATGACTGTAACTTTCAACCTAATTCCCCCAGTCTTAACTCTGTACCGAATGCTGGTCCCATCCTTCCTTTGGTGACTCAGAAAAGGCAAATTTATATCTGTGACCTTAATGTTACTATAACACAGTTTGAAAATGCTAGGCAGAGGCATTTGGAGTGAGTATTTGACAAAGTTATTTGGAATTTTTAGAGGAAAGCATCTCTGGAGATTCTAGCTCTTTCAATTTTGATTATATTCCATCTTTCTACCTATCTATCAGAGTTGCCACAGGGAAGTACTATTTTTCAAAAACCAGGGGAAATTGTGAATGTTGTCACTTGCCTGCCCACTGCTGTTGTAATTCTTCCCTTGGAAAGGGGAATCAGAGAGTCGGAGTCCAAACAACTTAATGTAGCAACTCACAGAGCCAGAAAGAGAAAAATCAGGCTGGGTGGAAATTTAGGGAGCATACTCTATTTTTTTTGCACAAATATTTCCTTGGATAATGATCTTCTCTTTTAAAGAAAAGTATGGTTCTCAGACAGCAATAAAAAGAATATTCTTTCATGGTGTACCTAGACCCAGGAGTTCATTTATTTTCAATTTTGCACAAATAGGATAAATTTAAAGGAAACAGTTCCTACATACACCCAAGGGATTTTTGCCCACGCAAATAATACAGCTTACCTTTTTTCTAGAGAGGTCTTCCATAAACACAGGCTGGGTAAGCTATCCCAGAGTTACAGATTAGCCCTGAATAAGGCAGGAGTTATTCCCCCTCCTCCCCTGCCCCTTGACCTAGGCTATAGCCAACCCCTCCAACTGGTGCAGGCAGGACTTCCATTTCATGCACCCATCACTTCAATCATCAGGGAAAATAAGAAAAAATATTGTGAAGCAGGCAAAATAGTTCTTGGTGCCCCTGTGCTGCCTTTTGGTACCTTTCTGCCTTCTCCTTTACTTAAGCTGTAGACCTGCACTATACAATATGGTGCCTACCACCCACATGTGACTATTTAAAGTAATTAAAATTAAATTTAGAATTCTGTTGCTTGGTGACACTAGCCATATTCCAAGTGTTTAACAGACATGTGTGGCTAGAAGCTACCATATTGGATGAAACTTAGAATATTTCAGAACGTGCTATTGGACAGGGTTTCTGACTGTTAGTTCCCTTTGCTTCTTGAGCATAAGGACCATGCCTTCCAATATCTTCATCCCCTACAGCAGTCTTCCACAGTGCCTGATACAACTATTGAATGCAGGAGAAACTTTACTAAGTTTCTAACTTAACTTTCTTAACTAAGTAACTCAGTGCTTACTATGTTATCAAGAGCTATGCTCAATTCATTATAAGCAATCTCTCATTTCATCATTGCAAGAACACTATGAGGTGGGTCCTATTACCATCCTCATTTTCCAGATGAGGAAACTAAGACTCAATGAGGTTAAATTATTTGCCCAAAGTCGCACAGGTAATAAGAACCAAAGCCAGGTCTTTATAACTTCAGAACCTATGTTCTTAACCACTGCTCTGTGCACCTAAAGAAAACAAGTCACTGAAATTTCACTATAGACAAGCAAGCCTCTTGCAGAACAAGTGGTGCCTGGGTGGCTTCTCCACAGCCCTCATGCTGACCAAAGTAGAATAAAGACAGGTTGGGATCAAGGCCTGAGCATGAAAAATACAGGTGTAAAGTATATTGATTTGTGTTTGAGTGTACGTATCAAATTAAGTGGCTATCTGACTACTTCTCTAAATTAGGTAACAGTAAATTAGTAGTTTTATCTGCCATTTTGCATATGGGAACCATTGCCTTGGTCCCCAGTGGTGAAGGTTAGTGAAACCTAATCATTTTGTGAAGTCACCTCCACATGCCAAACTTACCAGAAGGTTCTAATACTTGAGTTTCTATACCACGGAGCTTGTGCCAGGACACGCAAATGCCAGAAAATAAATTTTCCTGCAGCTTTCACAGTCAGTGTGTTTGCCAGACAAAACCCCAGCCAGCCACGTTTTTTATTCAGCATAGCGCCTTTAGAAATAATACTTACCGGAAGACTCCTTGCATATCAAGAAGGAAAAGACTTAAATCTTAAACTCAACTGTTCAAAAATTGAGAGCCACAGGGGAGGGTGAAATGTGATTATATTGAAATTGAGCATTTTAGTAGCCCCATTTGGCCTTAAAAGGCATTTTCTGCTAAATACCTAGTGAATTAGCTTTGATTCTAGTCTGTGCCTCAGTCCCACTGACATCACATAACCTGGCACCATCCTTCTGCCCATCTACATGTGCCCATGCCCTCATCTGCCCCCTGACTTATCAGGGTAACACCTCATCTTGCCTTCCCTCCCCAAGAACTATCTTGATTCTCCTTCCCTCCAGTAGTCCTTTGGCACAAATTCTCTAACAAACCAAGTCATATAAATGTGGTGGTAATGGGTTGTGTGACCCTTCCATTCGCCATGATAGCATAATCTAATTTATTGAGGATTTACTACATGCCAGGAACTGTGATAAGTGCTTCAGATAAATCATCTCATTTAATATTCTATCCCCATTTCAGAGATAATTATTAGAGTCTTAGAGAAATTTAAGTAATTTGTCTAAGTCAAATAAGGCATGATCTCTAGTGGTAGGATTTAGGGCCTTGTGACAGGCTAGTGGAGTACTATATAGTTGCCTTTTACCTCATAGCATATTGCACAGGCTTCAAAGTTGAGCCAAAGAAGATTAAGGCTATATAAAATCATGTCAAAATGACAGGTCAAAGAAGTAAACCTCAATCAATTCACGGGCATATTGGTTCATGTCGTCCTAGCAATTTCTCCACTGGAAGGCAGTATGGAGTAGTAGAAAAAGCATAGGCTTTGGAAGCCAACATACCTAGATTTGAGTACTAATTCTGCCACTTCGCATCTTTGCAACCTTGGAATTGCCACTTCACTTCTCTGAGGTGTGAAACGGGGTGGGAGGGAGACCAATGATGACAATGTAATTAAGAATATAAACTTTGGTGTCAAATGATCTGGGTTTAAATCTCAGCTACTCCAGTTAATCTTTTCAGATAATTTATTCATCCAGTTAATATTTATTGAGTAGATTCTATGTGACAGCCCTCGCTCAAAGTGCTCAAACGAAACAAAGTCCTTGCACTCACTGCAGTGGATGAGACCAAAAACAATAAATATGTAAATAACATGTTTCAGCTGGTGTTAAGTAAAATGAAAAAAAAAAGTAGGTAAGAAGACAAATTGTTGGGAGTGCTACTTCATCTCAGCTGATGGAGGAAGACCTCTTTGCTGAAGTGACATTTGACCAGACACCTGAATGAAGTGAGGGGAGCCAGCTACACAAATATGAGGTGGAGTAGGGGTGGGAAGAAATGCATTCAAGATGTTACAGCATGAGCAAAGGTCCTGACATGGGAATGTGCTTGGTAGGTTTGACGCTAAAGGCCCATGTGGCAGGAGTGAAGTGAGAGAGGGAAACAGTGGAAAGAGATGACAGCAGCAAAGACAACCCAGAGCCCGTTGTGATGGGTTTCTAAACCCTGGTAAGGACTTTGGATTTTATTCTGTGTTTGATAGGAAGTCATTCTGAGGGCTTTGAGCAGAGGAATGACATGATCCGATTTATGTGCAAAAGGATGCTGCAGACTGCTAGGTGAGGGTGAAAGTTGAGGAGCAGGGAGACCACTTAAGAAATGAGTGCACGACTTCAAGTGAAAAGTGACTGGCTTGGACTAAGATGAAGGTGGTAAGAAGAGGTTGGATTTTGAATGTATTTTGAAGATTGCACTGACAGGCTGTGGAATGTGTGACCAAAGAGAAAAGTCAAGGATGACTGCAAAGATTTTGCCCTGCACAACTGGAATAATTGGAGAGTAGCGCCATTTTCTCTGATGGAGAACCCTGGAGGAGTAGCAAGCAGGGGTGGGGAAGAATCAAGAGCTGCATTTTGGCCACGCTAAGTTGGAGATGCCTATGAGATATCCAAGTGGGGATGTCAGGTAGACAGTTGGATAAATGAGCCTGGAGTTTAAAGCGGTCAGGGCTAGAAATTTTACCAGCTGTATCATCTGGAACCAGCAAATTAACTTCTATAAGCATCAGTTACCTCATCAATAAAATGGGGATAATATTTGTTTTACAAGGTCATTTTAAGGATTCTCAATAATGTATGTAAAGTGTGAAGCACTGTTCCTGTACATGTAAGTGCTTAATAAATGGTAGCCTTCTCACTGTCAGTATTCATTGCAAATAACTGGCAGTTAGTTGTTGCTGTTGTAGAAACTTTGTTGATTGTTCTAAACCCAAGTTGAATGTTAGAATCACCTAGGAAGTTTTTTTTCAATGTAGGCCCCACATCATGCAATTAAATCAGAATCACAAGAGCAGTGATCAGTAGCTTCCCAGGTATGTATTACCTACAGATAGAGAACAGATGAGCTGGCTTTAAGAGAACTCTTCAGATTAGTTCCAGCTTACCTTTTGGGAAACTAACTCTTCCAAAAAAATACTAAGTGGAAAATTTGGGCTCTTCTTGATATCCCTGAGCAAAATTGCTTCTTTTTATCTGTTGCTTTTTTTTTTAAAAAAATTATTTATTTAATTTATTTATTTTTGGCTGTGTTGGGTCTTTGTTGCATGCAGGCTTTCTCTAGCGGTGAGTGTGGGCTACTCTTCATTGCGGTGAGCGGGCTTCTCATTGGGGTGGCTTCTCTTGTTGCAGAGCACAGGCTCTAGGTGCATGGGCTTCAGTCGTTGTGGCACGTGGGCTCAGTAGTTGTGGCTCGCGGGCGCTAGAGCACAGGCTCAGGAGTTGTGGTGCACGGGCTTAGTTGCTCCGCAGCATGTGGGATCCTCCCAGACCAGGGCTCAAACCCGTGTCCCCTGCATTGGCAGGTGGACTCCCAACCACCGCACCATCAGGGAAGCCCTTTTCTGTTGCTTTTTTTCCCTTAGTATGAAAATAATTCTTGTTCTAAGGACCTGGAAGAAACAGCCACTGCAGAAACTCAAAAGATTGTAATTCCAGGATAGATTTTTCTTCTTAATAGAAGAGAATTTGTTCCTCTCATTTTCTAGGCTCTGCATTGTCAGGTTTGCCCTCTGCATTACAATTAATTGATTCAAGAATAATAAGAGTATTGAACTTCTCTTTTTAATATCTTACTGATAGAAAATAAAAACACAGTTGGAAAGTGAAGTCCAATTGGTCAAGGATAATAGGCTCCGGATTGCTGAAGATGAAATTTCATTGACAGATAGAACTCCAGCCAAGCTGAGGGAAATGGCCCTGCAGTGTTTGATAGTGATGGAAGCCCTAGAGCCAATCCACTGCTTGGGAGTCATGGAGTTTGAGACTTTGCTCTAATTAGTAGTGAAAGGGTGTAGCAGGCACACATTCTCTGTAGCCACAGATTCTGCAATCTAAAGGTGAGGGTATGTAGTTAGCAAAGTCAGCTTTTCAACACACATGCACACACCTCTCCCTTAACCATTGATATGTCCACCACTTAGGCTATCATTCCTTTAGCTATGTTTTGCTTTTTGCTGAAATGCAAGTTCTCCTGCAAGGGGATCACAATTTTGATTGTTTTCCATCATTTATTCCTCAGTGCAAATGTTTCCAATCCTTTTCTATGAGCAGGGGAGGGTAGCGGGAGGGCATCTTGTACCTGGTAAGGTAAATGGGGAACTAGGTACTGCCTAGGTGGGGAAATGACAAATGAAGTGTATCAGAAACAGTAAAAGTTAATTCAGTCTTGCCTGATAACAGCCCTAGTAGTACATTTTTATAGATTTTCATTCTCAAAATAAAGAGAAAAAAATAATTTGTTGACTTCTTTTAAAAAGTGGGGCTTTCATGTGGGTTAAGAGCAAGACATCCTGGTCTCCAATCTCACATTTCAGGGAGGTATTAATAGAAATATCATGACCCTTGAAGTTATGCTAAAGTATAGGCACCATTTCAAACAGAATTTATGTGGATATGGTCCAGCTCTAGCATACGATTTACAACCACTACCTAACCCACCTGGGAACAGTGTACTGTTTGCGAGCACAGACTCTGGAGTCTGTGTGAGTGAGTTCCCAGCTCCTTCACCTACTAGCTGTATGGCCTTGGGCAAGTTACTTAATTTCTCTGTTTCTGCATTTTGAAAATGGGATAATAATATCTATTTCATGGAGTTGTCATGATTATTACATGAATTAACACATGTAAAACCCCCTAAAACAGAGCCTAGAACAAAGTATGAGCTCAATTAAATGTTAACTATTATTGTTTTGCCCACTTAATGGTGGCTTTATCAAAACCCATAAAGCAGGGTTTCTCAACTGGGTAGCACTACTGATATTTGGAGCATCGTTGGCTGATCGTTGATCATCGTTGGTTGTAGGGGCGTCTTGTGCATTGCAGGATGTTTAACAGCATCAGTAGCATCTATCCGCTAGATTCCAGTAATGCCTCCTCTTCTCAAGTCGTGACAATAAAAAAAAAATGTCTCCAGATATTGCCAAATGCCTCCTGGGAGGCAAAATCATTGCTGATTGAGAGCCACAGGGGTAGAGGATACTGCGTCCCTTCCTCTATTCCCTCAGAATAGAGCAATAGGACCTTAGAACCACTTTCCCCAAGAGTTTGTTGACTCTGGGTTTCAAAGTCATAGAGCCACTGATGCTACTTTCAACCCATTGGACTATTCTTAGCCTGACCTGACCAGAGAAGCAGAAGACAAATCAGAATAATAATCTGACTTTGTATGCCAGGGAGGGACACTAGGAAGGTGACCGGAAACTGATCTGGGTTTTCACCTGCACCTTTGGAAAGGAGACATCTGAAATAGTGTTCCTTGAGGTAGAAGGAAACCTGTCCCTGGACTTCAGAGCACAGCGTGAAAACGTCAGGCAAAGGCACTTGGGATGTGTACTTGACGTTTGCGAGCAAAACTCAAATGTCTAGGCAAAAGGTGACCTCGCCTGCACTGAAGTTATCTAAAAGCCCAGCCCCCAAAATAACTCAGCCAGAATCATAGCACACCAAGAGAAAAACAAAGAACAGAAACCAGTATTCCATTCCCTTCCTCCCCATACTTTCACTAAAACAGTCACAGCGCAGCCACTGATTGTCCGAGGCAAAAGGAAACTGACAAGCAGTCTGAATGTTTAGAAAGGTGTGAACTGAAGTGAAGGAAATAAGGACAATGAAATTGGGGCTTCAGTCATGCTTTAGAAATGAAATCATTTCCTGTGTGCCTTGCTCCAAGTCAACATGGAAACCATTTCCTTTGCTTCAGGGAAAAAAATGTGTAAAATTCAATGATTCCTTTTCCCAAATGCACCTCATCAGCGCTACTGATTTCTTTAAAACGTGTGTCAGATGCATTTGGCAAGCCAGATGTGCTCTTCCTCTTCTGCCCCAAATTGCTCTGATCCCTTCATGTGGTGAAGTGTGGACACCAGGGGCCTGTAGCAGTGTTACAGTGTGTGACAAGAATGTTCACTTATTCCAGTGCCTCAGTGGGAAGAGATTGCAGTTAATTTACAATTTGCCCCGACTTTAAACAAAACAAAACTTGAAGAAATAAACGTTTTTGAAGGTGAGTTGCTCTCTTTCACCAGAAAGGATATGGTCAGTGTTAGAGCTGAAGAGGCTGGGCTTGTAGTGGAAAAAGTGTGTCTGTAGCCTTGAATTCAGCAGACTTGGATGGGGTCTCAGCTTTGTTCCTCATTAACTGTGTGACCTGGGGCAAGTTATTGAGCCAGTGACAATCTCTGAATTTCTATATAGGAGGCCCTTCAGGGTGGCATTCTGGTTGGGATCTATCTGGAAACTGTTTGCATAGCAAGCACACAGTTTTTCCAGACTTGTTTGTTTGGTGACTTTGGGGTGGATTGGTGGAAAAGAGCAGGTAGGTTAAAAGCCCTCTGTGGCCCCTCTTGACATCACCGGTATGCACAATACAAACTAGAATCTGAAGACAGAGACCCAAAGCTGCCTTTTTTTTCATTTGTACCACCTAGTAATGCCACCTGAACCTTTATTAAAAGCAGAAATTTCAGAGGGGGCTAAGTAATTCAGAAGAGAAAGCAGATTATAGTTTTTAATGATGTTCTCTTAATTAAAGGTATGATCTAGAGGAGAAATTGACCAAATTGTTAAGCAATAAACAGTCCACAATAAAGTTAGAGAAGGCAAAAATGAGTGAGGGGAAGGCATTTTTGTTGGAAACGCTCACCATTTTCCCCTTTCTTAGTGTCCTGTTCATAGGGCTGGTCTTCTCCAGCCTCTAGAAGGCACCTTATATGATACCAGGAAACTCACTCTCCTTTTCGGGACATGAATCCCGTATTCAAACAAAAATTATCCCTTGCTCAAGGGTAACAGAAGCCCTTATAACATCAGTGAACACCTCCATGAGGACCAAGACTACCGATACCAAAAAAGGGGTACAGGATGGATAAGGAAGAAAGACAGTGAAATCAGGGGAGACAGAGGCTGAGAATCCAAAGCTAAATCTAGCCTCTTTTTGACATGTCTGTACAAGTCTAGTCTTATACATACAGTGATGCAAATGGACAATATAGGCATGATGGCAACAGTGGCCAAGAAAAATTAATAAATACATAAAGCTAGACCATTCCCCTTTGAGGAACAATGGAGTACGAAGTAACTAAAACCATCTTCCCCTTACCTTCCTTTCATTCTGCCCTCCCAAATTATTCACTCAGAACACATTTTACACTTTGAGGCATACAGATGTCACAAGCACCAATACTATCTTCACAAATTGTGTAATACTTTGCCTGCAAGCTGACAGTAAATTGATACCATAAAGTGAATTAGCAGATTATGCCTCTGTGGACAATTATGCTTTCAATTTATTGGTCTGTTTTGTGAATGCAGTTAATTCTCAACTATGAACATATCTAAATATGCCTGTTGCATCCTGTCAAAGTGAAAAATTGTGCTCATGTTCAGATCGTGGGAAGAAATGGTCTCACTGTCATTTGTGCTAGTGCCACTATATCAAGCATATTGTGGTCAATTCTGGGGGTCACATTTTAGGAGGGACTTTGAAAAATTAAAAATATATATATATATAGCTGGGAGATGGTAACCAGAAGGGGAAGGGGATGACTGGAATTCACGTCATACAAGTAACAAGTGAAGCCCGTTAAAATATTTAGCTTATATAAGAGACAATTAAAAGGTGACATGGTGGTGATAGTCTTCAGGCTGTACATCATGTGGAAAAGAGAGCATAGTTATTCAGTATCACTTCAGAGGGCAGAATTAGGACCAGTGGGTGGAACTACAATTTTAACATTCATTCATTCCACAGATACGTAGTGAGAGTTTCCTGCATGCCAGGCATTATGCTCGACAATGGGAATACAGAGACAAAAAAAAGATGTAGTCCTTACTCTGAAGAAGCTCAGAGTCCACTGGGGATGACCATTACAAGGCAGTAAAATCAGTGCTACATACAGTGGAGAAAGGGAAGCCGAGAGATTGCCCAATTCAAGCAAAAGGCAGAAGTAGGATTGGAGGGGAGAGAGGCTCTCATGAGAGATGTCAGCCCAACAAAAAGAACTTTCTATCAACTTGAACTGTCCCACCATGGAGTAAGCTACTTCCTGAGCCTCTTGTGATCTAGGGAGTGCCTGACCGCTAGAGGCATCTGACCAGAGAAGCCATTGCAACACTGCGTGAAAGGCTGAACCAGATGGTTTTTAAGGTCCCTTCTCTCCCTAAAAGTCTGTTACTCTACTGACTCCAACTGGATGTTCTATTGACCAAGTGAATATTCTAATTTAACTCTGAGGGAAGCAGAAAATTTCATTCACCAGGTCTCCCAGTAGCGGTGTTCTGGCTAATGAGGATTTTTTTTTTTTTTTTTTTTTGCGGTACGCGGGCCTCTCACTGTTGTGGCCTCTCCCGTTGCGGAGCACAGGCTCCGGACGCGCAGGCTCAGTGGCCATGGCTCACGGGCCCAGCCGCTCTGCGGCATGTGGGATCTTCCCGGATCGGGGCACAAACCCGTGTCCCCTGCATCGGCAGGCGGACTCTCAACCACTGCACCACCAGGGAAGCCCACTAATGAGGATTTTAATGTATGAACCTCAACTAAACCACAAAACATAAATTTAAAAGGAAATTTGCTAGCTAGCTAATGGGAAGCAGCCACATAGCACAGGGAGATCAGCTCGGTGCTTTGTGACCACCTAGAGGGGTGGGATAGGGAGGGTGGGAGGGAGACGCACGACGGAGGGGATATCGGGATATATGTATACATATAGCTGATTCACTTTGTTATACAGCAGAAACTAACACACCATTGTAAAGCAATTACACTCCAATAAAGATGTTAAAAAAAAGGAAATTTGCCATTCTACTCATTTTTCCTCCACCAACAAAAATTTTTAAATCCAGATTACATGACAATGATCTTTGCTGATGGCAGACCATGGACATTCACCAGGAATATGTCTGAAGATCCAGATACGTGAATAATACTTGCACATATAATTTCCTCTATAAAATGAAGTAATGTTTCTGTAAATATGGTACTGAAGTAATTTATAGTGCTATTAAATTCTGCCACTAAAACAAATTACGCTTTCTGTACTATAAAAAATATGTATTGTTTTTCAGCACTTCCTGTGTGTCAGGCACTGTTCTAAGTGAGATGCTTGTGTTAACTCATGTAATTTCTCTCAATAAACCTTTGAAGTGGACACTTTTTAAAAAAATCATCCCATTTTATACATGAGGAAATTGAGACACATAGGGGCCAGGTAATTTATACACTAGGCAAGTGGGATTATAACACAAGCAGTGTGACTCCATACTCTCAACCACTGCACCATACAGTTACCTTGTACTGACCTGGGTCTACAGAGGAACACTTTTATGCACAGTGACAAGGAGCAACCAACACCATTGCAAAGAAAGCCAAGGGCTGAGTGGTGGGCTGAGCGCCCTCACTAATCACTTGCTTCCACACACCAGCCTCACAGAGCCCAAGATTCAAATTCTCACCTCAACAAAAAAGCAAACTTCTCCGTATCATTGACCTTCATGGTCTATCACAAATAGTCAGAACAGTGACTGTGGAATCCATGAATGCTAGTGTGCTACTTTATCTACTGTTTTGGGTTAATCTGTTCCTCCCCCATTCATGCATTTCTCTTTCTGGATTTCATTTGCTAATTATCTTGCAGTTCTAAGAGAATTTCTTATGGCCTCTCTATATAACCATTGTTTACTCCTTCTTAGGTACAAAATGGTGCTCTGTGGGATGAAATAAATGAATCACGGTGGGTTAGAGAAAAATGAATTTGCTGTTACACATCCTGCCCATAATTTTTAAAATTTCTTCCAGATGATTGAGCTAAAATCCAATACCTTTTATTGCCTTCAATATTTCAGCCAAAATAAGACAGACTGCAAAAAATATATATGCTAGCGATATTTTTTTCTTTTTTTCTCAATGTTATACTGTCACTTAAATACTAGTTAGGAAGATAAACATTTCAGCTTAATTTTTCTCACTAATGAGCCATTTCTTTTTCCCCTTTCTAACGTCCTTCAGAAATCAGTCATCAACCAGGACCCAATCATTTCTGCCACTAACTAACTTTTCATTTACTGCACTCATTAATATCTGTTGCATGTACACCACACACATTTAAAGTACCCACTTCAAGTATTGCCATTTATTCTCCTAGAAATGCATCATTACCTAAAGGAATAAACCTTTTAACCTGTATCAGCAATCAAAGCGCTCAAGTAAATGATGAAGTAAATGAGTCCAAATTATACTACACTCAGATCAAAATTCATGGGCCCCTATGCCCTTGCCTTATAAATTTATCTTTGGAAGCAATGGCCTATTTGCAAATTGTGTAAGAGACAAATTGTTCTAACCCCCTTTCCCTTTCACTCAGATTTGATTGGGCCAAGATGAAGAACACAACATGCCTCTTTGTAAGTGAACAAAGGTACATACCCACCACAGTGTTGTCTATGATAGCAAAAAATTGGAACTGGCCTAAGAGTCCTTCAGTAGGAGATTGGGTAAATAAGGTATGATATATTCATAGATTAAAATGCTCTGCAGCCATTACAAAGGAGAAAAAGTATAAAGAGATGCAAGGGAATGATAAAGACCAAATTCAGTATAGAGATTACTTTTGGCCCAGAGGAGGGGTATGCAATTAGGGAGGATACATAGGCACACTTCAACTAACTTCATAATATTTTATTTCTTAAGTTTCGTGACAGGTACACAGGTGTTCTTAACATAATTTTTTATATCTTTCTGTGCATCCGAATTATTTACTACTTTGAAAAATTCTTTGAGCAATTGTCTAGGAAATTCCTACTGAAATAAAATAAAGTCATTGAGAATATTTCATTATGATGCTTAGAAATTGTTTCATGTGTCAGATGAGGATAATGTGATGTGAAATGAGCATAAATGCCAATGGATGAGATTTCATTTCAATCTTAGGAGGTCTTGATTACTAGGAGGAAAGTTATTAGGGTGGACATCAAAGGCAGGCTTAGTGGCAAAAAACCAAACAAACCACGGATTATAAAACATATATCCTGAGTGGTTTAGCTGAGAAAGATCCAATGATCTTTTTTTTAATTAACTTTTATTGGAATATAGTTGATTTACAATGTTGTGTTAGTTTCAGGTGTAGAGCCAGATGATCCAATTATACATATAATTGTAAAGCAATTATACTCCAATAAAGATGTTAAAAAATTATACATATACATACATACATTCTTTTTTTAAAGATTATTTTCTCATATAGGCCATTACAGAGTATTGAGTAGAGTTCCCTGTGCTACACAGCAGGTTCCTATTAGCTATCTATTTTATATACAGTAGTGTGTATATGTCAATCCCAATCTCCCAATTTATCACTCCCCCGCTTTCCCTGTTGGTAACCATAAGTTTGTTTTCTAATGAACCTATTTACAAAAAAGAAAGATCCAATGATCTTTAGAGTAACTTCAGCTCTAGAATTCTACAGTGCTATAAAATTAGTGCTGGTAGCCATTTTCACCAACCTTCTGATATCTTTGACCAAGAATCTTGTTGTCACCCTGATCAGGCCTAAGGTCAGTTATTAAATATATCTTGAGTACCTACCATGCATCAGGCATTATGCTGGATTCCAAGAGGGCTACCAAAATGAATCAGGCATGAACTTGTCCTCAAAATCACCCAGAAACATGGAGAAGACAGACCCATAGCCAACTCACCTTAATGCTATTTAGTAAAAGCTCTATAGCAAACGTACGAACAAAGTACTTTGGGGGAATAGCTGAGGAAGCACTTCTGTGGGGACAGAGGTGAGTCAAGAAAGATTTCACAGAAGACATGATATTCACTCTGGATCTTGTAGGGTGAATAGGGATAATTCAGGCAGAAGCAAAAGCATAACCAGAGGTAGAAGACATGCAAATGTGTGGTATATTTCAGTGAACAGTGAGTAGTCCATTGTGACTGGCTCCTAGGAGAGTAGTCAAGATCATAAAGACTCTTGAATATCATCATACGTAAGAGTTTGGATTTTGGCCTGTAGCTATTAGGGAACTATCGGAGAATTTTAAAGAATGAAGTAACTTGATGAGATTTACATTTGGAAGGATCACTGGAGGATAACTTGAAGAGAGAGGTGAGGCTGGGAGACCAGTTAGGAGGCAATGCAGTCTAGACCAAAATCTGAGGAGAGCCTGCCCCAGGACAACGGTAATGAGAACGAAAAGAAAACAAAAGGATAGACCCTACAGGCATTTCTATGTTAGAATAAACATGGCATAATGAGAGGCTGAAGAAAGAAGAAAAACCAAACTTTCTGGCTTGGATGTTAGGTAGTTTGCTGATGAATTTAGAAGGAGAACCAGGCTGTACAAGGAAGACAGTAAGTTTGGTTTGGAAATGTTCAATCTGAAAGTGTCTCTAGGTCCAACAGGTGAAGATGTCCATCAGCAAGGCTTGTTTGCTATCTCCCCAAACCATATCCTGAATCCAACCTCTTCCCTCTACCTCCATTGCTCCCGGCCTAGTCCAAGTCACAACCATCTCTTCCCTGGTTCATTAGGATAGCCTCCTAACCAATCTCCTTGCTTCCACTCTGGCCCACCTCATAGTCTAGTCTCCATACAGCAGCTAGAGTAATGCTTTAAATTTTTAAATCTGATCTTCTCACACTCCTCCTCAAATCCTCCAATGGTTTCCTATCACATGTAAAACAAATCCAAACTTTTTACCATGACCTATCTTGTAGGGCCCTACAAGATCTGACCTTTGATTATTCTTCTCAGCTCTTTGCCTACCTTTCTCCCTTTTGTTCATTCGGCTTCAGCCATATTGGCTTTTTGTCCTGTTCTTTATGCAAAATCAAGCATATTTCATCTCAGTGAATAATTTCAGTGACTCAGTAAGGATCTGCTTGCCATAAACACAATGCTTAATTTCCATGGTGATAGTTCTGGGAGTGCAAATAATTCTGGAATTTTTTGAGCAGGTCCAAGCAAGCCTCAAGAAAGACACAATGCAGCTGGCCAAAGTCCAGAGAAGAGCAGCTAAATAAACAATCCAAAAAGCTGAGGTAGAGGCCAGAAAACGCAATAAAAGGATGCTTGAAAACATGGCATGTGTTTATAGTTTCTACCAGGCTATCTCACTTCTGGTCAAAGATTCTTTTTAATTTTTCTCTAGGGTTTTCATTCCTAAGGATCTAGCTCCCAACTCAATTGTAAGTCATGGGGTCACTGAGACCATGCTTCCTTTATATTCTCCAAAATGCCTAACATAGACCTGTAAGTATTTAGTACACGTTCTAAGGACCACCTGAATTGAATTGAAATTTAATGGAATTAAATTCAAAAAGCTAACGATGAGGGAGACTCGGCATGGTACAAAAAGCTAACAGTTTGGAGGGTTTGACCTCAATCTGAATTGAGGGAAGGACTCTCATATTCTTCACACCACTGAGCAGAGTGGTTTGTATATAGCAGGTGCTCAATAGGTATTTGTTGAAAGGATGGTTGAAAGACTAAATATGTTAACGAAAGCTCAAGCAGTAGTGATAGAAAATAATGCTCCAATGACAGGAAGCAGTTTTTTTCATTCTGTCCTTCTCGTATAACAGAGATGCCATGCTTATTTCTAGACACTCCAATTTAAGAGAGACACTGCTAGCTAGAACCCCATGGGGAAAAGACCCATGGGGTTCTATGAGGCTTCCGGGAATAGTATTAGACATCAGTGGAGTTTAACCTGATGAAGAGATGAAGAGGGGGCATAACAACAACCTTGCAATATCTGAAGGACCACCATGTAGAAGAAGGAACAGAATTACTTTGCATAGCTCTAGTGGATAGTAGTAAAGGGTAGGAGTCATAGAGAAACAAATTTCAGGTCAGAATAAGGAAGTACTTTCTTACAATAATTAATGCCCCATACTGGAGTAGGCTAACTAAAATGGTTGTACACTCCCTTCCAATAGCCGTTTTTGTTTTGTTTTGTTTTTCTTGCAGGCAGTATAGGGTAATCACATAGCAGGATAGTGTAGGAGTGATTTCTGAATTGAGAGAAATATTGAACTAAGAAAGTGTTTTTCAAAGTGTTGCGACCCATTATTGGAGCCATAAAATCAAGTTAGTGGGTCCTGACTGGCATTTTTCTAAGTGAATTCAAATAGAATAGAAGCTATCAGAGAGTACCACACATAGCAAAGATGAGTGTGGTTTTGAGAAACCTATTTTGGAACCATGTTTACACATGTATGAATGTACTTACTGGGTTGCAGTGTAACGTGCTTTTCTTACTGTGGATGGCAATCAAAACTATTTGAAAACCACTGCACTGAGGCCTCTTCCAGTTTTAATATCTGAAGGTAGCTCTAAGAATTCTCATCTCTGTTGCAGAGATCCAAGATTGCTGTCTATGAGAAAATGTGGTCTTACATGAAATCAGCAGAGCCATCTGTGTTTACCAAAACAACAGCAGACGGAGTGGCCCGAGTGCGGAAGTCCAAGGGAAAGTTCGCCTTCCTGCTGGAGTCAACCATGAATGAGTACATTGAGCAGAGAAAACCGTGTGATACAATGAAAGTTGGTGGAAATCTGGATTCCAAAGGCTATGGTGTGGCAACCCCTAAAGGCTCAGCATTAAGGTGGGTGGAATAATATAACAATATCCGTGTTGTTATAGTATTCCACCTACCCTGATGCATTTTGTTGTCATTTTCTTTCTTGTGGATTTTGAGGTAACTTTTAAAAGTTTAAAATCTACAATATTCCATGGAGTTAAATAAGACGGTAAATTATGGTTTCATCTATTTAATGCATCCATTTTTTTTAATGTTCTCTCTCTGTGTTGTCCTCTCTGACTGTTTGTTGCTGTTTTAATTTTACAGTTCAACGGCTTTTTCAATTTAAATGGTAAAAGCCAAGCTATGGTGCCATATGTGACGAATGTTAATTGCATGGATGTGGTGTTCTTGTTACTTTCTTTATCAAAGACAATCTCCCCATCCCGCACACTTCAGTTTTGAGCAAATGTTATCCTCCATGCCACCTTCCAATATTTAACCCTGTATTTGCTGTACAGACATTTTTATAGCTCCACGTTCTGTGAAATTTAGCCAATTTGTCCTCTTGTGCTCCTTTTTATACGTTAACGATTTCCTAAGCATTTGTGCATTTTCTTACAAGTTATGTTTTATCGTTTCAAGAAATGCTGTTAACCTGGCAGTATTAAAACTGAATGAGCAAGGCCTCTTGGACAAATTGAAAAACAAATGGTGGTACGACAAAGGAGAGTGCGGCAGCGGGGGCGGTGACTCCAAGGTCAGCCTCAATGTCACCACAACCGGGTACCCTTAGTGACGAGTAATCGGCAAGACTGTTATCTTATTATTGAGGAGAGAGCACAAGACTCACACATAAAGTGGAATGACCAGGTTATTCCCCTGCCTGGCAGCTTTGGGACCTAGAAAGGCTCCAGGGCACTGCCCGCAGTTTTGATCTAACTTGGGTCCCTTCTTAAACTCCCAGACAGAGGCTCCCCATCCACACCCCTTCCCTCCCCTCACACACCAGACCGCTTGCCTTATGAAGGCTGTGGTGTAGGTTTCAACGCCCTAGGCTTTCAAGAGCCCGAGGCTTTCCTTAAGACTGTCCCCACCTGCCTCAGATGAGTGGTGTGAGAAATCAAATCCATCTACTGAAAAGTCAGGTTACAGCCTTTTTTCCCCTAAGGCATGATGGTATGATGGTTGCTTACAGTGGCTGGTTGGCTTCTTCCATCATGTGTTTGAGTGGTGAGATGTTGCTCTCTATATGTGATGGCCTATTTAAGCTGGCCCCACTCAACTTGAAAGCCAAAGAGCAAGCTCAGTTTCAAGTTAAATGGGGTCTTTCTTCAATAAGTCACCACATATAGAGACTTTACAAAGATATTTTGTATATTTAAACAAGCGCGTCACCTAACTGATACTCTATGTGTGTGAATCCCTGATGTGGCTTCTCCTTAGCTGTGTTCTTAGTTCAGGTAGGTCTAATGGTTATCCAGGCTACCGTTGTGAGAAAAACCATCTTACTTGGCATTCCTTTGGCTCCTTAATGCTCTTTGGGGCTAGAAAGGATGAATAGCCTTCAACCAAGCAACAAGAAATAGGGGCAAGCTCAGAAGCCACAATACCAAATGATGGAAAGACACGTCGGGTAAGTACAGGAGAGGACCTGAAAACAGAATCCTCCATGGCCCAAAGGGCATGAGAATTATATTGAAGCATGTAAGATCGGCTCTTGTACGACCAAGATACCATGGGCGTCTTAAGGTGAAGAATAGTGTTTCCCAATCAGAGACCAACAGACAGGCAAGCCAAAACTTTTCTCCTTCAGAGACAATGGTTACACCTCTGCTCCTCTCTTTCTCTCTCCACTCCTCAGGACTCTGACGGAAAAGTTAGTTTGCCAGTCTGCAGTATAATATGGGTTTGGAAACACAGAGCACTTTCCAAGAAATAAATTTAAAAATGACTTTCTTCAGGACATAATCTTACCAAGCATTGGCGAGGTCTTTTATTGTAAAACCTTGATTAACCAGAGCTCACCTAACCAGTACCCCAACTAACTGAATTGCCCCCCCTCAGTACTCCACATTGATGAGAAAGCAGCAGTAGTACCAAAAAAGAAGACTGCAAGGAATTGATTTTTTTTCAGTCACTTGCCAAGAGATGACCTATGGTTGGGTCACACTCAGCTCTATCTGCTCTCCATCTGGATTGACCCTCAAACATTAGAGGCCGCTTGCCTGAGGCAAGAAAGTGGATACAAGCATTTTGAGAAAAAAAAAGTGTGATTAGCCAAGAATGAGACAAAATGAGTATTCTTATTGAAAATTCCATCCATCCCTTAATGGATTCCAATTAATCAAGGTTTTACTATGTGTCAAAAAGCAGTAACTTCCTCTCCCACCAGTGTGAACTGATGCCATTGACTTGGCTCATTTGAGTTTTGTAGTGGCTCACCTGATGCCTAGAGTATTTAGAACCTTCTTCCTGGTCTTTTTTCTCATTTTATTATCAGGCCACGGAGAACCTAATTATATCATTCAAGTGAGTTGCAGAGTGAAAAACTGAGCTGGATTGGATACATGTCTGTCACAAATTCATCATTCATACCCAGCATGGTTAAAAAGGAGCCATGGACTGTATCAAGATGATTCTAAAACATCCACAGGATGCCAACTGCCCAGAAGTTTTCAAATAACCAGATGTTTGATGTTACATAAACAAACAAAAAAATCTGCACACATCTGGCTGAATTTTTACTTTTCACCCAGATATTTCCTCAGCTAATACTGCTGCAAAATTATCAAGTAACTTTGTTGCCAGCCCCACGATTTCCAGATTATCTGATTTTTGATATGCAAATAGAAAAATATTTCAGTAGATCCTAGATATTTCCAATGTCTTTGGCCATAGTGCTACTTGCCAGGCATCTTTCAAATCACTTTTTTTTGGTCATTCCTCCAGACAACCTTTTGAAGTAAGTCGAGCCCTTTCTCAACTATGGATAATAGTATGATCAGTGCTGCATATCCAACAATTGTTTATTCCATTTCTGGATTACCAAGGAGCTTGCCTTTATCTCCTTCCTTCTTGCTACCTGCAGTTTTCTGAGAGTGAGCAAGAGAAGGGGCAAGAGATGAACTTGAATCTGTGTTACCACTATTTAGTGGTGATGCCAAAAACAAATCAATGGAGAAGAAGGTAGAAAAGGCAGTGGAACCTCATTACTTTGGAGCCCTCTAATTTATAATTTGAGATAAACTGGACAGGCACCAGTCTACAGTCTAAGAGAGGTCGAGAGGTTTGTTAAACAAATGAAGAGTTTAGACTAGACTGCCTGTTGAATTTTTCCTTAAGAGAACAAACCTTTTTCAAATGTCGGAAGCATTATTTTAGATATAATCATATTCATTACAAATTTATCTGCTAAAGCAGTTCTCACGAGGACCTCCACTAAGGCAATGTTTTATAGTGAGTTTGAATTACAAAACAGACTTAAAGTAATGAAACTGTCATTCTTCGAACCTATTTTGTAACTCAGGACTTTCTTCTTCAGATAATCCTTCCCCTCTGTTAGTCCAAATCAGTGAGTTTTAACTGTATTAGTAAAATGGCTTGAGAATTACATTTCTTTATTGTATTCCATCCCCAGTTAACATGACAATTGACAAATAGACCATCATTTCATAGAGAAAGTGAGACCCAGAGATGGTGGTGACTTTGAGAAGGTCACACAGCTAATGCTGTCACAAATCTCTGCTGACTTTCAGGGTCACCTCTGGTGATAATATTGTAGACAGCAATTTATCACATCTACCCATCCAATGAGCAATGTGAATCTGATTGCATGTGATAGATTTCCATAAAAATCAGGTTTATTCTCAACTACCTTGGTTACAAGGCAAATAGCATATTTAAGCCATTCCAGCCCTCAGTACTGATGACTAAAAATGACAATAATCACAAAGCCTGACATTTATGAGTGCTTTTACTTTTTCAAAAACGCTTCTACACCTATTATCTCTGAGACCAGGAGACGGAGAAAAGCATGTATTACTTATCTCTCTCTCTCTCCCCCCTCCCCACCCCCTCTCTCTCCCCCTTCTCCTCACCCCCTCTCTCTCCCCCTCTCCCCCCCCACCTCTTTCTCCCCTGCAACCCTTAAATAATGATAAACGGGCAATTATGTTAAATTGTTGACTTTTCCCCCCTGACATGAGACATTACACATTCTAAGCCTTTTCTCAAAATGTTACTATTCTATGGAAGAAACAAGCAATGATCAGGCTGTTTTAAATGTGCACTCGCTTAAGCTAATGAAATAGAGTTTTTTATTTTTCTGATACAATGAATAAAGACAAGGTCAGTCACCAAGGTAGCCCCTGCAGCAGACCTACAGGTTAGAACTAAAACACTGCTTGGTTTCACCAATTTCCTAAACCTGGGTTAATTGGGCCTAAACAAATCAGACTTGATCCTTCCATGATGGACTATAAATGCACAGGCAAGGATCATGGAAATTAGAGCTGTGGTTTGGGAATTTTTAACCTGCAAACCACCCTTTTGTGTTAGTGCTTTATTACACTGTGTGTGCAAATGCAGTAATTAAGAGCCAATAAAGAGCTATAAACCCCAATCACCAGGGGTTTGTGACACAGCCAGTGAAAGTCTGTCGCTGTAAATCACAGAATAGAGATTCAGCTGCTGAATTACCACATCAGCCTCCCTCCCCAGCTGCTTGTCCCCTCAAACTTTCAAATTCTTCTGATCCCTCCACCCACCCCGCTTCATTCCCTTAATCTTGGATAAAGGGCACCAGCTTAGCTTCCCCATGTAACCTAACCTTACCTTACCTGAAGGGGGCTGGTCAATGAAACAATCTATTTGTGATGGGTGATAAGGCATTATAAACTCTACCCCACCTCACCCTAGAACTGTCCTGGTTTTAGTTCTATCCCGGGATTTAAATCGACTTCCAGTGTGCATATTTTCCAAGCAGAAAATCAGCACACTTTGCGTGCTTTGGGGGACATTGGAACAGAATGTTTAAAGGAGACCATTCTGAACGACTTGACTGCAATGAGAGGCGCCTTAACTTGTAAGGCATATAGGCAAGTAAGGGATAAGGATAGGATATGAACTTAAACTTCCATTAATTAAGTAAATGGTTGGATGACCATTATGATTTATAGAGTATTGATAGAGAAATGCAGTTTTATTATCTTCACAAATATATAGGAACTAGAATAAACTAACCAATGTGATGCTAGGAAAGAACTTAGGGAACTTGTTTTAGTAAATTTCAAAAATGGCTTGCAATTAAAATTAGTTGTGCTTCCTTTCACATGGGTGCTTTTAAAGTACCTAAAAAGAGTTGTTCTCTTAAGAAATTCAAACATGTTCCTCCTCCCTATAACTAACAATCTTTTTTTTTAATCCCATACATTTGCTTAGCAAGTGTCCTATTAAGAGATAGAAAAAAATTTATACTTTAGGACAGCACATTTCCAAATGTCCTCGGCTTCTGTTTGGTGGTACAGAGATGAATGATGTGGTACTGTGTTTCCTATATATATAAATGAGATCCTCAGTTTTGTGTGTATTTCTTCTTCTTCCATGTATGTCTACAATTCTCCTCTCCTATGCCACCATCTCTTAACCACTTCTCTTCCACACCCAGAATTCTTTGACATTCTTGGGCCTTGGGTAATTGATGTGAATCTGCATCTGTCTTTTACCTGCAACAAGATGGACCTTTTATTGGCAGGAGCCATCCCTAAAGGTAGACATTTTGGATACCCAGGGTTAAGATGGATCCCAGTGACTCTCTATTGACACTGTTATGTGTGTAGTCAAGAATCATTACAGATTGATGGCACTCCCTGGGTCTTAGAAGAAGTTCCTGTGAATCACCGAGACTGGTTTGGGATCAAGGAGTAGGGTGAGTATATTACGCTCTTCGTTGGTTTGCATGTCTCTATGCTGGTGCCGCCTCCTGGAAGTATGAAGAAACTGACAGTTATCTTTCCTGATAGTGACTAAATTTGCTCCTTGAACTTCCTCAGGTTTTCTTCCCAAGAGCAAACCCTCACTTTCTTTCAAGTGGCTGCTTCAAACAAGGGACCTTTTTGCCTTAAGAACTGAACCAGTCCAGGGACTACCAAAACCATTGATTTTACCAGATGGTGTTAAAGAATAAATTCTACCACCGGAAAAAAATTGTAATCCAGAAAGAAAACATTTTTAAAAATTAATCCATTCTAGTGAATTTTTTTTTTTGAAATTGACTGCGTGGCCTTAACATGGTTTCTATGATTAGGATGTGATTATTTGCCTTTGGTATTATCCTGATAACTTGAATGTGTTTCTTATTGACAAATAATGAGCAAATGTCCAACACCAGAGCTACAGAAAGAGCAGCAGGACTGAAAAGCCTGAAGGTAAGAATGCTGTTGAACAATTGCCAAGAAGAAAGACACCACTGCAGTGCACAGTTAAATGGTACATGTCTATGCCCTTTCTGCCCCTCTAAGGCCAAATCATTTGGTTTCCTTTCATTTGGAAAGAAGATTATAGAACTACACTCTCTGAAAGGTAGGACAGCCATGGAAAAGAAACACAAAAGATTTGAAATGATTGAAATACATTCGATGAGGGTGGGAATTGAGGTTGGTGGAACAGGGTGGGGGCAGATTTCTTTTAGGGAGAACAACTGAAATCCATTCTCTTTTGACTTCCTAGAGAGCGGTATAGCATCTGGCCCTTGGCACATGAGGCAAATCTCCATTTGTCAAAGGTGGCAAAAGTGTGGTCCAAGTGCTAGATTCACCATAAAACTTACTTTCATCTGGCTTTGAAGCAAATATTTCTCAAAATATAGACCTAAGACAATAGCATATGTTACATTAAAAAAAAGAGAGAGAGACGGAGAGACTGACTCTGCTAGTGTGTCTTGCCTAGCATCACTGCTGGAAATGCAGAGAAGTGGATGCTAGCATGCGAGCTGGAAGAGGGTGGCATGTACCCTGGAGCAGCAACCAGAAGTCAGCTTTCAGATCTGATATACAGACCCCCATTTGTTGCAATCTATTGGAGTGTAAGCTAAGACTGATTATTTTTCTATGGGTCATGGTCAACGGAGGGTTATTGGGGGGAAAGACAGGATGCTGGCACCCATCAGATTAAACTCTCAATGAATATTTTGCCTAGAATCAGGAGAATGAACTAGATGTCTTCAGAAACATTTGTCATGTGAGTTTCTGGTAAAGATCGGTTTCTGTCCTTCTCAATCTATGCCTCTCTTTCTCAGTACCATTGGGATGAACTAAAGAAAATACACTTGTATGTGATAAAACCCAACGAAGTGTGATAGTCTGAATTTTTAATGGATCTCCAAACAGAGTTTTCAAGTAAATCATATGAATTATGTACATGGGAAATTATCTGTGGCCACATCTTAAACAAAACTGGCTTCTCCAGAGGTTTAGCATCTTCCCTGAGCCCCTTCTCCCTGTCAGGGACAAATTGAGTAAGAAGTCTTCCCAGACAAATCAGGTTATGTGAGACAGTCCACAACCCATAATGGTTTAGGTTTCCTGTTCTAGAGGGAGAGATTGGACAAAGGCCCAGTTTGGCAGAAATCCATCAGTGAAACTCACAACTTGTGTAATCAAGGGATCTATCGCTTTGAATTTGAGAGGTTATCATTTGGAAATGCCCTGGTTTTATCCACATATCTCCAAGTGACTTTGAGGGCTGCTTCTCTAGCACAGATGCTCATCAATAGGTTTCAATCATTACCATTGTTGGGCCCTCAGTAAAATAACTCACAGCTTTCAACTCCTAATGTTATATGCATGCATTACTGAATTTGCTCTTTGCACTTATATTAAATTATGATCTCTTTAGCAAGGAGTTAAGTAGGTTTGAGCTACATTTGTGAACTACATGATATAAATACTGTCTCAGAGGAAGTGTCTAGCAGCTAAGCACTGCACAACTCTGCAAATCATTGTAGCTGCCCCTGTGGAATGAGGGTCACTTGGGCGGCCAGAGTCCAGTATTGCCAGCAGTCATATGTGCCTGCTCCCAGGTTGTGGAGAAAGTTCAGGCTGATCCAAGGATAGAAAGATTAAAATAACTTAAACCTTCATTCTCCTAGAATTGCTGCATCCAGAAACCCCTGTGAAAAGAAATCGATACAGCTTCTTTAAAGGGGTCCAGATACTAATGTAGTCTAGGGCATATTTTGAACTTCCACAGCCTCCAACAGCTACTGTAGAGAGGTAAATCCCTTTACTACACATATCCCAAGGTAACCTATGGAAAAGAATATAAAGGACTGTAGAATAAATCCTTTTATCCAACAAAGAATCTCCTCTTGCTTGGTTATCAATTGGCTTCAACTTAATAAATCAAGCCCTGCCTGGGCAGAGATGTCTGTAACTGCCTTCCTGCCTGAAAAAGCTAGGGAAGCAAGTGAGCAATTCGGAAAGGTGACTTGTCACCATGAAAACCTGAAATATCTTCAGTAGAAAAGCCAGTGAAAGATGGCTTTTCTCCCTCCACTGGGCCGAAGATAATTTTTAGAAGCTGTTCAAAAAAAATCACTAGGTACCAAGAAACAAAGCAGTAACTTAGAGTGAGCTTCGGATGAAGCATAGCATGAGGGATGGGCTTCCAGCTTAGCTTGTGATAAGTTTCTGTTATCATCATTCAGATATTGTGTTCTTAGAGCAAGTTTCTAATTATGCAAATACACCATCCTTGCTCGCATATTTCTTTTACTTCTCTGTGATCTCCTTGTCTTTCCCTCCATGACCTACATATTTACACATATATCCATCCCTCCTAAGGGCACCAGTGATGATCTCTTGGCATCATTTATTAAACAGACATTTGCTCTTTAGGTGTCCGTGCTCAGAAAGGAGAAGTGAAGCCATGTAGAGCAGAGTATATCCCACATTCTCTCAGATCAATCATACTACACCATATTTACACCATACTACACCATACTACACCATACACATACACCATATCCTATATTTTTCAGGCCCAGAACAATATCCATGGTACAAATCCTTATCTCAACCCTTCTAGGATCACCATATGGAGGAATCAACTTGGTCATTAATTCACAAGGCCATTTTTTTTTCTTTTCCACTATGGGAAAACTCAGCACCCTCAAGCCACTCTGTCCACATTTCTCTCTTCATAAGAAAGAATCCAACGTGGCTCCAAACTCCCTATTTTAGGTATTTCCTGAAATCAAATTGAAAACTAAATTGGACCGTTCTTTTGAAACATATCAACATTTTTAGTTTTAGGTTTTTTTTTTAATAAGCAGTTTCTACTTTCACAGGGGAAAAAAATAAATGGTCTTCTTAACCCAAAACTGTCTTCATATGTAGCACTGGCCATCACTAAGATGACACTGAACTTTGCAATGGCTGGTTCATAGCTCCCAGGAATGAGCTGGGAACCTAGACAACAGCCACCCGGGGCTGGATGCCCTGGATTAATGAGCACAGTGCTTTGTCGCTGAGTTGTTGCCAGGTGTGGATGGCAGAGATGATAAGCAGAAATTTGTAGCAGCCAGTTATGTTTTCTTCAAAAATAGAACTCATTTTCAAGGCATTATGAATTACATTACTATCCCAATTAAAAAAAAAATAGATGCTACTCCGTGACTGTTGCCAGCACTCAGGAATAGTCATCCTGCCACAGGTCTGTGCTACTTTCACATACTGCTAACTGACTATCTAGTTCACATTCGCTCTCATCCTCTCCATCTGATCAACAATCCATATACATTTTTATGACATGGGTGCAATTTACACCCTTTACATAGGAGAAGTTTACACCCTTTCCCCCCGAACATTTTTTAAATGAAATGGAACAAAGAGTTGAAGTTTAGAAATAGTTACTCTTTGCTTCCTTTCCCATTTCTCAGGAAGCTTTGTGTTTTAACAAGGAATGTGGCTCAAACTTAAAGGTGTGAAATTCTCGTGATGGAAATTCAGGTACCAGTGAGGAAAATATTTGTGGACAGGGGGATGTTCCCAGACCCCCTGAAATTACATCACAAAGCCCTCCTGTTCTCTCCCTAAGCTTGTCAACCTGTGTTTTTGTCTTATGAGGGCTCTACTCAGCAAAACGTCCATAGCAAGCCCTTCAGAGGGGAGAATGCCTGCCTAATTTCCATGATAGGAATCTGACCTACTTTGTTTAATTCTTTCTTTTCTCTACTGAAGTGAGTACAGTAAATATTTCTGACTTATAATTCTCTCAGGTACCAGTTAAGGGCCTACAGTAATTGCTCTGAAACATTCCCCTGGAGACGTATTGCTGCATCACAGTGAAAGGCCCCAGCTGCTAGATATGCCCTTGCAAGGCTGATAGTTAGTTGGAGTATGGTGATCCCTAAAGAAAAAATTCATTATGAGCATCCAAGCCCTAAGAATGAAAACAATGAGGACTGCTACCCCTTTTTTGTGTGTTCCATTGGAGAATGTACAGTACAGAGTTGGATGCATGTTAATTTGCCTTCTGGCCTGCCCCACAATTTGCTGTGCAGTTCTGAGCCGATTACTTAACCTATCTGTGCCTCGATTTCTTTACTTATAGAGACCATAAATCTACCTTCTTAAAGTGATTATTAAACTTGACCAATAATAATAATAATTTTATTATGTGTGAAGTACTAGGCTGAAAAACAAAAGCTAAAAGAGAGTTTTCTAATCAAGTATTTATTGAGAGAACTATTCTGAGTGGGGAATACAAATAAGTCATGGTCCCTCCCCTTGAGAAACACAGCCTAGAGGGAGACATAAGACCTGGGCCCAAATAATAAGACAAGGTAGAAAAGGAAGGAGGAGGGAGAGAAAATACTGGGTGAAGAGAAAAATGGCATCATGAGGAAAGTGACATTTAAAATGACCGGATGTCCACCTAATTCCACTTCCGTTAAAATACCAAATTGTGTGTGTGTGTGTGTGTGTGTGTGTGTGTGTGTGTGTGTGTTGGGAGGAGGGTGTCAATACATTTGGTTGATTTGAATTGAGTTTGGCAATACACCCAGTAAGGTACAGTAAGAGAGAAAATTATGTGGGTAAAAGCAGTTTTTCTCTGCCATCTTGGGAATTTATTCTACCCCGCAGCAACATACAATTCTAGGAGATTTGGCCTTTAAAGTATTTTCTTTTCTTGGCAGCTATCCTAACCTTGTTAAGTGGCATTATCTGTGATTTCTGATTACAGCTTTTATGCTCCTTGGCTGTGCTACATCTTAAAATGTTTGTTTTTCTCCTTCATTTTTATTTAGAAGTTCCCAAACGCACATTGGTTCCCTGCCAGGTTCCTTAAGCCCTGTGATTTTTTTTTTCCAATCAAAGACTAAACTTCTAAGGGTATGTCATTTGTCAGATTTCTCTAAAGCCCTGGGGCAACAGATGAGGTCTGGACGCTCTAAGGCAGGGTTTCTCAGCCTCAGCACTGTTGACATCTGGGGCTTTGTTGTGGAGGGCCTCCCTGTGCCTAGTGGGTGTTTAACAGCATCCCTGGCCTCTACCCACTAGATGCCTGTAGCATTCCCTGCCCTCCCAGTTGTGACAGTGAAAAATGACTCTAGACATTGTCCAATGTCCCCTGGAGGACAAAATGACCCCCGATTGAGAACCATTGCTCTAAGGTAACCTCTACTGTAACTGTGGAGGCCATGGGAGCAGAGAGCAGCTACCAACCGTTCTGTGGGGGGCACCTGATGGCCTAAGGCAGGGGTAGGCCATTTGTCAGAAAAGTAGGATGCTAAATTGCTGACCTGGATGCTT
This sequence comes from Mesoplodon densirostris, assembly GCF_025265405.1. Lineage (NCBI taxonomy): Eukaryota > Metazoa > Chordata > Mammalia > Artiodactyla > Ziphiidae > Mesoplodon > Mesoplodon densirostris. The sequence continues at coordinate 29,565,065 of NC_082681.1, read as the reverse complement.
AAATGCTCAGCCTGGGTTTTGGCAAGAGTGGAGGGTGGCAGCCCAGACTAGGCCCCAGCAGGGGAGAAGTCTACCCTCCTCTAAAACCAGTGCTTCTCAACCCTTTTTATCCCAGGACCCCTTTACACACTTAAAAGTTATAGGGTACCCCCAAAAGATTTTGTTCATATGTATTAAGTCTATTAACACTTAACATATCAGAAATTAAAACTGAAGAATTTTAAAATAATGTATTAACTCACTTAAAAATAATAAACCCAATGTATATTAACACAAATAACATACTTTTTATGAAAAATAACTTTTAAAAAAAATTAGTGAGGAGCGGCATTGTCCTAGTTTTGCAAATAGCTTTAATATCTGGCTTAATATAAGAGAATAGGATTCTCATTTCTGCTTCTTCATTCAATGTGTTGTGATATTACAGGTCATGTAGCCTCCAGGAAACTCCACTGTACATCATGAGGGAATAAGAGTAAGAAAGACAAAGAATGCCTTAGTGTTATTACAAAAAGAGTTTTGACCTCACAGACCCTATGATGAAAAGTTTTCAGGGATCCTCCAGGGGTCCTTAGACCACACTTTGAGAACCATTGTTCTAAACTAACATGTCACACTTTTATCAATCTAGTTCACTTAAGGGTTGACAAATTTTTTAAAACCCAGGATCTCTAGGGAGAGGTCTCTATTTGGACCTTAGTGTGAGTGCCTTTAATCAGACTGCTCTGTTCCTGGGCTCTAGTAAGAGCAGCTGTACTAAAGAAATTGAATGAAGTAATCTGAAGAGTATAGTAGCTTGAGGGAGGTCAGGGCCTGGTAAGGGCTTAGAGGGCAGTGTGAAGACACTGGGCCCTTTACAATAAGAAAAGAGGAAGCACAGAAAGGAAGAAAAAATGCTTTGTAATTTTTCCTGAGGTCCTGATGGAATCAGTCACCCATATGCCATTGGAAAGCATCTCCCCTGCAACTTAAGCCAACTGTCCTAATCCTGAGCCTGGGTCCCAGTGCCTAGCTTAAGGCACGGCACTGGAAGAAAGGTGGTGGTGATAAAGTAAAAAATAATAGGGGGAAAGGAGAGAGAAGGAGGCCAGATAGTGGGGATTAGGGGAGAAGGCAGTTCCAACACTGATCTCAGGGCCATAGATGGCCTGTCTGTCCTTCAAAAGTCTAAGACTTAACTTTCACTGCCAGTAATATCCTAAAGAGGCTCAAATTTTTATCTGAGTATCTTTTGTTGCTTTGCATTCCAAGCAAGTCTGGCTAGCATTTGAGAAGCCTCAGCTTCTGAGCACTGATTGAAGGACTTGTTTAAAGTATAAAAGGACCTCAGTTCCCTGGTGAGAAACAAAATGCAGACATCCTGGCTGCCAAGCTCTGCACTAACCAAGGAAGTGTCACCTCTGTGACACTAAAGGTTTACAGTTTTTCAAATCCCAAGTACTCTGAAATTGCCTATTATTTTTAAATGATGATATGTTTCTCAGAATTCTCAAGATGAGATGGTCCTTCTGCTCTCAACAGCAAAGGGGAGAAGAAAAGAAATAGGCTTTGGGGACTTGGTCTGATAGAGGCCAGATCTCTGTGACAATAGAAGTCTTGTCAATGACTGGATATGTTAGTGGGTCCAAGTTACCCAAAATAAGCTCAGAAATTCTATGGAATGTTCATAGTTACATAAATATATCTGTTTTCCTCCTGGTAAATTGGTGGCATTCAGAAAAACATGCACTAGTATTGGCAATATTGTTCATGTGAATCTGAACACACAGTAGTTTATTGCCTCATAATAGAAATATGCCACCCTCTGTAAATAATGCATTTTTAATCTAAAGTTATTAGAGATACTTTATTTAAGATTCATTAGCTCTAGAAAGAAGACAGAGTAAAGGTCATTATTCCCATTTTACAGCTGAAGAAATTTCTAAGAGAGAAAATCGTTATCCTAGAACCAGTAGGGTATCCTGCATTTGCCCAGTGGCTCTGAATGAAGTCCTCACACTTTAAGAGGTGGAGGATGAGGGAGCAGTGGGCTGGCCTCCTGGGGACTTATTAGCCTCTTAGTTGAGGAAGTCTCATCTCACTAGAACAGCGTATCTAAACTTCCTCCACAGCGCTACCCATAGGGGCAGTCAGCTTGCCATTTTAGGTCATGCCATATTAATAATCCATTTTTAAACAATCTAGTTCACCTTTTGGTGATCTGAGTCACTCACAGACATATGACCATATCAGAGAGACAGCTGATCAGTAACTCAAAAACAATCCATAGACCAGTTCTCCCATTGCTGAAAGTACTCTTATCCAAAACTCAGAGGTCCACGTTATACCTTTAATACTAAGACAAGTATGTGCATAAGAATTCAGTTTGTGCAGACATGTATGTAGTAGAGTTCTTTCTGAGATCATTTTCAGCTGCGCAACAGATATGTATAATAAAGGACAACTCATCAGAAGGCATGTTACTCACGTAGAATCTATCTTCTATTCTGTTCGGATTCATCCTTTTGTCTCCACATGTGGAAACGCCTCCCCTTCTGGTCCCGTTCCCTTCCCCACTCCTCCATAAAACGTGCTTTCTGTCTGGAAGTACAACAAGACACCCAGTTAGATCAAACCTAACACACCTCCGTCACAAAGCTACTGCAAGCTGCCGCCGACAATTGTCACTTGAGGGAAGACCCTCCTCACCCCACACAGCCTATCTGAGGAGTGCCTTTTTTCTATCCTCATTATTTAACAGTGTGTGCCGATTACTCAAAGCGATATGGGCAGGCCCTGGTAAATATAGCGTTGCTGTAGTGTTAATTTTTATAAGGTAATGCTCAGGTTGCCTGCAGTGTCTAAAATTACTCTGTGGCCAGGGCCCCCTGCTTTATCGCTTTCTATAGTTTTAAAGTAGTTTGAAGCTTGAATAACATAAAATAACATAATATAATGTTATTTATGTTATTTCCCACGTGAAGAACGCCTGTAAACCTTGCAGTATTGAAACTCAGTGAACAAGGCATCTTAGACAAGCTGAAAAACAAATGGTGGTACGATAAGGGGGAATGCGGAGCGAAGGACTCCGGGAGTAAGGTCAGTCGCTGAAGGTCTTTTTGTACTGATTAGCAATCACATTTTGAACCACTGTTTATTTTCTACCCTAAAACGGCTTTCCTTCCCAACAGACACTCCCTGACACAGTGGGACCCCTTTATAACACCAGCGCTGAGGGAATGAGGCAAACACCAGTCTCAGAGGCCTGCCATGTGACATCAGTCATCGACTCCGGCGAGCTATCCTTACGATTAGGGAACTCAATCTGACCCACCATGTTCCCAAAGCAGTAAAATCACGAGCTGTGTTATAAGGGGGTTTTACTGTATTTCACATTTCGAGAGTTCAAAGAGAAAACAGAACAACAACGACAACCCAAAAAACAAAAAAATGACCCAGTTGTGACAGTACTTTTTCTTAACCTCTTACAGTGTCAGAGACTTTGTAGTTGTAAATGCCTTTGGTTATGAATATATTATGTCAATCCCACCTGAAAACAGTCAAAGAAATCAATAACAAAGACTGGTCTCTGTAAGCAGAATGATTAGCCAGCCTCCTCTCAGCTGCTGTCGTATTGAGTTCAGCATCTATTTGGATCTCGAATCTCATTAAGTCTGTCACACTTCTCTCTTCCAAAGGTGTCATTTGAATCTCTGTACGTAATACTTTTAAAATTCAGTCGCATGCTCCTTAAGGGTATACCTTCTCAGGATAACATCACATTGATAAGCATGAAACACTCTTCCCCGCCTCCTTCCTGCCCCCTTTGCTCCCCTAAGAAAGTTCTTTTTGTTTCAATTTTTGCCTTTCCTTTTTTTGAACTAATATTGTGGTATCAGTTAATTCATTTCATGAAATGTCACTCATTTTCCTTGTGCAGTGAACCATTTTGCTACTGGTTTTCTACATCCCACAGCAGGGAATTCTTTGAAACTTAAATACATGGAACTTGAAACTTTGTTGCTACAGCTTACATGGCTGATGTAAAGGACACTTCTTCCCCCATCGAAAACCACATACATATAAAAATCTAATGGGAGAGGGCAGGTTACCAGAAATTGGTCCTTTTCCTAATGGACTGTGGAACATCCTTGCAGATAGCTTCACCTGCCTCCTTAAGGAGATGATCCATTGTTTCCTAAGTTATAGAAATTCTTACCACTTGTCTAGCTAACTGTCACTCATCCTAGAAGAGTGACTACTTGCAAGGTTGTTGTAGACATGAGGCATGTCCCTACCCCCCTTCCCGACGATGCGACTTGATTCCAATTGGCCTTTTTATTAAGGTAAACAAGTGCAGGACTGGCTCCTATGAAAACAGAATCAGGACATGGCCATATTGTCTTTACATTTAATTCTTTACATGATACCAGGACTGGCTGAGCCGCAGAGTGTTGAATGTCAGCCATGGCCGTCATCTGGTCACTGTGCAATCATTTGAATAAGATAATTCACGGGCTTGACAATTTGGGTATTCCATTCCGTTGTATTCAGCAGCAAAATGGTTACATTCCCTCTAAAAAGACTACAAAATGCTACTTTATTTTATTTTTTTCAAAGAAAGGCTCCTGGCCCTTGCTGTATCCTACCTCAAGGTAGGGCTCAAGGCACCAACTTTTTTCTTTCCATTGTTCAGCAGTTCAGTTTCTGCTTTTTCATACAGGCAGATAGCTTGGTCAGATTTGCAGTTTGACCTGAAAGTCACTGACTGGCTTCCTCAATTTTCCCCCCATTTAAAATAGAGAGCAGATGAGTATAGGGGTGTTTTGTTTTGTTTTTTTTCCTAATTATTCTCTACATTCCCTGGAGTAAAAGCTAAAAATGAGCTGGATTTTTTTTTAAATCATCAGCCTCCTGGAAAAGTTTTCTGATTTGTATGGAGCCAATTCAGGACCCAGCGGGTCCTTAAACTCTCAGGAAGAGGGAACAGAGCCAATTCTTTGTGCTGTGCCCTTGTTCCTGCAGCACAAAGGCTTGCTGTGCTGAGGATGAGGCCTTAGCAACCAGTCCCCAAAGGAGCAATTTCTCAGCCGCTGGGTGAAAGGGGAGAGTTAATCCTTTTAAAACAAACCCTTGTGAAATAACTCCCCAGATATGAATATCAGGAACCTCTAACATTCTCACCTGTCATCTTAAAGACCAGTTGTTGACAAGAACAAGGGAGAAAGAGGTGTTGCGGGGCAGAGAGGGGAAAGAGTGCTTCAAGTTCCCAAATGAAAAGAGTGTTACATTGACAGAGATGATGTCACAGCTCAACTCTGGCAAATGGTGTTTATCGAAGCTGGCAGAGGAATAAATTGTGCTTGTGTTTCCACTTTTGCTCCCATGGCCGAGTGCTGTTTATTTAGTTGTTGACACCATCTTGAGGTACTAATAGATTTAAGGAGTCAAACTAAAAGAACATTTAGGGGAGGATCACAACTGTCAACAGAAGCACAATCTACCATCTTGCTGGCCACTGTGAAACATCAGCCAGTTGCCAGAGTTCAGTCATAGCATTTACATCAATGTTTAGCTATTTTACAACTTAGAACTATCGTATACTGTTGCAATGCATTATAATGTCCCATTGTCTTTGTTTTCCCCAAGAACTAATCGCCTTGTTCATTTCTCTTAGGACAAGACCAGCGCTCTGAGCCTGAGCAATGTGGCAGGCGTTTTCTATATACTTGTCGGAGGTCTGGGGCTGGCCATGATGGTGGCTTTGATAGAATTCTGTTACAAATCACGGGCAGAGTCCAAACGCATGAAACTCACAAAGAACACCCAAAACTTTAAGCCTGCTCCTGCCACCAACACTCAAAATTATGCTACATACAGAGAAGGCTACAACGTGTATGGAACAGAGAGTGTTAAGATCTAGGGGTACGGTTAAGGTCTAGTAAACTAATCAGCTTATGTTACTGTATGTCAATCTCTTTTTCTTTTCTTGTTGTCTTTCAGTTTGGTTTATTGTTTCAAGAATTGTCTATTCTTTGCAACCATTTCATTCTTTGAAAATAATGGTTGTGCTTTCTTGTCAGACAGTGGTGCTTTCCTAATAGCATAGTTGTAATTAAATCGTGGTCTGCGACCCAAAAGGAAAAAAAAAATTCTCTAGAGCAGCACTGTTCAGTGGGAATATTTGAAAGCCACATGTGAACCACATGTGTAATTTTAAGTGCTCTTCTAGCCATTTTCTAAAGTAACACAAGCAAAATTAATGTAACGATATATTTCACTTATCCCAGTATATTCGAAGTATTATCATTTCAACTTGTTATCAATGTAAAAAGTGAATGAGGTGTTTTACATTATTTTCTTCATATGAAGTCTTAGAAATCAGGGGTGTCTTTTATACTTATGGCACATCTCAATTCACACTAGTCACATATCAAGTGTTCAATGGTCACATGTGGCTGGTGACTACCATATTGGACAGTGAAGCTCTAGAGAAAGCAGCTCTCTGGAACTGATGTTAAAATGAGGAATGGAAATGGGGAGCTGCTACCTTGAGAAAGGTAGTGCTTCTATAGGGGTGTGGTAGATCTCTTAAGTATAAGCCTGAGACAATTTCTTTAATCTTTGAGTTCCTTTGTTGTCCCTTTCTTGGAACTGATGTTCACTGAGGTAAGTGTCTCCTAAAGGACAGTCTAGGTTCCCTGCTGCTGGCTGTTCCCCAATTCATACTTAAATGAACCTGACTGATGCCACCTTGATTCTGGCAGCTATAGCCAAAACTCACCAGTAACTCAGACATGTTCAAAGGCAAGCTTGAGTTAGGATAACATCTCCATTCTGGAAGTGTTTAAGAGAAAATAGTTTTGTTACCTTCAAGTGCATCTGTCATCAGTAACACACCTATCCCAAGTGGAACAGAACAATTAGAAACTTCATAGACCTTATTTTAGGTAGATTTTTGACCTCTTGAGTCAATGTCCATGTGTTTGAATTTCTGCAAATGCATTTGTGTTTTGACCTCCTTATATTTCATGGTGTGGATCTAAATTCAGCCAATTTTTAAATAATATTTCATCCACATAAATCATTTGTCCTCACCATGGAAGGCATTATCTTGTTTGATGAAGTTGCTGGTTGTTCTTTCCTGCTGCAGGCTGCAGCCTTTTGCCACCGACTAACCCACTAACAAAGTGTTCCCATTGCATTGTTGAATGGACAATACATGGATTCATCTGCAATTAGCATTGTTTGCATGCAAGCATTTCATGTTCCAGTGTGCTTAAAATATTTTACTCTTGAGTAGGTTATATAGGCCCATTACAATTGGGGGCATGTTATTTGCTTTCTCATAAGAGAGTACATGGGTGGTTTCATCCTAGCTTACTTATCCCAAATTCTGAGATATTGGCATCCAAAGAAATAATACACCTGAAATCTGCATATCAGTTTCCCAGTGTCTTACATCTATTGCCTCAGTTGAGGTAATGGGGCAGAAAATATTTCACCTTTCAGGTAACTAAGTGCCAGCCACATCAAATGACTTGCTTAAGGCAACACAGCTAGACAGTGGCAGTTCTGGGACTAGAACCCAGCTCTTCTTCCTCCTATAGCTGTATTCTTCACTAAACTATGCCACTGCTCTCTACGCATGGCCCGGTGTTCTCCAGAAACCTTGAAACGCCAGTGGGATCCTGTCAAATGGAGAGCAGATCCTAAGTCTATGTCTCACTTCTTTACAAAAAAATGTCTTGAGAGACTTCACCAAGCCTCCATTTGCCCTCCTTCTTATGCACTTGACATGAGGGTGTATATGCAATCGCTCCTACGTTCCCCAAAAGGAAGCTTTCTGTAACAGGGCTTAGGGTCACACAGACCCTCCAGACCCTCTTTATTATCAGCCATTCCATCTGAGAATCTATGTCCCTGCTCTCCAACTCCTATAGCCTCAGTCTCTCATTAAAGGCCCAGAGCAGTGCTTCCCAACTGGCAATATGCATGTGAATCACCTGGGGATCTTATAAAAACGCAGGTCCTGAGGCAGCTGCTCTGGGATGGGGCCTGAGGTTCTACAGTTCTCACAAGCTCACAGGTCGTGTTGATGCTGCTGGTCCAGGGAGTAGTAAGATTCTAGAGAAAGTTGTCTCATAGGATGTAACTTAAGGAACTGAAGGAAGGGGGGAGGGAGAAAGGGAAGGAGAGTGACAAAAAGACAGACAGATATAGAGGAGGGGTGAGAGGGAGAGAGGGAGACCAAACTGGGATCAGCAATTTGGGCAGAATGCTACAGTCCTGAAGTGGAGGCCCAGAACATTAAACCTGGGGGAAGAGCATAAGAAATTAACTTGCCACAACTTCTGGTAATCTAGCTTTCCTTTCATCATCTTGGCTGATCCATTTTGTGAAGCAAAATTCGGGCTAACTGAGGCAAAAATCACACTCAAATAGACATCGATGCCAACGTGGTTACAGCCCAGTTAGCTAGCAGCTTGGCAGTCATCCCTAGGATGAAAACCTGGGGAAAGCCTCTGCAAACAAGCCATTGCAAAGTTCAATGTCATCTTAGTGATGGCCAGTGTTACATATGAAGACAGTTTTAGGATAAGAAGACCATTTTTTTCCCCTGTAAAAGTAGAAACTGCTTATTAAAAAAAAACTAAAACTAAAAATGTTGATATATTTCAAAAAGAACTGTCCAATTTAGTTTTCAATTTGATTTCAGGAAATACCTAAAATAGGTAGTTTGGAGCCATGCTGGATTCTTTCTTATGAAGAGAGAAATGTGGACAGAGTGGCTTGAGGGTGCTGAGTTTTCCCATAGTGGAAAAGAAAAAAAAAATGGCCTCGTGAATTCATGACCAAGTTGATTCCTCCATATGGTGATCCTAGAAGGGTTGAGATAAGGATTTGTACCATGGATGTTGTTCTGGGCCTGAAAAATATACGAATCCATGGTGTAGTACGATTGATCTGAGAGAATGTGGGATATACTCTGCTCTACATGGCTTCACTTCTCCTTTCTGAGCAGGGACACCTAAAGAGCAAATGTCTGTTTAATAAATGATGCCAAGAGATTATCAATGGTGCCCTTAGGAGGGCTGGATATATGTGTAAATATGTAGGCCATGGAGGGAAAGACAAGGAGGAAAAGCCTCAGAGGATGCCAGAAAAAACCTGACATGTGTCAGTCGAGGCACAAAGCAGGCTGAGCAGGAAATAGAAACCTCTCTGCTGTCCTCAGCCAGTGTGGTGATGTAATGTTAGGGGAATGTTGGTCTTTGTTCACTCATCTTTTATTTCCCAAGAAGTTCTGGAATATCTCCTAGGGACTTCTGACTTGTTACCTAGTCATTAGGCTTCCAGTTCTCTTAGTTGGCCTAGATCTGTCAGGGTCTATTGAGGGGTGCAGAGATGGAGAAGCACCCTGAGATTTTACTTTTATTGCTATTATCAGAGCCAGCCTTAGCAGTTTATGGTACCAGTAATTCTTCAGGAAGAATGACTCAAGTGCATATCAGCTGCAAAAATATGATCTAGGTGGAATCTGGTTAACAAAAAGACATCCTTGAAAGAGAAGGGGGTCATCTCTCATTTGCCATGGCTGAGAGTAGAGTCCGGGTTATTGGACTCATTGTGGGAACACATGCCTCAGATCCAGCACCCACTGGGGAGCAGATGGCCTCTTGATGACCTGCCGCCTGTTTGGGTTACTGACCACCCACTGGAAGTGGGGCCCCCAGGATGCCTGGGCAGGTGACCAACCATCAAGCGTTCCAGATTCACTGCGCCCTAGGGCTGACTCTGCTCATTGTTTTAAGAAATTCTTTCCCATTTCCTCATTGCTATTCAGAACTACTTCTGGCTTCTTCGGTTTCTTCAATATTTTTGAAATCCTTCTTATTTTCAAGACCTCAAAATGCCTGAGGTTAAGGAAAAAGATTTCCATTTTTCCCCTAATACAGTTCTGTTTAGTCTTCCTAGAAAATATTAACTTTGTTCATGCTGCCCATTTCAAAAGAATCAATTTTCCTTCTGCAGCCATAGACATTCTTGCTGGGGAAGTGTTCCTGCTTTAAAGAGTTCATCTTATGTTAAGTGGAAAATGTATTCTAGATAACTGTGGTGGTGATGTTCTTTGTCCCCAAAGGACCTTTCCTTCAGTGGTAATATTTCATCTACCCCCATTTAAAAACAGGAAACAGAGGCATTGAGAGATTAGGCGGCTTTCCCAAAGTTACACAGGTGAGAAATGACGTCCCATGGCCAATAGAGAGAGAAAAGGGTTGATCTTTCTGTCACAGACATAAGCTTTCCCCAAACTTCTGAGATAGTATGACTCTGGACTGTAGGGATTCCAAGGAAGAGGTTTACCCACTTCCATGTTAGTCTTATTCTGCTTCTTTGGGGCTTTTGGCCTTCAGATGCATCTCTGACATTCTTCTTACAGATACTTTTATTCCAGGGCCAGTGGTAGATAATGATCATGTCATTCCTTTGGGATAAAATTCAGTGTTAGCTCATGAGAAAAAGAAGGGTCCCATTAGTGTAGAGGGAAAGGATGGAGAGGATGGATGTGAGCTTGAAAAGGAGGCATGAAAGTGGCCTTAAGTTTTCAGAGTTGGGGGCAAATGCCTCCAAAAGGAGGGCAGCATCAAGATCTCAATCAGGCCCATAATATCAGGGCAAACACCCCCATGGAAGCCAGTCCCCTTCGTGGGTATCACTGTTCTGGCCTCTTCCTGGAATGTGCTGTCTCTTTATAGTCCATGTGCTATTTTCTGACTTTAATAACTAAGGTTGTAGATATGAAGAGAAACAAGCTGTGACCTTTCTGGCAATGAGCAGTCAAATGGATTTCAAATGAGCAAGCTGTAGAACACTGCTTCCACTCTGTCCTAGGTAAACAGTCCTCTGTCACAGGTTCTGCAATCAGAATACATTCTACAGTGTCACTGTCCTGAGTATCTATATTGAAATGCCATGAAGGCTTTCTAGTATACCTACACCCTAAGTGATTAACGCTTTTTGAGTTAGATTTCATGCAATGTCCATGTATTCCTTGGTACAATGCATAGTAAAAAAAAAAAAAATGAACCTAATTTAACCTATTGCAAAGCATTTGCTTCAAGTGAAAGAATTTAAACAGACCTGTTGGCTAAAGCCAGTCAAGCAGGGTGCAGCCTCAGAGATGCCAGTGTGAGAAAACAGCCGTGGTTTTTGTCCAGGATAGACTGAGCCATAGTAAACTTCGATTCCCAATAGAAAGCCCATTCAAATTTAAATTTCCCCCTTGCCTTTGTAGATCCCTTCCCACTGGAGGCAAGTGACAAGAGGAATCACCGAAAACGTGGCTGCTTCAAGGATCCTGAGCCAGATTTCACTCTCCTTGGTGTCGGGCATGACACGAATATTGCTGATGGTGCAATGACCTTTCAATAGGAAAAACTGATTTTTTTTTCCTTCAGTGCCTTATGGAATACTCTGAGACTCGCGACAATGCAAATCATCATTGAAATCTTTTTGCTTTGCTTGAAAAATTAAAATAAAATCAACAAAAAAATGGACATGCAAGATTCCAGTATGCGAAAACTAATCTTATTTTAAAAAAAGTCAATTCAACAAAAGCCATCCTTTGATACCACTGCACAGTATACAAACACCATGTTCTTTAACACACACACACAAATTTAAAATTCTAATTCAGCAAATAGGCCCATCTTAGCTAAAATAATTAATTCCTCCTGATTTAAAAAAAAAATCTGACTCCCTGTCTGGGAGGACAGACTGGCATTTCTTCTAGGATCTGCTGACCAGATGTTTTTGGTATTTCCTGTTGGTGGTGATGTTCTGTGCACCCTATTTCCTTTCAACTTTGCTGAAATGTATATACCTTTAGAATGTAAATGCAACACTTAAGAAAATTGAAACACTTTGGAAAAGGGACTGAACAGTGACTTCTGTGTTTTGAAATGGTTTTGTGAAAATGCTTTGCTAACTTCCCACTCGGTGAAGGGATTCACATAGCTTTCGAAATTGACTTGTGTGTAGCAAGGGACGGGCACTATTAAGCATACCTCTCGGTGCTTTCCTAAAAACGGATCCCGGGGCTTTCTGAGAAGCCTGGAATTTCAGCTCACAGATCTGTTTTTCTTGCTTCAGTGTGCATTTTAAGTCAAGACAGCTGAGTATTTAGCATTGAGGTGAGGGAAATGCTGCCGACACTCCCAAATGTGTTTGGAATCTCTTTCTCAGAAACAACACTGTGTTTAGCTGTGCTTTCTCTGCTAAGTATGCCTTTCAAGCGTACACCACGGGGACAGGACCGCATTGCAAGGCGGGCCAGTGGGTTCAGACCACAGTTCTCATCTGACTTTTACTCTTGCTAGGTCTGTCTTACCAGCTGTTGCCTGTGATTGCCCATGGCTCTCCGTCAGACTGCATGTGTCCTTCTCTAGTTTGCAAAGACTAAAATGCATTCCCAAACCTACTGCTAAACCGAGGGCCTCAGCGTCATTCCCAGGTCCATGCTTGGAGCAGCCTCTCTACTGACTCCGAAGATCGCTCCACTGCTCCACGGGCTATCAAGTAACTAACTGCATACCTGCCATTGGCATCATCAGAACAGTCAGAGGAAATAGTCTCCGCTCACTAATTACCTCCGATATAACGACGTATGCTTTCTGTAGTTCAGTAGTTTGCTCTCATCAGTGACGTGCATTGGGAAGTTTCCAGACAGTAAAAACTGGGAGCTCAAATTCATTTCCCAAGTGTGACCCTTAGATGCTTTAGTTGACTTGCTGCACATTTGCTCGTCTTCAGAAAAGAAAGGTACAAGTCTCATTTCCAACGAAAAGTTTCTGGAAAAGTGTAATATAAACTTTCATTCCAAAAATTGTGTCATAAGCAAACGACTCACCTGTCAAATTTTAAATGGTATTGAACAAAAAAGGAAAGCTGTTGTGTTTTTGTTTTGTTTTCACGAAACTGTGATTTTTCAACTTCTGAATGCTATGATGTCCCAGCGCGGGAAGCTAACCAACCTACACACAAACTTCTCATAGGCACTGTTTAAAGAGAAGTGGATGTTAGTTGACTCAAATCAATTTTTCAGAGAGGAAACTTCACTGGGAATGAAGAGGCGGGTAAATTGGTTTGTTATTTTTTAAAAACTTGCATGTTAAAGAAACATTGATTGCTTCAAATTTCTGCTACTAACTTCAAGCTACGGGAGTTTGGCGGTAGTCACTTGAAGATTTTTTTTTCCAATTATTTTCTTTTTGTTGTTAAAGCTGTACTTCAGTGAACAGAAACATTGCCAAGCAAACTAATGGCCGTAAAAGCGTAAATTGCATGTGTGGGCATAAATTACGGAGCCTCATTGCCATGAGGTATTGTACAAAGTTTTAATACATTTTGTAAATAAAATTGTAAAGAAAGAATTCTGTTTCTGGGCTTTGACTGTTTAAACTTTACTTGGATGCAGGTGCCAAGAAGTTATTAGTCACCAATTTACTTTCCACCAGAAGCCTTACCAATGGTGTACAGTCATGTTACAGGTGGTCTTCACAAAGGATTATGCCTCTCCCCACCCCAACTGCAGGATCACCACCAGTGATCATCTCCTCCACCCCTTGGGACCCTCTCCTCAGACATTTGCCTTGACCCTGACCCTGATCTCCCATCCTCCCATTGCCTCCTGAGGAAGTGCCCAAACTCAGGATTGATGATCTTCAAAAACACTTCCAATTGCTTTCCCATGTCATTACAAGTATGTGTCCTAGTCCTCCTAGTTAATTGGCTCTGTTTTGTGCTGCTGCCTTCATTACTGATGATAACCTAATGTCCCACTGGAAAATCTTTATTCTACCCAGGGCCACTGATCTAGAGTAGAGAAGGAAATCCTGAATTTAGGATTATACTTGATCTTAGAATGTTTCTGAGAGAGAAACAAAAGGCGAATGATCTAATCTGAATTATATATACTGAACATGGAATATAGTTTTATCCAACAAATAAAGCAAGTGTTTAAATATAGACCAGTTTTAGATGATGATCACCAAAGAAAACAGGGGGTAATGATAGGAGAAAGAGAAGGGATAATTTGAAACTAAGCCAGAAAGGAAGAAGAGTGCAGCTGAGATGCTAAGGAGATAAAGATATCTGGGGTTAGGGAGTTAGGGAGCAAGGAACACAAGGCCTTGGTGAGAGAAAGATAGGAGCGGGAAAGGAAAACTCTCAGAAGACTAGGAAGTGTAGGCTGATATAAACACGAGGCAGTCAATTTGGCCTGTAGGTTTCAGCATATTACTATCATTTTCACTGTCTTCTGAAATGTCATTTATCTTGTGAAACACTCACACTTTATAACTCTTCAACTGCTTTCCTTTTCTTTGATTAGGACACCTGTAGCAGTCCCCCAGAAGAGAATGATTCTCTAGGGAGAAGATTCAGTGACTAGATTACAGCAGTGGTCCCCTTGGTGGCTGCTGAAATCAGTTCAAGTACTAAGTGTCTCCAAATCTTACAAAATAACAGATTTCTATTTTAACAGGAACTCCAGTTCCTTTCCTCAAAGGAGAAGTTCATCTCAGGTGCTGTGGCAGTTGACAGTGGAGCACAACTTGGGTTTAGGTGGGGTTTGAGTGCTTTTCTCCTGGGAGGAAGGGAGAAGCAAGAGGTGCTTTTAGTCTTTCTCAAGTTAGACCATAGGTAGCTATATATCTTGCTTACACATAGGATCAGACTCGCCAACCAGGTCTGCCAAAAAGTCTTTGACCTTCAGATGTCACTCCCCCTGTGCACAAGAGGAGAATGCCTCTTGGTCTCTGCATTGGTTTTCTTGCCCTGTTAACACTCATATCTGATCACACTCTGTCTATAGGACAGTCTCCAAACAGGAAGGGCAAATGTAGTTAAGGAAACCTTGGTAGGATCGTGGAAGATATGGTCCTATATATCACCTTCCTGGTATTGGGTGGTGAGAAAGGGCCAACTGTGACTTGGGAAGATGAACATAGAAGAAGATGAGAACAAATGGAGAAGCAAGAAGCAAAACCATTATTCCTCAGAGTCCAGACTCAGTGAAGCAGAAGATGCACTGACATGTTGTCTCATAGGGTCATAAACCACCAAAGCCTATTATCAGTTGGAGAGTTTACTTTCAAAATCTGAGCCACCTGTTCAGCTACTCTCGGCCATACCCCTCCCCTCGTATCCTCACCCTATTGGACTGGGCTTCCTGAGCATCCATTTATTATCAGATCACTTGGTAGATATAAAACTCAGCGACAATATATCTGCATTCAGTTGTAGGAACACACAGAACTTAACGTCCCATCAGGAAATTTCTTTTGAATCTGGGGTTACTGGGAGGACTTACAGTATCACCCCTATCGATCTAGACTAAAGAAAAGGCAAGGTTGGGCTTCTCTGGTGGCGCAGTGGTTGAGAATCTGCCTGCTAATGCAGGGGGACACGGGTTCGAGCCCTGGTCTGGGAGGATCCCACATGCCGCGGAGCAACTAGGCCTGTGAGCCACAACTACTGAGCCTGCGCGTCTGGGGCCTGTGCTCGTCAACAAGAGAGGCCGCGACAGTGAGAGGCCCGCACACCACAATGAAGAGTGGCCCCCGCTTGCCACAGCTAGAGAAGGCCCTCGCGCAGAAACGAAGACCCAACACAGCCAAAAATAAATTAATTAATTAATTAATTAATTTTAAAAAAAGAAAAGGCAAGGTCGGGCTTCCCTGGTGGCGCAGTAGTTAAGAATCCGCCTGCCAATGCAGGGGACACGGGCTCGAGCCCTGGTCTGGGAAGATCCCACATGCTGCGGAGCAACTAAGCCCATGCACCACAACTACTGAGCCTGCACTCTAGAGCCCGTGAGCCACAACTACTGAGCCCATGTGCCACAACTACTGAGCCCACGTGCCACAACCACTGAAGCCTGCGCACCTAGAGCCCATGCTCCACAACAAGAAAAGCCACCGCAGTGAGAGGCCCGTGCACCACAGTGAAGAGTAGCCCCTGCTCAATGCAACTAAAGAAAGCCCGTGTGTAGAAACAAAGACCTAATGCAGCCAAAAATAAATAAATAAATTTATGTTAAAAAAAAAAAAAGGCAAGGTCTTGGAAGAGCGTGGTTGGTGGCACTGAGAATTAATGAAACTTGCCTCCGGGCCTGAATGCGAAAGAATGAGGTTGCTAGGAGACTTCCCTTACACCTAAGACTAAGAATCACGGACAAACCATTTATATTCAGTGAAGATGGTGCAATTGGACTTTCTCAGAAGGCTCCCTGGGAGGGCACTGTTGTTAGGACAGGATGGAGGAAGGTATTAGGAGTGTCTGCCATTGTCCCAACCTACCGCCACTTTCTTAGCATCCTCAACACTTGGGAGTTCACAAACCCGTTTGAATAGACAGGATACCCAAGTTCTTTGACAGCCACTGTTGTCCTTGTAACCAAACATCACCTGGACAAGACGGTTTGGGGAGAGCCTACACTCTCTTCCTCTCCTCTCCAGGCTGAGGGGAAAGCACACTTGGCTCCTGACCTCAGGGGCTTGCAGTCTCTGCAGCAAGGTAGATGATGGCTAGAAAGAATCTACATCCATCCATGCCCAATCCTGTGCTCAGAGAAAGAACTAGAAAGAGCCCCAGATGAAGACTTTCCCTCTGCCCCTTCACTTGGATTTGCACTTCCTAATGTAATCAGGTAGAATCTAACTGAATTTCTCTTTGTACCTCAGAAGCTGTGAGCCTTTTGAACTAAGGAGTCACACTGGCCCCTATTAGCCTCTAGCTGTTGAAAACCTCAGAATGACCACTTTCCTGCCAAACTGCCCACCCTCCAAGCAGGAGGTATTTGCTTATTTACTGACTCACGATACCCTAGCTATAAAAGTGTAAAAGAACCTGCAATGACAGCCTCAAAAATAATCCTCTCCCCGTGACAGCAGCTTTGGCAAAATTATCCCTGCAGTGGTTTCACTGAGCTTCAATCCTGTAGCAAAATGGTTGATTTAAAATTTTCTTAATAAATATTCATTAAGCCTGAACAAGTCAATTAAAGCTCTGGCGGCAGCTCTCAAGGAGCTTGAATGCAGGGCTGACAGGGTGAAACAATTTTACAAATATTTCCAAACATTTCAGTCTTCCCCCATGAGATTGCTAGTTTTCTTGAAAGACAGGAAACCCTCGCTAAACCTGGTAAAGCCCTCTAAGGCCCACATTTTCCCCCAATTACAGTATAGCTTCAGAAAAGCTTGCTACACCCCCATCACCTCTTCCTTAATGATGGTACTATGCCTTCTGCCCGACCACTCTATAGGAACTGCTCTTGCCAAGGTCATCAATAAACTGTAACCCTAATTTATTGTAAGGGATGGCAAACTGTGGCCCATAGGACAAATTTGGCTCACCACTTGTTTTGTGAATTAAGTTTTCTTGGAACATAGCCACATCCATTCGTTTACATACTATCTGAGACTGCTTTTACCCTCCAATGGCAGAGTCAAGTAGTTACAAGAGTATTGCCCACCATGTCCAAAATATTTACTTACCTGCTCTTCGCAGAAAAAGCTTGCTAACTCCTACTTTACCCTACTTGTTAGTCATTATCTTATTTGATCTCTTTTCAGAATTTGGTGGTATTAACCTCTCCCATCTTGGAAGTCTCTATTCCTTTGACTTCTGTGACTTCACTCTTCCCTGGTTTTCCTCCTACCCTGCAGCTAATTTCACTTCTGCTTCCTGCTCCCCTCTTTCTCTTAATGTCAATGTTCTCCTGAGTTCTACCGTGTTCCTTCCTCTCTTCTCACAATGTACGTTCTCCCTGGGTACCATCCCATGGTTTCCATTTCCACCTATATTAGGTCTCCCAAGTTGTCATTTCCAGCTCAGAATACTCTCCTGAGCTCCAAACCAGTATATTCAAATATCTAGTGCACCTCCTCACTTGGATTATCCCATATGTACAAACTCAACATTTCCAACACAGAAACTATCATCTCTGCTCTTACCCTCAACCCACGGCTAAACCAGAGATCCCTCCCAGAGTCTGTATCTTGATTTAAAACCACATTGATGTAGAGTAAAATAGAATATAAGAATAAATCTAATAAACTTTAAAATTGGTAGATGTGACAATCCAAGAAAAAAGTAGGCTTGCACTCAAAAATAGAACCCACAGCACAAATGACAATGAAAAAAACAGATGAGTCAGTTTACCGTCAGCTTGTACAGCTGTAAGATGTAGTGAAAAGCGTATGACTCTTCTCATCTTTTTGGATCCCAGAGTCATAACACGGTTTTCTTCCACATGAGTGCAAACCAACTAGTATTATCACCAAAGAAGGAATATGCAAACTAGGAACAAGCTATCCAAACCACTCCCTGAAACATAATATGAGATGATTCTGATCACCCTGAGGGAGATGCTAGGTGGAACCTGGATGGAATCAGAGAACGAACAGGCAAAGAATGGGTAGATGTATTCAGTTTACAGAAAGCCAAGTCTGTGTATTTGTGTAAGCGTTCAGAGCACTGTAAGCAGCCCATTCTTTTGATTTCTTTCCTTTACTCTCGCCATCACCACAGAGGGTTGGGCCACACAGAGAAGACAGTAGAACAGGGGATCAATCACCACCATAAGCCTAGTCACCCAATCCAGAAACCTAGAAATCAACATTGTCTACTCCTTCCCTCATCCATACCCTCAGCCAAGTCCTAATGACTCTATTCCCTCGATCTCTCTGAAATCCATCTACTTCTAAGAATCTCTACTTTAGTTTGAGCTTGAAATACTTTCTAGATGGCTTAATGCAACAGCCTCTTAGTTTTTCCTCCTTTTTCTCGTTTTTAATCCCTTTTATTCACCCTCTGCACTGCAGCCAGAATGATCTTTCTGATCTCATCACTCCTTAGCATCAGTGGGTCCCTATTGCCCTATGGCATAAGCGTAAATTACCTTAGTTTATCATTTAAAAAGCCCTTCATGATCTGCCTCCTGCCCATTTCTCCAGTCTTATTGTTTACCACCTCTTCACCTCCATTCTCCACTTCATCACAAATATCCATTAAGACCCAGTCATGTTCAACTACTTAATTGCTGGCTTTGCCATGTCTTTTCATGAGTCCATGTTTTTGACCATGCTTCTCCATCTGCCTAGAATTTCCTTCCCTTCAATTTTATGCTTGACTAACTCACACTCTTGTCTTTAAGACTAAATTGGGCTTAGGACCTGTGCGGAAGGGGAGAAGCAGCGAGTGGAAAGGACGGCCTCTGGACGGTGGAGTTCTAGAGTTTGGAGAGGACGAGGGGGAAGATGGTGGAAGAGTAAGACGCGGAGATCACCTTCCTCCCCACAGATACATCAGAAATACATCTACACGTGGAACAACTCCTACAGAACACCTACTGAATGCTGGCAGAAGACCTCAGACCTCCCAAAGGGCAAGAAACTCCCCACGTACCTGGGTAGGGCAAAAGAAAAAAGAAAAAACAGAGACAAAAGATTAGGGACGGGACCTGCAAAAGTGGGAGGGAGCCGTGAAGGAGGAAAGGTTTCCACTCACCAGGAAGCCGCTTCGTGGGCGGAGACTGCAGGTGGTGGAGGGGGGAAGCTTCGGAGCCGCGGAGGAAAGCACAGCAACATGGGTACGGAGGGCAAGTGGAGAGATTCCCGCACAGAGGATCCGTGCTGACCAGCACTCACCAGCCCCAGAGGCTTGTCAGCTCAACCACCGGGGGGGCGGGGCTGAGGCTCGGGCTTCCGTCCGAGCGCAGGGAGAGGACTGAGGGTGTGAACACAGCCTGAAGGAGTTAGTGCGCCACGGCTGGCCGGGAGGGAGTCCAGGAAAAAGTCTGGACCTACCGAAGAGGCAAGAGACATTTTCTTGACTCTTTGTTTCCTGGCGCGGCAGGAGAGAGGATTAAGAGCGCTGCTTAAAGGAGCTCCAGAGCCTGGGCACGAGCCACAGCTAACAGCGCGGACCCCAGAGACGGGCATGAGACGCCAAGGCTGCTGCTGCGCCACCAAGAAGCCTGTGTGCGAGCACAGGTCACTATCCACACCCCCCTTCCGGGGAGCCTCTGCAGCCCGCCACTGCTAGGATCCCAGGATCCAGGGACAACTTACCCGGGAGAATGCACGGCGCGCCTCAGGCTGGTGCAACGTCACGCCGGCCTCTGACACCGCAGGCCCGCGGCCCGCCCCGCCTCCGTGCCCCTCCCTCCCCTCACCCCCCAACCCGTCCTGAGTGAGCCAGAGTCCCCGAAGCGGCTGCTCCTTTAACCCCGTCCTGTCTGAGCGAAGAACAGACGCCCTCTAGTGACCTACATGCAGAGGCGGGGCCAAATCCAAAGCTGAGCTCCGGGAGCTGTGCGAACAAAGAAGAGAAAGGGAAATCTCTCCCAGCAGCCTCAGAAGCAGCGGATTAAAGCTCCACAATCAACCTGATGTACCCTGCATCTGTGGAATACATGAATAGACAACGAATCATCCCAAATTGAGGAGGTGGACTTTGAGAACAACATTCATGATTTTTTCCCCTTTTCCTCTTTTTACAACAAATCATCCCAAATTGAGGAGGTGGACTTTGAGAGCAAGATTTATGATTCTTTCCACTTTTCCTCTTTTTGTGAGTGTGTATGTGTATGCTTCTGTGTGAGATTTTGTCTCTATAGCTCTGCTTCCACCATTTGTCCTAGGGTTCTATCCATCCATTTTGTTGTTGTTGTTGTCATTGTTGTTTGGTTTTATACTCTTTTTTTAAAATTTTTTTTAATAATTATTTTTTATTTTAATAACTTTATTTTATCTTATCTTACTTTATTTTATTTTATGTTCTTTCTTTCTTTGCTTAATTCCCTCCATTCTTTCTTTCTACTTTTTCTCCCTTTGTTCTGAGCCATGTGGATGAAAGGCTCTTGGTACTGCACCCAGGAGTCAGTGCTGTACCTCTGAGCTGGGAGAGCCAACTTCAGGACACTAGTCCACAAGAGACTTCCCAGCTCCACATAATATCAAACGGCAAAAATCTCCCAGAGATCTCCATCAAAACACCAACACCCAACTTCACTCAATGACCAGCAAGCTACAGTGCTGGACACCCTATGCCAAACAACTAGCAAGACAGGAACACAACCCCATTCATTAGCAGAGAGGCTGCCTAAAATCATAATAAGGCCACCGACACCCCAAAACACACCACCAGATGTGGACCTTCCCACCAGAAAAACAACATCCATCCTCATTCACCAGAACACAGGCACTAGTCCCCTCCACCAGGAAGCCTACACAACCCACTGAAACAACTTTAGCCACTGGGGACAGACACCAAAAACAACGGGAACTACGAACCTGCAGCCTGAAAAAAGGAGACCCCAAACACAGTAAGATAAGCAAAATGAGAAGACAGAAAAACACACAGCAGATGAAGGAGGAAAATAAAAACCCACCAGACCTAATAAAGGAAGAGGAAATAGGCAGTCTACCTGAAAAAGATTTCAGAATAATGATAGTAAAGATGATCCAAAATCTTGGAAATAGAATAGAAAAAATGCAAGAAACATTTAACAAGGACACAGAAGAACTACAGATGAAACAAGCAATGATGAACAACACAATAAATAAAATTAAAAATACTTTAGATGGGATCAATAGCAGAATAACTGAGGCAGAAGAACGGATAAGTGACCTGGAAGATAAAATAGTGGAAATAACCACTGCAGAGCAGAATAAAGAAAAAAGAATGAAAAGAACTGAGGACAGTCTCAGAGACCTCTGGGACATTAAACGCACCAACATTCAAATTATAGGGGTTCCAGAAGAGGAAGAGAAAAAGAAAGGGACTGACAAAATATTTGAAGAGATTACAGTTCCCTAATATGAGAAAGAAAATAGGTAATCAAGTCCAGGAAGCACAGAGAGTCCCATACAGGATAAATCCAAGGAGAAATACGCCAAGGCACATATTAATCAAACTGTCAAAAATTAAATACAAAGAAACATATTAAAAGCAGCAAGGGAAAAACAACAAATAACACACAAGGGAATCCCCATAAGGTTAACAGCTGAACTTTCAGCACAAACTCTGCAAGCCAGAAGGGACTGGAAGGACATATTTAAAGTGAAGGAGGAGAAAAACCTGCAACCAAGATTACCCTACCCAGCAAGGATCTCATTCAGATTTGATGGAGAAATTAAAACCTTTACAGACAAGCAAAAGCTGAGAGACTTCATCACCACCAAACCAGATTTGCAACCAATGCTAAAGGAACTTCTCTAGGCAAGAAACACAAAAGAAGGAAAAGACCTACAATAACAAACACAAAACAATTAAGAAAATGGGAATAGGAACATACATATCGATAATTACCTTATATGTAAATGGACTAAATGCTCCCACCAAAAGACACAAATTGGCTGAATGGATACAAAAACAAGACCCATATGTATGCTGTCTACAAGAGACACACTTCAGACCTAGAGACACATACAGACTGAAAGTGAGGGGATGGAAAAAGATATTCCATGCAAATGGAAACCAAAAGAAAGCTGGAGTACCAATTCTCATATCAGACAAAATAGACTTTAAAATAAAGACTATTAGAAGAGACAAAGAAGGACACTACATAATGATCAAGGGATCAATCCAAGAAGAAGATATAACAATTGTAAAAATTTATGCATGCAACATAGGAGCACCGCAATACATAAGGCAAATACTAACAGCCATAAAAGGGGGAATCAACAGTAACACATTCATAGTAGGGGACTTTAACACCCCACTTTCACCAATGGACAGATCATCCAAAATGAAAATAAATAAGGAAACACAAGCTTAACATGATACATTAAACATGATGGACTTAATTGACATTTATAGGACATTCCATCCAAAAACAACAGAATACACATTTTTCTCAAGTGCTCATGGAACATTCTCCAGGATAGATCATATCTTGGGTCACAAATCAAGCCTTGGTAAATTTAAGAAAATTGAAATTGTATCAAGTATCTTTTCCAACCACAATGCTATGAGACTAGATATCAATTACAGGAAAAGATCTGTAAAAAATACAAACACATGGAGGCTAAATAATACACTACTTAATAACGAAGTGATCACTGAAGAAATCAAAGAGGAAATTAATAAAATACCTAGAAATAAATGACAATGGAGACACGATGACCCAAAACCTATGGGATGCAGGAAAAGCAGTTCTAAGGGGGAAGTTTATAGCAATACAATCCTGCCTTAAGAAACAGGAAACACCTCGAATAAACAACCTAACCTAGCACCTAAAGCAATTAGAGAAAGAGGAACAAAAAAACCCCAAATTTAGCAGAAGGAAAGAAATCATAAAGATCAGATCAGAAATAAATGAAAAAGAAATGAAGGAAATGATAGCAAAGATCAATAAAACTAAAAGTGGTTTTTGTTTTTTTTTTTTTTTTGCGGTATGCGGGCCTCTCACTGTTGTGGCCTCCCCCGTTGCGGAGCACAGGCTCCGGACGCGCAGGCTCCGGACGCGCAGGCTCAGCGGCCATGGCTCACGGGCCCAGCCGCTCCGCGGCATATGGGATCCTCCCAGACCGGGGCACGAACCCGTATCCCCTGCATCGGCAGGCGGACTCTCAACCACTTGCGCCACCAGGGAGGCCCTAAAAGTGGTTTTTTGAGAAGATAAACAAAATTGATAAACCATTAGCCACACTCATCAAGAAACAAAGGGAGAAGACTCAAATCAAGAGATTTAGAAATAAAAAAGGAGAAGTAACAACTGACACTGCAGAAGTAAAAAAGATCATGAGAGATTACTACAAGCAACTCTATGCCAATAAAATGGACAACCTGGAAGAAATGGACAAATTCTTAGAAATGCACAACCTGCCAAGACTGAATCAGAAATAGAAAATATGAACAGACCAATCACAATCACTGAAATTGAAACTGGGATTAAAAATCTTTCAACAAACAAAAGCCCAGGACCAGATGGCTTCACAGGCAAATTCTATCAAACATTTAGAGAAGAGCTAACACCTATCCTTCTCAAACTCTTCCAAAATATAGCAGAGGGAGGAACACTCCCAAACTCATTCTACGAGGCCACCATCACCTTGATACCAAAACCAGACAAGGATGTCACAAGGAAAGAAAACTATAGGCCAATCTCACTGATGAACATACATGCAAAAATCCTCAACAAAACGCTAGCAAACAGAATCCAACAGCATATTAAAAGGATCATACACCATGATCAAGTGGGGTTTATTCCAGGAATGCGAGGATTCTTCAATATATGCAAATCAATCAACGTGATACACCATATTAACAAATTTAAGGAGAAAAACCATATGATCATCCCAATAGATGCAGAGAAAGCTTTCGACAAAATTCAACACCCATGTATGATAAAAACCCTGCAGAAAGTAGGCATAGAGGGAACTTTCCTCAACATAATAAAGGCCATATATGACAAACCCACAGCCAACATTGTCCTCAATGGTGAAAAACTGAAAGCATTTCCAGTAAGATCAGGAACAAGACAAGGTTGCCCATTCTCACCACTCTTATTCAATATAGTTTTGGAAGTTTTAGCCACAGCAATCAGAGAAGAAAAGGAAATAAAAGGAATCCAAATCGGAATAGAAGAAGTAAAGCTGTCACTGTTTGCAGATGACATGATACTATACATAGAGAATCCTAAAGATGCTACCAGAAAACTACTAGAGCTAATCAATGAATGTGGCAAAGTAGCAGGATACAAAATTAATGCACAGAAATCTCTGGCATTCCTATACACTAATGATGAAAAATCTGAAAGTAAAATCAAGAAAACAGTCCCATTTACCACTGCAACAAAAAGAATAAAATATCTAGGAATAAACCTACCTAAGGAGACAAAAGACCTGTATACAGAAAATTATAAGACACTGATGAACAAAATTAAAGATGATACAAATAGATGGAGAGATATACCATGTTCTTGGATTGGAAGAATCAACATTGCGAAAATAGCTCTACTACCCAAAGCAATCTACAAATTCAATGCAATCCCTATCAAACTACCACTGGCATTTTTCATAGAACTAGAGCAAAAAATTTCTCAATTTGTATGGAAACACAAAAGACCCCAAATAGCCAAAGCAATCTTGAAAACAAAAAACGGAGCTGGAAGAATCAGGCTCCCTGACTTCAGACTATACTACAAAGCTACAGTAATCAAGACAGTATGGTACTGGCACAAAAACAGAAAGATAGATCAATGGAACAGGATAGAAAGCCCAGAGATAAACCCACGCACGTATTGTCACCTTATCTTTGATAAAGGAGGCAGGAATGTACAGTGGAGAAAGGACAGCCTCTTCAATAAATGGTGCTGTGAAAACTGGACAGGTACATGGAAAAGTATGAGATTAGATCACTTCCTAACACCATACACAAAAATAAGCTGAAAATGGGTTAAAGACCTAAATGTAAGGCCAGAAACTATCAAACTCTTAGAGGAAAACATAGGCAGAACACTCTATGACATAAATCACAGCAAGATCCTTTTGGACCCACCTCCTAGAGAAATGGAAATAAAAACAAAAATGAACAAATGGGACCTAATGAAACTTCAAAGCTTTTGCACAGCAAAGGAAACCATAAGCAAGACCAAAACACAACCCTCAGAATGAGAGAAAATATTTGCAAATGAAGCAACTGACAAAGGATTAATCTCCAAAATTTATAAGCAGCTCACGCAGCTCAATAACAAAAAAACAAACAACCTAATCCAAAAATGGGCAGAAGACCTAAATAGACATTTCTCCAAAGAAGATATACAGAATGCCAACAAACACATGAAAGATTGCTCATCATTAATCAGTAGAGAAATGCAAGTCAAAACTACAATGAGATATCATCTCACACCAGTCATGAATGGCCATCATCAAATAATCTAGAAACCATAAATGCTGGAGAGGGTGGGAGGAAAGGGAACACTCTTGCACTGCTGGTGGGAATGTGAATTGGTACAGCCACTATGGAGAACAGTATGGAGGTTCCTAAAAAACTACAAATAGAACTACCATATGACCCAGCAGTCCCACTACTGGGCATATACCCTGTGAAAACCATAATTCAAAAAGAGTCATGTACCAAAATGTTCATTGCAGTTCTATTTACAATAGCCCGGAGATGGAAACAACCTAAGTGTCCATCATCGGATGAATGGATAAAGAAGATGTGGCACATATATACAATGGAATATTACTCAGCCATAAAAAGAAACGAAATTGAGCTATTTGTAATGAGGTGGATGGACCTAGAGTCTGTCATACAGAGTGAAGTAAGTCAGAAAGAGAAAGACAAATACCATATGCTAACACATATATATGTAATTTAAGAAAAAAAATGTCATGAAGAACCTAGGGGTAAGACAGGAATAAAGACACAGACCTACTAGAGAATGGACTTGAGGATATGGGGAGGGGGAAGGGTAAGCTGTGACAAAGTGAGAGAGTGGCATGGACATATATACTCTACCAAATTTAAGATAGATAGCTAGTGGGAAGCAGCCACATAGCACAGGGAGATCAGCTCGGTGGTTTGTGACCACCTAGAGGGGTGGGATAGGGAGGGTGGGAGGGAGAGAGACGCAAGAGGGAAGAGATATGGGAACATATGTATATGTATAACTGATTCACTTTGTTATGAAGCAGAAACTAACACACCATTGTAAAGCAATTATACTCCAATAAAGTTGTAAAAAAAAAAAAAGACTAAATTGTCATCCTTTCCTCTGCAAAGCATTCCCTGACTGCCCTCTCC
Source organism: Mesoplodon densirostris (assembly GCF_025265405.1). Lineage (NCBI taxonomy): Eukaryota > Metazoa > Chordata > Mammalia > Artiodactyla > Ziphiidae > Mesoplodon > Mesoplodon densirostris. The sequence goes on along the minus strand of NC_082681.1, from coordinate 29,538,263 downwards.
CCTCAGGATTGAGTTAGAGACCCTACCTCTGTTGTCCCATCTCTTTCACAGCACTACAGTGATATATTTCTATATATATATATACCACACACACACACACACACACACACACACACAGATATATTCTGTAACACCTTACAGAAAACCCGAATGAACTTTTTGGCCAATCCAATATATCGTCTTCCCTGCTAGACCATGGGCAGATTCTCTCTTAATCATTTCCATAACTGAAACAGAGTTGTGTCTGTTGAACAAATGAATTAATGAGCAAATGAATGAAATGTGCGAGTGGAAAAAAAAACCAGAGGCATAACTCAGGAAGTAGTGTTGAGAACAGAGAAGAGATGCCACTTTATACTGTACTCAGCCATAAAAAAAAAGAACAAAATAATGTCATTTGCAACAACAAGGATGGACGTAGAGACTGTCATACTGAGTGAAGGAAGTCAGAGAAATACAAATATCATATGATATCGCTTATATGTGGAATCTAAAAAATGGTACAAATGAACTGATTTACAAAACAGTAAGAGTCACAGATGAAGAAAACAAACTTACGGTAACCAAGAGGGGAAACAGGGTGGAGGGATAAATTGGGAGGTTGGGATTGACATATACACACTACTATATATAAAATAGATCACTAATAACGATCTACTGTATAGCGCAGGGAACTCTACTCAATACTCTGTAATGGCCTATATGGGAAAAGAATCTAAAAACGAGTGGATATAAGTATATGTATAAGTGATTCACTTTGCTGTACAGCAGAAACTAACACAACATTGTAATCAACTCTACTCCAATAAAAAAATTTTTTAAAGAAAATGAAAAAACGCACAAGTTTTCTGTCCAAAGAGGTCCACCCTTCACATAATCAGTTAGCCAAGGCAGTTTCCCATAGCCTGCCATCTTTTCAATGTCTCTCTTCTCCCAAAATAAGCCTTACCTCATCCCCCACCAGACAGGCAGCCAAGCCCTCAGGTTCCTTTGGATGTGGCATATCTCCTGTGCTAGTCATCATCACCACCACTATGGGTGCCCTCCCTGGCCAATGCCCCAAGCTACTGCACTCTATGAAGGTCATACATTCACTCACAGGACACTCAGATGTGCAAATCTTATCTCCTTTGTGAGACTCAACCACTGGATAGTGGGTGGGCAATATAAATTTTAATCCAAACAAATAAATTTCGCTCATACACAATGGTATTAGGCTAGTCCATTAGCAGACCATAGTTACGCAGCCTTCATATCTTCTTCAAGAAAGGACTTACTGCCATCTGACTCCTCGTAGATAGCTGACAGCCTCCAGCTGTTAACATCTTCAGAATCTGCCTGGGCTTTTGCAACGAGGTCACAATCTTGTTGGGGTAGCCCACAGCCAATGACAGAGCAAAGTGGTGACAATCAAAGTCGCACTGTCTCAGGGTAATCCCCAACTAATAACCAAGCAAAGCAGTAGTACAAGAGCCTAGCTATTTGTACCCAATATAGGACTTTTCTTGCCTTGGGCTGGCAGAGGCTTTGTCAGATTCACATCACAGTCTGCTGGCCGCCCCTGCTCAATCCTGCTTCTTTGTCCCTATCCCTTCACGGGCATTATTCCCTAATGTTGGGCTGCACCCCACAGGCCTGCAAGCCTTGTGGTTGCCCAGCCTGAAACCGAAGAACCTGGGGACAGCAACAGAGACATCCATGGTTTGTTGGACAGGGGAAATCTTACATGTCTGAAGCAAAAAGTCCTGGAACGACACCCCTACTGTGTCCCGCAGACAGGCCACGGCAACCATCTTCACCACTCAGTGGAGAAGGAGGCAACCATTTATAGGGGAAATTGACGTCAGGTTGGCTCATTAGTTACCAGGGAAACCAGCAGCTAGGGTATGTCCCTCACAGTCCCTCAGGTTAATTACCATCACAAGGGCAGGTGTTTCCCTTTAATAAACTAGCAGGTGGAGTCATTCTGGTCTAAATATTAGAACAGTCACTAGCTGGGGCAAGGGGCAAGCACGTTCATGTGAGGAGGGTGAAGGTGAAGCAGGCACTGGTCAAGCAGGGGAAGCACAGACAGCAAGAGAACAGCCATCTTGAGTGGCCTGACCATACACCTAATAAAGCTTTTGCACTCTTAACTCTTCTCGGCACCTGCTTCTCTGAGAGTCTAACCTGTAATATTATCATGATAACAGAAGTGGTCCACAAAAGAAGGCCATAGATGGGGCTTGGGGACCAGATCCCTCACCACTTGACTGGTAATGTAGACCATCTTCCTGGTGGGAGTTTTTACACAGACAGCCCCTACTACCAGGTGACTGAATTATTAAGCTTTCACCTGTGGTATTTTGGAAAAATGTGCCAGTGGAGAGGATGCACTAGCTGGGAATGATCAGTCATTTGAAATCTATGGGAGATTATAAATATAAAGAAAATAGAATTTGGTGCTTATTATTAAGTGACCTTGATGCCCTAAAAACAGATAATAAAATGCTGAGGGCCAATAACAATTAAAAACCGTACATGAGAAGCCAACAGTCTCCAGCTTACAAAGAAGCTTCCATTTCAAGCAATGGGGAGCATAAAAAAGCAAAGATCTAACCCAGGATTCAATAATTAAGGTGACTGAACTTCCAGGATCATTGAATGCTCAGCTGAGACAAGTATGTTCTGCTGAAGTCAAAGTCCTAGGTGCGAAAACTCAGCACACTGACACATGCGATGGGGACGTCTAAGTGGGTGCTCCTGAAGGTTTTGACTCTCCAGTCTTCTCTAAAACTTCTCAGCCTGTAGAAGTGGCCCACTCTTCCCAGAAAACAGTTAGTGCTTCCTCTGTATGAGAGACAATACAGAGGTCTGTTGCCCACAAAGCCATAGGTCTATAAGCAACATTATCCTTCCACGAAGAAGCTGGACCTAATAGGGAAGGAAAGGGACTGGAAGGGACTGGAAGACCTCACCAGCACGTGCTGGCAGGAGTCAGGGGAGTACCTATGAGACTGGATTCTGAAGGTGCTTCATCAAGAAGTGTTTTATCTCAAAACTAGACAAGGGAGAGTTTGTTGGTTTGGAGGCACTTTCTTAGGATATGGGACTTAACACCCTAGCAGGGCCCCCAGAAGTGGGTGTAAACTCATAGTTAAGGTAGCACATTTGTTCTTACTCTTTTTATTTTATTCCATATGTTAAGCAATACCCTGTTTGCCTATCTATTTTGCCTCTAGGGATGCTGTGTATTATTTTTTTTAGAGATGCTGTGTTTTATTGACCATCTCTAGCTCTCTACTTATCGGGCCTACATAGTTGCCACTTTAATCTTGCCTGTTGTTACAATAATTACAAACCCCTGGCTGCTGGTGGTTAAGCTCTATCGCTTTGACTCTACTGCTGGGGGCTGGAAAGTGTTGGCTATCATTTTACTATTTCTTTCAACAAATCAAGGGACAACCTTCACTATCATCTGCCCTGGCCTGCGGCGCAGAGCACCATTCCCCAAAGAGACCAATCAGCCACTTGGTAGCAAGTTAACTACAATGGGCCATATCCATCTTAGAAGGGCCAAAAGTTCATTCTCATAGGATAGATACCTATTTGGGGGGGGTGAGCTTGTCTTTCCTATCTGCAGAACCTCAGCCGGGACCACTGTCCAGGGGCTTATGGAATGCTTGATCCACAAGTATGAAATTCCACACAGCATGGCATCCAACATCCCACTTCACAACAAAGGAGGTATGGGAGTGGGCCCATGACCATGGGATTCACTGGTCCTACCACATGCCACACCATCCAGAAGTAGCTGGCCTCACAGAACACTAGAATGCAGGAAGGACGGGTTGTCAGGAAGCAAACACTGAGATTTATTGGGGAGTGACATCGTAAAGGAAGAGTGAGGAAGCAGGATTGGGGTAGGGGGAGCCATCAGACTCAATGCAGATCTGAGAAAGTTTCTGCCAGCCCCACAGGGAAATTTTGAAGCAAAGATTCCCATTTGAGGAGTCCTACATTGGACAGAATTGGCTAGGCTCTTGTACCACTTCCTTGCTCAGTCATTGGCCAGAGGCTGCTCCAAGAAGACCAGGACCTTGACTCAAAAGCTGAGACCAACCCTGAAGGTGCTAGCAGCTGGGCAGTGAGTCCTTTCGGAAGAGAGATCTGAGTAACACATCTGTAGGTCTGCCACAGCCCATCCCTGTATCACGCTGATCCACGTCTCCATACATGTTCAGGGAGAAGCCCATCCAAGGCTCTTGTGGGCCTAATAAGAGGGAGATAAGTGCGACAAACTACAGCCTCCCAATCCCCATTTCAGTTGGTCTTGGACTGCAACTGGTATTCAATGCCTCCCTCTTCCACTATTCATTCTAAATTCCCCTCACCCTCAGCTTTTACTTTGGAAGGTTTTGGTGGCTTATCTGGTAGTTTAAACCAAACCCTCATTCCTGAGAGATCAGAACCCCTGGTAAGTCATACCCTCCTCAGACTGGGGTTGCTGCATGTGTTCATTCAGTTACAATGGACTGGAGAATAGTGGGGGGGGCACCTGGGTGGGTCATCTGAGTTCCACACATATTCCTCTCTATTCTCATGGAACATTATCCCTCTATCCTCTTGCTGATTAGGCTCAATTATGCCTGTTAGGATGGTGAGTGAGTTTTCTTGGCTACTAGTCATTGAACACAAAGAGCCCAAAGGGGCTAAGTGTCAGCCGTAGCTTGTAGGTCAATGGGATCCTTGTTATGGCCCCTGGTGGGAGTATAACCCCTTTGGGGACCAGGGTCTCTAACACTGTAAAGCTTAGTTGCAGAGACAGGAAACAAAAAATCCTCCTGTAGGTCAGTCAGAGTGATGGTTAGTGGGGACATTCCTGATTCTACTCTTTGTTCCCGGAACCCTCCATTCTTCCTACGGAGGACAGAGCACCATATGGAGGTTTCCGATTTAATTCATTCTTCCTGAGTATTGCCTCTGAAACGGTGCCTTTTGAGAAAGATTTGACAATATGATAAATCAATCATGCCTTGACGTGAGAGGCATATTTACACATTCTAATCATCATAAGCCTGTGATGTATGTACTCTTATTCTCTCCATTTTACAAGTGAGGAAACTGAGGCACAGACATGCTAAGAAACCTGCTAAACACCACTTATAAGTGACAGAATATTTCAATTGGGCCATCCCACAGAGGTCATACTACAAACTAAAGGGATGAATGGCTTAGTAAAATTTCAAGCCTGCTGATTGGCTAATTTCTAGAGGCAATGAAGCCAACAACATCCCACCCAACATTTTTGAACACTGCTTCCAAAAGGAATTGCCATTCCAGGATCTTCCAAGGTCTTGATTGGAAGCTCTAGCCTTAACAAACATCCTGATGAAATACGAAGCTCTTCTGAAACATTTTAAGCAATGAGTGCCATGCTATGGGCCTGCCCTTGCTCATTACTCCTGGGCCATACCTGACCCTCATTTAGGGACCATGACTTAATGCTGATCATTTCATTGTGGAAACATAAAGCCCAAAAACCGTCTGAGAGAAACAGTTTGCAAGTTTTAATGTGGCTTTCTCCTCTTCTATTTTCTCTGGTAGAATTTACTTACAGGCATAAATATGAAAAATACATATCACATATGATGATTTACAATTATTAAAATTAAATAAGAGAAATTCCTTGCCATTCACATTCATTTCCTTACTCGGAAGAGACATCCCATTCTACTGATTGCAATATAAATAAGTTTGGAATAATGACGGTGATACTATAATAAACTAATGGATCTAATCTCATAAGTCATTTTTATGGATAAAATTTAAAATACTAGGGCTTCCCTGGTGGCACAGTGGTTGACAGTCCGCCTGCCGATGCAGGGGACACGGGTTCGTGCCCCAGTCCGGGAAGATCCCACATACCGCGGAGCGGCTGGGCCCGTGAGCCATGGCCACTGAGCCTGTGCGTCCGGAGCCTGTGCTCTGCAACGGGAGAGGCCACAATGGTGAGAGGCCTGTGTACCGCAAAAAAAAAGAAAAAGAAAAAGAAAATTTAAAATACTAAATTCCAAACAGAATACATTTGCAGTTTGTTCCAGGAAAACAGATTACTACATGTAATGTCAACAGTCATTACTTCCTGGTGTTATTTACCTGATCCCAATTTCCTAGCTAATACCACAGTGTGTGTAATGAATAATGCACTCTGTGAAATGTACACTCTGCAAAAACACATCATATATAGCACAGTTATTGGTATGTACATCACCCAATAGAGAATTTGTATTTCTTCCCTGCCTCCCACTCCCTTCCCACTATTTTTTAATAATCTTTAAACATATTTATTTGTTTATTTATTTTTGGCTGCACTGGGTCTTAGTTGAGGTTCTCTAGCTGTGGCATGCGGGCTCAGTAGTTGTGGCACATGGGCTTAGTTGCCCCGTGGCATGTGGGATCTTAGTTTCCTGACCAGGGATCGAACCAGTGTCACCTGCATTGCAAGACCGATTCTTAACCACTGGACCACCAGGGAAGTCCCCCCACTATTTTTTTTTACCTAACATATACCTAGAAGAAACATTTTGCAGGGGCGGGGGTGGAGGATGTGTAAAGTGGCAGCTTTTCATGATTGTTTATTTATTATTGAGATAAAATGAACATATAAGTTATCATAACCCAGATCAAGATATGGAAAGTTTTCAGCACCCCAGAAAGCTCCCCTGTGCCCCCTCCAAAGAGCTAACCACTATTCTGATTTGTATCACCATAGATTAGTTTCATAGTGAGCAACTTCTTAAAAATGTACATGCAGTACTTAAAAATCTCCTAAAGTAGAGACTGAAGTTATTTGTCACAACTGTCAAGGCAGCTCAGAGAGAAGTCTAGCACCTTTAGCAGTGCAGCTTAACAATAACTCTGTTTTTCAGGAAACTGATTAGGTAGTTCAAAATTATCCAAACCTCTGACCTTGCTTCTTCCTTTAGAGTTTTTAAAGCCACTCCTTTGCTTGTTTATATCCCTGCCCACCCTCATTCCTCATTCTGCCTCCCTCCTTGCCACTCACAACCCCCCCAGAGTGGTGTGCTGGGGGACCTGCTTGCAGGGGCTTTTGAAAGCTGATTGTACACATCTCTTCCCAACTCTACATTCAGTGATGTTCAATTGGTAGTTTAAGATTGGCCATGGTGGAAGATTTTACACCACAGCAATTGGCAATCATGGTCCGGCAGACCCCTAGGATAACTGCTAAACATTTATCACCACTGACCACTACACCACACAAACAATATATTCAAATCATGTCAAATGGCTTCAAAGAGCTTTGGAGATTAAAAATGCTACCTGGTCACAGAAAACCTAGTAGAAACAAGTTTCAGCTCATCCAGTGTTTTCAAATTCATAAGAGCATGTCACTGGTCATGGATTGGTTTTACAACAATCATGATTTTGTGAATTGCTCCCTCTCCCTAAATTGAAATGCATGACAAGTTTTTAACTGAGGTAAATTGTCACCAATGTTGCTTGAAAATTTTTGCAATAGCCTTAGAGATACAGTAGCACATTGCAGAAATAGTTGAACATTCACTGTCTAGAACAGGATTTTAGTAACTTAAATCTGAACTGTAATCTCCACTGGTTTTGTATGCCTTCGTGCATATAGTGCTTTGTCACCAAACCATAGGGAAAATTCATAGGGCTCAAAAATAATGTTTTCTTTCTAGAAATTCTTCACAGTGCCTAGCACAGTATTAGGTTTTGAGCAGATGCCAGGTAGTAATGCATCAATTCCATTGTTTCCTCCCCTATTTCCTTCTCCGTCCCATCCCCCTAGTGAGTTTCCCTACACTTTATCAGAGCTGCTCCCTAATCCACCCAGTCACATAAAACAAACTTGACTATTATTCACAGTAGTCAAGGTATGGAAACAACCTAAATGTCCATCGATACATGAATGGATAAAGAGAATGTGTGTGTGTGTGTGTGTGTGTGTGTGTGTGTGTAATGAAATATTATTCAGCCTTAAAAACAGAAGGAAATCCTACTATTTGTGATAACATGGATGAACCTTGACGACATTATGCTAAGTGAAATAAGCCAGTCTCAGGAGGACAGATGCTATATGGCTCCACTTATATGAGGTATCTAAAGTAGTCAAACTCCTAGAAGCAAAGATTAGAATGGTGGTTGCTAAGGGCTAGGGGGAGGGGGAAAAGGGGAGTGATTGTTCAATGGGTATAAAGTTTCAGTTATGCAAGATGAACAAGTTCTAGAGATCTGCTGTACAACACAGTGCCTGTAGGTAACAACCCAGTACTGTGCCCTTAAAACTTTGTTAAGAGGGTAGATCTCATGTTAGGTGTTCTTATCACACACACACACACACACAAAAGGAAACTGCTGGAAGTGACAGATATGTTTATTACCTTGATTGTAATGATAATATCACAGGTATATGCATATGTCCAAACTCATCAGTTGTATACATTTAACATGGGCAGGTTTTTTGTCTATCAATTATACCTCAATACAGCTATTCTTTAAAAAAAAAAAACCTACAACAAAAATTAAGACAAGTATTATAATTATCCTGTATTTCAGGAATACAGTACACTCATTTGACAAACATTTAATCACTAACAAGATAAAGGGCATTGTTCTAAACATTATAGATGTATACCAAGATGATTTAGACACAAGCACTGACATGAGATTCCAGGCAAACAAAGTATGTAAGATATATATATAAGAAACTCTGATATAAATAGGAAAATGATCCAGATATTATGCTTATGGAAGTCTAAGGAGGGAGAGGTTGGTTTTGGACATGCTGAGTTGAAAGCAGAGGTGGAAAAGCAAATAACCGAAGCAAGAAAGCACGAGAACGCATACCAGGAACAACAGTTTGGCTGGAGCGTAGGATGTGGGGAGAGGAATAGTTTAAAATGAGCTTGGAAGGTAGAGGTCAGATTATAAAAGATTATCAGTATCGTGCTAAGGGGTTTGAGCTTTACCTCAGAGCGTGCCAGATTCTGCTGCAGTAAAAACTCCAAAGTCAGTGACTTAAAACAACAAGGTTTATTTCTTACTGAAGTCACATATCTATTGCGGGTAGTCTGGGGGCCCTTCACTTGTGGACTCAGACCAACAGTGTAGCTACCACCTGGAACCAGAGGGACAGAGAATAGGGCAAATTGTACACCGGCTCTTAAAGTTTCTGCCCCAAGATGCCATGCATCACTTCTGCTCACATTTTACTGACTAAAGCAAGTCATGTCCACACTTAACTTCAAGAGAGTGGGGAAGTGTGATCCTATGTGCCTAGAAGTGTGAAGAGCCAGATATATTTAGTGGACAGCTCTAAGGGTCAACACAATTTGTCCTAAGAAGGAAGATAGGGTCATATTCAGGTGTCAGAAAGATCACTTTAACACTGTGTATGGGATGGATTGGAGAGAGGCTAACTTGGAGGCAGGGAGCCTAGTCAGGAGGCCAGTGCAGTGTTGTAGGTGAGAGAGAGTGGTGGTCTGATCCAGAGCAAGGTGAGAGAATGAGAGAGAAGGGGACTGATGCATGAGACATTTAATGAGATATTAAGAAGAATCAACAGCACTAAGTCAAAAGGTTGTGAAAGAGGGAGTCAGAGTAAATAGGGCTGCTGCTGGCAGACATATCAGGTGCGCAGAGACTGTGGTGGTGACCAGGGCTGCTGGGGTATGGCTGGTGGTGGAGTGGAGCTAATGGACAGACCTAGTAAGCAGGGCTTAATGGGGGTGGTTAGGGCTGGTGAGTGTGGTCAGTGGTTGTTGATTATTGGTGGTGCACCATGGATGGGTGTGGGTGGTGATATCCAACATGAGCTGGAGAGTACCAGGAGTGTAGGCTGGCTGGAAAGGTAGCAAAGAGACAAATAGGAGAGGCCTTGACCACCATGGCGAGAGGTGTAAGTTTCATCATAAAGGCAATAGGAACCACTCAATTATTTTAGATGCACCTGCCTGATGATGCTTCAAGTACAAGGACAAATATGAAGTGAGACAATTACGTGGAGGGTAAGGCCACGGGTAGTGGACCCACCAGTGTATATTTGACAGAGCACAAGAGCAGAGGGGTGGGTTATCTAATGCAGATTGTGTTGTTACAACTTGACAATCGTCTAGACAAAGGTGAGTGGGAATGCTTCCCAGTTTCTTGTACAGGATTTTTTCCCCATTTTTGCATTTCATTCTCACTGTTCCAATTCATTTCCTACCACTCAGTGGCATTATTCAGCGTTGAGCAAGCCCATGGGAACACCAAATTTAGAGAAGGTTCTTCTAGCCAGAAACTGCCTTTGTGGATGGACCTCAAAATCTGGCCTCAGTGGAAAAACCATCTGAGTTCAGAGATATGGGAGACCATCTGGTGACTGCTGCAAGGAAGTCTGAGAAGTTAGCCAAGACTGGCGGAATGAAAATCTCTGATCTGAAGCTGCTTTCATGAAGAAATTTAAATGCTACTGTCATCCCCAAGATTTATGTTAATGTAAGCTTCATGATACTTTAAAGCTCAGAAATTTGAGCAACAACAACAAAAAATCATAGTAATGAAATGAAAGTTAGTCATTGGGATACTCATACTTAGTAGACTTCAACAACTAAGTTGTAGACAAGCAGCAACTCACATGTTATAGCCATGGGAGCAAAGTGAAATATGTTAAAAGCTGCTGACATGCTATATTTACATTTTTAGGATACATCATAAGACAAAAATTATAAAAATCTACTTCTGTCAGCTAAATATTTTGAAATAAATCAGAAAATATTCTATATGGAGCTCTTAATGTAGTCTAAGAGAGGACAGGAAGGAAAAAGAAAAACATTCTAGTTTGTAAAGAACTATTTGACAGAGGCAAGGTAAATACATTTAAAGTGCCTATTATGAACATGTATTTATACCCACAAATACACATAGCACTACCACTTTTTTAGTGTTTTCTATGTGCCAGGAACCATAATATATGCAATTTGTACATAATATCTCATTAAACATTTCAACTTCCTTTGAGATAGGTACTTACGTCAGATATTGTCTATGGATACTTAAGTCCACACCTAAGTTTCTATTTTCTTCCCTGTACTACTGGAAGCCAGAAAACCTACATTTCCAGGAGTATCTTGCCAGCTAGGTTCTGGTTAGCTTTTGCCAATGGAAGACCCTTCCATGAGATAATGAAATAGGAGGCAAGGGTGAAGCCATTCTGCATTTGGATTCACCCTTCTCTCCTACTTCACTGCATAAGTGACCCCAGGTACAACCAGCAAAATAACTGCTCAGCCAAAATCACTGACCAACAGAACTGTGAACAAGTAACATGATTATGACTTTAAGCCACTAAGTTTTGGGGTGCTTGGTTATAAAGCCAAGCAAACGGAGACATCACCTAACTATGAACGGACAACACTGCTCCTCCAGGCTCCAAAGATGTGAAGTAACAGAAAGTTCATGGCATGCAAATCTTGGTTACTCCATACCTGAGAGAATAGCATTCACTGTCAGGAAAAATATACACAAACATTCCCCAACTAATTCAAAATACTTTCTGCCTAGTTGAAAAACTTCAATCAACTACTTAATACCACCTGGTGCTTAACAGGTGGTAGACTTTTTTTTCCCCATGAGAGACATGAAAAGTTATTTTCAAAGACTTTTTTCAAAGAAATTTTTATGATTTATTGCTTCAATCTCCTTTAGAAGGCAAATAAATATTTAATTCTTACATGGGCTTAATTCTTTGTGAGGTTTCACCTCCTTCTCCCCCAATTATAAAGAGCAGTAAATCTTACTTGCTAAAGAATTACATTTCTAAGATCACCCTTTAAACTTCCAGCTAAAATAATCCACACTCTACTTCTTTCATGTTTAAAGGGTGTACATGTCTCAGTGTCTTCAAGGAGTTGACACAGCTGATGTTTCATAAACCCACAATTCTGCTTTCATGAAATCAACAAAGGCCTTCTGTGGCTTTCTAGGAAGACAAAAGGTTCCATTTCTAGCCACCTAAAGAAAGGATACCTGTTCTGTACCATAAAGATGCAGAATACCTTGTATCAAGTGTCTCTGAGGTTTGGCAACTCTTTGACAACACTACTTTTCCTTGGTCAAGAAAATCTGAAGCTCTAATAAGCCAGTCAAGTGAAATTTCTCACAGAATACAGTCTTTAGTAACCTTAGAATCAAGTTAGAATGAAAAATGTGACTTTTCTCTTCCATGTCTAGGATCTTTTATCAGAATTGTAAAGGTTTTGTTTCACTATTTTTCAAGAAAACAACTTACCATACTCTCAGGCTTTCTTTCTCCTGGGATCATTAACTCAATTGATTTGTGCTTATTGTTAATGAGGCCAAGGTCTTGATTAATTCAGTCTCAGTATGGGTCATTTGGGCTTTCCATAGGCAGACTGTGCCCTTGACTCCAACTTCAATCTCACGCCTGATCTTGGCCAGGTCATTTTCCACTCCAGAAGGACAAGTGCTATTATAGCCATAATATCTGTGCAGACATTCCCACCATGGGAACAACTCAATCTCTGTTTACAGGTGTAATGAGGCTTGCCTTTACCTGTGCAAGATTTAACTGCAGCAAAAAGATACTAACTTGAATTTGGGGCTCTGGGATGAGTCCATATAGAGCACATTTATAGTATTTGAGGGCAAAATGATGAGCTGCTATAACAAATAGCACTAACAATACAATGATTTTTAAAAAGGTGATATATCTCTCTCATAATATTTGGAATATAAGTACATACTCCAGGTAAGCAAGGTAGCTCTGATCCAGTGATCATTTAGGGATCTGGTTGCCTTTTAGGAAGTTGCCCCTTTATCCCTTAAATTATGGATGTCATCTATTTGGTTAAAGTTAGATTGTCATGAGTTGTAGTATGGAAGAGGCATATTTACTTTCTTAAGGCCTGGATGCAGCAGACATCACTTGCATTTGCATTCTGTGGGGGAGAACTTAGTCAAATGGCTAAACTTACTTCACAAAGGACTGTAGAAGGTGTAGCCATGAACCATGTTCCTCGGAGGAAGTGAAGAACATGTTTTGGTAATCGACCAGCAGTCTTTGCCACAGATGGAAAGTCAAGGCCATCCCTATTTTGCTCTTTGCATACTCAAAACAACACTTGGAAGAGGAGCTGTCTCCAGCACAAGTTCTATGATAGCACGTCATTTTCCAAATCAACACCCATCACCCAACTGAAGCCACAAACTAGAGGAAGGAAGATAGCAGTCTAGACAAAGTCACAGACATGAGGAAGAATAAGAAAGAAAAGCTGCATCATTCATCTTCCAATGTATTGATGCCATGACCCCATGGAGGGTACAGATTGTGCTGGGGAGAGCTTGCACCTTTCCCTAGCTCCTTTGGAACACGGAAAAGAAGAGCTATGGAGGAACAAAGAGAGAACTGCTAACACTGTCGAGTTCTTCCTCTGGCCTAACCAGAACAAGGGGCCTTGTATTTTCATTGTGCACTGAGCCCTGTAAATTACGTAGCCAGTCCTGCAAGAAGGTTAGGGAGCTGATGGAGAAATGCTTTTCCTTTCCTAACCCCCAGAAAATGGTGCTGAGACACATTTCATGAGTCTTCTCAGATATCCTCCCTTGTCACGCTTTGCCGTGTCCCTCACTCCTGCTTCCTGAGATCACATTCCCAAAGAAAGGACTTGCACGAAAGCTGTCGTGGTCAGCGTTTAAGCAGAGGCCTTAGGTGGTGAGTGACCACTGCAGATATGTAGGGGAAGATCATTTCAGGCAGCGGGAACAGTCAGCAAAGGCCCTGAGGTGGGAGCATGCCCGGTGTGTTTGAGAAACAGCAAAGAAGTCACTTACGTGGCTAGAGTGCAATGATTAATAACAGGTGAGAGATTCTGTAACAATCTATATGGGAAAAGGATTTGAAAAAGAATAGATATATGTATATGTATAACTGATTCACTTTGCTATACACCTGAAATTAACACAACATTGTAAATCTACTACACTCCAATAAAAAAAAAATTTTAATTATAAAATAAATAATCGGGGACTTCCCTGGTGGCGCAGTGGTTAAGAAGCTGCCTGCCGGGCTTCCCTGGTGGCACAGAGGTTAAGAGTCCACCTGCCGATGCAGGGGACACGGGTTCGTGCCCCGGTCCGGGAAGATCCCACATGCCACTGAGCGGCTGGGCCCGTGAGCCATGGCCGCTGAGCCTGCGCGTCCAGAGCCTGTGCTCCGCAATGGGAGAGGCCACAACAGTGAGAGGCCTGCGTACCGCAAACAAAACAAACAAACAAAAAAAAAGTGGCAAGAAGGCAATATATCCCTCTCAATATTGTGAGAGAAGATGATGGCTTGGATCAGAGTGGTAGCAGTAGAGGTGATGAGAAGAGGTCGGATTGTGGATGCATTTCAAAGTAGAGTCAAAGGATTTGCTGATGGATTGGATGAAGGCTGAAAAAGAAAGAGGGGGGTTGAGGACATCTACAAGAGTTGCGGCCTGGAGACTTAACAGAGAGCAGGTCACCAGGGGAGTGGCAGGCCGGACAGAGTGGGGATGGTTCAGATAGGAAACAGGATGATCTGGGGAACAGACAAGTGAGTGTCCAAGGAAGGGGACAATAGGACTCACGGTTCAGGGTAAATCTTTCTCTATTTTCCCCTTTCCCCTTGTTGAAAAAGGAATGACTAATGAGTAAAGTAATGGGCTAAAGAGAAGGGGGTCAGTACCATAGAGGTAGCCACTCACTCTGTGTATACTTGGGGGTGACTTTACACAGAGTTGCATTTGGTTTCTGAGGCTCTCAGATATCAGGACAGCCAAGTATGACAGGCCTATGTAAATAAGACAAATCAGCTTTCCTAGAAAGAACATGGAACTGAGAGGCATGTGTGCTGGTCTACCATAATCCATAGATTAGCAATTCCCCATGGGAAGCATCTATTTTGCCCCACCGATCTTGACACTTCTTCACATACCCCTGAAAGAAAAGCTACTGACAAAGCACTGAAATGTATGGTGAAGGTTTCATAGGGAAGATAGAGGAAACATGTACATCACACACAACTTCATCAACCCCCTCTTGACATGTCTCTTTGTCTCAGCCTCTCTCTCCAACCATCCTACCAATGGGATATTTTTTCCTTCATCCTCTTAGAGCTGCTTTGCTTCATTAACCTTCTGTACTTCTGGACCTCTCATTCCTGCTCCTAACCCAACTGCAGCTTCTCCAAACTTGTAACTTAGCCCATTTTGGGGAAAAAAAAGAGGCTTTTCTACTTATCATGATCCACCCCCTTGGGTGGGTGGGGGATGGGAGAGAGCAGGGAGGAATTATAAGACATCTTTTTCTTGTGCAGTAAGTGCTGACGACTGTATCAAAAGACATGGTCCCGAGACGAGGGGAAGATGGCGGAAGAGTAAGACGTGGAGATCACCTTCCTCCCCACAGATACACCAGAAATACATCTACACGTGGAACAACTCCTACAGAACACTTACTGAATGCTGGCAGAAGACCTCAGACTTCCCAAAAGGCAAGAAACTCCCCAGGTACCTGGGTAGGGCAAGAGAAAAAAGAAAAAACAGAGACAAAAGAATAGGGATGGGACGTGCACCAGTGGGAGGGAGCCGTGAAGGAGGAAAGGTTTCCACACACTAGAAGCCCCTTCGTGGGCGGAGACTGTGGATGGCAGAGGGGGGAAGCTTCGGAGCCGCGGAGGAGAGCACAGCCACAGAGGTGCGGAGGGCAAAGCGGAGAGATTCCCACAAAGAGGGTCGGGGCCGACCGGCACTTAGCAGCCCGAGAGGCTTGTCTGCTCACCCGCCGGGGGGGCGGGGCTGAGGCTGGGGCATCAGTTGGAGCGCAGGGAGAGGACTGGCGGCGTGAACACAGCCTAAAGGGGCTAGTGCACCACGGCTGGCTGGGAGGGAGTCCGGGAAAAAGTCTGGAGCTGCCGAAGAGGCAAGAGATTTTTTCTTCCTTCCTGGTTTCTGGGTGCGCGAGGAGAGGGGATTAAGAGCGCTGCTTAAAGGAGCTCCAGAGACGGGCGCCAGCCACGGCTAACAGCACGGACCCCAGAGACGGGCGTGGGACGCTGGGGCTGCTGCTGCCGCTGCCCAGAGGACTCTGTGCGAGCGCAGGTCACTGTCCACACCCCCCTTCTGGGGAGCCTGTGCAGGCCATCACTGCCGGAGTCCCTGGATCCAGGGACGGCTTCCCAGGGAGAGCGCACAGCCCGCCTCGGACTGATGCAACGTCACGCCAGCCTCTGACGCCGCAGGCCCGCCCCGCCTTCATGCCCCTCCCTCCCCCGCCGGCCTGAGTGAGCCAGAGTCCCTGAAGCGGCGGCTCCTTTACCCCCGTCCTGTCTGAGCAAAGAACAGATGCCCTCTGGCGACCTACACGCAGAGGCGGGGCCAAATCCAAAGCTGAGCCCCGGGAGCTGTTCGAACAAAGAAGAGAAAGGGAAATCTCTCCCAGCAGCCTCAGGAGCAGCGGATTAAAGCTCCACTATCAACTTGATGTACCCTGCATCTGTGGAATACCTGAATAGACAACGAATCATCCCAAATTGAGGAGGTGGACTTTGAGAGCAAGATTTATGATTTTTTTACACTTTTCCTCTTTTTGTGAGTGTGTATGCTTCTCTGTGAGATTTTGTCTCTATAGCTTTGCTTCCACCATTTGCCCTAGGGTTCTATCCGTCCCTTTTTTCTTTAAAAATTTTTTTTTTAATAAGTATTTTTTATGTTAATAACTTTTAATTTTATCTTACTTTATTTTATTTTAGCTTATTTCTTTCTTTCTTCCTTTCCTTCCTTCCCTCCTTCCTTTCTGCCTTCCTCCTTCCCTTCCTACCTCCCTCATTTCTTCCTTCCTTCCTTCCTTCCTTTCTTTCTTTCTTTCTTTCTTTCTATCTACTTTTTCTCACTTTTATTCTGAGCCGTGTGGATGAAAGGCTCTTGGTGCTGCAGCCAGGAGTCAGTGCTGTACCTCTGAGCTGGGAGAGCCAACTTCAGGACACTGGTCCACAAGAGACTTCCCAGCTCTACATAATATCAAACGGCAAAAATCTACCAGAGATCTCCATCTCAACACCAACACCCAGCTTCATTCAACGACCAGCAAGCTACAGTGCCGGACACCCTATGCCAAACAACTAGCAAGAGAGGAACATCACCCCACCCATTAGCAGAGAGGCTGCCTAAAATCATAATAAGTCCACAGACACCCCAAAACACACCACCAGATGTGGACCTGCCCACCAGAAAGACAAGATCCAGCCTCACCCACCAGAACACAGGCACTAGTCCCCTCCACCAGGAAGCCTACACAACCCACTGAACCAACTTTAGCCACTGGGGACAGACACCAAAAACAACGGAAACTACGAACCTGCAGCCTGAAAAAAGGAGACCCCAAACAGAGTAAGAGAAGAAAAATGAGAAGACAGAAAAACACACAGCAGATGAAGAAGGAAGATAAAAACCCACCAGACCTAATAAAGGAAGAGGAAATAGGCAGTCTACCTGAAAAAGATTTCAGAAAAATGATAGTAAAGATGATCCAAAATCTTGGAAATAGAATAGACAAAATGCAAGAAACATTGAACAAGGACCTAGAAGAACTGAAGATGAAACAAGCAATGATGAACAACACAATAAATGAAATTAAAAATACTCTAGAAGGGATCAATAGCACAATAACTGAGGCAGAAGAACGGATAAGTGACCTGGAAGATAAAATAGTGGAAATAACTACTGCAGAGCAGAATAAAAAAAAAGAATGAAAAGAACTGAGGACAGTTTCAGAGACCTCTGGGACAACATTAAATGCACCAACATTCAAATTATAGGGGTTCCAGAAGAAGAAGAGAAAAAGAAAGGGACTGAGAAAATATTTGAAGAGACTATAGTTGAAAACTTCCCTAATATGGGAAAGGAAATAGTTAATCAAGTGCAGGAAGCACAGAGAGTCCCATACAGGATAAATCCAAGGAGAAATATGCCAAGACACCTATTAATCAAACTGTCAAAAATTAAATACAAAGAAAACATATTAAAAGCAGCAAGGGAAAAACAACAAATAACACACAAGGGAATCCCCATAAGGTTAACAGCTAATCTTTCAGAAAAAACTCTGCAAGCCAGAAGTGAGTGGCAGGACATAACTAAAGTGAAGAAGGAGAAAAACCTGCAACCAAGATTACTCTACCCAGCAAGGATCTCATTCAGATTTGATGGAGAAATTAAAACCTTTACAGACAAGCAAAACCTCAGAGACTTCGTCACCACCAAACCAGATTTACAACCAATGCTAAAGAAACTTCTCTAGGCAAGAAATACAAGAGAAGGAAAAGACCTACAATAACGAACCCAAAACAATTAAGAAAATGGGAATAGGAACATACATATCGATAATTACCTTATATGTACATGGACTAAATGCTCCCACCAAAAGACACAAATTGGCTGAATGGATACAAAAACAAGACCCATATGTATGCTGTCTACAAGAGACACACTTCAGACCTAGAGACACATACAGAATGAAAGTAAGGGGATGGAAAAAGATATTCCATGCAAATGGAAATCAAAAGAAAGCTGGAGTACCAATTCTCATATCAGACAAAATAGACTTTAAAATAAAGACTATTAGAAGAGACAAAGAAGGACACTACATAATGATCAAGGGATCGATCCAAGAAGAAGATATAACAATTGTAAATATTTATGCACCCAACATAGGAGCACCTCAATACATGAGGCAAATACTAACAGCCATAAAAGGGGGAATCAACACTAACACATTCATAGTAGGGGACTTTAACACCCCACTTTCACCAATGGACAGATCATCCAAAATGAAAATAAATAAGGAAACACAAGCTTAACATGATACAATAAAAATGATAGACTTAATTGATATTTATAGGACATTCCATCCAAAAACAACAGAATACACACTTTTCTCAAGTGCTTATGGAACATTCTCCAGGATAGATCATATCTTGGGTCACAAATCAAGCCTTGGTAAATTTAAGAAAATTGAAATTGTATCAAGTATCTTTTCCGACCACAATGCTATGAGACTAGTTATCAATTACAGGAAAAGATCTGTAAAAAATACAAACACATGGAGGCTGAACAACACACTACTTAATAACGAAGTGATCACTGAAGAAATCAAAGAGGAAATTAAAAAATACCTAGAAACAAATGACAATGGAGACACGATGACCCAAAATCTATGGGATGCAGCAAAAGCAGTTCTAAGGGGGAAGTTTATAGCAATACAATCCCACCTTATGAAACAGGAAACATCTCGAATAAACAACCTAAACTTGCATCTAAAGCAATTAGGGAAAGAAGAACAAAAACACCCCAAAGTTAGCAGAAGGAAAGAAATCATAAAGATCAGATCAGAAATAAATGAAAAAGAAATAAAGGAAACGATAGCAAAGATCAATAAAACTAAAAGCTGGTTCTTTAAGAAGATAAACAAAATTGACAAACCATTAGCCAGACTCATCAAGAAACAAAGGGAGAAGACTCAAATCAAGAGAATTAGAAATGAAAAAGGAGAAGTAACAACTGACACTGCAGAAATACAAAAGATCATGAGAGATTACTACAAGCAACTCTATGCGAATAAAATGGAAAACCTGGAAGAAATGGACAAATTCTTAGAAATGCACAACCTGCCAAGACTGAATCAGGAAGAAATAGAAAATATGAACAGACCAATCACAAGCACTGAAATTGAAACTGGGATTAAAAATCTTCCAACAAACAAAAGGCCAGGACCAGACAGCTTCACAGGTGAATTCTATCAAACATTTAGAGAAGAGATAACACCTATCCTTCTCAAACTCTTCCAAAATATAGCAGAGGGAGGAACACTCCCAAACTCATTATACGAGGCCACCGTCTCCTTGATACCAAAACCAGGCAAGGATGTCACAAAGAAAACTATAGGCCAATATCACTGATGAACATAGATGCAAAAATCCTCAACAAAATACTAGCAAACAGAATCCAACAGCACATTAAAAGGATCATACACCATGATCAAGTGGGGTTTATTCCAGGAATGCGAGGATTCTTCAATATACGCCAATCAATCAACATGATACACCATATTAACAAACTGAAGGAGAAAAACCATATGATCATCTCAATAGATGCAGAGAAAGCTTTCAACAAAATTCAACACCGATTTATGATAAAAACCCTGCAGAAAGTAGGCATAAAGGGAACTTTCCTCAACATAATAAAGACCATATATGACAAACCAACAGCCAACATCGTCCTCAATGGTGAAAAACTGAAACCATTTCCACTAAGATCAGGAACAAGACAAGGCTGCCCACTCTCACCACTCTTATTCAACATAGTTTTGGAAGTTTTAGCTACAGTATTCAGAGAAGAAAAGGAAATAAAAGGAATCCAAATCTGAAAAGAAGTAAAGCTGTCACTGTTTGCAGATGACATGATACTATACACAGAGAATCCTAAAGATGCTGCCAGAAAACTACTAGAGCTAATCAATGAATTTGGTAAAGTAGCAGGATACAAAATTAATGCACAGAAATCTCTGGCATTCCTATATACTAATGATGAAAAATCTGAAAGTAAAATCAAGAAACAGTCCCATATGTAGGAAAAAACCTACGTAAGGAGAGAAAACACCTTTTTGCAGAAAATTATAAGACACTGATGAAAGAAATTAAAGATGATACAAATAGATGGAGAGATATACCATGTTCTTGGATTGGAAGAATCAACATTGTGAAAATGACTCTACTACCCAAAGCAATCTACAGATTCAATGCAATCCCTATCAAACTACCACTGGCATTTTCCACAGAACTAGAACAAAAAATTTCACAATTTGTATGGAAACACAAAAGAACCCGAATAGCCCAAGTAATCTTGAGAATGAAAAACGGAGCTGGAGGAATCAGGCTCCCTGACTTCAGACTATAATACAAAGCTACAGTAATCAAGACAGTATGGTACTGGCACAAAAACAGAAAGATAGATCAATGGAACAGGATAGAAAGCCCAGAGAAAAACCCACGCACATTTGGTCACCTTATCTTTGATAAAGGAGGCAGGAATGTACAGTGGAGAAAGGACAGCCTCTTCAATAAGTGGTGCTGGGAAAACTGGACAGGGACATGTAGAAGTAAGAGATTAGATCACTCCCTAACACCATACACAAAAATAAGCTGAAAATGGATTAAAGACCTAAATGTAAGGCCAGAAACTATCAAACTCTTAGAGGAAAACATAGGCAGAACACTCTATGACATAAATCACAGCAAGATCCTTTTGGACCCACCTCCTAGAGAAATGGAAATAAAAACAAAACTAAACACATGGGACCTAATGAAACTTCAAAGCTTTTGCACAGCAAAGGAAACCATAAACAAGACCAAAAGACAACCCTCAGAATGGGAGAAAATATTTGCAAATGAAGCAACTGACAAAGGATTAATCTCCAAAATTTATAAGCAGCTAATGCAGCTCAATAACAAAAAGACAAACAACCCAATCCAAAAATGGGCAGAAGACCTAAATAGACATTTCTCCAAAGAAGATATACAGATTGCCAACAAACACAAGAAAGATTGCTCAACATCATTAATCATTAGAGAAATGCAAATCAAAACTACAATGAGATATCATCTCACACCATTGAGAATGGCCATGATCAAAAAATCTAGAAACAATAAATGCTGGAGAGGGTGTGGAGAAAAGGGAACACTCTTGCACTGCTGGTGGGAATGTGAATTGGTACAGCCACTATGGAGAACAGTATGGAGGTTCCTTAAAAACTACAAATAGAACTACCATATGACCCAGCAATCCCACTACTGGGCATATACCCTGTGAAAACCATAATTCAAAAAGAGTCATGTACCAAAATGTTCATTGCAGCTCTATTTACAATAGCCCGGAGATGGAAACAACCTAAGTGTCCATCATCGGATGAATGGATAAAGAAGATGTGGCACATATATACAATGGAATATTACTCAGCCATAAAAAGAAACGAAATTGAGCTATTTGTAATGAGGTGGATGGACCTAGAGTCTGTCATACAGAGTGAAGTAAGTCAGAAAGAGAAAGACAAATACCGTATGGTAACACATATATATGTAATTTAAGAAAAAAAATGTCATGAAGAACCTAGGGGTAAGACAGGAATAAAGACACAGACCTACTAGAGAATGGACTTGAGGATATGGGGAGGAGGAAGTGTAAGCTGTGACAAAGTGAGAGAGTGGCATGGACATATATACACTACCAAACGTAAAATAGATAGCTAGTGGGAAGCAGCCACATAGCACAGGGAGATCAACTCGGTGGTTTGTGACCACCTAGAGGGGTTGGATAAGGAGGGTGGGAGGGAGGGAGACGCAAGAGGGAAGAGATATGGGGACATATGTATAAGTATAACTGATTCACTTTGTTATAAAGCAGAAACTAACACACCATTGTAAAGCAATTATACTCCAATAAAGATGTTAAAAAAAAAAAAAAAAGACATGGTCCCTAGTCTCCAGCATCCAACCAACATGTCAGGGGATTACTGTAACCCAAAGTCATAATTGTTATGACAGAAGTAAGCACAAGTACTATGACACCATTAAGGAGGGGCACCTAATCCAGACTGAAGGGGTGGTAGTCAGGGATGTCATTTCAACTTTTCCGAGCACTTACTATGTGCTAGGCCCTGTACCACACACTAGTGCTATGCTGGGGCCCCAAGTAGGTGCTTAGTCTGCCTATTGGGTGACACCCTTCCTCCTGCTGAGGCTATCCTCCACTGCTGAGTTCATTTTCCCCATCTGTCCACTGAAGGAATCTGACCAGGGCTTGGCAGAACCGGGACCACAACCTGAGGCTTCTGGTTCTTACTATCAATACATGGGACTTAGAAAGTCTTAGACTTGACTAAGAAAGTGTTGACTCGAACACATTGTTCTCATTTCTCATTCATCAGCCCAAATGTATTGTTAGTAGCAATAGGAGGCTGTAGGCCTTGTGCAGGCCTCTAGAGAATTCTAGGGCTGATTTGCCTATTTATTTTTCCTGCCCTAGTCTCCACGGTCATTACCGGGACCAAAGAAGTCATATCTTCACTGCATTTCCTTGGAACCACAGTGACATTCAGTGGCCATTGGAGGTTGAAAAATAAGTGTCAGAGAAAGCACTTGTCTTTGTGCTGCAGGATGGAGTGAGGCAAGCTTCCCAGCAATTTTTCCACTTAAACCAGCACAAGCTGATCAGCTCCTGCTATTGCTTATGGAAATTTAGCATAGGGCTAATAGGCTGGACCTGGTCCAAGACCACTACCTCACACAAGTTATTTATCTTCATTCAGTTGCCTTCATAGACAAAAGAACAAACCAAACCAAAAGAGTTTACATTGCAATACCGATTTTTAATTTTTCTCGTAGATAATGCTTCCCTAATGCAAAAAAAGGGAATAAAAATTTGAAAAACACAAAATGTTACAATCATCCACAACCTCACCACCCAGAAATAACCCTCATTAACATTTTAACTTATTTTCTTCCTGTCTTTCTATGAAACATACATTATTATCATTCAATACACACTCGTTGCCTGCTTTCCGCACTTACTGATATATCGTGGACATTTTTCCCTGCCATTCTTCTATACCATTATTTATAATGGCCCAATATGAATCCAACATATGGATATACTGTGATTCACTTATGGATGTATCATAATTAGTTAACCAATTCCATATTGTTAAAACATTCAGATGGTTTCTAAATTTTTAACATTATAAAATAATATTGTGGGAGTTTCCTTACAAATAACCTACCTGATTATTTCCTTAGCATTAATTCCTACTATTGGAACAACTCAGTTAAAGAGCATTCACATTTAATACTTTGGAAACATATTGCAAAATTACCCTCCAGAAAGATTATACCAACTTTTTCTCCCATCAGCTCTTTTTGAAAGTGCTTATTTCCTCATGCCCAGGTCAACACTGGGTATTATCATTACTTTTCTTCTTTGACAGTGTCAAATGATAGGCAAAAAATGGAAAAAATTTTTAATGGAAAAGCATTTTTGTTTACTTTTCATTTTTTATTATAAATGAATTTGAACTCTTACTTTTTCATTGGCTGTTTGTATTTGTTCCTTCGTAAAGTGCCTGTCCTGGTCTTCTGCGCTTTTTTCCCATTGGAATTTTTATCTTCTTTATTGATTTATAAACACTCTTTAGTGTTAACCATTTGTCATACCATACAAATTTTTCTCAGCATGTCATTGTCCTGCTTCTTTGGCATATAGGATTTTGACTTTTATACATTCAAATCTATTTATCTTTTCCTTTATGTTTTCCATCTTTGGTGCTATGTTTAAAAAGGCCTTCCCTTCTCCTAAAATATATATTTTGTTTTTTCCTCTGGGTTTCTTGTTTTGTTAATTACATTTAACTATTTAATCCATCTGGAATTTATTTTCTGGAAGTGCGAGGTCAGGCTATATAACTTTATTAAATAGTTGTGCCACAATTGTTAACTGGGAGAAATAATTTCTCCTTAACTTTTTTTTGCCACCTTCAACTATCAAGGTGAGAACTGGGGACAGGTAAAGGACAGACACGAAACAACAAAAGTGTTTTATCAGAATTAGCAACATCATTAGTTTTGACTGTGCTTTAGAATTTAGGGACCAGGTGGCAGGCCCAGTACAGGGAGATCCTGAGCGTCTCACTAATACGGTAGACAGTGTTGTTGATACTGGCTATTGGCTCTCTCATCCTTTATTCCCACTTCCTTCTAATGCATCTTCTGTGCTGCAAAGACTGGAAAACTGAAAACCATATTTCACAGACTCTTTTACAGCTTGAGTTCTGGGTTTGAAATACCTTCCACCAAATATGTGCATTTACGTGAGATCTAAAAGGCAGAAATGAAGTCAAGACCACCTTCCCTGCCCCTGTGGGCTCCTTTACCCTGGCAATGAAGGTCATACAGACATGAGAATGTTCTGCAACACTGTACCAGCATCTGGTCTCCAGCTTCCTGCATGTCCAGAGGCAGTACATCAGTGACAGTGGTATTTCCTGAATCCACCTTCTGTTCCCTGGGCCATTCTTGAACTCAAGCATTCCAGTGATCTGTGGTCTCAGAGGTAGTAGCCAACTGGTGGATGGGTTCTATAAGATTCTGGGAGCCATTCCTATAGGCCCAGCCTAGATCCCACTCTTTCAACTCTTCCAAGGCTTTTAAAAATATATCTAGGGAATTCCCTGGTGGTACAGTGGTTAGGGCTCCATGCTTCCACTTCAGGGGGCACAGGTTAGATCCCTGATCAGGGGACTAAGATCCTGCAAGCTGTGCAGTGTGGCCAAAACACTAAATAAATTTTAAAAATAAAAATATCTAATTTCCTTATTAAATCCCTTTCTACTGAAAATACCTAGCGTGGTTTTTTGTTTCCTATACTGAATCCTGACAGATACAGGCAACCAGGATCAGGGTCCAGGATCTTTTCAGGGTCCAGGTCAGGGTCCAGGACCAATTCCTTGCAAGACCTGAATCTGGAAAAATATCGGTTAATGACAGGGGCCTTTCAGGCAGCAGCTGGCTAATATACAGGAGAACACTCTTTATCCGTCATTGGCCTGAGTCACAGATTCTGGTATCCTTCAACTTTTGGTTGAAGCCAACACTAGGTGTAAATACATGAACAGTGGAGGAGCAGAGAGGAAGGGATCCAGGAAGGTAACACAAAGTGTCTACTATGTGTCAGGTACCAACTTAGACCATTTCACATGTTCTCATTTAATTCTTACAACACTCTGGAAGGTAAATACAATTGTCCCCAATTAACCCAACCCTGCACATACACATTTACTCAGCCATAAAAAGAAACGAAATTGAGTTATTTGTAGTGAGGTGGATGGACCTAGAGTCTGTCATACAGAGTGAAGTAAGTCAGAAAGAGAAAGACAAATACCGTATGCTAACACATATATATGGAATCTAAGAAAAAAAATGTCATGAAGAACCTAGGGTTAAGACAGGAATAAAGACACAGACCTACTAGAGAATGGACTTGAGGATATGGGGAGGGGGAAGGGTAAGCTGTGACAAAGAGAGAGAGTGGCATGGACATATATACACTACCAAACATAAAATAGATAGCTAGTGGGAAGCAGCCGTATAGCACAGGGAGATCAGCTCGGTGCGTTGTGACCACCTACAGGGGTGGGATAGGGAGGGTGGGTGGGAGTGAGACTCAAGAGGGAAGAGATATGGGGACATATGTATAAGTATAACTGATTCACTTTGTTATAAAGCAGAAACTAACACACCATTGTGAAGCAATTATACTCCAATAAGGATGTAAAAAAATAAATTAATTAAAAAAACACATTTCTGAATATAGTATGTCCATTTCCCTTGGGCTCAGATCACTGCTAAAATAAAACATCTTACTTAGCATGGGGACCCGGATGGTGAATGGGTCTAGATTCTAAGCCGCTCTGAGGACCTCAGTTCCAGAAGTATATGACCTTGTGTCAAGTGCTCTGCAATTAACATGACTTGGCTCCAGTCTCTGTGTCTACTTCTTTCTGCTCTACTACCAACTGGTAAATTTCCTTTGTGTCATGAATCAAACTTCCTGAGGCAATAATCTGTCCCTGTTCATCTTAAGCCTGGGCCACAAAAGTCAGCTGCCAGCCTATGGCTGGACAACATCCCTCAAAGGCAGGCATCTGTCCCTGATCCAATCAGCTGTAACTGAGACAAGGGGGTCCCAGGTACTGCTGGCTATTCAGCAGAAGGATGAACAGGGAAGGCCATATTTTGGCATCTGCTGAAAAATCAGAATATTACGAAACACTGAGCCCATATTTCCACAGGCAACAGGGGGAAGGAGTCCCCCTTTACTGCAGTTTGAGAAATCCTAAATTCCTTCCAGGTCTAACAATCTTTAATCCTGAGATTCTATACTCTTCTGGATTCCTGTCCACTGAAAACACTGTGGATTGACATGGGCCTCATTGAACAGATAATTTGGAAACAAGCTGGGAATGCATTTCATTTATCCACTGATTTGATTTTTAAATAGGGACTCTACATTTCCACACTACAAAGCCATTATTCTCCTCTATTGGAGTTCCTGTAATTCTCAGCGTGCCATGTATTATCATCATCCTGTCAAAATGAAAATCTTACAGAGATCCTGCGAGGGCCTTATCAAATCAAGTGGAAGTGATTAAGGACAGTAGGAAAAATTAGAACAATTATATATACACCATTAAATAATGTAACAGATGAGAATCCAACTAGTCTTCAGATTTTCATAAGTAAAGTTTGCAATTTTCTATTTTGTTGACTCAATAGCAAATTATCAATTCATTAAGTGATTAAACCATTTATCAAAACTGAATGACAAAGCAATCAGAGACTGGGATAATCAGACTCCAAGTCTGTTCTTTGTGTAGAATTCAAATGCACCCAACACAATACAATTTTGTACTTAATGTCACTCATCTAATCAGCATATTTCTGCTCCAGTGTGAGATCTTTGTTTGAACACGAGATGCAAAAGATATGGAAGCCACAAAAATCTCATTTATATAATCATAACAAGCATGTTATAGTGGTTGTCAAAATTAATTAAACCTAATTCGTTCTATTTTCTAAGCTTGAAATTGACACCAAACATTCTTGTGAAAGGCAAAAGTGCTAAAGGATCACAGAAATAGGTATAAAAGTGAATATTTTTAAATGCCTGTGCTTTGTTTTAGAGAGTTAGTTAATATTGATTATATTCCTCCAAACATTTGAAACAGATTAGATTCCTCCAAACATTTGAAACGATCAGCTGAATATGAACATTCACTCTATGAATGCCTAAACCTTTGGTTTCTTTTGAGTAATAATGAGTCCCACTGGTGTAATTACAATAAGTGTAAATTTAGAAAACCTCTATTAACACACAACTTCTCAGGAAGACGTTCTTTCCTAAGGCAAGGGACATCTTTATTTCAGATTACATTGTCATCTTGATCATCCTCTATTTAGAGCCAAAGTTCTGCTTACACCAGTGCTTCTCAAAATGTGGTATATGTCAGAAACACTCAGAGAGCCTGTTAAACATGCAGATTCCAGGGCCCCAAGCTGGTCTTGATTCAAAAGGTAGGGCTTAAAAAATCTGTATTTTCACAAATAACCCAGACAGTTCTTTTGTAAAAGTTCCAAGGACCACACTGTGAGAAACACTGACTCACACGTTTTCTTTCTCCCCTTGTGTTATGTTGTTTTGAATCCTTGCATTATAAATCCTTTCTGTATCTCTCTTGAGTGCCTTATGCATGCCCTAATCAACCTCCACTAATATTCCCTGGGCCCCATCTTGTCTCATTAGCCTGAACTGGAAGAAGTTACATTTTCTACATTTTCCTTCTCCAGATTCATACCTCTCTGGCCTTCACACGTGCAGCCCCCTTAGAAAGCACCAATTAGGTGGACCCTTCTAGAAAACTTCCAGTCTTCCCTAAGCCAATCAGATTCCTAAGTGTTTCGTAGCAGGAGCTCTTCAAATAAACACATAAGCTCTGTTTCTAGCAAACCGCCCTGTTACCAAGAAAAGGCTTATCTAAGCCTTTAGTTTCCTCAATACTACAGAGTGGACAAGATAAAACAAAGGAGGAGGATCACAAACCCATCTCTTTCACATCTTTTTAGCAACGCAAGAAAAAAAAAGTTGTCAGTGAAGAACTAGAATCATATTTTCTTAAAAATTCACAATTGCCTGTTGATATGAATTATCCAAGTTATCACTGAGCCCTCATACCACAGATAGAGAAGAGATAGTAAGCCATCACCTGGGGACTCATTTGAGGAGATTTTCATGTAGATCAATGCCTGGGCCCTGCCCTAGACCCGGGTTTCTCAACTTTGGCATTACCGACATATTGGTCAGATAATTTTTTGTCATGAGGGGCTGTCCTTAGCCCATAAAGCTTAAAATATTTACTATCTGGCCCTTTACATAAAAAGTTTGATGACCCCTGTGGTAACTGAATTAGCCACTTACTCTGAATTTTCAGGGAGACTGAGCTAGGGAGGAGAGGCAGAAGTGAGATGGTAAACTTCTATTGCTTGTTTTAAGCCATATAAATGAAGTTGAGATAGCATAAAGACATCACAATGCACTGAAAGACAAAACACAATTTCTTCCTCCAAATTAAATTTCTTTTTGAAAAAAAAATCTATGTCTATTTCACTGGCAAGACCTTTTTAAACCCCTTGTCTTGGAAATTAAAATGCTTCATATTTGTTCATGCTTCCTGGAATTCTGTTTTCCTGGAGGTCATCAAAAGCTCTGAGCTTAGCTATCTTAGCTACGGAACCACCTGCTGGAAAAAGAGCCTATTAGTAGTTGATTTTCCTAAGCCCATCTCAGCGTTCCTGATTTAGAAGACTGTCCCTGCTATATGGAAACATAGGCTGGGAATAATGAGCGTCATAGCAAGGCTGTGCAGGGCTGATTAAAACAACTGCTTCTACACATTGAAATCGTTACAGATGAAATAATGTGATGTCTGGGAGTTGCTTCAAAATAATGGGAGAGAGTAGGTGGAGATATATATGAAACAAGAGTGACTATCTCGAATAATTTTTGAAGCTGAACAGTAGGCACTGCATGTTCATTACATTATTTCCTCTATATTTGAAAATATTTGAGAATTTCAATAATACATTTTTTTATTAAAAGAAAATCTGAGGGGCTTCCCTGGTGGCACAGTGGTTGAGAGTCCGCCTGCCGATGCAGGGGACATGAGTTTGTGCCCCGGTCCGGGAAGATCCCACATGCCACGGAGCGGCTGGGCCCGTGAGCCATGGCCGCTGAGCCTGCGCGTCCGGAGCCTGTGCTCCGCAACGGGAGAGGCCACAGCAGTGAGAGGCCCGCGTACCGAAAAAAAAAAAAAAAAGAAAAAAAGAAAAAAGAAGATCTGCTTCAAGTGCCAGCTGAGGCCAAAAATGCTTAAAAACAGAAAGGAAAGATCCTCAATTTTCTTCTGAAGCAGCACTTTAATGTTTTGATTTGATGGACCTTGGGCCATGAGGAGACAGTTCCCCAAAATTATTTAGTCCTAATTCTTAGCAAAATACCTAGCATGATGTAGGTGCAAAATAAATATTTATTGACTCAGTGAACAAACCCAGGTCCTTTATGCTACAAGATCCTCCAGGAGAGTAATAACAACCATGATAACAGCAATAAGTAACAATTATTGAGGATTTATTATGTGCCAGGCACTGTGCCAAATACTGAGAATATATCATTATTTCCTTCAATCCTTATTACAACCTTATAAGCTTCATAAGGGCATGAATTTTTACTGTTTATTCACTGGTATGTCCCCAGTGCTTAAAACATGACTGACGCAATAAATATTTGTTCAATGAATAGATCTAACGTATGTGCTATTATCATAACCCTTATGCAGATGAGGAATCTGAGGCTTAAAAAAGTTAAATGACCTGCCCAGCTAGCAAATGGCAGAGCTGGATTCAAATCTAGATAATATAACTCAAAAAACTCCCTTTCAACCACTAGCTATACTGATGCTAATTCACACTTAAAAGTCTTGTCTATTATTATAACTGTGCCAGCCAGTGACCTTCAAAGGCCCTAAAAAATACAATGTATGATGAAAATATTTTGATAGCAACTCAAACTGAACAGACTTAAGAGTCTGGGGTACTGCTTGGAACAGGAATAAAAGGGAACTTAAACATGAAAAATGGGTCTCTCCCAAACATCTCTATCAAGGGTCCCCAACCCCTGGGCCATGGACCAGTACCAGTCCATGGTCTGTTAGGAACCAGGCCGCACAGCAGGAGGTGAGCGGTGGGCGAGCGAGTGAAGCTTCATCTGCGGCTCCCCATCGCTCTCCATCTCTCACATTACCACCTGCACCATTGCCCACCCATGAATCCCCCCATCTGTGGAAAAATTGTCTTCCATGAAACCGATCCCTGATGCCAAAATCGCTGGGGACCACTGATCTATATGAAAGATACTTGTGAAATCTTAGAAGCATTCCCACTAAAGTTAGAATGAAGGCAAGGATAACCTTGCCAAGGAAAACCTATCACCACTATTATCTATCATTGTATTGGAGGTCATAGACAAAGCAATAAGATAGCAATAAGACAATTCTGTTAGAATTAAAAAGGAAGACACAATATCATCTTTGTTTTTAAACAAAATAACCTATTAGAAAATCCACAAAAAGCTTAAACACTACCAAAACTAAGAGTGTTTACAAGATTGTTGGATACAATATATGTTCTTATTTATTAGTAGCAACCACTTTAAAAATGCAAAATTAATTTAACACATTTTTAAAGTCATTCACCATAAATTTCAAAACTCCATGGTACCTAGGAGTAAATATAGTAAAAGTTACATAAGATCTTTATGAAGATAACATATATGATGTAAAGGAAGACCTAGATAAATGAATATGTCATGTTCATAGACGGAAGTTATACATAGATGTCAATTCTCCACAAACTGACTTGCTAATTCATTGAAATTCCAATCAAAATTCCACTGGAATTAAGAATAAAGGGTCGGGGCTTCCCCGGTGGCACAGTGGTTGAGAATCTGCCTGCCAGTGCAGGGGACACGAGTTCGAGCCCTGGTCTGGGAAGATCCCACATGCCACAGAGCAACTGGGCCCGTGAGCCACAACTACTGACCCTGCGTGTCTGGAGCCTGTGTTCTGCAACGAGAGGCCGCGACAGTGAGAGGCCCATGCACCGCGATGAAGATTGGCCCCCGCTCGCCGCAACTAGAGAAAGCCCGAGGGCAACAGTGAAGACCCAATGCAGCCAAAAATAAACAAATAAATAAATAAAATTTTTTAAAAAAGAATAAAGGGTGAAGAATAGACAAAATGATCTTGCACAAGAACAAGGAACCTTCCCCTATAAGGTTTTAAGACTTATAAGGAATAGTATTTTTTATTTTATTTTTCATTTTTTTAAGGCCTATGTGAATTTTTTAAACATCTTTATTGGAGTATAATTGCTTTACAATGGTGTGTTAGTTTCTGCTTTATAACAAAGTGAATCAGTTATACATATACATATGTCCCCATATCTCTTCCCTCTTGCACCTCCCTCCCTCCCACCCTCCCTATCCCACCCCTCTAGGTGGTCACAAGGCACCAAGCTGATCTCCCTGTGCTAGGTGGCTGCTTCCCACTAGCTATCTATTTTACATTTGGTAGTGTATATATGTCCATGCCACTCTCTCACTTTGTCACATATGTATATGTATAACTGATTCACTTTGTTATAAAGCAGAAACTAACACACCATTGTGAAGCAATTATACTCCAATAAAAAAAAATAGTGGTTGCTATGTTTGAGGTACTAAGGGAATAATAGCATAGACAGTTTAAAATTGGTAAACGTTTACAAAATAAACTAAGTTTACACATGTGGATAAGATTTACAAATAAACAGAATCATATGACATAACACACTACTTCTAGTCCTAATAAAACTGCCCAATCTGGACTGAATTTTCTTTCATCCTAGTTCTGTCCCATACATGTCATCTGATTTTTTTTTTTACAACTTTATTGGTCTGGTGGGTTTTTATCTTGCTCCTTCACCTGCTGTGTGTTTTCCTGTCTTCTCATTTTGTGTATCTTACTGTGTTTGGGCTCTCCTTTTTGCAGGCTGCAGGTTCGTAGTTCCCGTTGTTTTTGGTGTCTGTCCCCAGTGGCTAAGGTTGGTTCAGTGGGTTGTGTAGGCTTCCTAGTGGAGGGGACTAGTGCCTGTGTTCTGGTGGATGAGGCTGGATCTTGTCTTTCTGGTGGGCAGGTCCACGTCTGGTGGTGTGTTTTGGAGTGTCTGTGGACTTACTACGATTTTAGGCAGCCTCTCTGCTAATGGATGGGGTTGTGTTCCTGTCTCGCTAGTTGTTTGGCATGGGGTGTCCAGCACTGTAGCTTGCTGGTCGTTGAGTGGAGCTGGGTCTTGGCGTTGAGATGGAGATCTCTGGGAGATTTTTGCCGTTTGATATTATGTGGAGCTGGGAAGTCTCTTGTGGACCAGTGTCCTGAAGTTGGCTCTCCCACCTCAGTGGCACAGCCCTGATGCCTGGCTGGAGCACCAAAAGCCTGTCCTCCACATGGCTCAGAATAAAAGGGAGAAAAAAAAGAAAGAAAGAAAGAAAGGAAAGGAAGAAATAAAGATAGAAAGAAGAAGGTAAAATAAAATAAAGTAAAATAAAATCAAGTTATTAAAATAAAAAATGATTATTAAGAAAAAAGATTTTTCTAAGTAATTAAAGAAAAAAAGGACAGACAGAACCCTAGGACAAATGGTAAAAGCAATGCTATACAGACAAAAATCACCCACAGAAGCATACAAATACACACTCACAAAAAGAGAAAAAGGGGGAAAAAATATATATATATATCATTGCTCCCAAAGTCAACCTCCTCAATTTGGGATGATTCGTTGTCTATTCAGGTATTCCACAGATGCAGGGTGCATCAAGTTGATTGTGGAGCTTTAATCCACTGCTCCTGAGGCTGCTGGGAGAAACTTCCCTTTCTCTTCTTTGTTCACCCAGCTCCTGGGGTTCACCTTTGGATTTGAACCCGCCTCTGTGTGTAGGTCGACTGAGGGCGTATGTTCTTCGCTCAGACAGGACGGGGTTAAAGGAGCAGCTGATTCGGGGGCTCTGGCTCACTCAGGCCGGGGGCAGGGAGGGGTATGGATGCGGGGCAAGCCTGCGGCGGCAGAGGCCGGCATGACGTTGCACCAGCCTGAGGAGCGCCGTGCGTTCTCCCAGGGAAGTTGTCCCTGGATCCCGGGACCCTGGCAGTGGCGGGCTGCACAGGCTCCCCGGAAGGGAGGTGTGGAGAGTGACCTGTGCTCGCACACAGGTTTCTTGGTGGCGGCAGCAGCAGCCTTAGCGTCTCATGCCCGTCTCTGGGGTCCACGCTGTTAGCCACGGCTCCGCCCATCTCTGGAGCTCCTTTAAGCAGCGCTCTTAATCCCCTCTCCTCGCGCACCAGGAAACAAAGAGGCAAGAAAAAGTCTCTTGCCTCTTCGGCAGCTCCAGACTTTTTCCTGGACTCCCTCCCGGCCAGCCGTGGCGCACTAACCCCTTCAGGCTGTGTTCACGCCTCCAACCCCAGTCCTCTCCCTGTGCTCCAACCGAAGCCCGAGCCTCAGCCACCCCGGCTCCCCGGCGGTTGAGCAGACAAGCCTCTCGGCCTGGTGAGTGCCGGTCGGCACCGATCCTCTGTGCGGGAATCTCTCCGCTTTGCCCTCCGCACCCCTGTGGCTGTGCTCTCCTCCGTGGCTCCGAAGCTTTCCCCCTCCACCACCCGCAGTCTCTGCCCGCGAAGGAGCTTCTAGTGTGTGGAAACCTTTCCTCCTTCACGGCTCCCTCCCACTGGTGCAGGTCCCATCCCTATCCTTTTGTCTCTGGTTTTTTTTTTTTCTCTTTTGCCCTATCCAGGTACGTGGGGAGTTTCTTGCCTTTTGGGAAGTCTGAGGTCTTCTGCCAGCCTTCAGTGGGTGTTCTATAGGAGCAGTTCCACGTGTAGATGTATTTCTGATGTATCTGTGGGGAGGAAGGTGATCTCCGCGTCTTACTCTTCCGCCATCTTGAAGCTCCTCCAGGAATAGTATATTTTAAATGTGGTATTGGTATAGTAATATACCAACAGACAACTGGAATAGATTAGAAAGTGAATAAACAGTCTATGTATATATAGGAACTTGAAATATGAAAGAGATGGGATTATAATTCAGTGGTGGAAAAAAAACAGATTATTCAAAAAGTTGTGCTTTCCAGGTTGAAAATGAAACTGTTAGAAAACTAAACCTGGGACTTCCCTGTTGGTCCAGTAGTAAAAAATCCACCTTCCAATGCAGGGGATGCGAGTTCGATCCCTGGTCAGGGAACTAAGATCCCACATGCCGCAGGGCAACTAAGCCTACGCGCCACACCATTGTGTGGTGTGGCTGGGCTCGTGCACCTCAACTAGAGAGCCCATGTGCCGCAAACTACAGAGCCCACACACTCTGGAGCCCTCGTGCCACAACTAGAGAGAGAAAACCCGCACGCCACAACTAGAAAGAAGCCCACGTGCTGCAATGAAGAGCCCGCACGTCGCAGCGAAAGATCCCA
The DNA here is from genome assembly GCF_025265405.1 of Mesoplodon densirostris. Taxonomy (NCBI): domain Eukaryota; kingdom Metazoa; phylum Chordata; class Mammalia; order Artiodactyla; family Ziphiidae; genus Mesoplodon; species Mesoplodon densirostris. The sequence continues at coordinate 29,502,999 of NC_082681.1, read as the reverse complement.
CATGCCTCAACAAAGATCCCACGTGCTGCAACTAAGACCCGATGTAGCCAATAAATAAATAAATAAATAAAATTTAAAAAAAAACTACACCTGACATCACTCACACAAAATAAATTCCAATGTTTTAAAGACCTAAAGGGGATGTTGTAAAACTTTTTAGAAACAAATATAAGAGACTCTAGGAGACATAAGGAAGGTTTTATTAAATTCAACACTAAAGGCACAAACCATGGAGGGAAAAATTGATGTTTGCTTATATTTAAACTGAAAACTTTCATATGAAAAAAGCCACCATTAAAAGGTTACAATATGAGCCACAGACTAGGAAAACATTTATATTATAAAATATATTTATATTGGGACTCCCCTTGTGGTCCAGTGGTTAAGGCTCTGTGCTTCCACTGCAGGGGGCACGGGTTTGATTCCTGGTCAGGGAACTAAGATCCCACATGGTGTGCAATGCGGCCAGAAAAAAAAAATATATATATATATATATATAGTATTTATTGTATTAATATATTAGTATCTAGAATATATAAAGAGTTCACTAAAACTCTAAGAAAAAGACAGCACAATAGAAAAATAAATGGAGGAGGAAACCAAACTGGCCAATAGATAATATAAAAAAAATGTGCAACCTCACTTAAAATCAGAGAAATACAAAGTAAAACAAGAATAAGATTTGTGTCACATCTGTCATACTGGCAAAGAATTTTAAATCTGGTAACATCAGGTGTTGGTGAGGACGTGGGGAAACAGGAGCGCTGATACCTCAGTGGTGGGACTATGAATATCTACAACCTTTAGGGAAAACAATTTGACAACACCAAGCAGAATTGAAGATGTGCATCCCTACAGACTCATTCATTCCATGTCTACCTACATACCCCAGAGCTCCAGTTCTCAAAGTGTGGCCCATGGACCAATGAGTGTCTCTGAGATCCTTTTAAGGGGTCCATGACAACTGTTCTCATAATACTAAGAAGTTTTTTTTTTCACTATGTTGCTATTTGCATTAACGATGCAAAATCAGTGTTGGGTTGTGGTAGGCTAAATAATGGTCCCCAAAGATAGCCAGTTCCTAATCCCTTGCAACCTGTGACTGTCACCCTATTTGACAAAAAGCACTTTGCTGATGTGATTAAGTTAAAGATCTTGGGATAGAGAGATAATCCTGGATTATCTGCATGGGCCCTAAATGTAATTACAATTATCATTATGACAGGGAGGCTATAATGAGGAGTCTGACTCCATTTTCTGATGTTTGACTGCTGACAGCCTTTAAGCTTGACCTCTTTTTCTTCCCCATTCTGCCTCACATGTGGCCAAGCTGATAAGAAAACCTGAGTGCTCCCTCCTTTGGCACTGATGGGAGAGTCAAACCACATAAGCCCCTAACTGTGCACAGGAACTCTCACCCTGGCCCCATCCCTAACCATAACAAAAAAATAATTATTTATTCATTCATTTGTTTGTTTAAAAAAGATAAAAAGAAACTCAAGCTAGTCTTCTTTCCTTGCTCTCTCAAGTCATTTTTAGACCTGCTTGAGAGGCTTGCCCTGCTCTCCCCAGAAAAGCCTCAACTGTGTAAGTAATAAAGCTTTTCATTACCCTCTTGGTATGTGCACGGCATCATCGGTCTTGATATCCACATCAGTTTAGGGGTGGGAGGGTCCTTCCTGTCTCTTTAGGATGGTCACAATAGAGACAGAAGGAGATTTGAACAGAAGAAGAAGGCAGTGTGAAAAAGCAAGAAAACAGATTCTCCTCTAGAGTTTGGAGGGAGTGTAGCCCTGTCAATACTTTCATTTCAGCCCAGTGAAACTGATCTCAGACTTCTGACCTCCAGAACAGCAAGAGAATAAATATGTATTGTTTTAAATCACCATATTCATAGTAACTTGTTAACAGCAACCCTAGTAAATCAGGAAGTGATGCCAAATGGTGCTAGTAGTCACTGTGTTCATCACCACCATATGCAGCTTTTATTTTTTAATGTCAGTTGCACTTAAGGATGTCTTTAATGGAGATGTGGAAATTATTGTTACAAATATTGACCTTTGAATACATGGGTTTTTAATATTTTGTATGACAAAATGACACATATGCATAAAGCATTTCCACTGAATCCTGAATTATAATAACTGTCTCAAAGATAAACACTTGTGCAATTTAAAAGCAACTTTTTTCATAAAACACCACTTTTACATGAAAGAATTACTGACAGTCAAACTTTACTTATTCAGACTTGGGTTCTTGGCAGACGTTTTCTCTAACATTAACATTAATTTCTTTAAAATTAACAAAGTGAGCCTGTCACTTCAAGGGAAACAACTGACAGCAATTTTGCCAATTATAAAATACAAGTTTTCAAGTAAAAATTAGAATTTTAGAAAACTTGTATCTGCCACCATGAGGTTGACAGCTTTCCAAAACATAAATACTTTCCTGATGAGATCAATGGTTAGAGTAACAATTGTAATATTTTTGCATTGTATCATAAAATATGTCAATATTTGGAAGATCTGCATAACTCAGTGAAGCAATATTTTTCAAATGATCAATGCATGATGTTACAAAATCTTGCATGGGTAAAAAAGTTTATTCAAAGTGAGGATATACTAATGGATTTTTCATATATGAAAACAAAAAAGTCACTGATATGGTTTCAGATTGCAGATTGGAACTAACCTCTAAGAAACTTCCACCTGTCAAATTTTGGTGTATTATCAAAGAATATCCACAATTACCAGAAATGGCTAATGAAATACCCCTGGCTTTTCCAACTACATATATGTGTGAGAAAGGATTTTCTTCCTGTATTTCAACCAGAACAGCAGAGTGAATGCAGAAGCAGCTCTCTTCTATTACAACAGACATTAAAGAGATTTGCAAAAATGTAAAGCAATGCTACTTCTTTCACTAAATGTCTTGTTAATATAGTTCTTTTCACAAAATAAATAATTGTGCTAACGTGTAATGGATATATTATTATTTTTTAAAGAATTCATAATTAAATATTTTTAAATTTCTGAGTTTTAATTCCTAATACAATAAATACTAATAGACATAACTCACATAAACAAAAGCTTTTTGGGGTCCACAATACTTTTTAAGAGTAAAACCTAAAAGTTTGACAACTGCTGCCCTAGAGAAACTCTTACACATACACTCAAGAAAATATGTCTAGGGGCTTCCCTGGTGGCGCAGTGGTTGAGAATCTGCCTGCTAATGCAGGGAACACGGGTTCGAGCCCTGGTCTGGGAAGATCCCACATGCCGCGGAGCAACTAGGCCCGTGAGCCACAACTACTGAGCCTGCGCGTCTGGAGCCTGTGCTCCGCAACAAGAGAGGCCGCGACAGTGAGAGGCCCGCGCACCGCGATGAAGAGTGGCCCCCGCTTGCCACAACTAGAGAAAGCCCTTGCGCAGAAACGAAGACCCAACACAGCAAAAATAAATAAATTAATAAACTCCTACCCCCAACAACTAAAAAAAAAAAGAAAAAAGAAAAGAAAATATGTCTATTGCAGCTCTGTTTGAAACAGTGAAAAACGGAACAATTTTAAGTATCTATGAAGAGGTGAACGGAGAGATAAATTGTGTATATTCATACAATGTAATCGTATATCGCTGTTAAAATGAAAGAGGAGTTACAAGTTTTAACATGGATGAATATCAAAAACATAATGGTAGGGAAGTTGTAAATTATATGTACAGTATTATCGATTTATACATTTTTTGAAAACACATATAAGGTTAAAAATACATGACAGTACTAGCTTTTGTCTAAGTATATACGCATACAGTAAAATTATATACGTGAAAACGGATGAGAAGAATGCCCGTCAACTTCAGAATGTGGTTCCTCTGGGAATGAAGAGAATGATTAGGAAAAGGTACAAATGGACTTTGACTTAATCCATAATGTTTCCTCTCTTTAATAAAATTTAAAAATCCAAAGCAGATAGGATGAAATGTCAACATATGCTAATTCTGGGTGATAAATACATGGATGTCTCTTTTATTCAACCCTCCTCAAAGACATTTGGTCAGTGCTGCCCTCTCCCAGTTCATGTATCACAGTCCTGAGGGCTCCGGAGAGGAGTGAGAGTTCCACAAGGCAGAGGGGTCCTCAGTGTCATCCTCACCTCTTCATTCTCTTTCAGAATTTTGCAATAAATTGTTGTTCACCTCTGACTCATTAAGAGGATTTTCATTTATATTATCTAGTGTTAAATAAGCTATCCTTAAAACATGGACAAGTGACTTGAATATGTTCTTGCAAAGAACCTAAATGAAATTAACTCTACAAATTGCAAATAATTGCTAGCTGAAAATAAATCTAATGATGACACAAGCACAAGCCAGTAATAAAAATATGGCAGAGCTGACATTTCTCCTGCTCTGAGGACAAGCTCTTCATCGATCACAATGAGCAATCTAGTCACATCAGACAATGTCAGCCCCCAAAATTGAAGTAATCGAGAAGAATATCTAAAATATTTGTAAATCTATATACTGCATTAATGATGAACATCTTCCCAAGCTTATTATTTTCTTGAGATAATGGCTTATGATCTTATGAATTCGTAAGATATTTTTAAGTGTCTATTTCTTCTTTATCTCATTCTCTTTAATTTATATTTTGTGCGTGTTTATAATATGTAATATAACAGTGCACACATACAATTCATAAATATATGAAATTGTGGAGATAGAGAGATAGAGATATACACACTGCTTGTTCAGAATTTTTTTACTGATGGGGTGTACAATAAGAAAAACTAAAATCCACTGGTCTATACCAGGGGTGGATCCAGGCTTTATGGGGCCTGAAGTTCATAACAAGCTGGGGAGCCCTCTTTAATGAATAGAATACAAAAGAATGAATACAAAATTAGACAGAAGTGAAAACTTAGACTGAGAAAAGAAATCACAACAAATTATAAAATTGTAAAGGCTCACAAGTACCATTAGCATCGCAAATGAGCAATCTAGAAAAGCAATGTAATGTTTTATAATCAACTCCCTGACACCACTATCAACTCCCAAAATTCTACAGTCAGGGAATGGGCTAATAAAACTTCTCAGCTGCAAACACATGGTACTCTTCCTGAAAAAGGAAGAATGATTCAGAGGGCAGAGCTGCAGGCCAAGACGATACAGCCATGGGCCCAGAAGGCAAAACCTCAGACCACAGAGGTTTATCGCCAGGCTTTGAAACCTAATGTTTGCCTAGCTAGATTTCAAAACTGCTTAGCACTGGTGACTCTTGCCTTCCATTTTCTTCTATTTTGAACAGGAATGTATATCACTGGTATCCTATGTTCATCCTACCATTGAATTTTTCAAAGCAGATAACTTGTTTTCTACTTTCACAAGTCCACAAATGATCAGAAATTTTGCCCCAGGATGGATCATACCCAGAGCCTCACCCATACCTATTTTTGATGATTTCTGTGATATTTGGGACTTTTGAACTGATGAGACTTAGATGAGATTTTGGACTTGAGCTGATGTTGCAATGGGGTGAGATGTTGGAGGACCTTGGGATGGATTGAAAGTATTTTGCATGTGAGATGGACATGAATCTTTGGGGGCCAGAGGGCAGACTGTGATAGACAGAATAATGTTCCTCAAAGATGTCCAGAGCTTTCCGGGTGGCGGGGACGGAGGTGGGCCCGGCGGGTCCGCGCAGCCTCGGGGCCAGAGCCCGGGTCCCTGCCCGCCCCAGCGCCCCGCGCGCTCCGTCCTGGGTCGCAGTGGTCGGAGGTGCGCCCGGGTCCGCGGGACAGGCGGGCGCAGAGGTCGCTTGTGTTGGGAGGGGGCGGGGGGCGGCGAGGTTCTCGCGCCTCCGCGGAGCATCGCGGGTCCGGGTCCGGGGCTGGGGGCGCAGCTCTCCGCCCTCTCCCGGCTCTGAAGCCTCGAGAACACGGCCAGGCAGCAGTAGTTTAATGGGGAGTTTGCCTGCTGGGAACTAGGGGCCTGCTGGGGTCTCAGTTCTTGGCTGGCCCCGGAACATGAGGTTGCCAGGCGTGTGACGGCAGCAGGTAGGAGTGAGCCGCTGGTGCGGTGATGAGCAGGAAAGGAAGGACACTGGCTGTTGGCCTGTGAACCTAGGCAAGAAGGACCAGCCAACACAATCCAGACCAAGGTCCGTGGGCCCAGCTCGGTCCTGTGCGGCTGGTCAGTGGAACAGACCTGCAGGTGTGGCTCTAGTCACTCTAGGACTGGCTTCAAGACAGATCCTGCTGATGAGCCCAGGGCACCGCCCTCAGTTCTCCAGGAGAGTGAGCTTGAGTGGAGCCAGGGGGGTATGCCCGACTCAGCATGGCAGCCACGCACGTCCAGTCTGCGGGCAAGGGCAGTGGGGAGGCGGGGGAAGTCATGGCCTTGGGAATGTCCTCTGATGAAAAAGAACCTGCAGGCTTATCAAAGAACTTTTGTGTGGAACGTTGGCGTGTTGAAAAGCAGTTCTGTGTGCCGTTCCCCCCTTGGTGTGGATCAGCAGTGCTGAGGCAGCAGGCGTGACACAGAAGTGTGAGCAGAGACCGTCTGGAATCCCCGAGCTCCAGGGAAACTAGAGGTGACAGCCAGCCTAGTGAAAAGGACAGGAGCTGGGGGCCGGTGGCAGTGGCAGCAGCCCAGCAGGCGCCCCTCATCTCAGGGCCCTAATCCTGGCTCCAGCCGGGTGGTCAGGGGAGCTGCAAGGTCTTCTGGGAGAGCAGAGCCCACAGTCCTGAGCTGTTCTTCACTGTATTTGAGTCATCTCCCCCCATCCAAGGGGAGAGATCTAGATGAGGTTTAAGAATTAGTGCTTTAAGAATGTGGATCTCATAGTTGAAACCTTGGAACACGTGTTTTCAGCACAAGGTGTTAAAGTGAACGGAAGGATTCAACGCCTTTTCAAGGAGGGTGTCTCCATGTGGGCAGAACTAGACAATAAATGGGTCTTGAATAAACAAACAAACAAACAAACAAAAGATGTCCAGAGCCTTATTCCCAGAACCTGTGAATATGTTAATTTACATGGCAAAAAGAACTTTCAGATGTGATTAAGTTAAGGATCTAAATATGGGGAGATTATCCTAGATAATCTGGGTCCACCCAGTGTAATGACAAAGGTCCTTATAAAAGAAAGGCAGGAGAGTCAGGGTCAGAGGGAAAAGATGTGACAATGGAAGCAGGGGTCATAGTTAGAGATTTTTGAAGATGTAATGCTGTGGACTTTGAAGATGGAGGAAGGGGCCATGAGCTAAGGAATGCAAGCATGCCCTAGAAGCTGGAAAAGACAAAGGCTGAATTCTTCCCTAGAGTCTCTAGAAGCCTGCCAACACCTTGAATTTAGCCCAGTAAAACTGAATACAGACTTCTGACCTCCAGAACTGTAATATTTTATTGTTTGTGTTTTTTAAGCCACTAAATTTTGTGGTAATTTTTTATAGCATCTGTAAGAAATGAATACAGTACCCCAGAAGTACATCTCTATCAGGATTCAGAAATTTCTCACTCATTTTACTGAGATGTTTCAAAATTCCTTTCCATATGGCATTAATGCTTTATCAACATTTTGAATAGTTTTTGTAGCTCATTCGTGTTTGGGTTTTCCTTCCAATTTTCACAAATATATTTTAGAGTTCTTAAAATGTCATTATACCCACGTTGAACAGCCTTATAATGAGCAGATTATCTTATTACACTTAGACTCTTAAAAGAAGAACCCAAGGTGGCACGTGTATTTAAATTACTACACCTATGAGATAAGCCCAAAGACAAAACATAATTATGACAGTATAAGAAAGCAGTAAAAATTTCAACATTATGGAGGCAGCTTTGTCTTTGATTATTAAGAGAAGGAGCTGTGCATTTTGAATACTACTTCTTAATGTCATTAAAGAGTGCTTGCAGCCCTTTGTCTTAACCTTCCTTAACAGCTGCATTGCCCTACTGACTTCAAATGTTGTTCAATGGCAGTTTATGACCATCCAAGGCCCTGTTTCAATGTGTTGAATAAAATCACTGGTAGATGGGTTTCAGTTAGTGAAAAATATTAAAGTAACTGTAGTGCGCAATAATCACCAACTGATTGGTGATTGTCACATCTAATGTAGAATCTACAATAATGTGGTAGTATTTTGTGTCTGGTTTATTAACTTAATTTTCCACTTCATTTTCTCATTGATTCCATTAATTCTTATAAACCAGCTTGGATAAATAACTCCCATGTTTAATTTTGATATTTTTCCAAGTGCTTGTATGATAAACGATCACATCTGTCAATTTTTTTAAAGATTCCCATGAAATTTGTTTTTTGAAGAATGCCACTTTCCTTTCTAACCTCTGACAAGAAAGCCTCTTTCACTTAATTTAATAGCTGAAACTATTCTTTTTTTTTTTAGCAATTCGAAAGAATACTTTTCCTATCTGTTCTTCAAGACATTGATTTAGTTCATTTTCATTTGACTTTCAGGTATTCTCAAGGAAACATAGCCTGCTGGTGCTCTGTGGAGTCTTCGTGGATTAATATATCCATCCAGTCTGTTTTCCTGAAAGAGTTTATAAGCAAAACAATGAGCTTTAGTCTTGGGATAGGCTAATGAGAATCTCATAACAGCTTTTATAATGTCCATTTTGTATTATGTTTGAGTCTCTGTAAATACTATTGCGATAATGACTTTGGGAAAATCTGTCTTTTGTTAAACGATATTAAATGAAATTATTGTTCATCATAAAGGCCACAAGGAAAATTCACAGTTCTTATTGGAGTCAATGAATTCTAACCTTCAAATGTGCTCTGTTGACCCTAAAAATTATGTTTTATTTTATTATCCACTTTTTCAGTTCCTCTAGAGGTGTGTCTAATACTTATAATCTTCTTTCCTTTCTTTTTTTTTAAACATCTTTATTGGAGTATAATTGCTTTACAATGGTGTGTTAGTTTCTGCTTTATAACAAAGTGAATCAGTTATACATATACATATGCTCACATATCTCTTCCCTCTTGCGTCTCTCTCACTCCCACCCTCCCTATCCCAACCCTCTAGGTGGTCACAAAGCACTGAGCTGATCTCCCTCTGCTATGCGGCTGCTTCCCACTAGCTATCTATTTTACATTTGGTAGTGTATATATGTCCATGCCACTCTCTCACTTTGTCACAGCTTACCCTTCCCCCTCCCCATATCCTCAAGTCCAACCTCTAGTAGGTCTGTGTATTTATTCCCGGCTTACCCCTAGGTTCTTCATGACATTTTTTTTCTTAAATTCCATATATATGTGTTAGCATACAGCATTTGTCTTTCTCTTTCTGACTTACTTCACTCTGTATGACAGACTCTAGGTCCATCCACCTCACTACAAATAACTCAATTTCGTTTCCTTTTATGGCTGAGTAATATTCCATTGTATATATGTGCCACATCTTCTTTATCCATTCATCTGTTGATGGACACTTAGGTTGCTTCCATGCCCTGGCTATTGTAAATAGAGCTGCAATGAACATTGTGGTACATGACTCTTTTTGAATTATGGTTTTCTCAGGGTATATGCCCAGTGGTGGGACTGCTGGGTCGTATGGTAATTCTATTTTTAGTTTTTTAAGGAACCTCCATACTGTTCTCCATAGTGGCTGTATCAATTTACATTCCCACCAACAGTGCAAGAGTGTTCCCTTTTCTCCACACCCTCTCCAGCATTGTTTGTAGATTTTTAATGATGCCCATTCTGACTGGCGTGAGGTGATACCTCATTGTAGTTTTGATTTGCATTTCTCTAATGATTAGTGATGTTGAGCATTCTTTCATGTGTTTGTTGGCAATCTATATATTCTTTGGAGTAATGTCTATTTACGTCTTCTGTCCATTTCATTAAGTCCCATTTGTTTATTTATGCTAACACATATATATGGAACCTAAAAAAAAATGTCATGAAGGACCTAGGGGTAAAACAGGAATAAAGACACAGACCTACTTGAGAATGGACTTGAGGATATGGGGAGGGGGAAGGGTAAGCTGTGACAAATCGAGAGAGAGGCATGGACATATATACACTACCAAACGTAAGGAAGATAGCTAGTGGGAAGCAGCCGCGTAGCACAGGGAGATCAGCTCAGTGCTTTGTGACCGCCTGGAGGGGTGGGATAGGGAGGGTGGGAGGGAGGGAGGGAGATGCAAGAGGGAAGGGATATGGGAACAGATGTATATGTATAACTGATTCACTTTGTTATAAAGCAGAAACTAACTAACTAACTAACTAACTAAATAAATAAACAAACTAAACATCCAACTAGCATACAACACAGCAATCATATTCCTGGGCATTCATCCCAGAGAAGTGACATTTTATGTCTACACAATAAACCTGTACACGAATCTTCACAGCAGCTTCATTTGTAATAGTCCAAAGCTGCAAACAACTGAAATGCCCCTCAGTAAGTGAATGGTTAAATAAACTGTGACACATCCATTCTATGGAATACTAATCAGAATTAAAAAGGCATGAAATATTGAAAACACATGGATCTCAGGGGGCTTATGCTAAGTGAAAAAAAAAAGCCAATTTCATAGGTCAAAAAATTCACATGCTGTATGATTCCATTTATATAACATTCTAAATGTGACAAAATTGCAGTGATGGAAAACAGATTAGTGGTTATCAGGGGTTAGGCATGGTGAGGAGAGGAAGGGTGAATATGACTATAAAGGGGTAGCACAAGGAAGGTCTTTGTGGTAACAGGATTGTTATTCATCTTGATTGTGATGGTGGTTTCCGAAATCTACACACATGACAAAATGACATAGAACTACGCATACATTCTATCAATGTCAGTTTCCTAGTTTTGATATTGTACTACAGTTATGTAAGATGTAACCACTGGGGGAAACTGGGAGAAGGGTACATGGACCTCTCTGTACTATTTTTGATACTTGCTGTGAATCTATAATTGTTTCCGAATTTAAAAGTATAAAATAAATAAATAAATAAAATATACCTCAATAAAGTTGATTTTAAAAATAAAAATAAAAATAATTTTTAAAAGTTAGACCAAACCATGGGAATTCCCTGGTGGTCCAGTGGTTAGGACTCGGCGCTCTCACTGCTGGGGCCCAGGTTCAATCCCTGGTCAGGGAACTAAGATCTCGCAAGCTACAAAAAACGTTAAACCAAACCACCTACCAAAAAATAAATAAATAAAAAGCAAATGCTCAGATCTTTCTCTATGTAGCTCCCTATTTCAAGTATAGATTTCTCTCTAGTCTTTACCTGTTTTGTGTTGGGTCTCATGAGTCCTCTCTTGCACATGCATACTTAAACTGACAAAAGGATTTGGGCAGAACTTATATACACAATTTGAGTCTCACTCCTTCTATAATTCTCTTGCTGCTAGGATTTCCCTCTTTAAGCTTCCAGTTGATTTTCCAGCCCTGAAAGGTACCTTGAGCCAATAAGGCTGTACTTCTCCCCTGTTTCTTTAAGCCATAGTCATGGGGGTTAGGAAATGGCTTCAGACCAGAAAGTCACAAACTAACTCTTACCCCTTGCAGTTGCAGTGTTTTTCCTTCTGTCTGATTTTGTGCACTTTCCAGTGTCTGTAACAAGTCTTTTAAATCAATTTTTATAATTGTTACCTGCAGTAAGATTCATTTGACCACTTCACTCCTCCACAATTGCCAGAAGCCTGTGTTTTATATTTTTTAATTATATCAATATTGTTATAAGAGCTTCCTTGCCATGAAACCCACATATGAGGAAAGTTTCCAAATAAAAAGGAGAAGCTCCAACTCTACCACAAATTTTTTCTGTCAAATGTTCTTAATATGAATATCTTAGCCACTGTATTCCTCAGGATAGATAGAAGCATAATCAAGCTCATATGTACTATCAAAAAAACTGACCTTTTGGGGGATACCAGCTTTATTAAAATATAATTCACATACCACATAATTCACAATGCAAAGTAGTAACCACTATACGATCACGGCCACATACCACATAATTCACACGTGTAAATTGTACTGTTCAATATTTTTAGTATATATACAGAGTTTTGCAATCATTATAATAATCAATTTTAGGACGTTTTCATCAGCCTCAAGAAGAAGCCCCTATACCCTTTAGCTATGACCCTTTTACCCCCTAGTCCCCACAGACCTAGGCAACCACTAATCTACTGCCTATTCTGGACATTTTGTATCAGTTGAATCATATAATATATGTTCTTTCAAGACTAGATTCTTTCACTGAGCATAATGTTTTCAAAGTTCATCCATATTGTAGCTTCATTCCTTTTTATGGCCAAATAATATTCCATAGTATGGATATACCATATTTTGTTCATTCATTCATAATTTTTATGGGGTTGTGTGTCTTTTTTTATTATTGAACTGTAAGATTTCTTTATATAGTCCAGATACAAGTCCCTTATCAGATATATGATTCACAAATACTTTCTTCCATTCTTTTTAAAATTTATTTATTTTATTTGTTTTTGGCTGTGTTGGGTCTTCATTGCTGTGCATGGGCTTTCTCTAGTTGCGGCGAGCAGGTGCTACTCTTCGTTGCAGTACGCAGGCTTCTCATTGCAGTGGCTTCTCTTGTTGTGAAGCATGGGCTCTAGGTGCATGGGCTCAGTAGTTGTGGCCCATGGGCTTAGCTGCTCCGCGGCATGTGGGATCTTCCCAGACCAGGGGTTGAACCTGTGTTCCCTGCATTGGCAGACAGATTCTTAACCACTGTGCCACCAGGGAAGTCCCTTTCTTCCATTCTTGTGGCTGTCTTTTTGCTTTTTCGATAGTATCCTTTGAAGCATAAAAGCTTTTACTTTTTATCAAGTACAACTTATCTATTTTTTTCCTTTTTTGCTAACGCATGTGGTATGATATCTAAGAAACCAGTAACAATTCCAAGATCACGAAGATTTACTCCTATGTTTTCTTCTAAGAGTTTTATAGTTTTAGCTGTTACATTTAGGTCTTTGATTCTTTGATCCATTTCAAATTAATTCTTGTATGTCGGGTGAGGCAGGGGTCCGACTTCATTCTTTTGCATGTTGATATTCAGTTTTCCCACACCATTTGCTGAAGAGACTATTTTTCCCTCATTGAGTTGTTCTGGTATTCTTGTTGAAAATCAACGGACTGTAAATGTGAGGGTTTATCTCTGGATTCTCAGTTCCATTCCGTTTATCTATCTGTTTATCCTTATGCCAGTGCCTTACTGTCTTGATTATTTTTGCATTGTCAACAGTTTTGAAATCAGAAAGTGTGAGACCTCCAACTTTGTTCTTCTTTTTCAACATTATTTTAGCTAGTCTGGATCCCTTGAACTTCCATATGAGTTTTAGGACTACCTTGTCAATTTCTACAAAGAAGCCAGCTGGAATTCTGATACAGATTGGATTGAACCTATAGATCAGTTGGGGAAGTACTGCCATCTTAATGACAGTTAAGTCCTCCAGTCCATGGATATAAGATGTCTTTCTATTTATTTACACTTGGTTTAATTTCTTTCAATAATGTTTTGTAGTCTTAAGAATGTAAAGTTTGCGAGGCGGTTTGAAGGAGACGAAGACGGAACCAGAGCCGGGTACGGGCAGCGGACGCAGTCCAGCTGAGAGCCGAAGATGGCAGTGAATGTGTACTCAACGTCGGTCACGATAACCTCAGTCGACATGACATGCTGGCCTGGATCAATGAGTCTCTGCAGTTGAATCTGACAAAGATTGAACAGTTGTGCTCAGGGGCTGCCTATTGTCAGTTTATGGACATGCTGTTCCCTGGCTCCATTGCCTTGAAGAAAGTGAAATTCCAAGCTAAGCTAGAACACGAATACATCCAGAACTTCAAAATACTACAAGCAGGTTTTAAGAGGATGGGTGTTGACAAAATAATTCCTGTGGACAAATTAGTAAAAGGAAAGTTTCAGGACAATTTTGAGTTAGTTCAGTGGTTCAAGAAGTTTTTTGATGCAAACTATGATGGGAAAGACTATGACCCTGTAGCTGCCAGACAAGGTCAAGAAACTGCGGGGGCCCCCTCCCTTGTTGCTCCAGCTCTGAACAAACCGAAGAAACCTCTCAGCTCCAGCAGTGCAGCTCCACAGAGGCCCATTGCAACACACAGAACTACTGCAACCCCCAAGGCTGGCCTGGGCGTGGTGTGGAAGAATCCTGGTGTGGGGAACGGGGATGACGAAGCAGCCGAATTGATGCAGCAGGTCAACGTATTGAAACTTACTGTCGAAGACTTGGAGAAAGAGAGAGATTTCTACGTTGGAAAGCTAAGGAACATTGAATTGATTTGCCAGGAGAACGAGGGGGAAAACAACCCTGTATTGCAGAGGATTGTGGACATTCTCTATGCCACAGATGAAGGCTTCGTGATACCTGATGAAGGGGGCCCGCAGGAGGAACAAGAAGAGTATTAACAGCCTGGACCAGCTGAGCACCATCCGAATTCTTCACTCCAAATCATGTGCTTAACTGTAAAATATTCCCTTTTATTATTCTTAGGGGACTCACTGGTTTCTTTTCATAAGCAAAAAGTACCTCTTCTTAAAGTGCACTTTGCAGAAGTTTCACTCCTTTTCCAATAAGTTTGAGTTAGGAGCTTTTACCTTGTAGCAGAGCAGTAGTAACATCTAGTTGGTTCACCCAGGGAACAAAGAGGCTGACCATGGGGCTCACTGTGTGGATGCTGGTAGCACTGATGGCTGGAGAAGGCGGAGACCTCAGTAGAGAAGTGTAAAGACTGGTTTGAATTTTAAGCTAATGTGAAATCTTGACAGAGAACATTTTAATTAATAAATGCCTTAAGAGTATTTAAAAGATGCTTCCATATTTCAAAATGTAAAATGTAACATGACAGGAGCTTCTGTGTGTTTGACATTGTGTCTGGGAAGGAAGGCCAGAACCTGGAACCTTTGGGACCTGCTGTTCCCAGCCCTCACGGGGCTGCCTGATCCTCATAGGCCCAGACCTTGGCCCAAAAGAAAAGTTTGAAAAGTTGCTTTGTAAAGCCATTTAGTATCCTTGACCAGTTGCATCCCAATAAGAAGCAAGAGGCATTGTTGCCTGGATGAGTAGAGGGTGTGTTTCAGCCCTGAGATGTGTTGAGTTGAAGAGCTTGATTTTCATAGAAAATTTTTCTGGTGATTTTTCCAGTTATCCCTGATATTTCTATGTACTGTGTTTTGTTGTTGTTGTTGTTGTTGTTTTTTAGAAATGAGGTGTGTCCAGTTTTTAAATCTAACAACTACTTTTGGGGACTTGCCTGCATCTCTGGGATTTGAATGGGGGTTGTGTCCCATTTTACTGTCTTTTAAGTTTACATTTAACATGTCGCTCTTCTCTGCTCCCCTTGCTCACTGGGGACCCCTCTTTGGCTCCTTAAAGTTTGCTACTTAGAGTGGAAGTTCAGCAGGCAGGTGATCATGCTGCAAGTTCTTTCTGGACCTCTGGCAAAGGGAGTGATCAGTGAAGGAAGGCCACTGCTACCTTGGGATCTGCAAGGCTGGGTGTTTTCGGTACCTGCTGTCCACAGCCCTCCACTGTTATCAGAATACTTTGCCAGTGCACTAATCTCTTTGGAGATAAAAATGTTAGCGTGTTACTAAATGTTAATTTTCTTTTGCAGAAAATACAGTACCATGTCTGAGTTAATTATTAATATTTAAAATATTTCATTCCTTAACTCCCTCATTTGCTTTGCCCACAGCCTATTCAGTTCCTTTGTTCGGCTGAATTCTGCAAAATGTGTTACCCACTACTGAGATTGTTCTGCCCCGGATGTATTTGTATTGATTTGTTTCTGGTGGTAGCTTGTCCTAAAATGTGTGTAGCAAGCAGGTATTTTATGATAAAATTGTTATGTAGTGCATGCTTTGTGTGGAATTCAGAGGAAAACCCAGATTCAGTGATTAACGATGCCAAAAAATGCAAGTAACTAGCCATTGTTCAAATAACAGTGGTGCTATTTCTCTTTTGTGGCCTTTTAGACTTTTGTTGCCCTAAAATTCCATTTTATTGGGAACCCATTTTCCACCTGGTCTGTCTTGACAGGGTTTTTTGCTACTTTAAACAGTTTCTAAATAAAATTCTGTATTTCAAGAAAAAAAAGAATGTAAAGTTTGCATCCCTTTTGTTAAATTTATTCCTACATATTTTAATCTTTTTTATGCTATTATAAATGAAACTGTTTTCCTAATTTCATTTTCAGTTTGCTCATTGCTGTTGTATAGAAATACAATTGATTTTTGCTTATTAATTCTGTATCCTCCAACTTTGCCACACTTGTTTATTAGTTCTAATAGCTTTTAGTGGATTTGTTAGGATTTTCTATATACTAAATCATGTCATCTGCAAATGAGATTGATTTATCCTTCCTTTATAATTTAAATGCCTTTAATTTCATTGTCTTGTCTATTTGCCCTGGCTAGAACTCCAGTAAAATGTTGAATAGAAGTAGTGAGAGTAAACATTCTTGTCTTGCTCCTCACATCAGGTGGGAAATCTCAGTGGTGTACAACCTTTATTTTTTGCTCATGTTACATGTAAGCTATGGGCTATTGGAGGGTCATTGCAACTGTGCTCAGTTCTTCTTAGCTTTACTTTGTAGACATAGATGTCTTCTCATTCTAGGACCCAACCTGAGGCCTTACCTGGCCTATACTATTCTCTTGGCAGAGGGCAAAAACAAGGGGCTGAGCCAAACCACATAATCACTTTAAACCTCTACTTTTAGAGGATGTGACATGTGTCATATCCATTCACACTCTATTGCCAAAGCATGTCAGTGGAACTCAAAGTCAAACCTATACTCCTCCCACAAGAGGCATGGCAAGCCACTTGGCAAAGGGCAAGGATACACAGTCCTCTTACAGGAAAGGTGGGGAGTAAATAACTGTGAACAGTAATATCATCTACCCTATTGAGTCTATATTTAATTTTCATCATCTCTAAGAATTATGAAAATGATTAATTAAGCAATAAGTTCAATTAATATCTTGACACAAAAACACAATGAGGGGGCTTCCCTGGTGACACAGCGGTTGAGAATCTGCCTGCCAATGCAGGGGACACGGGTTCGAGCCCTGGTCTGGGAAGATCCCACATGCCGCGGAGCAACTGGGCCCTTGAGCCACAATTACTGAGCCTGCGTGTCTGGAGCCTGTGCTCCGCAACAAGAGAGGCCGCGATAGTGAGAGGCCCGCGCACCACGATGAAGAGTGGCCCCCGCTCGCCGCAACTAGAGAAAGCCCTCGCACAGAAACCAAGACCCAACACAGCCAAAAATAAATAAATAAATAAATAAATAACACAATGAGGCCAGCTATTTTTTGTGACCAAGACCATTCTTTAGAAATTGTCCAAGGTCACAGAGAATACTATATAGGAAAAGTTATCTAAAACTTCAAAATAAAGAAAAATGATGATCGCATGACCTGTTAAATACCATGGCAGCACATTTTCTAATAAGCCTTTTAGTCACCTGACTCTCTCAAGGTTTGTAACTTAAACTATCTACAACTGATTAGAGTCCAGACAATTTTAGTCTTATAAAGTTAGAGGTTAACTTGCAGAAAACTACTAAGAAGTGATTCACTTTTTGGAGGCTGCTTGGTTCAGTGAAAACAACTCAAATTTTTCAGTTTATTGCACTATAAAACATTAGCCAATTTTGAATCTAACTTATTTTATTTTGGCATTGTTTTCCCAACTGACTAGATGAATCCCTGTTTTTCAAATGTTCTTTGAACAAGTATTCTTGTATATCAGCTGATTCTTTCATTACTTGGCTGGAACAAAGCATTGACATGTGCTATCAAACTACTTTGTCTGAGACTTGTGCTTTTATAGATATCACCTAGGCCAAACAATTTCCCCTGAACCTCTCTCCTTCCAACCTCTCACCTATCTTCTGTGCTCCCACAGCACCCTGTACTTTTCCTATCAAAGCACTATTCACATTGCATAGGAATTGCCTATTGATTTATCTTCCTCCCTTCCCAGACTGTGAGCACCTTGGCATAGATCTTGCCTTGCTCAGATCCCCAGGGCCAACTACAGTGTCTCCCACATCCCATATAATCAATCAACATTTGTAGAATGAATGATTGGTCTGTGATTGTAGCAAGTTGAAGACAAATAACTAAAATGAATGAATGAAGCAAGAAAATTGGTCTTCATAATTCCAAAAGACACATGCACCCCAGTGTTCATTGCAGCACTATTTACAATAGCCAGGTCATGGAAGCAACCTAAATCCCCATTGACAGACGAATGGATAAAGAAGATGTGGTACATATATAGAATGGAATATTACTCAGCCATAAAAAGAACAAAACTGGGTCATTTGTAGAGACATGGATGGACCTAGAGACTGTCATACAGAATGAAGTTAAGTCAGAAAAAGAAAAACAAATATCATATATTAACTCATATATGTGGAACCTAGAAAAGTGGTACAGATGAACTGGTTTGCACGGTAGAAATAGAGACACAGATGTAGAGAACAAACGTATGGACACCAAGGGGGGAAAGCAGCGGGGTGTGTGTGTGTGTAATGAATTGCGAGATGATTGGGATTGACACGTATACACTGATGTATATAAAATAGATAACTAATAAGAACCTGCTGTATAAAAAATAAATAAAATAAAATTCAAATCAAAAAACAAAAAGAAAACTTGGTCTTTAGAATTCAGGGGAAGATATCACAATAGACATAATAGCTATGGGAGAAAATTAAAGAGAGAAAATATAGCTGGTCCTCACTTTCAGAAAGGCCAATATATGAAATTCAAACTTAGGATACAAGAGTACACATTCATTTTCCTAAAGCTTCTTTGTTTCATGAAATAATTCACTACAGTTCCCTTAAACAACAGGATCTCCTTCTGTGTTTAAGTACCTCTTATTAATTATCTGACTGAGTTAGCTTTAGAATCTGTTGACAAATGAAGATCAGAAGTGAAAATGTGAGCCAATGAGAAAATTATTTGATTTATGCATGTGTTTGCTCTAGAGCACTTTATAGGAACATATTTATTGTGTAAAGTGAACCAGGAGTACCCAGGATAATGAAAAAGTTTAGCTTACAGGCCAATAGCTCTCTACCTCTAAAGGCCTTTAGATAAAAAAAAAAGAGGGGGTGAATGAATGTGTTTTTATGCTTCATTTTATCACCTTTAATGTTTACCATCTTATTTTACTATCTCCCTGGTGAAGCCCTCCCTCCCCTTCTAAAACAAAGTATCCTCCCATTCTTCCTCAAAAGAGGACATATTGTTAATAATGCTAACATTTAACTAAGCTACACTAATCAGAATTTTAATGGAAATTTGTTTATCACTTTAAGTTTTTAATATTTATTTATTTTGGCTGCACCAGGTCTTAGTTGTGGCATTCGGGATCTTTTAGCTGCAGCATGTGGGCTTCTTAGTTGTGGCATGTGGAATCTTAGTTGTGGCATGCATGCGGGATCTAGTTCCCTGACCAGGGATTGAACCTGGGCCCCCTGCATTGGGAGCACGGAGTCTTACCCACTGGACCACCAGGAAAGTCCCTATCACCTTAAGTTTAGCATGTGTCTCTGTTAAGCCATTCAGTATGTTCTCCAAATGCGGTAGGTAAGTGAAAGTTTTGTTAACTGAACTGCGGTTTTAAAATGTCCTAAGGAAGCTTTCTGACTAAACATAAAAGCAAATCACTTATTTCATACCTCAGCAGCTTTAATGATTCACCAAGGCAGAGAATGCATGTTGGACATATATTTCTTACTTTGAGAAAGAGTTTAAACTCTATTTGGACTGGTAGGCAGTCAGAGTTTCCCTGGATATATCCCACAGGGAACAGTGAGATGTGCCTCCTGAAAAATTCCTAATGACTTCATCTTTCAACATACTAGCTCTAAAATGACTGGGAGTATGACTGCATGAAAAGTCCCTCTGGCTTATATCTTCTATCACCCATAATGTTCTTTCTTCAAAGGTTAGCCTATTCTTGTTCCTAGGACATTAAACATCTACCTTTTATGTCTGCCAACAGAAATGAACAATTAAAGAGACCCTGGGAAAATGTGCCATGTAAGTTGCCTCAGTGAGTATTATTTCAATTATAAAGAGAAAAAGATGTGTTTGAAAAAATTTGAACTCCAATATTTTTTTAAGTTGCTCTAAACTAAACTAACATCCTTCCCAAAATAATGGCCACTTCCACCAAAATAAAAATAACCAGGAAGAGAATTTTCTTTAGCCAACTCATTGTCTGTCAAAAATAATTATATCAACCTTGAAAAGAAAAAACACTGCTATTTATTTTTTTATTTTTTTTTTATTTTTTTTTATTTTACAAATTTAATCAGTTATACGTATACATATGTTCCCATATCCCCTCCCTTTTGCGTCTCCCTCCCACCCTCCCTATCCCACCCCTCCAGGCAGTCACAAAGCACCGAGCTGATCTCCCTGTGCTATGCGGCTGCTTCCCACTAGATATCTACCTTACGTTTGGTAGTGTATATATGTCCATGCCGCTCTTTCACTTTGTCACAGCTTACACTTCCTCCTCCCCATATCCTCAAGTCCATGCTCTAGTAGGTCTGTGTCTTTATTCCTGTCTTACCCCTATGTTCTTGATGACATTTTTTCTTAAATTCCATATATATGTGTCAGCATACAGTATTTGTCTTTCTCTTTCTGACTTACTTCACTCTGTATGACAGACTCTACGTCCATTCACCTCATTACAAATAGCTCAATTTCATTTCTTTTTATGGCTGAGTAATATTCCATTGTATATATGTGCCACATCTTCTTTATCCATTCATCCGATGATGGAGACTTAGGTTGTTTCCATCTCCGGGCTATTGTAAATAGGGCTGCTATGAACATTTTGGTACATGTCTCTTTTTGAATTATGGTTTTCTCAGGGTATATGCCCAGTAGTGGGATTGCTGGGTCATATGGTAGTTCTATTTGTAGTTTTTTAAGGAACCTCCATACCGTTCTCCATAGTGGCTGTACCAATTCACATTCCCACCAGCAGTGCAAGAGTGTTCCCTTTTTTCCACACCCTCTCCAGCATTTATTGTTTCTAGATTTTTTGATGATGGCCATTCTGACTGGTGTGAGATGATATCTCATTGTAGTTTTGATTTGCATTTCTCTAATAAGTAAAGATGTTGAGCATCCTTTCATGTGTTTGTTGGCTGTCTGTATATCTTTTGTGGAGAAATGTCTATTTAGGTCTTCTGCCCATTTTTGGATTGGGTTGTTTGTTTTTTTGCTATTGAGCTGCATGAGCTGCTTATAAATTTTGGAGATTAATCCTTTGTCAGTTGCTTCATTTGCAAATATTTTCTCCCATTCTGAGGGTTGTCTTTTGGTCTTGTTTATGGTTTCCTTTGCTGTGCAAAAGCTTTGAAGTTTCATTAGGTCCCATGTGTTTATTTTTGTCTTTATTTCCATTTCTCTAGGAGGTGGGTCAAAAAGGATCTTGCTGTGATTTATGTCATAGAGTGTTCTGCCTATGTTTTCCTCTAGGAGTTTGATAGTGTCTGGCCTTACATTTAGGTCTTTAATCCATTTTGAGCTAATTTTTGTGTATGGTGTTAGGGAGTGATCTAATCTCATACTTTTACATGTCCCTGTCCAGTTTTCCCAGCACCACTTATTGAAGAGACTGTCCTTTCTCCACTGTACATTCCTGCCTCCTTTATCAAAGATAAGGTGACCATATGTCCGTGGGTTTATCTCTGGGCTTTCTATCCTGTTCCATTGATCTATCTTTCTGTTTTTGTGCCAGTACCATACTGTCTTGATTACTGTAGCTTTGTAGTATAGTCTGAAGTCAGGGAGCCTGATTCCTCCAGCTCTGTTTTTGGTTCTCAAGATTGCTTTGGCTATTCGGGGTCTTTTGTGTTTCCATACAAATTGTGAAATTTTTTGTTCTAGTTCTGTGAAAAATGCCATTGGTAGTTTGATAGGGATTGCATTGAATCTGTAGATTGCTTTGGGTAGTAGAGTCATTTTCACAATGTTGATTCTTCCAATCCAAGAACATGGTACATCTCTCCATCTATTTGTATCATCTTTAATTTCTTTCATCAGTGTCTTATAATTTTCTGCATACAGGTCTTTTGTCTCCTTAGGTAGGTTTATTCCTAGATATTTTATTCTTTTTGTTGCAATGGTAAATGGGAGTGTTTCCTTGATTTCACTTTCAGATTTTTCATCATTAGTATATAGGAATGCAAGAGATTTCTGTGCATTAATTTTGTATCCTGCAACTTTACCAAATTCATTGATTAGCTCTAGTAGTTTTCTGGTAGCATCTTTAGGATTCTCTATGTATAGTATCATGTCATCTGCAAACAGTGACAGCTTTACTTCTTCTTTTCCAATTTGGATTCCTTTTATTTCCTTTTCTTCTCTGATTGCTGTGGCTAAAACTTCCAAAACTATGTTGAATAAGAGTGGTGAGAGTGGGCAACCTTGTCTTGTTCCTGATCTTAGTGGAAATGGTTTCAGTTTTTCACCGTTGAGGACGATGCTGGCTGTGGGTTTGTCATATATGGCCTTTATTATGTTGAGGAAAGTTCCCTCTATGCCTACTTTCTGCAGGGTTTTTATCATAAATGGGTGTTGAATTTTGTCAAAAGCTTTCTCTGCATCTATTGAGATGATCATATGGTTTTTCTCCTTCAGTTTGTTAATATGGTGTATCACATTGATTGATTTGCGTATATTGAAGAATCCTTGCATTCCTGGAATAAACCCCACTTGATCATGGTGTATGATCCTTTTAATGTGCTGTTGGATTCTGTTTGCTAGTATTTTGTTGAGGATTTTTGCATCTATGTTCATCAGTGATATTGGCCTGTAGTTTTCTTTCTTTGTGACATCCTTGTCTGGTTTTGGTATCAAGGTGATGGTGGCCTCGTAGAATGAGTTTGGGAGTGTTCCTCCCTCTGCTATATTTTGGAAGAGTTTGAGAAGGATAGGTGTTAGCTCTTCTCTAAATGCTTGATAGAATTCGCCTGTGAAGCCATCTGGTCCTGGGCTTTTGTTTGTTGGAAGATTTTTAATCACAGTTTCAATTTCAGTGCTTGTGATTGGTCTGTTCATATTTTCTATTTCTTCCTGATTCAGTCTTGGCAGGTGGTGCATTTCTAAGAATTTGTCCATTTCTTCCAGGTTGTCCATTTTATTGGCATAGAGTTGCTTATAGTAATCTCTCATGATCTTTTGTATTTCTGCAGTGTCAGTTGTTACTTCTCCTTTTTCATTTCTAATTCTATTGATTTGAGTCTTCTCCCTTTTTTTCTTGATGAGTCTGGCTAATGGTTTATCAATTTTGTTTATCTTCTCAAAGAACCAGCTTTTAGTTTTATTGATCTTTGCTATCGTTTCCTTCATTTCTTTTTCATTTATTTCTGATCTGATTTTTATGATTTCTTTCCTTCTGCTAACTTTGGGATGTTTTTGTTCTTCTTTCTCTAATTGCTTTAGGTGCAAGGTTAGGTTGTTTATTCGAGATATTTCCTGTTTCTTAAGGTGGGATTGTATTGCCATAAACTTCCCTCTTAGAACTGCTTTTGCTGCATCCCATAGGTTTTGGGTCGTCGTGTCTCCATTGTCATTTGTTTCTAGGTATTTTTTAATTTCCTCTTTGATTTCTTCAGTGATCACTTCGTTATTAAGTAGTGTATTGTTTAGCCTCCATGTGTTTGTATGTTTTACAGCTCTTTTCCTGTAATTGATATCTAGTCTCACAGCATTGTGGTCGGAAAAGATACTTGATACAATTTCAATTTTCTTAAATTTACCAAGGCTTGATTTGTGACCCAAGATATGATCTATCCTGGAGAATGTTCCATGAGCACTTGAGGAAGATGTGTATTCTGTTGTTTTTGGATGGAATGTCCTATAAATATCAATTAAGTCCATCTTGTTTAATGTATTATTTAAAGCTTGTGTTTCCTTATTTATTTTCATTTTGGATGACCTGTCCATTGGTGAAAGTGGGGTGTTAAAGTCCCCTACTATGATTGTGTTACTGTCGATTTCTCCTTTTATGGCTGTTAATATTTCCCTTATGTATTGAGGTGCTCCTGTGTTTGGTGCATAAATATTTACAATTGTTATATCTTCTTCTTGGATTGATCCCTTGATCATTATGTAGTGTCCTTCTTTGTCTCTTCTAGTAGTCTTTATTTTAAAGTCTATTTTGTCTGATATGAGAATTGCTACTCCAGCTTTCTTTTGGTTTCCATTTGCATGGAATATCTTTTTCCATCCCCTTACTTTCAGTCTGTATGTGTCTCTAGGTCTGAAGTGGGTCTCTTGTAGACAGCATATATATGGGTCTTGTTTTTGTATCCATTCAGCCAGTCTGTGTCTTTTGGTGGGAGCATTTAGTCCATTTACATTTAAGGTAATTATTGATATGTAAGTTCCTATTCCCATTTTCTTAATTGTTTTGGGTTCGTTATTGTAGTTCTTTTCCTTCTGTTGTGTTTCTTGCCTAGAGAAGTTCCTTTAGCATTTGTTGTAAAGCTGGTTTGGTGGTGCTGAACTCTCTCAGCTTTTGCTTGTCTGTAAAGGTTTTAATTTCTCCATCAAATCTGAATGAGATCCTTGCTGGGTAGAGTAATCTTGGTTGCAGGTTTTTCTCCTTCATCACTTTAAGTATGTCCTGCCACTCCCTTCTGGCTTGTAGAGTTTCTGCTGAGAGATCAGCTGTTATCCTGATGGGGATTCCCTTGTGTGTTATTTGTTGTGTTTGCCTTGCTGCTTTTAATATGATTTCTTTGTGTTTAATTTTTGACAGTTTGATTAATATGTGTCTTGGTGTATTTCTCCTTGGATTTATTCTGTATGGGACTCTCTGTGCCTCCTGGACTTGATTAACTATTTCCTTTCCCATATTAGGGAAGTTTTCAACTATAATCTCTTCAAATATTTTCTCAGTCCCTTTCTTTTTCTCTTCTTCTTCTGGAACCCCTATAATTCGAATGTTGGTGCGTTTAATGTTGTCCCAGAGGTCTCTGAGACTGTCCTCTGTTCTTTTCATTCTTTTTTCTTTATTTTGCTGTGCAGCAGTTATTTCCACTATTTTATCTTCCACCTCACTTATCCGTTCTTCTGCCTCAGTTATTCTGCTATTGATCCCATCTAGAGTATTTTTTATTTCATTTATTGTGTTTTTAATCGATGCTTGATTCGTCTTTAGTTCTTCTAGGTCCTTGTTAACTGTTTCTTGCATTTTGTCTATTCTATTTCCAAGATTTTGGATCATCTTTACCATCGTTATTCTGAATTCTTTTTCAGATAGACTGCCTATTACCTCTTCATTTGTTAGGTCTGGTGGGTTTTTATCTTGCTCCTTCTCCTGCTGTGTGTTTTTCTGTCTTCTCATTTTGCTTATGTTACTGTGTTTGGGGTCTCCTTTTTGCAGGCTGCAGGTTCGTAGTTCCCGTTGTTTTTGGTGTCTGTCCCCAGTGGCTAAGGTTGGTTTAGTGTGTTGTGTAGGCTTCTTGGTGGAGGGGACTACTGCCTGTGTTCTGGTGGATGAGGCTGGATCTTGTCTTTCTGGTGGGCAGGTCCACGTCTGGTGGTGTGTTTTGGGGTGTTTGCGGACTTTTTATGATTTGAGGCAGCCTCTCTGCTAATGGGTGGCGTTGTGTTCCTGTCTTGCTAGTTGTTTGGCATAGGGTGTCCAGCACTGTAGCTTGCTGGTCGTTGAGTGAAGCTGGGTGCTGGTGTTGAGATGGAGATCTCTGGAAGATTTTCGCCGTTTGATATTATGTGGAGCTGGGAGGTCTCTTGTGGACCAGTGTCCTGAAGTTGGCTCTCCCACCTCAGAGGCACAGCACTGACTCCTGGCTCCTCAATTTGGGATGATTTGTTGTCTATTCATGTATTCCACAGATGCAGGGTACATGAAGTTGATTGTGGAGCTTTAATCCGCTGCTTCTGAGGCTGCTGGGAGAGATTTCCCTTTCTCTTCTTTGTTCTCACAGCTCCTGGGTCTCAGCTTTGGATTTGGCCCCGCCTCTGCGTGTAGGTCGCCGGAGGGCGTCTGTTCTTCGCTCAGACAGGACAGGGTTAAAGGAGCAGCCTCTTCGGGGGCTCTGGCTCACTCAGGCCGGGCGGGAGGGAGGGGCACGGAGTGCGGGGCGAGCCTGCAGCGGCAGAGGTCGGCGTGACGTTGCACCAGCCCGAGGCGTGCCGTGCGTTCTCCCAGGGAAGCCGCCCCTGGATCCCGGGACCCCGGCAGTGGCAGGCTGCACAGGCTCCCGGAAGGGTGGTGTGGACAGTGACCTGCGCTCGCACACAGGCTTCTTGGCGGCGGCAGCAGCAGCCCCAGCGTCCCACGCCCGTCTCTGGGCTCCGCGCTTTCAGCCGCGACTCGCGCCCGTCTCTGGAGCTCCTTTACGTGGTGCTCTTAATCCCCTCTCCTCGCGCACCAGGAAACCAAGAGGGAAGAAAAAGTCTCCTGCCTCTTCGGCAGCTCCAGAGTTTTCCCGGACTCCCTCCCGGCTAGCTGTGGCACATTAGCCCCCTTCAGGCTGAGTTCTCACCGCCAGCCCCAGTCCTCTCCCTGCGCTCTGACCGAAGCCCGAGCCTCAGCTCCAGCGCCGCCCGCCCCGGCGGGGGAGCAGACAAGCCTCTCGGGCTGGTGAGTGCCGCTCGGCACCGCTCCTCTGTGCGGGAATCTCTCTGCTTTGCCCTACCCAGGTATGTGGGGAGTTTCTTGCCTTTTGGGAGGTCTGGGGTCTTCTGCCAGCGTTCAGTAGGTGTTCTGTAGGAGTTGTTCCACGTGTAGCTGTATTTCTGGTGTATCTAACACTGCTATTTATTAAGAGGTATAGAAAAGGAGTGGCACCCACTGTTATATCGAGACCAATCTAGAAATTCATTTACTCAGGCTCCCTGGTGAAAAAAAGCATGGATGAATTAGCCTACCAGTCATCTCTAACTTATCAATGGGTTGCGCTCCAAAATTTATCTGTAAGTCAACAGCTTGAAACTCAGAACATATTTTCTCATAAGAATAAAGGGTAGTTAGGGTCTCAGACCAGCTCATGAAAGCCTACAGATTGTAAATCTACCTCAACCATGGAACTGCTCGTATCAGTCTGCAGGCTGGATCCTGATAACAATAGGCCACAGTACAGGAGAGAAGAATAAAAGGATCTCCTTTTCCCATCCTGTTGAGAGCAATTTAAAGAAAACTTTCCCAAAAGGTCAAGCTTAGGTATAATACCATCTGTTCCCCTAATAATCCTGCCCAATGTCTTTAAGCTCTCTTAAACCTCTCAAGGCTAACACAACCCCTAGTTTCATGTTTGTTGAGGTAGAGGACAGCAGGCTGAGCAGCAGATAGTAGGGACTCAGCTATGATTTCTTGTATGTGAGATATGGACACCAACTCTAGATAAATTGGGATACAGAGAAAGGACTCTGTTCACGGATGTGGGGTCCATAGGTGGGACTAGCCATAAGGGGCAAGATGGCTAGTCAACTATTGCAAGAATCAAAAAATTAAATATCAGTTGTGACATAATCCTACAATGAAACTGGAGGTAAAAAGCAAGTACAAAACCCAGAAGCTTAACTTCACAAATCAGCCCAAGGTAAAACCATCAAGTGGGCCAGGTCCTTTTTGGCAACTTTCTCACCTCTCCTTTCACCTTCAAGTAGCCATCTGAGTTGCCTACTGTGGCACTCTCCCAAGATCAGGCCATGTCCCTTTCTCTGACTTTTGCCTAGGTAAAATCTCTCAGTGCTTTCCTAGGGAATATGAGAGCATGATGCACTACCATCAGAAATCATTTGTGCTTCAGTGCTAGTGAGAGAACTGATTGCCTCCTCCCACAATGCCTTAGCTTAATGAATATGCACAACTCCAGAAGTGCTTGTAAAGTGCTTAATTGTGAGAATTTCATACACCACAGCTATCCAGTAGGGTGGATATTTTGGAACCAGGGCCTTTTAGTGTCCACTTAAACTATACCTATAGACAGCTACCTACCTCACCTATATATGTACATACCAGACCTAGAACCAATAACCTCTGGAGAGTTGATATCCCCAGGAAATCTCCATCCTCTGATTTTAAAAGCAACCATTTATTGAACTCTGTATAAATATGGGCCAAGCACCACTGTATCAATTATCTCACTTAATCCTTAGGACTACCTATGAAATGGTTGTCATTATTAGCCTCACTTTACCAATAAGGAAAAAGAGGCACAATCCATCTAAAAAAAAGTCAGGGAAAAAGTAAAAAAGGAAGAGACAACGGGACAAATAGAAAACAAATAGCAAGTTGTCAGATTTAAACTTAGCCATTCAATAATGACATTAAATGTATTGTCTAGACACCCCAATTAAAAGGCAGAGATTGTAAAATTGGATTTAAAAACAAAAAAATCCATTTTAAATATAAAGGAAAAGGATGGAAAAAATATACCATGCAAATGCAATCAAAAGAAAGCTTGAGAAGCTATATTAATACTAAAGTAGATTTTAGAATGAGGAATAGTATCAGGGGTAAAGAAGAATACTTCATTTTGATAAAGGGGTCAATTCACCAAGAATATATAATCCTAAATGAGCATACACCTAATCACAAAGGTTCAAAATACTTGAAGCAAAAACTGACAAACTAAAAGAAGAAATAATTATCACAATTATATTTGTAAATTTCAAAACACCTCTCTCAGTAATCGACAGACCAAGCAGACAGAAAATCAGCAAGGATACAGAAGATTTGGAACGCCACCAACCAACCTGACCTAATTGGCATTTATAGAACACTGCGTCCGACTAAAACAGAATACACATTCTTTTCAAGCGCATGTGGAATATTCACCATGGTAGGCCAGCTGCTGTGTCATAAAACAAGTCTCAGTAAATTTAAGAGGATTTAAATAATTCAAAGTAAGTTCTTTGACCACAGCACAACTAAACTATATATCAATAACAGAAGGATATCTGGAAATACTGCAAATATTTGGAAATTAAGCAACAAACTTCTAACTACCACATGGGTCAAAGAATAAATCACAAGGGAAGTTGGAAAATATTTTGAGCTGAATGAAAATGAAAATATCACACGGCAAATTTGTGAGATGCAGCTAGAGCAGGGGTTAGAGAGAAATTTATAGCATTGAATTATTAAATGTTTATACGACCCCCCCACTCACCAACATCAGAATATTATGCAAGGAAAAGTAAAGAACAGAGGACAAAACCCAGCTCTGAATGCAACTCCAATCATAGAAAAGTGAACCACTGCAGATAAGAGTCAAAGGAGAAGGTTTAAGTGGTATCAAAAGTAGGTCTGAACTCCAAACTGCTTACCTTGGTAGTAGATGATTGCTGACGATTCACATCTAGGCTAATAAGAGGTTAGATCCAGGAAGGTCAGTGAAGGTAGGCTGGAGAAGGCAGGGGAGTCAGAGTGAACAAGAGCAGCATGTGCTAGCAGAGTTGAACTCTGATCCCAGGACAGAGGCTGTTACTCTTGATTTTAAAATATTTCTTGCTAAGGATGGGTTTTCCCTGAGGCCTAATACACTTATCTCCCCCAGAAATAGCCTCTGGATGGGTTCTGTCCCTAACTGAGGGAAGATTAAAGTTGCTGGGATTGTAAGCTCGTTAAACTCTGTTAATTCCCAGATATCATCCCCATATTATAATCACCTGAGGGACTGTTTTTAAAAACTACTCCAGGCCTGCATCCCCAAGAGAACCTGATTCAGTATATTTGGAGTGGGGAGTGGAGCCTAATGTTTTTGATTAATTCTGATTCTGATGATTCTCAGTTTGCATACTGGTATAAATATTACCACTAATAACAATTGCTAACAGTTACTGAGTACCTGCCATGTATTAGGTCCTCTTTACGTGCTTTACATGTATTGTGAGATTTAATTCATGAACAAAAGGGCATTGTGAAGACCAGGTGAGGAAGTGTAAGTGGAGTTCACCCCACTCAGAGGAAACAGACAAGGAAAATCATCTTGACCTCGAGGCAATAACTTTTCAGTGATCTATAAATATACAAAAAATATGATTAACACAGATTAAGGTGATAGAAGGACTGGTGACATCAGGCTTAGTCATGAAAACAAGACTGAAAAAGTCTTGAGGCAACATGGAATAGTATACAGAGGTATGATCCAATCCTGGGCTAGTATGATAACAGGTTGGTTTCAAGGATTCTGAGCTCTACCAAAATTGGTCTGAATTCTCAATCTGTTCAACATTCTTTCTCCTCCAGTGCCAAATTAGGATTAATCCAGATCCAAAAAGACCTACACCCTCTAGATCTGAGTAGAAATAGGTTGGCTTCCTGAACATCTAAATCCTTCATGAAGTCTTCCCAGATCAACCTGTTGAGAACAAAACTTCCCAAATCACACATAGTCTGAGGTCATTCTTACTCTGAGTACTCACCATCATCTTAAAATGTAACTGGACCTCAGATGGCATGTGGTATGAATACCTTACTCATTTTACATCTCATTTCCTGCTTGTATATCTTGTAAGCATGATCTTTTGTCTGTATTATTGATGTCTTGGATCAATTATCCTGGAAAGCACAAAAGGTGCCTTCATAATAGTACCTGGCATTGGTATACCTAATTACAATTCATAAATGTTCTTTGATGATAATATATGTAACCCTAGAAGATACACACTGCATTGAAATAAGGATCATGAAAGCCTTGAATATAGTACAATAATACCATTCTGGTTAAAATTTTGTGAGGACAGGGGAATAGCTTTTTATCAGTCTGATAGTCCAAGGGCATCTGTCATCTGACAAAAACCAGACATTGTCTAAGTTAGAGTTTAAGTACCAGATCATTTTCTAGCTCCTATCCCTGAAAGGAAGGCTATTTCCCACTTGCAATGATGCATTTCTCAAGTTTATGTGCTCTGTGCTCAATCAAAATCTTCTCCTTTCCTTCTTCCTCCATGAAACACCTCCATTTAACACCGCATCAAAGGAATTAAGCTTTGTTAGCGTGACCCATGTAGAAATGGTCATTATACCTTAAAACAGAACCTAAGAATCAGAAACAAAGAGCAATTCTTCTTACATTAATGTGTATCTTCTCAGGTCGCCACACACTTCCTTTAGTCACTGTTTCCAATATCTCTCCTATTGTTATTCTCAATTATCACATCAATTTGTGTTTATAACTACAACAAAATCTGTATTCAATTAGCATGAATTAGCATCTTTTAAAGAAGTCGTCCTTTTATTCTCAAGTTTACACCAAATAAAATCTCTTTGGACCTGACAGGATATCTAGAAATGTTATTAAAAATTACAATTAAAAAATTAAACATTTAAACTTGCTTCTGATAAGTAATAAGATAGAATATATTATGTGATAAGATAGAATATTATAATATTGTAATATTATAAGCTTCATTCTACCTAAGAGGCAAACTTTAGAGATCAGTATCCACAAAAATGTAAAAAAAAAAAAAAAAATCAAAGGCCAGGCACAGCTTTTAAACTAATGAGATCTAATGTTGCTGGGATCATGGAAACCAAACAATGATCACATGAGTTTTCTGATCTTTACAAACATGCTTATAAAAAGTAAGGCCATCATAAATCCCAGTTTAAGAACCTGGTCCCAAATATTCAAAAATGTTTTCCTGGACTAAACCAAAGCATCAGAGACCTGGGTGCCTGAGATATATATATATCGGTGTCATTGTAGAGATATCCTTAACTTGAATGAGTTGAGGTGTTGGCCATCCGGTAACATTCAGGGCCATTACAAGATATTGATACATCCCTTTATTTTATTTCCTGAAAAGACTGGACCACTTTTTTATGAGAATGCAAAGGAGAAGTTTCTTTAGGCTTCATTGCCAGAAAATGTTATTCTCCATCATGTCTGGCTTTTTATTTACGGACACTGTAATTCCTGTAACTGACCACATTACCTGCTCTGCGTGGCCTGACAGGGTTTTCAGAGCCAATTCATGACCGAAGTGTACACAACATTTGGGGGTATTGGCCTCACTTGTGGTATTAGTTTCACTCAGTAATCAAATTTTCTTGTTTACTTTTATTTTATTTATTTTTCTTTAACATTTTGAGAGTGTGGCCCATTTATTTTTTTATTTTTTTAACATCTTTATTGGAGTATAATTGCTTTACAATGGTGTGTTAGTTTCTGATTTACAACAAAGTGAATCCACTATACATATACATATATCCCCATATCTCCTCCCTCTTGCATCTCCCTCCCACCCTCCCTATGCCACCCCTCTGGTGGTCATAAAGCACCAAGGTGATATCCCTGTGCTCTGCAGCTGCTTCCCACTAGCTATCTATTTTACATTTGATAGTGTATATATGTCCATGACATTCTCTCACTTTGTCCCAGCTTACCCTTCCCCTTCGCCATGTCCTCAAGTCCATTCTCTACATCTGCGTCTTTATTCCTGTCCTGCCCCTGGGTTCTTCAGACGATTTTTTTTTAGGTTCCATATGTTAGCATACGGTATTTGTTTTTCTCTTTCTGACTTACTTCACTGTTTATGACAGACTCTAGGTCCATCCAACTCACTACAAATAACTCAATTTCATTTCTTTTTATGGCTGAGTAATATTCCATTGTATATATGTGCCACATCTTCTTTATCCATTCATCCGATGATGGACACTTAGGTTGCTTCCATGTCCTTGCTATTGTAAATAGAACTGCAATGAACATTGTGGTACATGACTCTTTTTGAATTATGGTTTTCTCAGGGTATATGCCCAGTAGTGGGATTGCTGGGTCGTATGGTAGTACTATTTTTAGTATTTTAAGGAACCTCCATACTGTTCTCCATAGTGGCTGTATCAATTTACATTCCCACCAACACTGCAAGAGGATTCCATTTTCTCCACACCCTCTCCAGCATTTATTGTTTGTAGATTTTTTGATAATGGCCATTCTGATGGGTGTGAGGTGATACCTCATTGTAGTTTTGATTTGCATTTCTCTAATGATTAGTGATGTTGAGCATCCTTTTATGTGTTTGTTGGCAAACTGTATACCTTCTTTGGAGAAATGTCTATTTAGGTCTTCTGTCCATTTTTGGATTGGGTCGTTTGTGTTTTTGATATTGAGCTGCATGAGCTGCATGTAAATTTTGGAGATTAATCTTTTGTCAGTTGCTTCATTTGCAAATATTTTCTCCCATTCTGAGGGTCGTCTTTTCATCTTGTTTATGGTTTCCTTTGCTGTGCAAAGACTTCTAAGTTTCTTTAGGTCCTATTTGTTTATTTTTGTTTTTATTTCCATTTCTCTAGGAGGTGGGTCAAAAAGGATCTTGCTGTGATTTATGTCATAGAGTGTTCTGCCTATGTTTTCCTAGAAGAGTTTTATAGAGACTGGCCTTACATTTAGGTCTTTAATCCATTTTGAGTTTATTTTTGTGTATGGTGTTAGGGAGTGTTCTAATTTCATTCTTTTACATATAGCTGTCCAGTTTTCCCAGCACCACTTATTGAAGAGGCTGTCTTTTCTCCATTGTTTATTCTTGCCTCCTTTATTAAAAATAAGGTGACCATATGAGCGTGGGTTTATCTCTGGGCTTTCTATCCTGTTCCATTGATCTATATTTCTGTTTTTGTGCCAGTACCATACTGTCTTGATTACTGTAGCATTGTAGTATAGTCTGAAGTCCAGGAGCCTGATTCCTCCAGCTCTGTTTTTCTTTCTCAAGGTTGCTTTGGTTATTTGGGGTCTTTTGTGTTTCCATACAAATTGTGAAATTTTTTGTTCTAGTTCTGTGAAAAATGACATTGGTAGTTTGATAGGGATTGCATTGAATCTGTAGATTGCTTTGGATAGTAGAGTCATTTCATAATGATGATTCTTCCAATCCAAGAACATGGTATATCTCTCCATCTGTTTGTATCATCTTTAATTTCTTTCATCAGTGTCTTATAGTTTTCTGCATACAAGTCTTTTGTCTCCTTAGGTAGGTTTATTTCAAGATATTTTATTCCTTATGTTGCAATGGCAAATGGGAGTGTTTCCTTAATTTCTCCTTCAGATTTTTCATCATTAGTATATAGGAATGCAAGAGATTTCTGTGCATTAATTTTGTATCCTGCTACTTTACCAAATTCATTGATTAGCTCTAGTAGTTTTCTGGTAGAGTCTTTAGGATTCTCTACGTACAGTATCATGTCATCTGCAAACAGTGACAGCTTTACTTCTTCTTTTCCAATTTGGATTCCTTTTATTTCCTTTTCTTCTCTGATTGCTGTGGCTAAAACTTCCAAAACTATGTTGAATAAGAGTGGTGAGAGTGGGCAACCTTGTCTTGTTCCTGATCTTAGTGGAAATGGTTTCAGTTTTTCACCGTTGAGGACGATGCTGGCTGTGGGTTTGTCATATATGGCCTTTATTATGTTGAGGAAAGTTCCCTCTATGCCTACTTTCTGCAGGGTTTTTATCATAAATGGGTGTTGAATTTTGTCAAAAGCTTTCTCTGCATCTATTGAGATGATCATATGGTTTTTCTCCTTCAGTTTGTTAATATGGTGTATCACATTGATTGATTTTCGTATATTGAAGAATCCTTGCATTCCTGGAATAAACCCCACTTGATCATGGTGTATGATCCTTTTAATGTGCTGTTGGATTCTGTTTGCTAGTATTTTGTTGAGGATTTTTGCATCTATGTTCATCAGTGATATTGGCCTGCAGTTGTCTTCCTTTGTGACAACTTTTTGTGGTTTTGGTATCATGGTGATGGTGGCCTCGTAGAATGAGTTTGGGAGTGTTCCTCCCTCTGCTATATTTTGGAAGAGTTTGAACAGGATAGGCATTAGCTCTTCTCTAAATGTTTGATAGAATTCACCATCTGGTACTGGGCTTTTGTTTGTTGGAAGATTTTTAATCACAGTCTCAAATTCAGTGCTTGTGATTGGTCTGTTGATATTTTTTTTTCTTCCTGGTTCAGTCTCAGTAGGTTGTACTTTTCTAAGAATTTGTCCATTTCTTCCAGGTTGTCCATTTTATTGGCATATAGTTGCTTGTAGTAGTCTTTCATGATCCTTTGTATTTCTGCAGTGTCAGTTGTTACTTCTCCTTTTTATTTTCTAATTCTATTGATTTGAGTCTTCTCCCTTTTCTTCTTGATGAGTCTGGCTAATGGTTTATCAGTCTTGTTTATCTTCTCAAGAAAACAGCTTTTAGTTTTACTGTTCTTTGCTATTGTTTCCTTCATTCCTTTTTCATTTATTTCTGATCTGATCTTTATGATTTCTTCCCTTCTGCTAACTTTAGGGTTTTTTGTTCTTCTTTTCCTAATTGCTTTAGGTGTAAGGTTAGGTTGTTTATTTGAGATGTTTCTTGTTTCTTGAGGTAGGATTGTATTGCTATAAACTTCCCTCTTAGAACTGCTTTTGCTGCATCCCATAGATTTTTGGTTGTCGTGTTTTCATTGTCATTTGTTTCTAGGTATTTTTTGATTTCCCCTTTGATTTCTTCAGTGACCTCTTAGTTATTTAGTAGCATTTTTTTTTTCAGTATTGAGGCCTCTCACTGTTGTGGCCTCTCCTGTTTTGGAGCACAGGCTCCGGATGTGCAGGCTCAGTGGCCATGGCTTATGGGCCTAGCCACTCCGCGGCATGTGGGATCTTCTCTGACCGGGGCACAAACCCTTGTCCCCTGCATTGGCAGGCTGACTCTCAACCACTGCACCACCAGGGAAGCCCTTTAGTAGCATATTGTTTAGCCTCCATGTGTTTGTATTTTTTACAGATTTTTTCCTGTAATTGATATCTAGTCTCATAGTGTTCTGGTCAGAAAATATACTTGATAGGATTTCAATTTTCTTAAATTTACCAAGGCTTGATTTCTGACCCAAGATATGATCTATCCTGGAGAATGTTCCATGAGCACTTGAGAAGAATGTGAACTCTGTTGTTTTTGGATGGAATGTGCTATAAATATCAATTAAGTCCATCTTGTTTAATGTATCATTTAAAGCTTGTGTTTCCTTATTTATTTTCATTTTGGATGATCTGTCCATTGGTGAAAGTGGGGTGTTAAAGTCCCCTACTACGATTGTGTTACTGTCAATTTCCCCTTTTATGGCTTTTGTCATTACTCTGAATTCTTTTTCAAGTAGAATGCCTATTTCCTCTTCACTTGTTTTGTCTGGTGGGTTTTTACCTTGCTCCTTCATCTGCTGTGTGTTATTCTGTCTTCTCATTTTGCTTATCTTACTGTGTTTGGGGTCTCCTTTCTGCAGGCTGCAGGTTCTTTGTTCCCATTGTTTTTGGTGTCTGCCCCCAGTGGCTAAGGTTGGTTCAGTGGGTTGGTTAGGCTTCCTGGTAGAGGGGACTGGTGCCTGTGCTCTGGTGGATGAGGCTGGATCTTGTCTTTCTGGTGGGCAAGACCGCGTCCGGTGGTGTGTCTTGGGGTGTCTGTGACATTATGATTTTAGGCAGCCTCTCTACTAATGGGTGGGGTTGTGTTCCTGTCTTGCTAGGTGTTTGGCATAGGGTGTCCAGCACTGTAGCTTGCTGGTCGTTGAGTGGAGCTGGGTCTTAGTGTTGAGGTGGAGATCTCTGGGAGAGCTTTTGCCATTTGATATTACATGGAGCCGGTGGTCTCTGGTGGACCAATGTCCTGAACTCGGCTCTCCCACCTCAGAGGCACAGGCCTGACACCCAGCCAGAGCACCAAGACCCTGTCAGCCACATGGCTCAGAAAAAAAGGGAGAAAAAAAGCAAGAAAGAAAGAAAGAAAGAAAGAAAGAAAGCAGGAAGAAAGAAAAGAAAGTTATTAAAATAAAAAAAATTAATTGTTAAAAATAAAAAAATTAAAACATAATTTAAAAAAAAGAAAGAAAGAAGAGGGCAACCAAACCAAAAAACAAATCCACCAATGATAGCTAGCGCTAAAAACTATACTAAGAAAAAAAATATGGACAGACGAACCCTAGGACAAATGGTAAAAGCAAAGCTATACAGACAAAATCAGACAAGGAAGCATACACATAGACACTCACAAAAAGAGGAGGAAAAATATACATACCTATATATATAAAAAAAGGAAGAGAGCAACCAAATCAATAAACAAATCTACCAATGATAATAAACTCTAAATACTAATCTAAGGTAAACATAAGACCAGAAACAAATTAGATGCAGAAAGCAAACCCCAATTCTACAGTTGCTCCCAAAGTCCGCCTCCTCAATTTGGGATGATTCGTTGTCTATTCAGGTATTCCACAGATGCAGGGTGCATCGAGTTGATTGTGGAGATTTAATCCGCTGCTCCTGAGGCTGCTGGGAGAAATTTCCCTTTCTCTTCTTTGTTCGCACCGCTCCCGGGATTCAACTTTGGATTTGGACCCGCCTCTGCGTGTAGGTCGCCGGAGGGCGTCTGTTCTTTGCTCAGACAGGACAGGGTTAAAGGACCAGCTGATTCAGGGGCTCCGGCTCACTCAGGCAGCGGGAGGGAGGGGCACAGAGTGCAGGGCGAGCCTGCGGCGTAAGAGGCCAGCGTGACGTTGCAGGAGCCTGAGGCGTGCCGTGCGTTCTCCCGGGGAAGCCATCCCTGGATCCCGGGACCCTGGCAATGGCGGGCTGCACAGGCTCCCCGGAAGGGAGGTGTGGAGAGTGACCTGTGCTCGCACACAGGCTTCTTGGTGGCGACAGCAGCGGCCTTAGCATCTCATTCCCGTCTCTGGGGTCCGCGCTGTTAGCCACTGCTCGCGCCCGTCTCTGGAGCTCCTTTAAGCAGCGCTCTTAATCCCCTCTCCTGGCGCACCAGGAAACAAACAGGCAAGAAAAAGTCTCTTGCCTCTTTGGCAGGTCCAGACTTTTTCCCGGACTCCCTCCTGGCTAGCCGTGGCACACTAGCCCCTTCAGGCTGTGTTCACGCCCTCAGTCCTCTCCCTGCGCTCCAACCAAACGAAGCCCGACCCTCAGCCCTGCCCCCCCGGCGGTTGAGCAGACAAGCCTCTCGGGCTGGTGAGTGCTGGTCGGCACCGATCCTCTGTGCGGGAATCTCTCCGCTTTGCCCTCCGCACCCCAGTTGCTGTGCTCTCCTCCGCGGCTCCGAAGCTTTCCTGCTCCGCCACCCGCAGTCTCCGCCCGCGAAGGGGCTTCTAGTGTGTGGAAACCTTTCCTCCTTCACGGCTCCCTCCCTCTGGTGCAGGTCCGGTTCCTATTCTTTTGTCTCTGTTTATTCTTTTTTCTTTTGACCTACCCAGGTACGTGGGGGAGTTTCTTGCCTTTTGGGAGGTCTGAGGTCTTCTGCCAGCGTTCAGTAGGTGTTCTCTAGGAGCTGTTCCACGTGTAGATGTATTTCTGGTGTATCTGTGGGGAGGAAGGTGATCTCTGCGTCTCACTCCTCCACCATCCTGAAGGTCTCTCCCCTCCCTCCCATGTTTGTTGTTTGCCTCCATTGACTAGAATTAACTTCCATGAGAGCAGAAAGTTTGTTTTGCTCAAGGCTGTACATCTGGTGCTGAAGAGGCACTCAAATATTTTTTGATTAAATCTTTCATAGGATTCTCTATAGCAGGTTTTTTGTAAGTAAAATTTTACTGGAACTCAGTCATGCTCATTCATTTCCATATCATCTATGGCTGCTTTCACACTATAATGCAGAGCTGAGGAGGTCCGAAAGGGTTCATGTAAGCCCACAAAGTCTCAAATATTTATTCAAAGTCTCAAATATTTACTATCTGGCTCCTTAAAGAATGATTGCTGACCCCCAACAGCATTCACTTGTCCTTTATTTCTCAAGTTAAACTGCAAGTGCTCTAGGTACAGGAGTTAGGTCTTAATACTACTGTGTATGTAAAACAGAAAATCTTTAAAATAGCTATCGAATAGATTTTCTTCTTCCAACATAAGTTATTTCTGCTCAGTTAAATTCAAAGCTAGCATTTTCCATCCTCAATGCATTTCTAGCAAGGCCAAAAGCAAAGGTTACCTGTGTTCAATAATTTGGGGGAGAGAGAGAAGAGATTCTGATGCTAAGTAGCAGCAAATTTTCACAATCATGAAATCTTTAAAATGTGAATGCAACATAACAACTGGAAAGCTATTCCCTGATATGTTTCTAACAAATGATTTTGAGGTGAACCATAGTTATTTTCTCATTGTAAAAATCATTCCAACAATGTATCATTTTTTTAATGCCAGGCACATTATGGGTACACAACAGTCATTGAATGGATCACTCTC
Source organism: Mesoplodon densirostris (assembly GCF_025265405.1). Taxonomy (NCBI): domain Eukaryota; kingdom Metazoa; phylum Chordata; class Mammalia; order Artiodactyla; family Ziphiidae; genus Mesoplodon; species Mesoplodon densirostris. Next base: position 29,463,743 of record NC_082681.1, on the reverse strand, counting down.
CCATAAATAATCACTGTGCTCATCCATTTTTGCAAATTATAACTACCTGAAAAGGGGCATCAAGATTTATATCCCTTTTCCAATTCTAAAATATACTCAGAATGTCTCAATCTTTTTAAAAATTAAAGCCTTTATTGTCATTCTCTAAAAAAAAAAAATTAATTTGCATAGGTATCATTGGTTCCAAGGAACTGAAGAATAAATGAATAATTCTAGGCATCATTTCAGCCCACTGTCTACCCCAGGTACAGAGGTAAGCAAATAGGATTTTCTCATATTATTGGATAAGATGTCCGTCACTTGGAAACATTGTAGTCCATGGACTAAGACACAAATAAGAAGAGCGAGCTAGGAATCTTATCTTTGATAAGTTATTTTGAATAAGCAACAATATACACAATGATATACAATCATTTGAGAAAACTGTTGTTTATTTAGAAAAAGGGTTACATGGGTAGATTAGATAAAAAAACTTTCTTTTAAAAATGTCACTGTGAAACTTTTCCAGATGAAAGTTAAGCAATACAAAGCTCCTGTAGCTGTAGAATTAAAACACAATTAACTTTCGATCCCCCCCCCAGATTTTTCTTCATAATTACAAGAAAAAATGGCAAGGGACAAGGGAGTGCTGGTACCTGTTTTTTTTCAAACAGGTTTTAATGTCGTACACATAGTATATAAAATGATTCCTAGGCATTGCATAAGACACTGCTCCCACTTTGATTTTTACTGATATTAAAAACAGGCCAAATAATAAATTAAAACTGAGTTTTAAATGAGGTAAATTCAAAATGGTTCAATAATTGTTTATTTTCCATTTCAAACAATAAAAAGGAAGCATTTCAAATTTAAAAAAAAAACTGAGGCAATATTTAGTTAACCTAAAGTGAAATTCTGTACATATGTAACCTTATTTGCTTGTTGGAAACTGTATGCAGCACATTGTGCTAAAAATATGGAAGTTAACACTTTCAGCCATTTACTGAAAATAAACATGTAGAAACTAAGCAACAAGTTAAATACAGTAATGCACAACTCAACAATTTTAAGTTTTCGGCATGGAGCAATAGAGCAGATCACTGAATAATTTAAGGAGATGCAAATGGGCCCTCTTCATTCATAATTCTTGGCAATCTACTCAAGAAAATAAATTTCTGGTCACAGCTGAACAATTTCATTCCAATTCATCTGAAAGAAACAAAGTAATTATATTCATAGATAAGGAAGGCAGTCGGGGGTGGGGTACAGGGAGGAAGGAGAGGGGATGGATGGAAGGGGGAAGGAGGGACAGATGAAAGGAGAAGGAAGGGACGGAGGGAGGGAAGAAGGGAGGAGAGAAGGAGGAGGAAGGAAGGAAGATTTAAGAAAATCAATGAGTTCTGTCAATAACAAAGGCTTGAATTAAGTCCCTAAATAAGGATGAAATATTTGTGTATTTCTTATTGCCTATTCTTTTGTTGTTTGTTTGTTTGTTTTGTGGTATGCGGGCCTCTCACTGTTGTGGCCTCTCCCATTGCAGAGCATAGGCTCCGGACGTGCAAGCTCAGCAGCCATGGCTCACGGGCCCAGCCGCTCCGCGGCATGTGGGGTTTTCCCGGACCGGGGCACGAACCCGTGTCCCCTGCATCGGCAGGCAGACTCTCAACCACTGCGCCACCAGGGAAGCCCTCTTATTGCCTATTCTTAGAAACCATTAAAGATAGGCACATTATGATGAATTAAAAAAAAACAAACCACAGAACATTTTGTCTGTGAGAGAGGGAAAGGGGGAGTGGGGGGAGGGGAGGGAGGAAAAAATGAAATAGAATTCCACAGGGACAAGCACTAGCTTGTCAAAAGTAAACAGAACACATAACCGTGAAAAGGAACCAATTTTACATGATCAACAAAAAAAGAGAAAAATGACATCACATTTTTCACAAGTTCATGATTTTAATAGTTACTTATATTAAGATGCAATGTCTGCTAAATTATAAAAATTGCTTTAAAAATATATTGAATTAATTATACTCATTTCCTTTCCTTTATGTATTGACATTTTTCAAATACTGCATATTGAAATAAATTCAAAACATGATCATTACAACATGTGGCAAATCAGTTCATATCTGCCTAACATTGTTCTCATTCAAATTTTAATCTAATGCTTAACGCATTACACTTTATTGATGAAAATACTACATTCACATAATTCATAAAACCAGAGCCAGAAGGGCCTTAGAAAATAATCACACTTGCATGATATGCTGACAAATAATTTACATATCGTTTCTATACAGTATTCTGTTCACACCATGTATAATCTTGACATTACCAATTATAATTATAGATACATTAATGTTGAACTTACAGTTTTAATACTTAAAAATCATTGTTCCTGTTCATCACTGATGAATGGATAAACAAAATGTGGTACACATCCATACAATGGAATAGTATTCAGTTATAAAAAGAAATCAAGTTCTGATACATGCTACAACATAGATGAACCTTGAAAACACAATGCTAAGTGAAAGAAGCCACATATAACAAAAGGCCACATATTTCATGATTCCATTTTTATGAAATGTCCAAAACAGGCAAATCCATAGAGACAGAAAATATATTAGTTGTTGCCAGAGGCTGCAGGAAGGAGAGAATTGGGGGTGACTGCTAACAGATGCAGGGTCTCTTCTGAGGGTGATGGGAATTACTGGTGATGGTTACAACACAGGGATATACTAAAAACCACTTTTAAATGGCATATTTTATGAGAATTTCATCTCAATTTTTTTAAATACAAAAAAGTCAATGTTCCAATAAAGAGAATCACGGTATCAGCAAGATCATAATTAGAATAAAAAATTCATATCATGAAAATGTCACAATTACTGGGCAAGGGAAATTCTGATGACACATTTAAGGGCACATTAAAGGATAAAACTGCTATTGCTGTTAAAATATGTGAAGATGATCCTTCCCAGGAACTGAAATTAAAATTTTTACAAGAAGCCAAAATCCTCAAGCAATATAATCATCCCAATATTGTCAAATTTATCAAAGTTCGCACACAAATACAGCCTATCTACATGATTAAGGAACTGGTTCCAGGAGGCGATTTCTTCTCCTTTCTGAGAAAGGATGAACTAAAACAGTTAGTGAAATTTTTATTAGATGCTGCTTCTGGATGGCAAATCTCGAGTAAACATTGTATACACAGGAACCTTGCTGCAAGAAACTGCCTGGAGGTGAAAATAATGTTCTGAAAATCAGTGACTTTGGAATGTCTCGTCAAGAGGATGGTGGTGTGTATTCATCTTCTGATTTAAAGCAGATTCCCATTAAATGGACAGCACCGGAAGCTCTTAATTATAGGAGATTTCATTCTGAGAGTGATGCATGGAGCTTTGGCATCCTCCTCTAGGAGACCTTCAGCTTAGGGGTCTGTCCATACCCTGGAATGACAAATCAGCAAGCACAAGAGCAAGTGGAAAGAAGATACTAGATGTCAGTCTCTCAGCAGTTAACCAGAACATATTTATAAAATAATGAAGTCTTGGGATTACAAACTTGAAAACCACCCCAAGTTCAGTGAACTTCAGAAAGAACTGCCATCAAGAAGAAAGTCACATAGTGATGAAACAGTACCAAATTCAGACTTCAGGACTCTATCTTCCAGCAAAGTAATATTTTCTTCTCATTAATAATAAGTTTATACCACCTTACCTGGAATATTCTTCTTATTGTTTATTAACTATTTTTTTAAATATGTGCAACTTTAACCATTGTAATAAGAAAGCACAGGTTCTAAATGCAAGAGATCCCTCAAATCTATCTTTTCACACCTAGGACTGTTGATGTTTTTCAAAGGGTTTCTACTTCAGGCTCAGTTCAGAGTTGACTGTCCTCCATCCTAGACACCTCTACTCTCTCGGTGCTATAAACTGCATTGGTAATACCATCTGTGCAGGATACATTCCAACAAAAGGTGGCTTTCCACTATGCTAAGACAAGATTACATCTGTAAACATCACTTCCTATTGGGAATTATCTGGACAACTTTTAGTAAGGTTGTCATTTCCCTCTGTTCCACCATGCCCTCCTCCTTTGTCAGGGCATCAGAAAACTATGCATGAAATGCCCTCAAAGAGTACCCTTTCAGAGTTGAGGCAGCTGATTTTAAATGATGTTACTTTATTGACAGCTGTGACAGCAAGAACGAAGTCTGAAACGTTAGGTCTGGGTGAAAGAGCAGCTAGACTGGTGATCAAAATAGAGAGGAAAGGCAAATAGAAAATCAGCCTTATTATCAGAGCTATGCCTTTATAAACACACACACACACTTTCTATTTTTATGATCAAAAAGGTCCTAAGAAATGTTTCAATAGTTCATAGACTCCTCATAAAAGAACCCTCTGGAGCTTCCCTGGTGGCACAGTGGGTGAGAGTCTGCCTGCTGATGCAGGGGACACAGGTTCGTGCCCCGGTCCGGGAAGATCCCACGTGCCGCAGAGCGGCTGGGCCCGTGAGCCATGGCCACTGAGCCTGCGCGTCCGGAGCCTGTGCTCCGCAACGGGAGAGGCCACAGCAGTGAGAGGTCCGCGTACTGCAAAAAAAAAAAAAAAAAAAAAAAAAAAAAGAACCCTCTAGATGGCAACAAAATTTGTTTAGAGAAACTATAAAATACAAGCCCAGTGAATTAATAAATTATTCCTGGTTAATCCTAGTACGTGTACACATACACACACAGGCACGCACATGCCAAGTACAAAGGTACACATGGATGAAGTTGACAGTTAGAAGAGTCCAATGACATTTACAAGGAAGAAAGAAGTTACAGGAGAAAGATATAGGGACAGCCATCCTAATTCCACTTTACTCCTTTATTTACCCTTAAACTGCTGCCTAGCAATTCTTATCATAGCAAACACACTTCCTGAGGTATTCCAAGTGGATAAAATGGAAGAGTTAAAACTAGGATCCTACTGAACTGAATCTCAGCATACCCAGGGGTGCCTCTCAAGATAAATGTGTGTGTGAGGAATATGTGTCACACTCAAGGGTAAATGTGGCATGGGGGCCTTTTGGAAGTGCTCATGCCTACGTCCAGATAAAGAACAGCACAGCACCTGAGTGAAAATTTGGTCTGCCTTAAGTGGAAGAAAGGAAATAGAAAATCCCTCCTGTTCTCTCCAACTGTTTGGTGCCTATGAATATCAGTGTACAGAACTCACTGATACTTTAAAGGATGATAATGAAGAGAAAAATAGTTTGGGTCTATCATTTCAATCTCCTAACAAGACTTTTTTTTTTACACATTTAATGATTGTTACATACAGACCCAGATGAAAGCATAATAAACCTGCCCTCAAAAAATATGTTGCAGCACACAAAGCAACTTCTTAAACAGTATACTATCAAATGCTATAAATACACTGAACCTTCTTTTGGGGGCAAAAAAAGTCAGTGATGGGGCCTCCCTGGTGGTGCAGTGGTTAAGAGTCCGCCTGCCGATGCAGGGGATACGGGTTCGTGCCCCGGTCTGGGAGGATCCCACATGCCGCGGAGCGGCTGGGCCCGTGAGCCATGGCCGCTGGGCCTGCGCATCCGGAGCCTGTGCTCCGCAACGGGAGAGGCCACAACAGTGAGAGGCCCACATACCGCAAAAAGAAAAAAAAAAAAAAAAAAGTCAGTGATGTTTCTCCTCAAGTCCAAAGAGATATATAGTTAATACTTCTGTACACAGCTCTCCATGTAAAGTTAAGAGTATCTGAAACATAGCAGGTAATAAAGAAAAATACTTGATTGTTTGATTAGAAGGAAGAGATGAAGTTACTGCCTTCAACAAGACCACAATCTAAGGAGAGGGATATGTAACACATTCATTTATACATAGGAATCAGTGACTAGGACTCTATAGGCAAGCTGACACACACGTGTAAGCAATGGGAAACTACTGAGGAGGAAACTTAATTGAACACTTCCTACTCCAACACATATTATTACCAGCATCTAGGACTGTGCCTCAACATGGTAACACATTCCTAAAATAAGCAAACTTTGAGCAGTTAGGGGGTCAGTTTCCAAGTATGGACTGAAGAAGAAAGGCTCAGAACAGGAATTACAAAATTGATTGCTTACAGGGGCTAGTATAAAATGGAAACAAATGGAAGTGAGCTGGGTGGGGCCTGAATGAGGTAAACTACAAAAAAAGACCCACTCTATTTAAGGGGAACAAGCACCTAGGCAGGTCTAGCTGACTGTTGCCATGCAGAAATCAGGACACAATGTTGCCAGATGTTCCAGTTCTTCAAAAGAAAATGAAATTTGGATCTTGTCAACTCTTCTGAGTTTTAAAGGCAACCTTTTTTTTAATGTTAAATATTGTGCAAGGCCAAGAAGGTATGTCTAATAAGCCACATTCTGCCTAAGGGCTGAGAAGTTGCAACCTTGGGTTTAAACGATAAGAGTTAGGTTACACGTAAGAGACCAGAGGTGAGAGATGGACCTGTAAAATATATTAGGCTTCACTGGAGTATCAGAATAGGAATGCAGCATGCTACAAATACAGATGGACAGGATAGAGTTAACTGCTAATATTCTTTGAAATCAAGAACCAAGAATCCAGAATCAAAGTGCAAGAAGACTGAGCTTCTCAAAACCTAGAAGCAAGTCTCAGTTTAGCAGTGTCTGGTTCACAAAAGGACTCTCAAAAGTTAGCTGAACTCAGTGAATTGAGGACCACACATATCAATTTACAACTGTGAAGCTAAAGAATGCTTCTAAGTGGAAATTTTTCATAGACAGGAATTTTTGAAGATTAAACTAGGGGAAACAGTTAAAGGCAAAGCAGCTAGTAGTGTTCAAGAGACTAAATCAAGGAAAGAGTAGATGAATTTGGACGAAGACATTAGCAATAACGAGTAACAGGAGATACAGAGAACAAGCAAAAAGGATTTTGCAACGAAACATTATGAAACAGGAAAAGAAGACTCTGGAAGGAATTTAATCTGGGTCACATTTATATATTGTATTTTCTTAACTCTAACATGATCATTTTAATGTTTTTGAAATCAGGGTGATACATACAAATCAATGTCATTTCTCTATCCACTTTTCTCAAAGAACAGTTCTAGAAACCAACAATGAATCTTAAAATTAATGACATCTCTGACTCATGGAAATGTGACATGTGTAGCAGTTCTCCTTTCTGTAGAATATAAAATAAAAAGGGAGCAGGGAGCAGCAGATTTGAAGTAGCCTAAAGGTAAATGGTGCCAATAAGAAATGATGAGACCTCTAAATGAAAAGGAAGAACCACATAAAGACCGGACCAACCCTAGAAGGTATCCAACAGAAGGCAGCCACAGAACAGCCAAAAGAAAAAGGAAAAATCAACCGGTGCCTCACAAAGAGTCTACCCAAGAAGAGAGTAAAGAGAGATGTACAAAATCACAATGAAATTGTCGACAACGACTGGCCCACTGCTAATGAAGATATAAGAGGCAGTTTTTTTGTTTTCTTTAATAAGGGGACAAGGTGAAAGCAAGAAGTAAAAAGCAAAATGCCAAACTGAAACGAAGGTTATGGTGAAGAATAAAAAAAGAAGATTAAGAGTTTATGGTTCACTAGGGAACACAGCTAGTGGTTAGGGTGGGCGATGGCTAGAATTTAAGAACAGGTAATAATATTTCTTTTATAATCTTTCTAATTTAAAAAAATCTACTGAATTCTAAATGCTCTCTCATAACTCTCATCCACCCTCCTCTAATACTTATATAACAAGCACAAAATAACAAAACAGAAAAAGCACACTATTTGTCAAGAAGTTACCTACCTGGCAACCTCAAATCCCTGCTTTGCAGCCAAAATAAATAGGACAAAATCCATACTCTAAAGCTCACACCTTTATACAAAACAGGCTCTCAGACATTTCTCACTCTTAAACAACTGTAAACAGCCTTGGCTATCTATCCAGTTTCATAGAAGATTAGAAGCAGCAAATAATATTAGGAGGAGGGTAGAGAAAGCAAGGATACTTGATATCATTAAAAAGTGACAGCTAATATGGAAACAAGAAAATTGGCTATAAAAGAATCAACAACTTCAAATACAGCCATCTCGAACCATTAAATGTAGAGGGCAAATCATCCTACACACCTCAATAATCCTAAGGCATCACACCAAACAATAACTATTCAAATGATGATCTGAGCACTCAAAAAAGATTAAGGTTCTGAACACTCCGTCCACATACAATTTATTGAAGATGGATAAAACACTTTTAAAAAAATCTCACATAAGGCATAACTACTTTGAAAACAAAGTTGCATATTTTAAATTCCAGAACTAAAAGCACAGACCATATTTTTGGCTTTGCAAAACATGGGCAGTGGTAGAAAGAGGCAGGAAACTTAAAACAAAAAATCTCTGGATAACGTGTCTGCATGAAAGGCAAAAAGAAGATCAGAGAACACTGAAGGGCAAGAAGACCTATGTTTGCATATTGGCTGTGTCAGCTAATATCTCTGTCACCCTCTTCAACTTAACCTCTTAGAGTCTCAGTTTCTTCATCTGTAAAATGCAGATACCACCACCACCTACAAGGTACTTTAAAAAAGTAACTAGCCAGAGAAGATGGGAATGAGTGGTGAAGAGAAAGCCAGATGTTTTTAAACACATCTTGGTGCTTTAAAAAACAAAAAAAAGGCATAGCTAACAGCAAGCTTAAAATGAAAACAGCTTAAAAATAACTGGGAATCTTGTCTCGCATCTTTACCCAAAGACCTGACCATTATATTTAGGTGAAAAACTCTAGTTGTATCTCGCAAAATGGATCTAGTTTCTTCAACATTATCAGACCTCATTTTATATTTCTATCTTTAAATGAAAAGAGGTGAGAGAACACTCACCTTGATTGAAAGTCTTCATTATCTGTGCTTGTCCGAGGACTTATGAGTAGATGACAAATTAAGGGAAAACAACTTTTGGGGGGAAAAAAAGAATGCTGTCTCATCTTTTAGTATCATCCCTCAGCTTGCAGGCCTAATTGGCTCTTACCAGCCTGGTAGCCTCAAACTCTACCAGCTCTTCTCATCTGCCACATCATCTTGCCCTGCTACTTCCCATGCCCCCAGCCCAAGGGACTCTCTGTTCCCTTTCTTCCTCTCGGTGGTAGAGCCAGAGGGACTTTAAATCCCTTGGTGGCATAAAACAATCTCAGTCACCAAAGAAGCTTAAAAAACAATCAAGTCTCCCATTTCCACGTTTTGTACATCTGAGAGGGTTAACTGGAGAGACCATTTAAAAGGTAATAAGTCCTTGAGCATTTAGACCACATACTACAAGGGTACAATTCTAAATAAGACCAGTATCAAAGCTTTCCATTATACTGATTAAAAACATCAATAAGATGAAAAGGATATTGTTTCTTCTCTTCCTTTCCTCCTGAACTGTCCCGTTTCTCTTTCTTTTCTATCTTTTCTTTATCATGCCTGGACTCCTATAACGAATGGTGGAATTAGTTGGGGAAGGGAAAACCAAATATAAAAATCAGCTCAAAATCTCTTTTCATCACTCACCAGTCATAAATTTTTCTTCAAACTTATTTAATATGACACCAAAAGCACAAGCAACAAAAGAAAAAAACTGGACTTCATCAAAAGTAAAAACTTTCATGCATCAAAGAACACTATCAAGAAAGTGAAAACACAACCTACAGAACAGGAGAAAATATTTGCATATCATATATCTCATAAGTGTCTAATATCAAGACTACGTAAAGAGTTCTTACAACTGAGCAACAAAAAGACAAACAATCCAATTAAAAATGGCCAAAGCATCTGAATAGATTTCTCCAAAGAAGATATACAAATGGCCAACAAGTACATGAAAAGATGCTCGACATCATTAGTCATTAAGAAAATACAAAATCAAAACAACAATGAGATACTACTTTACACCCACTAGGATGGCTACAATAAAAACTAAATAAATAAAAATAAAACAAAACAGAAACAGAAAATAACAAGTGTTGGCAAGGATGTAGGGAAATTGGCACCCTCATACATTGCTGGTAGAAATGTAAACTGTGCAGCCACTGTGGAAAACATTTTGGTTGTTCCTCAAAACCTAAACATAGCATTACCATATAACCCAGATATTCCACTCCTGGGTATATACACAAGATCATTGAAAACAGGTATTCAAACAAATACTTCATAGCAGCACACCAATGTTCATAGCAGCACAATTCACAATAGCCAAAAGGTGGAAAACAAGACAAAAGTCCATCAAGTGACGAATGGATGAACAAGTGTGGTATATTCGTAAAATGGAATATTACTTAGCCATGAAAAGAAATGAAGTACTGATACATGTAACACCATGAAGAATCTCAAAAACATTATGCTAAATGAAAGAATTCAGACACAAAAGGCCACATTATAATACAGTTCCACTTATATGAAATAGCCAAGGTTTTTGATAAGTCCATAGAGACAGAAAGCAGATTCGTAGTTGCCGGGGCGGGGGGCGGTAAGGGGTGATGGAGAATGACTACTTAATGAGTATGTGGTTTCCCTTTGGGGTGATGAAAATGTTCTCGAACTAGACATAGATGATGAGTGCAAACACTGCAAATATACTAAATGCCACTGAATGGTACATTTTAAAATGGTTAATTTTATGTGAATTTTACCTCAATTTAAAAAATACTTATTTAAAAGGAGCAGCCTCCCTTTTAAAACTATCACCTTATAATTTTCCAAAACTGCTTTTAAGAACTATGAATATATGGCATATATGTTGAATATATATAATGATGCTTTGTAAACACTTTACACTTTAGTAATGGCTTGCTTACTTTATGGCAGATGCATCAGATGTATTCTGAGTATCATCCATTAGTATCTAAGAGAATGCACACTATACTTAATTTTAAAATCAAATATAAGTTGTGAACACATAAGTTTATTAGGAGAAAATATTATAAAAATGTGTTTAAAAATCAGAATTAATAAAGACTATAACGGTGTGATGATCAGGGAGAATACATGCGACCATATTTTAACCTCATGAATGAAGGGAAACTAAAAGAACTGTTGTCACAGAAAAAAGAAAACACGAAAAGAAAGGCTGAAAGGCTGAAACTCAATGAAAAGAAGTAGCTGGGAGTGGAATGGAGAGGAAAGGAATTTCAGAGGTAAACTAATTCCACCCTCCCAGTAATTTGGGACTGAACTGGCTCAAGTTCTCCAAGATAACCTGCCCTCCCCCAAAGCCTCCTCTTCCTGCCCCCAAATAATTAACAAAAGACTACTTGACTACAAAAAAACCTCAGTATTTGCTAAATTTTCTAATGGGTGATTTTCTAAGAAAAAGTATATTGTTCTTTTTGTTCTTGTAATTTACCTTTTTGCCACCAGAGGAGATTTTATCCATTTTTTCAGATTTAAATGAGTCACCGCCTTTTTCTTTGCCTGACGATTTTGACTTATTTTTTTCCTTGTCTTTCTCATTTGGATAAGGAGACTCACACGGACTCTCACTTTTGTGTTTTGAAACCCCCACTAAAATTATAAAAGAGAATCATGAAAGCCTTTTCCAATTCGGTTTGATGACTGCTTGGGAAGTATTAATAAGTCTACCTACTTGTTCCATTTTCCTCTTTCCGCCTCTTGGTTAATAAGTCCGGTGGCACTTCTCGGTCATTGTTTGAGTGATCCTAGAACCAAGAATTGTGAACTACATTGATCAAGAGTTTTTGTTTTTGTTTTAAAGTATTACTTTTATACAAGAAGAAAACAGCTAGTAACTAGCATTGGAGAATATCTGCGGTGCTTTCACATACTTGGTAAAATGACATGAAAGACAAGCAGAGCTGGTAGAGATTATTAGGCTGAAGATCCTTATTACTGTAGAAGATTCAAACACACTTTACGGTGAAAATACCAGTTAAAACACTAAATAATAGACTGTCATGCAACAAACTAGTACTTTAAAAAAGGCAACAAACACACTACCACACATGATAATGAGCTTTCCAAACTAGTTTTTAAAAAATTACAAACCCTTTTCCGCTCTTTCCTGTCCTTTTCATCTTTTTTTTCTCTTTCTCTGGATCTTTCCCTTGACTTGTCCAAATCTTTCTTGTCCATTTCTCTCTCCTTACTCTTGGACAGTGGTGGAGGAGTATGATTAATGTAGAGCTGTTAAATTAAGGCAATATTACTAAAGATTATTAGTTTTCCAGTATTGGCATCATTTGCTTGATTGTTTATTTAATGAAAGACATTTGGTAGTAGACCCAAAGTCAAAACTGGTCAGCTGTCTGGATTATGAGAGGTAAAATAAAAGAGCATGGCACAAATTATGCAAAGAATTCAATTCCTGACCTTATAAAAATATCATTTTTTTAACTCAACCAGTTCATTCCTGCCTCAACTGAGATTTTTATTAGTAAATTCACAAGCTACAGTTCCTTATATAGCTCTATTGTGAAGACCCATAACCACCATTATTACAAGAGTCCATATGTGAAAAATAGTGACTGGACTTTCTCTACTGCAAACAAACAAAAAAATACAAACCTCTACACAATCATGGAAATTTAAAATAGTTTTACCATCCACTGATAAGCAATCGATGACAGTGAGCAAAAGTATAAAATAAAACTTAGCCTTTACTAATAAGTCTTTTCTGCCTCAGTGTATACCATGCATAGATTATCCTAAATTACTGTTATAGTAAAGGCTGCATATTCTCTACTTCTGAAAGCGCTCCAATTTCTGTCAAATAATCACAACTGATTGTAAAATTTGTCTTACTGGTTCTAAATAGCTCAGAAAGCCATACTGTCAGTTGAGGTTGATAAAACAACTCAGACTGAAAAATGATAAACCAATATTCTCTTTTGCCTATTCTTTCTCCAAAGAAAGGCCCATAGACAATAAAACAGCCAAAGATCAAGGATATGCTAATTCTAAATAATTAAGAGGTAACCTTACTTATGCAAGTTGTAAATATGGAAATCCACTCTAAAACAAAATATTAAGGAAATAATCAGACATCTAACCTTACGGCATTTATAACTGTGCTACAAGCTTACGTTTAACTTAAGACATTAAAAATGTTAGGCAGCAGAATACTGAATATAACTCATTACATAACTACACAATTCTAGATATAACTTGGGAATGAAAAGAACAGTGAGTCAAAAGTCAAATATTTTTACACAAAGAAATCCTTTAGTATTCAAAGGAATACATGAAAAAAGACAGCCATCAGTTTGAGAATTAAATTAACACTTGTTTTTTTTAACACCAACAAATATTTTCAATTCAGTTTGCTCAGAAATACTGCCATAGCAATGCGTAAGTAGATTCTTTAAAATTTCAGTGTTTAAAAGTTGATGATCAACTGAAATAGACAAAATGTTTATTAATAACAAAGAGCAAGAGAATGAAAAACAATCATAAAGTGCTTGTCCAAAAGGTACTCTTGCTGGGTATATGCCCTAAATGACACTTTAATATTTTCTAATTGTGAGGTTTATTCACATCTTAAGTCAATACTATTTATGAAACTGACAAGACAAAGAAAGTAATATGTTATTACAATACTCAAAGAAGACTTATCTTAGGGAAGTGTTGTTTAATTCTTCCAGTAAAAAAACTTTTTTGTTTGTGATTACAAATAAGCACGTGCACACACATACACACACACACACACCCCTCCACAAGAATGAAGTTTTTAAGTGTACCTAACTTGAATTCTGTATTGCAGGAAATTGGGAATCCTAGAAATTCTTAGTTTAGAAATGTACCAATTCTATTCCTTCTTTCTACCCTTCTAAGAATAGTTCTGATCACAATACTCTTTTCCACAAAAACATACAGTCTCTCATTGCGTACGGAATAAAATGCATATTCCTTAGCTTGGGTATTCCAAGCTCTTCACAACCCTTGCACAATTCTGCCCTACTATGGAGTGACCCAATGTACTCTAGGCTGCGGCTACCGCTGCTCCCTAACACCCTGTGCTTCCCAGCAGTTCTCTTCACCAGAATGGTTGCTCATTTTTATCTTAATCTCTTAAACTCCTACTTTGCCTTCAAAGACAGCTCGAAAGCCATCAGCACTTCAACATTCCCTCAACTCCACAAATCACTGTCCAGTGAACTCTTATTTTATATTAACCTTTTTTGTGGCAGGAATTCCCAATTAATTTCATGTCATTTATTTTTGTCCATAACATAGTTTACAGGATGGTAGGGGAGCTAATGTGCCTTTTCTACTTTTACACACTTCCTAGTGTCTTGTACACATAGTGAGTACTCAATACATGTTTGATGAATAAAATTAATGATTTGTTAAACTGATCTGCATGTAGCGTTGTTGGATTTGGGTTTTTTTTAATTTGTTTTTATTCCTGATACTACTGGATCCTGTTTTTTATTGGCTTTTATCCTTGACATTGAGATCATTAGATCCAAAAAAACAATTTGACTGATCTTCAAAATCTGTTTATGAGACCACTGCCACACTGACCTTTTTAAGGCTACAATGTATAAAGATGGCCTCACATGTAGGTTCAGGTTTGGTTGGTTGTAAATCCTTGTTTTAAGATGATGAACAGAATTAAAAGCTGAATTTTATTTTGAGGTGGTTATTGCTGCCCTCAGAAATTACAGAGAAGCTTGGTTCAAAGGAGCATGCTTTTGGGCTTCCCTGGTGGCGCAGTGGTTGAGAGTCCGCCTGCCGATACAGGGGACACGGGTTTGTGCCCCGGTCCGGGAAGATCCCACATGCCGTGGAGTGGCTAGGCCCGTAAGCCATGGCCACTGAGCCTGCGCATCCAGAGCCTGTGCTCCACAACGGGAGAGGCCGCAACAGTGAGAGGCCCGCATACCACAAAAAAAAAAAAAAAAAAAAATTTTGTTTGTGATTACAAATAAGCACGTGCACACACATACACATACACACACACACACACACACACGCACACACACACACACCCCTCCACAATAATGAAGTTAAGTGTACCTAACTTGAATTCTGTATTGCAGGGAATTGGGAATCCTAGAAATTCTTAGTTTAGAAATGTACCAATTCTATTCCTTCTTTCTACCCTTCTAAGAATAGTTCTGATCACAATACTCTTTTCCACAAAAACATACAGTCTCTCATTGCGTACGGAATAAAATGCATATTCCTTAGCTTGGGTATTCCAAGCTCTTCACAACCCTTGCACAATTCTGCCCTACTATGGAGTGACCCAATGTACTCTAGGCTGCGGCTACCGCTGCTCCCTAACACCCTGTGCTTCCCAGCAGTTCTCTTCACCAGAATGGCTGCTCATATTTATCTTAATCTCTTAAACTCCTACTTTGCCTTCAAAGACAGCTCGAAAGCCATCAGCACTTCAACATTCCCTCAACTCCACAAATCACTGTCCAGTGAACTCTTATTTTATATTAACCTTTTTTGTGGCAGGAATTCCCAATTAATTTCATGTCATTTATTTTTGTCCATAACATAGTTTACAGGATGGTAGGGGAGCTAATGTGCCTTTTCTACTTTTACACACTTCCTAGTGTCTTGTACACATAGTGAGTACTCAATACACGTTTGATGAATAAAATTAATGATTTGTTAAACTGATCTGCATGTAGTGTTGTTGGATTTGGGTTTTTTTAATTTGTTTTTATTCCTGATACTACTGGATCCTGTTTTTTATTGGCTTTTATCCTTGACATTGAGATCATTAGATCCAAAAAAACAATTTGACTGATCTTCAAAATCTGTTTATGAGACCACTGCCACACTGACCTTTTTAAGACTACAATGTATAAAGATGGCCTCACATGTAGGTTCAGGTTTGGTTGGTTGTAAATCCTTGTTTTAAGATGATGAACAGAATTAAAAGCTGAATTTTATTTTGAGGTGGTTATTGCTGCCCTCAGAAATTACAGAGAAGCTTGGTTTAAAGGAGCATGCTTTGGGGCTTCCCTGGTGGTGTAGTGGTTGAGAGTCCGCCTGCCGATGCAGGGGACACGGGTTCGTGCCCCGGTCTGGGAGCATCCCACATGCCGCAGAGCGGCTGGGCTCATGAGCCATGGCCGCTGGGCCTGTGCGTCCGGAGCCTGTGCTCCGCAACGGGAAAGGCCACAACAGTGAGAGGCCCGCGTACCACAAAGAAAAAAAAAAAAAAGGAGCAAGGTGAACTGACAGAAAAGATTTGGATACTAAACTAGAATCCCACTTGAAAAGCCAAGTCCATGTGTATTACAAAGTGAAAATAGTGACTAGTTTAGTAAAAAAGAGGATCCTAGGGGCAAAGTATAACTTAAAAGGTCAAACTAGAGCAGGGAAACATTTTTATATGTACGATGACAAAGTAACCTGAAAAAATAGACACATACCTTTCAAATCCTCTAAAAAGTAAAAGCTACCACAGAAAGTTTAAATTATAGATCATTAATTTTAGAGAGCACTCAAAGTCCAGTGAAATTTTTTTTCTAAGACATTCATATGCTATTAAACTTTCTTACACACACAAAAAATCAACATCAACTACTATGCAGACCAGTAAACTTTGGATGCTTTACCAAGTCCAAAGGCATAAGAGTTCATTTCAAATATTTACTGAATACCTAATCATATTGCCAGGTATCATACTAAGCACTAAGGATCTGAAAAGTGGTATGAGCTGCAATTTTTACAAGGGTATTCATATGCCATTTTCAAAATTTTCTGGTTGAGTGTGGAATAAATCTATTGAATTTTAAATGCCTACAAAATCACCATCTTTTTTTAAAGCAGGGCAGGGGGATCATTATAATTTAAAAAATAAGACAAACACACGAAAGAAGAACCCTTTCAACTACTATTGAAATGGGTCCTAAGAATCAAGGAACCATATTTTTTTTGGAAATTTTTATTTTCATTCTGGTAAGAACACTTGAGGAACCTTAATTTTAGTCCAAGTTTTGGTACCAACAAGTTATATGCCACTGGGAAAAGATCAAGAACTTTATTCTCTTATTTGTTAAAAAAGACACTGCCACCTGCCCTACCTATCTCACAGCACTGTGATGAGTATGAAATGAGATAACATATGTTTATCTCATATGTTTTATTTTCAAAAGGCTTTCACAAATGTAAGGAACCATAATCTTCATCATTGCTTAGAAAATCCAGTTAACTATAACAGCAGGTTTTCAACTGCTTCAAAATATGTTTCAGGAAATAAATATTCACAAGGTAACAGATTAATCCATGAATTTAAAGTACTCCACACAAGCCACTGATGGTTAAGACTGACATACATACACAATCCCACTCTGGTTATGAAAACCTACTATACTGGAATACATATTCAATTTGGCAAATAAAGAGTTTTACTTTAAAAGGAAGCATTCACAGTACAACTGATTCTCTTTTGATTAATACAGTATATTCTCAAAACAATGCTACAATTTTAGGACACAGGCACATTAGCTAATCTAAACTGTTAAAAATTAGTGCTTACTTGCCCAATAGCCACAGACATTTCATTATAAAGCTAATAGTTCTAAAAGCAGTTAGTACTGTCAACTGGGTTTATTTTAAAATATCATTTTTTACTGGTCCAACAGTAAGGAATCATACTTAGCAGATATAAGCGGAGGCAAAGTAGAAAATCAAAGTGAAACAGGGTACAAATTTTATAATAATAAAGACAAAATAACATGAACATTGGACAATTCAACTATAACCATGAAATGAATGAACTCTGTAATAAGATACACAAACTGCACACTATTTTTAGTAGCAGAATACTCAAGAAAGTAGAGTAATAGGCAAGAATTAATACTGACATGTAAACACAACCATCAAGTTGAGTATTCCCCTCCAGGAGAATGATTAGTTTACATTAACCATATTTCTTGATAATATGCTACAACTACCAAAAAGGTAGCTCAGCAGAGGCGATATAAAGATTTTTATGGGTTAAGATGGGCTCAGTTTTTAGAACAGTTATGTGAATGCATCAGATATATTTTTTGGCCTTTTGGGTCATCTAAAAAAGTTAGAAAACAGCCTGACAGATTTGTTTTGAGAAATTAAATAAGCCTACTTCTCAAAAGAAACCAACAACTCCTTCCTCAAATCTTAAACTTACTTTCAGATTTTGAAGCATAAAAGGATAATGCATAACAGCAAGGAGAGATTATAGAAGGGTTGCCACATTACACACATTTTATAACAATTTCATTAAAAGGGACCATTGTCATCCATTGTTTCAGTTTGTGACAGGTGTTTTTAAAAGTTATTCCACTAGCTTACTGAATTTACTAGGGTGAGGGTACCTACTAAATAAATGAAGTAAAGAATTTTTCTTTGTTTTACTTAGGCATGATGATTTTAAAAGACTCAAACCTTTGCTGAAGATTCCTTGAGTTCGATGAGACTGTCCTGTAGAAAATGAATGGAGATGACAGGTGAGCTGGCATAGTTCTCAGAACCCAGAGGAATTTTGGGAAGTATGGCTGTAACCTGGAAACAAACCAGCTACTTCTTGTGAGGATAAATCTCGTGATGTCATTGTTATATGAATATCAACAGTAAAAAACAAAAGCAAAACTATGTAATGGAATTGTAATGTTTAAAAAAAAACTAAATTATATGTACTCGTTGTAACAAACAAAAATCTTTCTCTGCTCAGAATTTTAAAATAAATGTCAATGCCACATTTTTCATAACACTGTATTTAAACTACAGATAATGGTAAGAGGCTTAAGAAAGCAAAACATTTTTTCTCCACAAAAAGTTTAAAATAGTGGAGATCACTGTGCAAGAACAATATTGCCTTATATCTTCATAGTTTTTCTTTAATAGGGAGGTTTCAAATTTTCCTTTACTTGTGACTCCACCATAAATATATACACATTTTATCCTAGCCAGAAAACTCAGTGGCATTACATTAACAAGAAAACAAAATGTATTTATAAAAGAGTAACCACTTTTTTTTGGCAAAGTGCCTCTAACGATGAATCTCATACCTCGTAAAAAAAAAAAAAAAAGCACTTAAAAAAAGAAAGAAAATGAAATCAATTACGGTATTCAACCACAGTGCTCTTGATGAAGAATTAGTTAACTTACAGGTTTAAAAGTTCAACGTACTGCAAATTCAAAGATTCCATGAAATTACATGAGTTTAGAATTAAAATTAAATATGGAGCAAGGAATGGCTACCCTGAGTCTTCAAGAAGGCTACACCCACGATTTTGTGCTGCAGTTGAATGCCTGGGGTTTGTCTTTGCTGGGTGGTAGGATTGGATGCCACATCTGCTTTTATCGTAACGCAAGGTTCAACTTGTTGGGAACCCAATGGGTATAAACAAACCTCCAAGGGAAGATACAACAGAAGCTGCATGCTCACTGAATATACACAACTACAGGAGAACTGATCACCAAGGAGACTTTAAAATGGAACTCCTTTCAAGACTCCTTCTTAGAAGGCACACATCGGTATGATGCTCATCAAGAAGCTTGATGGATTCAGAGGTATCTTGTTTATCCTGTATCATCCAGGAAGTCTTCAGTGCTATATATTCTTCAATATTTATGCCGAAAAATAGGCTTCATTCTGCTGAAAAGATTCATTTGCTTGTAGCTACCACTGCACTCCAAAAAAGACTGCTTAAAGCAGTGAGGCACTTCTGGGTAAAATTTCTCTTGCACTTTGAAACACTACAAAATTAGTGCTAGGTCCTTGAAGTTTTAATATTTTTATAAGAAAAATACTCAATAGGAAAAAAATATCAGTCCACCAATATGTAAAAAATTCGTTTTCTAATGCAATATAAAACCTCCAGTGGCTCCAGTGCATACTTGGCACAAGACTTGAAGGAAGTCAGGACACGTATTCCAAACAGGTGAGCCTAACATGGACGCTGCCTTCCTCAGGCTATACTAACCTTTACTGTTGAGCAATGTGATGGAGAAGGGTAGGTATCAATTTTGCGACGTTTTAGTTCTGTTGGGATGAAAAGAAATAGTCACAATAAGGTATGTTTCCACTTTTTTCCACACACTTAAAAAAAATCACCAACTTCTAAGGTTATCAAGTATTAGTTCCCCTTACTAAAGTCCCTAGATAACTTGCCATAATAACATGAACCAACTTTATATTACAACAACCAAAGGTAAACAAATATAAAACAAACTTGCCCCTTTCAACCTCTGCAATATCTGATCGGGGAACAGGTGACTTCAAGGACACAGAAACTGGTGTTTTCTCTCCTCCTTTAAGGCTTTCCTTTAATTTCATTTCCTTTGCTATATCTCTCTCTCTGGATGGCTCCTTCTCTCTTTCCTTTTCTTGAGTCGACTTTGATTCTGCATTGGGGACAGTGGTCTTGAATTTCTCATCTTTAGCTTTTTCTTCCTTCTTGAATTTTTCTTTCTCTTTGTCAGACTTAGGTGTTCTTTCCTTCGTCTCTCTTGCTTTTTCATCTTTACTTGGCCGTTCTTCCTTCGGTTTTTCTTTACCATCTTTACCAAGTACTCGGGCCTCTGGAGTAGTAGCTGGAGTCTTTTCTTTTTTCTCTTTTTCTTTCTCTTTCCCTTTTTCTTTGTCATTTTCTTTAACAGCTTTGCTGCTTAAGAATAAAAACATGACATTTTAAGACAAATGGTCATCAAATATATTCAACGTTAAAAATCATAAAGCGTTTCTTACTGACTTAAAAAATTCTAGAACTGGGATTTGGGAAGATGGCGGAAGAGTAAGACACGGAGATCACCTTCCTCCCCACAGATACATCAGAAATACATCTACACGTGGAACAACTCCTACAGAACACCTACTGAACACTGGCAGAAGACCTCAGACCCCCCAAAAGGCAAGAAAGTCCCCACGTACCTGGGTAGGGCAAGAGAAAAAAGAATAAACAGAGACAAAAGAATAGGGACGGGACCTGCACCAGTGGGAGGGAGCTGTGAAGGAGGAAAGGTTTCCACACACTAGAAGCCCCTTCGCGGGCAGAGACTGCGGGTGGTGGAGGGGGAAAGCTTCAGAGCCGCGGAGGAGAGCACAGCAACAGGGGGGCGGAGGGCAAAGCGGAGAGATTCCCGCACAGAGGATCGGTGCCGACCGGCACTCACCAGCCCGAGAGGCTTGTCTGCTCACCCGCCAGGGCGGGCGGGGCTGGGAGCTGAGGCTCCGGCTTCGGTCCAAGCGCAGGGAGAGGACTGGGGTTGGCGGCGTGAACACAGCCTGCAGGGGGTTAGTGCACCACGGCTAGCCGGGAGGGAGTCCGGGAAAAGGTCTGGAGCTGCCGAAGAGGCAAGAGACTTTCATCCCTCTTTGTTTCCTGGTGCACGAGGAGAGGGGATTAAGAGCGCTGCTTAAAGGAGCTCCAGAGATGGGCGCGAGCCGCGGCTAAAAGTGCGGACCCCAGAGACGGGCATGAGACACTAAGGCTGCTGCTGCCGCCACCAAGAAGCCTGTGTGCAAGCACAGGTCACTCTCCACACCCCCCTTCCGGGGAGCCTGTGCAGCTCGCCACTGCCAGGGTCCCAGGATCCAGGGACAACCTCCCCGGGAGAACGCACGGTGCCTCAGGCTGGTGCAACGTCCCGCTGGCCTCTGCTGCCACAGGCTCGCCCCGCATCCGTACCCCTCCCTCCCCCTGGCCTGAGTGAGCCACAGTCCCCGAAGCAGTTGATCCTTTAACCCCGTCCTGTCTGAGCGAAGAACAGATGCCCTCTGGCGACCTACACGCAGAGGCGGGGCCAAATCCAAAGCTGAACCCCGGAAGCTGTGCGAACAAAGAAGAGAAAGGGAAATCTCTCCCAGCAGCCTCAGAAGCAACTTGATGTACCCTGCATCTGTGGAATACATGAATAGACAACGAATCATCCCAAACTGAGGAGGTGTACTTTGAGAGCAAGGTTTATTATTTTTTCACCTTTTCCTCTTTTTGTGAGTGTGTATGTGTATGCTTCTGTGTGAGATTCTGCCTGCATAGCTTTCCTTCCACCATTTGTCCTAGGGTTCTATCCATCCGTTTTATTTTTCTTAATAATTATTTTTTATTTTAATAACTTTATTTTATTTTATCTTCTTTCTTTGTTTCCTTCCTTCCCTCCTTCCTCCCTTCCTCTCTCTCTCTCTCTCTCTCTCTCTTTCTTTCTACTTTTGCTCCCTTTTATTCTGAGCCGTGTGGATGAAAGGCTCTTGGTGCTGCAGCCAGCAGTCAGTGCTGTGCCTCTGAGGTGGGAGAGCCAACTTCAGGACACTGGTCCACAAGAGACCTCCCAGCTCCACATAATATCAAACGGTGAAAATCTCCCGGAGATCTCCATCTCAACACCAGCACCCAGCTTCACTCAATGACCAGCAAGCTGCAGTGCTCGACACCCTATGCCAAACAACCAGCAAGACAGGAACACAACCCCACCCATTAGCAGAGAGGCTGCCTAAAATCATAATAAGTCCACAGACACCCCAAAACACACCACCAGATGTGGACCTGCCCACCAGAAAGACAAGATCCAGCCTCATCCACCAGAACACAGGCACTAGTCCCCTCCACCAGGAAGCCTACACAACCCACTGAACCAACTTTAGCCACTGGGGACAGACACCAAAAACAACAGGAACTACAAACCTGCAGCCTACAAAAAGGAGACCCCAAACACAGTAACATAAGCACAATGAGAAGACAGAGAAACACACAGCAGATGAAGGAGCAAGGTAAAAACCCACCAGACCTAATAAAGGAAGAGAAAATAGGCAGTCTACCTGAAAAAGAATTCAGAATAATGATAGTAAAGATGATCCAAAATCTTGGAAACAGAATAGACAACATGAAAGAAACATTTAACAAGGACCTAGAAGAACTAAAGATGAAATAAGAAACGATGAACAACACAATAAATGAAATTAAAAATACTCTAGATGGGATCAATAGCAGAATAACTGAGGCAGAAGAACGGATAAGTGACCTGGAAGATAAAATAGTGGAAATAACTACTGCAGAGCAGAATAAAGAAAAAAGAATGAAAAGAACTGAGGACAGTCTCAGAGACCTCTGGGACAACATTAAATGCACCAACATTCGGATTATAGGGGTCCCAGAAGAAGAAGAGAAAAAGAAAGGGACTGAGAAAATATTTGAAGAGACTATAGTTGAAAACTTCCCTAATATGGGAAAGGAAATAGTTAATCAAGTCCAGGAAGCACAGAGAGTCCCATACAGGAGAACTCCAAGGAGAAATATGCCAAGACACATATTAAACTGCCAAAAATTAAATACAAAGAAAACATATTAAAAGCAGCAAGGGAAAAACAACAAATAACACACAAGGGAATCCCCATAAGGTTAACAGCTGATCTTTCAGCAGAAACTCTGCAAGCCAGAAGGGACTGGCAGGACATATTTCAAGTGATGAAGGAGAAAAACCTGCAACCATGATTACTCTACCCAGCAAGGATCTCATGCAGATTTGATGGAGAAATTAAAACCTTTACAGACAAGCAAAAGCTAAGAGAATTCAGCACCACCAAACCAGCTTTACAACAAATGCTAAAGGAACTTCTCTAGGCAAGAAACACAAGAGAAGGAAAAGAACTACAAAGCGAACCCAAAACAATTAAGAAAATGGGAATAGGAACATACATATCGATAATTACCTTAAATGTAAATGGACTAAATGCTCCCACCAAAAGACACAGATTGGCTGAATGGATACAAAAACAAGACCCATATATATGGTCTCTACAAGAGACCCACTTCAGACCTAGAGACACATACAGACTGAAAGTAAGGGGATGGAAAAAGATATTCCATGCAAATGGAAACCAAAAGAAAGCTGGAGTACCAATTCTCATATCAGACAAAATACACTTTAAAATAAAGACTATTAGAAGAGACAAAGAAGGACACTACATAATGATCAAGGGATCGATCCAAGAAGAAGATATAACAATTGTAAATATTTATGCACCCAACATAGGAGCACCTCAATACATAAGGCAAGTGCTAACATAGATACAAAAATCCTCGACAAAATACCAGCAAATAGAATCCAAAAGCACATTAAAAGGATCATACACCATGACCTAAATATAAGGCCAGACACTATCAAACTCTTAGAGGAAAACATAGGCAGAACACTCTTTGACATAAATCACAGCAAGATCTTTTTTGATTCACCTCCTAGAGAAATGGAAATAAAAACAAAAATAAACAAATGGGACCTAATGAAACTTCAAAGCTTTTGCACAGCAAAGGAAACCATAAACAAGACCAAAAGACAACCCTCAGAATGGGAGAAAATATTTGCAAATGAAGCAACTGACAAAGGATTAATCTCCAAAATTTATAAGCAGCTCATGCAGCTCAATAACAAAAAGACAAACAACCCAATCCAAAAATGGGCAGAAGACCTAAATAGACATTTCTCCACAGAAGATATACAGACTGCCAACAAACACATGAAAGAATGCTCAACATCATTAATCATTAGAGAAATGCAAATCAAAACTACAATGAGATATCATCTCACACCAGTCAGAATGGCCATCATCAAAAAATCTAGAAACAATAAATGCTGGAGAGGGTGTGGAGAAAAGGGAACACTCTTGCACTGCTGGTGGGAATGTGAATTGGTACAGCCACTATGGAGAACAGTACGGAGGTTCCTTAAAAAACTACAAATAGAACTACCATATGACCCAGCAATCCCACTACTGGGCATATACCCTGAGAAAACCATAATTTAAAAAGAGTCATGGATCAAAATGTTCACTGAAGCTCTATTTACAATAGCCAGGAGATGGAAACAACGTAAGTGTCCATCATCGGATGAACAGATAAAGAAGATGTGGCCCATATATACAATGGAATATTACTCAGCCATAAAAAGAAATGAAATTGAGCTATTTGTAATGAGGTTGATGGACCTAGAGTCTGTCATACAGAGTGAAGGAAGTCAAAGAGAAAGACAAATACCGTATGCTAACACATATATATGGAATTTAAGAAAATAAATGTCATGAAGAACCTAGGGGTAAGACAGGAATAAAGACACAGACCTACTAGAGAATGGACTTGAGGATATGGGGAGGGGGAAGGGTAAGCTGTGACAAAGCGAGAGAGTGGCATGGACATATATACACTACCAAACTTAAATTAGATAGCTAGTGGGAAGCAGCCGCATAGCACAGGGAGATCAGCTCGGTGCTTTTTGACCACCTAGAGGAGTGGGATAGGGAGGGCAGGAGGGAGGGAGATGCAAGAAGGAAGAGATATGGGAACATATGTATATGTATAACTGGTTCACTTTGTTATAAAGCAGAAACTAACACACCATTGTAAAGCAATTATACTCCAATAAAGATGTAAAAAAAAAGAAAGAGCTGAATGCAGAATGAAAAAAATCATATAAACAATTGAATAAATGCTGCTTAAAAATGAAAAAAAAATTCTAGAACTACGAGTAGCCCTTTAAAAACTAAAGGACAACTTTAAGACAAGTAAAAAGCAAGTACTTCTTTATCCAGTAAATAATAACCAAATTCACAAATACCAGATTAAAAAAGAATAATTAAAGTGATGTTAGGCCCTTTTTTTGTACATGTTCATAACCTTTGAAGATTACAAAGTAACAACCAAAAACTATCCCATAAGCCAACCAAGGGTGCTACCATCAGGAACTGGATTACTTGGCTGGATGGATCACTGGTCTAAATTAGTAGGCTTCGTTCACGTTAATTATTCTTACCCAGATTGTACACAGCATACACTCAATCCTAAAATTTTTTTTAACTTCACTACATACATTCCCCTGCATATCCCAGCAGAGGAAACAAAGTCAGCTGCAGCATTATACAAAACGAGAGAATGGTAAGCACATCATCAAAATAGCAGTATAGACAAAATTTCTAAGTCCAACAAAAATGACTTCCATAGTATTCATCTATCACCCTCTGTCATTCATGTCTAATGAGGTTGCTTAATCATATAAGAATTCCAAATTTTGACATACAGCACAGTGTTCCTACCTGTTAGAGCCACTATTTCCATTGCTTGAATTCCCTTTTGGTGTGGCATTAGAAGCTTTATTAACTGCTTTCACACCACACTGAGATCTCTCCCTTGATTTATCTGAAATAAAGGTAAGGTTTTATTTGACAAGCCCCTAGATGTAAATAAGCTACAATTGCACAGCAAAATGATTAGAGACTAGATAGAAAGAAACAAAGGGCTGATCACTTCTTGACAGTTACATACTCCTACTTAGGGAATTAAAAAGTAACACTAAGCCAGCATTTTACTTGTCATGTGATACAAAACATTTCAGTTTGCTGAAACAAAATGTATTACTTATAAATTTCTACAAATAAGCATACCAGTCTCATCGTTACTGCTTTCATCCGATTTAGATGCACTTCCTGTTGACGATGAAGAAAGCCCACTACAAGGCCCATTTTGTATACTGGCAATTGCATTCCTCGGAGGGGGGTCTTTGTGATGAAACTCATTTTCAGGTATCATGTATGACTTTCTACTTTTCAACTGCCCAGAGTAGCTGAAAGTCGCACAAAGTGTTTAAATATACAAATACACATCAAAAGGCACAAACATGGGGTTTAAAAGAATAAAATTAGCAAGTTATTCACTCTGCTACTTGATTCCAGAGAATAAAAAATATTAATTTTCAGTAAGTTCCTGAATGTCTTTATAAGAGAACCTAGATGCTTTCTTAAAAATTTCAATGTAAACTAATCCTTCAACTAAAATGCCTTTTTTCCACTATTGAAGATTTGATAACTCAACTGATGATAACATTACATTTCCTCCAAACCAGGATATACTATATATGATTTTTGAAACTATCATCCAGTATAGACCGGAAGCTGATAATCAGAAGTGACAACTCTCACCAGCCTGTGGGAACATGATTGCATAATCTCCCATAATCTCCTGAAGTAAGGCAGAAGATAAACTTCAACACTGTAAGACATTTTAAAGTCTTCAGAATCCTTCTGTAATCTAGTCTCATAAATCACATTAAAGTATAATTGTGTTACCCCATAGCCAATGCATATAGATCTGGCCTCTTCTCTTTTTCCTCTTGGCAGATTTTATGCACTCTTCTTTCCAAAGCCTGACCCAGATTCAAAACTTTTGGGTACCAAGGAAGTATTTTTGTTAGCACAATCAAGATATTCCTGATGTGAGTATATTCGCCTGTTTCAAGGCAATGTACCGATGCCTACAACAAACATTTTAAGATCTGTTATTAAAAAAGTATAAGTATGAAGAGAAAAAACCACCTTTGAGAAATACAATTTTTTCTTACCTTGGTTAGTTTGTAATGCCATTTATGTACAACGTGTCG
The DNA here is from genome assembly GCF_025265405.1 of Mesoplodon densirostris. NCBI lineage: Eukaryota > Metazoa > Chordata > Mammalia > Artiodactyla > Ziphiidae > Mesoplodon > Mesoplodon densirostris. The sequence goes on along the minus strand of NC_082681.1, from coordinate 29,436,366 downwards.
AAAATTTTCATAGTCTAATTGATCAGCTTTATTTCCACCATCAAAACCAGTTGCCCGTAATATAGTAAGAAATCCTGGATAATTTCCACATTCCTAAGGGCAAAAAATAGGCTGTCACTTTTAAAGAAAAATTCTGTCCCCCAAAATAGTAGAAGCTAAAACTTAAGTAGACTAGATTAATGTAACGATTCCATGTGAAAACATAAATGTGTATTTTGAATTATAGGTAGTTTTCACAGAAAGATTCACCTTATTCAATGACATTAATTTGAAATGTCAGTTTGAGATAGGATAAAAATATAGCATTTTTTAAATAATGAATGAATTGTGCTTAAATTTTAAACATTGTTTTACAACTGAATCTTAAACTCAGCTTCCCTTTTAAAGCTGAATCCAGAGCTTACTGGAAGCGGTCATTATATACATGGTAAATGGGTAAAATGTAAGAGTATTTGTCATACCTTTTCATATGTGGCTCTATCACTGTGCCACCTGGTTACAGTCTCTAACATGCAGCAAAGGAATCTCCCATATCGACTAGCTTCATTTTCAGTACAGCTTGCGACTGTGTAAATTATATCAGAGAAAACCTATAGAAAACAATGTGTGAAAAATCAAATCAAATCAAGGTCAAAATTAGTTCAAAATATTAAAAGATCATGTAATAGCAAATCATAATAAACAGGTAAGTTTAGTCAAAATGCATCTTCCCCTTTTATGTTCACAATTCCAGAGACCTTTAAAGATTCTGCCTTTTGTGAGGAAATAGCACATTCATAAAGCAACAATAAGAACAACAACAAAAAAAACACTTTTATAAAGAAAGCTGATTTACAATGAGGGAAGAAAAAAACTATCATTATTATTACAACATAACTTCTTTAACAAAGACTTAGCCATAGACATTACTGGGGCTAAGGGGACAGTAAGCAGAGGCGAGGCTGATAGAAACTAGAAATAGGCAGCTGACAGGCTGTAACATACATCATGTTTTTAAACCACAAAATGCAGCAATTTATTATTATGAAAAAAGCCAGATGCAAAAATCTGTGAATGTGACCATATTGAAAAGCATCCCTGCTTTTATATATGTGCAAAAGTGTAAGCTTTTTCGTTGTTTCCTGAGGGAGTGAAGGTTAAAAATGGAGAAGAGAGTTCTACCTATTATGACAAACATATAAACCCAAATGTTGAGTTAATGGATTAACTAGGGGTGCTTATATCAGGCACTACTCAAAGTGCTTTTGTGTATAGTGACTCATTTATTCCTCACAACAATCTTATGAAGCAGGTACTATTATCCCGTTTTACAGATAGAAAACTGAGGCACAGAGAGGTTAAAAAATACTTGCCAAAGATCATATAGCTAGAAAGTAGCAGAGCTAGGATTCAAGTTCAGGCACTTGGCTCTTGAGTTCATGCTTTTAACCACACACACAATAATACCTCTATAGATTATATATAATGTTTAGCTATATTTGTGTGAGACTTTTTTTTAAAGGTTGCAATAAAAAGAACTTACTCGATCATAGCAAAGAAGTGTGGAAAAATTTGGAGTTTTCTGTTGATGTACCAATTCAACAAAACGAGCACAGTAAACAGCATCAATTGCTGAAAAAATACATCGAGGAAATATACACAGCTGTAGAAATTTTGTGATGGTCTCATTTTTGGTAGATTCTAAAAATAAGGGAAGAATATATTAAGTGGTAAACTTCTTCCTCAAGTGCCTCAAGGCCACTAAACATGACAACATAAACTTTAGTGTAGAGAATGATATAAAACCACAAACTATTTATAGTTTGTAACCAAAAGGTCATGCCTGGGATAAGACTTTCATTTTCACTCTGTGGACATTTTTCTACCTATAATTTCTCCAGAGATAAGATTTTATACAGAAAAGTTGAATGATAAGCTGCCAATATTGTAGTTTTAAGTTAATTAATTTCACCAGCAAATTAAATCTGTTCCTTCAGTGAACATGTGAAGTCGACTCTGCGTTAATGAACAACCAAAGAATGGGATAGTGAACACTGAGGTGAAATACAAACATAATACACTTCAATACCTCCAAAGTTATAAAAGTTTGCTTTTTTAATGTAGCAGTGGCAGAAATGTAACAATTCCAACAACTTACTTGCTAAAAGCCAATTGTCCTTTTCCAGTTTCAGTCTCTGTAGCACTCGCTGTACATGTTCCATCTGCTTCTTTTCTTCTTCAAGAAGCTTGTCCTGAAGGGCAGTACATCGCTCCTTCTCTTTTTTCTTTTTATTTGGAGGCTACAAAGTATAAGTTAGATACTTTTCTAACTACAGGCACATTACCTCTCCTTTTAATTAAAAAATTTGAGGAGATAAATGCTGATATCTTGTACTAATTACTTCAACAGGGATGTTTAGGAGTCCACTTGGATGTGCTTTGACCTCCATTCAACAAATCCGAGACAAAGTCAGTCTTTGCACACTATCAAAACAGGATACCTTCTCAACACTGGTACTTTTACTCTGAGGCATGGAGCCATCTTTGATCCTTACTTCTCTGTTCCAATATTCTAACTGCTTACAAGTCTTTTGCATTCCCACTACCTCCACCATAGTCTATGCTCTCACTACTTCATAATGAATTACCCAAAAAGCCACCTAGTTGGTCTCCTGCCTAATGCCAGTCCCTTGCCCTATCAAACGTATCCTTCATATCACTGTCACGAGCAATCTGTCTAAAGTACCATTTTTACCATTATCGCTTCCCCACTGAGGAATCTAAAATAGCTCTCAATTTTATCAAGCCTTCCTTTTTTTTTAAAGTGCATTTTTAAAAACTAATTATTTAGTTGGCTGCACCGGGTCTTAGTTGAGGCACGTGGGATCTTCGTTGCAGCACATGGGATCTTTTAGTTGCGGCATGTGGACTTTTAGTTGCGGCATGTGTGCAGGATCTAGTTCCCCAACCAGGGATCAAACCCCAGCCTCCTACATTTGGAGCGTGGAGTCTTAACCACTGGACCCCCAGGGAAGTCCCTCAAGCCTTCCTTTCTAACTTTCATTGCTCTACATCACCTGGCCCCAACCTAACCTTTCAAATTTATCACTAAGCCCAATCGCCACAGTAAAAGTGGTCACTTTAAACCTTAGACTACTTCATGCCTTTGCTGAAGCTTTACAGTCACCAATTTGCCTCCATATTTCCAAACTTAACCTATCTTCAAGGCCTATCCAGTTCAAGACTCACCTCTTCAATAAAACTTTCTCCTAAAGAATTCTCCTTTGGGGGCCTCCCTGGTGGCGCAAGTGGTTGAGAGTCCGCCTGCCGATGCAGGGGATACGGGTTCGTGCCCCGGTCTGGGAGGATCCCATATGCCGCGGAGCGGCTGGGCCCGTGAGCCATGGCCGCTGAGCCTGCGCGTCCGGAGCCTGCGCGTCCGGAGCCTGTGCTCCGCAACGGGGGAGGCCACAACAGTGAGAGGCCCGCATACCGCAAAAAAAAAAAAAAAGAATTCTCCTTTGGGGAATTCCTATTGCTCTTGCAATTGGAGTTAAGTAGATCATTTTAAGTTGCTAACACAGCCCTCAAATACCTTTTGATTGGTCATAACCTCCAAGCCCCTGCCCCACCCATGGAGAGGATAACCTCTAAACCCACTTAGAAAAACATTATGTAACAACAAGATATGAACCTGAGCTAATATAATTCCAAAGTATGGATAATGTTGAATTAATACCATGAAGTTATTGTACTTGAGCTACTAGAACAAAAACCTACCATTTCCTGATTGTCATCAATTGCTTTCATCTGGACTTTAAGTTTATTGACTTCCCGTTCATAGCTGGTATGTGGAACTGCAAGGTCATACATTGTCAATGACCAGAATGTGGCATAGAATTGAGGGCTGATGTCATCCCAGACTTTGGAAACATGTAAGGAAACCACTGCTTCATGGACAGGAGCCATCACCATTTCACATGATGTAATGTACTTGTGAACTTTATGTTGCTGTTTATTTCCCTTCTCTGATTTTTTAAGTTCATCATACTTTGACTGGAGATAAAAAGCAAAAACACACACATACGATATGATTTATAGCACTGATTTTCATAGTATAAAAATCTAGGTTCCCTTTTCAAGAATCAGAAGATGACCAATCAAAACTGTTGTAGGAAAAACAAAACAAATAAAAACAAACAAAAACAAAAAACAAAAAAAAACTGTTGTAGGAATTCTAATTTCTTACCAACAACACTTCTTTTAAGATAAATCATCCCTGGAAGCTGTTTCAATATTTAGTCCTGTGTGCTTACTATGAGCTTTTCCGAAGATTCTTATTGCATCTGACCTGTTGAGTAAGTGAATAGGGTATGTGGGCCCCCTGTCCATCTCCCCCACCCTACTCTCTCTTGCTGTTGCATCCAGGATTGAACATGCAGGGTTTCCACTCCTGCTTTTGAGATATTCAAGGGAACCAAGTAGAGGGTCTTAACACTAGTAAAGAGGCAAAATGGAACTAGTAACAGCCAACCAAAACAGAATGTTTTATCGCTACATGTAGCCCCTATCATCTGTTACGATTTGTCAATTAAGAAGCTGGATCAACACAAAGAAAGGTTATGAGAACGTTACCACAAGACCACTAAGTAGGGGGACCAACTGTCCAGGTTTTCCAGTGATTGAGGGGTTTCCAAGGATGCAAGACTGTAGTGCTAACACTGGGAAAGTCTCAGGCAAAACAGGACCAACTGGAAACCCTATTGCTAAGCTAAATTATGATTTTCTCTGAATGGCTATGATATACTGGAGTTTAAAGCATGTGGGAACTGACTTAACCACAGCTTTTTTTGGCCTGATTGGTTTATCCTAATTTGGGGGAGAGTCAGAGGAAGGCCATACCCTTAATTGTATGAGAAAAAGAATCTGTTAGTACAATGGGAGGGACTACATATTAGTTCATAGAATGTGTGTCAAACATAAAAAAGAAAACAATACAAAGTGGAGTTGTTGCTATTATCTCATGTCCTTCAGTCTCTTTGAGACGAAAGAGCTCTCACCCAGAAAACTCTCTGGGTTAGGCATCATCCCTGAAGATGAACCTAAGAGGAGATCTAAAACTAGCTTCTTCTTTATGCTAGAAAGCACTTAAATCATTTATAGTTTGTGCTAAACATGGATCCCAGAACTAGAAGATCTGAAGTCAAAGGTCCCACTTCCAGTTCTGCATCGTGATAGGCAAAAAGAGTCTTGGCTCCTACAGTCCAGCTGCCGTCCCTCCTGAGCGCTCCGTACCCCAGGCTCACTGGATTGAAGGCATGCCAAGTACTCTTTGTTCCACAGGGTATCTCAAACAGGCTCTGAGAATCATACAATTACTTTAGAAGTGGGAAAAATTATCTCCTGTTTTCCCCATTTTAGAGAGCACGCTGGTAACTACTGAGGCCACATAGGTGGCAAAGCTATAAATATAAAGAACATTACTTAGGGGAGAGGTCCCAATTACACCAGAGACCTGAGAGAATAGCAGCTGGGATAAGAAAGGCTTTTAAATTTTTGAGGGTGGGTCCTATTGAAGGCAACTAATATGAATCTATGTGAACAGAAAGACATCTGTTGAAGTTCTAACAAAACACAGAATAAAACAGTGATGAAACTACCTGCATAAGATAGCTTATATACCTGATTTGGTCATATTTAGAATATGGACTAGGGGAAAAGCCTTTCTTTCAGACCAGCGTTGCAAGGTGGCTCTCAGCAATTAAAACTGAAAATTAGGTTATAGGTATGACAGTGTTATATGATAGCGCCAGTCTCCCTAATCCTTTGTTTCTGAATCTGTGACTTCTATTTCCAGGCACCCCCCTCATTCCTATCTAGTTGAAAAAAAAAATAGGCTTGATCAGAAAAGACGGCTATACTGCATATTTGCCTAGGACAAATATTTCCTTGCCTAAAGTCAGTTTAACCCTTCTTCAAGCTCACATCTTCAGTCAAATGGATAAGCACAACAGCTTTACAAAGTCACCTGGGGAACTAGACCTACGGAATAGAACTGATATCCACTGTTATTGTACTTTTATTTTGTTTTTGGCCGTGCCGCGCAGCATGTGGTATCTTAGTTCCCCAACCAGGGATCGAACCCATGCCCCCTGCAGTGGAAGCGCAGAGTCCTAACCACTGGACCGCCAGGGAATTCCCTGCTGTACTACTAATTACTGTTCAAAAAGCTCTTGGCCTAACAATGTGAGCAGTGTTTGGTTGGCTAAATTATTCCCATGAGAGCCTGCCAATAGTCAATTTATGGAAGGGACCTAGCAGCCCTCTAATACTCATACTCTCTCATCAAAGGTTCTTCAAGAGGGGCTTTCACCCAAGAGGCAGAAGTAAGGATCCCTAGGAAAGCCTGGATGCCCAATCCAGTGTAACCAAGGTTGCCGAGGAATTCCCTTTCCAGGGGGTGGCAATGTGGCCTACCCCTGATTTGGTTGTATAGCCACCTCTGTATAGTTCTCTGTTTTTCTCCTCAAACTTGAAAGGAAAATGACATTTCTTTGTTTAGATATTTTTATCTCTTAAATGACAAAGATACAATATTTTACACAGGCTACGGAAAAAGTAGCTGTTGGTATGAATGACCTGCTCCATTTTCTGACCTGGAAAAGTTCAGCCAACCTCAGGCAACCAGGTGTTCCTGTTTGCTAGGGTTCAATAGCACTGATTAGTGTGTCACTTCTCAGTATAGCACAGGGCAGGTCAGAATTTCTGAGATGAAGCAATTCTCCCACCTCAGTCCTTCAAGAAATCAGGTCCCCTGTTGTATAGCTGAGACTGATCTACTGTGGGGTGGGGCGACAACACAAAACATAACTACACAAAGAGAGCATAGCAATTTTCTGGATTGAGAGAGTCTAAAGGAGAAGAAGCCCAATCCTACTCCCTTATTCCCTTTTTCCCTCTAGAGAGTACAGCACAGTATCACAAGTGATAATTGAATCAATTAACATTTAGTTAGTTGTTAGAGGGCAAGTGTGAGACTGTAGCAGTTGATATGTAAACACTAACAGTTGATGGTTGATTAAATGATCAATTAGATCCCAGATTTCTCAGCACCTTTTCCCCCACTCTACTACACAGCCCTGTATCCCCACTGGGAACAAGAAGGGAGCCTACTTAAAGATAAGGGAACAAGATCTTCCCCAAAATCTGTAGTGAAAGCCTTGCATAGTACAGACTTAAAAAACAACAACAGATAAACAGAAGGGCCAGAGTCTAAGCCTACAGAAAAATGAATATGCTTGGGCGCCAGTCAGAGTGGGGAAGTACCACGGTTTCCAAACAGAGTACTGACCATGGCCCTGAGGGAAAAGGAAAAGTAAATTCCTATTAGAGGTAACTGCTTTAAAGGGAAGAGTCCAGGTGGCAGATAGAGAAAAGGAGGGAGGGCTGTCTCCTCTTCCCCCACATCCTTACTTGGATTTCAATACAGTCACTAACGGGATACCCTGCTTGGGAGGGCTCTAGTTTGCTTTTTGTTGTTGTTTGTTTTCAGTTGTTTCATTTGGGTGGAGAGAAATAAAACAAGAGCCATGAATATACCTTTCCTAGAAGTTACACAACAGAGAGTGCAAGAGTATTTAGAATGTTTGGGCGTGGTTAAGTCTGTCAGTCTTTATTTCTTTCAAGGCAGTATGTGTAATAGCAAGTCAACTATCTGACAGTGATACTGTCACTGAGGAAACAGGATTCTCTGTATTCAAGAGAAGTGTTTCTCAGAATGACATACCACATTCACCTGCAGCAGAATCATCTAGTGCTTGTTAAAAAAACAAAAACAAAACAAAAATCCCCAGGTACCATTCAACTTACTAAATTAGAATTTATGGACATGGGGTTGAGTTTTTAAGATACTTCCTTGGTGATTCTCTAATAATTCCCTGATGAGCTGCACTAATGGTGGAGAACTATAGTTCTAGAGGGCCCATAAGACATCAACTTGGACAACTGGTGGTGTAGTAACAGTAAAATTATAGAACTAGTAAGACTTACTTTTTAAAGGGGATATTTTCATTGCCCACTGCGCAGAGCTGAGTATTAACAAAAGAGCAACTCTCTCATAATCTATATCTATGTCAAATTAAAATGCATTTACAAATAAAACAGTTAAGTAGTAATGTGGAATCACTCCTGAATGGCAGCAAAGATACTTATACTTACCGAAATATGGTGTGCATACATTGGCCTAGACAGGAAAAATGCTGCATCATGGGGTGTGTGAAATTCATTACAGAGCACATCAATTGAAGGCACTCGCTTTATATAATCTTCTGTGCTTAGATTAGATGCTAAAAACCCACCAAACTGTACCAGGGTATCATGACACTAAATTTAAAAAATAAGACAAAAAACACAAATGTGCTACCATTTTACTAAACCAACATAACATTTTCCAAAATGACTAAGATATATTTCAACAATATTTTGATTAACAATTCAAATTTTACTACTTGAAAGAACTCTGGAGACAATCTACAAACTTAATCATATAATCTTATTACAAAAGAGATACCCAAGTCCTGAAAAGTTGACTAATCTAAGACTTTAACAGTCAACCAAGGTCTCAAGTTCCAAGCTATTGTTCACCACCTTTAGTAGCAGAATATATTTATCTAAATCACATAGAACAATTTTATGTATGTGCAAGTCAATTTTCTTGGCCCTTAAAAGTCGAAAACTTTATAAAATATGCATGATGTTTTTTATTTCCTTGTAATATAGTTGGTGATAGTTAAACACATTTTGTAGGCTAACCATAGGTTTTGGTGCTTAATATTTTAAAATATATTTTATAAATGAAGATCATATCTACTTTGTTGTGGCTGAAATTCCAGATTTCCAGAGATCAGAAAAGATGAGAGCAAACAACTTGAAGTTATCTACTTAACTGAAAACCTTATACATATGATTATATCCCCTAGATCCATCTCTTAAATATCATAATTTGCACAGAAAGAGTCCCAATTTCCAGAATGTCTATTATATCTATATAATTATATAATTACATATTATATGTTGTATATAATATATATCATATGATATATATATGATGTGCAAAACCACATTTTTCAAATTGTATCACATTCTATATTTTCCACTATCAAGATTTAAAGACCCACAGAAACACAAAGGCCACTTTAACTTGCCTGATCATAGAGCTTTCCCACAAGTTTCAAATGTTTCTCTCCACCTTCCTGAAAGATTACCCCATTCCTCTGCTGAGCCATAAGCAAACAGAGAGGAAGAGCAAGATCATGGTCTAATAGTGCATCCTTTAATCTCTGGGAGGATTTTTTAGTGTTTCTTATCTGGCCAAAGTAACCACCCTGCAAAAGAGAAGACATAACTTTACCAGTGTACCAGTACATAACACATGGCATCTGATTTGAAGAAAAAACACAGAAAGGGTTTGGTTACAATCCTGAAGATAACAAACCCACACACTCTACATTCCTTCCCTCTCTTTACAAATTTATTTTACTGACACTATTACTGCCACTGGCTTTAGTCACTGGCTTAAAGATAACTGTCAACTGTCTTTAAACTTCTACATATTTTCCACTTTCTACCATGCAGTCCCTTATAAAGGATTATCCTTTAGTCAGTGTGGGGCAGAGTCAACAACAGAATAACTATGCTCAGATTTATGCCCGTTGGGGTATCAAGGACCACAGAAGATTTGATATTTATTTCCCTCCAGATGTATTACTTACTGTCTTTTATACTTTGTTTCAGCTTTTTAAAAAGGTTAAAATAACTAGTATATCGCAATTTTTAAAAGGGAGGTGGGGGCGATTGTAAGAGGAGAGTATGTATGGCTTTGACACTTAGCTTTATGTACTTATGTGCTGTTTAAATTCTTTATTATGAACATGCGTACATTTTGATTACTGTAGCTTTGTAACACTGTCTGAAGTCTGGGAGGGTTATGCCTACTGCTTTGTTCTTTTTCCTCAGGATTGCTTTGGCAATTCTGGGTCTTTTATGGTTCCATATAAAGTTTAGGATTATTTGTTCTAGTTCTGTAAAAAATGTCATGGGTAATTTGATAGGTATTGCATTCAATCTGTAGATTGCTTTGGGTAGCATGGCCATTTTAACAATGTTAACTCTTCCAATCTAAGAGCATGGGATATCTTTCCATTTCTTTGAATCATCTTCAATTTCCTTTATTAATGTTTTGTAGTTTTCAGCTTATAAGTCTTTCACCTCCTTGGTGATGTTTATTCCCAAGTATTTTATTTTTTTTGCTGCGATTTTAAAAGGGAGCATGCATACATTTTGAATTTTGAGTCACTAAACAAAAAGAGCAATTCTCACCTCAGCTTTTAGCTGCTCTCCACCAGTCATGGCCTCTAGTTGCTCCATTGTCATTTCTTCTGTAATTTCTATTCCTGCCATTTTTTGTACCACTTCTTTCAATATAAGCAGGTCAAAACTATTTAGGAAAAATAAGAAATAGTCTATAGTTGAAACTTCAAACATAAAAGTAAAAATGAATTGTAATTAATATACTAAGAATCCCTAAATTATTTGTATGTAAATATTTGGGGCATGTAATATGTTTAACTTTTTACTTGGAAGTAATTTCAAACTTACAGATAGGATACAAAGATAAGAATAGTACAAAGCACACCGACATAGCCTTTATCCCTACTTCACCTGTTATTAACATTGTGAACATCCCATTCACTTTATAATTTGTTTTCTCTCTCTCCCCCATCTTCTCTCTCTCTCTCTCTCTCTCTCACACACACACACACACACACACTCTCTCTCTCTCACAATTTTCTTGAACTATTTGAGAGTAACTTATCTAGTAAGTAACATCATTTTAGAGGTACCTAAAATTCCTAATTAGCCCTAAAATTGCTAATGTGTTTCCTAAGACTATTGCTATTCTCTTACATAACCACAGCAATAGTTATCAACTTTAGTAAACCTAACACTGATACAATACTTTTATCTAATATACAGGTCATACTTCATTTTTAGCAGCCAACCCAATAATGCCCTTCATAGCATTTTTTTTTATCCTCCAGTACAGGATGCTCAATATATATTTTTTGATAGTATAGAGCCATCTCTTTAAATAATTACACACACTTGGGAGGAATGGAGGGAGGGAGAGGAGAAAGGAAAAAAGGAAGGAAATGCAAATTCCAAGTTGTGATATTTGAGCCTAAGATGACAGTTTAGTGGCCTGCCTTACACATTATTTATTACTGTGCCAACAGTTATTCATTTGAATTCTCAAAGTTTAGGACTGTCAATGGAAATAACACCTTATGACTTCCAAGATCTTCCTTAATTTGTTAAGTAATGAAGATAAGGAAAAACATTCTTTCCTACAGAACAAATACAGATGTTTTTCCAAAGAAAGGTAAAGCTAGGTATACCCAAGACACAAGTTAATAGACAAAGGAACAGTTTTCTAAGATTCTTATTAAGTGCTTACTCTCTCAACTTGCCTTGCTTCTCTAAACATAGTTTTTGAAAACAAGAGGGCCCTCATGCAAATAAGTATGCAACAAGTACCAATGAAATATTTTGTTTTTCCTTTAAACAATCTTTTCATTAGATGGTCACAAAAACTATATCACAGTACATAAAACTGAACTAGAGATTTTAAAGTAATGTGATGTTTTCCTGGCCTATATAGACACAGAAGAGTAAAATGTATACAAATGGCCAATAGATGAGTATAAAGCAAGTGATATATGTGGATTAAATTCCAAACCTAATTTTTTTTTAAGCTTTCCCTAAACCAAAATAATCTGTCAAGAATTACTTAGGTAATACTTGTTTGGAGCACTAGATAGCTTTACAGATTTCTGTTTGCTTTCTAGCAGAAAGCTTCTGAAAACCATTTCCAGTTCTTTGAGTCTAGTCAGTCTATTGCTGATGGGGTTTAATATACATTCTAATTCAAACTCTAAGCACTGATATTGGTCCAGAATAAAATAATGAAACTCAGTATTTATAAAGAAAAGAAGACAATGTCCAAAAGGTGCATTAGTGTTACCTATCTCTGAAGTTTAAATTCAAAAAATAGTTGTGTTTTAAAGATACTATATATACCCTCAAAATAAACACATTCCTACCAAATGTTCAATGTAAAGGCCAATTACTGTCCAGTAGCATAATCAACAGTGCAATGTGTTTTGCCATAAGAGGATTTACAATATACCATATCAACCATTTATTCAAAAGCCTAACAGGTAGTCAAAATGAGTTAGTTTCTTTAATGAGTTACACATATAGCCAAACATTACATTTTTTTCTGTATATTTTAAGTTATTTCTTTTAATTAAAGAATTCCATATAAATAAGTGAGCAATTATTTTCTTAAGCCTACAACCAACAAACAGTTTTTCAACATAATAGCAATGTCAGTATCCCAATACCAGTAGAAGTACTCTAATTATTGAATTTCATTTACATATAATTTGCTATGAATACCTTTTGCCTGCCTTTAGCTGATTAGCCACATATTGAAGAAGACCAGCAAGATCAATTGGATATTTACGAAAAACTGCACCACAGAAACTAGCCAGACCTATATGAGATAAAAAAGGAATAGGGCTTTTTAAAAAACAGCTCATAAAACAAAAAGCACAATATTAAGTGTCATTTCAACGGAATTTCCAAAACAAAATGAGGTGGGAAAAATTGTATTGCTGATGCCACTGAACAGAATTTTATAATTAATAACAGCTAATATTTATTGACCATACATATGCCAAGCAGTCTATTAAGCTCTTTATGTAATTATCTCATTTAACCTTTGCAGTAATCATCTCAGGTAGGTATAAACCTATCGATGAGGGAAATTCTGAACAGACAGGTCACGTAACTTGCTCATGGACACACAGTTGGTATGAGGTAGAACAGCGATTCAAACTTATACGGCCTGATTCCATAACTTGACGTTAATTAGGCCACAACAAAATCTTGCAGATGATGCAGTAAACTTGAATGATCAACAAAACACCTGCCCCTCAAATGTTTGAGTCACACAAAAAAATCTCATTTTATCTAGGAACATGCCACTAGTTGTGGAGGGGCAAGGAAACATTGCCAGACCAAGAAGCAATCAAAAGACCAATTTTAGCCAAGAGTCCTTATCACATTAGTAGGGAGAAAACCCCACTCAAGACAAGGAGGAGGGACTTCCCTGGCCATCCAACTGTTAAGACTTGGCATGCCCAATGCAGGGGGCATGGGTTCAATCCCTGGTCAGGAAACCAAGATCCTGCATGCAGCACAGCGTGGCCTTTTTTTAAAAAAAAAAAAAAAAAAAAAGAGGAGGAGACCCCAGTAAAGTCAAGTGATCTGCAGCCTTTTCAAGAATTATTTGCTGAGCACCTAAAGGACAATGGACAAAACACAGGTCCTGCCCTCAAGGAGCTTACAGTCCAGAGAGATATAGAAAACTAAACTAAAATAACTATGATGAATAAAAAGTTCCATAGAAGTACAGAAGAGGGGCACCTTATTCTGACTTTTGGGTTGTTAACAAGGAAAGCTTTCCAAAGAAAGTGACCTCTAAGCTGAAATCTAATGAATAAGTAGAAAATGTGTTGGAAGAGATGAGTGGGCATAGAAGGGTACCCCAAGGGTACCCCAAGAAGAGGGAATAACATGTGCAAAAGGCCATGGAAAGTGCAAGAAGTTCAGCATTAACGGAACCTAGAATATTAGGGAGGGGTAAAAGATGAGGCTAGTACAGAAAGGATCTGATTCCAAAAGAACTTACTTGTATGATTTATTACAGATTGCAGACTTCAAAGAGCAATGGGGAGCTACTGCAAGATTCAGCTATCAGAGACACAACAGGTTGAAAGAAAATGTAACTGGCTGCTAGAAATCAAAGGTACAAGGAAAAAAAACAAGGCTAGGGCTTTTTGTTAAACAACCAAGTTTTTTTTCTTTTAAGGTGACTGGAGCCTCAGGATGGAAAGGAGAGAAGGGAGAATAGTTCCCTTAAGATTAATTCTTCTAGGGACTTCCCTGGCAGTCCACTGGTTAAGACTTCACCGTCAAATGTAGGGGGTGCAGGTTCGATCCCTGGTTGGAGAGCTAAGAGCCCACATGCCTCACAGCCAAAAAAACAAAACATAAAACAGAAGCAATATTGTAACAAATTCAATAAAGACTTTAAAATTGGTCCACATCAAGAAAAAAACTTTAAAAAAAGATTAGTTCTTCTAAAATAATAGAATGGATGGGAACTTCCATCTCCCCAGTAATGCTTGCCCAAATGCTATCACAGCCAATACTGGCTTCTTGAGTTAGAAAATGAATTAAGTACCATATGAATCTCCTTACACAGCCAAGGACATGGACCCTCTGTAGAACAAGCTGAGTGGCTAGATATTGTCAAGAGCACTTGACAAATAGGCTCTTAGCATAGGTAACAGAATACATAGCATAGCAATGACAACAGATGGAAATTTCATCCTTGGAAAGATAAAAATACTTACTCTGAAGCCAGCTTGAGATGGTTGTGTCGTCATGTTTCATTCTCTCCTTTTCTGGATTAGCTAAAGCTTCAATGATACAATCTTTCATATATTAAGAAAAAATTTTGTCACCACATCCCTAACAAAGACCGCTAAAACAACAACAAAAAGCCACCCCTTGGAAAATAAATTGTTAGCTCCAATTTATTACCAATTATGGAAAAATACACTCACCGTAGTACCAACTTTTCTTTTTTAGCCTCTTTCCCAGCTTTCAGCAAGTAGATTCTAACTATATCAAAGATATTTAGTAATCTTAACATTGTCTTTCCCAATATACAACACAGACACACACACAAACTCCCAACTGGTCAACCTTTCGATCAGCCAACTGAATCAACCTCAGATGGTTGCTAAAGGAACTTACAATGAAAATAAAACATTCACCACTAAGATCTATGAAACGTGAAATCTATGTTATTACTTCACCTGAAAGGATACAGGCCAAGACGTCATAATTCAATGAAGTGAGGTATTTCAATGAATCTACTACAGGTGTTATTAAGTTATCATACTTCTGTATTTGTGACAAGATCTGGAAGACAGCAACAAAGAATAAAAGGCATTGACTAATCAAAAGAGAACTTTTACTGTGCTAACTAAATAATGGCTACACTTTTTTATTTTTCAAAAGAAATAATGCTTCCTTCCATTGTGTATTTATATAAAACCTACTATTTTATCATTTCCTTAGAAAATATTTTCTTAGGCTACAATTTCCAATTAGGAAATAATTCCAGGGCATCCAAACTTGAATTTTGGAATTACAGAGGCTAGATTTATGTCAAATGTGTTTTAGAAGTCTCTTTCTAAACATGAAAGTGTTACATCTGAATCACAACGAAGTGCTGTTCAAATGTTTCTAAAAACTAAAATCAACAAATAATGCATCACTTTATTCATGTTTTTATAACTCAAAATGTGGTACACAAGACAATGTTAGTCTGTTTAATAACAGTAGCACTGTCACTTATTATTAGAAAAGTAGATCAATGTGTTAAATATATTACATACTAAATTTTGTTTTTAGAATAACCATACAATGTTTCATTTGCTAAAGTTTTTGTCCCCTAAAACTATCAAACATTTTTAAACTACATCATTCTATTTCCACTTGTGCTGATTTAAAGACTACAAAAAGAAAAACCTCTGAAAATAGTATTAACCTCAGAACATACATAATCAAACAAAATGGTTGGATTGCTGTGGCTCAACTTCCCAATTTGTCTTCCAGAAGGCTTCACATTTTCCTTGGTTAGACGCCTACAAGGGGAGAAAAAGGTGGCAGGGATCATCTTAAGTAATTTCCCTTTTAATGTTGGTAGCTTTGTTACATCATGAAAAAAATTTTATTTCCCAAATATCCAAAATGGATCCATGTAAACAACCACCCTCATCATATGTTTTACTACAGGACCTGGGCTATTTTGATTAGGCATTCTCCAAGAGGGTATTAAAATTTTGTATTAATGCTTAACATTTACAATATACACATGTTCATTTTATAGTAATAGTCTAATAAGCATTAAAACTCTTAACGTACTCTACAAGTACATAAAACTCTTCTTACAGAGAATAATTATTTTAGATTTAGAAGGGCTCATTATCAGTTTAGGGATTAAGATATCAAATTTGGTGTAATACTTTGAAATGCCTCATGCCATCTGTCTCAGTGACCCTAACAGAGTAATAGCTAATGGTGCACTCCTTGATACAAGAAGTTCTCTGGTTTTCATATTCAAAGTAAACAATTCTTGAAAAATCAATTCTACTCTTGTCCTTGCTCTTTAATTCTCCCTCTACTCAGTATTCTTTTACTAACATTTTGGAAATTTATATCTATGAAATGCTTACAAATTCAAAACAATTATTACACAGGATCTTAAACTCTTCTGATGAAATTACTACACAATAAATCTAGAAACCTGAAAAACTAACAGGTGACAGGAAGCTTTCCGGAGTGAAAATATAATGAAGCAAATAATGAATTTAGTTGACAATTCAAGGAATGTGACCATTCTGGAAGTGACAAACTTGATATAATTATCTTAAGAAACTTCTTATGACAAAACTGATCCATCAATCAAAATTATTTCATCAACAACTGCTTCCCTTTCCCATTCTGCATGGCCCAGTTTCTTTTTATCCCATGGAAAAGAGAGACCCATCAGTTTTAAACTTTGGCTATACTCTGTTCTACTTTGAAGCTTTATTTGAAGCACAAATAAAGTTCTGCCACCACCTGCCCTTACTTCTAACCCTACTATTTCAGGCAAGCCCTCCTACTTGCCAAAGCCAACCCTTCCTTTCCATATTTTTTATCGCACTCCCTTCTGCTTCCTCTCCCCCAACACCAAAAAAAATAAATAAATAAAAGGAATATTCTCTTGATTATGTCCTCCTCTCAAGCAACCATGGTGCTTGGCATATGGAACACAATCAATGAACATCTGTGGCATGAATTACTGGATGCCCTATACCAAATTCATGTTTTAAACAGTAATCAAAACTTGTGAAATTCCCAAGCAATAAATTAATACATTCCATTCTCAACTTAAAAAGTTCAATCAATATCAAAATCATATTATTCAAGGCTGGTGAAACAGTTGAGCTTACAAATGTAACAAAAATCCAAGTACATTAAAAATTCTGCACATATTCTTCTGTGATAAACATTTGTATTAATTTACTTATTCATTAATTCATATTAATGTCTTCTGTGACAGGCAAAGTACTAAGCACCAGGAATACAAGGATGAGTAACAGCGCCTGCTCTCAAGCTCAGTCCAGTTGGGGAGGTAGATTTAAAACCACTTTTAAAATTTTTATATTCTTAAATAGAGCAACTTATAGGACAGTACTTATTATATGCTATCAGTAGTATAAAAAGGGAGGGAATAATATATTTGTATTCATTGCATATACATAAAAATAGCCGGAATGATAAATAAGAAACTAAACAGTGACCACTTTTTTTTTCCTTGGGAGAACTGAGTGGACAGGGTGAGAGACTTTTTACTGTCTACCTTTTCATATCTACTACAATTTAAACCATGTGAATATATAAAATCATCAAAAAATTAGATAATTTTAAAAAGAAAAATAATCATAGCAATATACATAAGCGGTATGATAGTATTTATATGCATATGAGATAGTGGTAGCACAAATAAAGAACAATCAATTGTGCTTGGTGGTATGTGCAATGGAAGCCTTCACAGAGGTGACACTGGAGCCCACTGTCCAATGATGAGGTCACCAGATGGAGAGAGGAAAAAGAGGTAAGGGAAAACCTGTAAAAACAAAAGAAACAAAAAATATATGCACATTCAGGGAAACATAAGTGGGCTCAGTACAGCTAGAGGTAGAATTGGCGGGAAATGAGGATGGAAATAGGAAGAGACAGATCATGAAGGTTCTCTTATATCACCAAGCCATAAAGTCTGATATATAACCTGCAGGCAATGCTTAGTCACCAAAGGATTTTGAAGAAAGAGAATAATACAAGGCACTATAACACTCCAGATAAAAGAATTAAGTTAGTGGCGGTAGAGAGTGGAAGAGACAGATTCAATATTTAATGTATCGGGGCTTCCCTGGTGGCGCAGTGGTTGAGAATACGCCTGTCAATGCAGGGGACACGGGTTCGATCCCTGGTCCAGGAAGATCCCACATGCCTTGGAGCAACTAAGCCCATGTGCCACAACTACTGAGCCTGTGCTCTAGAGCCCGTGAGCCACAACTACTGAGCCCGCGCACCTAGAGCCCATGCTCCACGACGAGAGAAGCCACCGCACTGCAATGAAGAATAGCCCCCGCTTGCTGCAACTAGAGAAAGCCCGCGTGCAGCAACGAAGACCCAACACAGCCAAAAATAAATAAATAAATTTATCAAAAAAAATTTAATGTATCATTAAATAATCTATATGAAGCACTTAGTTCAGCGCCCACCACACATAGTAATGGCTTCAAAGATATTAGTTGTTGGGCTTCCCTGGTGGCGCAGTGGTTGAGAGTCCGCCTGCCGATGCAGGGGACACGGGTTCGTGCCCCGGTCTGGGAAGATCCCACATGCCACGGAGCGGCTAGGCCTGTGAGCCATGGCTGCTGAGCCTGTGCATCCGGAGCCTGTGCTCTGCAACGGGAGAGGCCACAACAGTGAGAGGCCCGTGTACCGGAAAAAAAAAAAAAAAAAAAAAAAAAAAAAAAAAAAATTAGTTGTTGTTAAGCTAGAAACTCTACTTGGGGAATTTTTAAGCCTGGAACTCTTTTGGAAGGACCAGTTCTAATATCATCTCTTTCCATGCCTTCCCCAACTTCCATGGGGTGAAATATTCATTCTCCTCTCTATCATCCCATAGAACTTTATACATACTGTATAACAGCATCTATTAAACCAGACTGTGATTGTGCACACACCTGTTTCCCTGGTAGACTGTGACCCACGACAGTATCATTCAGCAAAGAAAGTATCACTGGGGGCTTCCCTGGTGGCACAGTGGTTAAGAATCTGCCTGACAATGCAGGGGACATGGGTTCGAGCCCTAGTCTGGGAAGATTCCACATGCCGCGGAGCAACTAAGCCTGTGCGCCACAATTGCTGACCCTGCGCTCTAGAGCCTGTGAGCCACAAATACTGAACCCCGCATGCCTAGAGCCTGTGCTCCACAACAAGAGAAGCTCGTGCACCACAACGAAGAGTAGCCCCCGCTTGTCGCAACTAGAGAAAGCCCGTGCACAGCAACGAAGACCCACGCAGCCATAAATAAATAAATGAATAAATTTATTATTTAAAAAAAGAAAGTGTCACTGCATACTGTTAGTTAAACTAGTGAATGCACTACTTCTAATTAGAATAACCATACGACTGCACAAATGTAAAAGAAATGACAATCAACAGCCTTGCTGAAAACCCTTGCAATACAGCAGTGTAATCAGTATCTAAACCAATACTGATCTGAAGTATACAATTTTCATAATTAAACTTCAAACAGGGATTCCCTGGTGGCGCAGTGGTTGAGAGTCCGCCTGCCGATGCAGGGGACACGGGTTCGTGCCCCGATCCCGGAAGATCCCACATGCCGCGGAGCGGCTGGGCCCGCGAGCCATGGCCGCGGAGCCTGTGTGTCCGGAGCCTGTGCTCCGCAACGGGAGAGGCCACAGCAGTGAGAGGCCCGCGTACAGCAAAAAAAAAAAAAAAAAAAAAAAAAAAAAAAACAAAAAAAAACTTCAAACAGTTTATCAGGAAGTATCAATAGATTAACATCACTCTTATGTTTTTAATGACATGAAAATAAAGCACACAAATGAAAAAACTAGAAATTTTTCAAAAGTTGACTCCCTAAGGAGATAGCTCTGCATGATTCTACTAGATCTTCAAAAAGAAAAAAAGAAATCTTTATTATAACTTTCAACAGAAATTCCTAGAACTTTGACTACCTTGTACAAGCCACTGAATGTATTATGTAAACTGAGCAAAGGCTACACAGTATGCTCTCCTTTAAAAAAAAAAAAAAAAACCTCATCCTATACTATAATGCATCCTAAAGAGGATTTTTGTTAGATTTTATAGCTGTGCAAACATGACAACTACAAAAACTAACATGGTAGTCAAAATGAGCTAAAAACCACAAAAATTGATAGTCACTCTATGTGTAGTATGTAATTAGTTACACCATTAGCAAATACTCCTGGGCTTCCTCAAAACTGAGGCTCAGACATGAGCTGGCTGAAAGAAAGTAAATCAGATCCAGATATTAAGAAGAAAAATAAATTAAAACTTACTTCATGATATATTTGGCTCTGTCTATTGTTTGAGCTTTAACTTTTACTAAAAGTGGATGACTGTTGTAAGTTTCATTCTTCCACTGGCCATACAGACGATATCTTGAAAATGATGAGATGAAGAATTAGGAAAAATTAAACACTTAGAGGTTAGTGCACTAGAATAGTAGCTAAAAATACAAAAATATTATGTATTTACCTATGCTGATATGGAAATGTTTTAAACATTCCCCACAGTTCCTCAGACATACAAGCATTGCAGTCCATCAAAGAAAGAGATGGAAGTAATACCTGGTCAGTAATGCTAAGCAAGCAGCTAAGGATAACTTCCTACGAAAAATGGAGGAAAAATTATTTCAGTTAAGAGGTGCATATTAATCCCCCCCAAACAAATTTATGTAAGCCTTGGAAAAATTGCCATTCCTTGATTTAATAACACACCATATCTAATTCCCCACACTATCACTGTACTTTTCACAAAAAAGTTTCTCCGTCTAAGAAAGCAAATGAGGTGAGGGAAGGAAAGGGGTAGCAAGAATGAGGGACTTTTTATCCCTTTTCCTTTCTCAACATGGTAATCCTCAAAAACAGGAGGCTGCCAATCTTAAAAGATACTTTGTACGACATGCCAAAAGCTACATTCAACATATAAAGTATAAAATAGTTATTCACATAGGTGATTAAAGCTTGTTCACAGTAAAATTTACAGTATGCTGTACCTAGACAAACATTAGACACATTGGATTTTTCTAGTCTCTTACCGTCTTCTCCTTATCTTCTTGTTTGCTTCCATCAGACTGAAACTAAAATTAAAAAAAACTATAAATAAAATGCAAAAAGGTTAAGATTATGCTGTCACAATTTCATTTCTAATTTGAAAAAAATTAACTTGCATGTAGTTGTGAATTATTTCGTTACTTGTTACACACATGTAGGTTTTACATACAGTCAGTATTACCAATTAACATTTTAAGTTCTCATCTACATTTCTAACCTCCAAATAATGTGACATTCATGAATTTTAAATGCCAGTTTTATAAGCCAATTCTTTTCTCAACCTCATTATCACAAACCAAAGCATCCTAAAACTGATCTGAGTATTAATTATAAAATTGTAGCCAGCACAATTTAGTTATAATGCATTTGCATTTCTCCTTCCAGATGTTCTAGTTCTCCCCCTCAGAATTGGTAAAATCTAACACTAAAGCAACGACAACAAAAATTAAACCCAAAGAAATCCAAAGCTATGTTTTAATTCACCACTACTTAAGCCCTAAGAAGTAGGCCCAAAATATTAATACCATTGCTGACAAAGACCAAACCACTTCCTAACTTGGACAAACTGAATGAAAAAGCCTGGGTCATTATTTTATCAGTGATTTTCAGGTGGGCTGCTGAAGTACCATGTTTGACAATGCTGTCTATACATACAAAATGAAATTGTGAGTAACATTTGTGTGTGTATAGGCAGGTGGAGTGTTGGGGGAGTGCACAAAGGCCAAAAGGACAGGTGAAGCACTGATACTCAAGGACAATCTAGATTTCTGGAATGTATTTAGCTCAATACCAAGTATGAGAAAGGGAAAAGCTAATATGCAGCTAACATACCTTATTGGTAGATAAGGATATTTTGTGCATGTATGTTTTCATGCTTGAGTAATTTAATGTGTGTTACTACAGGGAAGTCTAACTTCTGTGCAACATTTTCACATAAGACTAATTCAGGGACGGCCATGTTACCTTGATGGGAAAACATACAGAATCACACTTTTTTAATTGGCAGGTTAAAAAGATATGGTTCCCTTTCACAGAAACGATTATTAAGTCAACATACATCCCGGTGAGCAAATAAGGAGTCAGGTTATGAAGGAGTGGCCTGGCAGAAAACAAACTAAATAGTTGCTTTTATTTTGTTGGAGGGGGATGGTAATTCTGGTGGCATACTGCGTGTACACTGGGAGGCAGAAATAATGGTATGTCATAATTGGAAGAATCCAGTTTATAAGGTATTGTGTTGGAGATAAAGGCAGTTAGGCTACTCCTTTGCTAGTATACTATGATTCAAATGAACCTAATAAAGCTATACATGGTTTTCTCCATACAAATAAAACATTTTCTTAGTTACTAAGCTGTCCTAATTCCTCTTACTAGATACTTATATTAGTTTCTAATGTCTATTTGTCAATTCTCTAGATTTCACAAGCAGGAAAATTTGAAAGAGAGAAAGAAATATGGAAAGCACAAGGAAACTATCTAGAAGAGCAGTAAGAAAAGGTTTCTAGCAAAGGCTAATTATAACCAAGATGAACAACAACAACAACAAAACCAAGATGTACATGCATGTAAAAGTGATTTTCTTTACACATTCCACTCCCCTGATGCTTTCTTTTTCATTTAGTTTAACTTAATTTGCTTTTTAATTCAGAGCACATACAAAACTCTCCATTCCCACAATAGAATACTAAAAGTTTTATTGAATGGCCAGGCAGAAGTTGAAGAAAGAAAGGATGGGGAGGGACAAAAGACATTCATTCATTCATTCATTTGTTTACTATGTGCCAGGCACTGGGAATTCAAAGATGAACAGTAGAGAGTTCCTATCTTTGAGGAAGTGACAAGGTTACTATCTTTCAGGATCTCTTTAAGATCAAGACTACACTTACCAATGTACTGTTAGGAACTGAATTTTTAAGTTTGAATAAAATTGAGCACTCACAATTATGTCTACACAGACCATCAGCTATATAAATGACCCCAAGCAGGTTCCAAACTTGCCCTATAACAACAGAGCAGCTGATGGGGCTGCATAACACTACTGAGCACCACGCTCCCCCCCCCCAAAAAAAGCAGGTTCATCAAGAAGGTGCTTTTGGAGAGTTGAGAAATAAAGGCTGGAGTAAGTCGTAGATATAACTAGATAAATTACTTTTTTATTACTAATGTCCTATTTTTAGTACCTCTAACCCATGAATGTTTCAAATGCTACTTTAGAGCAGGGGTCCCCAAGCCCCAGGCCGAGGACCAGTACCAGTCCATGGCCTGTTAGGAACTGGGCCGCACAGCAGGAGGTGAGCAGCAGGTGAGCGAGTGAAGCCTCATCTGCCACTCCCCACCGCTCGCATTACCACCTGAACCATCCCCCCCAACATTCATGGAAAAACTGAAAAGGGAAAAAAATGAAAAATATTTAAATTTGTGACTTAGACTACATCTAAGTAAATTATGGCATTATTGTCACCGTCCTTATTAACTATCATTCATTGAGTACTACATGCCATATAATAGGTTAAGAACTACACATTTATGTCTTAAAACTACTCTAATAGAAGAATCTTTTTGTTAGGGTCTAAATAAGACCCATCAAAATAACTTAGAAATAGGAAACTATAACCTATAAGTTAAAAGTTATGGGAACCTAGCCAAAGCAGTCTTGAGGAAAAAAAAATGGAGCTGGAAGAATCAGACTCCCTGACTTCAGAGTATACTACAAAGCTACAGTAATCAAGACACTCTGGTACTGACACAAAAACAGAAACATAGATCAATGGAACAGGTTAGAAAGCCCAGAGAAAAACCTACGCACCTATGATCAACTAATCTATGACAAAGGAGGCAAGGATATACAATGGAGAAAAGACAGTCTCTTCAATAAGTAGTGCTGGGAAAACTGGACAGCTACATGTAAAAGAATGAAATTAGAACACTCCCTAACACCATACACAAAAATAAACTCAAAATGGATTAAAGACCTAAATGTAAGGCTGGACACTATAAAACTCTTAGAGGAAAACATAGGAAGAACACTCTTTGACATAAATCACAGCAAGATCTTTTTTGATCCACCTCCTAGAGTAATGGAAATAGAAACAAACAAAAAAAAAATGGGACCTAATGAAACTTAAAAGCTTTTGCAAAGCAAACTACAAACAAGATGAAAAGACAACCCTCAGAAAGGCAGAAAATATTTGCAAATGAATCAACGGACAAAGGATTAATCTCTAAAATATACAAGCAGCTCATGCAGCTCATTATCAAAAAAACAAACAACCCAATCAAAAAACGGGCAGAAGACCTAAATAGACATTTCTCCAAAGAAGACATACAGATGGCCAAGAGGCATAGGAAAAGCTGCTCAACGTCACTAATTATTAGAAAAATGCAAATCAAAAGTACAATGAGGTATCACCGCACACCAGTTAGAATGGGCATCATCAGAAAAATCTACAAACAACAAATGCTGGAGAGGATGTGGAGAAAAGGGAACCCTCTTGCACTGTTGGCGGGAATGTACATTGATACAGCCACTATGGAGAGCAGTATGGAAGTTCCTTAAAACCTAAAAATAGAACTACCATATGACCCAGCAATCCCACTACTGGGCATATACCCAGAGAAAACCATAATTCAAAAAGACACATGCACCCCAATGTTCACTGCAGCACTATTTACAATAGCCAGGTCATGGAAGCAACCTAAATGCCCATCGACAGACGAATGGATAAAGAAGATGTGGTACATATATACAATGGAATATTACTTGGTCATAAAAAGGAATGAAATTGGGTCATCTGTAGAGACGTGGATGGATCAAGAGACTGTCATACAGAGTGAAGTCAGTCAGAAAGAGATAAATAAATATCGTATATTAACGCATATATGTGGAATCTAGAAAAATGGTACAGATGAACCTGTTTGCAAGGCAGAAATAGAGATACAGATGTAGAGAACAAACATATGGACACCAAGAGGGGAAAGGGGTAGTGGGATGAATTGGGAGATTGGGATCGACATATACACACTAATATGTATAAAATAGATAACTAATAAGAACCTGCTGTATAAAAAATAAATTAAATTTAAAAATTCAAAATAAGTTAATTAATATTTTTTAAAAAAGAAAAGTTATGGGAACCTGAGTTTACCAAGCCTGGAGAAGAGATAACAGAATAGCCTTTCAATGTTTTGGTTCAAAGCCTTTTTAACTTTCAATCAGAAAATCTTAAAAACTTTACAAAACACTTAGAAATAACCCCTTAACTTTGATACATCATTTATGAAAACACAGGAAGGGATACTAAATGAAAAGTACTATCTGCCACCACCTTTCTTTTTTAGTCAATACAAATCTCTACTAAGATGCCAAAGAATGAATAATATGGTCACCCACACACAGGATGACCATATGTGCTGGCTCTCAGTTCTTATCCCAGGGTAACTTTTAAATGTTACCTCTCTTTCACACACTATGAATTTTTTCTTTTCTGAAACTGAACACTGAGGTTGAATTTCAGGAAACAGCCTTGGAGAAGAGGTACAGCAGTTGAATCAATTGTTTACAGCAAGCAATGTGGTCCACACTAAAAATTCTGCTTTCCTTTCTTGTAAAAAAAATGTATTTTTTTTAAAACTACACTGTTTGTACATAGAGTCTACAGTTGCCTACTAATAAATTTAATATCTGCCTATCCTTGGATGTTTATATACCTCTCTTAGGTAAAAAGCATAGCTAATGGGAAAAATTAAGATCCTATTTGTAATTTATTACCTTAACTATGATTCTACACCTTGATTAGAATTGTCATATGAAGATATTCAGTAATAGCTAAAGTGACCTGAGTTCAAACCAATCATTATAGGGGATAATACAAGTACTAATATAAACATCCTAACAGTTTTTCCCTGCTCAGACTCATTAAATAGCAAGGGTGTTATAGATTAAACTTGGGCTCCAACTCTAGAGTGCCAATGATAGCAGTGTCTGTCTCCATTTGGACAATAAGAATTATAATCAAGGTTCTGATTGTTTTTTTAATATTTATTTATTTATTTGGCTGTGCCAGGTCTTAGTTGTGGCACATGGGATCTTTGTCACCATGTGTGCGATCTTTGTTGCGGCATGTGGGATCTTTAGCTGTGGCATGTGGGCTCTTAGTTGCAGCATGCGGGCTCTTAGTTGCAGCATGCAGGATCTAAAATACTTTTTTAAATGGGCAGAATACCTAAATAGACATTTCACCAAAGAAGACATACAGATGGCCAAGAGGCACATAAAAAGATGCTCAACATCACTAATTATTAGAGAAATGCAAATCAAAACTACAATGAGGTATCACCTCACAGCGGTCAGAATGGCCATTATCACAAAATCTAGAAACAATAAATGCTGGAAAGAGTGTGGTGAAAAGGGAACCCTCCTGCACTGTTGGTGGGAATGTAAACTGACCACTATGGAGAACAGTATGGAGGTTCCTTAAAAAAACTAAAATAGAACTACCATCTGACCCAGCAATCCCACTACTGGGCATATACCCTGAGAAAACCATAATTCAAAAAGAGACATGTACCACAATGTTCACTGCAGCCCTATTTACAATAGCCAGGACATGGAAGCAACCTAAATGTCCATCAACAGATGAATGGATAAAGAAGATGTGGCACATATATACAATGGAATATTACTCAGTTATAAAAAGAAACAAAATTGAGTTATCTGTAGTGAGGTGGATGGACCTAGAGTCTGTCATATACAGTGAAGTCAGAAAGAGAAAAACAAATACCGTATGCTAACGCGTATATATGAAATCTAAAAAAAAAAAATGGTACTTATGAACCTAGTGGCAGGGCAGGAATAAAGACATACACATAGAGAATGGACTTGAGGACACGGGGGGAGGGGAAAGCTGGGGCGAAGTGAGAGTAGCATCGACATATGTACACTATCAAATGTAAGACAGATAGCTAGTGGGAAACAGCAGCACAGCACAAGGAGATCAGCTCGGTGCTTTTCGACGACCTAGAGGGTGGGATGGGGAGGGTATATGGGGATATATGTACGCATATGGCTGATTCACTTTGTTGTACAACAGAAACTAACACAGAATTGTGAAGCAATTATACTCCAATAAAGATGTATTTTTTTTGAATGGAGAGATATGTGTCCATACTACCCTTGACTAGTTCACTCATGAAACCCCGGCAACAAAAATTTCCTTTATTTGATAAAAATTCTTTGATTTGTTACTAATTTATAACAAATTTCAAAAATGAGAGGGAAAAAACATCTATCTCTACAATGTAAAGAAGCTAAAGGCATTCCTACATAAAATCAAATCTACTCTTGAGGGAAATGAAACTGCTACTTTAAAGTGGCATCTTATGTTTAAAGACAGAAATAGATTAAAGTATATTATTAATGCTTTTTAAAAAATCATCAAAAGCTAGTGTAGTGATAGCTTACATAAGTGATAACTTATTATGATCTAAAAAATTCATGACAACTATTTTTTTAACTCTCTAAAATTGAATACCTAATTATTAGTATCTAATTCATGTTTAGACATATCTCATTTGATACATATTGCAACCCCAAGAGCTAGATAAGGCAAATATTATTACCACGAATCTCTGGCTTAGAAAAGTGACCAGCTTAAGGTCACATTACTAGCAAGTAGCTAGCAGCTCATCCTGATGAAACTAGTTCACCTAATTATCAATTTCTAATGCTTTAATTACTCTGTTTGGGGGACAGCCTTAAATGAAGAATCTGTGGGCAAGGAAGGTTCCAAAGTCAACACATAAAGTAAAAATTACATATACTCACAATTACCCTAAAAAAAAACCCTTATATCATCTATAAAGTATACAGACACATTATCTTTCATTTAAGTCCAACTCAAGACTCTGTTTTTCCCCTCTAATATTAGGAGAAATCACTAAGTGACCATGAGATGTGAACATCAAATAAAGTGACTGGCTTGCATTTAGGGGGCCATGTCACACGAACACAGTTTAAAAACTAGACTAACTGAATGTGGTGAGATACTCTCTAAGACACCTGAGAAACTGAACCAAAATGAAAGAAAAAAATTTCTCCAATTTCACCCTTGCTCCTAGACATACACACTGAGTATTTTGATGGAACAAGTCTGGCCACATTCACATAAACTAAGCACAGGTATGGTGTAATTCCACTGTACTTGATTGACTCCCATACCTTCATCCAAAAGGAATATTAATTTTGAGCTCTAACCCACACAACCAGGTTAGATCTTCAATTTTGAAAAGAAATAAATGGACTGAAGCAGGATCACAGACTCTCCCTCCCCTAATAGCTAACAAAAAACAATAAACATCAAGTCAAAATTCTAAAGTAGCTGTTTCATAAACTAGAGTTTCAGGATCAATGGTATTAAGGTACATTCTCTCCCTAGGAACCCAAATTTTTATTATGAAAAATTTCAAGTTTACATAAAAGTTGAATGGATAGTATACTTATCCATAAACACCTATATATCTACCATGTAGATCCAACAATTAACATTTTGCCTTTTTTTCTTGACCAAAAAAATTGCAGACATGATACTTTATCTCAAAAAAATTCAGTGTACATCTCCTAAGAATAAGGACAGGGACTTCCCTGGTGGTGCAGTGGTTAAGAGTCTGCCTGCCAACGCAGGGGTTCGAGCCCTGGTCCAGGAAGATCCCACATGCCATGGAGCAACTAAGCCCGTGTGCCACAACTACTGAGCCTGCGCTCTAGAGCCCTCGAGCCACAAGTACTGAAGCCCGTGAGCCTAGAGCCCATGCTCCGCAACAGGAGAAGCTACCACAATGAGAAGCCCGCACACCGCAACCAAGAGCAGCCCCTGCTCGCCACAACTAGAGAAAGCCCGCGCACAGCAGCGAAGACCCAACAGAACCAAAAATAAAAATAAATTAATTAAAAAAAAGAAAGAATAAGGACATTCTTCCACATTACCACAATTATCATAATCACAACTATTCCGAATATCACCTAGTACCCAATCTAAGGTATATCCTGACCCTTTGACTCTAGGTTTCTCTAAGCTTTATCTGTGAATCAATTTAGAGCACTTTGGCTCTTTACCAAAGGCCAACATAAGAAATAGCCATATAAAGAGACAGTGAGATAACTGAATTAAGATGACAGAGTGAAGCATAAACACAGAATTTCTCCCCCACAATCCCTAATGCAATGAACAAAGTACGTCTTCCTATTTGTTTTTTTTAATGTCCCAAATTCACCACCAACCAAGCAAAAAAAGAGGAAATTATGCTATTAACTTCAAGGTGATGCACACACAAACACACATAAGATTCTGAACTACAGACAGTGTGGTATGGCGCCTGACCTTAACCCAAACCCCAGAAGTATCGAGCAAGGAAAGTAAGTCAACAAAATCCTTTAGGCAATGTGGCCTGCAAGGTAAATAACCTGAGGAAAAACCCTTGTGAGTAGAAGCCCAGCAGGATTCTGGCTGCTAAGGCTTTCTGTCTCTCAAAGGAACTGTGCTCAGATGGATGAGAGAATCAAACCCCAAGGGAGTTGGATACCCACTTGGTTGGGCATGCCTAGCATAGGATGGGTAACAGGATCTCAGAAGACAAAGCAGAGGTTCCCTAAATGAGGGCTATACTCAGCCTCACTGAGCTTATTCACTCCCCTATTCCAGACCACAGAAAAGATTGAAAAGAGAACCCAATACTCAAACTGTAGCTTGAGGGGAGAAGGACTGGTCATAAATAAGGTAGGAAGGGGGCTTCCCTGGTGGCGCAGTGGTTGAGAGTCCGCCTGCCGATGCAGGGGACATGGGTTCGTGCCGCGGTCCGGGAAGATCCCACATGCCGCAGAGCAGCTGGGCCCGTGAGCCATGGCCGCTGAGCCTGCTCGTCCAGAGCCTGTGCTCCGCAACGGGAGAGGCCACAACAGTGAGAGGCCCGCGTACCAAAAAAAAAAAAAAAAAAAAAGGTAGGAAGGGTGTGAGGATTCACTCACACTGTATCAGAAAGAAGTTGTCCATATTAAGATGAAAAGAAATGCTGTGGCTACTATGGAAATATAAATAGCCTAAAAAAAGCATATAAAAGACAAATGAACTTAGTCTGGAAGAAAGTAGAACACAGAGGACAGACAGAGATTCTCCAAAAGTATCTGCATATTGTCATAGAAAAAGTATTATGAACTCAGTAAGACAAGAAAAGCTTGGATACGAGATACACAGAATGAGATGAAAACAGAGACTGCAGAGATAAAACACCACTGATACAGATATAATTTAAAATAGCAAGGAATTTCAAGAATCGAAAAATTTAGACAACCAATCATTTCTTCAATTTTAGACACACTACATTTGTATAGGCAGTAGGGCATGGTGATTTTGAGCTTGGCCTCTGAAGCCAGACTGCCTGAATTGAACTCGCATATCTGTCCCATACTAGCTGTGTGACCTGGGACGAGTTACTTAACCTAGAGCACAAAAGGCTTGGTAAAGATTAAATGAGCTGATGCATGTAAGGTACTAAAATAGGGCCTGACACAGGGTAAGAGCTCAATATTAGTAATCACTATCAGAAACAACTTAATCCACTAACATCAGCTGGACGCAAAAAAGCACCAAGGAATTCATCTTTATGTGTGTAGGTGCTATCAAAAACATTTAAGTATGTCAGGTGAGCATGTTAAAGCTGTGCTTTATAGTTAAAGAAAATTTTAAAGATAGCAAAACGTGTGCATTCATATAGAAATATTCTATAGAGCCACCTCCCTCTTTTAAGCCTGAAATAAGGACCAAAATTGGTTAATATACTAGAACAGTTCTCAAAGTTTGCTCTTTGGATCAGTAGCACCTGGAAACATGTTAGAAAGGCAAATTCTCAGGTCCCACCCAGACCTACTGAATCAGAAACTGAGGATGGAGCCCAACAATCTGTATTTTAAGAAGACCCCCAGGTGATCCTGATGCATGTAAAGTTTGAGGTTCACTGTACTCGATAGTCCTATACTACATACCTCAAATTTCAGAAATACATAACCACATACACATACACACACACAATCAGACATAAATGATTTCAAATAACTATAGGCTGAAAAGACTATTCTGTTAAGTGATATCTAACACAAGCTATTTTTTAAATATGCATAATTTATATATACAAGCCAACCTCAAGCTTATGAATGAGAGATTTGTTAAAGATTTGTTCATTGTAAATACATTATTTGGAACTAAGGTCATATTCCCCCTTCAGAAGCAATCTTATAAACTCGGGTTAAATTCCTAGCTAGGCAACATAAGCCTTTTAAACCTACAAACACATAATGATTTGTTATAGTGAAATGTTTCTAGGGTAAAAAAAAATGAACCAAAATTCTAAGTCAGAGCATTGGAAAGATTCACTTTTCCTACCACAACCTTAGCAATGAGAGAAGACAGACTTCTTCCCACACTGGGATCAAAATAAACTTTTTCTGCTTCCCTTCTGCCCTTCTACCTCTGCAAAAATAGAGACTAGAGTTAGGGGCAGGCACCAGACACAATTGTGATAGAACAGAGATAAAGGAGGGCTGCAATGGAGATGGCAGAGTGGAAGAGTAACAGCTTTAGCACCTGTGTATCTTGATAACAATATTGTATCTGTATATGTTTATACATATGTCTGTATACGGGACTTCTACAAGTTTGATGTTTGGTCTCCTGCTTACAAGTTTATGATACTTGTAACCAAAGAAAGAATTTCAGAACAAGAGATCTGAACATTAAGATTTTTAATGAAAAAGAATAGCATAAAAAAACCAGAATACCATTAGTGGGTAAAAGTAAGATGAGAAAGAGGCTGTTTACATTGTCTCAAAGTATCTCCCCACAGGATACATATTAACAACAAAGAGAAAAAGAATAACTACACTGGAGAAACCTGGCAGCCCTCACCTTAACCAAGTGATCCATGTTAACATCACCAGTAATGGGACAAATTGACTTCACATGCTTCCCAATACGATGCAATGGGAAAAACAAGTACTAGTTAACATGACATCCCTTTCAGACGATAAGGATCAAGATAATGAAATACTGTTATACTTCTTTTTTTATACGGATATATGCTATATAATAAATATTATGTATAGTAATGAACTACTTAGCAGATTTCTTCAGCATACCTTTACACAATATAAATTTGTTAACGTTAAAAAAAATGTACCTACCAGCTAAGTATTTAAAGCCAAATCAAACATCTCAGGTCTCAAGTGATTAATACACAACAGTTGTTAAATTTTCTATATAGTTACTGTAGTCAAAAATTAAAATTAGGTGCAATCGCCAAACACTAGAGAAAACTGCATTTGTGCTTGTAAGAATTTCTAGATTCTTTTGCTTACGTTGCTTTACAATTGAAAAGAAATTGTGTATTCTTTTCGGCTTTAAGACCTTGGTTAGGCAAAGATCTCTTAGAACACAAAGAGCAAACTATAAAAGAGAAGTTCTATTAAATTGGAATCAATCAAAATTTTAAATTTTTGCTTTCAAAAGACAGTAAACAAAATGACAAGGCAAATCAGACTGAGAATAAAAGACAACTGAATTTAAAATGGGCAAGAGGGACTTCCCTGGTGGCGCAGAGGTTGGGAGTCTGCCTGCCGATGCAGGGGACACGGGTTCGTGCCCTGGTCCGGGAAGATCCCACATGCCGCGGGGCGGCTGGGCCCGTGAGCCATGGTCACTGAGCCTGCGCGTCCGGAGCCTGTGCTCCGCAACGCGAGAGGCCACAACAGTGAGAGATCCACGTACCGCAAAAAATAAATAAATAAATAAAAATAAAATAAAATGGGCAAGAGATTTGAATAGACATTTCAACAACGATGATTACAAATGGCAAATAAGGGCATGAAAAGATGCTCAACATCACTTATCAACAGGGAAATGTAAATTAAAAGCACACAAGATAGCACTACACACCCATTAGAATGACTAAAATTTAAAAGACTGACAACACCAAGTGTTGATGAGGATGTAGAGCAAATGGAAGTCATATACATTGCTCCCAGGAATGCAAAATGGTACACATATGTTGGAAAAGTTTGACAAAAAGTTAAACATACACTTACCCATATGGCCCAGCAATCCCATTCCTGGGGAAACAAAAACATATGCACCCCCCCAAAAAAGACTTGTACAAGAATATCCATAGCAGCTTTATTTATAATAGCCCCCAACTAGAAACAACCCAAATGCCCATCAACTGGTGAATGGATAAACTCTGCTATATCTATATAATGAGATATTACACAGCAATAAAGAACTACTGACATGTGCAACAACTGAAATGACTCTCAAAAGCATTAAGTGGAAGAAACCAGACAAAAAAAAGAGTACATTCTATACTATCCCATTTATGTGAAGTTCTAGAAAAAGCAAAACCACAGTGACAGAAAGCCTACCAGTGGTTGCCAGGAACCAGCAATGAAGGGAGGGAACTGATGGCAAAGGGGCAAGAGGGAACTTGCTGGGATGATGAAAATATCCTACATCACGATTGTGGTGGTGGACACACAACTGTATACATCTGTCAAAACTCATCAAATTGTACACTTAAAATTGGTGAGGTTTATTGTATGTAAATTATAACTCGAAGCTAATTTTAAAAAATAATAAGCCAAACATGGAAGCAACCTAAGTGTCCATCAACAGATGAATGGATAAAAAAGATGTGGTGTGTGTATGTGTATATATTTATATATATATATCTATATAGATATATATATGTGTGTGTATATATATATCTATATAGATATAGATATAGATATACACACACACACATACACACACAATGGAATATATCACTCAGCCATAAAAAAGAATGAAATAATGCCATTTGCAGCAACATGGATGGACCCAGAGATTACCATACTAAGCGAAGTAAGTCAGACAGAGAAAGACAACTATATGATATCACTTATATGTGGAATCTAAAAAGATGATGCAAATGAACTTATTTACAAAACAGAAACAGACTCACAGGCATAGAAAGCAAACTTATAGTTACCAAAGGGGAAGGGGGAGGAGGGATAAATTGGGAGTATGGGATTAACAGATGCACACTAGCATATATAAAATAGACAAACAATAAGGATTTACTGTATAGCACAGGGAACTATATTCAATATCTTGTAATAAACTATAATGGAAAAGAATCCAAAAAAAGGAATATATATATATATATATATACACACATATATATGTAGAGCCAAATCACTTTGCTCTACATCTGAAACTAACACAATATTGTAAATCAACTATACATCAATAAAAAAAATAATAACATAAAGTTACCCTTGTGGTAAGTGATTAGAAAGGCATTTAAGGAAAACTCTGGGGTGCTAGTACTGTTCTATTTCTTGATCTAAATGGTGGATACATGGGTGTTTAGTTTGGAAAATGTTACTGAGCTGTACAATTATGGTTTGTGTGCCTTCTGTATTATGTTTTATTTTAATAAAAAGTTTACTAAAAAAAGTAAAAGAATGGATCCTGAACAGTCTGAGGTTGAAGGGACTTCACACAAATAATGGCAATGATTCAAAACTGCAGCCAAGAAAACAACTGAGCAGAAGAAAAGCAAGAGGAAAGAATGTTGAATTAACCACTATTTATAAGGGGATTCAAAAAGCAATCACATGTCCAAAGCATATTTTCCTATCTGGAGGACTTGACTAATAATCTGGCTGGATTTAAGTTTTTATATATAAATGGTTGGGACACAACTGATTTTCCCCAAACCTTACTCAACATAACCTTTTCTTAAGTTTACTTTCTTTTTATTTCTAGGGAATATACTCAGAACAGTTTCATTCCATAATTTAGTTTTCTGCTTGGAAGAAAAAAAATCTTACTAACCTCCTTCATAAATGACTTGCCTATCCGCACCACTTTTGCGAATAAAATGGGATCGTGAGAAAGGTGAGGACCAAGGTAACAGAACATATTGAAGACGTCTCTCCTCAAATCTTCAAAGCTCTCTGCTTGTTTTGGTGCTTTCTTATTTTGCAAAGCATTAACAGGTGAGCCTTTAGCACCTTTAGGAACGCCAACTCTACAAAAAGAAGGAAAATTTATATATATATAACTATACAATACCCCATTTTAAGTTAACACAGTCATATTAATCAGTAAGTAAAACTTTTCTTGCTTATATTTGCTTTCTCTATTTCAACTGTGCCTAACTTCATTATACCAAATAACTTAACTGGTAGAAAAAGACAAAAACAATATTCATTTGAAAAAAAAATCAGAGCTTAAGAGACTGTTTCAAATTAACTGCATAAGAAAAGGAAATCAGAGAAATGCAGATTCCAAATTAACATTTAACATACACCATATGAATTTGTTTTTAGTTAAATTTGGCCAATATCAGGAATCTGGATATGGGAATGGGGAACAAGGGATGGACCTCAGAGACACAAAGATGAAACAGAAAAATATGGATATAACAACACTGATTCAAGTTAATAAACATTTCTCAATCTGGCTTCCACTACCTAGACTGAATATGAGGTAGGTGGTGGTAGGGAAGGTGAGCAGCATAATGAAAGAGGGTGTGTCACACTAAAAAGGACAGCATGCCCAGAGTTCTCACCTGCGGAGCAGGTGTCCCGCTGTGGAGTCACAGGGGTCACTCTCTGAGAAGAAGCCTTCATGGTCCACAGCCCAGGTG
This sequence comes from Mesoplodon densirostris, assembly GCF_025265405.1. Classification (NCBI taxonomy): domain Eukaryota; kingdom Metazoa; phylum Chordata; class Mammalia; order Artiodactyla; family Ziphiidae; genus Mesoplodon; species Mesoplodon densirostris. The sequence goes on along the minus strand of NC_082681.1, from coordinate 29,400,511 downwards.
GCACTGAAGGCAGCAGCCAGCAGCTATGCACGAGTCACAAGGCTGGGGCTTTTGAGGCAGGCTCTGATCTGTGGGGCTGAAGCCAGAGCTGCTGCCAGTACTGCTCCTAAGTATCCTGCAAGTAGGCTGAGGGCTAGCGGACTGGTCGACACAGTAACTAGGGATGATGAGAGAGGCTGCACTACCAATTTCCAGGACAGCAGCCTATATGCCAGGAGAGATAAGGCAAGCAGAGAGGCAAAGTCCTCACTCAGAGCCACTCAACCCAGGATAGAGGAAAATTACACTAAGTAAAAACCTTAGGAATTCTCTGCCCCCCAAGAGAGGAGGAAAAGTCAAAAACAGAATGGAGTTTTCACTCTCAGTGGAGCAAACCCAACCTAGAAGTCTAACATACAGTTTTTAGACAACACTGCAGCACAAATTCTGCAACACCTGGTCTAGATGATAGGACACAAGTCACTGATTAATACCTGCCAAACTGATATGCTCTGTGAATAGTTCTTATCTTCTGATAAAACATACTAAAATATACGCTTGGTTTGAGAAGACAAGATAATATGCAGATTTTTTTTGTAGTCCTAAACTATTTCTACCTCAATTAGTAAAGCACACAGTAACATACCTTCGGTAGAGAGGCTCAATAGTTATATGAATAAGCTTGCAAATAGCAAGGGCTATTAGTTTATGTGAAGCTGCATAGTATGGAGGCATCTGATCCATAATGTTCTGTGCATGCTGCCAATCACCAATCTTTAACAAGGCTTCCAACAAACCAAGTTTTTGGTTGTCAGGTGGCTAAAAAGGAATAATTACAGCAAAGATACTCAGAATACAGACACCAATAAATCTTTATATATTTTTCATATAAAAAATTAAGCCAAACAATAAAACAATGTATGTCAACAACAGCTGCCATTCATGGGAACTGCAACAGTATTTTCCTGAAAGTACAATTAAGTTTTTTAGTGATTGGAAAAAAACAATAGGATCTGCTTTTTCATTTAGCAGCCAAAGCATGACAGTTTATAGACTTGGAATTAAATTAGGTCCTACTTAATGTTTTATTGTGACACAAGGAACTAGAATTCATTCATCTTTGAGAATTCCTTTAGGACTTGAGAGACATTAATACACAGAACACAAATATAGTCAATACGTGTGTTATCTTATTTAGAATACACTCTGAAGTTTATATAAGAAAAAACATTGCAGGGCCTCCCTGGTGGCGCAAGTGGTTGAGAGTCCGCCTGCCGATGCAGGGGATGCGGGTTCGTGCCCCGGTCTGGGAGGATCCCATATGCCGCGGAGCGGCTGGGCCCGTGAGCCATGGCCGCTGAGCCTGCGCGTCCGGAGCCTGCGCGTCCGGAGCCTGTGCTCCGCGATGGGGGAGGCCACAACAGTGAGAGGCCCGCATACCGCAAAAAAAAAAAAAAAAAAAAAAAAAAAAAAAAAAAAAAAAAACATTGCAGCCTCTTTTGGGAAGGTGCCAATCAGATTAAAAACAAAACCACCTTTGCAAATTTGTATTCCAAAAACCAGGTTTCACCACAATCAAAACTAAGAAATTATCCTTCCATAAGTTGATTAACCATCACAAGTTAAATTTCGTAATTCTAAATCCAGAAGACAATGTTAATTATATCAGAATAAACTATATACCTTCTCCACTTTCTCCTCTTCTTTTTCCTTTTCTTTCTCTCGTTCGTCAATTTTATCGGAAGACAGTACAACCATTGTAAGTTTTCTAACAATCTGCTTAGCTTCTACAATTTCTCGTTTGTGTTCATCCATAATGCAATTATCAGCTGGAAGAAGCTAAAAATGGTTCATTAAAATTTCAAAAAAAAGCTAATACTATTTGCACATACAAAATGCAAACACTATCTACTCTCTATTGATAAAACTAAATAAGAAGCCTGGCCTATTTATGACCATAATTTCCCTTCTAAATAGGTCGCTCTCCATTATTTTCATATAACCTGACAGGATTAAGTACCTGAATTTTGTACACCTTTTAAACTCAGGCAGCAATTCAAAGTTTCATCTCTTCTGTCTGTCAGAGGTCCTAAATTAATATAATACTACAACAGTGATGCTTACCGTTGAATTTATTAGTTTACCCAAGAAAATGTGTACCTGTTCCATTAAAAATATCACAGATTTCCCCTTTAAAGGCCAAACTCCGAATTAAATAAAGTACTACATACGGATCCAATTTGGGAGAGGTAAACTACTGATTGACATAAAGGGACAAAGTTGATTCCTCTAAATGAAAAATTTCTTGGGACTGACATATATACACTAATATGTATAAAATAGATAATAAGAACCTGCAAAAAAGAAAAAGATTATACTTATGGGTATAGCTCTCAGAGCAGCCCTGATAATTTATACGGGTTTCCTTTATTATTGCTTGCTTCTGTTGTCATGCTTAGAAAATACACACATTTTCTTCTAGTTATAAAAAAAACAACTCTACAAACTCCATTAAATTTCCATGGGATCTAGAAATAAACTTTCCATATCTATAAAAAAAATAAGTAAAAAAATAAATGAAAAATCTCAAGTCAAAAAATTATGAACAGCTTGACATCTCACTTTTCATTTTCTAGATACCTATTTGACTTAAGTCACAAACTAGTTTCTAGTTTATTACAAAAGAAAAGGTAATATGTGGATAGTTGACCCTCCATTATGAACAAAGGATCCAGTATCTCAAGTTCAGCCATATCGTATGAGTGGAAGATGGCTAATGTGGACATTTCATAAAATAACCTAGACACATAACCAATAAACCATTACTTAGTAGCTTTTGCTAGGCACTATGGTGAGCTATAAAAGAAGCATTCCTGTCCCTAGAAATGCATAATCTATTTCAGTAGCTAAGTCTAATGCAAAGTAAACAATCAGTAAATAATAAAAGGAGACACAGTGAAATATTAAACTACATACTACAGACCTTATCCCATTAATCAAAAAAGGGGAGTGGGAGAAAATGCATTATGGACTGGTACAAGGAGGTAAATGAGGCTTTTTCTCATTCTTTATTCTCTCCACTGGCAATCAAACCCATTTTTATTGCTTTACTTATATATCTATCACATATCTACCACAGGTCCTCATCTTTTACCTAGTCTATCTACTGCAATTGCCTCTAAAATCTCCAATTACAATGGGTTAAATCTAAGTTTTTAATTATAGTTCTCTCAATTTCTAGTCTTCTGTATTTTGAGAATATGTTATTAGGTGTATATAAAGGTACAATGATTATATCTTCCCAGTAAACAGAACTTTATTATTATAAAGTGACTATCTCTATTTCATCTGACAATAATAATTTCCCTAGTATATTTTTCCCACCATTTTACTTTCAACCTTTCTTTGTCCTTAGGTTTTAGATGTCTCACGTAAACAATAAACTGGTTTTTAATCCCATGTGAAAATCTCTGTCACCTTAACAGGAACACTTAGTCTGCTTATATTTAAAGTTAAATAGAGTTGTAAAATAAATAAATAAATAAATAAAAATAAAATAAAGGAGACTCCAATCTAAAAAAAAAAAAAGTTAAACTGAAAAATATCAGTAATAAATCTATCATCATTTTTGTACTTTCCATTTGTCCTGCCAGTCTACACTTGCCTATAAACTCATACCTACGTCTTCAGATTCTCCTTTTTCTGACCAATTTTCCATGTTTTCAGTTTGTACATCCCTTCTCTACTCTAAATCTTGAATGGCTCTCTACTATCAACAAGAAAAAAAAATCCAAACTCCTTACACCATGGCACTTAACAACCCTTCACAGTTTGGTCCCCAACCTAATTCTTTCTCCCTCCTCCTTTCTCCTACATACCACCCTAGGCTCCAACCACTCTGAGCTTCCTGCTGTTCCCCTAAGGTGATAGTGAAGCCTTTTCAAACCTCCTGCCTTTAAATTAGGTTAATTCTACCTACAAAGCTTCCCACCTTTTAAGCCTGGCCAACACCTACTCATCTATCAAGTTCCCAGTTCAACATCAGTAGTTTGGAAAAGCCTTCCAGAATCCCCCCAAGACAGAGATGGTCACTATCTATTCCGGGCCCTCACAGCACTTTGTGAATACTTCCAATAAAGTACTTATTGTATAATGCAAAATGTTTTCTCCCTTGCTAGACTATGACTGCTTCCAAGGTAGTGATCAAGTTTCATTCAACTCTGTAACCACAATATGCAATGACAGGCAAGGAAGTGATTTCAAAGGCGGTGAAGATGATGTCAGCTTTGGACAGTTCATGGATAGCCTAATGCACAACAATAAAACAGGAATTTCTATGTTACCAACCTAGTGTTTTCAAACTGACAGGCTAAGCTGTTGCTAAACTAGAGATCATAAATCATAATCACATACACACTCCTCTAAATCCTAGATCCAGCAATAAAAGCACAATACCAGTCATTTATTACCCAGTAAAAACACAAAAGAAGCCATTTTTTAAAAAGTATACGAAAAGTTCCCCATTCATACTGAATGCCTAAACTTAACATTTGGGTGAGAAGTAAGAACTATGTAGGTAATCTCATATTTCCCCTAATTTGTGTATAACACAGAAGTCTAAAACCACATTGATTAGAACTTGGCCTCACTCTCCATGAGGTATGCCTTGACGACAATTAAGAACTTTAACTTCAGGGCTTCCCTGGTGGCGCAGTGGTTGAGAGTCCGCCTGCCGATGCAGGGGACACGGGTTCGTGCCCCGGTCTGGGAAGATCCCACATGCCGCGGAGCGGCTAGGCACGTGAGCCATGGCCACTGAGCCTGCACGTCCAGAGCCTGTGCTCCACAATGGGAGAGGCCACAACAGTGAGAGGCCCGCGTACCGCAAAGAAAAAAGAACTTTAACTTCATAGCCAACCTTGAATTCTGTAACGGTGACAAAAGGTATTTCATTTCCATGGTTCCAATGAACTAAATTCATTCGCTTTATAAAGTAAACACAAAGCAGTAATGCAATAGGGCTTCAAAAATTAAGACTTGAGAGCCTAGAACCAATCTTGGAGTGCTATATATGGCTGCCTACTCCTCTTCCCCACCCCTGGGACGAACAACCAAATATTCTCAGCAGCCCACTGGACTTACATGTACATAAAGATCATCTAAATCAATAAGATTAAATTGTAGAAGTACTGCTGCAACTCTGTACAAAGATGAAGGAGTCTCTCCATTTGGTTCCTTGAAAAACACAAAAAAAGTTTCTATTTAGTACCTAAAGTACAACTAAAATCATATCCATTTATCTACCAATAATTAAGAACAATTAGATCAAATAACTCTAGGTCAACAATAAGCTTCATTGCTCTTCCTGATCATAAATAACATCCAAATTCAGGACAAAGATAATTATGTGAATATCCCTTTCCACACTGGCACATCTGATGAACACAAGGAAAGCAGTTTCAAAAATGGACACATTTTACAATACATGCTGATATTTGAATAAAATCTGAAACTTGATCAGAATGAGATTTTATACTGCATAATATCTAGTTTGGGTTTGTTTATATGTATGTTTTCTTAACTTGGTTTTTCAAGTACTTCTCAGTGGAGATGCAGATAGATAAGACTGACAAATCTGGAAGTACGGAACCATCTGTGTCTGCTTTATACTTTTCTACCTATTCTTTTATTTCTTGGGGTTTATGCTAAGTATATCTGCTTGTCAGCTGATTTCCCCTTCAAAACAGGTGTCTACAGGGAGATCAGCTCGGTTCTTTGTGACCGCCTGGAGGGGTGGGATAGGGAGGGTGGGAGGGAGACGCAAAAGGGAGGGGATATGGGAACATATGTATATGTATAACTGATTAAATTTGTAAAAAAAAAAAAAAAAAAAAAAAAAAAAAAAAAAAAAACAGGTGTCTATACGTAATACACATGAATAATTCAACATTTTAAACAAGGAATGGCCAAGTCCAGGTCAGCCCTATGGACCCTATGGAGAAACAGAAGGATCTCTGAATGCTATCAAGAAGACTTTTCCCTTATTTTTAAACTGCTTGGGGTCAGATGAATAGAAGAATGACGTGCGGACAACTAGCAATTATTAAATGGCAAAATGCAAATAAAAAGCAAACAGTGACAATACATTATGTTCTGCTTCTACCCAACACTGAAAATGAGATCTTTGTAAGTAAGCCCCCCCACAATTGTGACAGGTGTTATGTACATAATATATGAAGCTAATGAAACTAATAGATGTCATATAAAAAAGGCATTGTTTCACTGTAATTTTTAAGACAGATAAGTCTTCAACTTAGCAATAGTTTGATTCTAAATGTTTTTTAAGTGGTTATTTAGTATCAAAACATTTTCCCATTAAAAACAAATGGTGGGGCTTCCCTGGTGGCGCAGTGGTTGAGAGTCCACCTGCCGATGCAGGGGACATGGGTTCGTGCCCCCGTCCGGGAGGATCCCACATGCCACGGAGTGGCTGGGCCCGTGAGCCATGGCCGCTGAGCCTGCGTGTCTGGAGCCTGTGCTCCACAACGGGAGAGGCCACAACAGTGAGAGGCCCGCGTACCGCAAAAAAAAAAAAAAAAAAAAAAATGGTGGTCACACTTTTGGAGCAAACCCACAAAAGCTCACTACCTGACTTGAATCCACCAGGAATATTCTCATTTTTCCCATTATCTCTGTTTAAATGAGTCACAAGAAGCCCCCGACTCTCAGGACAAATGTCAACTCCCGTAAACAGATCTTCCTATTGCTCTGCACAATCCCTGTTCTGTCCTATCCTACCTATCCATAGCATTCTTAAAAAACTTCCATGGAATCCTCTGGAATTCATGATCCATCCTCAGCAACCCCCCCCATATCCTGAACCTCTCCTCTAAATATATCCTCTAAACCTCTCCTCCCCCCTTCACCTTGACACTTGAACAAAGACTAGACTCACTAGGAACACCACTCCCACTGTAACCCAGTCAAGTGGTGGCTATTTTCCCCAGACCCCTCACACTACTAGGCCTGGAGATGGGGTATGAATCATCTTTGCTTTTTATAGTTGTTTTCAGACTATTCTCCCTCCATGCTCCCTAAAGCCCACCCAGCTCTGAATTTCCTATCACTCACTATCCCTCACTATTGCTGTGATCTAGTTTCATCTGTGATCTAGTTTCATTCTGCTGTGGTCAAAGAAGATATTTTGTATGATTTCAATGTCACAGATGTATTCAGACTTGTTTTGTGGTCTAATATAAGGTCTATCCTGGAGGATGTTCCATGTGTACTCAGGAAGAATGTGTAATCTATTGTTGTTGGGTGGAGTGTTCTATATATGTCTGTTAAGTCTGACTGGTTTACAGTGTTGTTCAAGTCCTCTATTTCCTTATCTTTTGTCTAGTTGTTCTATCCATTAATGAGAGTGAGGTATGGAAATATCCAACAGTTATTGTAGAACTGTCTATTTCTCCTTTCAATTCTGTTAATCTTTGCTTCATATATTTTAAGGCTCTGTTTGGTGCATATACATTTATTAACTGTTGTGTGTTACGTTCTTGATAGGTTGACCCTTTTATCAATACATAATGCCTTTTGTTATCTAGTATACAAAATTTTGTCTTAAAGTCTATATAGCCACCCCAGCTCTCTCCTGGATACTATTTGCATGGGGTATCTATTTCCATACTTTCACTTTCAACATATTTATATCTTTGGATCTTAAAGTAAGTCTCTTATAGATAACATATAGTTGAATCATGCTTTTTTTTCCCTCTCATTTTATTACAATGAATTTTAACAGTACAGAAAAGTTGCGTGACCTTGGTGGGTCTGGATCATGCTTTGTCATATATTCTGCCAAACTCTGCTCTTTAGTTACAAAGCTTAACCCATTTACATTTAAATAATTAGTGACAAAGAAGGACTTCCACCATTTTGTTATTTGTTTTCTATATGTCTCATATTATTTTTTGTTTCTCATTTCCTCCATTACTGTCTTTTTTTGTAGTGTGCTATTTTGATTCCCTTCTCCTTTCCTCTTCTATTTATTTTTTAAAGTATTTTCTTAGTGGTTATCTTGAATCTTACAATTAACACTTTAAACTTATAATAACCTATTTTGAATTAATATCAATTTAGCTTCATTTTTTTTTTGGCCATATAGCATGGCATGTGGGATCTGAGTGCCCTGACCAAGGATCGAACTCGCGTCCCCGGCACTGGAAGCATAGCATCTTAACTACTGGACCACCAGGGAAGTCCAAACTTAGCTTCAGTATTATACAAAAACTCTGCACCTATAAATGTCTATCCCTCCCCCTTTTATATTGTTATACATTGTGTGCCAATTAGATTTATAATTGTTGTTTTATTCCTTTGTCTTTTAAATCATATAAGTAAAAAGGAGGAGCTACAAACCAAAAAAATACAGTAATACTGGCTTTTATATTTACTTATGTAGTTACCTTAATCGGTGTTCTTTATTTCTTCATATGACTTCAAGTTACTGTTTAGTGTCCTCTCATTTCAGCCCAAAGGACTCCCTTTAGCATTTCTTGTAGGGTAGGTCTACCAGCAACGAACTCTCCCCACTTTTGTTTACCTTGGAATATCATAATCTCTCATTTTTGAGGGATAGTTTTGTTGGATATAGAATTATTGGTTTCATTCTTTCAGCATTTTATATATGCCATCCCACTGCCTTCTGAAGAGAAATCAGCTGTCAATCTCATTGAGGATCTCTTGTATGCAATGGGCCACATCTGTTTTGCTGCTTTCAAGATTCTCTTTGTCTTTCAACAATTTGACTATAATGTGTCTCAGTGTGGATCTCTGGTGAGTTTATCCATCTTGGTGTTCCTAGAGTTTCTTAGATGTGTAGATTCATATATTTCATCAAATTTGGGAAGGTTCCGACCATTACTTTCTCAAATACACTTTCTGTCCTTTTCTCTCTCTCCTCTGCCTCTGGGACTCCATAATGTACATATTGGTACACATTTTTTTGTTTTTTTGTTTTTGGCCGCCCGCACAGCTTGCAGGATCTTAGTTCCCCAATCAGGGACTGAACCCAGGACCACAGCAGTGAAAGCGCCAAGTCCTAACCACTGAACCACCAGGGAACTCCCCACATATTGGTACACTTGATGGTGTCCTATAGGTCTCTGTTCATTTTTCTTCATTCTTTTCTGTTTCTGCTCCTTTCAACCTCAATTAACTTATCAAGTTGTCTAATTGTTTCTTCAGCCTTCTCAAATCTGCTGTTGTACCCATCTAGTGAATTTTCATTTCAGTTACCACACTTTTTGGCTCCAGAATTTGTTTGGTTCCTTTTTTTTTAATAATTTCTGTATTTTCTATTGATATTCTCTGTCTGGTGAGACAGTGCTTTCCTGGTTTTCTTTGGTTCTTTTCCCATGGTATCCTATAGATAATAAGCATATTTAGGACTGTTGATTTAAATTATTTATCTAGGATGTCCATTGCCTGGGCTTCCTCAGGGACAGTTTCTATTAATTTCCTTTTTCTTATGAATGACCCTTACTTTGTTTCTTTGCGTAACTCATTATTTCTTGCAGAATATTGAACATTTTGAATACTGTGCAGCAACTCTGAAAATCAGCTCCTGCCCCCTCTGTGGGATTTGTTGATGCTGCTTACTGTGGTTTATTGTTGTTTGTTTAGTGACTTCTCTAAACTCATTTTGTAAAGTCTGTACTATTATTGTGTGTGGCCATTGAAATCTGTTTCGTTTTAGCTTAGTGGTCAGCTAGCGTTTGGCATTTCTTAAAGGCCTGAAGAGAAAAAAGAAAAAAATACTCTTCCAGTCTTTGCACATTGGCTCTATGTTAGGGCACTCCTCAACACTTAGCTGGGCCATTTACAATTCTGCCTTAGTCTTCACTTCCTGCTTGTGTAGAGCCCGAAGGCCAGCCAGAGGAAAAAGCTTAGGGTCTTCTCAGCCCTTTCCTGAGCATGCATCCAGTTCTGGGCATGTGCTTGGCCTTTTTTTTTTCTGATTCCGTGGTACATACAGGAACTTTCCTAAAGCCCTTATTCCCCTGTGTATCTCCTTATCCAACTTCTTCCTTCCCAGGCTTTCAGTCTCTCTATTGCTTGTCTGACTGTTGTCTCTTACTCCAGACTGCTAAAGTCAATAGTTGTGTCTTCAAATGTTTTTGGCAAAAGCCACCCCAGCCCTAGGGATGCTCCCAATCAGGCAAAAAAAAAAAGACAGGCCCTTGCACCAGTCCTTCAGGTAGCAGCCAGACAGGCTGAATTCTTTGAAAACAATTCTTTATATCCTCTGGCATTAGCAATCTGTACTAGGAGTGCACGCTTCTATCTTCACAGCCACCATCAATCTGGGTGTGAGGGATAGTAGGCAGGCAATTTAAAATATCACAGTGCTCTCTCACCCCAAACAGCAGCTTCTTTCTTCACCAAACCTTTCCTTAGTTGTTTTAAGTTTTTACTAAATTCCAGAGTTCTGTAAAAGTCGATTCAGTTTTTTGCCAGTTCATTAGTTGTTTTCATGAAGGGACAGAGCTCTGGAGTTCTCTACTCTGCCACTTTTAGTTATGTCCCATTGTTGTCATCTGTGGACTCCTGGGTCACTGTCCTTCACTTGGCAATGAATGATCTTAGCTTCTGATTCACTGTCACTTTCCCCAACTCTATTCCTTTCTTAATTTTTGGAGATTTTCAAATACACGTTAGTGATTCTTCCATCATCGTGGTCTCTCAGTTCCTTGAATTCCACTCTTCCAAAGATCTCCTGTACCCTATCTCAGCCATTCACTCCATATCCTGAACTTTAATATTACCAATAGCTACAACTCCTCAAAGTGCTAATTTCACATATCCCCCCTTAAGTGGGTCCTTAATGCTGCTGGCCAATCATACTCTATTCCTCTTGTCCATTCACTCTCCCACACTCTTACACAACTATTTCCTACTTTCTCTCCTAAGCTCCAATACCTCCTTTCTCATCCTCTCTCTCAGTTGATGACCTTGCTTTCTATTTCAGCACGAAAACTGGAGCAATCAATAGGACTTCTATAAATTCTCACCATCAGATCTACCCACCTACCAACAACTGTACCCACATATGCTGCCTTTCCACCTGTTATTACAGATGAATTCTCTATGCTATTTAAACTCCATCCATCACTTATGCCATAAACTGCATTCTCTCTATCCTACTCAAGAACACTGATCCAATAATTCTCTCCTCTTTCTCCTACATCACCAGTTTTCCTTTCTATTCAATCATTCCCATCAGCATATAAATGTATTATCTCTCCCATCTTCAAAAAAAAATCTTGAGTTCACTTCCTCTACCAGCTATCACCCCATTTGTCTGTGCCTCTTTGTAGCAACTCTTTCACACAGCTGTCTGTTCTCATTGTCTCCAATACCTCTCCCCCCATTCTCTTTTAACACCACCTAAACTCTACAAATATGGCTAGTTCTGACCTCCCTGCTGATAAATCAAATGACCATTTTTTAGTCCTCATCTTAAATGACCTATCAGAGATATTTAACAGAATTGATCATTCCTTCTTCCATTTAGCTTCCAAGATGCTATATTCTTTTTGTTTTCCTCTTTCCTTATATGTATGTGTTCCTTCTATACCTCCTTTGCTGGTTCCTCCTCTTCTCCCAGGCCCTTTAACATCGGAGTGCCCCAAGGCTCAGCCCTTGGTTCTCTTATGTCTCTATATCTAACTTGATGATTTCATCCAGTATCACAACTTTAAATATCATCTATGTGCTTTTGGCACCCACATTTCTATTTCTAGCCCAGTCCTTTCTCTAGAACACCAGATCCAAATATCCAGTTATTGGGACTTCCCTGGTGGCACAGTGGTTAAGAATCTGCCTGCAATGCAGGGGACACGGGTTCAAGCCCTGGTCCGGGAAGATCCCACATGCCGCGGAGCAACTAAGCCTGTGCGCCACAACTACTGAGCCTGTGCTCTAGAGCCCGCGAGCCACAGCTACTGAAGCCCGTGTGCCTAGAGCCCATGCTCCGCAACAAGAGAAGCCACCGTAATGAGAAGCCCACGCACCGCAGTGAAGAGTAGCCCCCGCTCACCGCAACTAGAGAAAGCCAGCACGCAGCAACGAAGACCCAATGCAGCCAAAACTAAAATAAACAAATAAATAAGTTTATAAAAAAAAAAAACAAATATCCAGTTATTTACTCAACATCTCCACTTGGATATCTAAATCTTTAACAGGTATGTCAAACTTAACATGCCCAAAACTGAATTCCTGATTCCTACCCACAACACTCTACTTGGCACATAAGAGGTACTCAGTCAATATTTCTTAAATGAATAAATTTTGGGTTATAACGGTGACTGACCATGGTACTATTACTACTATTACTGTGTTTTGAATCCAGAAATCAAGGGTGAGAGTCATCATCTCCTTCCTCTTTCCTGTGGCAAGACAACTCCAGCCAAGTTTGTCTTTAAATATCCTCATACTTTCTAGTACTCCTTTCTTCCTGCCCTTTGTGCTGACCTTCATGCTGTCCCTAAACCCTCTATTGTAGCAATCCCTGTTAGGAGAATCAAACAGACATACTTGCCCAATTTTCCAAATTGGTCATGTGCCCTAAAACTGTTTACATCTGTACCACCCTTCCAAGTCAGAACATCCAGTATAGCTGACCCCAGGTTGAAACCAGAATTAAAATCACTCTCACTGACTTCATAGCAGAAATAATTACCTTTGCCTAGAAGTCCTAAGCATTAAGGAAAAAAATTAAAAGAAGCCTGTTGATCCAAATAATTTCCAACTGGTGAAAACATGGGTTATGGTCAGTGGGAGTAAACATTTTCAGGTAGTGATGGGGAGGGGGGAGTGGAGTTAGGCAAGGGACCAATACACAGGGTGAGCATACACGCCTAGGAGCCAATTCCCCAGGTTACATGCCCTAAGCAGTTTTTTATTTTCATGGCTTTTCCTACTTTACCTCCCAAGACCACAAATTATCTAAAAGCCCTGACATTTCTTCCCCTGCCCGCAGTGGTCCTTAAGACTGCATATTCTCAAAATAAGATAGCTCAGGCAAGAGAAATAAGGGAATGCTGTTATACAGAGCAATACAAGGGTTACTCTTTCCAATAATAGGTCATTTCTAAATCAAATGTTTCTTGGTTGGGTATTTCTTATATAAGACAAAGGCCCCATTATCTACTAAAAAAAGGATCATTCTAACATTGGTCAACCCCCATGGATATTTTAATTCAGCTCAAAAAGTGTTACCAATATGAGGAATATTTTCACATTAAAATTTTTAATTCTGAAACTCACATTCAACTAACAATACTTGATATTAAGCAGTAGGTCATCCATATTCACTGCAATATGCTCTGAAAACCTCCGTCTCCAAAGCCCTAACCTATATTCTAATTAATCGTGCCCAAGTTAAATTTCAGCTACCCTGTCACTTCAGCAGTTGGCTTCATGTTCTCAAACCCAAAACAATCAAGGTGCCTCTTAAAATGTGATGAAACACTTGAACTTCTCTTTCTCTGTACTAAGAGCAGACTCCCTGGCTACTGGTAGGAATAGGAACGTCTGCCATCACTAATTTTTGAACCAAGGTGAAATGCTCTTGCCCCAAAACCCTGCCATTCATCTTGTTTGGTATCAAAAAGCTATATGCTTTTAGTTCTGATCTAATTTCTCTTCTGGAGCATTCCAGAAAAATGGAAAACTGAAGATAAGCAAAGGCAGTAGGTGGTATATATTTGAGAATCCTAAAAGAAAACTGTCTTACTATCCTGAACTTGAGCTCCAGAGGACAGGAATAGACACTCTTTACCAGAGTAGCCTCAGTGCTTAGCAAAGCAACAACATACCCTAAAAACTCAATAAATGAGTACTTCTTGACTAGTTGAATATCCCAGGCATGTAGACAAATTAGGAAAGCTATATCAAAAAGGCAACAGAGGCCTTATTACATTAAAATCCTCCATGCTATCAAGAGAGTTATCTTCCTAAAACATAGATCACTCATTTGTAGTAATTAGTGAACATTTACCATAGGCTAAGCAATAAATTAATCCAGAGAAATTAGTAAAATATAGACCATCCTAAATGACTAACAATCTAGCAAAGGAGACAGACATAGTTTATTCTATATAACCTGATAAGTGCTAGAAGCCTGTGTCAAGTTTTATGAGAACAGAGTTTAAGAAGTGACTAATTATGCATGGGTGAAGTGCCCACCAAAACTTTACAACGCAAGTAGCACTTGATCTTAAAGAATAAATAAGAGTTTACAAGATGAAGAAAAGATAGGCGAGAGGGGGTGGGTAAGAACAGTTTTCTAGTTATAAAGAACTGCATGTAAACAGAGGTCTATACATAGCAATGCCCCTACCTAAGTTCAGGAAATGGCTAGTAACTGAATATGACTAGAATATGAGGTTTGAGGGAAAAAATCATTAAAGATGAGGCTAGAAAGAAAGAATGGCACTAGATGGTGAAGAGCCTTTTCTGCCACATTTAAAAGTCTGAATTTCATCCTGCAGGCAAAGGTTTTTAAGCAGTGAGTCAATTAGATCTCTTTCAGAATGTAACAATAGTAATAATATGAAAGGTGGATTGAAAGAGAAATAATCAGAGGCATAGATTTGCAAGATAACTACTGTAGTGGTTTAAGTGAAAAATGATGTAAGATACGTCTCAAGAATTTATCCACATCCATAAAAAATTCCAATGGTAACTACCTGTACAATAAAATTCTAACTCAGTACAGTGTTCAAGGCCCTTGACAATCTAAAGTTGTGCCAACCTTTCCAACCTCACTTCCTATCCCTTCTTTTCCCCACATCTTACAATCCAGCCACATGAGACTATGTACCATTTCTTCAATATGTTACGTACATTCATACTGCCACGTCTTCACTGACACACTATTTGTTACTTCTGCACAGACAACCCTCAACAAACTCCTACTCATCCTTCAAGGACCAGGTTTAAAAAAGGTTCTCTCTGTGAAGTCTTCCCTGACTCCATCTCTCTCAAGGCAAAAATATATTATGCTTTCTTCTAGGCTTTCACATCACATCATTCATACCACTAATGTAGTTTTTTCTATCCCCTCTGCTAGAATGGCTGAGCTGAAACCAGTCGTTAAGAAATAAAATTCAAATTAAATTTTACATGTAAAATCACAAAATTAACATACATACACACACACACACACACACACACACACACACATATTTTTCTTTACCTGGTAAAACTTGAATTTGAACCCAAGAATATGACACAGTGTTTGCGGTTCACACATACTCATGTAAGATTCTAATAAAGATATAAAGAAGTCATCGTGTTCTGGCCTGCATTCAAACACTTCTAAAATGACATCCAGAACTCTATTGGGATCCAGATTAAAGCATCCTGCAACAGATGGATATACACAAATTCAAAAGTGATTATACATAATTTTTAGAAAAGCCATTAACCTTCAGGGACAACATACATAAAATAAAAATGTTTTTAAAAACAACTTTTTTCTTACAACTTTATTGGAGTATAATTGCTTCACAATGGTGTATTAGTTTCTGCTTTATAACAAAGTGAATCAGTTATACATATACATCTGTTCCCATATCTCTTCCCTCTTTTACAAGTTTGCTTCCCCTGCCCCAGAGGGAAATCTTCATAATTTTCAAGGTCATCACGGTACTCCCCACATGTTACAGATGAGAAATATGACTTGCCCAGGATTGCAAAGTGGGTTAATGACAGGGCTTAGGCTGGAGCCCAGGACCTGTGACACTAAGTCAAGTGAAATTTCTTCTATGCCACATCATCTCATCAGTTCTTGACTACTCACGCTAGTGAAGGAGATTCACATTTTTAATTCTTAGCAAAATATGAAAATCAAACAATATATCTTATAAGTTAGGCAACTAAAGGTTTTTTTATGTTTTATGCAGAAGTGTTTGGAATGTTGACAAATGAGTTAAAAGTTCAGGTTCATGAAAGTAGAGCATGATTTTTATAATCATTTTTTAATTTATCTTACATATACAACAAAACTACAAAATGTAGTTGTACATTCATAGTTTTGGGCAGCATTCTAAAGGAAAACAGGTATACTGCTAATACTAAAATGATGAGAATACAAGGAGCTAGGGACAAAACACAAGCAAACAGAGAAGTAAGAAAACAATCTAGGTAGAACAGGAAAGGGAAAGGAAAGAAGCACTTAATAGGTACCAATGGCTACTTATCCTTGCTAATCTCCTAGGGTAAGCTAAAAAGGGCCAATAGACATGAATTTAATAAACATTCCTATCAGCCACCCTACTCTTAATACATTATTACCTCTATTTGCATTCAGCTTCAGCTGTTACCATAATTACATTATAGCACAGTCACATCATATGTGCATTTAATTTGAGAATGCAACGATTTACACACAGCAAAATAAACAAAAGAGAGAATTTAAATGATATAGTCAATTCCACCCACCATTCCTCTCAAAATAATGTATGCTTATGACCCGGAGTGAGCACATCAATCGGCTGTTCCCTCAGTTTATATCAGTTCCCTCATGCCTTGTGCATCAAGCTGAATGGAATTCTACTATTTTTAATTACGTATTTTTCATTAGGCATAGCCCTTAAATGCAAGCTAACCACTTCATCTGGGGCAAGCAAATAAACACTGATTTCTTCTAACGGTGGAGGAAAAAGAACAACTGTGTTAACTTAGGGAGAGATGTTAGGTCTAAACACTATACCTTATGGATGACTTAGAGGATTTTTCAAAGAAAATTCTTATATATCCTATTAATGATTTCCAGAGTTACTTCTATTATCTCCACACTTAAGTATATTAAATGCTATAAAACTAATGTCTAATTTGCAGTATCTTAGCAATCACTTAGAAAACCAAACTCTCCAAATACAAGAAGTATTTCTTTCCTCTTTTTATGAAACGCAAAGTTAAGAATACATTTTCTTCCATTTCTCTCATACTAAGGAAAGAAAGGACCAACGCAGTGATCATCTCTTACTGAAAAGAGCTCCAGACTTTCATAAATTCTCCAAAGAGATGTTTACCTAAAGTTCTGGGAAGAAAACTTCTAAATAGTTTTGCCTGTCCTTGCACCCCAAAAAGTATGGCTTATGAATGTACAAGTGACTCCAAAATAGCAACTGGAATTTTTAAATGCTGCTGGTGGAAATATAAAATGTAAAACAGTATGACTGCTTTGTAAAATTGGCAGTTTCCTTAAAAGTTAAACTTAACACCCACCATATGACCCAGCCATTTCATTCCTAGGTATTTACCTCAAGAGAAAAAATGTCTATGTCCATACAAAGACTTGTACACAGATACTCACAGCAGCTTTATTTATAATAGGACACTGAAATATCCATCAACATGTGAATGGATAAACAAACTGTAGTACAGTATAATTGTAGAATATACAGTGGAATACTACTCAACAATAACAAGGAAAGAACTACCAATACAAGCAACAACATGGATGAATTACAAAATAATTATGCTGAATGAAGTAAGCCAGACCCAAAAAAAACTCACTATATGATTTCATTTATAAAAGAATTATAGAAAATGCAAACTAATCTATAGTTTAGAAAGCAGATCATTGATTACCTGGGGAGGAGAAAAGAGAAAGTACGGGGGGGAATGAAATACAAATGGGCAAGAGGAAACTGGGCGGGGAGTGATAGAAATGTGCATTATCTAGATTGTGATGATGTTTTCACAGGTGTATACATGTGTTAAAACTCAAACTGTACACTTCAAACATGCACATTTTATTGTATATCAATTATGCCTAGATAAAGCTGAAAAAAAAAGTCACTGACAACAGATTATGGAAGTAGGATCTAGCAAATTCTCCAACCTTATAACTGCTCCTATATTTAATAAATATAAAAGTTCAATCAACTAAATAAAAATGAATAATGCTCTACTCTGTCAGAGAGGACAAAAAATACACTGAATATACTTTTGAAAAAATGGCTGGCTTATAATTACCCATTATGCTACATCCACAAAACTTGTGAATAAGGACTACAACAGCAACATGTTACATGGAAATGTGTTTCATTCACATTGCTTTAAAGTTTATATTTTCAATGTGCTACAATATGAACCATTGACATTATGTTTTGTTTAAACAGTATTATTCCATGAAGGCTATTTTAACAGTGATCTGTACAGTCAACTAACTACCAATTTCTTTCTAGAGGCAATTTAAGGTAGTAACCTACACAAAAAGGATGCAACTTTTATTTATAATAGATAACAACCTTTGTATCTTTCACAAAAGAAAAACTGGCTTAGGAATTTTCTATTATATGTCTCAGGTGCCATAAGTTAGTCCAATCAGTTGGAATGACCTATGCTACATAATATGGAAAAAGTAGCCAAACCAAGGACTTAGAAAACCATTTTTGAAACCTTAGAGATTTGCTAAATAACAGTTAAGCTATTTCACATACAAGATTTTAGTAACAATAAGTAAGCTTGAAATGTCCAAAATAATTTTTTTCTAATGGCAGCTGTGGTAGAACAGACACTCTTGTGCTCAAACATCTTAAAAAAGGCTTTTATCCAGCCCAAGCATCAACAGTCATGTGATCTTGAGATAGATCATAAGCCTAGCTCCCTACCTCTACCACCAGCTACATTAAGGAATATACACACACACATGCCTTTTGAGGAACAAACAGGGAACCATATCGGAAGCGGAAACATTTTTAAATGGTGGACTTGTAATGGCCATGGATTTATTCCTTCATTTAAATAAACATAAAATAACCACCCACTAAGTGCCAGGTGCTTGTGATACAGAGATTAATAAAATGCCTTCCCTACCCTTGAGGAGAGTTCACACCTTTTGGATGATATCATCTTTGAAAAAATGCATTGAAAAGTAACTGAAGGCTCCCCAAAGATGGACAAGATGGCCAGTATATTAGAGCAAGTAATTGCAACTAGAGGCCAAAAATATGATAAAAGTGACAATGGTTCTTTTAGGAATAGGTCAAATTGAGATTCTTAACAGAAACAAAAAGGCCAAGGTAATATTGTAAACATGACTTGGAGAGATGTCCAGCCTGTACATTTCAGACAAGAAAACAGAATGATAGTGTCAACCATCATGTCCTGACAGAA
Source organism: Mesoplodon densirostris (assembly GCF_025265405.1). Lineage (NCBI taxonomy): Eukaryota > Metazoa > Chordata > Mammalia > Artiodactyla > Ziphiidae > Mesoplodon > Mesoplodon densirostris. Next base: position 29,381,338 of record NC_082681.1, on the reverse strand, counting down.
TAAACCTTACAAGACAAAGAAAAACCATGTTTTGAACAAAAGGACATGACCTGGCTCTGGCATGTAGAATTACTTTAGAAACAGGCTATACCATGGTCTCGATGTTTTTTGTACCCCCAAAATTCATATGTTGAAATTCTAATGCCCAGTGTGATGGTATTAGGACGTGGGGCCTTTGGAAGGTAAATAGGTCATAAGAGCATAGTCTCATGAATCAGATTAATGCCCTTTAAAAAGAGAGCTCCGTTGCCCCTTCTACCATGTGAGGATACAAGTTAGCAGTCTGCAACCTGGAAGAGGGCCCTCATGAGAACCCAACCATTCTGGCACCCTGATCTTGGACTTCCAGCCCCCAAAGCTGTGAGAAGTACGTTTCTGTTGTTTATAAGCCCCCCAGTCTGTGGTATTTTGTTACAGAAGCCTAAATGGACTAAAACAGGCTAATAACTTATGCTAGACTATTTCTAAAAAATAGTATTTGCAAAAAACTGCACATCTCAAGGCAAGAACCAGAGAGCCAAGATGCAGAGAAATGCACCCAACAAAATAGAAGTATAACTGTAAAAACAACTATGCTTGAGAACACCAATTGCTGTCTTCTTTTTCATAGTAGAGATAAACAACTTCTTCATAACTAGTGTATAGTAAAGAAACTCCAATAAAGCAAAACCTTAGGAAAAGGAAGCAGTCAACTGGTTTCCCATAGATGACAAAAAGATAAGAAGCTTCAAGGCTTAATGGCTCTTATATCCATACTGAGCCAAAGACAAAATGCTAAGTACACTCAAGATAATGTAGTCAAAGAGATTAAATGTCCCATAATCTACCAAAGAATAAAATCATTTGACTTGGGATTTTATTTTGTTTTTAATGTTTCTCTGGTCACTTAACAAGCAACCAAGAGGACTTGTGAGACTGAAGGAGGAGAGACGCTCACCCCACCCTTCCCCATCTCCAGCCAAATCTACAATCTTGGACACCAGGCGACAAATGAAGGTCCTGAGGTTTGGTGAAGAGGGCTCTGATTCTGGGTGAGAAGGAAAGGATCAGAGAGCCAAGGCCAAAAAGATCCTGGACCACTAAACCCAAAACCAGGAAGAACCATTTTCAGTCTCCAAAACCAAACTCAGAACTTCCCTGACGGTCCAGTGGATAAGACTCCGTGCTCCCGATGCAGGGGACCCGGGTTCGATCCCTGCTCAGGGAACTAGATCCCACATGCCACAACTAAGAGCCCGCATGCCGTAACTAAAGATCCCACACACGACAACAAAGATCCTGCATGTGGCAACGATCCCACATGTTGCAACTAAGACCCAGCACAGCCAGCTAAATAAATAAATAAATAAATAAACAAACAAACTCAAGTAAGCTAGCTCCATGACTAATTTTTAGCCAGAACTTCTGATTTAGAGCAGCGATCAGCATACCATGGCCTATGGGTCAAATCCATTTGATGTTTGTAAATAAAGTTGTGCTGGAACACAGACACACATTTATTTACATGTTGTCCATGGCTGCTCTCACACTACAATGGCAAAAGTGAGTAGCTGCAACAAAAACCACATGACCCACAAAGGAAAAAAATATTTACTATCGCATCCTTTACAGAAAAGGTTTGCTGACCACTAATTTAGAAGAAAGAAAAGAACACCTAGCTATTACTTTTTTGAAGGGCATTCAGAAGAGTAGAGTGCTTATAGTTTAGTTCAGCAATCAAAGGAGTCCATCTTTGGGAATTCCCTGCGGTCCGGTGGTTAGGACTCCGCACCTTCACTGCCAAGGGCCCAGGTTCAATCCCTGGTCAGGGAACTAAGATCCCACAAGCCACGTGGCACGGCCAAAGAGTCCACCTCTGATATCCTTTCCTCTAATTTCTAAAAGATGCTTTTTGCCACCTTGATGCAGGGATCATTTGTGAGGCATCTATGATATGGCAGCTCAAGGGACTAATAATCACTATCCATTCCTGTTAAGTTTTTCAAGCTTACTGTCAGACAAACACCAGGCAGACTCATAATGGTTCCTATTCCTTGCTTTCTTGCAGTAAACAGCCCAAGGCTATCTGATAGGATATACTGTTTATTATATTTAGGACATAAACATTTTGATGTACCAGAATCTTTTAGGGAGCAAATGACTACCTTTTAACTATAGAATGATAAATAGGGATTTCTCCTGATCAGACCAAGTACCCTGAAATATAAGTGTATCTAAAATGCATGCCTCGGGACTTCCCTGGTGGCACAGTGGTTAAGAATCTGCCTGCCGGGCCTCCCTGGTGGCGCAAGTGGTTAAGAGTCCGCCTGCCGATGCAGGGGATACGGGTTCGTGCCCCGGTCTGGGAGGATCCCATATGCCGCGGAGCGGCTGGGCCCGTGAGCCATGGCCGCTGGGCCTGCGCATCCGGAGCCTGTGCTCCGCAACGGGAGAGGCCACAACAGTGAGAGGCCCACATACCGCAAAAAGAAAAAAAAAAAAAAAAAAAGAATCTGCCTGCCAATGCAGGGAACGCAGGTTCGAGTCCTGGTCCAGGAAGATCCCACATGCTGCAGAACAACTAAGCCCATGTGCCACAACTACTGAGCCTGAGCTCTAGAGAGCCCACAAGCCACAACTACTGAGCCCACGTGCCACAACTACTGAAGCCTGCGAGCCTAGAGCCCTGGCTCCACAACAAGAGAAGCCACTGCAATGAGAAGCCCGTGCACCGCAACAAAGAGTAGCCCCTGCTCGACACAACTAGAGAAAGCCCACGTGTAGCAACGAAGACCCAATGCAGCCAAATAAATAAATAAATTTATTTTTAAAAAATGCATGCCTCCCAGGGCCTCCCTGGTGGCGCAGTGGTTGAGAGTCCGCCTGCCGATGCAGGGGATACGGGTTCGTGCCCCGATCTGGGAGGATCCCATATGCCGCGGAGCGGCTGGGCCCGTGAGCCATGGCCGCTGAGCCTGCGCGTCCGGAGCCTGTGCTCCGCAACGGGAGAGGCCACAACAGTGAGAGGCCCGCGTACCACAAAAAAAAAAAAAAAAAAAAATGCATGCCTCCCAAACCAGATATCAGTTCTGCCAATGGCTAGTGAAGGAGATCAGACCTGAGATAGCTCTGTATAAGGTATTATCTGTCTAGGTTACTCCTAAAGAGAAAGCAATGGGAATAAACAAAAGGAAACTCATCCAAAGATGCCATGAAAAGCAGGATGCTATGTTAGTGAACTGCTCTCGACAGATGAGACAAGGCCTACCTGACGTCTGCACTGAGGGGGAATCTGATAAATTCTAACTCTTAAAGAGTGAGTACTCACTGGAATTGAAGTCTTAACCTCAACTTTAATGTCAATGAAAAACCCCTTTCGCAGACAATGGGGGGAGGAGGGAATCAGCTAGCCAAAGAGAAACAAACACTAAGCCAGGGAGATGAACTTTCTCAAATCCTCCATGTCAGGGAAAAGAGGCTAAGAATCACTATAAACTCTACTAGAAAGGGGGAAACATTCATTCGTTTTTCGATGAGTATTTATCCAGCACCTACATACCAGGCACTGAGGTTAGAGGTACTAAACAAAACAGACAAAAACCCTTGTCCTCATGGAGCTTACTTACATTCCAGTGGGGGTGTGGCATAAAATACGGTGCACATTATATGGTGTTAAGTGCTCAAAAGAAAGACAGTGAACCACAGAGAGTGTCGGGGTGAGGGGTGGCCATATAAGGCTACACTGCAGAGGTGGCATTTGAGTGTTTCTGGGCTAACGTGCTTTGCAGTACACCTGACGGACTAGAACAGAGGTTTAGCCCAAGAAATCAAATTGTTTATACTCATGGAATATCCATGTGAGTTATGAGCTTGCAGTTGTGACTGTCACACTGTTCTTCAGAGACAGTAACATAACCTGTTCTCTATGGGGACAAAGTTCAAGAAAAGAAAGTACACAGCATACATTTTTCCCAGTTAGATAAAAGCACACTTTCAAGAAAATCCCTCTTAGAAATGTTCCCAAAATAACAAAGGACTAAAAAAGTATAAACTCACAAGGACAAAAAAAAAATAGAAGAAACAAGGACAGACAAGAGATGTCAACAAATAAGCAGATAAAGTAAAAAAAAAAAAAAAAGTGAGGACCTTATACAGCAGAGAATTTTTTTGTGGGGAATACCACCTTAAGAGAGTACATGGCAGGATATAAGGAAAGACAAACTTATAGCAAGGCAGTACTGACAAACATCTCAAACTAGATCAAAATTCTGCAGGAAAAATGTAGAGCCTTCCCTAGAAAGAACAGAAAGGAAACCCTACAGGAGGATTTTTTTTTTTAATGGGTCACTGCTACACAGGTAAGCAAGAGCCCTGCAGCCTTAAGGGGCTGCCAGTCTTGGTGTTAATTTGACAATGGAAGAAAGTAGCAAAGAGACTAAATCAGCTGCCAGAACTAGACTTACTTCAAAGAAAAGGGTAAATTTAAACTAAAAGCTCCTTACCTCTATACCTGTTGGCCACCAAAAGCTTAAGCTAAAAACAAAAATTACTGTAGTAAATCTGGTTTTATCTGGGTCCCCACTGGAGAAGGGGGATAAGGATTGGGACACCTCCTCTCTCTTTCTCATCCATAAATTTCAAAAGCAGAGAAAGAACTGAGAATTGAGCATAAGCATCCTCTAAAATATAACCAGTGAAGCAGCAAATATGACTTTTCCAACAGGTCTCAAAACTTAAGACATCTAGGTGCTGCAAAATCTTCCCTGAGATAGCATAACACCTAACAAAGAGCAAAAACTCTTTCCATTCTTGAAAAATCAGGAGTACCCTATTTTTCTATCATTCATTCCTCCTTTCTATAGAAGCCAACTATTTCCTCCAAATGCTCAATGCAAATAAAAAGAACAATGCTAAAGAAATTCTATTTAAAAGGTAGGGAAAGTAACACTTTCCGATTTGTTACACTTTTACAACATCTGCACTTACTTTAACAGACTGTTGTAAAGATAAAATAAAATGTGTATCAAAGTTGCTCGGTATTTTTAAAATCAAGTTCAAAAGAACTAAACATCTCCACGTTTCAAGAGGTCACCGAAGATTTTATTACAGTTTCACGTTTGCTTACTTATTTTCTGCCCTCCATAAAATTATTGGAAAATACTTAAAAATTAAAGATAGAAATACTACAGAGCAGAAACTAATACAAACACAAAGGTAAGAGTAACAAAAAGATTTCTTATAAATATCATCCCAAATTTTTTTATTACTTAAAAGTACAAGCTAGACACTTCTCTCATTTCTTAATTTAAAAACAAAAAACTATAGGGAATGCACTAGTTTTGTCTTTATGGATATTCTTCAACAGTTAAAAAAATTTATCTTAGTAACACATAGTATATATAGATATACGTCTTACCTATTAAAGATTTGATATTTTCTAAGATCAAATCACTAGTAATATTTCCAGATAAATCTTGCCCCAATTCAGCAATCAGCTTGGCATAACCTTCATTTTCTTCTCTTAACAAATTAAATTTTTGCTGCTTATAACTGAAATTAAACATCATAAAGCAGATAAAATTAATTTCAATTAACAAGCTTGCATAAGAGTATTGTATTCTTCTCACTGAATTTTCTTACTCTCTTATATAAAACAATCATAAGAACAGTTGTTGAAAGTTTACCTCTTTGTCTACCTTTTAGGATAGAAAATAACAGTGATTCTTAAAGGACACCCCAATGTTAATTACACAAGGAAAGGATATCGCTAATAACATAACACTATTTCCATCATTGATAAGAATATACCTTAAAGCCACAGTTGTAAATTATTTTATTGGTAGTAATAAAAGCATTGAATATAATTTTAACTTCTAACACGGAAAAAAATTAACATTGGTTTCACACAGGTAAAGTTCACTGCTGACTCAATAACCGTAGGCTGCTCTTAAAAGGAAAAGACACATGCTAACAGCAACAACAACAAAAATCTTGAAAACGCCTTTAGAAACTTCTAGTATTCAACATGAGAACTAAAAAACATGCTCAGGTACTTGATCTGCAACATAAAAATACGTGTACTTACAAGAGTTTTGTCTTGATTTTAACTGACTTTTGATTGAATTGCTGTGATTGTTTGATAAGCCCTAACGATTCCAATGTTTCTGGATCCAAGCGTTCCTTTAGAACTGTGTCTGAAACTAAATACTGTATTAAAAAATATTAAAGGCCATTTACTCCTCAGCATTCCAACTATGCATTCACAATCTTAAAACATATTCAAAATTATTTTCCCAAATAAGAATATTAAAATCACCTTATATATATATACATCAACAACTTTATAAAAAGGCTTGGAACTTCAATCTAGCAAAAATGATGACTCTCCAAGTACTGAAACATACAGCTTTTTAAAAATTCACTAAAAATTATATGCCATGCTGTACACAACCTACAAATGACAAGAACTACAGATGTAATTCTGATTAAAATTGAGTCTGTCAACTGAATTTCCTTTAAGATAATGCAGCATTTCAGCCTTCTTTGGTTTCTACTGTTTAAGTCAAATTCTATTGTCTGTCCTTGCAGCAAAGACAAGGACATTCCTCCAGGTCTGAGCAATGGCATTCCTCCTTGGTTTTAAATTTATGAACATAAAATGGTTTGCTAGACAATGATTATGATGAGCTCTAAAATTAATTATTTTTAAACTACCTCCATTCTTTTTCTCCTTGCCTAATAGTTTATGAAAAATTGTTCAGTTTAAAAGCTGTCCATATCATTTCTACTCACTTGATAGATGCTTACCTTTTCCTTAGTTAGGAACTTACTAGGTCAGGAATATCACCAAATGTTTTCTATGCATAGATAGTTTAAGTGATATGGTAGCATGCCTATTTCATGCCATTTCAATTTTACAAAGCATTCCATTTCAAAACCCAAATCTCACCTTATAATGAATAGTCAACTGAATGTCAATATCCTCCTCCATTAACATGATTATCTGTGATTATAATCATTCCACATAAAATTTAGAAATGGAAAGTATTTTTTTAAACTTACCAAACATGCTAATACCAATTGTGTAAAAGAGTCTCTCTTGCTTTTTTCTTCTAAACAATTTGTCTCAGTATCTATAATGATGAAGAAAAAGAAAGATGAAAGTTTGATTTTTCTAGACTCCAGAACTATAATAAGATACCTGTTTTCTTTAAAACTAGCTAAATTTAAAACTCCTCATTCTGAATTTGGGGAAAAATTTAAACTGTGGTAAGCATAAGCAGTCCTTCATGTGCATATGAATATGTAAAGATTTATAAATACTTAGAATTTCTCCTGCTACTGAAAAACTGACCTTGTGACCAATGGCATATCCATAAAATGGTAAGTTGATTATGGAGCTATGTGCTAAGGCACCGCAAACAACAAAGCTTCCAAAAAATACTGTTTTCAAAAATGGAAACAGGGCTTCCCTGGTGGCGCAGTGGTTGAGAGTCCGCCTGCCGATGCAGGGGACACGGGTTCGTGCCCCGGTCTGGGAAGATCCCCCAGGCCGCGGAGCGGCTGGGCTCGTGAGCCATGGCCGCTGAGCCTGCGCGTCCGGAGCCTGTGCTCCGCAACGGGAGAAGCCACAACAGTGAGAGGCCCACGTACCACAAAAAAAAAAAAAAAAAAAAAAAAAAAAAAAAAGGAAACATTTGGGAATTCCCTGGCGGTCCAGTGGTTAGGACTTGGCGCTTTCACTGCCAAGGGCCAGGGTTCAATCCCTAGTTGGGGAACTAAGATCCCACAAGCCACACAGCACGGCCAAAAAAAAAAAGGGAAACATTCAAGCAAAGTTTAAACAACCACATGTCAGAGATGCTAAGGTAAAAAGCTGAACTGGGTGACAACGAAGATCTCTTCTAATACTAAAGATCCTATTACTCATGAAGATCAAACCCTTGACTTTGGCCACCTTGGTACCATGTTCTAACCAAGCTACTTGGTCACCAACTCTATGAAAACTGTATTAAAAGATATTTTTAACATCCTATTTTGAATTACAATTCTAGTCAGCAAACAAAACTTCACTCAAGATTTTCATTTTCTTCCTACTGAAATATTTTTTTAAAAAACTGAGACCTCCGGGCTTCCCTGGTGGCTCAGTGGTTGAGAGTCCACCTGCCAATGCAGGGGACACGGGTTCGTGCCCCGGTCCAGGAAGATCCCACATGCCGTGGAGTGGCTGGGCCCGTGAGCCATGGCCGCTGAGCCTGTGTGTCCGGAGCCTGTGCTCCGCAACGGGAGAGGCCACAACAGTGAGAGGCCCGCGTACCGCCAAAAAAAAAAAAAAAAAAGAAAAGAAAAAACTGAGACCTCCTTGAGTTTCAGTACATTATTCAAAAAATTTGTCAAACAATTTTCTGATCTAAAGTATAGAGGAAATAAACAATTAGCTCTAAATGCTAAGCATCAAAAACTTCAACCAGGATTAGCAGGATTACAAAATTGATCTCAGGATTACTGTTTTAACTGATTACACACCATTACCTTATTTTTAAAGTCAATTCATATTTAGAATGTGCTATAGAAAAAGGCACCGATTTTAGTGATGTAATAAAAATTGCCCTCTAAGAGTTCTAGGGCTCCCCCAGACAGACATCCTACAACTGCTTTGCTTCAGTTTACTTTCTACTGCCATCACTAAGAATCAAAAGAGAAGAGGACCTATCATTAAACACATCCATATTTTCCGGGGCCTTCTCTACTTTTCCTTCTTGGACAGTGCCATCTCCCAATATTCTGGCCACTACAGCTAAGCACACAGTCAGCTCAAGCATATTAAGGGAATTTCGGGGTGTAATTTATACAATGTAAATTGCAGTACAATCTCAATCTATCAATAAGACTTTTAATCTGTGTGTATCTCAACAATCCCTTCCAGGGACTCCTAGTTGTCTCCTCATTATCTAGTCTTCTGGTCCCTCCTCAGCCTAGAACTTCAAGGATACTAATCTTGAGGGGTCAGGACTAAAGTGGGCCTATTCTTTTAACCAATATCTATCTACCCTCAAAGGCCTTATAGTCCCTAAGATCTACCTCCAAAGTCCCCAAGATGAGAGCATTTGGGTACAGGTTCATCCTCTTCAAGTAAAGTCTACTCTCCCCTCAGCCATCGGACCTGATTAACTCTCTGGGCTCTGACCATGTTAGGAAATGCTTAATGGTACCTCAGTAAATTTCTTGGCTAAACTATCTCAATAATCAATATAGGGTTCTATTATCCCAATTATGCTTTTCCTGTTTTCTTTATTCTTTTTGTTCTAACTTATGAAATCATTCATTATTCATTCATTATTTCTGACTCCTCAACCCCAAATCAGCACCTAATAAGTTTTCTTTAATTTCCCTCTGATTTTCCTTAAAAGCCCTCAGCCATTTCCAACTCTAGGCCCACTATCACCAACCACCTAACCCAGCACAGAGGTCCCATCAGTGCATCAAGTCACATCAGACTCTCCTTTCGGGTTAATATAGCTCTCAGGCCCCCTCACCCTTACATGATTAATCTTTTAAAGGAAATTGTTATCTTAACCAGGAAAGTACAGCACTGATTTCTCTTATAACTGTTAAAATATTACAAAGATAACATGATATACTAGAAGGATCATGGACTCTAGAACCAAAAAAACCCAGGTTCAAACCCTGCCTTATACTAGTTGTGTGGCCTTGAAAAATCACTTTTCTGAGCTTTGATTTTCTGATCCATATATCTACCTTACAGAAATTGCTGTGAGGATTAAAATGAAATTAAATGCTTAACATACAGAAGGTGCTCCAAAATGGCACCTACATTATTATTACTGTGATCTTCATTATAATTATCATCATCATTATTATTAGAGGTAGCTTGCGTTCTTACTCCTATTCCCCTACCTTGGTATGGGGTCACCCTTGGATCATTTTTTTTCTGCCAAGGGTGGGGGTACCTGAGGGAGGGGGCAGGTGAGGGAAATTCTCTTTCCAAGTTTGCCATGCTAATCTTGCTTGTAAAAATGGACTGGATAGGCTAAAAGAAATTTCCCAAGAGCAACCAAACATCATCTTCATGAATTCATGTTACTAGTAAAAAGCAATGACTTGTAATAATAATTCATATTATATAACTAAATAACTGTGAAGGGAAAATATATCCTAATAAAATAAGTCAATATAAAAAAAGAAATTACTAGAACTTACTAGTAAGCTGATAATTGACGATTACCCAAAGAAAGATATAAAATGTACTCCTGACACTATCAATGAACAACAGCTTCCACACAATGGTACCTACAAATCACTCTTTAAGTCTTACAAATTTATAGTAAAAACAAACAATTTTCTAAATTGAAACCTGTCTCGTGTTATATTTATTAGTAACATAATATAATATCTTTAGTGCCTGCTCTAAAAATTAAGCTTAAAAGGTTTTTGTTGTTGGCATAAGTCAATCAACCCAATAGATAGCATGAACAAATACTTTATCATCTAAACCAGGATAGTTTTAAGATTGAAAGAAGGCACAATTAATAATTACGCCAGGAAAACAAAACAAAAAGGGGACATACGGTCACCAATCAATGGTCTTTTCATTTATCACTCATGGTCCACACACATTTTGACCTATTCCCAACCTTACTGTTGTTATAAAATCTTAAACGTCCTGAAGGATCAAGGACCAGACATTTAGATTTGTTGCAATCAAATCTGGGATTCTCAGTAAGACATTTAAGTAACCTATCTAATTCTAAGAGTTAAGATTAATGAGCTAAAATAATTCATTCCAGCTTGACAAACTCTCAGAGGATAAGTCATATTTTAAAGCGAATATTATAATGTTTGGTAATGTTTTCTAACAGGTCAAAGTTACAGAAAGCATAAGACTGATGAGGAAAACTGTGCTCAAAGATACTTTATTCAGATTTTAAATCAAAGAAATAAATTTGTAATATACATTATTTTTTAAATCCATGCCTCCCATGGAGGGACACTACCTTTTGTTCTAAGTAAAAGAAATATTACTTTCTTATCTTGCATGATTCTTACTTATTCTGGACAAATAGAGAAGTTGCTATTTCCAAGGCTGGTTTCTCATCCTCAAAACCAAAGTACTTTTGATTACTTTGGCTCTTCTTGCTCTCTTTAAAATTAAGAAGAATCAGAAGAGTACAATAGTAAAGTAAATACCTCTTGAGTATCCTAAGTTTGAGATTCTGACATTCGTTGATAATCTGCATTGAATAATATTAATTATGTGGTTACTAAAATCTGAATAATTCAGACTAACTTAACTTCAGAAAACCTGGCTTTTTTACTAGAAAGGACTTAATTTAGCTCAATTTTGTATAAAGATACATTGTGAAAAACTCAAACTATTTGAATTATAAACTAAAACTATTTAAAGTTAGCTTATAAATAGTAATTATACTCACATTTGACTTATAATATATATTCCCTATAAAGTAAAAAAAAACAATATATTCTAGATTTGTAGAAACATTTGTAAAATCCTTAGTTTGAAAGAAAGCATTTTATTTAATACAGTATATTAATTTACCAAACAGCACTTTTTACAGGTGAAATAAAGGCCTATTAATACCTACCTAATATGCAGAATACGTCAGCAAGAACGGAGGGCATATCCTCACAAAATTCCTAATTTAAAAAAATACAATTATTTATAGTAAATACTAGAATAGCACACTAGCAATTATTATGGTTTCAGAATAACACTCCAGTAAAACTTAAAAACAAAACCCTAATACCACTATGTTGACAGATAATAAAAGTTTTCAAGTTTCATAATGTAGAGAAAATTAAGAGGGAGATAATGGTTAGAAAAAATGTTTAAATGTCTACCATGAAATAACTTGAGTTAAAAAAAAAAGAAACTTAAAACAAGCACCTCAGGAAATAATAAAGAACACAAATGAGTAACATTTTTCCAGTGAAGTTTCATGTCAGAAACCACTGGAATTTGGAGTACCTTACACCTACCTAAAGCAAGACTGTTAAATATGGTACATTTTTCATCTAAAACTTTAAATGTTGTGCTCAGGCCTGAGTCAACACTGATCTATGCAAAAATCATAGTATTATCAGAACAAAACTCTAAAAAATGCAATAATAATTACAAGCTGTTGTCTCATAACTCAAGATTCTCTGAAGATGAAAATAATTAGCAAAAATCTATCTTTATTTTCTTTATGCACTGATGTTTGCAGCCTTTGGAGAAACTGACCCGAAACTCTCCCCTCATTTCTGGATGAATACTTCAGCATTTATCCTAGATTTGTCTCCTGACTTCCCACTCCCACACCCAATTTTAGAGCCATTTTCCATTAGTAAGGATCATAGTTCAATTATTGCAATTAGTTTGCTGGCACTATAGCAACCCTAAAATTAGCCTACTTTCAGAGAGTAAAGGAAAGAAATATAATTCTAAAGAAAAAACTGGTAGCTGTAAGAGACAGACAAGATATGTTTCTGTGGCTAAGATATGGGACAGTGCAATATAGGACTATGAGAATCTAGCCACGACAAAGAATCCAGCTGCAGAAGTATATATATCACTAAGGACTCAAAGAAAGGGAAGCTAAGTAAGAACAAAACACACATTAAGTTCATTTGGACTATTCATTTTCAATAAATGGGAAAAGTATTAGAATCAAATTCCATTAACACACTAAAACCTATACTGATGCCCAATTTACAGAATGAAATAACCTTAATTGCCAATCAGACATTAGTCTCTTCTTAAGGGCTATGAAATTTGGCTATGTCTACTTGAATGCAAGTGCTCCAAAACAATAGAGCAAGACAAGAGTTTTCAAACATGGAATATTAGTTGTTGAAGAAATAGACTACTCCAACACAAGCTAATCAGATAGAGACAGTTTAGAGGTAAAGGAGAAACTCATATTGAACCTCTACTGCTCAAATACATCTCAACATGAGGGGGGAAAAAAATCACAACTACTAAACATAGAAAGTCCTTAAGACCATCCTCGGGAAAGCACAAAAATCATAGAAAGAAAAAGGCTACAGAAGCTTAAAGCAGCACAGGGGAAATTCATACTGACATCAAGAAACTCCAGGTACCACCTCAATAATACTTATTATGAAAGCTGTTCTCAACTGGGCAGATAATTTTATTTATACAAGTGTAAAATCCAGCCTAATAATAATAGAATAATACACCACTTGTAATAAAATGAAACTTAACTCCTGCTTTACAATAAACACCCTTACAATTTGAGAGTTCATCTTTCAATTCAAATACCAAACAACCATGGAAAGTATCTGGTCTGAATCTAACTTAAATTCTCTAATAAATAAAAGAGTGAAACAGAATAACCACTTAAAGGTTAGGGAAAAGTCTAGTTATTATTTTCTAAAGCAAACAACAAACAACATGATAATTAGCATCAAGCAAACATTAGAATCATACAACCTCAATTTAAAATAATTTAATCCTCAAGTTTTTAAATATATTTAATTTCTAAACATAACCACAAACAAAAGAAAATGCCTTGTTATGCTATACTGGGAGAACAGTCTAACTAAATTATTTTTTTATAGGAGCTTTTTTTTTTTGCCCTCCCAGCTTACGTAATATTTCCTGCTCTACTCACAACCAGAGAAAAAGATTAAAATACCTATATTTCTGTCTAGCAACAATGGCTTACCAATATTATCTTAAAACATTCACTACTATAATTGTGAATAAAATGAAGCACAAGTTATACACTTCAGGGATCCTTCCATCAAAGGCAAAAAGAAATATGTAACAATTATCAAATTTAAAAAACATATATATACTTACATTAATATCATTAAGAACATTAGATGCCTGTTCATGCTTTAGATTTCCTTTAATGACATGGTATGATAACTCATAAAGGGCTTGCTGGAAATCTGTCAAACATAAAAGAAAGAGTATAATGACACAGTCTCTTGAACATGAAAGGCAGACTCTCTAGGGAAAGATCTACGTATTTCCTACTTCTCAGAATTATTATAAACATCAATAATGATTAAGAAAACTATACTTCTAATGCTTTTCCCTAGCAGATTTTTTCCTTTTATTTTCACAAAAACACAATACTTAAAGAGTAGAAAAAAGTTAACCTTGATTCCAGTACTATAACATAACTACTGCTTGAGCACTTCCTTCCAATCTTTTTCTATATGTCTACATATTTTACATACTTGCATTCATAGTTTACATCATTTGCTATTCTGATTACCTGACAAACACTTCTAAAAGCATTTTCTCGTGCTACCAAAGTCTACGAAATTATTTTTAATGAGTGCATAGAACTCTAGCAAGTGAATATAAACTAACCATTCTTCTCGCCAGGAGATTCACAGATTTTTCTAACTATATTCAGATTATAGTCAATTCAAACGCAGGGCTACACTGACAACAGATAAGGAATAGCAGTAAATATAAAATTTAATTTTACCCATATCCTACTGTCAGAGAAATTTCTCCCCAAAATCTCATTTTCTCCTCTATTTCCATCAGAATTCAAACTAAAATACATTCAGCCCTCTGTATCCATAGGTTCTGCATCCACAGATATGGAGGGCTGACTTTAGTCACTGTACACTGCCATTTTATATAAGGGACTTGAGGATCCTCGGATTTTGGCTATCAGAGGGGGCTCCTGGAACCAATCCCCTGCAGATACTAAGGGCTGATCGTAATTACATATGTACATACACACATAAAACATCAGTCCTGTGAGAACTGTCAACCACATGTACAGTAGTCTCATTCACTATTAATTAGCATAGCCCCCCTTTCCTGGAGAAGGAATTTGGGGAGGGGGGAGGAGTTAATGGTCAGGTGAACACCTCCTTTCTGCCACCTTTTCCTTTAGTCCCATACACTAAAATCTTTATCTCCTTCCTCTCATTAAAAGTAGGAAAACAGGGCTTCCCTGGTGGCGCAGTGGTTGAGAGTCCGCCTGCCGATGCGGGGGACGCAGGTTCATGCCCCGGTCCGGGAGGATCCCACATGCCGCGGAGCGGCTGGGCCCGTGAGCCATGGCCGCTGAGCCTGAGCGTCCGGAGCCTGTGCTCCGCAACGGGAGAGGCCACAACAGTGAGAGGCCCGCGTACCGCAAAAAAAAAAAAAAAAAAAAAAAAAAAGTAGGAAAACAAGTAGCTCTAAAAACATTAATGTAAAATAAAGTCAATTTATAATCCACTTTTGAAATAAATCAAAAAATCTTTCAGGGCAATATAACAAGTTAAGAAATCAAATATTTGGGAGTTCCCTGGTGTTCTAGTGGTTAGGATTCGGTGCTTTCACTGCTGTGGCCGGGGTTCAATCCCTGGTCGGGAAACTGAGATCCTATAAGCTGTGCAGCACAGCCAAAAACTAAAAATTTAAAAGAGAAATCAAATATTTAAAAATCTTCTCCTCTGGTCTACTACTAGCCACAAAAAAGGAACATAACAGAAATAAAAACTTTTATCAATCTCCCTTTAAACAATGAAAATAGTATTTTACAATGAAGTAAATTTGTCCATTAAATTATTCACAAAAGAAATATAGTCAGATTATCCCAATTCCTTATGAAGAATCCATTAAATATATTCTACCTTTTTCACAAATATGCCTTCATTATGCTTATAGTAAACTATATAAAAACTAAAATGCAAAGGAAAAATTTCTGTTAGCATGGTAGGAATATGAGGTCAGTTTCATGCTTTCAATTTCCATTAATAAAATGCTTTTATAACAAATAATAGCCATTTGAAGTTATCCAGATAACTAGGATTTTTTAAAAAGCAATCACTCTTAGAAGCACAGAACAGCTGAGCATCATAAACTAAATTCCCATAAGAATATGGGCTCACAGGGGCTGAGGGAATTCTAATCTTAATCAAAGGAGATTAAAGTAGACAACAAATGGCCCAAGGTCATCTTGCTGACACTAAGTAACATAAAAACAATCACAATGTAATGCACAAAGTAGCAAAGATAGTCCCCAATTCACATGTTATTTAAATGCCCATTTAAGTGGCTAGCCCTGCAAAATCTACACTAAAGCTGAAAGCCCTGCAAAAAAGCCCTGCAAAATCTACCCTAAAGCTGAAAAAGCCCTGCAAAATCTACACTAAAGCTGAAAAACTTTACATTTACAATGGGGAGGAAAACTTACAACCCTTATAATTACACAGAAAAGAATAAATGCTAACGTTTCAGAAAAAGCAGCTTTAAGAACAGCCACAAGTAAAAGGGACTTCTAGACACTCTTTGTGGAATTTGAACATTTTAGACACTAGTTCTTGGTTATGTCGAATATCACTAAGGCTACTCATGTTTATCAGCCAACCTTACAATGTTATTTTATGGGGGGGTGGGGAAGAGGCTTAAAAAAGAACAAGGAGAAGCAGCTTGTGCAAGGGAAACTGCCTGCCTGAAATGAAATCAATTTGAGGGAGAGGCAGAAAGGGAAAAAAGGGCACAAGGAACACCACCCAAACTCAATCCTCCTGAGACAGACGAAGGAAATTCTGAAGAAACGACATTCAATTCCCTGCATGGACTACCCACTCGGGCCCTCAGACCAAAGCTTGATTGTTGGCAGATATCAGCCAAAGAGTGTTATGCGTTGAGGAAGTAGGCAAGGGCAAGCAAGAGAGAACACCTGCAGTTGAGCCAATGAGGCCACACTCCTACTATTTGGGGTTTCATACATGAATCAGAACAACCATGCAAATTAACAATAATCTGATAGTTATTAAACATCCACACAGTCCCATTTAAAACTGAAAGACTAATCACCCTGTTACGCTATTTATAGTTTTTCTGAGAATTCTTTTTCTTATTTTATCTACTTAAGGTTTCAATCGCAAACAAGATCCAAGTTAACTGAGAAGTTAGAAACTTGTTTTAAACATAAGGTGAAAAAAATAACTATCCAAATGCTTTTAAAAAGGAATCTTTTTTTACTCTCTTACATTTCTGACAGTCATCTGACTTATTCAAAACAGAAGGCATTATATCAACCTTAGAAATCTTCATGAATGATCATGCAATTTTAAAAGCAGGATGATTGGAAAATAACTTTGGGGATTGGGCTAGGAATGTTAACAAGTCTTACCCAAATGACAGAAAGAAAAATGGCTTACTCATTTGTTTAAAAATGCTTTCTAGGGCCTCCCTGGTGGCGCAAGTGGTTGAGAGTCCGCCTGCCGATGCAGGGGATACGGGTTCGTGCCCCGGTCTGGGAGGATCCCATATGCCGCGGAGCGGCTGGGCCCGTGGGCCATGGCCGCTGAGCCTGCGCGTCCGGAGCCTGCGCGTCCGGAGCCTGTGCTCCGCAGCGGGGGAGGCCACAGCAGTGAGAGGCCCGCATACCGAAAAAAAAAAAAAAAAAAAAAAAAAAAAAAAAAAAAAAAAATGCTTTCTATTCAGAAACCCAAATGTTCTTCAAAAAGTATATATTCTCATATTAAGGTAGTATTTAATTTTTGATAAAAGTAAACTTATCTACAGGAAATTATCTAATAATTTTTTATTTAAAATAGAATATTGACTATAAATTATTTTTCCAGATTTGAAAAAAAAATGTTATGGGTTCTATCCCCAGTGAAAGCTACACATGAAAATGCTTTAAACTTATTGGACGTTACTGCTTTTGTTTTTGCCCCTCCTTTTCTAAATCCATATACCTAATTTTATTTTTTTTTATTATTTTTTTTTGTGTGTGTTACGTGGGCCTCTCACTGTTGTGGCCTCTCCCGTCGCGGAGCACAGGCTCCGGACACACAGGCTCAGCGGCCATGGCTCACAGGCCCAGCCGCTCCGCGGCATGTGGGATCTTCCAGGACCGGGGCACGAACCCGTGTCCCCTGCATCGGCAGGTGGACTCTCAACCACTGCGCCACCAGGGAAGCCCCATATACCTAATTTTAAATTAATGAAAGTTAAACAGCAAATCCTTTAAAATTAACATAACTAAAAATTTACACCCCGTTTAATAACATTTTACTTAATATACCGTATTTGTGATATGCAGTAGTAAACAACTCCGTTCCTTTTAATGTTTTCCATGACACTACCTTTAACAAGATCCCCAGATACCACCTAAACATAACCAGCTTTAGTAAAAACACTGAACCTCAGTTTCTGGAAGTTTCCTAGTGCAAAAAAGATCAGAATATTTTTTTTTCCGTGCTAGCTCTTCTCTTCTGTTTATGATTGATACCTAGCCTATATAAGTTTTACTACAGCTAGCAACTGCTGAAATGTAGGTAAATATACCATGTTACAATTATAAAAGCCAAGCAATATTATATGACTATTATGCAGGTCAAAAGACAACCATATAAAGAGATATATAGTCTTACTGTAACTATAGTTTTAATCTCAATTCTAATATTTTCATATAAAAGCTTTATATAATGTGAATATCTTAGACCTTTTGCTTTTATTCATAAAATTTAATGGAAAACAGGATATTTATTAATTTTGACCAAGCCAAAGATAATAGCTATGATACTTTTATTTATTTATTTATTGGGCTGCGTTGGGTCTCTTTGTTGCAGTGTGCAGGCTTTCTCTAGCTGTGGCGAGAGGGGGCTACTCTTCATGGGGGTGCACGGGCTTCTCATTGTGGTGGCTTCTCTTGCTGCAGAGCAGGGGCTCTAGGCATGTAGGCTTCAGTAGCTACAGCACGCAGGTTCAGGAGTTGCAGCAGACGGGCCCTAGACTGCAGGCTTCAGTAGTCGTGGCACATGGGCTCAGCAGTCGTGGTGCACGGGTGGTAGGGTGCGTGGGCTTCAGTAGTTGTGGCTCGCGGGCTCTAGAGCGCAGGCTCAGTAGTTGTGGCGCACGGGCTTAGTTGCTCCATGGCATGTAGGATCTTCCCGGACCAGGGATCAGGCCCATGCCCCCTGCATTGGCAGGAGGATTCTTAACCACTGCACCACCAGGGAAGTCCTATGATACTTTTAAAAGTCTTACCTCTATAAGTTGAACTATCATGGCTTTTATTTTCACTGAAGATCCGGCATAAATGCAAACTAGAATAAAACAAATAATCTGTATTAATTTCTAATCCTAACATAGTTAGTCCTTATAGAGCAAATTATATCAACTAAAAATATCCGGAAATGTAGCAGGTATTTTTAAATCCATTAGTTTATAATTTAAATAAAACAAACCTATAAACCCTAATTGGTCAGAACTGGAGAATGCTAGTGAATCAAGTCATTATTTTGAAAACTGGTGAATAAAAGAATGAAAATCAAGCACTTATTCTGCCTTCTGTATATGAATGAATAGTTGATAAGAAATGCCTCTGTTAGTATTTCAGCTAACAAACAAAGGAATGGTAGAATTAGAACATCACCATTTTAAGGTCCCTAATAAATTAAAGGATCTAGGCATCTATTAATGGCCGTTCACATCACAAGAGACAATCAGATATCATGTGCCTCCTGATCCTGATATACAAGAACATACCACCACCTATGAAGTTGTCTTTAAAGGGGGGGGGGGCAATAACTTAAATTCAAACTGTGGGAAACTCTACAGGACAATGGCCCAGTCTCTTCAACAAATATATTACAAGGGAAAATAAAAGATGGTGCGGGATCCTCAGGATAAAAAAGGCTTAAGAGATATATCGATCACAATGTATAGCTCCTTACTTGGATCCTGTTTCAAACAAATATTTTAAGAATTAACATTTATGAGTCAACTGGAATATTTTATAACTTTTTAAACGATAGATGCTGAAATATCTACAGATGAAATACTTACTTCAAAAGTATGGGAAAATGGGTAGGGTTATAGATGAAACAAGACTGGCCAGCAGTTGATAAATATTTAAGTTGGTTGATGATTTCATTGGGGAGCTATTATATCTACTTTCTCATCTGAGACTTTTTTCCAATAACAAAGTTTAAAAACAAAAAGTTGAAATTTTTTTCATAAAATTAAAAATTAAAAAAAAATACCTGTTGTATGGTGAATATTTCTTCACTAATTTAAATACAGCAAAGGACAGATATACAGTATACAGTGAAAAGAGATATGTTTAATTGGAATTCCAGAAAGAAGAGAGAACGGGGCAAAAGCAGTATTTGAAGAAATAATAGCCAAGAATTCAGTTTTCCAGAACTGAAGTGAAATCTGTATCTGGGCATATCAATAGTAAAACTACAGAAAACCAAAGACAAAATCATTTAAGCACCTGAGGAAAAAAAGGCAATTAGTATCTTCATGACTTCTCAACAAGAACACTTGATAGCTGGAAGATACATTCAAGGTGCTAAAACAAAGTACCTGTCAACCTAAAATTCTATACCCAAAAAACACAGTTCCAAGAAAAGACAAAATAAGGACTGAACTTCAGACTAATAAAAATTGAGTTCACATACTAAAAGAAATGCTTGAGGACATTCTTCAGGCGGGATAAAGATGATCCCAGATAGAACCTTAGAGTTGCAGCAAGAAATGAGGGGAAAAAGTGCTAAGTATATAGGTAATTCTAATTTAATATTAACTGAATAATAATAATAGTGACTTATGGTATTTAAACATGTGTAGTATTAAATATAGAGAGATAGATATATAAATGGAAAAACAGTGAAATACATCAAGGCTAACGTGGGTTTATCCCAAGTACACAAAGCTGGTTCAAATTAACTCACCACATTAAATTGACTTTTAAAATAACATAATAATTCAGGAATAGGTTCTATTCCTAATTTTCTAAAAGTCCTTTTATGCATAAAAGACGTTTGACAAAATTCAGCATCCATTCACTATTTTTTAAAAAGACTTTTAGAAAATCAGGAATAGAAAAAAACTTATATTTGATAAAGTAGCAGTTCTGATAGTGTGGTTCACAAACCCCTGATCCCCAAGACACTTTCTAGAGTTCTGCAAAGTCAAAACTATATTCATAATAATACTAAGACTTCATTTCCCTTCTTTTGCTGTAATGACATTTGCCCTAATAATTCAAAAGCAAAGGAAGGTAAGACGGTTAGCACCTTAACATTTATCAAGGCAGTAGCACCAAACTGTCTCATTGAATTCTTCATGATCAAGAAATCAAAGGAAAGAATATAGCCAGTCTCATGTAAGATGTCACCAAACTGTTTCATTATATCTTTCATGACCATTCACAAACAAAAGCCAGTTTCACTTAAGAATGTCCTTGATAGAAGTGACCTCAGCAAGATGGCAAAATAGGAAGCCCCAGGCCTTCCTTCCTCCCATAGAAACACAACTCAACAATACACATATCCAATTCCCTTTATGAGAAATTCAGAAAACAGTTAAGAGGCTCCTGCACCCCAGGCGAGGACTAAACCAGCTGCATCAAAGCTTGTAGGAAAACACAAGACACTCTTTCACCATAGTCCCTTCTCCTGGCACAACACCACACAACTGGGAGGAAATTCCCAATTCCCAAATTCTCCCTGAGAAGGGAAAGAGAAGACTGGACTATATATACATCTAACATTCTGATTGGGGTGGGGGGCAACAGCTTGGCAATCTCTCCCTCAAGGGAGAAAGAAGAGTGTCCAATAGCCCAGCCTTTGGGGAGGGGGTACTGCCTGAGAGACTGGTTTCTGTCTAGCCTGACTTAGGGCACTGATGGCACCCAGCATACTCTGGCTGCCTGGGAGCCACTAAGAACAAAAAGAGCTAGGTGGTGTGCTGCTGCTTCACAGGACCCATGGTACAACAGATGGACACTAGAGAATGCAAGAGAGTGCCAGTTTCCGGGAAAAAAGAAACTGGAAAATCCCTCTTATCTGGAATCTACACGTGAGTCCAGAGAAAAAATTTGAGAGGCCCCCAGAATCTATAGCCAAGCTGATTGGTAAAGGCCTTTCCCTGTACTAAAGCAGTCCATAAAGACTGGGATAAGAGTGTTTTTTCAAATGCAAGGATATCAACACAAAATTACAAAGAACATAAAGAAACAGGTAAAATGGCCCAATACAAGAAACAAAATTAGTCTCCAGAAACTGATCCTAAAGAATTGGAGTCAAATGAATTATCTGACAAAGAATTTAAAATAACCATCATAAAAACGCTCAATGAGCTCAGGAAAATGATGCATGAACAAAATGGGAATTTTAACAAAAGGACAGAAAATTTTAAAAGAACCAAATTTTGGAGCTAAAGAATGTAACAACTAAACTGAAAAAGTCATTAGAGAGCACTATAGATATTCAAGAGCATTATGGATAGTCATATACAAAAGAATGAAATTGGACACTTCTTACATCATACACAAAAATCAACTCAAAATAGATCAAATACATAAAAATAAGACCTGAAACTGTAAAACTCCTAGAAAAAAACACAGGGGGAAAGCCTCATGACATTGGTCTTGGCAATGATTTCTTGGATATGACACCAAAAGCACAACGAAAGCAAAAACAGACAAGTGGGACATCAAACTAAAAATTGTGTGCACAGAAAAGAAACAATGAACAGAATAAAAAGGCAGGGGACTACCCTGGTGGGCCAGTGGTTAAGACTCCATGCTTCCACTGCAGGGGGCACAGGTTCCAACCCTGGTCAAGGAACTAGGACCCTGAGTGCCACACGGTGCAGCCAAAAAAAAAAAAAAAAAATGAATGAAAAGGCAACCTACGAAATGGAAAATAAAAATGTTTGCAAACCAGCCATGTATTTGATAAGGGGCTAATATCCAAAATATTTAAGAAACGTCTGCATCTCAATAGCAAGAAAAAAAATCTGATTTAAAAATGAGCAAAGAATTTGAATAGACATTTTTCCAAAGAAGACATACCAATGGCCAATAGGTGTATGAAAAGATGCTCAACATCACTTATCATCAGAGAAATGCAAATCAAAACCACAATAAGGCATCACCTCACACTTGTAAGGGTGGTCATTATTAAAAAACCCCAAACAAACAAAAAAAAAAACAGAAATGACATCTGATAAAGGACTACTGTCCAAAGTATATGAATAACTTTTAAAACTCAACAATAAGAAAACAAACAACCCAAGTTAAAAATGAGCAAAGACCTTAACTGACATCTCATCAAAGAAGATATACAGATGGCAAATAAGCATATGAAAAGATATTCCACATCATATATCATCAGGGACATGGAAATTTAAACAATGAGATACCACTACACACCCATCAGAATGGCCAAAATCTGGAACACTGGCAACGACAGATGCTGGTGAGGATGTGGTGCAACGTAACTCTCAATCATCACTGGTGGGAATGAAAAATGGTACAGCCACACTGGAACACAGTTTGGTGGTTTCTTACAAAATTAAACATATTCTTACCTTATGATCCAGCAATCCCACTCTCCTTGATATTTACCCAAAGGAGGTGAAAACTTATGTCCACACAAAAACCTGCACATGGATTTATAGAAGCTTTATTCATGACTGCCAAAACTTGGAAGCAACCAGGATATACTTCAGTAGGTGAATGGATACATAAATTGGTACACTGACCCCATGGAATATTATTCAGCACTAAACAGAAATGAGCTATCAAGACATGAAAAGACAGGGCTTCCCTGGTGGCGCAGTGGTTGACAGTCTGCCTGCTAATGCAGGGGACACAGGTTCGAGCCCTGCTCTGGGAGGATCCCACATGCCGCGGAGCGACTAGGCCCGTGAGCCACAACTACTGAGCCTGCGCGTCTGGAGCCTGTGCTCCGCAATAGGAGAGGCCGCGATAGTGAGAGGCCCGCGCACCGCGATGAAGAGTGGCCCCCGCTTGCCCCAACTAGAGAAAGCCTTCGCACAGAAACGAAGACCCAACACAGCAAAAATAAATTAATTAATTAATAAAAAAACTCCTACCCCCAACATCTTAAAAAAAAAAAAAAAAAAAAAAAAGACATGAAAAGACATGGAGAAACCTTAAATGAACACTAATAAGTCAAAGAAGCCAATCTGAAAAAACTACATAGTATATGTTTCCAACTAAATGTCATTCTGGAAAAGGCAAAACTATAGAGACAGTAAAAAGTTCAATGGTTGCCAGGGGTTAGGAGGAAGGATGAATAGGCAGAGCACAGAGGATTTTTAGGGCAGTGAAAATACTCTGATACTATAATGATGGATACACATCATTATACCTTTGTCCAAACGCACAGAATGTACAACACCAAGAGTGAACACAGAGGTAAACTTTGAATTTGGGGCAATTATGATGTATCAATGTAGGTTCATCAGTTGTAACAAATGTAACACTCTGGTGGGAGATGTTGAAAATGGGGAGGCTGTGCATGTGCGGGGGTGAATTTGGGGCAATTATGATGTATCAACATAGGTTCATCAGTTGTAACAAATGTAACACTGCTGGGGGATGTTGATAATGCGGAGGCTGTGCATGTGCGGGGGTGAATTTGGGGCAATTATGATGTATCAACATAGGTTCCTCAGTTGTAACAAATGTAACACTGGTGGGGGATGTTGATAATGCGGAGGCTGTGCATGTGCGGGGGTGAATTTGGGGCAATTATGATGTATCAACATAGGTTCATCAGTTGTAACAAATGTAACACTGGTGGGGGATGTTGATAATGCGGAGGCTGTGCATGTGCAGGGGCAGGGGGTAAGGGAAATTTCTGTACCTTCCTCTCAATTTTTCTGTGAACCATAAAACACCTGTTTAAAAAAATTAGTCCTTTAAAAACCAACAGAGAATAAGTGTTAGGGAGGATATGAAGAAACTGGAAACCCTGTGCACTGTTGGTGGGAATGTAAAATGGTAAACAGTATGGAAGTTCCTCAAAAAATTAAAAATAGAACTACCATACAATCTAGCAATCCCACTTCCAGGTATTTACTCATAAGAGTTGAAAAGAGGATATCAAAGAGGTATTTGCACTCCCATGTTCACTGCAGCATTATTCACAATAGCCAAGAGATAGAAACAACCTAAATGTCCATCAACAGATGAATACATAAAGAAAACATGGTGTATACATACAATGGAACATTACTCAGGCACAAAGAAATCCTGTCATATACTACAACATGGATGAGCCCTGAAGATAGTATGCTAAGTAAGTCAGTCACAGAAGGATAAATACGGCATGATTCCACTTATATGAGGTATCTAAAGTAATCAAGCTCATAGAAGCAAAAAGTAGAATTTCGGTGGTTGCCAGGGGCTAGGGGGAAAGAGAAATGGGAACTTGCTGTCCAATGGGTATAAAACTTCAGTCAAGCAAGATGAAAAAGATCTAAAGATCTGTTGTACTACACTGTGCTTATCGTTAACAATACTGTATTGTACACTTTAAAATGTGCTAAGATTTATCTGATGTTATGTGTTTGTATCTACAATAAAGAAAATGTCCTTAATGAAGTAGTGAAAATTAATTTTAATAAATCCTAGCCCTGAGAACATGCCTTTTTAATAAATACGTATTTTTAATATTCTATGTGACAAATTGGAAAGTATACATAAAACATTTCTGTCACACACCAAAATACCATGGTTGTCTCCAGGAAAATCACTTATACGACTGTTTGAATTCTGAGCTGAACTAGCTGCTTTTTCACAGAACACCATTTTTACTTGAAAGAAATGACAAACTATGGTTATTCGGATTTGGGTCTTTGGCAAGCATTTTCTCAAAAATGAACCAAGAGAGCCAGTCACTTCAAGGAAAACAACTGAGAGTATTTGTTGCCAATGATAAAATGTAAGGTTTCAAACAAAAATTAGAATTTTGGAAAACTTCTATCTGGCACCACAGACGTGGCTAGTTCCCAATTCATAAAAACTTTCCTGATAAGTTCAGTGATGATACTAAAGAATGTGGGGTTTTTTTAATATTATACAATGCTTGTGTCAATATTTGGAAATGCTGCATCATTCAGTGAACCAATATTTTCCAACTGACCAATGCATGATGTTGCAAAATAATGCATGGGTAAAAGATTCCAAGTAAAAGAGAGACAATTGGATTTCAATTTAACAAAGTACAAAAAGTACACTGATATGGTTCTGGATTTGGCATTGCAACAAACCATTAAGAAACTACCACCTGACAAATTTTGACATGATATCAAAGAATATCTACAATTATCTGAAAAGGCTACTAAAATTCTCCTCCTTTTGCCAACTATTTATGTGTGAGACTGAACTTTCTTCATATACATCAACCACCACAACAATATATTGCAACCCCTACTTCACAGCACACATAAAAATCAACTCCAGTTAGATAAGACTTAAAAAGGGAGAGCAAAATAATGTTTCCAGAAAATCATAGGATAAGTTCATTAACCTGAAAATGGAGAGAAACTAGTAAACTAGAAAAAGACACCTATGCTACAAATGAACGCATATGCAAAACAAACAGACTCACAGATATAGAAAACAAACCTGTGGTTACCAAAGGGGAGAGGGACGGGGGGCGAGGGGAGGGGGAGACAATTTAGGGGTATGGGATTAACAGATACAAACTAATACGTATAAAATAGATAAGCAACAATGATATACTGTATAGCACAGGGAATTATAGCCATTACCTCATAATAACCTATAAATGGAGTATAATCTGCAAAAATACTGAATCACTATGCTGTACACCCGAAACTAATATAATATTGTAAATAAACTACACTTCAATTTTTAAAATTGGGAAAAATGCCTATGAAAATATGAGCCCCAAGAAAATAACATTAGATACATATTATATTGACCAAAAATTTACAGTCTGACAATATTAAATGTTAGCCAGGATGTGAAGGTGAACTCTCATACACTGCTGGTGGGAGTATATTTTGAAATAGTTTGGCAGTATCTAGCAGAGCTAAAGTTAATCACAATCTAGAACCTAGCCACACATACAATGTATGTATTCTACAGTTCAGTATATATCCCACAAGAATACATGCTGTGTACACTAAGATACCTGTATAAGAATGGTTCTATTGGCACTGCTGGTAACAGCCAAAAGCTCAAAACAACAAAATTGTTCATCAGTAGTCTAAGAGATAAATTGTGGTATAGTTATACAATGGAGTATCTTTTAACTATGAAAATCAAAGAACTGCAAATACTTGCAAAAATATGAATGAATCCTAAAGACATAATGTTGAGCAAAAGCAGCCAGATACAATAGAATACACCCTCTATGATTCCATTTATATGAAATTCAAGAAGAACAAACTTAAACTTATTTGGGTAGCAAAACTGTAAATAAAAACTAGAGAAAGCCATAAATGTCAGTTACCACAGGGGAGATAAAGAGGGTGCAATCAGGAAGGGGGACTATGTTGACTAGAGCTGGATATGAGTTACATGGGTGTGCATCTTACAGTGACTCTTTAAGCTCTACATTTAGATTTTATGCACTTTTCTGTATTTTTTAAATTTCACATTTCAGAAAAAGAAATATTCTTATTACAAGCTGTACAAAGCTCTAACGAAAAAGAGAACCAATGAATGCGTATGTTTCTCACTCTTTTATGTCTAGCAATGCTCTTTCCATAGTCAATAAAACAAGTAACTTTAAGACTTACAGAATATGCTTATATATCACATCTAAGGTGAAATATGATACCACACTACAATCATCCACAGAGAGATTATCTACTTTGCAGATTATGCATGCCCTTGCAGTTCACCTCTCTGTGTCTTTTGATTATTTCAGTACTTCATCATCAGAATGAGCAGGGTACGGTTCAATAAACTTTTCCCAGTCAACAGTTCATTTGTAGGTCTCACAAAATTATTTTCAAAACCAAAGAATAAAAATACCTTGCCACTGGAGAACAATTACTAAATTAAATCTGCATAGTTTGAAAATCTCATTTAGTTATTAGTTTTTAACCAATTCCTATTAAAAGAACAAAAAAAAATTTTTCAGAGAGCACCTTAGAAATAGTTAAATAAGCTGATTTAAGTTTGACCCCAAGTACTTTCAACTACTTCTGAGAACCAGATAGGCCTTCCAATGTGTTAAGACAGTGGGTAAGCTTTTAGTTTCTCAAAATAAGTTAAACCTACCACAAACTTACCTCAAATAAAAAAATCAATCTTCATTACATTAGGCAATACAAAAATATCTGCTTCAAGACTATCATCAGAGAATATAACCTAAAAATGTCTGACACCTAGCTCCTTTTTTGTTAAGAGTAAATATATAAGAAGGTGCATCAAGGCTGCTTCAATATTTGCTATAAAGTACTGAAACAATTCCCCCTTGTGGGGGAACCACTGTCCCCAGAGGTTCGTTTCCCTTTAGAATGTAGTAGCAGGAAATACTGCATCTTTGACAGAAGAATGCAAGGGAAATCAAGTAACTCATCTTTCCCTTTGTACCCAGGATACTAAAAAGCAAGGTCAAATATTCCTTCTTACAGTGAATGTGTTTGCTTATTCACATTTTCAATAGCTTCATTTTCTATTTGTTTTAATAAGCTTAATGCAAATGTCTTTTGTTATAATCCTTCCAGTGGGGAGGGGGGAATGTCAGTGTTCCAAATCCCACTTAATCTAATGGTACAGTCATTGTTACATAATTTTTAAAAATCATTGAAATGTAATTTCATCTTGTCAGTCACAAGGCCACAAACATATTCATTAAAGGATGCAGATGATAATGTCATCATGAACTATTAATAAGCATCTCAAAGATTTGCTCAAATTGTGTAAGGAATCACTGATGGGTTATTATGATAAGGCAACTTACTTGTATAACAGATACTTTTATTTCCCTAGTATAAAACACTTCTGCCTTAGTTGTTGGAGGAAACTAAAAACAATCACTAAGAATTTTCCCCCAGTCAGTAGATTTGTCTGGCTCTTCCCCTAAGTAGTTCACTAACAGAAGTATCATTAAGTATACTAAGTATCTTTAAGTATCCTTAAAGAAACAATTGTTTCTAAATGTTGCGTGTCTTACTACAGCTCTTACACAGTTTTAGTTCTCTATCCTAAATTTTAAAGGGAGGAAAACAAAACTACCTCCAACAGTTGCCCATTTTAATGTGGTTTTAAAAATAATCAAATATTCTGCCTCGGTACAAATTCAAATGATTATTTTAGTCCTTTAATAACCTCCAAATAATTGAGTTTACCATTTTTTCCACTTTTATAGCAGTTTGGTGCTACTGTGGAGATGCTATCTCAGGCCCCTGAGAACAAAGAATATACTTTCTGTCAAATATCTGTGAAACTTAAACTGAATAAAATGTCTTCAGTTCTTCCAAGAACTTAATGTTATTTTGCAAATACTCTTTAACATGGGTATTTGGCTTTCCGTCTTACTTGGTCCTATTTTCCAGTAAAAAAAAGAAACACAACACAAGCCTGCACTACTTGATTATGTTCAACATCTCAAAGTTGGCTCTACATATAAAAAATTGATGTCAATCTGTGCTTCAATTAATTCTTAAAAACAAAACAACAGAAAAGGCTAAATTTTGTTAAGCAAGTGCTACCTCTATTATCATTGATAGAAGAGAGACATAACCCACAAAAATGAATATTGGGACATGTAGTTTTATCTTGAAAGATGCATTTAAGAAAATGAAAATATGCACCTATGAGGAGGAAAGGGAACAGGAAATCTTAAAAAAGACAACAGAAGTTCCTGCACACAAGTACATTAATAGCACTCACTCTATCTTAATTAAAGAATAATTTAATTTTTCCAACAAACCAAGAAAGCAGTAGCCTGGAAAAATGTCCTGATACTGCTACAATATTTTCTGAAGAATGAATTTCTCTTACCAGGGAAATAAGACCAAGACTTATGAACACAGGTCAAATGAGAAAACAAATGCCAAATGAAAAGTAAGACATAAAGAAATGGTTTCAGATAAAGCTTCAGCTGAACTTAGAGCACCTTTTGAAGAAAAAAAAAAAGACTTAAATACTAACACTAAAGTTTCTTAGAATGATTATTTGCTATAAACTCCCTCCTCCAACTTCCCTCCAAAAAATTCAGGACAGACAACATTTAATGAACATCCAAATGTACTTCCATAAGTTCTGGAATATGTCATCTAGTAGCAGAAGAAGAAAAAGAATGGCAACCAAAACATTTGGCAATTAAATTTTAAAATTTAATTATAACTACCAATAATTAATAAGGTAACACCCAACAAAAATGTCTAATTGATGTATAATTTTTTTAAAGAAAGAATTAAGTTCTTCAAACAGACAAATAGATGATAGTCAACAAATATAAGTATTTCAAAATTAAACAAAGTATTGACATGAGACTAACATCTTCAGATTAAGAGCTTGGATAATAAATCCTCCATTAAGGTTGCTTGTGACACAAAGAAATGCTGAGCTCACTGTGTTAATCATGCCTACTAAAAACAAAATTCTCCCCTGGATCTACCAGTACATGCAAGTTTATTAGCTTAATCGTGGCAAACCCTATGCCAATATGAAATCATCAAGAAACTAAAGCTCTAATTCCAAAATTAAAGTGATTAAATCCATATCTTGCATATGTCACAGAATTTCAAAGAGTCTGCATTAAGATGTGAAACTCTGAAGAGCAGATCTAAGTGTTACTGGAAAGGACAATTATGTTTTGGTAGTCCTCCTCTGTCCTTCTGCTATCTCTTGGAAAAAGATCATTTTAGGAATTCACCATAATTTACCATGAAAAACATAATCAGTATCCCTGGAAACAATAGATTAGCTAAGTATGTGATGGACCATTCAGATAGGCAAAATACAGTTTTTCTTTTTTCCCTAGTTACTTAACAAAATTTATTCTTCAAAGCCAAGACTTTCCATCTTAATAGACAGTTGCTTTTCATGAGGCACAATTAAGAATTTGCCCTCTCAAAGTTATAAAATATCCCATACATTGCATATGTTCACTATGCTGCTGAAGTTGACTACAACTCCCAGAATAGACTTACACGCATAAGAAGAGACAGACAAGAAGTGAACTAATACCTCATGAAACATATCATGCATTTTTTTAAAACGGTAACTTTCAGTCAAGTTAAAGCTCATCTGCTAATTTATCTCATTAAAAAGGAAAAAACCACCTAAGATATAATTTTAAATACTGGTCATATCTTAAAAGCCAAATATATAAATGGATTCATTAATATGGTGACACATTATTTTTTTAACATTTCCAGTTGCTGGTTTATATTTTAAGAAGCTGTTTTTCAGACAAAAGAATGGATTTTTTGTAATATATTTATAATACCATTTTATTCTAATAAAATGAAAATGCTAACTCTATCTTTAGCAAGATACAAAAATTCCAAAGTTAGACTATATGCAACAAAGTATTCAAAGAGGAAAAAGAGGTCCAGTAAATGAAGACTAAGCACTGGATGGTGATTTGTTTGACTATTTCATACAACTAACAACTATTTAAACTATTTCATTATTGTCACACAACTCTCTTCATGTAACAGAACAGAGTTATAAAACTGACTAAACTGATCTGGATCTACTAAACAAAACAAACAATGAACTGATTTATCCGTTTTGGGGGGTTATCCTAATCTAATATAGATGAAAATGATCGTTTGGTTTGGTAACTTCCCATCTTGCCTTCCCTGCACACAAGAGACTTAATAGCTATTTGTTAACTAGCACGTACAAGGATTTGGAAAATGTTCCTAACAGTTAAAAATGTAATGCTTATCAAACAGACTTCTCTGTCAGTTAACAAAATAAGCACTCTAAGCATATGCTAGAAAGGCTATGGGGGGTGGGGGAAGGACGGGGACGGGAGGGTTGAACCAAAAGAAATGTGAGACAGTCCCCATTCTTCAAGGGTCTCTCAATTCGTTAGAGTACAAGAGCATACATGAAAGAGTCAGAGACCAATTAATTGCTAACCTGAGTGGTACAGACTTTAAGTGCAAGAGCTGTCCAAAGAAGTTTAAATATCTAAAGATTGGAATAATAATGTTACTTTTAATAGCTATCACTTGAGTACTTACTATAAGGCAAGTGCTTTACAGGCGTTATTTAGTCTTCACAGCAATGCTTTGAGTACTTATTATTCCCAATTTACTCAAGGGGAAACGGTCAAAGTGGTTAAGGAACTTACCCAAGGTCACTCGGCTAGTTAAGTGGCTAAAACTGCCGCTTACCCAGGCAATCCAAGTCTAACGCTCACACTAAGACTTCATAAGGCAGCGCGAGCGCGGCAGGGGGGTAGGGAGGGCCATATAGGCTGGCGCTATTACACGCGCAAGATCGGCCAACGCATTCCCCGCGTTTCGTTCCAAGTAACGAAGTTTCAAAGATCCGTATCTCGCGCCAGCAACCGTAAACTGACTACGGGGGTCGGCGCGCGACCACGGCAGAAATGGCTAACAGGGTCGGCGCGCGACCACGGCAAAAACGGCTAACAGGAGTTAATCTCATACAGGCTGAGCTTTAACTAATAAAGCGATTCAGAGAAAGAAATTCGCAGGAAGTTATTTGTTTTAAAATCTGGGGTTTGTTCCGCCGCTTAAGAGAATTTTCCCCCCGAGACAGGGAGAGCTGAAATTCGGGGCAAGGAAACCGCGGTTATAGCAAATTACTGTTTTCTGTATTACTGAAAGAAAAAAAAAAAAACACCAAGTTTTGGGTCTACAGGAAACGCGTTATTCTAGGTACACGAGAACCTTGGAGAGTTGCCAAAACTAGTTGCAGTCCCAGGACAAAATGGGGTTTAGGAAACATTTAATGACGAAAGTTGATTCCAACCCGAAACGGCTCTAAGGTGAAAAGACGGAGCAAAGAAATGCCGGTAGGTCTTCGGGGAAAGCGGCAATCCTTGCTACACTTCGCACACGGGCAGCGGCGCCGCGCGAGGCCGGGACAGTCCGAGAGACAGCTCCCGGGGAGGACGAGAGGTGCCAAGCGGGGTTCTTCCCGACGCCCCGGGCTTCGCGGCGGCGGGCGGAGAGGATGGGAGGGAGTCCGGGACGGTTCGGACATCAGGCAGAGGAGGCGCCGCGCTCCAAACTGCGGAGTCGAACGGGTGCAGAGTAAAGAAATGGGACAGACTGAAAGTCCGAACCCTCCCGGCGCGGCCCCGTGAAGAGAAAGGAGCCAAGTGAGCTCCAGCGAAGAGGGGGACAAAAAGAGACGGAACGAAAGCGCAGGGACCCGCAGGGACAAAACGGGAGTTCTAAGAGGCTAAAGAAAGACAAGCTCCGGCGGGCAGCGGGGATTTCTGGGAAGTCGGAGAAGGCAGAAGGTTGGCGGCGATTACCAGCACCTCTCATCCCCGAGTTCAAAACTCCTAGACAACCATCCACACCCGCCACCCGGATGGGGGAGGGGACACCTCTCCCCCCCACAACCTCCCCCCAAATATGAGAGCAAGGCTGACGCCCGAGCCCAGCCCGGCCGTGCGCCCGCCTCCATCCCGGACACTCACAATTCGCCTCTCCCTGATTTCTCCCAGTTCTTTATCCACTCTACGGGAACCACGACAGCTGCGTCCGCCATCTTCCCCTCACTAGTAGCAAAAACCCGGATGTGTAGCACGCGAGCGAGGGGTCAAAGGGGAGCACCGCCCACGGGGAATGCCGGGAGCCGCGAGCTCGGTTTTCGATTTCCCGCCCCACTTTCCGCCCCACTTTCCACTCCACCCTGCTAAAGCCCGAGTCCCTGTTGCCAACCACGGCTGGGACCCGTGGATCCCGTCGCAGAGTGACTACGCTGGCCGGGGCCTCTGCAAACCTTGCCCCCGCTTCCCTTTAGAACAGGAAAAATGCCATCCCCAGGCCAACTCGTAGCCTTTATCTTCTTCCGTAGCATCTACTCCAGACCACTAATTCAAAATTGTGTTTTTTAAAGCACCTAATATGTGCTAGACACTGGGGACAGAGAAATAATAAGCCATGATGCCTACCCTCAACGAGCTCAGTCCGTGGGGAAGACAAACATATAAGCAGATCACTTACAATACACGCCGCTGAGATCAAAGAAATTAATTGGGGAAGAGGCAGCAGGTTACTATGTGCCAGGCATTCTGCTAATCCGAATGATACAATTTTAGGAGAAAGATAAATCGGCCCTGGGAAACACTTGCAACTATCAGGGCTGACAGCTACTGTGTCTGCGGCTGTCATTGTAACCTTAGGCAAAACTAGGGGGCGCAAATACGAAGAGAAAGGAGTTCTTACATAGTATGAAAGTATCTCCCGAAGAGATATTTAATATTTCAAAGGACGAAATAGAAACTTTACGGTCGGAAAACATGGCCGACACCCTCCTAACTCTGATGAATATAAGCATCCTTATGTATTAAACAAATGGGCGTCATATGCCTCCTGATGAGGTGCTAAGGAAAACACTAACCACTTTTGTGGTATTCATCATGCCAAAATTCGCATAACCTGATTTTAATCACGAGGGAACATCAGACAAGCCCATATTAAGGGACAGTCTACAAAATTACTGGCTTGCACTC
Organism: Mesoplodon densirostris; assembly: GCF_025265405.1. Classification (NCBI taxonomy): domain Eukaryota; kingdom Metazoa; phylum Chordata; class Mammalia; order Artiodactyla; family Ziphiidae; genus Mesoplodon; species Mesoplodon densirostris. The sequence goes on along the minus strand of NC_082681.1, from coordinate 29,346,910 downwards.
TTCAAAATCATCAAGGTCACTAAAGACAAAGACAGATTGAGGAATTCTTCCAGATTAATGAAAACAACAGAACAACTGATCCCCAGCCAGAAAAAAAAAAAAAATTTATTTTGCTGAAAAGGGCATTCTTGGGACAGTTGACCAAATTTGAATATCTGTAGATTAAGTAATAATATTGTATAAATGTTAATTTCTTGAGTTTAATACTCGTTTTGTGGTTATGTGAAAGTCCTTATTTAAGAAAATATGAAGTATTTAGAGATAATGGGGAACCATGTTGCAACTTTAAAATATTTCAGAAAAAAACGATAGGGTGATGAGGCAAATGTGAAATATTAACATTTTAGGAATCTGGGTGAAGGACTGACAGATTCTCTGTTCTATTTGTGCAACTTCTCAAAATAAAGAGGTTTTAAAAATACATGTTTGACTGAACACTTAGAAAATACAGACAAATAAAATGAAGAAATCCTACCACACATATATTAATGTATGAACTTTAGAACTAATATCTAAATTTGGCAAGTTTTACTAAATGGACCAGGTTTATTTGCATTGAGAAACTGTTCAGGGGATAGGCTGTATTTAGAATCAGTTGGGGAAAATGCTACATTGTTTATGATTGGTTTTCATGAGCTATATCTAGTCTCCTAATGTCCTGTCTGATTCTGAAATTCTAAAGCCACCCATTAGAAAATATACACCATTCAGTTTCAGTGACATCTCAAAAGAAATCTTTTGCCACTTCAAGGAGGTTCAGAGATATGAGTTCCCTCTGATCTTTTCATTTTTCTTATTATGAAATACTTTTAAAGTGAACAGAATGGTATAGTGAATCTTCATTGTACCATCATCTTCCCTAAAGAGTTTGAAATCATTGTTACAGGATGGCCTCTGTGATACAAGAAGAAGTATCCTGATGCTTATGTATACTTCACTGTATAATCTACAGCAGTGGGCACTATCCACATTTGGGATCAGATAATTCTTTGCAGAAGGCAGGGGGAATCCGGTGCACTGTAGGATGTTTAGCAACATCCCTAGCCTGGACCCACTAGATGTCGGTAGCACCTCCCACACCAGTTGTTACAACAGTATCTCCAGACATTGCTAAATGTCTCCTGGAGTGTAAAATAGCCCCCTGTTGAGAGCCACTGAGCTATAATATTCTGCTGTATTGTGGCTTACCTTGCCACTGTATCACAGTGATTTCTTCTTCCAAACACTGAACTGTGTGCAGTCTGCATACTACTCAGTATGCCACAAATGTGGTATGACCTGACTGCAGTGATGCCCTTTGAGGCCTTGCTCTTCCCCTCTCCCAGAGCCTGCAGAACTATTTTCACATGGTATGATAACTCCTTTAGGAATTGCTCACAGCTAATTGTTTTTTGCTCCATAAGATTGCAAAGCTATCATATCTTTCACATCCTTGTTGGCTTGCCTTTTCTTTGCTATCAGCATCTGGTATTGTCTCAGCAGCTGGGGGTACTGTTCCCTGATGATTTCACTGGCTCACGGGTACCAAAGGACTAGACAGGGACTGAGGTCTGTGGTGAAGGCTAGGGATTGGGTAGTTTCAATATTGACAGCCTGATGCATGGAGTGACTGGTTGATTCTAGGTAATTGTAAGGTCAAGCAATCTTTTTATTATCTCAGTGACAACAGATAATGGGACCAAGAAGGAAGCACATAAAAGCAAAACAAGACAAAATAAATAAAATAAATAATGAATGCGAAAGCCGTACACTTTGTGGGACTGTCCCGTGAATGCTGAGTATTGGTAATGGGTTTCTATTAACTAAAGACTTAGTTATGTTAAATATACATATTAAATTTCTAGGATAACCACTACAAACATATAAGGATATTGTATATCTTCCAAACTATCTGAGGGGGAAAAAAATTGAAAGAGAAAGAGAAAAAAAATCAATCCCAAAAAGGCAAGAAAGGTAGGGAAATTTTTTGGAAAAGTGGAACAGAGAAAATAGAGGAAGAAGTTTAAACCTACCAATTTAAATTTAGATATATCAAAAATTGCATAAAATGTAAATGAACTAAATGCTCCAGTTAAAAGTAAAGATTATCAGTGTGGGTTTAAAGAAAGCTAGCTTTTTTTTTTTTTTTTTTTTTTTTTTTTTTGCGGTACGTGGGCCTCTCTCTGTTGTGGCCTCTTCTGTTTTGGAGCACAGGCTCTGGACGCGCAGGCTCAGCGGCCATAGCTCATGGGCCCGGCCGCTCTGTGGCGTGATGGGATCTTCCGGGACCGGGGCACAAACCCGCGTCCCCTGCATTGGCAGGCGGACTCTCAACCCCTGTGCCACCAGGGAAGCCCAGGCAGCTAGCTATTTTTAAGAGACATCTCTAAAACACAGGGACACAGAAAGTTTGAAAGTAAAAACAACAGGGAAAATACACCAGGCAAATACTAAGATCAACAAAAATTAAGCTGTTATATAGCTAGATTAACATCAGGCAAACTAGACTTTAAGGGAAAAAAATTACCAAATTTAAAGACGGTTACTATATATTGATAAAAATTTCAATTCACCAAGAAAATGTAACCATTCTTTTTTTTTTTTTTTTTAGCGGTATATGGGTCTCTCACTGTTGTGGCCTCTCCCATTGTGGAGCACAGGCTCTGGACGCACAGGCTCAACAGCCATGGCTCACGGGCCCAGCCGCTCCGCAGCATGTGGGATCTTCCTGGACCGGGGAACGAACCTGTGTACTCTGCATCGGCAAGCAGACTCTCAACAACTGCGCCACCAGGGAAGCCCATGTAACCATTCTAATCTTGAATGTAATCAACCACTTTGAAATATATGAAGCATATAACAGAACTACAAAGAGAAATAGACAAATCCACTACCACAGTGAGTCTTTAATTCATCTCTCCTAGATATTGATAGATGAAACAGACAAAAAAGAATCTGTAAAGATGCAGAAAATTTGAACATCAAATGAACAAGTTTGATCTAGTAGATATACATAGAATGCTGTACCTAGCAACTGGAAATTAAATAATAAATATCCTTTATAATAACACATGAATGAGGCACCATGTACAGATTTCACACTGATCAAAAGCACCTAGCCAGAGGGACAAGTGGGGATCAAAAATTTATCCCATGCTCCACTTGCCAGACCACATGCTCAGGTGTGCTGCTGTATCCACCTGGAAGAAAGGGCACAGTTTTCTAATTCACATAAAGGCAATGTGTCATTGAGTGGTGGTCCAGCACACGGAACATTTATGAAAGTTAAACATATACTAGATTTTAAAAAGCAAATAACAACAAATTTTAAAGAATCCGTCTCATATAGTTCACATTTACTGACCACAATGCAATTAAATTGGAAATCAATAACAAAAAGATAAAGAAAACCCCTATGTTTGAAAATGTAAAAACATATTTTGAAGTAAGTCACAGGTCAAGGAAAAACGTCATACTAAAAATTAGAAAATATTTAGAACAGAGCAATAATGAAAATATTACATATCAAAACTAATGAAAAAACGATGCATTGCAGCTAAAGTGGTATTTAGAAAGAAATGTATGCTCTTCAACCTTTGTATTATTAAAGAAACAAGGCTGGAAATTAAAAAGCTAAGCATCTAATTTAAGAAGTTCCAAAAAACAATACAGAATAAATGAAAGAAAGCAGAAATAAGGACATTTTTTTTTTTTTTAAATTTTTTTTTTTTTCTTTTTGCGGTATGTGGGCCTCTCACTGTTGTGGCCTCTCCCGTTGCGGAGCACAGGCTCCAGACGCGCAGGCCCAGCGGCCATGGCTCACGGGCCCAGCCGCTCCGCGGCATATGGGATCCTCCCAGACCGGGGCACGAACCCGTATCCCCTGCATCGGCAGGCGGACTCTTAACCACTTGCGCCACCAGGGAGGCCCAAGGACATTTTTAAATAGAAAATATTAATAAAAAGAAACTATCCAAAAAAAAATCAATAGAACCCAAAACTGTTTGGTTGAAAAGTCTAATAAGACTGACAAACCTCAGGCAAGACTGATTATCAAAAAAAGAGAGAGAGGTACATATAAACAAATATTAGGGATTGTATCAGTTGGGCTCATGACAGGAGACAGATGACATACTCATAGGGGATACTTAAAGAGAGTTTAATAAAGGAACCATGCACAGGAGTGTAGGCAGGATTAAGGAAAACCAAAAATGGATGGTGAAGCACCTCAGGGCCAGCAATACTGGGAGACATTAGCAGCCCTAAGCCTGAAGGCGCAAGCGGAGGGAGTGGTTCCCAAAAACTAAGGACATAAGGAAAAATGAAATAATAAGGAAAGGAACATTCAACAGGAAATGTGGCCTTCTGTAGAATAATAACTGCCAACTCACATTCCAGCAGGGAGGAGTCTGGGGAATAAATACCCTGACCTTTCTCTCCTTTTACCATTTTATCTCCTGCTGATACCTCCCATTGGCTGATGACTACTGCAAGCCATAATTCAAGGGAGCCTGGAAAATGCAGTTAGTATGGGTCAGGGGACAGAGCAGGATGGAAAAGGATAGAAAGTGGATTTTGAAAGGGAAAATAGAACTTCCAGCACTGACCATTTCTTTTGCCTCTCCACACCCCTCTTGCCCTTTGTCCAGATGAAAAACCCATGCCCGCAAATGAAATGTACAAAGCCCCATCAGCTACTGTATCAGTGCAGGGTGAATGTTGATTCATTCATACTCCTACATGAAATCTAAAATATTAGCCACCACCAGTGCTTTTCATATAAAGTAGAAGAGAAGACATAGCTGCTATAGCCCCTGCTTCTGTGGCTGGAAGCAAGCTCTAAGTTGATAATCACAGCCTCCTTTTTCTGCCACCCACTCCATGTTTCCCTTGCCCTCTGTCAGCATCTCAGTAGGACAGGATACATTACCTGGTGGAGTGACCTAAACTTTCATCTCCACAGGATCTGAATTCTTATAATCTTAGCTTGACTGGGTTGCCAGTTTTCGTTGGCCAAGGGATTGATAAGAGGCACTCCAATGAAGCCCCTAGGTTCTAGACATAGTCATCCTTGCCTCCGTTGTGTAGCAGCGACCTAATTTGCCTTTGGTAATCAGGATAGACCACCCTGGTCTATAAAGTGACCCCCTGTCTGCCTGTTAGTTCAAAAACATGAGGAGCACAAAATGGCCAGAGAGCAGTATCAGCTTCTAAAACATAGGAATCCTGGTGGAAGCAATTCTCCCTTGGGCATTAGAACCTTTTAACCCACTGAGTCCAAGATGTAGGGATGGGAAGCAAATATTTCTCCAGTGAGAGGGGTCATTCCCACCTCTACCTCTTGAATCCTGGACCCGTACCTTCTGGCTGCAAGGGAGATGATGTGATATATTGGCCACTGGTTTGCAGCATATACTAGGTTCTATAGGACACTACCCCAAACTTGCAAGCTGTGGTGCCATAACTGAGCCTTCAGCAGGAAATTTCATCATTCTATCAAGCCAGTGGTTTCTGGGTGATGGGACATGTGATAAGACCAATGAATTCCATAGAGATGAGCCTATCGCCACACTTCCTTTATGCTAAACTGAGTTCCTTTGTTGGAAGCAACTTAGGTGGGATACTATGGTGATGAATCAGGCATCCTGTGAGTCCACATGGTGGTGCTGGCAGAAGCATTGCAATCATGAAAAGTAAATCCATATTCAGAATATGCCTCTATTCCTGTGAAGACACTGGCTTTTTCCTCAATGATGGAAGGGGTTCAGTGTAACCAATCTGCCAATAGATGACTATCTGGTCCTGCTGGGGAATGGTGCCAGGTTGGTGCCTCAGTGTCTGGTCTGCTGATAAGCAGGTTGCCAATTCAAAGTGGTTTTAGACACATCAGCATTGGTGAGGGAAGACCCTCTACATATCCCCCATCCCAGCTGCCATGGCCATTTTGTACATGGGCCTACTAAGCCAGCACTGGGGCAGCTGAAGGAAGAGGCTAACATCAACATAATAGTTCATCTTATCCACCAACCTCTTTACTAGGCCTACCTATCACCAAATTTCTATCTTTTTCTTTCCACACGCTTCACCATCCAGCCAATTTATTAACCTCTGCCCTTGAATCAATCCGCATCAGTTTATTAGGGCATTTCTCTCTCCACCAAATAGACAATCAGATGTAGTGCTTGGGAGGATTTTCCTTTACCTCTGTCTTTAGGGGCCATCTCTGAGTACTGCTGTCAGACAACTGTGTCCCACCTCTGCCAGGTGCCAGCCTACCATGGAGACCCATGTATAAACCCTTGGGCCTACATTTTCTTGTTCTGCTAAATGATCATAGAGAACTCTCCTTGAGGCCGTATGTGGGGGCTGATGGAGAGGCAACTATGCAGTAGGAGCAAGCACCATGAGCATCTGAGCCACTTCCTCATTCACTTTACTTTTACCTGCTAGGATCTGATTTCATACACAATTTCCATTTAACAATAGAATGCTGCTGCACGTGACTATGTGATGATTGAGTGAATTAAAAAACACACGGTTCATAATGGGCAGTTCAAGTCACATAGTCTCTTGTGTCCTATGGTCAGGAATTCAATGACTACCAGGGCCTAGTAGCAGTCTAGACATTACCTTTCAAATGGAGAATAATTGTCAAGTAGGGAAAGCATGGCCTTACTTACACACTCTAAGGGTCTATGCTGTGCCGCTTCTAGAACAGAGAGCTTCTAGAACATCTCTGCCACAAACTCCTCCAAAACCATTGGGTCTGCAGAGTCCTAAGGCCCAGGTAACAGGACAGCATGCACTGAAACCTGGATCTGCTGCAGTAGCTTTTCTTGCTTCAGATCCCACTCGAAATTGGCAGCGTTACAGGTTGCTCAGTAAATGGGTCAGAGCAGCATGCCCAAATATGGTATATGTTGCCTCTGAAGTCCAAAGAGGTCCACCAAGTATTGGTTTCCTTCTTTGTAGTGAGTTGTACAAGGAAAAAACAACTTATCTCCTTAGAAGAGAGAGCCTGACATTGCCTGGATCACTGGACCCCTAAAAATGTCATCCATGTAGCAGGCCCATGAAATTTTGTGGGGTTTATCTCCTATCCTCTGGCCATAAGGCATCTAGGGTGCTTGATTCTTCCTACCCCTCAGATTCATTAGCATAATGCCATCAGTGTAATGGACCAGCATTATGTCTGTGGGATAAAAAGACAACCAACTTCCTTCTGGAGAAGATTATGACAGAAAACAGCAGAGTTTGAGAGAGCCCTGAGGTAAGAGTGAGAGCAAACTATGTCTGATTATCTCTACTGATAATATTTGCTAAGGCAATAAGTGCCAGAAGCTGTGTTGATGTGCTCCAGTAAGAATAGCAATCAGAGAAGAAAAGGAAATAAAAGGAATCCAAATTGGAAAAGAAGAAGTAAAGCTGTCACTGTTTGCAGATGACATGATACTATACATAGAGAATCCTAAAGATGCTACCAGAAAACTACTAGAGCTAATCAATGAATTTGGTAAAGTTGCAGGATACAAAATTAATGCACAGAAATCTCTGGCATTCCTATATACTAATGATGAAAAATCTGAAAGTGAAATCAAGAAAACACTCCCACTTACCACTGCAACAAAAAGAATAAAATATCTAGGAATAAACCTACCTAAGGAGACAAAAGACTTGTATGCAGAAAATTATAAGACACTGATGAAAGAAATTAAGGATGATACAAATAGATGGAGAGATATACCATGTTCTTGGATTGGAAGAATCAACATTGTGAAAATGACTCTACTACCCAAAGCAATCTACACATTCAATGTAATCCCTATCAAACTACCACTGGCATTTTTCACAGAAGTAGAACAAAAAATTTCACAATTTGTATGGAAACACAAAAGGCCCCGAATAGCCAAAGCAATCTTCAGAACAAAAAATGGAGCTGGAGGAATCAGGCTCCCTGACTTCAGACTATACTACAAAGCTACAGTAATCAAGAGAGTATGGTACTGGCACAAAAACAGAAAGATAGATCAATGGAACAGAATAGAAAGCCCAGAGCAAAACCCATGCACATATGGCCACCTTATCTTTGATAAAGGAGGCAGGAATGTACAGTGGAGAAAGGACAGCCTCTTCAATAAGTGGTGCTGGGAAAACTGGACAGGGACATGTAAAAGTATGAGATTAGATCATTCCCTAACACCATACACAAAAATAAGCTCAAAATGGATTAAAGACCTAAATGTAAGGCCAGACACTATCAAACTCTTAGAGGAAAACATAGGCAGAACACTCTATGACATAAATCACAGCAAGATCCTTTTTGACCCACCTCCTAGAGAAGTGGAAATAAAAACAAAAATAAACAAATGGGACCTAATGAAACTTCAAAGCTTTTGCACAGCAAAGGAAACCATAAACAAGACCAAAAGACAACCCTCAAAATGGGAGAAAATATTTGCAAATGAAGCAACTGACAAAGGATTAATCTCCAAAATTTATGAGCAGCTCATGCAGCTCAATAACAAAAAGACAAACAACCCAATCCAAAAATGGGCAGAAGACCTAAATAGACATTTCTCCACAGAAGATATACAGACTGCCAACAAACACATGAAAGAATGCTCAACATCATTAATCATTAGAGAAATGCAAATCAAAACTACAATGAGATATCATCTCACACCAGTCAGAATGGCCATCATCAAAAAATCTAGAAACAATAAATGCTGGAGAGGGTGTGGAGAAAAGGGAACACTCTTGCACTGCTGGTGGGAATGTGAATTGGTACAGCCACTATGGAGAACAGTATGGAGGTTCCTTAAAAAACTACAAACAGAACTACCATATGACCCAGCAATCCCACTACTGGGCATATACCCTGAGAAAACCATAATTCAAAAAGAGTCATGTACCAAAATGTTCATAGCAGCCCTATTTACAATAGCCCGGAGATGGAAACAACCTAAGTGTCCATCATCGGATGAATGGATAAAGAAGATGTGGCACATATATACAATGGAATATTACTCAGCCGTAAAAAGAAATGAAATTGAGCTATTTGTAATGAGGTGGATGGACCTAGAGTCTGTCATACAGAGTGAAGTAAGTCAGAAAGAGAAAGACAAATACCGTATGCTAACACATATATATGGAATTTAAGAAGAAAAAAATGTCATGAAGAACCTAGGGGTAAGACAGGAATAAAGACACAGACCTACTAGAGAATGGACTTGAGGATATGGGGAGGGGGAAGGGTAAGCTGTGACAAAGTGAAAGAGAGGCATGGACATATATACACTACCAAACATAAGGTAGATAGCTAGTGGGAAGCCGCCGCATAGCACAGGGAGATCAGCTCGGTGCTTTGTGACCGCCTGGAGGGGTGGGATAGGGAGGGTGGGAGGGAGACGCAAGAGGGAGGGGATATGGGAACATATGTATATGTATAACTGATTCATTTTGTTATAAAGCAGAAACTAACACACCATTGTTAAGCAATTATACTCAAATAAAGATGTAAAAAAAAAAAAAGAATACCATACTGGGAACCACAGTTGTGATTGGTGTCGCTATCTGATTAAATTAACAATAACCCAGCATCCCACAAAACTTATATGGCTTTTCCCACAGGCCAAACATGCAAGTTATACAGGGGCATGTTGTTGGAATCATCACACTTCCAATTTTCAAGTCCTTGGTGGTGGCTCTAGTCTTTTCAGTTGTACCAGGAATTCAGTATTGCTTTGGTTTACTTTCTTAGCAGTAGCGGTGAAAGGAGGGGAAAGTACACTTCCAGGGGATGCTACTTGACCCTTCCTATCATAAACCCCTCCCTCCATGGATCAGCAGGTCAGAAAAAATGTGTGGTAATTCTGCTGAGATTCCCACTGAAACGAACTCAGACCAAGACTTAATTTATCACCCAACTCCATATGTCCCCACTCTGGAGATGGACCACAGTAGCATACTGGGCCTCTAAGAATTAGCATGAAATAAGAGCCAGAATCTGATAACCTTCAGAAGATTCTGGATATTTCCTTTTCCCTGGTCATGGTCTCAGTCTGAGGAAGGACTTGGGAGATGTGCAGATTACATCTGTGACAGCATAGCAGCAGGGTCCTTTCTCAAGGAGATCTGGCCTCCCCCTTAATCAAGGGGCTCCAGATCTGTGAACTGGCTTAGTAGATCTGGGAACATAGTAAGAGTTAAGGAGTCTGCAAAATTTCTGCCCATCAGAACTAGAACTTTTTGGACTTCCCTGGTGGAGCAAGGGTTAAGAATCCACCTGCCAAGGCAGGGGACATGGGTTTGAGCCCTGGTCTGGGAAGATCCCACATGCCGTGGAGCAACTAAGCTCGTGCACAACTACTGAGCCTGCACTCTAGAGCCCGAGAGCCACAACTACTGAGCCTCCGTGCCACAACTACTGAAACCCATGCGACTAGAGCCCATGCTCCGCAACAAGAGAAGCCACCACAACGAGAAGCCCGCACACTGCAACGAAGAGTAGCCCCTGTTCGCCGCAACTAGAGAAAGCCTGCGAGCAGCGATGAAGGCCCAACACAGCCAAAAATAAATAAATTTATTTTTTAAAAAAACTAGAATTTTTTTTTGCTTCTGTAGGTCACATCTATTTCATCCCTAGAGAATTCCATAAACAATCATCCACTCCAACAGATGAATGTCAAAACACTCTGACAACATTCTATCCTTGTGCTTTATTATGTTAATTGCACCCACCTTAGTTCTGCCTGTTAAGTGCCATGACTTGCACTCTACCACTTAGACCCTATTATTCTTACAGAAATCAGGGAGCCCAGTTCCACTGAAGCATCTCTCGCCATCGTCTCTGACCTAAAGAGGATATTCCACGGAGCTTTTCAACAATGCTAGTGTTCCTCTCATCAATGTATATCTTGAGGCTTAGTGTAGAGTGTCCTCCCAGTAGGGTGACCAACTTGTCCCAATTTTCCTGGGACTGTCATGGTTTTAAAACTGAAAATCCAGGACTTCCCCGGCGGTCCAGTGGTTAAGACTCCGCACTTCCAGTGCAGGGGACACGGGTTCGATCCCTGGTCGGAGAACTAAGATCCCACATGCCATGCGGCACAGCCAAAAAAAACCCCTGAAAATCCTACAACCCAGAAAACTCTACTGCACAGTCCTCCTATGAGTGTAGTCAGTGGTAGGCAAGGCACTGATCAGGTCGCCCATAATAGATATGCTTCAACATTCCCTTCTCCTTGGGCATTACAGGCTATACTAAAATCTAACGATTCTTATGGGAGTGCAGGCAATGAAGTGTTGTGCAAGTTGGTCCTAAGGAGAATCAGCGTTCCTTGTGAGGCGAACACCCCAGTGGAAATCACAAAAAGGTTTTTATGCAGAGGAAGGCTGGTACTGTTAGACAAGGAAGAGAGGACTGCTTCCACTGGCAAGGAAAGTTCAAGGGGACTTGGAGTCTGCATTTTTCTCAGCTTCATCTGTTTATACCCAAATATTTCCATCCAATGTGTTAGGCTCCTGTTCCTTCCCCAGGAGTACCAGTAACTTAGCCTTGAAGTCCTAGCAAGGATGTAACTTTAATTGATGCTATAGCTCTCCAACATTTATAGTCAGTCCCTGAGCATGATCTTCATATCTGTCCTACAGCTCCAGGAGAATAAAGACTACTTTAATGGTGGCATTGGGCTCTTTGATTTTCCACTATGATCTGAGTTGTGCATTCAAGGCTTTTCATTTGTGCTCTTTTCTGTGTAAGCTCTCTATGAGCATCAGAAGCAGTTAGCCCTAGCCACATCCATTGCAATCATCATTGTCACCATGGGGACTAAGTGCTCTAGCCACTTGATTTCCGAAAGCTTTGCCCTCCACTTGTATTTCATTTCAAGCCACCGTGGGTGATAATTTGAGTAATCATCATTCAGTGCATGCCACGCATTACAAGTGTCCTATTTCTCTCTAGAAAAAGAAGTTGTCACAGATTGCATTCTTTAGGAGGCAGAAGCTGAAACCAAGTTAGGCGTGCAAACGGTTTACTGGAGAGTGAAACCTGTAAAGGAAATGAGGAGGCAGTAGAATTAGGGGAGAAAATCATACAATAAATATGTAATTACAAACTGTAAGAAGTGTTAGCAAGGTAGGGCAGACGCTGTTGTTCAGCTAACCCAACTCCAACTCCAGCCAGAATTTTGGCCAATGAGCCAAAGTGGGCTATGGTAAGCAAATGACGGCCGTCCCTCCATGCACACCATGTCCTAATCCCCAGGACCTGTGAATATGTTAGGTTACATGGCAAAGGGGAATTAAGTTTGCAGACGGAATTAAGCTTGCTAATCAGTTGACCTTAAAATAGGGAGCCTATGCTGGGTTATCCAGGTGAGCCCAACGTAATCACAAAGATCCTTAAATATGGCAGACCAAGGGCCAGGGTCAGAGAAGGAAATATGAGGACAAAAGCAGAAGTCAGAGTGATGTGATCGCTGGCTGTGAAAATGGCAGGGGGCCCACCACCCCAGGAATACGGGCATCCTCTAGAAGCGGGAAAAGGCAAGAAAACAGACACTCCGCCTAGAGCCTCCAGAAGGAATGCAACCTTGCCAACACTGCTTTTTAGCCTAGTGAGACCCATTCCAGACTTCTGACATCCAGAACTGTAAGATAACAAACGTGTGTTGTTTTAAGCCACTGAATTTGCAGAGACATGTTATAGCCATCACAGTAAACCAATGTGCAGCTTCTTTCCTGACAGAGGCCTTGTCCCTTCCTATTCTTCCTTAGACTTGCCTTGAACGTGGAGCTGTAAAAGTCATCTAGTGACATTGAGGGAAAGGCCAAGAGAACTGCAAAGCCATCAGCCCTGACACTGTTGGGCTGCTGAATAAATAAATGCCAGCAGCCCCTGACCTCCCACCTTCTTTCTATAAGAAAAATGAAGTTAGATATTCTGTTACACGTGGACAAAAGCATCCCTGAGTGACAAGCAGGTAAAAATAGAAGGAGCTATGAGAGAATGTCACAGAGACCTAACCTGAGCATGAAAGGTGTGTGCAGTGGAATTTTTTTTTTTCTGTTCAACATCCAATTGATTGGATGGAGGGGAAATCCCCAGTGTGTACAGCATTGGTGGACTGCAGTACCAAACCTCCCACTTCAAAGTCTAAAGGAGGAAATCTTCCACCTCCCTGCCCCTTGGCATCCAGTGCACAGAGAAACATGCTCACCATAACCAGAAAAAGGATACAAGTGTATATAAAGAAAAGGTTAACACCCCGTGTTGATGCCCCTCCCAGTATCCCCTGGGCACTCATTGTTTCCATCTAGGCCAATGACTTCTTACTGCAAGCACCTGCGACTCTCTGCCTGAGGACTTTCTTGCCACAGGAGGGTGCTTAGCCAGTGTACACAGCAGGCCAGAAGTAGCAGGGAGTTAAAGCCCATAGGAGCAACCCTCAATCCATGATGGACATGAGTGGAGAAAAAATATCCCAGCTTCTTGTTCCCTGGGTGGAAAACTCTGAGGCATGTTCTATTTAGTCTTCCTGAGGTCCCCATGGAATCCAGTCCCAGCTGCCCACAGCACTAACCTGTTCATTAACAGACCTCCTGTTGTTTTTCACATCTTCCCTATCTCACTTCCCCACTCCCCTCCATAGCTTCCTGGGTTTATCTTCCAAATATCTTGCTCTCAAATACTTCTCTCAGGCTCTGTTTCACCCAAAGTAAGACAGTTGGTACAGAAGTAGTCCTTTGAAGTAGACCTTCAGGGTGGGATTCTGGAGTTGGATCACTTGTAGAACATATGAACACAAAGACCTCATTACTGGTGCTGGTAATCCCTCGTATATAGTCAGGCCACTCAAGATGGCTGTTCTCCTTCCTGTCTCTATGGGCTGAGAACAAGAACGATACAAATATTTTACTGTCATGTGGTAAGCACAGGTTGATTTTATAAATGTTAGATTTAAACTATTACCTGTCATTTCATAATTTCTGAAAAATGCTACCAAGTTTTCAAGTAATGGGAATCCCATTTAGATCAGAACAAAGACAATTTTATATCAAACCTTTAGTCTCCTGAATTTTGTCCATTGAGAGACCTGAGAGCAGGGGTTGGCAAATCAGGCATGGCTTGTGGGCCAAATGTGGTACACCGCCTATTTTTGTATAGCCTGTGAGCTAAGAGTATTTTTTTACATTTTCAGATGGTTGTAAAAGGTCAAAAGAAGCATACAAGTTGGTGATGTGTGAAAATTATTGAACTTCAAATGTCATTGTCTATAAATAGAATTTTATTTAAAAATTTTAAAATTTATGTCACACTCATTTAAAATAAATTTTTAAATTTACTTTAAAATTTTATGGCACATAGTCACACTCATTTGTTATGGTTGCTTTTGTGCAGAGTTGAATAGCTCTGAGAGAGGCTCTAAGGCCCTGAAAGACTAAAATATTCAGTCTGGCCCTACACAAAAAAGTTGGCCAATCTCTGCCTGATGAAACTAATGTCTGATTTACATTTTCTTCCCTAAATCTGATTACTTTGATGAGTATTTCCCAGATGCTCTGCTGCTCTTCCAAATTGATTCCTACCTTGTTGCATTTCACATTTTTAAATATCTGCCATTTTCACAAGCTTATAAAACTTCCTACTATATCCATTTTGGAGCAATATTTTGTTATTTTCTATAGCTCTGTCTAGAGCTCATTTTCACCTTGACTGATGGTTTGATTACTAAAATTAAGTCACTCATAGTAAGAATTCTAAAAAAAAAAAAAAAAAAAAAAAAAAGATGGCTGTTCTCTTCTTGCTCTCTGTACCTCCCCTGCCTGACCAGTGCCTGCTTCACCTACACCCTACTCACGTGACTGACCTTCCTAAGTACTTGCACCAGGCCCCAGCTAGTGATTGCTCTTATCAAAGGGGAGGTAAGGGGTGTGCCCCTCTGCTGTTTTCCCTGGTAACTAATGAGCCCACCTGACTTCAATTCCCCTATAACTGGCAATCTCCCCCTCCCCCGGAGCGAAGACTGCTGCCATGTCCTGCCCACCATGCCCCATACATGATGGTGGGGTATCGCTCCAGGACCTTGTAAGCTCCCCCACCCATTAAACAATTGATGTCTCTGTTGCTGACTCTGGGCTCTTTCTTCCATCTTGAAGCTGGGCAAGCACAGTCCTTGTAGGCCTGTGGGGTGCAGCCAAACACCTGGCATATTGTACTGAATAGAACCACAATTGGCGAGACCGTCACCTATGCTGGATTGTGATAGGGTACAAATGGAAGGAAATGCACTGGTTTGTACAATAGCTCTAGCACTTGAAAGATGGAAACTTTTTAAGAATCAGGGAGTTGGTTTGCTATTGTTAATAGCCTTAGAAACCCTAAAAGAAGCAAATGATAGGTCTGGTCAGCCAACTATTAAATTGAGGAACAGTATGGGAGCCGAAGGCCTTCATAGGAACTTTTATCTTTTTTCGTCTCTTCCAGAAAAGGGCAGTCTAGGCTAAAAATCAGGCCCAGATTTGATTGTGAGGGTGGTAGAATTACACGGAAGGATGATGCTTGTCTTCCTCAAGATCTGCTCTCACCTTAGCACATTTCTTCTATAGACAAATAGCTAGGGACAATTCTTAGCATGACTGAAGCAGGCAAAGAGTGTTTCTGCTATGAGAGAAAAGAGACTATTCACTTGGTGAATATGTACTTGTAGGAATCAGGAGAATAAACCTGGGAATGGATCTGGAGGGTACTGGACCAGGGAGGAATTTAAAGCTGGATATGGGAGAGTTTATTGATATTGGAACACTCTCCCATAACTCAGGATTAACATCCTGGCAAGGACACCTGGAGCCAGTCCTCGTATGCTGCTGGAATGGCTCCTTGAAACTTGGAAACAACAAAGCCTATACAGTAAATGAAGTGGAGTTGTTGGAACTGCCTTGACAGGGTACTAAGAGAAGGGCCAAAAGCTCATAGAGGTGGACAAACTAGAATGGCTTTATTATGTAAGACCAGAAAACATACCAGTTGACAATGTCCCCTGGGAGGGCCCAGAGGACACTTCTTTTGTTAAGGCAGTAAGAAATGTATTACTGGCATTGTTGAAGAACTCCATGGTGGCTGTCTTCTATGGGTCAGGGTCCCTGATAGGGTAGATTGCTATGTAATTAGGCTCCTTGGTGTCAGTGAGGATGATAGGACTCTAGAATAGCAGAGGCCAGGTGGCAGCAGTTAACTATCAGAATCAAGGTGAGTGTAATAACCATAATGGACAGCAAATCTGGAATGGTGAAGGTGGGGCTTTAACCTGTAGCAGTCTGTAGAGATGACTAATAAACTGTGGCATTCCTAGGAACAATATAGATGGCAAGCTGTATTACTTCACTACGATTACCATAACAAAATATCACAGACATAGTAACTTAAACAATGGTCATTTACTTTCTCACAGTTCTAGAGGCTAGAGTCCAAGATCAAGTTATTGGCAGGGTCAGTTTCTTCTGAGGCCTCTCTCCTTGGCTTGCAGATGGCTGCCTTCTCACTGTGTCCTCACATGGTCGCCCCTCAGTCTGTGTATTATCTGTGTCCTAATTTCTTCTTCTTATAAGGACCCCAGTTATATTGGATTTGAGTCTACCCAAATGGTAAATGACCTCATTTTACCTTAATTACCTCTTTAAAGGCTCTATCTCCAAATATGTCACCTTCTGAGGTACTGGGGGTTAGGACTTCAACATGTGAATTTTGCAGGGTTACAATTCAGCCCCCAGCAGAACTCAACAAGGGTATTGCCTGTAAAACTGAAAAATAAAAATAAACCAAAAATAGTTGTGTTACACTGATGTCAGTTACCACAATAGAAAAATCATGTTCCTTTGTCTAATTTCCATCCCCAAGCAGGTTGTCAGACCCAGAGCTGATCAACTGAAGTTTGAAGAACATTCTACAAAATACCTGACCAGTACTCCTTAAAACTGTCAAGGTAATAAAAAACAAGGAAAGTCTGAGAAACTGTCACAATCAACATGAGCCCAGGGACTTCCCTAGTGGCACAGTGGTTAAGAATCCGCCTGCCAATGCAGGGGACACGTGTTCGATCCCTGGGCCAGGAAGATCCCACAGGCCACAGAGCAACTAGGCCCGTGCGCCACAACTACTGAGCCTGCGCTCTACAGACCACAAGCCACAACTACTGAAGCCCATGCGCCTAGAGCCTGTGCTCCGCAACAAGGGAGGCCACCACAATGAGAAGCTCGCAAACCACAATGAAGAGTAGCCCCTGCTAGCTGCAACTAGAGAAAGCCTGCACGCAGCAACGAAGAACCAACTCAGCAATAAATAAATAAATACATACATACAAGAGGGCAGCCTTTAAAAAAAAAAAAAAAACAGGAGCCCAATGACATATGACTACTAAATATAATGTGGTATCCAGGATGGGATCCTGGAAGAGAAAAATGATGTTAGGGTAAAACCAAGGAAATCTGAATAAAGTGAACTTTAGTTAATAAAAATATATGATATTCCTTTATTAATTGTGAACAAGTTATGGCAAATATACCATCCACACTACTGTAATATGTTAACAAAAGAAACTGGGTGAGAGGTATATGGAAACTATACTACATTTGCAATTGTTTTATAAACCTAAAATTGTTTTAAAAATAAGTTGATTTTTTAAAAAACTGTTCATCCATGTGAATTATATTTTTATATGGTATGATATAGGGGCATGGCTCTATTTTCTTTCATGTGGATAGCCAATTGTGCCAACATCTATTTATCAAATCATTGAATTAAAGTGCTGCTTTCTTATCTGGCAGTTTACTATGCATATTTTGTTTCTGGACAATTATACTTCTCTGATCTATTTTTTATTCCTGTACTGATGCTGTACTCTATTGATATGGAGATTTTACGGTACTTTTAATATCTGGTAAAATATATTTGCAACTAATATCACAAAGGACAAATTTCCGTAGTATATAAAGAGTTACAATAAAATCAATAAGAAAATGAATAACCCAGTAGAATAATGAGTAAACAATATGAGCATACAGTTCGTAAAACCATAAATACAAATGACCCTTAAACCTGTGAAAGCATGTTCAAACTCAGTCATAATTAGAAAAGTACAAAATGAAACCACACTGAAATACCCTTTTCACCTCACAGATAACAAAGACCAAAAAGTTTAATAAAATGCTATTTTTGTGAGAGTTCAGGGAAACAGTCACTTTCATGCATTGTTGGTGGGAGTATAAATTGATACAAGTTTATAGTTTGGCAATATCTATAAGAATTTAAAATGTACATGTTGTTTGACTCAGAAATTCTATGTGCAGAAACATATCTTGCATAGACTTGGAAATATACAAATTGTATATACAATGTTATTCATTGAAACATTGTGGTAATAGGGGACTAGTTAAACAATGGTATAGCCATAAAGTGAAATTCTGTATACACAAAGTAGCAAGAAGCAAGCTCTTTGCGTATGTCTCATTAAGACAAAGTAATATGAAGAACAATGTGTATAAAATGTGTAAAAAAATGACTCAAATACCTCAAAATATATGGGAGAAACTGGTGACCTAAATTGGCTGAGGGGAGGGGTGGAAGGGAGCTTTTTTTTTTCTTTTTTTTGCAGTACGCAGGCCTCTCACTGTTGTGGCCTCTCCCTTTGCGGAGCACAGGCTCCGGACACGCAGGCTCAGTGGCCATGGCTCACAGGCCCAGCCGCTCCGCGGCATGTGGGATCTTCCTGGACCGGGGCACGAACCCGCGTCCCCCGCATCGTCAGGCAGACTCTCAACCACTGCGCCACCAGGGAAGCCTGGAAGGGAGCTTTATCACTGCATGCCTCTTGGTAACTTTTGAATTTAAACCATATGAATATTTAACTCATTTAAAAGAATAAATAAAATATCAACTTTTATAATAATTTATTTTAATTATTATATAATTACTATATATATTATATATAATTATTTTATCCATTTCAATGAGACTTTATAGGGATTAATATTTGAATTATATTTATCATTTGGGGAAGATTAATGTTCTTATGATATTGTGCCATTCCATTTGTTCAGATCTTATGTTGTTCAATAAGAAGTTATAATGTTTTTCATATAAGTCCTGTACATTTCCTCTTCCCTTCATTCCTAGGTACTTCAAATTTTTGTCAGTGATGTGAATGAAATAGTTTCCCATTATTATTTCTAGCTGGTTATTGACAACATAAAGAAATACTATTGGTTGCTGCTTATTTTCATATAGCTAACCACCTTGCCAAAACCTGTATTACTTCTGATAGTTTTTGTAAAACAGTTAAGTTTTCTATGAATATAATTTTTTAAATAGCATAATTTGCCTTTTTTTCTCTTTTTTAATAAATGTATTTATTTGTTTATTTATTATATTTTTGGCTGCAGTGGGTCTTCGTTGCTGCGTGCGTGCTTTTCTTTAGTTGGGGCGAGCAGGGCCTACTCCTCGTTGTGGTGCGTGGGCTTCTCATTGCGGTGGCTTCTCTTGTTGCGGAGCACGGGCTCTAGGCGTGCGGGCTTCAGTAGTTGTGGCACGTGGGCTTCAGTAGTTGTGGCTCGCGGGCTCTAAAGTGCAGGCTCAGTAGTTGTCACACATGGGCTTAGTTGCTCCGTGGCATGTGGGATCTTCCCAGACCAGGGCTAGAACCTGTGTCCCCTGCATTGGCAGGTGGATTCTTAAACACTGTGCCACAAGGGAAGTCCCTAAGTAGTTTCTTTTTAATTTCTATTTTACTTTGAATATTTATTAGGAATGGCTGCTGAATTTTTAAATGCCTTTTCAGTTTCTATTGACACAATACTATGGGTTTTCTTTTTTAATTGTTTCATGTCATGAATTATTGTTGAATTATTGTTGAATCATTTTTGCATTTGTGAAATAAACCCTACTTGGTCACGGTGTGTTATTCTTTTGCCACACTGCTAGATTCTGTTTATTATTTTATTTGGAATTTCTAAGTGTATATTTTGTACAAATATTATCATATTTTAATATCATATTACCATATGTAAGGCTATGCTAGCTTTACAAAATGAATTTGGGATCTTTCCATCTTTTCTGTGATCTGAGGGCTGCTGCCAGTCCCTGAACTGTTTGTTACCAATCCATAATGAGATAAGTACAGAAACTTGAGAGGGTTTAAAAACCTTTATAGAAATTTGACATCGCTGTGACATCCAAGCAGTGATCAGTGGACTCATCAATGAATAATGCATTCAGTTTTTGTAATTATTTTTTGTCCCTATGTTAAATTTGTTTTGATTATATTTATCGAAATGTAAAATGTAATTTATTTTTGAGGAATCTTAAAATTTTAAAGTTGGGCTTGATTTGCTTATTATTTCGTTTTTCTAGTTATTGTTATTGAATTTTACAAAAGTATATATCCACAATAATTGTAACTTTTTAAAAAACTGGTATTTCATTCAGATATTTTGAAAAACAGTGGTCTAGAATGGACGAAATAACATGAAAATTATTTATTTTTTTAAAGGTTAGCTAGAACTTAGTTGTAAAGCCAAATGAACCTGCTGACTTTCTATTCTCTTCTATAGTCATTGCTTTCTTCGTGTTTTCTATTTCTTGCGTTAATTTTGGTAGTTTATGGTTTGCCAGGAAATCAACCATTCCTTTGATATATTCACATTCGATATTCTCTTAAAAATCTTTTAATATCCTATATATCTGTGTGCTTTTTTGGTCTACTTTATCATTACTAATATTTTACCCCCCTTCCTCCCTCCCGTCCTCCTTTTCTTCCTTCGTACCTTAGTCTGGCTAGCCAGGAGTTTATTTTATCGTTTCTTTCCAAAGAAAAAAAACGGCTTTGGGGAGCCGGCGCTGGGCGGGCTCGGAGCCCGGGGACAGGGTCACTTGGAGCTGAGGGAAGGGGGCGACGGCGGCGGCTCGGTGGAATTAGCCCGGCCAAGGAGAGGCGGTAACTCCGGGGACCCGAACTAGGGTTTTCCGGGTTTGGTGAAGCCGCGGCAAGCCCCATCTTCCGGCGTCGCCGCCCCGGATGCTATCTCCTCCTCCTCCTTTGTCGCCGCCGCCTCCTCCTCCTCCCCGGCCGGGCTCGCGGTGCCTGGTCCCTCCTGATGCCGCTCCTGCCGCCGCCGCCGCCTCTGGGTTCCTCCCCCTGCACCATATGTCCCACCAAGTGATGCGGCGGTACACAGTGGTACGCAGCCAGCCGAAGGCCCTCAGCTGAATGCACAGCTAGAAGGTTGGCTTTTACAGGGTCGGTCAACAAAAAGACGCAGACGTAGAGAATGGACCTGAGCACACGGCGAGGGGGAAGGGTAAGCTGGGACGAAGTGAGAGAGTGGCATGGACATATATACACTACCAAACGTAAAATAGATAGCTAGTGGGAAGCAGCCGCATAGCACAGGGAGATCAGCTCGGTGCTTTGTGACCATCTAGAGGGGTGGGATAGGGAGGGTGGGAGGGAGGGAGACGCAAGAGGGAGGGGATATGAGGATATATGTATATGTATAGCTGATTCACTTTGTTATAAAGCAGAAACTAGCACACCGTTGTAAAGCAATTATACTCCAATAAAGATGTAAATAAATAAATAAATAAAATAGTGCAGATTGAAAACAAAACAAACAAACAAAAAGACACACTGGAGCCATTATCACACCCTGCTCAGGATAACTTACTGTGGGTTTTGTTGCTGCCCAGGCTTATGGCTTTCCCATCACATGCCCCTCTGTCTCTGCACTTTTCATTGTGGATAGATACACGACACCTCTGTATGACCTCCTTATTAATCAGAAGATTTCTGTAGAACTGAAGATGAACACAGTATTGACATACATCGGTCTTATACTGTTAAAGCCATAGCAAGCAATAAGGATGGGTTTGCCATTATTCCTGTGCTGCTTGGAACTCAGAATGAGTCAAAAAAAATAGGAATTCAGGAAACTACAGTAAATATCTAGCACAGCATTGTCCAATAGAAATATAACGTGAGCCACAAATGTAAGCTAAGTGTGCATTTTAAATGCTCCAGTAGCCACATTTAAAAAGTTAAAAGTGGGCTTCCCTGGTGGCGCAGTGGTTGAGAGTCCGCCTGCCAATGCAGGGGACACGGGTTTGTGCCCCGGTCCGGGAGGATCCCACATGCTGCTGAGCGGCTGGGCCCGTGAGCCATGGCCGCTGAGCCTGCGCTTCAGGAACCTGTGCTCTGCAAAGGGAGAGGCCACAACAGTGAGAGGCCCGCGTACCGCAAAAAAAAAAAAAAAAAAAGTTAAAAGAAACAGGTCAAATAAATCTCAATATATCCAAAATTTATCAATATTTATCAGTATGAAAATTACGAGGTATTTCACATTCTTTCTTCTTTTTCACACCAAGTCTTTGACATCTTGCGTGAGTTTATACTTCCAGCATATTTCCAATCAGATTAGCTACATTCCAGGTGCTCAAAAGCCACATGAGGCTAGTGGTCACCATACTGGACGATGCAGTTTCTTCTGTTTCTGCCATTAGGTCAAAGGTTCTGAACAGTTACTCTGCTGAATCTCCAAGTGCACTTTGTGGATCCATTGACTATCTAGAATCTAATTTAGTTAAAACACGTAGGAGTACTAACAGAACAATTGGACCCCATATTTTAACAATTCCTTAAAGAAATTCCTTAATAAAATGTATGGAATAAATCTCATTGGCTGTTATTAAATGTTATCACGGAGCTCCAGAAGATTGGAACGACTGTGAGCTTTTCCTGTTTGAATTATGCCCAGTCAAGCCAGTGTAGAAACTGGCAGGAAATCTCAGTGAGTTGGGCAGTTGGAGCATTCTGGGTCCACCAAAGCTCTGGATCTTCAGGGGTGCCACTGCACGTCCACATACCCAGCCCAGCCCTCCCCAAAATACTGTTCCTGATCTTAGGGGACACTGAAACCTCGAACTAACAGAATATTCCTCTCTTATTTTCCGTAGGAATAGCCCTCTCTTCATTCCAAGTCATTGAAAAGTGCTTCCTCGTTTACAAGGCAGTGGAAGGAAGGCTGGCATGTAAAGTTTGACTTTAGTGGGGAGGGATAAATTAGCAGTTTTGGATTAACATATACACACTACTATATATAAAACAGATAATCAACAAGGCCCTACTGTAGAGCACAGCGAACTCTACTCAATATTCTGTAATAACCTATATGGGAAAAGAATCAGAAAAAGAATGGATATATGTATATGTATAACTGAATCACTTTGCTGTACACCTGAAACTAACACAATATTGTAAATCAACTATACTACAATATAAAATAAAAATTAAATTTAAAAAAAAGTTTGACTTTTAAAGACATGGGATTTAACGGCCCTCCCATGGAAGACAGTTCTTTGAATGCTACTTGGTTTTGCCTGATATATCATTTAACAAATCCTAAAAGTCCACTCTTGCCAGATTTGTGCATGTGTATTCCACTGCAGAACAATTTTGCAAATTGCACACACAGAGAAAAAGATGGAAGCTTTAATTAACTGAATTAATTTTTTTAAAGCCAACTTTTGGTTTTGGATTTTATGAGGGTTTTTTTGTTTGTTTTGTTTTCGTTTGTTTTTTGGCTGTGTTGGGTCTTTGTTACTGCGCAAGGGCTTTCTCTATTTGCGGCGAGCGGGGGCTACTCTTCATTGTGGTGCGCAGGCTTCTCATTGAGGTGGCTTCTCTTGTTGCAGAGCACGGGCTCTAGGCACGCAGGCTTCAGTAGTTGTGGCACGCGGTTCAGTAGTTGTGGCTCTCGGGCTCTAGAGCGCAGGCTCAGTAGTTGTGGTGCATGGGCTTAGTTGCTCTGCGGCATGTGGGATCTTCCCGGACCAGGGCTCGAACCCGTGTCCCCTGCACTGGCAGACGGATTCTTAACCACTGCACCACCAGGGAAGTCCAAGGTTTTTTTTTAAATATCGTTTTTGTTTGTTTTTGTGGCAGACATAGAGAGGTGCTGCTCAGACCCCACTTCAAGAAAGGACTGACTGTCCAGCAGCAAGGAGGGCTGCCAGCTGTTAGTACCTTCAGAGTCCACCTCAGATTTTGAGCTGAGGGTCACACTCCTCTCTAGATGCCCACAGCTAATGAACTGGCAGGCTTTTGGGCAGAGCCTCTTCTGCCCAAAGCAGAACTTTTCTAATGGGTAGTCTTTGCTATAGAGCTCCCCAATTAACTGGCAGGGACTTTGTCAAGTCTGCATTACAGTCTGACAACAGTCCCTGCCCCTTCTTCTTCACAGATGTTGCTCCTCAATAAAGCTTTTGGACCCTTAATTCCTCAGCATCTGTTTCCCAGAGAATGCAACAGGTGACAATTTTCCATTTCACTAATTTGAGCTTTATCCTTGTTAATTCCCTATTTGTTTTCTTTTAGATAATTTTGCAGCTTAGAAACTGTGTTCTTAGTGGGTTACTTAGCTTACATATTTTCCTTTTTTTTTTCTTTTTTAAGACTAAAGCAGGGACTTTCCTGGTGGCACAGTGATTAAGAATCTGCCTGCCAGTGCAGGGGACACGGGTTCGAGCCCTGGTCTGGGAAGATCCCACGTGCCGTGGAGCAACTAAGCCCGTGCATCACAACTCCTGAGCCTGTGCTCTAGAGCCCGAGAGTCACAACTACTGAAGCCCGTGTGCCACAACTACTGAAGCCCACGCGCCTAGAGCCCATGCTCCGCAACAAGAGAAACCACTGTAATGAGAAGCCCACGCACCACAACGAAGAGTAGCCCCTGCTCACTGCGACTAGAGAAAGCCCACACACAGCAATGAAGACCCAACACAGCCAAAAAAGATAATAACAATAAATAAATAAATAAATAAATAAATAAATACTAAAGCATATAAAATGGTGGACTTCAGTGCTTTTAGGGCAGTCATGTACCTTCTAATTCTCCACAAGGCCCAACCTCTATTTTTACACCTAACCACTTCCTACATCTACGTCACCTACCTAGGCCCTGAACACATTTGTGATTCCTGATTTAAAGCTATAAATTTTCTTCTTCTGAATAAAGCTTTAGGTGATCCCATAGCATTTGGTATAAAGTATTCACCTTTCTGTTACTTCCTAAAAAATTGATAAGTTCCATTTTGCTTTTCTCTTTAATCTAGGACTAAATTAATGTTTCTCTATTTCCAAGTACTAAAGATATTTTGACCTTCCTTTATTATTTATTTCTAATTTTACCGGGTTATAATGAGAAAGTGTAGCCCCTAAAAATCTCTTAAATTGATGAAGTTTTTCTTCTGTGATGAAGCACACAATCGATGGACATTAGAAAATAATTTACATTTTTAGATGCATAGGGACATACATAAGATTATACATTAAGCTTGTTGGTTATATTAATCAAATCATGCATTCTCTAGTTTATTTTTTGTCTACTTGATCACTTAAATTCTGAAAGAAGTATATCATAATTTCCAATTATGGCTGTGTTTTTTATCAAAATCCTCTTGTGTTTCTAAGAGTTTTTGCTTTAAATCTTAAGCTGCTATAATAATTTAGTACGTAAAGATTTATGGCTCATCTCTTCATCAAGGATTGGACAATTTATGCCCCTTTCTGTCTTGTTTATTGCTTTTAATCTTGAATTCTTCTTTTTCAAAAATAAAATTTAGTGGCAATACACATTTATGATCTCACAGTCTCTGTGGGTCAGGATACGGGCATGGCCTAACAGGGTCATCTGCTTCAGAATCTCTTGTGAGACTGCAATCAAGGTGTCCACTCAGAGTCTCTGACAGCCTGCAGTCAGTGTCAGGAGGAGCTGCAGTCTCATCTCAAGGCTCAGCTGGGACAGGATCCACTCCAAGCTCACTCACATGGTTGTTGGCAGGATTCAGTTTCTCGTTGGCTGTTGGACTGAGGGTCTCAGGTCCTTGCCAGGTGGCTCTCTACGTCAACACAGCCATAAATAAATAAATAAATAAATAAATAAATGGATGAACGGATGAATGGATGAATGAATAAATGAATGGATGGATGAATAAATGAATGGATGGATGAATGGATGGATGAATGAATAAATGGATGGATGGATGAATAAATGAATGGATGGATGAATAAATCAATGGATGAATGAATAAATCAATGGATGAATGAATGAAGAAAGCAGCCATAAAAAATAAACAAATGAATGAATGAATGAAGAAAGAAAGCAGGATACGTTCACAACAGCTTGAGTCTAGTTACATGCTAAGGTACCTGCTTGTTTCTTGGGAAACTTGTGCACCCACACCACACCTAACAATGGGAGTACCATCTACCCCACTTCTGCCTTCTCTCCTCATCCTGCTGTCATAGGCTCCTCAAGCCAGCACTCCCACCTGCAGCATTCTCTGGGGGGAGAAGTGGAAATCATTCTCTATGTTCATGTATGCCCCCAATTCCAGGGGACACATGTCAAGTTCTCAAAAATTTGTCCACCACCCTCGACGCTGGTGGTGCTCCCAGGGAAATCTTCTGTGGCAGGCATGGAGGAGCACCGCTAGGACCTCTTGTCAAGAACAAAGTTGCCATTTAACTACAAGGGGCGAAGGTAGCTGACAGCCTCAAGCTGCAGCACCTTCAGGATCTGCTGCAGTTTAAACTGAGATGCTCTTTCTGGACATCCTCTAGCCAATGACTGAGCATGGCAGGGGTACTAGGACCTGTCCATTTTATGCCCAACATGTGATTCCTCTAACAGGCAGTCTTTCCTCTGGAGCTCACCATTGGGTTGGCTGAAACTTTGTCAGATCTGTACTGTGGTCTCAGGCTCTTTCTACCCAATCCTACTTTCTTCCCCCTTTCTTTTCACAGGTGTCACATCTGCATCATGATCTGCAGGCTCTCCCTGCTCAATTCTATCCCCCCCATTTCTTTTCACAGGTGTCAGATCTGTATCATCATCTGAAGCTTTCCCTGCCCAGTTCTTCCCCTCCTCTTATCTTTCACAGGAGGTACCCACCTAATAAGCTTCTAACGCTCCTAACTCACTCTCAGCATCTCCTCCCCAGGGGACCCAAACTAACAGTCTCCAAATTTCTACAGCTCAGCAGCCACTCTAGTTTTTGAAGAGTTCTCTTGGATTCCCCACATGTGAAGGGGAAAACCAGAGCACTCATCATCTTAGGCTATCAATTCTTGAATCTGGCATGTGGTTTGTTTTCAATGAATTTGCCTCAGATTTCTGATCTTCTCTTCATATGGACTTGGTGAGGTGGTAACGATGATAGTTGAAGAATCAATTCTATATTTTAGTGTGTGCTGGAGGGGGTGCCTGACAGGTCCTTGGTCCACCCTTTACAAAGTGGAGGTATATGTTGCCTATTGTCCTCAGCTTTGAGCTTTAGGCAAATTTCCAAAACAGGGAAATTCTGATTCAAATTTTATACACGCATTATATATGTACACAGATATATTTATATATAATGTTGTTTACAAAAATGAAATCATGCTGTTTGTTTTACTTCCACAATTGCTTTTTAAAAACCTTACAATACAGAGAATGTCCAACACTAAGAGTGAACCCAAAGCTATGGGCTTTGGGTGATAATGATGTGTCAGTGTAGGTTCATCAATTGTAACAAATGTATCACTGTGGTACAGGATGTCAGTCATGGGGGAGGTTGAGCTTGAGTGGGGAGGGGACAAGGGATATATGGGAGTGCTTTGTGCTTTCTGCTCAGTTTTGCTGTGAATCTAAAACTGCTCTAAAAAATAAAATCTATTAATTTTTAAAAAGTAAACAACTTTACAATGGTGAGTTTCCTAATTATCTTAATAGTTATGTAGAATTCTAGTGCATGGATTACTATGACTTATTTAACCAGCCCCCTATACTTAAAGTTTTTTCATCAGTTTTTCATCTTCACAAATAATTCTACAATGATCATTACTACATAACCATCTGTAAGTATTTCTACATGATAGATTCACCAAATTGCAGTTGCTAGGTCGAAGAGTCTGCACCTTTAAAAAAACTTATAAATATATAGTGTTTATAGACATACAAAATGCCCACCAATAATATTGACCCAATATATGATCCCACCACAGTGTTAAAAGAGTGGCTCTTTCTCCACACCCTTGCCAACTCCAAGAACTGTCAATATTTTAAATCTTTACCAATCTGGTAGGTCAAATGAAATATTTGATTTGGATTTCTTTGGTTATTAATGAGGCTGAGTATCTTGCATATGTTTATTAACCATTTCTTTATTTTCATACCCTTTTCCCATTCTTCTAATGTGTTGTTGGTCTTAGTGATTCGTAAGAATTCTTTTTCTGGTATTAAATAAATAAAGTCTTGTCCGTCACATGCGTTGCAAATATTTCTCTCAATTTGTTGTTTATCTTTATTTATGGTGCTTCTGCTTTTCAGGTTTTGTGGCATGCTTACAAAAGCCTCACCCACTTTTTTTCTTATACTACTTTTATGGTTCTATTATATCTCGGATACATTTTAATGTATTTTGGAATAAGGAATGAGGTAGTACATCATCTTTATTTCTCCAGCTGGCTAGCTAGTTTTCCAGACACCTTTATTGGACAATGTTATCTTTTCTCTAGTGATATCAAAATGTTACCTTTACCAAAATCTAAATTGTCATATGCACTTAGTTTATTTCCAAACCTTCTATTGTTTCTTACTATTTTAATTACTGTATCATGCTTTTTAAATTATTGTCACCTTAGAATTCTTTTAATTTATTTCTTTTAATTTTTTTAGTTTTGGCTGCGTTGGGTCTTCGTTGCTGTGTGCGGGCTTTTTCTAGTTGCAGCGAGCCAGGGCTGCTCTTTGTTGCGGAGCACAGGCTCTAGGCACGCGGGCTTCAGTAGTTGCAGCACATAGGCTCAGTAGTTGTGGCTTGCGGGCTCTAGAGCGCAGGCTCAGTAGTTGTGGTGCACAGGCTTAGTTTCTCCACGGCATGTGGGATCTTCCCGGACCAGGGATCGAACCTGGGTCCCCTGCCCTGGCAGGCAGATTCTTAACCACTGCGCCACCAAGGGAAGCCCCTGTCACCTTACAATTTTTTTAATATCTAGTAGATCTAGACTTCTCTCTGATAAATTTTTTATAAACTTCCTAAATAGTCTTACATGTTTTTACTTACATGAAACTTTAAGATCATTTTTTTTAACTATCCAAAAAGTACTGTGGGATTTAAAAATCAGAATTGCTATAAATTCTCAAATCAACTTAGGAGTAATTAATACCTTTGTAAGATTCAGTCCTTTGATGTCTCTCTGGAAACACTTTTGTTTCCTTTATATAGGTTTTACACAATATCTTCATTAACATAGTATTTATTGGGTACCTATAATGTGCAAGGCATTGTCTAAGATGTTGGACATAAAAAATAAATTTTAAAAGTCCCAGGACTTCTCTGGCGGTCAGGTGGTTAAGACTCTGCGCTTCCAATGCAGGAGGCATGGGTTCAATCCCTGGTCAGGGAACTAAAATCCCGCATGTCACATGGGGCGGCCAAAAAATTAAAAAAAAAAAAAAGTTCCTGTTTTCATGGAGCTTACAATCTAGTGGGAGAAGAAAACAATGTTTAAAAAAACAAATAAATATATAACAAGTGCTAAAAGAAAATAAAGCTGGATAGGAAGATAGAGACTGAAGAGAGAGGAAGGCTATTTTATATAGACTGGTCAGGGAGGGCCTTTCTGATAGATGAAACTTGAGCAGAACCATAAAGAAGGTGAATGGACCAGCCATGTGAATATCAAGGTAAAGAGCTTTACAGGCAGTAAGTACAAAGCCCTAAGGCTCAAGCATGATTGGCTTGCTTAAGGAGCAGCAAGGAAGCTAGTGTGACTGAAGTGCAGGAGATAAGATCTGTGTGGTAACCAGGGGCCAGATTATGTAAATCCTTGTAGGTCATGGGAAGGACTTTGAATTTTATTCTGAGTGGGATTCAAAGCCACTGGGAAGTTTTAAATAAAGAAGTGTCATGTCTGATTTATTCCTTTAAAGGATCACTGTCATTTCTATGAGGGGACAAAGGTGGAAGCAGGGAGACCAGTTAAGTCTAGATGGACAAGTGAACCAGGGCCTCTTCTATTCATAGGCATTTGCCAATGTAGTAGAGGTGTGTTTTTGCTTTTTTTTTTTTTTTTTTGGTCGCGCAGCTTATGGGATCTTAGTTCCCCAACCAGGGATCGAACCCAGGCTCTCAGCAGTGAAAGCTCAGAGTCCTAACCACTGGACCACCAGGGAATTCCCGTAGAGGTGTTCCTTAAGTGAGGGGGCAGATGAGACAATGAGTTAGTGACCTGAAGCCACCAGGAAGATAGACCCCAGACTCTGGATAACTGCCCCCCACACACACTTCTCTCTCACACACACACATACCACACCACTAGGATTCCACGGTAGTCCTTCCTCCAGGGCTCATTTGCCCAACCCAGGAAACACTTGATAGATAAACGATGCTTATGGGTGGACACTGGGAACCGAAGACTTGGAGCTCTGTTGAAGCTGAATTGGAGCTGAGTACCAGCCAAAGGGGGACTCCTAGTGCAACATACACCCTGTTCTGGAGCAGGAACTCAGAGGACTGCACGCTGGAAAGGGGGAAACAAAAAGTCCTCAAGCTTTGGTTCCAGACTGCTAATGTCTTCAGGTGAGCCATGACTTAGGTGAGATTTGAGAGAGGCAAGAAGCCCAGAGAGGTTAGCAAAGCACACAGGGATGCTTTTATCTGAAGCCTATATCTGTTTGCCTATTCCAAAGAGGTACCTGAGGAGCTGAGTTGCTCTTTTGGTGGCCTCATGGAGCTAGGGGTACAAAAGTTGGAATCTGAGGTAAACTATTCCTTGCTTTGGGCTTGGAAACTAGAGGACTATATTCTAGGTATAAGGATGAACCAGAAGTAAATCAGTCTTCATGAAGTCTACATTTTGACTTTGTCATTTGAATGGCTCAGAAAACATCAAGGTTTAGGGACTTCCCTGGTGGTCCAGTGGCTAAGACTCCATGCTCCCAATGCAGGGGGCCCAGGTTCGATACCTGGCCAGGGAACTAGATCCCACATGCCTCAACTAAGAGTTTGCATGCCACAACTAAAGATCCCATGCAACCAAGTAAATAAATATTTTTTTAATTTAAAAAAAAAGAAAACATCAAGGTTTAAACTTGGATTAAGGTAATCTCATATTCTTAGTGCCCCCAGGCACCTGGAAAGGAACAAACAAGTCTCTTCTGGGAAAAAATAATATTATTACAGACCTCAAATTATTTCTATAAAAAATTCTTCAAATATTAAAACAATTAAAAATAACCAGGTACACAGCGAGGAACAACACAGAATGAGCATGAATCATCAGAAACAACAGGCAATAGAAATAGACTACAAGGTGCCAGATACTGATAAAAGCCTTGTTTAAACGTTTCTCAAGGAGCTAGAAATTATAAAAGTGGTAGTACAGATTTGAAAACAAACCAACTAGAAATTATAGAAGTGAAAAATATAACCAAAATTAAGATCTCCATAGGTAGGTTTCAGAGCAGATTAAACACAGCTAAAGACAGAATCAATTAACCAGAAAAGAAACCAAAAGAAAATTGTTCAAATAAATCTTTTTTCTTGACTGCAGACAAAGGAGCCAGAAGATAATGGAAAGAGATCCAAAAGGTACAAAAAAAGTAATTCCCAACTAAGTTACGCCAATTCTATACAGGTGAAAACATCTTTCAAAACTAAACCAAAATACGAGAAACACAGAAAAAGAGAATGGCAGCTTTATTCAGAATTGTTAAAATTTGGAAACAATGAAGATATTCTTCAAGAAGTGAATAGATAAATAAACTGTGGCATACCCAGACAATGGAATATTATTTAGTGCTAAAAAGAAATGAGCTATCAAGCCATAAAAAAAAGACATGGGAGCTTCCCTGGTGGCACAGTGGTTGAGAGTCCACCTGCCGATGCAGGGGACACGGGTTTGTGCCCCGGTCCGGGAAGATCCCACATGCCGCAGAGAGGCTAGGCCCGTGAGCCATGACCGCTGAACCTGCGTGTCTGGAGCCTGTGCTCCGCAACAGGAGAGGCCACAACAGTGAGAGGCCTGCGTACCACAAAAAAAAAAAGACATGGGGAAATCTTAAATGCATATTACTAAGTGAAAGAAACCAATCTGAAAAGGCTATGTACTGTATGAATCCAACTAAAAGACTAAAGCTATGGAGACAATAAAAAGATCAGTAGTTTCCAGGGATTTGGGGGAGGGTGGGATCAATAGGTGAAGTACAGGGGATTTTTAGCACAGTGAACTATTCTGTATGAAACTATAGTGGTGCACATAGGGACTTCCCTGCAGGTCCAGTGGTTAAGGCTCTGTGCTTCCACTGCAGGGGACATGGGTTCTATCCCTGGTCGGGGAGCTAAGATACCGCATTCTGCATGGCATGGCCAAAAAAATGTTTAAATAAATGAAAAAAAATTTTTAATTAAAAAAACATATTGGTAAAATAAAACAAATACAATTTTTTTAAATGATGGACACATTTGTCAAAACCCATCAAATGCACAATGCAAAGAGTGATGCCTAACATAAATTATGGACTTTGGATGATAAATGATGTGTCAGTGTAGCTTCATCATTTGTAACAAATGTAC
This sequence comes from Mesoplodon densirostris, assembly GCF_025265405.1. NCBI lineage: Eukaryota > Metazoa > Chordata > Mammalia > Artiodactyla > Ziphiidae > Mesoplodon > Mesoplodon densirostris. The sequence goes on along the minus strand of NC_082681.1, from coordinate 29,314,266 downwards.
CCCTCTGGTGTGGGATGTTGATAGTGGGGGAGGCTGTCTGTGTGTCAGGGGAAGGGGTATATGAGAACTTAATGTGTTTTCTGCTTGATTTTGCTGTGGACCTAAAACTGCTCTAAAAAATAGAGTCTATTAAAAAAAAGAGTGAGATACATACAGGATTTTGTGAGAAGGGCTAATACACACTTAATGGGAATTCAGAAGGAAAACAGAAAAAGAAAGGGTGAGGGAATATTTGAAGAGATAAAGACTGAGAATTTCTCAGAACTGATTAAAGAAATCAATCTACTAATTTAAAAAGCTGAATGAGGTTCATGGAGGAAAAATAAAAAGAAATTCATGCCTGACATATTAGAGGAAAACTTCAAAAAGTCAAAAGCAAAGAGAAAAATCTTAAAAGTAGCCAGACAAGCAAGATCTTTTACCCTAAAAAAAACAATAGTTAGAATGATAGCTGAATTCTCACACGCAACTTTGGGAGCCAGTAGACAGTGAAAAGAGATCTACAAGATGCTAAAAGGAAGTAACAGTCAACTTAGAATTCTATACCAGTAAAAATGTATTTCAATAAAGAAAGTAAAATGAAGACATTTTCAGACCAAAAAAACCTGAGAGAGTGTACTACCAGCACACACCTACTAAAGGAAATTTTAAACACTGTTCTTCAGGCAAAAAGAAAGTGATCCCAGATAGAACCTCAGAAATATAGCAAGGAATGAAGAACAAAAAAAGCAGTAAATTATGGGTACTAAATAAACACTGGATAAAATAACAATAATAAAGTCTCGTGAAATTTATACATATATAGTATTAAAATAAATGACAACATAGAGTTTCAATTTTGTAAGAGAAAAGGTTCTAGAGATCTGTTGCACAACAATGTAAATATAATTAACACTACTGAACTGTACACTTAAAAATGGTTAGGATGGTAAAATAATGTTATGTGTTTTTTCTACCACAATAAAAAAAATTAATCACAATGATACCACATAAGTTGGGAGGGAGTTAAATGGATTTAACTGTCCTAAGTTATTTGCATTGTCTGGGAGAAGTGAGAAGTAAATGATTTTTTAATGTAACTAATCCAAAAGAGGAAAAACAATAAAAAAGGAACACAGAAGAAGTGGTATTAAGAGACAGTACAGGGCTTCCCTGGTGGCGCAGTGGTTGAGAGTCCGCCTGCCAATGCAGGAGACACGGGTTTGTGTCCCGGTCCGGGAAGATCCCACATGCCGCAGGGCGGCTGGGCCCGTGAGCCATGGCCGCTGAGCCTGTGCGTCCGGAGCCTGTGCTCCGCAACGGGAGAGGCCACAACAGTGAGAGGCCCGTGTACCGCAAAAAAAAAAAAAAAAAAAAAAGAGACAGTACATTAAAAAGATTAATGCATGCACATTAAATTATATTAAATGCAAATTGACTAAATGCCTCAGTTAAAAATGAAGATTGTTAGACTGAATTCACACACACACATACATATACTACATGCTTAAACAACAGACACATCTATTAGAAAAGGATACAGAAAGGTTGAAAGTTTAAAAATATGGGGAAAGATGCCATTCAAGCACTATCCAAAAGAAAGCTAATATAAGCTATATTAATATCAGACAGAATAGACTTTACCTTTAAAAAATATTAAAGATGTAGTCACCCCATTCACCAGGAAGATGTAACATTTCTAAATATTTGTGCATTCAGTAATATGAACTCAAAATATATAAAGAAAAAATTGACAGAACTACAAGGAGAAATACACTAACTAATTATACAGGACAATTTTAACATACCGCTCTCAGTAACTGATTAAACAAGTAGACAAAAACAATTTAGTAAGGACATAAAACATTCGAACAACACAGTTAAGAAACTTGACCTATTAAGCATGTATACAACACTGTACCAGACAACTGCAGAATATTTTTTTTCTAGCATTCATGGAACACTTACAAATATCATAAACAAATCTCAACAAATTTCAAAGGATTGAAATTGTATAGATTATATTCTACAGATCATGTTCTCAGATCTCAGTGAAATTGTGCTAGAAATCAATAACAAAAATATTGCTAGGAAATGTCCATAAATTTAGAAACATTCTTCTAAAAAGCTATGGGACAAAGAAGAAATTGTAATGGAAATTAGAAAATATTTCAACCTGACTGATATCAAAAGCACTGAATATCAACACTTGTGGGATACAATAATTACAGGAAATTTTGTGGTTTTTTAATATTTATTTATTTATTTATTTATTTTGGCTGCATCAGGTCTTAGTTGTGGTGCATAGGCTCTTCATTGCAGCACGTGGGCTTCTCTCTAGTTGTGGCTTGCAGGTTTTCTCTTCTCTAGTTGTGGCGCATGGGCTCCAGAGCATGTGGGCTCTGTAGTTGTGGCTCGTGTGCTCAGTAGTTGCGGCGTGCGGGCTTAGCTGCCCTGTGGCATGTGGGATCTTAGTTCCCCGACCAGGGATCCAACTGTGTCCCCTGCACTGGAAGGTGGATTCTTAACTACTGGACCACCAAGGAAGTCCTGGAAAATTTGTTTTAAGTGTATATATTAGAAGGGAACAGAGGCTGAAATTTATTGAAGTAAGTATCCATGTCATGAAATTTTAAGAAGAACAGGAAAACATACCCAGATAGAGTAAAAAGAGAGTCATAAAGTTAAAAGTAGAAATTAATGAAGTAGAAGACAAATATACATAGAGAAAATCAACAAAGCCAAAGCCAAAAGTTGGGTTTTTAAAATTTTATTTATCAATATTTATTTATTTATTTATTGGCCACACTGCGCAGTATGTGGGATCTTAGTTCCCCAGCCAGGGATCGAACCTGTGCCCCTTGCAGTGGAAGCATGGAGTCTTAACCAGTGGACCACCAGGGAATTCCCAAGTTGGTTTTTTTTTGAAATACTAATAAACATATGAAAATCTCACTCTTGGTGAGATTGATCTTTAAAAAAAGGACAAAAAGCCCAAGTGACTAATATTAAGAATGTAAGAGAAGACATAACTATGGGTGTGCACATATTAAAAATATAAGAAAATATTATGAGGAACTTTTTACCAATGACTTTGAAGTTTTGCATGAAATTCATAATTTCCTAGAAAAAATAACTTGCCAAAACTAATTCAAGAAAAAAATAGATAACTAAGTGGACTTATAAGTATGAAAGAAATAAAATCAGTAATTTAAAAAAAGCTTCTTGTAAATTTCAGGCCCAGATGGCATCATAAGTAATTTCTACCACGTATTCAATGAAGAAAACATTGCAATTTATGCAAAGTCTTCCAGAGAGTAGTTAACAGAGGGAGGGTGCCTTCTCCATTTAATTTTGATTCTAGCTAACCTTGATACCAAATCCAAAAAAAGGCAGTTTAAAAAAGACAAGGTTCAGGTTAATTTGTATCATGAGCACTGTAGCAAAATCCTGGACAAAATATTAGCAAATTGAATCCTGTAATATAAAAAAGGAGTAATGAGTATACTGGGTTTATTCCAAGAATGTAAGCTTGATTTAACGTTAAAAATCAGTCAGTGTAATATGCCACATTATCTGATGAAAGAATAATTATATGATCATATCAGTAGATGCAGAAAAAGCATTTGACAAAATGATAAAGAAAAACTGTAAGCAAATAGTAATAGAATGGAACTTTAATCTTATGAGTAATAGAATGGAACTTCCTTAATCTTAAAAAAAATACCTACATGGACTTCCCTGGGGGTCCAGTAGTTAAGACCAGTCTTCCAATGCAGGGGGCACAGATTCTATCCCTGGTGGTTGGGGAACTAAGATTCTGCATGCTATGCAGTGTGACCAAAAAACCCCCAAAAAACCCCAAGAAAACCCCTACAATAAGCATCGAACTTAAAAGAGAAATATTGAAAGCTTTCTCTTTATATACCAGGAATCAGACAATGATATCCATTATCACTATTTCTATTCAACATTATGCTGGGCAGAAAGCAACAATAAGAAATAAAAGACTGGAACAAAAAAATTAAAATTGTCATTATTTTCAAATAATATGTTCATGTACGTAGAAGATCAAAAGGAAAATACAGTAAATTGTTATAATTAGCAAGGTTGCTGGATGCAAAATGAGTATTCAAAAACAAATTATAGAAGTATTATAAAAGTAAGTCTGGGCTTCCCTGGTGGCGCAGTGGTTGAGAGTCTGCCTGCCGATGCAGGGGACGCGGGTTCGTGCCCCAGTCCGGGAAGATCCCACATGCTGCGGAGTGGCTGGGCCGCTGAGCCTGCGCGTCTGGAGCCTGTGCTCCGCAATGGGAGAGGCCACAGCAGTGAGAGGCCCGCATACCGCAAAAAAAAAAAAAAAAAAGTAAGTCTTTGTGACCTTGAGTTAGGCTATGGTTTCATAGATATCACATCAAAAGCACAAATGACAGAAAAAATAGATAAGTTGGACTTCATCAAAATTTAAAAATTTTGTACAACATAAGTCACCACCAAGAAAGTGAAAAGACAACCCACAGAATGGGTGGAAATATTTGTAAATCATATATCTAATGAGGAACTTATATCCAGAATACATAAAGAATCTTAAAGCTCAACAATAAGGCAAAGGGCCTGAATACACATTTCTGCAAAGAAGATATACAAGTGGCCAATAAGGACATGAAAAGATTCTCAACATCACTCATCATTAGGGAAATGCAAACTACAACCATGATGAGATATCACTTTACATCCACTAGGATGACCATAATAAAAAAAAGACAGACAATAACAACTTTAGCAAGGATGTGCAGAAATGGAAACTCTCATACATTGCTGTTGGGAATGTAAAATGGTACAGTTAGTTTGGAAAACAATTTGACCATTTTTCAAAATGCTAAACAGAGTTCCCATAAGCTCCAGTAATTTCACTCCTAGGTATATATCCAAGAGGAATTAAATCATGTTCACACAAAAACTTGTACATGAGGCACTTCCCTGGTTAAGTATCTGCCTGCCAGTGCAGGGGACATGGTTTCAATCCCTGGTCCAGGAAGATCCCACATGCCACGGAGCAACTAAGCCAGTGTGCCACAACTACTGAGCCCACATGCCACAGCTACTGAAGCCCATGCACCTAGAGCCTGTGCTCCACAATAAGAGAAGCCACTGCAGTGAGAAGCCCACACACTACAACAAAGAGTAGCCCCCACTCGCCGCAACTAGAGAAAGCCTGCGTGCAGCAACGAAGACCCAATGCAGCCAAAACTAACTAACTAACTAACTAACTAAATAAATAAATAAATTTATTAAAAAGAAAAAAAACTTGTACATGAATGTTCATAGCAACATTATTCATGATAGCCAAAAAGTAGAAACAACTCACATGTCCATCAACTGAATAATGGAAAAACGAATTATGGGATATTATTCACTGTGAAAAGCAATTAATTACTGATACCTGCTACAACATGGATGAAACTTGAAGACGCTCTGCCAAGTGAGAAAAGTCAGTCACAAAGGACCACATATTATATTATTCCATTAATATGAAATGTCAGGCACTTACATGAACTGTGAGGAAGAGAGAGGGCTGCTGCACGGTACCAGCAGTGGTAAAACATGATTAACATCACTTAGAGTTCACACTCTGGAGAAAGTCCCACCCTAAGTAAATACTGAGAACAGGTTTGAGACCTGGTGATCAGAGCACTAAGAGTCAAAAGGAAGGGGCCTGAAAATTGCACAGGACAAAACGCTTGAGAAGGAAGAAGGCAGTAACTGAGAATGGAGAAGTATCCACCAGAGGAAGAGCATTACAGAATCAGAAATTCAAATGACCCCTCCCCCACAGCACCATTTATTAAAGAAATTGTACTTTCTTGTATCAACAGAAGAGGGTGCTCTTGAACCAATAAATCAAATAAGGTATCCAAACGCTTTTTTCCATATAGCATCCCCTGTTATTGCTGAACCAGGAACTGCCAGTACAGTTTATAATGATTAGCAAAAGGAACCCAACATCTGCACAAAGCTACTCTAAAAATAAAAGTGAGAATCAAAACTTTTCAGCTGAGGGGATTACCTGGCCGTCCAGTGGTTATGGCCCAGCCCTTTCACTGCCATGGCCCGGGTTCAATCCCTGGTCGGGGAACTAAGATCTCATAAGCCGGTGGCATGGCTGAAAAAAAAAAAAAACTTTTCAGCTGATAAAAATAATCACTCCCCAATAAAAACAATGGTAAAGCAGAGAAAACATGAATTAAATACATTAAACAAGCAATTACTGATATGAAAGAATATTATGAATCAGAAATTTTAAAACTCAGAAACAAACAAGAAAATGTGGAGTGCTGACTGAACTCAGGAAAGAAGTTGAAGAAAAAGACAGAATCATCTCAGAAGACTAAATTACAAAATATCCAAGGGAGAATAGATATGATTGGAAAATACAATAAAGGAAAGAAAGAATGAGAATGAAAAAGAGTCAAACAAACCAAAACAAAATAAAGAGATAAAGAGGAAACTGATAGATATATCTGGAATCTCTTAAAAAGAAAAATCAAATAATGGAACAGAACTAATATTTAACATTATAATCTTAAAACTTTATGGAAATAAAAGAACACCCAATTCTACATATTTCTAGAGCCCACTGTGTAACTGAGAAAATTGACCATCAACTCTGAGACATAGTCTAGTAAAACAGACATTAATGATAAAGAAAAAAAATCCTTTGGGTCTACAGGCAAAACAAAAAACAAAAAAATGAGTGACCTACAAAAAAAGAAAATCAGATGGCAGCAAACTACTTGCCAGGATTATAGAAAGGAAGTCAAGAGTAAAGAAACATTTTAAAGAAATTCAGGTAAAAAAAGTGTGAGCCAAGGATCAGTTTTTTAAAAAATATTTATTTATTTATTTGGTTGCACTGTGTCTTAGTTGCAGCAGGCAGGCTCCTTAGTTGCGGCTCGTGGACTCCTTAGTTGTGGCATGTGAACTCTTAGTTGTGGCATGCATGTGGGATCTAGTTCCCTGACCAGGGATCGAACCCGGGCCCCCTGCATTGGGAGCATGGAGTCTTAACCACTGCACGACCAGGGAAGTCCCAAGGATCAGTTTTAAACTTTTAAGAACTCAAGAAAATTTTTATGCAGGAACTCTTTCTGAGGATTCTACTAGGGGTCATGTTCCATCCAAGAGATGATTGGAAAAGTTTGGCAGAAGAACAAATAAGGAGAATTGGATAGGTTTAATTATAAATCTAAGACAAATATGAGGATAAGAATTGAAGAACGTTCTCTGACAAAGTAGAAATACAACTGAAAATGTGAGCAAAGGAGAAATGTAGAATAAGCTCAATGATTGCTACATAGGTCATAGATGGGAGTCAAAGAATATCATTGAAACTAGCAAACCCTATTAATATTAGAAACCCAGGCGGTAAGAAAAACGGTGACTAAGAGCTGCGATCCTTAGCTATTCCAGTATAGCTTCCTCATGCTCTGACTCTTGTGGTATCTTTTCAATATTTCAAGTATTAGATAGTCTCTGTGCTCATTTCTCTCTCCCTCTCTCCCTCTCTCTCTCCCTCTCTCTCTCTCTCTCTCTCTCTCTCACACACACACACACACACACACACTGCCACCAGCCCAGCCCATTCATTAAATAACACTTCTCTATTCTATGTTTTGTAATCTCATGGTGACGCTCTCTCTCACATTCTCAGCCCACACAAAAAGGAACACTTTATCTTCCTGCTCTGCCCGCTGCCCCACTTCTAGCCAGGGAATCCAGGTCCAATTCAGCCTGCCAAAGAGCTTCCAGGGCAGCTTTATTTACACAGTTTTACACAACACATTTGTCTGTAGCGGCCTCATTCCTGCCTCCCAGTCAGAGCCAGATATTGAAAGGTTATTCTCTATTCCAGGAGGTTGTTGAAATTTAAAGGCTTTTTAATTCTAAGCTGTAACAGTTTGCTTTAGGGCTTACTCAGTTGCTTGCTACTAAAACCATAAAAGAGCAGACAGGAGGTAGTTCAGAAAAAAAAATATGAAAGATGATGTTGGCTCTTAGTTTGAGGTCAAAACATTTTTATCATATTAAGGCAATATCCATCTATTCCTCTTTCACTGAGTTTTTACCAAATATTACCATAAAGAAACACTGAATTCTCTCAGGTGCCTTTTTGGGCACATATCAAGAGGATCATATATTTTCTACCTTTCACCTCTTAATAAAATAAATGTTATAACATTAATATATTTCATCATACTGAAACATCTTCACATTTCTAGAATGAATCCCACTGGGTCGTGATTAATGCATGATGGTGTTCTCTTTGTTAGTATCTTATTAGAGTTTTTGCAGCAATATTTTTAAGTGATATTGCATCACATTTATTTTGAACAATCCCTTTTTCTTGACTGATTTTTTTCCTACCAAATCTTCTCTTTCTATCAAGAGCAGAGCATATATGCATACCACAACCATGCATGGTCCCTGCTCAGTCCAGGATTCCTTTATATACCGTGTCTGAACCCAACACAAAGGAGCCCTCATACAGCTCACATTCCTTAACCACAATAGCCAGTGACCTGGGGGATGGCCCTCTGTCTAGTTCAGGACCTTATGCAGATCTCCACTCCCCATATCATTGAGCAGAAGATCTTCCAACACATACCAGATCAGTAGGATTTCTCCTGTCCAGATTAAGTTCTATATCCATACCATGATTCATCAAAGGATAGTCCCTACACAGGGCTCAAAATATACAAGTCTAAATGTATGCCGTGATTCCCACCAGACCACAGTCATTCCAAAACCACAGTTAAGCACACTAGAATTCAAGTCTAAACTAAACCATGACCACACCACCATTTGTCAAACCAAGGTACAGAACAGGCCAGGAACAGGGTTCGTATAAGTATACAGCACTTCACTCAATCATTCACTCATTCTTTCATTCATTAAATCAATATTTATTGAACATCCACCATGTGTCAGGCACAGTGCTATAGTAACCGCCACAGCACTCAGAGAGGTTATTGCCCCTAACAATACTGGTAACCAGATCTACCAACCCAAGAGTCAGCCCCATCTTAGACCAAGCCCATAGCCATACAACCTCTCAACATACTTTAAGTGCCTATAAGTACCTTCTCAGCAAAGAGCCTAAATCCACACTATGATTGCATGAGAGGAGGCAGCTTTCACCAAGGATGGGGTAGGGTCCATACCCATATACATATCAGGGCTTAGCACACCAGCCCTAGGCCAAAGCAAAGCCTAAATCTTTACCATTATTCAGCCTAAGTACTTGGCTTATAAGTATGTCAATACAAAACACAGCTTAGCCACATACCACCATTAAGCACAGTTGGAAAGACCTCTCAGACCGTGGCCTTAACTTTATCTCTGCCCCTGTAAACCGTGATACAAACTTCACTCATATAAGTGCCCAAGCAAGAACCAACAACTCAACTCTCCACACCATTTTTGCTTATATCTATAGTTTATTCATTTTTATTGATATATAGTATTCTGCTGGATGAATATGGTATGTTTTGTTTAACTTCTACTCTTGAGGGACAGCTTCTACACACACACACACACACACACACACACACACACACCCTGGGGTACATAAGAATGTATTTATGCTGGATATATACTTGTGTGGAACTGCTCAATCATAAAAATATGTATATCTTCAAATTCAGTAAATAGTAACATTCAATTTTCTAAAGTGGTTGCAATGATTTAAAAGACCCACTATTGCTCCATGTTCTTGTCAGCCATTATTAGTGTCAGGCTCTTAATTTTCACCAATTGAGGGAGTATGTAATAGTATTGCATTGTGGGCTTAATTTGCATTTCCTAATTACTAATTACTAACTACTAATGAGGTTAAACAGCTTTCATATGTTTTTTATCTATTTGGATGTACAATTTTGTGGAGTAACCATTCAAGTTTCTAGCCTTTTCTATTGTATTTTCTATCTTTTTTCTTATTGACCTGTAGAAGTTATTTATTCATTTTGGAAAATAGCCCTTTTTCTAGTAAATTTATTGCAGATATCTATTCCCACTCTGCGACTTATCTTTTCATCTTATGGTATTTTCTGATGAGAATTTCTTAATTTTAAAGCATTCAAACTCATCAATACTTTCTTTTATGGTTAGAGCTTCACGTGTCTTTTTTAAAATTAATTAATTAATTGATTTTATTTTTGGTTGCATTGGGTCTTTGTTGCTGCGCGTGGGCTTTCTCTAGTTGCGAAGAGCAGGGGCTACTCTTCGTTGCGGTGCACGTGCTTCTCATCACGGTGGCTTCTCTTGTTGTGGAGCACGGGCTCTAGGCATGCGGGCTTCAGTAGTTGTGGTGCCCAGGCTCAGTAGTTGTGGCTCACAGGCTCTAGCATGCAGGCTCAGTAGTTGTGGTGCACGAGCTTAGCTGCACCGCATCATGTGGGATCTTCCAGGACCAGGACTCGAACCCTTGTCCCCTGCATTGGCAAGCGGATTCCTAACCACTGCGCCACCAGGGAAGCCCCCCTCAAGCAGTTCTTGACTTTAGGTTTCAGGTGCATGTTTCATAACTCAGTCAGGCTAGTGGGAAAATCAGGAGTGGTGCCTTGGACACTCTGTATTTCCTAATTTGGTGCTTCCCAATCTTTTTCTTTTCATGGTACTCATAGAAACTGATATTTAGGGCACACTGTCATAAATGGATAGGCGGTTCATGGCCAAAGACAATCTGTCTCGAGGCTCTGCTGCACTCGTCTTTGCATGGCCGTCCTGAGCACTAAGGAGGGCAGTACCTCAGGACCCATAGAACCCAGAAGGGGCGCACCTGTGTGCAGTGGCACATAATTTAGGACACTGTTTCCTAACTCTTCCCTTCTTTTCCCTCCCTAGCTTGTAATTCTCCCCTTTTAAGCTATTCCCCATTTGGGAGTCATTCCCGCAAACCTATCCTAACCCCTGTCCTTGGGATGTGTGTCCTCTCCCCACAGGAAAATGGAGTCCCCACTCCCCCAGTTGCTTGAATCCTGCAAAACCAGCCATTCTGGCTTCCACTGATTATCAAGGAATATCTCCTGGTTTCTCTTGGCAATGCAGGCTGGGAGGGGTGAGTTTTGTCCCACTGATGAACATAGCAAAAAACATTGTGTGCTTCTACCTGGTTTTAAAGCTGTTTCTTTTTTCCTTAAAAGTACCTAAAATTGGGAATTCCCTGGAGGTCCAGTGGTTAGGACTCCATGCTTTCACTGCTGAGGGCACAGGTTCAATCCTGGTCGGGGAACTAAGATCCCACAAGCCACGTGGTGTGGCCAAAGGGAAAAAAAAGAAAAAACCTAAAATCACAGGCAACTCTCTCCTGCTTCACAGTGAGCCTTGGAGCAGAGAGCCTTCAGCATGCTAAGAGAGGATCTCTCAAATGAGGGTTTATATCTCTAAGCAGATATATTTATAGTAGCAAACTCCTATGCAGCTTCTGCCTATAATAGGATTCACGCACATACATACATCAGCCTGTGAGCCAGGAGACAGACCACACTCACACCTGAGCCCATGCCCATAGAATGGCTCAGAACACAAGGAGACACCACATGACCAGGCCAACTCCTATCCTTATCCCATGGCTCAGCAAACAGGAGGGAGCCATAGTCTACATGGTCTGCATCAGGGCCAACACAGGCACCACCAGGAGACAGTCTCTCACTAAGACTGGGCCTGTGCCTTCTATATATATAGGCCAAGCGTGCCATGGGAAAGCCAGGCCTGAGGCCCAAACACTCACCCTTGCTCTAACATGACAAACAACATGGCGGCCACTGCTGAGAACAGAGCCCATGCACATCCACTGCACAGCACATGCAAACCAAGCTGCTATTCCACAGAAGAACCATTCACAGGCCAAGAATCAGAACAGAATGTGATAACACCCAGGCAGACAGAATCATCATATCATCATTGATCATACAACAAGGAATCCACACTCATATCAGGGTTTCTGTAGTGTCCACTATTCAGCACCAAAGGTTGCTTTTCCAGCCCTCACCTATTGTACCTGGTTGGGGGATCAGGCACTGCATCCCAGCTTCCTCCGTGAAACTCTCTCTTCCCTCAGGTCCCTGGATTCTGCTCCTGCCTCTCCCCACTTCTCTGCACACCCCTTGTGCCATCCCATGCCCCCATGGATGCTGTCCTCTGGGCCCCTGAGGACCTCCCCACTTCTTTGCACAACTCTCAGGTGTCCCTCCGCAAGAAGCTCTGGCAGGTCCAGCCTGCAGCCCCTGGGCTCGCCTCTGCAGCGCAGTGTGACCGGCATTCGGGGCGAACATCTCTCCCCCTCTAGATTTTAGGTCCTCGCAGGCAGGAGCACCCTGTTTCTCACCTCTGGGTCCTCACCACAGGGCTTGGCGCCTGGCTCTGAGCCAGGGCTTGATAAAACCGGGCAGCTCTGGAGCTGGAGGCCTGCGTGTTTGGAAGCACGGGCAGCAGCGGGGCCCTGCGCAGGATCCCTGGGCTCCCCGGAGCAGCAGGAGGGGAGGTGCCGCCGGTGAGTGGCAGCAAGGGCCGCCTCTAATAACCCCGGTAAGGGCTCGGTAATGTTTGCTGAATCAGCTGACAGGCGTCGGTGCAGACTTAGCCGTCATGAGAGGCCTGAAGGGCCCTTGAAGTCCCGCTGTTAGTAGAGACAATTTGGCAGGCAGAAGAGCCAAGGCTGCATCAGCGGCTTGGAGGCAGGAGCGCCCAACTGCAGGGGAATGAGCAGGAGTGGCCCTACAGTCTCAGGTCAAGTGCAGGGCTCCAGTGACTTCTGGCCACAGAGGGGAGCAGGGCCCCTCCCTGCAGGCGGAGCCCGGGCCCTCTCCACAGGAGCGGGCGGTCCACATTCCATCACGGAGGTGAGGGGCGGCCTCCCCCGCTTTCCCGCGACTGGGGGTTTCCCCAGAAGCCAGACTGTCCATCTTCAAAGTGGGACAGAGCCCTGGGCAAACCGGGACAGGTGGTCACCCTCGGTGGCATTGGAAGGAGTGTCAGTCTCAAGCAGGGCTCCCTTCCCTTCTGCTGTTGGGAGCAGAGGACATTAAGGGGGCCTTGGTCAGAGTCGCAGCCCCACCAGGACGTGCCCAGTGGGACTGTGCATCTGCATCTGGCCTGCAGGGGCGGTGGTGAGGGCTGCCTGGAGGTGGCATGGGTTGGGCCCTCTTCTGGAGGACTTATCCTAGAGGAGTTGGGTCTCAGTGCTGGTTTGGGGTCCCTGTGCTTGGTATATGTATTCAAAGGGGCCTGGAACTGAGTTGGGTCTGATCTCTGTTTTGGGGACCTTGTGTCCAACAAGTGAACACATAAAGTCCTGGGAGTAAGCTGAGACCATTCTGCATGGTCTTGAGCTGGGGTCTGTGTATCTGAGTATGGCCCGAGTCTGTCTTGGATAATTCCTAATCTTGCACTATGGACTGGGTTAGGCAAGGGTGTGCTGGGTGGGGAGGTGTCTATATCTTGGTCTCAGCAAGGCCAGCCCCCTCAGGGGTATCCGATCATGTATCTGAGAGGCAGCTGTCTCACAGTATGTCTAGATGATGGTTGGCCATAAACCCTGGTCTGGGCACAAACCAGTTTGGGAAGTGCTGCCTGTGGGTATGTAAGTGGGTCCTGTCCTTGACAGTGATGTTGTGCCATTATGTCATCCTGACTGATGATGTTTCCTGGGGTATGTGCTAGAGATAATGGTATGGACTATGGCTGTCCCCTGGCACACTGGGAAGTGGTAGTTTTCAAACTGGCCCTTTTTTAGACAGTATCCTTCTTAGTGTGTGTCTGGTCCCTACATAACTAATGGCTGACTCTTGCTATTATTTATGATAGAATTCTTGTGGACTGTGCACCCTGAATTCTGGGCAGGTTTTAAGTGTCCTAGTCAGAGATTTTCCATGTTTCCTCAGTAAGGATGGAGAATTTTCTCAAGTAGCAATGGTGTGGCTGAAGTGAGACTGCTTTAAGCTTCTTGGTAGGGAGCAAGTCCTGAGTCTTGGGGTAATTAAACTGGAGGGTCACAGGCAGACTCTACTTAGGAAGGTGGAGATGTGGTCCCAACTTGTGTTAAGGAAACATACTTTTTCCTTTTTTGAAAGGAGGCACAGTACAGGTTTTGCAAGGGTCCAACCAGGGCATAGGAATGTGTGCCACTCTTCCCAAATAGCCTAGGGCATCCATCATTTTGAGAGATAAGTTGAGCATCCGAGCATTTAAAACATGCTACAGACATGGAAGCAACCTAAATGTCCATCAACAGAGGAATGGATAAAGAAGATGTGGTATATATATACAACAGAATACTACTCAACCATGAAAAAAGAATGAAATTTTGCCACTTGCAGCAACATGGATGTACTTGGAGGGCTTTATGCTAAGTGAAATAAGTCAGACAGAGAAAGAAAAATACTGTATGATATCACTTGTATGTGGAATCTAAAAAATACAACAAATTAGTAAACATAACAAGAAGGAAACAGACTCACAGATATAGAGAACAAACTAGTGGTTGCCAAGGGGGAAGAGGGGTGAGGGAAGGGATGGATTGGGAGTTTGGGATTAGCAGATACAAACTAGTATATATAGGATGGATAAACAACAAGGTCTTACTGTATAGCACAGGGAACTATATTCAGTATCCTGAAATAAACCATAATGGAAAAGAATACTAAAAAATAAAATAAAATACGCTACAGAAAGAGTTGACATACTACAGCTCATGAGCCCACTGCACGTTTTTGTTTTGTTTTTCCACTGCCTGTTTTATGAGTAAAGTTGTATTGGAACACAGCTACACCCATTTGTTTATATATTGTCCATGGCTGCTTTCTCACTACAACACCAGAGTTGAGTAATTGGGACAGAGAGCAGATGGCCCATGAAGCCTCAAATGTTTACTATCTGGCCCTTTACAGAAAAAGTGTGCCAATCCCTGTGCTAGAGGATTGTTCCCATTAGTTCAGCTTGTCTGGGAGAATAATAGCATAAAAATAGCATAAAATTCAGTCTGTGGCCATACTCCTCTCAACAACCTCTTGACATGGGTTGACATTCTCATCACATTTTACAGGTGAGGAAACAAATACAGAGGGGTAAAGTGACACAGCCAGGAAGTGCCCAAACCAAGATCTGAACCTGGGCAGGCTGGCTTTATCAGACTGGCCCCTAACTACTACCCGGAACTACCTCCTTTGTAGAGCAGAGCTAGGAACAAAAACTTCATCAGGTCTCCAAACTACTAGTGTCACCATGATTCCAGAGCCCCCATGAAGCCTCTGCCTGTGGCTGCACTGAAGTAACATGCTCTCCGAGTACCACTGGGACCTGAGGAGACAGGTAACTGCACTGTTCTTTCCATCCTGTCTGCTTTCCTTGGTCATGTCTGGGGTGCAGGCACCCCCATTCTCCTCTACTCAACTGTAATCTCCACCTAGAGAAAAGTACAAAGAATTTCATAATTAGCATCCCACCATTCACTATGAAATTCTAGCATTTTCTTATACATGCTTCAGAATTTCAGTTATTAAGAAATAAAATATAGCCCCAGTTGGAGCTCCCTCTGTAATTCTGGATCTCTTTGCCTTCCAAAAGTAGCCACGACATGGAAATTGGAGTTTATCTTTCCCAGGCATGCCAGAACTCTTTATTAGCCTGCCTTTTAAAAAAATTTCATCATCCAACATGGGCAAGAAATACCAGTTCTTCAAGTTCATATAGTCTCCCCAGTCACCCCTCATCTCACCTCTAATGAGGTATCTTTGAACTCCTTTGTTTGGAGTCCTAATCTACTAATCCACTCAGAGGTGTGGCTGCCAGGCAAGAGAGGGGGATGGAGGTAAACAGAACTGGAGCGATGACTGAGTTATTAGGCTGACACAAATAAGTGCTTCCCATCTCAGCTGTCACATCCAGTCACCACTCACAGGGCTGAAGCAAATATAGCAGGGGCACTTGCTCTGAGGGCCTTTTTTCAAATAGTGTTCCAGAATGAACTGGGCAAGTTTACCCAGAGCAGAGGAAAATATCTTGGTCAAAGGGATGAGGGCGGAAGGGAAGCCAGAAGTCACAAGTAAGAAGCAGTGACAGGGACTTCCCTGGTGGTTCAGTGGTTAAGAATCCGCCTGCCAATGCAGGGGACACAGGTTCAATCCCTGGTCCAGGAAGATCCCACATGCCACGGAGCAACTAAGCCCGTGTGCCACAGCTACTGAGCCTGTGCTTGAGACCCCGTGCTCTGCAACAAGAGAAGCCACTGCAGTGAGAGGCCCATGCACTGCAACGAAGAGTAGCCCCCACTCGCCTCAACTAGAGAAAGCCCACGTGCAGCAACGAAGACCCAACACAGCCAAAAATAAATAAATAAATAAAATTTTTTAAAAAAGGAAGCAGTGACAAGCCTCAGCTTCCAAAGATGATCTTCAGTTTTACATAAGAAAAGGGGGTTATGAGATGGTAAGGTCAGAAACCCGTCAGAAAATAAAATGTAATGTAGATTGAGGCAAACAGTTCAAGGCCTGGGCTGTGATGAGAAAGGAGTAATAGGGACCTGTGCTGCATTCCTTTTAATGATTTGCTCCTCTAGATGAGCTCTCCGCTCTGCTCTGTACCGACCCATATATGTACATCGGTAAGCTCCATTGCCTCTAGCTTCCAGTTGGGCTTGGCCAATGGGAAGGGCTGGCAAGAAATGGCAAGGATGGAGAAGAATGAAGTTGGGATACTTATTTCTATGACTTTTTCCCTGAGAGGTTTCTGGAGGCGGGCTGGCTGTTTCCCTCACCTGAAAGTTGTAGCTTTTCCTGTCAGGTAACCCTAGCCACCTAGATCTTGCTCTCCCCCCCACCCAAGTTCAAGAAACCACTCCTTCCCTTTGCTGCTTCAGGTTTAAGAGTGTTAACAGCCTTACTAGCCTTGGGTTCTGGAATATCATTTGTGGATTCTCTATACCCTACCTAAATTTAGTAAATAGTTGCTTTATTAAATGATTCTTTCAAAAAATTTAAGTGTGCCATCTATTCCCACTGGATGTTAACTGACACAGGCTCATTCATATACTACTGAGAAAATTCCTGAAGAATTAATTCCATTACTTCTATTAATGATAAGTTAACAGCACTAATTTTCAATTCAAGGAAGAGATATATAGACTCTCTAACTGATAATTTTGTGAAACCACTAACTGTATACACTCAAACTTCTAAAGAAATCATTTCCAGGAACATTGAGCCTTATGCCCAGGAATGTATTATATATTTTTTGAAATGTTGAGTTTTACAAAGGTAATCTCTGATGTGCTTACTTGCCTAATGCCTGTCTTCCCTACCGGACTGTAAAGTCCATGACACCAGGACACTCTTTTGTTCACTGCTATATCCTCAGTGACCAGGACAATACCCCTCAAATAGTAGATACTCAACAAATGTTTTTTTTTAATTTAATGAATGGTTGAATTATGGTTCCTTGATAGTCAAAAGCAGTACTAAAAACAATTAACCATCATGGAATACTGATGAGTCATTCTTTTAATTAGAGGCAGACGTAATGGAGCAGGCATTGGACAGTTACCTCTGTGAATGATGTGGCCTCTTTGGGGCTTACAATCATACGTTTTCGTGAAGGTGGTATGGGAATGTTCACAAATTTTTCAGGGTGTCTGATCAATTATAGAAATAACAGGAAATGGTAAATTTCAACCCAGCCTGCACAACATTGTTTGGGCTTTACTTTAGGAAAGGCTTTAACATATTCAGAACTGAGGAATCCATATATATCCTTTGCAGAAGTATGCCTGTAATATCAAGCCAACCCCTGAAGGCAAGAGGCGATAACATCAAGAAACCTATAAACGCTTTTGATATGAGCACCAGCAGAGATTTCTTAACTTGCTTGAACCTCTATTGAACACATTACCCAGGAGATAACCCTCATCAGTACACCATTTGCAAGGCATTCATTTGCTAATGCTTATGGTCAATCAACAAACATGCATAGCATACCTACTATTTGTCCTGCCTGGCAATGATGAATCATAGTTCATATCTGTGATTGCTCACAGACTAGTGGAGCCACAATCACAATATAATAACATAAGTACTCTGATAAAGGTATTATTGTTTGTTCTTTTTAAACTTTTTATTTGGAGATAATTTCAAACTTACAGCAAGAGTGCTAGAATAAGAATAGTGTAAAGAACACCTATAAACCCTTTTGTTGATTCGAAACCTCAGGAGTTCCCCAGGTGAAATCTGAAACCGGCCCCCTGTACTCAGAGGGCAAGGAGAGACCAAAGAAGAGGCAGACCACCCCAGACTGGTTGGTGGAAGTTTAATAAGCAAGGGAACTTACATAGGAGGCTTGTCTTGGGTGGTCGCAAGACAAGTCCATCTCTGCACCCGCTTGCCAGCATCTTAAAAGTTTACATAGAGGCCTAAATTGGGTTCAGTCACTTATTCAGTCCAGGTAGTCTCAACACCTAGCTCTCTCAGGGCTCTGGCCTCAAATCACCTCTGGCTATGGGAGCGGTGGGCGGAATGTACATTCCAAGCAAGGACAGGGGAGGGGTGAGGAGACTCCCATTGCTGGGTCCAGCCCTAAGGTCAACTGGCAGTCACATCCTCTTGATGACCTCCTCCAACACATTTACCCCAGATTCACTTATTGTTAACTTTTAACCCCATGTGCTTTATCATGTGCATGCTCCACCTATCTATCTGTCTATCTATCTTTTCTCTTGAACTATTTGAGAGAATTATATATCATTGACCTTCACCCCTAAATACTTCAGTGCATATTTCTGAAGAATATGGTAATATTCTCTTACTTTAACCATAATCCAGTTATGAACTTCAGAAATTTACATTGATACAATACTTGATTATTGTTATTATTATTTTTGGCTACTCCGTGCGGGTTGCGGGATCTTAGCTCCCTGACCAACCAGGGATCGAACCTGTGCCCCCTGCCCTGGAAGCGCGGAGTCCTAACCACTGGACCACCAGGGAAGTCCCATGATAAAATACTTTAATCTATCATCCCATATTCCAATTTTAGCAGTTGACCTAATAATGTCTTTTACAGTATTCCCCCCCATCCCCACCCCACCAGTACAGGATCCTGTCTAGGGTCAGATATTGCCTTTAGTTGTCACATGGTGGAGGAGGTCATCGAGAAGATGTGACTGCCAGCTGACAGGCAAGCTGGTCACGGGCTACCAGCCTCAGGATTAAGGCATCTACGGTACAAAATTTAAGGAAACACTGAGTTCCACCTGGAGGAGTTTGACAAGTGAATAGGAATATACCTAGCAGAGAAGAGAGATGAGGTCATTTAGGACAAAGGAAACAGTGAGCATAAAGGCAAGGAAGCATGAAGAGCATGGTGAGAAGTGCAATGTAATCACAGTATAGGGTATTTGTTAGAGATGGCCTGGAGATGAGGCTGATAAAGTAGGCTGAGACCAGGATACAAATTGCCTTAGTGCTAAGAGCCTGATCTGGACTTTACCCCATAGGCAGTATAAAATGGTGAAGATTTTTTTCACACCCTGGATTGTTTAACTCACTCGGTCATCAAGTTGCATCAACTCTACTTCTACACTGCTTCCCTTTAAGGGTTTTAATCACAGGAGTAACATGATTATAATTTTTTTTAATGAGACAAACCTCGCAACATTGTATAAACTAGACTGGCAGGATGAGTGATAAGAAGAGTGGAACCTGAGTCAAGTGAGGAGGCTCATCAAGCGAGAGAACTGAATTGAGAAAACAGTAACAGGAAGATAGAAGAGGAAGCGGAAAATGTTTATGAGATAGAATTAGCGAAGACTCGGGTACTGTGAAAGGATTTCAACGTAAAATGGAACCGGAGGATAGGAAATGGAGAATCTCGCATGCGCCCTCAGAAGAACGAAACTTAAACAAGAGACTGATTTCCCATAAATGCCTGACTTACAGAAGACCGAGACTTATCTCCTGACCAATGAATATCTAGCCCCATCCTCAAGCCAGTGAACTTGCTGCTTGGTCTCTGTCTAGACTTCCCCCCCTTTGCATTCCTTGCTCATGAATGCAGCCCACCCCAAACCCTCAAGGGACTCAACTGTAGCTTGCTACAGTTTGCATTTCTTGAATTTCTATTTCTCTGTTATTCCCGAATAAACTCAATATCTGGTAATTCAAACTTGTCTCAGTTTATCTCTTTATTTAGGTTGGCCATACTGATTATATGTAGAATCTGGAGAAGCCCAGGATGACTTTTCAGTTTCTGGCTTGAAGGACTGGGTGAGCAGAGGTGCCATCCAAGACGTAGGGAAAATGGCAGAAGTAAGTTTGAGAGGAAAAATAAGTTCAGTTTTAGACCTGTTGAGTTCGAGTTGGCAAAAAGATATCCAATTAGAAGTTTTCATGAAAAGGTTTTGAAATAACATCGCAGTGGAACTTGGGCAGCTTCCCTCTTCTGATTTCCTTTTGCCGTCACAATCAAGACAAAACCAGGGCTTCCCTGGTGGCGCAGTGGTTGAGAATCCGCCTGCCTATGCAGGGGACACGGGTTCGTGCCCCGGTCCGGGAAGATCCCACATGCCGCAGAGCGGCTGGGCCCGTGAGCCATGGCTGCTGAGCCTGCGCGTCCGGAGCCTGTGCTCCACAACGGGAGAGGCCACAACAGTGAGAGGCCCGCGTACCGCAAAAAAAAAAAAAAAAAGACAAAACCAGGAAATTTAAGTAAAATATTTGTTTCACCAAGTCATGTCTGGGAGTTCCCAAGAGGTATTTCTAACGTTCTCGTGAACCTATCTTTCAGCGCTATAGTTATTCTATGGCACCTGCTGTTCTCCTCATTTGCCTCAGCCCTCTCATTGATATCCATTGCTCAATTAAACACATAAAGAGTGTCTCACTTTTGTCATAGCTACCAGTGTCCACTGGCAAAATATAATTTTTAGAAAGTTAAAAATATGACTTGTACAAAATATAAAATGAGCCCCTATAAATATTTTATTTAGAGGTCACGGGGAAGATGGTGGAAGAGTAAGACGCGGAGATCACCTTCCTCCCCACAGATACACCAGAAATTCATCTACACATGGAACAACTCCTACAGAACACCTACTGAATGCTGGCAGAAGACCTCAGACCTCCCAAAAGGCAAGAAACTCCCCACGTACCTGGGTAGGGCAAGAGAAAAAAAAAACAGAGACAAAAGGATAGGGACGGGACCTGCACCAGTGGGAGGAAGCCGTGAAGGAGGAAAGGTTTCCACTCACTAGGAAGCCCCTTCACTGGTGGAGACTGGGGGGGCGGAGGGGGGAAGCTTCAGAGCCGTGGAGGAGAGCGCAGCAACAGGGGTGTGGAGGGCAAAGCGGAGAGATTACCGCACAGAGGATCAGTGCCGACCAGCACTCACCAGCCCGAGAGGCTTGTCTGCTCAACCGCCAGGGGGCGGGGCGGGGCTGAGGCTCGGGCTTCGGTTTGAGCGCAGGGAGAGGACTGAGGGCGTGAACACAGCCTGAAGGGGTTAGTGCACCACGGCTAGCCGGGAGGGAGTCCGGGCAAAAGTCTGCAGCTGCCGAAGAGACAAGAGACTTTTTCTTCCCTCTTTGTTTCCTGGTGCGGCAAGGAGAGGGGATTAAGAGCGCTGCTTAAAGGAGCTCCAGAGACGGGCGGAGCCGCGGCTCACAGCGTGGACCCCAGAGACGGGCATGAGACGCTAAGGCCGCTGCTGGCACCACCAAGAAGCCTGTGTGCGAGCGCAGGTCACTGTCCACGCCCCCTTTCCGGGGAGCCTGTGCAGCCCGCCACTGCCAGGGTCCCGGGATCCAGGGACAACTTCCCTGGGAGAACCCACGGCGCGCCTCGGGCTGGTGCAACATCACGCCGGCCTCTGACGCCGCAGGCTCGCCCCTCCCTCCGTGCCCCTCCTCCCCCCCCCCCCCCGCCTTAGTGAGCCAGAGCCCCCGAAGCAGCTGCTCCTTTAACCCCGTCCTGTATGAGCGAAGAACAGACGCCCTCCGGCGACCTACACGCAGAGGCGGGGCCAAATCCAAAGCTGAGCTCCGGGAGCTGTGTGAACAAAGAAGAGAAAGGGAAATCTCTCCCAGCAGTCTCAGAAGCAGTGGATTAAAGCTCCACAATCAACTTGATGTACCCTGCATCTGTGGAATATATGAATAGACAACGAATCATCCCAAAGTGAGGAGGTGGACTTTGAGAACAAGATTTAAGATTTTTTCCCCTTTTCCTCTTTTTACAACGAATTACCCCAAATTGAGGAGGTGGACTTTGAGAGCAAGATATATTATTTTGTCCCCTTTTCCTCTTTCTGTGACTGTTTATGTGTATGCTTCTGTGTGAGATTTTGTCTGTATGGCTTTGCTTTCACCATTTGTCCTAGGGTTCTATCCGTCCGTTTTTTTTTACATTAAAAGAAATTTTTTTCTTAATAATTATTATTTTACTTTAATAACTTTATTTTATTTTACCTTACTTTATTTTCTTTTATCCTCTTTCTTTCTTTCTTTCTTTCTACTTTTTCTCCATTTTATTCTGAGCCGTGTGGATGAAAGGGTCTTGTTGCTGTAGCCAGGAGTCAGGGCTGTGCCTCTGAGGTGGGAGAGCCAACTTCAGGACACTGGTTTTCAAGAGACCTCCCAGCTCCACATAATATCAAACGGCAAAAATCTCCCAGAGATCTCCATCTCAACACCAGCACCCAGCTTCATTCAGCGACCAGCAAGCTACAGTGCCGAACACCCTATGCCAAACAACTAGCAAGACAGGAACACAACCCCACCCATTAGCAGGGAGGCTGCCTAAAATCATAATAAGTCCACAGACACCCCAAAACACACCACCAGACGTGGACCTGCCCACCAGAAAGACAAGATCCAGCCTCATCCACCAGAACACAGGCACTAGTCCCCTCCACTAGGAAGCCTACACAACCCACTGAGCCAACCTTAGCCACTGGGGACAGACACCAAAAACAACTGGAACTACGAACCTGCAGCCTGCAAAAAGGAGACCCCAAACACAGTAAGATAAGCAAAATGAGAAGACAGAAAAACACACAGCAGGTGAAGGAGCAAGGCAAAACGCACCACACCTAACAAATGAAGAGGAAATAGGCAGTCTACTTGAAAAACAATTCAGAATAATGATAGTAAAAGTGATCCAAAATCTTGGAAATAGAATGGAGAAAATACAAGAAACGTTTAAAAAGGACCTAGAAGAACTAAAGAGCAAACAAACAGAGATCCAACAGAACACTTAAAAAATCAAAGAGGAAATAAAAAAATACCTAGAAACAAATGAAAATGAAAACATGATGATCCAAAACCTATGGGATGCAGCAAAAGCAGTTCTGAGAGGGAACTTTAGAGCAATACAACCCTACCTCAAGAAACAAGAAACATCTCAAATAAACAACCTAACTTTACAACTATAGCAATTAGAGAACAAAGAACCAAAAAACCCCAAAGTTAGCAGAAGGAAAGAAATCGTAAAGATCAGATCAGAAATAAATGAAAAAGAGATGAAGGAAACGATAGCAAAGATCAATAAAACTAAAAGCTGGTTCTTTGAGAAGATAAACAAAATTGATAAACCACTAGCCAGACTCATCAAGAAAAAAAGGGAGAAGACTCAAATTAATAGAATTAGAAATGAAAAAGAAGTAACAATGACAATGCAGAAATACAAAGGATCATGAGAGATTACTACAAGCAACTCTATGCCAATACAATGGACAACCTGGAAGAAATGGACAAGTTCTTGGAAATGCACAACCTGCCAAGACTGAATCAGGAAGAAATATAAAATATGAACAGACCAATCACAAGCACTGAAATTGAAACTGAGATTAAAAATCTTCCAACAAACAGAAGCCCAGGACCAGATGGCTTCACAGGCAAATTCTATCAAATATTTAGAGAAGAGCTAACACATATCCTTCTCAAACTCTTCCAAAATATAGCAGAGGGAGGAACACTCCCAAAATCATTCTACAAGGCCATCATCACCTTGATACCAAAACCAGACAAGGATGTCACAAAGAAAGAAAATACAGGCCAGTATCACTGATGAACATAGATGCAAAAATCCTCAACAAAATACTAGCAAACAGAATCCAACAGCACATTAAAAGGATCATACACCATGATCAAGTGGGGTTTATTCCAGGAATGCAAGGATTCTTCAATATACGCAAATCAATCAACGTGATACACCATATTAACAAACTGAAGGAGAAAAACCAAATGATCATCCCAATAGATGCAGAGAAAGCTTTCGACAAAATTCAACACCCATTTATGATAAAAACCCTGCAGAAAGTAGGCATAGAGGGAAGTTTCCTCAACATAATAAAGGCCATATACAACAAACCCACAGCCAACATCGTCCTCAATGGTGAAAAACTGAAACCATTTCCACTAAGATCAGGAATGAGACAAGGCTGCCCACTCTCACCACTCTTATTCAACATAGTTTTGGAAGTTTTAGCCACAGCAATCAGAGAAGAAAAGGAATCCAAATGGGAAAAGAAGAAGTAAAGCTGTCACTGTTTGCAGATGACATGATACTATACATAGAGAATCCTAAAGATGCTACCAGAAAACTACTAGAGTTAATCAATGAATTTGGTAAAGTAGCAGGATACAAAATTAATGCACAGAAATCTCTGGCATTCCTATACACTAATGATGAAAAATCTGAAAGTGAAATCAAGAAAACACTCCCATTTACCACTGCAATAAAAAGAATAAAATATCTAGGAATAAACCTACCTAAGGAGACGAAAGACCTGTATGCAGAAAATTATAAGACACTGATGAAAGAAATTAAAGATGATACAAAGAGATGGAGAGATATACCATGTTCCTGGCTTGGAAGAATCAACATTGTGAAAATGACTACTACCCAAAGCAATCTAAAGATTCAATGCAATCTCTATCAAACTACCACTGGCATTTTTCACAGAAGTAGAACAAAAATTTCACAATTTGTATGGAAACACAAAAGACCCCGAATAGCCAAAGCAATCCTGAGAACGAAAAACGGAGCTGGAGGAATCAGGCTCCCTGACTTCAGACTATACTACAATGCTACAGTAATCAAGACAGTATGGTACTGGCACAAAAACAGAAAGATAGATCAATGGAACAGAATAGAAAGCCCAGAGATAAACCCATGCACATATGGTCACCTTATCTTTGATAAAGGAGGCAGGAATGTTCAGTGGAGAAAGGACAGCCTCTTCAATAAGTGGTGCTGGGAAAACTGGACAGGGACATGTAAAAGTATGAGATTAGATCACTCCCTAACACCATACACAAAAATAAACTCAAAATGGATTAAAGACCTAAATGTAAGGCCAGAAACTATCAAACTCTTAGAGGAAAACATAGGCAGAACACTCTATGACATAAATCACAGCAAGATCCTTTTGGACCCACCTCCTAGAGAAATGGAAATAAAAACAAAAATAAACAAATGGGTCCTAATGACACTTCAAAGCTTTTGCACAGCAAAGGAAACCATAAACAAGACCAAAAGACAACCCTCAAAATGGGAGAAAATATTTGCAAATGAAGCAACTGACAAAGGATTAATTTCCAAAATTTATAAGCAGCTCATGCAGCTCAATAGCAAAAAAACAAACAACCCAATCCAAAAATGGGCAGAAGACCTAAATAGACATTTCTCCAAAGAAGATATACAGACTGCCAACAAACACATGAAAGAATGATCAGCATCATTAATCATTAGAGAAATGCAAATCAAAACTACAATGAGATATCATCTCACACCAGTCAGAATGGCCATCATCAAAAAATGTAGAAACAATAAATGCTGGAGAGGGTGTGGAGAAAAGGGAACCCTCTTGCACTGCTGGTGGGTATGTGAATTGGTATAGCCACTATGGAGAACAGTATGGAGGTTCCTTAAAAAACTACAAATAGAACTACCATATGACCCAGCAGTCCCACTACTGGGCATATACCCTGAGAAAACCATAATTCAAAAAGAGCCATGTACCAAAATGTTCATGGCAGCTCTATTTACAATAGCCCAGAGATGGAAACAACCTAAGTGTCCATCATCAGATGAATGGATAAAGAAGATGTGGCACATATATACAATGGAATATTACTCAGCCATAAAAAGAAACGAAACTGAGCTATTTGTAATGAGGTGGATAGACCTAGAGTCTGTCATACAGAGTGAAGTAAGTCAGAAAGAGAAAGACAAATACCGTATGCTAACACATATATATGGAATTTAAGGGGAAAAAATGTCATGAAGAACCTAGGGGTAAGACAGGAATAAAGACACAGACCTACTTGAGAATGGACTTGAGGATATGGGGAGGGGGAAGTGTAAGCTGTGACAAAGCGAGAGAGAGGCATGGACATATAAACACTACCAAACGTTAGGTAGATAGCTAGTGGGAAGCAGCCGCATAACACAGGGAGATCAGCTCGGTGTTTTGTGACCGACTGGAGGGGTGGGATAGGGAGGGTGGGACGGAGGGAGACGCAAGAGGGAAGGGGTATGGGAACATATGTATATGTATAACTGATTCACTTTGTTATAAAGCAGAAACTAATACACCATTGTGAAGCAATTATACTCCAATAAAGTTAAAAAAAAAAAAAAAAGAAAAGAAACCTGGAGGCAGAAAGGACCATAAGAACATATGTCCCTGATAATTCAATGGAAGTTAATACGTTCTCTACCACTTAATAAATAAATATAGAAGTAACAGTAAAAAAAAAAGAAATATTTTATGTAACTCACTAATGAGGAAACAGCAGTATGGTAAGTTGGTTCAAAGGAGAATTTGAAAGAAAGTGCATATGGCACTCAAAGAAATAATTTAAAATAAGACTACTAAGTTAGATTTAGATAGAGTACTGGTTAATGTCCTATAGGGAAATACAACTGTTACCTTTGAGGCCATCTTTTCTAATTGACAGAGGCATTTGCATCTCTACAAACAGACGACTGCAAGTTAGAGACTTCATAGGGACTTGGCTATAATCAATAGTAAATAGTAAGTCAAACAAATCACATTTCTTTAGAGACTTAAATAATCTTTAGGCAGGCCTCTTAGACAATGCTCCAATGTGACATGGAAAGAACATCCTTTTGCCTTATTTCCAAGTTTTGCATAATTTTTCACCACATAAGAACATCTGTGTCAAGAGTATAGGCTCTTTCTATCACTGAAATTGCAAATGATTGAGGTGTCAGGGGAGTGCTCCCCTCCCATGCTATTACACCTCAGCTTATGCTGTTAGCCTATCTCTCTATAGGGCTCAAACATGTGTCTCTGAGGCTGGGCAGGGGAATCAACACCTAAGCAAAATAAGGTACCATCTTCTTTATTTTCATGTCTCCCCAGGTGCCCATGCAAACCTCCTTTACACAGGTGACCTGTGCAATTTGATACTGATGCAAAAAATATCTTTGTATTGCTTGCCCCTCCAGGTTATGAGACATGCCTAGACATGGTTGAATTCTGGCCATGGGAACAATGAACACAGGCCAGGAGACCCACAATAGTCATCTTCTTAGATGATTACTGTCATCCCAGGAGGTCGTGAAGGATGCCATATAGCTGGCTTGGGAACAATGCAGGCAAAGGAAACAGCCAGTACTCACCCTGCCCTACTAAGGACTAAAATGACATCTTGATTCATCACTCTCTCTGATTCAGATATGATTGTTTATTGCCATGAAGACTATGTTTGAGAGCACCTGAGCACCCCCCACCCCAGAGACAAGCCAGTGTGTCAGGGTAAGCAGGAGTAGATAGTGATTCTGTACCATCCTCTTTGTTTAGGGCCTGGTAGTCCTAATAAAGCCTGGCCTTCTTACCTCACTTTTTCACAAAAATCCCAAGAGCCTTGTAAGAAAGCATAAATGTCTTTTGCACTCCTACTTCAGATGTGTATTTGCCTATTTTTCTAGGACCGAAGCCCATGGCTCTGACAAGTACTGTCACTTGATGCAGAGGAGAGCCCCAGGCTCAATGCAAATGGCACTGTCCTGGCCCCAGTTCTAGGGCAGCTCCTTGCCCTGCAAGGAATTTCTTGTCCTGGCAAAAGAACAGATGGCACACTCAAAGAATTTATCTGAGGTGAATTGAATGAAAATGTGGGCAAGAATAAGGGAAGCAATAAAGGATGCTAATGTGTTCAGGGAGAAGCAACAGAGGGAAGTCATTATCACCCCTCGACCAGAAGAGGCAAGGGAAGGGAAGTAATACCAGAACCTGGTGAGAAATGGAGTGGGGCAAGAGGGCTGCCTAGTAGCAGCTGTGGCCAATGAGGAATGCTTCCCTTTCCAGAACCAGTGCTGGGCAGGAAGGGGACAGAGAGAATAAATACCCTGACTTCTCTTTCTTCTCACCCTCTAATCTCATGTCAGTGCTCGCGACTGACCAAACCTAAGCAGAAGCCAGAGGGCAAGGGGGCTCATATGATAGAGACCATGAAAGGGGTAGCCTCCTGGGGCACAGGGCAAAGTAGGAAAAGGTGGAGACTGGATTTGGGAGGCAAATACCCGTCACTTTACTCTCGTGGGCAAAGCTCTTGGTTTGCTATCTCACCCTGTCTGTCAGATACTTGTGAGGGGGGCTAGGGAGTGTTCTCCATGCCCTTTCAGCAATGCTGCTGGCAGGAGGCTAAAATGAAACTTAGGGTCCAGTTTTTCCAAGATGTTGTCAAGTCGTGGGTTAAGTGAGGTTTTGACCCAGGGCTGCAAGATAACGGAATAGACAATGGGAGAAACCCAATGATAGATGAGGAGGGAGGAAAGGAGAGAGGGAGGAAGAGGAGGGATGAAAGAAGGGGGAAAAGGGAGGGAGAGATAGAAGGGAGAAGGGAAAGAAGGAAAATAAAGGCAAAAAAAGAAAGGAGTGAAGGAGGGAAGGAGGAAGGTAGGGAAGAAAGGAAAATAAATTTAAAAAGGAAAGAAAGAAAGAAGCAAGAAAGAGAGAGAAGGAAGAAAGGAAGGGGGAGGGACTAAGGGTAGGGAGGGAACAGGAGAGGGAGGTGAGGACAGAGGGAGGAAGGAAAAAACATTCCGAGCATCAGTTCCGAGAAGAGAGATAGGCCGTAAAACAGGAAGACTTCCTTTGTGACACGAATCCCTAACAAAGAGATAGAAAGGCAGTAAATACAAGTGATGAAAAGTGTGAGCTTTGGAATGAGACAGGCCTGGGGCCTCTCTCGTGTCTAGATGTCTTCTGCCTAGGTGGCACATTACAGTCCTGTCCTACCATGCTGGTGTGGCTTAGTTCTACAATCCTCCTGCTCCCCAAAATCTCCAGGCGACAAGCAGCCACAACTCCCCTATGTGAAGGTTCCAGTAGTTAAACAGGGTTGTGTCGCTGAAAAAGACCCAAAGGACCCAACATGACAATGCTTACAATTGTACAGTTTATTACAGGAGAAGGGTGCAACAGAGCTAGAAAGTAAGGATATGCATCACGGGCAAAGGCTGTTTGAAAGGAGTGTGGAGAGGCCAGGGGCAAGCTCCAAGTGTCCTCTGTAAGGGCCATGGCAGGACACTTTCTCTCTCAGATCAGGGACCATAGAAGTTCGACCCCAGAGCCCTGGGTAGGAATAGGGTGTGTGGCATCAAAACCAGGAGCAAATCATCAATCTCACTGTTGTGAAAAATAAACACTTGAGTATCCAGAATATGTAAAGAACTCTTACAGTGCAACAATAAGAAGACAAATAACCCAATTTAAAAATGGCCAAGCATCTGAAAAAAGCATTTATCTAAAGAAGATGTACAAACAGCCAATAAGCCATGAAAAAATGCTCAACATCGTTAGGCATTAGGGGAATGACAACCAGAATCAGGAGGTACTACCTCACAGCCACTAAGATGGCTATAATTTTAAAACAAACAAACAAAAAACAATGAAAAGTAAGTATTGGCAAGGATCTGGAGAAATGGGAACCCTCAGACATAGTGGTGAGAATGTAAAATAGTGCAGTCACTTTGGAAAACAGTTTGACAAATTTTTTAAAAAGTTAAATACGGAGTTGCCGTATGACCCAGCAGTTCCACTCCTAGGTATATACCCAAGAAAATGGAAAACATAAGTTCACATAAAAACTTGTACAGACACACCTCATTTTATTGTACTTCACTTTATTACTCTTCACAGATACTGTGTTTTTTACAAACTGAAGGTTTGTGGCCACCCTGCATCCAGCAATTCTGTTGGTGCCATTTTTCCAACAGCACTTGCTCACTTCATGTCCCTGAGTCACACTTTGGTAATTCTCGAAATATTTCAAACTTTTTCATTATTATTATAATTGTTATGGTGATCTGTGATCAGTGATCTTTGACATTACCACTGCAAAAAGATTACGACTCGCTGAAGGCTCAGATGATGGTTGGCATTTTTTAGCAATGAAGTATTTTTTATTAAGGTGTGTACATTATTTATTTTACATAATACTATTGCACACTTGATAGACTATGACATAGTGTAAATATGACTTTCATATGCCCTGGGAAACCAAAAAACCTCATGTGACTCACTTTATTGGGATATTTGCTTTATTGCAGTGATCTGGAACCAAACCCGTAATATCTACGAGGTGCGCCTGTACATGAATGTTCATAGCAGCATTATTCATAATAACCAAAAAGTATGAATAACCCAAATGTCCATCAACTGAAGAATGGATAAACAAAATGTGGTATATCTGTAAATGCAATATTATACAGCCATAAAAAGGAATGAAGTACTGACACAGGCTACAAACATGGAGGAAACTTGACAGTGTTTTCCTAAGTGAAAGAAGCCAGTAACAAAGGCCACATATTGTGATTCCATATGTATATGAAAGGTCCAGAATAGGAAAATGCATAGAGACAGAGAGTAAGTACCTCGGGCTTCCCTGATGGTGCAGTGGTTGAACGTCCGCCTGTCGATGCAGGGGACACGGGTTCGTGCCCCGGTCCGGGAAGATCCCACATGCCGCGGAGCGGCTGGGCCCGTGAGCCATGGCCGCTGAGCCTGCGCGTCCGGAGCCTGTGCTCCGCAACGGGAGAGGCCACAGCAGTGAGAGGCCCGCGTACCGCAAAAAAAAAAAAAAAAAAAGAGAGAGTAAGTACCTCAATGGTTACTAGGCGATGGAGGGAGGGGGAAATTGCGAGACATGGGGTTTCTTTTTAGGGTGATTAAAATATTTTGGAATTAGACAGTGGTGATGGTTGTATAATATTGTGATTATACTAAAAACCATTGAACTGTACACTTTAAAATGGCAAATTTTATGTTATGTGAATTTATTTTCAATTAAAAATAAGTAAAACAATGCTGACATTGTAGTGCAAACTGCCCTGAAATTCCTGGGACCCATGGCCACAAAGTCACACTAGTAATCAATACATTTTATACTTTGGCCAGGGACCACTACCAGTTAAGAATTTTGGCAAAGCAGCTCAGGGTTAATTTCAGGCTTATCGAATTTCTCATTATGTGCAGCCTGCACATAAGGCTTGGCCCTTACAGAGGGTTAGTACAGCATTAACCCTCACAGCATAGCTGCCAAGCACAGGGACCCCAAACCAGCACTGAGACCCAACTCCTCTAGGATAAGTCCTCCAGAAGAGGGCCCAACCCATGCCACCTCCAGGCAGCCCTCACCACCGCCCCTGCAGGCCAGATGCAGATGCACAGTCCCACTGGGCACGTCCTGGTGGGGCTGCGACTCTGACCAAGGCCCCCTTAATGTCCTCTGCTCCCAACAGCAGAAGGGAAGGGAGCCCTGCTTGAGACTGACACTCCTTCCAATGCCACCGAGGGTGACCACCTGTCCCGGTTTGCCCAGGGCTCTGTCCCACTTTGAAGATGGACAGTCTGGCTTCTGGGGAAACCCCCAGTCGCGGGAAAGCGGGGGAGGCCGCCCCTCACCTCCGTGATGGAATGTGGACCGCCCGCTCCTGTGGAGAGGGCCCGGGCTCCGCCTGCAGGGAGGGGCCCTGCTCCCCTCTGTGGCCAGAAGTCACTGGAGCCCTGCACTTGACCTGAGACTGTAGGGCCACTCCTGCTCATTCCCCTGCAGTTGGGCGCTCCTGCCTCCAAGCCGCTGATGCAGCCTTGGCTCTTCTGCCTGCCAAATTGTCTCTACTAACAGCGGGACTTCAAGGGCCCTTCAGGCCTCTCATGACGGCTAAGTCTGCACCGACGCCTGTCAGCTGATTCAGCAAACATTACCGAGCCCTTACCGGGGTTATTAGAGGCGGCCCTTGCTGCCACTCACCGGCGGCACCTCCCCTCCTGCTGCTCCGGGGAGCCCAGGGATCCTGCGCAGGGCCCCGCTGCTGCCCGTGCTTCCAAACACGCAGGCCTCCAGCTCCAGAGCTGCCCGGTTTTATCAAGCCCTGGCTCAGAGCCAGGCGCCAAGCCCTGTGGTGAGGACCCAGAGGTGAGAAACAGGGTGCTCCTGCCTGCGAGGACCTAAAATCTAGAGGGGGAGAGATGTTCGCCCCGAATGCCGGTCACACTGCGCTGCAGAGGCGAGCCCAGGGGCTGCAGGCTGGACCTGCCAGAGCTTCTTGAGGAGGGACACCTGAGAGTTGTGCAAAGAAGTGGGGAGGTCCTCAGGGGCCCAGAGGACAGCATCCATGGGGGCATGGGATGGCACAAGGGGTGTGCAGAGAAGTGGGGAGAGGCAGGAGCAGAATCCAGGGACCTGAGGGAAGAGAGAGTTTCACGGAGGAAGCTGGGATGCAGTGCCCGATCCCCCAACCAGGTACAATAGGTGAGGGCTGGAAAAGCAACCTTTTGGATGTGGCAACTGGTGATCTCAGGAGACTCCTGAGGGCAGAGGCCAGCTTTCGGGGCAGGGGGTGGGGAGGCAGTTGGGGTAGAGGAGTGAATGGGAAGTGAGGAGGTAGAGGTGGGACTATAGACTGCTGTTCTAAAGCTTGGCTCTGATATGAATAGAAAGAGGAGTAGAGGGGCTTCCCTCGTGGCGCAGTGGTTAAGAATCTGCCTGCCAATGCAGGGGAGATGGGTTCTAGCCTTGGTCCAGGAAGATCCCACATGCCGCGGAGCGGCTGGGCCCGTGAGCCATGGCCGCTGAGCCTGTGTGTCCGGAGCCTGTGCTCCACAACGGGAGAGGCCACAGCAGTGAGAGGCCCGCGTACAGCAAAAAGAAAAAAAAATCTACAAACAATAAATGCTGGAGAGGGTGTGGAGATAAGCGAACCCTCATACACTGTTGGTGGGAATGTAAATTGATACAGCCACTATGGAGAACAGTATGGATGTTCCTTAAAAAACTAAAAATAGAACTACCATACAACCCAGCAATCCCACTACTGGGCATATACCCTGAGAAAACCATAATTCAAAAAGACACATGCACCCCAATGTTCATTGCAGCACTATTTACAATAGCCAGGTCATGGAAGCAACCTAAATGCCCATCAACAGAGGAATGGATAAAGAAGATGTGGTACATATATACAATGGAATATTACTCAGCCATAAAAAGAAATGAAACTGAGTCTTTTGTAGTGAGGTGGATGGACCTAGAGGCTGTCATACAGAGTGAAGTAGGTCAGAAAGAGAAAAACAAATACCATATGCTAACACATATATATGGAATATAAAAAAAATGTTCTGAAGAACCTAGGGGCAGGGCAGGAATAAAGACGCAGACATAGAGAATGGACTTGAGGACACAGGGAGGGGGAAGGGTAAGCTGGGACGAAGTGAGAGTGTGGCATGGACATATATACACTACCAAATGTAAAATAGATAGCTAGTGGGAAGCAGCTGCATAGCACAGGGAGATCAGCTCGGTGCTTTGTGTCCACCTAGAGAGGTGGGATAGGGAAGGTGGGAGGGCGACGCAAGAGGGAAGGGATATGGGAATGTATGTATATGTATAGCTGATTCACTTTGTTATACAGCAGAAAGTAACACACCATTGTAAAGCAATTATACTCCAATAAAGATGTTAGAAAAAAAGCAAAACACTCAGTTACAGGTAACTTGTTACAGCAGCTATGGGAAACTAACTCACGTTGTTTCTATTTCTTTTTGGTTAGATGCTGCCTAAATGTTGAGGATTTCTTTTAATTTCTCTAGTTACGTTCCTCTTTGGACAAGTGAGTATAATTTAATCAACTGGATTTCATCTAACGTCTACATCTGTCAAGCAACTGGGACTGCTAATATATTACCAGTGCATGTTAGCCAAGTAGTACCTATTTAAAATAGGACTGAGATTACTTTTTTTTTTTTTTCGGTACGCGGGCCTCTCACTGTTGTGGCCTCTCCCGTTGCGGAGCACAGGCTCCGGACGCGCAGGCTCAGCGGCCATGGCTCACGGGCCCAGCCGCTCCGCGGCATGTGGGATCCTCCCGGACTGGGGCACGAACCCGTGTCCCCTGCATCGGCAGGCGGACTCTCAACCACTGCGCCACAAGGGAAGCCCTGAGATTACTTTTATAGCATAACAAGTTAATTTTAAAATTTACGACTGTTTTAAAGCACAGAAAACCTTTTATTCTAAGAGGGAAAGAATTTTAAAAATTCCTAGGGAGGGGCTTCCCTGGTGGCACAGTGGTTTAAGAATCCGCCTGCCAATGCACGTGACACGGGTTCGAGCCCCGGTCCGGGAAGATCCCATTTGCCTCGGAGCAACTAAGCCCATGCACCACAACTACTGAGCCTGTGCGCTAGAGCCCGTGCTCCACAACAAGAGAAGCCACCACAATGAGTAGCCCGTGCACCGCAAGGAAGAGTAGCCCCTGCTCTCTGCAACTGGAGAAAGCCTGCGTGCAAGAATGAAGACTCAATGCAGCCAAAAATAAATAAATTAAATAAATAGATAAATTCCTGGGGAGGGACTTCCATAGTGGCACAGTGGTTAAGAATCCGCCTACCAATGCAGGGGACACGGATTTGATCCCTGGTCCAGGAAGATCCCACATGCTGCAGAGCAACTAAGCCTGTGCTCCACAACTACTGAGCCCATGTTCCACAACTACTGAAGCCCACACGCCTAGAGCCTGTGCTCCACAACAAAGAGAAGCCACTACAATGAGAAGCCTGCACACTACAAGGAAAAGTAGCCCCCGCTCACCGCAAGTAGAGAAAGCCCACGTGCAGCAATGAAGACCCAACACAGCCAAAAATAAGTACATAAATAAATAAATTGTAAGTAAATAAATAAATTTATTTTGAAAATTCCTGGGGAAGTGTCTTGTATCAATCCTGCTTGCTCCGTTTTTTCATCTTTTTAATTTTAATAGTATAGTTTTAATCCATTTTCTATGAATAAATTCACTTCATATTTTAAAGAGTTACTGTGTTCTCATTTAGAATTAAATTTCTAGCAATTATTTACTTGGGTTCTAGGTACTATATTTGATGGAGAAAAAACAGATATATAACTTTTTTTTCTATCTCCTTCCCTTCTTTTTTGTAGTTTTTCTGTTTCCTACAAAACACTCTCCCTCTTTTTGCTTCATCCTACTATGAAACACTCCAACAATATATCTTCTGGTACCCTAAATTCCCTCATTCACATTTCCTTTTGCCAGTCCCCTGCCCTGTCCCAATTTCTCTACTCCCTCTTCCTACCTACTTTTATTAAAGAAACTCTCTAAATCATACTCTCTGGATTCTGTACAAAGTCAAGCTCTCAAGACACCCTAATGGGTCATAATGAATGGCCCTTGGAATTCAACCCAGGAAAGGTATAACCTTTGGGTCTAAGGTGGCCCCCTGCCTAGCAAATCGTTTGCCAGGATCCGTGCTTCACTTAAAACTCACTGCTTAAGGTTATACACTGTGATGAATCCTCAGTTTATTCCTTGAGCTTTAGTAGCTTGCCGGTCTCTCCTTATTTGGATCCCAGCTCCTATCTGTTCACTAATCCATTGCTGAGTGTTGAACCTTGCCCAACACTCATCAATTGCCTTGACTACTGCCATTCCCAGACAGGACTTTGACTTCTCCACAGGGAGCTTTTTAAACCTCCAATTTATTGAGCTACACACTGTGCTAAATGCCTCACATCCACTATCTTGTTTAATGCTCACAACAACCAAATGAGGTATGAATTACCCCCCTCACCTTCAGCCAACAACCATGTCTTCCATTGTACAGAAAAGAATGAGGACTTCAACATAACCTTCCTCAATTTCCTTCTTCTTCACCTCAGAGTCTCTCTGGATCTTCAACTGCTCCCCTTCCTTTACTTTCATGATGAAAACATGACAAATGGGCAGAGACAGAAACAGAGGGGCATTCGAGAGATAGACATGGTTGATCCGTGGTCTCAAGGGGCACAGACCTTAATGGAGTCCATGAGGATCAACAAGAGATGTCTAAAAGGAGGTACCAAGAGCCTGCCAAGAAAGTTTAGAAAGCTGTCATCTAAGTAGATGCTGAAAACAGAAGACAAGGAAGGAGCCCAATAAGTTTTGGGGGGTTAAGAGCATAGCATTTCTTGTGGGGCACCTACTGATTTCTGAAAATACCCTTCTTTTTCACTTGAGGTCAGCCAATGTGTAGAGCTTTCACTTTTCAGCCTTTTCAAGGCCATACTCACTTTCCTATTCCTGCCTTTTCTACTTGCCAACTTAATCACTCAGATGGTTTTGCTTTTATCTCTGCAACCACCACTTCTACCTTGATAGCTCCAGACCCCTCCCTGATAAGTTTCACAATAATGACTCCAAATGTCCCAGTTTCCCACCATAGCCAAGGGCCTTAGCCTGCTTTAGCTTTGAGGAAAGTTAATACCACCCTTCTTTGCATCCTATCATATTTTGCCACCATCCAAGATGAAGCCCCTTGATCATCTCTTCCTTTCATTTCCACCCTGTTCTGTGCTTCCTCACCTACACAAATTCCCACTTTATCTCTCCCTCCCAGACCTTTCCACTTGGCCCTAGGGAATTCCCATTCAAAGATAGACTGGGACTTCCCTGGTGGTCCAGTGGGTAAGACTCTGCACTCCCAATGCAGTGGGCCCGGTTTCAATTCCTGGTCAGGGAACTAGATCCTGCACGCATGCTGCAACTAAGAGTCCACATGCCACAACTAAAAGATCCCACATGCCTCAACTAAGACCCAGCACAGCCTAAATAAATAAATAAATACTTAAAAAAAAAAAGATAGACTCTCTTCCATGGAAACTCTCTCACTTTCTGACCTTAAATGAAACATGGTTCTCTCCTCAAGATACCACTCCCCGTGCATCTCCCTCCAGTGGAGGCTGCTCGTTCATTCTCCACATATTACAGTTGGCATTCTCCTCCTACCTCATCACTACTTCCAAGCCACAACTCTTTCAATATTGCTTCCTTGAAGTTATTCCATCTATTTTCTCTTCTTCATTGTGATAGTCTAATAGCCTCCTGGCCAATCTCTCTCTCTTTCTCTCTCTTTCTCTCTCTCTCTCATTGGTTGAATATGTTGTCACTTGACTCACAGTCTTCCTCTCTAATACATTGGCCACTATCCCGGGCAACTTCAGGGTTCTTATCAGCAAGCATCCATCCTGGACACCTAATGTTTTGCAGGGATTCTAAGAATGCAGCATTTGAACAGCCTCACCTGACTAAACCTTGTGGTTTCTTGGTGGTTTCTCAACTTGAAATGTCTACATTTGGACAGAGACCCAGCCTTGTGGTGTCCAGGACAGAGGGTGTAGGATGATTGTAGTTGAGTAGAGTTTCAATAGATTTGAATATTTCTCGCAGCAGACTTGGTCTCCAAGTATCTGAGGTGGTGAGATTTCTGGGGAAAGGTATTTAAGCAAGAGTTGCAGCAGACTGAAACTAGGCTTATCTGGTGGGTGGCACAATATTCAAATCAACTCTATTACAAAGAGACTGCCCTCTGAATTAATGTTTCATGATGTTGATAAGTAAAAAATATTATTTCAATAAATATTTCCTGAGAATCTACTATGAGCCAGGTACTGTCCCAGGAGTTAAGAAAAGAAAAATGGGAAAAAAAAAACCCTGACCCCATTGCTTAAATCAGTTCATAGATGCTTAGATAAATCATTCATGTGTCAAGCTGAAATCATGATACTCACTTCACAGGGTTGTTGTGAGTTTTAAATGAGGTAATTCATATAAAGCAAATAGCTCAATAAATGGTAAGTAAATGGTAAAGGCATGGGGCTATTATGAACTCTTGTGCATCTCCCAGGTGGGACCACCAGGTGTCAGCCTCCCCTAGCTAAACCCTACCAGGCCAAGGGTGACCAGTCGTCTAACCTCTCCAACTGGAGAGGAAGGAGCAAAGGACTTCGCAACTATTTGCTCCTCACCTATTCGTGATCAGAGCTACTTAGGTGCAGAAATTTCTTAGCACCGATTTCAGGTGAGAACTTGTGTGCCTACAGGGTAAGCCCAGTTGGAAGTGTTTTGCAGTCTCCCTAGGCACCACAATGTGGAAATGACCAAGATCTGGTCAAGGAGAAACAGAAAAAGGACATTAAAGGCAAAGAGGGGCAGGTGGGAATGTAAACTGATACAGCCACTATGGAGAACAGTATGGAGGTTCCTTTAAAAACTACAAATAGAACTACCATACGACCCCGCAATCCCACTACTGGGCATATACCCAGAGAAAACCATAATTCAAAAACAGTCATGTACTAAAATGTTCATTGCAGCTCTATTTACAATAGCCAGGAGATGGAAGCAAACTAAGTGTCCATCAACAGATGAATGGATAAAGAAGATGTGGTACATATATACAATGGAATATTACTCAGCCATATAAAGGAACAATATTGGGTTATTTGTAGAGACGTGGATGGACCTAGAGACTGTCATACAGAGTGAAGTAACTCAGAAAGAGAAAAACAAATATCGTATATTAATGCATATATGTAGAACCTAGAAAAATGGTACGGATGAACCAGCTTGCAGGGCAGAACTTGAGACACAGATGTAGAGAACAAACGTATGGACACCAAGGGGGGAAAGTGGCAAGGGGGGTGGTGGTAGTGGTGGGATGGATTGGGAGATTGGGATTGACATGTATACACTGATGTGTATAAAGTGGATAACTAATAAGAACCTGCTGTATAAAAAATAAATTTAATTTAATTTTTAAAAAAGCAAAGAGGGGCAAAGCAAAGCCAATTCTAGAAAAGGCTAGGGAGAGAATGAAATAGGAGGAGGAAAGGAGAGACTGAGAGGGAGGGAAAGGTAAAACTTTTCTTACTCAATCACCTCTCCAGGGCCTCACCCAAAGCCCTCTCATTTAAGCCACCAGCAACCTGAAACCTCTACCTCCCAGGCTCCTACCACACATCAAATCCCTTTTAAATCCTTGTAATCCCACTGATTCTCTAGCTGGCTTTCTCTTGGATGTATTTCAGAGAGGAGCTTTAGAGTCCCTGGCAAAGAACTCACCATTCTTTTTGAGGCCATGTAATTTGTACTTTGTATCTGAGCTGCCATATTTTCTAGACTTCCTGGTTCTCCTCATTAGAAACTATATTTCCATTTTTTGAAAGATGCCTTTTTCCCCCTTACAATAGCCTCTTTGACTTTGCCAGTTAACCAAGTTGCATATTTCATTTCCCAGGCGCCTAGTATTTTTTGACCGTTGGCATACATTTTCTCAGGCTTCCAATAAGGTAATTTTTAAATAGTCCACAGGCTTCCTGCAGCTTATTGACTTTTTGAATGTTAGTCTTAATTTTCCTAATGTCCTGTAACATGTGGCATACCCAAACAGGAATAGGCCTTGTTCAGACACCATCCTGAAGAACTGTTGACTTAGTGTGCTCTCTGTGGACAGAAACCGGCCTGCAACTGTTTTTCAGGCTCAACCACCAGTTAAGAGCTCTTTCCTTCACACAAAAAGAGATCTTTGCTCAGGAATTTCTAAAAAAAAAAAAACCACCTAAAGAATGAATTGAGAAAAAGGAAACTACACTCTGTGTAAAAAAGAAAGAACACAAATACAATAAAATGCAAAGCATATTACAATTAATATAAAGCCTAAACTTGTGAACTGCCACTAATTCCTTCTTTCCCTTAGCAAAGTACTGGCAAAGGGAAGTGATTCATATTCTAGGGCAACACAAGGATTCTAGGAACTAACATATCCAGTTACCTGAAAAATCTGAACTTGGATTTCCTCCAAATCATGATCAATCCAGGTCAATGCCAGATCACTCAGAAGAGGCCTGAGGGCTTCCCTGGTGGCACAGTGGTTGAGAGTCCGCCTGCCGATGCAGGGGACGCGGGTTCATGCCCCGGTCCGGGAAGATCCCACATGCCGTGGAGCGGCTGGGCCCGTGAGCCATGGCCGCTGAGCCTGTGTGTCCGGAGCCTGTGCTCCGCAACGGGAGAGGCCACGACAGTGAGAGGCCCGCGTACCGCAAAAAAAAAAAAAGAAAAAAAAAAGAGGCCTGAGCCCTTCTACTCATCCAGCTGCTACTGTTTCAATCCATTGTCAATAGAGAAATAGCCTTATTAGGGAGATGGCTCTGCCATGGCAACGTTGCACATAACCACAGAGGCAAAGGCTTGGACTATCTGAGTTTTGGCAGAATGCCTTTTGATCCTCCTGGAACACACGAGGACAGGAGGCCCGTAAGGAGCTATTATGAGGCCATCTCCCACTGGCCTCCCTACCCACGCTGGGAGGCTGTCATGAGATCGTTTTGCATCCCCTCGCTGGTTCTGATTAGGTGTGGAGCTCCAACGTACTCCTTCAGAACAGAGCTGCAGAACGTAAAACCTGTAGTGGCAGCTCAGCTCCTCAGGACAACTTGTTTCGGTGTTATCCTTTTAGTGTGTGGGACAAGGTTCACAGGGGCTGGCACCTTTAGGCTTATTTTTCTTTTTTCTGTCTACTTAAGTAGTAAAATGTCTAAATCTAGAAGTGACTCACTCTATCTTACTGGTCAAATCAGTCAGGCCTTGGCCTTGCCTTGTCTCATATGTGAGCTTGACAAGCCTTGAGCCATTTGACACAACCAAGATGTGATTGCATCCAAAGCACGATGGGTTGAGGCCACAGCTGATTCCACTGACAAGGCCTGAGTCCTCCTACAGGCTGGAGGCTCTTGCTGTTTCTAACACTAAGTGAGGGGCCTAGAAACTGATTTGTTCCCCTTCTGTACATCTCAGCATTTCTACATTGCAATATATAAACGTATCAAATGACACATTGTACACCTTAAACTTACATAATATTATATGACAACTATATCTCAATTTTTAAAAGAGCTCCCAATTGCCCCTTTCCAGTCAATTACTACCACTATCTCCCAAGGGACAACCACTGTTCTGATTTCCATTTATAAATGCTTCATATATTGGGGTAATGATAATAAAAGCATCTAATAATAAATAAATAAATACTTCATATAAATGGACTCATAATGTATGAACTCTTGTGTATGGTTCCTTTTGCTCAACTTTATGTTTCTGAGATTCTTACAGGTTGTTGCATATATCATTGGTTTCTTTTTTTTTAATTGCTGAGTAGTATTCCATTGAATGGATATACAACAGTTTGTTTATCCATTCACCTGATGATGGACAGTTGAGTTGTTTATAGTTTATTAATAAAACTGCTATGAACATTTGCATATAATTCAACATTGTTTTGAATCCTGAAGAAATGCCTGTATGCAAGCATCTTCTTTTCCTTTTATTATAGAATACCTCAAACATACAAACAAGTATAGAGAATAATAAAATACCTGTATAACCCTCCATTCATTTTTTCCCTTTTATATAGACTTTATTTTTTAGAGCAGTTGTAGGTTCCCAACAAAACTAAGCAGAAAGTACAGAGTTCTCATATACCCCTTGCCCCACGGATACATAGCCTCCCCCATTATCAACATCTCTCACCAGCATTGTACATTTGTTACAACTGATGAATCTACACTGACATAGCATAATCACCCAAAGTCCATAGTTTACGTTAGGGTTCACTCCTGGTGTTATACATTGTATAGGTTTGAACAAATGTATAATGACATATATCCACCACTGTAGTATACAGAGTAATTTTGCTGCCCTAAAAATCCTTTGTTCTCTGCTGTTGGAGGTCATTGAGGGGATGTGACTGCCAGTTGACACCACAAGCTGGACCCGGGCAATCAGATGCTCCTCACCCCTCCCCTTTCCTTGGAATGTACATTCTGCCCACCATTCCCACAGTGGGAGCCATTTTCAAGGACATACCCTTGAGAGAGTAATGTGTTGCTGAGACCATCTGGACAGTATACATGACTGAACCCACTTAAGACCTCTATGTAAACTTTTAATGTTCTGGCCAGCGGGTGCAGAGATCTACTCATCTCGTAGCCACCCAAGACAAGCCTCATGTTTAAGCTCCCTTGCTTATTAAAACCACCACCTACCAATCTGGGGCGGTCTGCCTCTTTCTTTGGTCTCTCCTTGCTCTCCATGTACGAGGGTCAATTTTCAAACCAACATCTGCCTATTCATCCCTCTCTCCCCGCAACTCCTGAACCACTGACCTTTTTTTATCATCTCCATAGTTTTGCCTTCCTGTCATATAGTTGGAATCACACAGTATGTAGCCTTTTCAGATTGGCTTCTTTTGCTTAACTATATGCCTTTAAGATTCATCCATACTGTTGTCTGGATTGATAGTATATTCCTTTTTATTGCAAAAGAAGTTTCCATTGTAGGCGTGTACCACAGTTTATCTATTCACCTATTGAAGGGTATCTTGGCTGCTTCCAGCTTTGGGCTATTATTTGTCAAAACCCCTAGAATCTTAGAGCACAAAGAGTGAAACAGTGTATGCAAATTAAGAAAAAATCATTTAGGAGATCAGGGGAATCCCAGAATGGGGTGCAGACTATGACAAAAAATATATATAGCTGTATTTCAGATGTATGACATAACCTCGCTAAAGAGGATGAAGGAAAGGTGCTAACCTAAGTACCTTTGGAAATGAATGAAGTCTGTAAGACTAAAGGCAAAATGAACTGTTCATAAGCACTGAACTCTGGTTGGTAAAGTTGTTTCCCATGGGGATATGGATTAACAATTCTGAAACCGCTGTACATGTATACTGGGATTGAACAATAAGTAAATGGAAAGTGGATAGTAGGAGACGTTTCTTGCTGTTGGAGTGAGAGATTACAGATAAGCAAGAGGAAGAGGCTAGAATGATCCATGTGGTGATGGATTAGAGTTGGAGACGTCAGTATGAACTTATCTTTAGCTTAATACAGATACTGATGGTTATATATAGAAATATTTATAAATATGTGCATATACATGGGTTAGTATACATACATATATCTCCTTGATCTGTCAGTTGAGAGAGCCTAGTAGCAATGACAATCCAGTAGCAACAAGCACACCTAGCACCCAGATCTCGGTTTCTAATACCAATAAAAGGAATGAGGGCTCCTTGGAGAAATGGCTAATTCTAGGAATGGGCCAAGAAATATACAAGATGAACCTGGACCATCTTGTATTGCCAGAAAGTAAGGAAGTGCTAAAAAACAAAGAAACAAAAAACCAATGCAATGACGATGGAGGTATATCAAAGGGACACAGGAGGCAGCTGAACGAACTCCCTTTAGCCAAATCTAGAACAATTTGAGTAACCAAATAAAGAAGTATTTATCCATTAGTCTATACTGATATAAATAAATGATTGAATAAATAAATGGAAGAGAAGGGATAAATATCCCATGCAGAAGAATTCCAAATAATTTATGTGTATATTCCACCCTCATGGAGGCAGAACATGACTATCCACTCCTTAGTGTGGGCTAAGCATAGTGACAGCCTTCCAAACAGTATAGTATGGAAAGGGTCACAAACAAGTAACTTTACAGTGGAGAAATCTGAAAAATACTACCTCAGCCAGGTGATCAAGATCAACATCAACATGGTAAGTCATGTTGCTAACATGTACCTTTCATATGGTGTGATGAGAATGAGATTTTGCCTCTATGTCCTTCCTCCCTAAAATACATAACCCCAGTTTAATCATGAGAAAAAATATCAGACAAATCTCAATTGAGGAACATTCTACAAAATACCTGACCAGTACTCCTCAAAACAGTACTGCACCAGTACTCCTCAAAAGTAAGGAAAGTTCAGGAAAATATCACAGCCAAGAAGAGTGTAAGGAGACATGACAACTAAATGTAATGTGGTAACCTGGATGGGTTCCTGGAATAGTAAAAGGACATTAGGTAA
This sequence comes from Mesoplodon densirostris, assembly GCF_025265405.1. NCBI lineage: Eukaryota > Metazoa > Chordata > Mammalia > Artiodactyla > Ziphiidae > Mesoplodon > Mesoplodon densirostris. Next base: position 29,270,011 of record NC_082681.1, on the reverse strand, counting down.
AAACTAAGGAAATCGGAACGAGATATGTACTTTAGTTAATAATAATGTACCAGTATTGATTCATTAATTGTGACAAATGTACCATCCTACTTATAAGAACTTAATAATAGGGAAAACTGTGTACTGGTATATGTTACCTCTCTGTATTATTCTTGCAATTTTTCTTTAAATCTAAAGCAATTCTAAAATAAAATGTTTACTCTTTAAAAATGTTGCAAATCCAAATGTAGGAATATTCTTCAAAAACAATTTGCCTATTGTACAACACAGGGAATATAGCCAATATTTTATAGTAACTTTAAATGGAGTATAATCTATAAAAATATTGAATCACTATGTTGTACACCTGAAACTAATATAATATTGTAAATCAACTATACTTCAATACAAATAAATAGATAAATAAATAAATGAAATCTCTAAAATCTAAAAACAAACAGACAAACCACAATTTGCCTAGACTCTTCAAAAAAGTCAATGTCATGAAAGGCACAAAAAAGGCAGTGGAACTTTACTAGATTAGAGACTAAATGAAATGACAACTAAATACAATGTGTGATGTTTGAGTGGATTCTAGATGGCGAATAAAACAACACTAAAGCAGATTACTACAATAATTGGAGAAATGTGAATATGGATTGTAAATTAGGTAATAGTATAATGATAAACATTAAAATGCCCTGAATGTGATCAATGTATTGTGGTTATGTAGAAGAATGTCTTTGCTTTAGGAAATACATGCTGAAGTATTTAGGAATTAAGTGCAGTTTGCTCTCAAATGATTCAGGGGAAAAATATATATATTTACACATAGATAAAGCAAATGTGGCAACATGCTTACAATTGATAAGGGGTGTGCGGAGATAAAGCAAATGTGGCAACATGCTTACAATTGATAAGGGGTGTGCAGGTATCCATTGCACTGTTCTTGCAACTTAGTTTTTTTTTGTGTGTGTGTGGTATGCGGGCCTCTCACCGTTGTGGCCTCTCCCCGCAACTTAGTATTTTAAATGTTTCAAAACGTGATAATCATGCTGCAAAGAACATTTTTGCACATATCTTCTTGGGCACATGAAACTCTAGGTTATATACTCAGAAGTAGGATTTCTGAGTCATAAAGATGAGCATCTGTAGCTTTACTAAATTTTGCTAAATTACTCTCTGAAGTGGTTGTATCAGTTTATACTTCCACTACATTTCACCACATCTTCACACAACACTGTCAGTTCTCATTTATGCCAATCTGATGGGTGTAAGTGTCACATTATTGCTTTTCCCCCCACATTTTATTATGAAAAAAATTTAAACACATAGTAAAGTTTTTTTAAGTATGTAGTGAATTCAGGTGGTGGCTATATGAGCTTTTTGTCCTATTTGCTTTATCATCTATCTATCCATCCCTCTAGCCATAATTCAATCCATAATATTTTGTAATGTATTTAAAAGTAAATTGAGGGGCTTCCCTGGTGGCGCAGTGGTTGAGAGTCCTCCTGCCGATGCAGGGGACACGGGTTCGTGCCCCGGTCCAAGAAGATCCCGCATGCCGTGGAGCGGCTGGGCCGTGAGCCATGGCCGCTGAGCCTGCGCGTCCGGAGCCTGTGCTCTGCAACGGGAGAGACCACAACAGTGAGAGGGCCACGTACCACCAAAAAAAAAAAAAAAAGTAAATTGAATCCATCAGTATACTCTACTCTTAAACACTTCAGCATGCATATTATTAATAAGAGTTCGACATTTGCTTACAGATTTTTAAGGTAAAATTTATTTACAGTGGAATGTTCAAACCATAGTTATATATTCACTGAGTTCTAACAAATGCATATACACCTGTGTAACCCAAACCTCCATCAAATATAGAACATTACCATTGCCCGTAGAAAGTTCCCTAATTCCGCTCCAAGTCAATCCCTGGTCCCACTCCCACCAGGTAACACTATTCTGTTTTGGTTTTTGCTTTCATGGCAGGTTAGTTTTTATCTGCTCTAGATATAATATGTACTCTTTTGTGGAAAATCTCCTTCACTCAGCATGTTTGTCAGATTCATCCAGGTTGCTGCATCTATCACTGGTTTGTTTCTTTTTACTGCTGAGTAGAATTCCATTGTATGCCACAGCTTGTTTATCCATTTTTCTGGCGATAGACACTGTGTCTTTTCTGTGTTTGGCTTTATAAATGAGGCTGCTAAGAACATTCTTGCCAAGTCTTCTGTAGACATATCTTTTCATCCCTCTTGGGTTCTTATTGTTTAATCTGCATGTCTCTGATTACTAATGAAATTGAACATATTTTCATATTAACCATATTTCATTTTATATATTGTCTACTTGTATCTTTTGTTCATTTTTCTGTTGAGCTGTTTGTCTTTAATTTTTTTAAATAAATTTATTTATTTATTTTTGGCTGCATTGGGTCTTTGTTGTTGCTCACAGGCTATCTCTAGTTGTGGCGAGCAGGGGCTTCTCTTGTTGCAGAGCACAGGCCCTAGGTGTTCAGGCTTCAGTAGTTGTGGCACGCAGGCTCAGTAGCTGTGGCTCGTGGGCTCTAGAGTGCAAGATCAGTAGCTGTTCCGCGGCGTGTGGAATCTTCCCGGACCAGGGCTTGAACCTGTGTCCCCTGCACTGGCAGGAGGCTTCTTAACCACTGTGCCATGAGGGAAGTCCCTGTCTTTACTTTCCTTAAGAAGCTCTTTATATGGATGCTAATCATGTATCTCTTACAAGTTGCAAATATCTTGTCTTTCCATTTTGTTTATGGGATGTATTCTTATGCAGAGGTTTTAAATTTTAATACAGTCAAATTTAATCATTTTTCCTTTACATTTTTTTCACATCTTTATTGGCGTATAACTGCTTTGCAATGTTGTGTTAGTTTCTGCTGTACAACAGAGGGAATCAGCAATATGTATACATATAACCCCATATCCCCTCCCTCTTGATCCTCCCTCCCACCCTCCCTATCCCACCCCTCTAGGTCATCACAAAGCATCGAGTTGATCTCCCTGTGCTATGCAGCAGCTTCCCACTAGCCATCCATTTTACATTTGGTTGTGTATATATGTCAATGCTACTCTCTCACTTCGTCCCAGCTTCCCCTTCCCCTCATGCCCTCAAGTCTGTTCTCTTCATCTGCATCTTTATTCCTGCCCTGCCCCTAGGTTCATCTGTAATGTTTTTTTTAGATTCCATATATATGCGTTAGCATACGGTATTTGTTTTACTCTTTCTGACTTACTTCACTCTGTATGACAGTCTCTAGATCCATCCACCTCACTACAAATAACTCAGTTTCGTTTCTTTTTATGGCTGAGTAATATTCCATTGTATATATGTGCCACATCTTCTTTATCTATTCATCTGTCAATGGACATTTAGGTTGCTTCCATGTCCTTGCTATTGTAAATAGTGCTGCAATGAACATTGTGGTACATGACTCTTTTTGAATTATGGTTTTCTCAGGGTATATGCCCAGTAGTGGGATTGCTGGGTCATATGGTAGTTCTATTTGTAGTTTTTTAAGGAACCACCATACTGTTCTCCATAGTGGCTGTATCAATTCACATTCCCACCAACAGTGCAAGAGGGTTCCTTTTTCCCCACACCCTCTCCAGCATATACTGTTTGTAGATTTTTTGATGATGGCCATTCTGACTGGTGTTAGATGACATCTCATTGTGGTTTTGATTTGCATTTCTCTAACGATTAGTGATGTTAAGCATCTTTTCATGTGTTTGTTGGCAATCTGTATATCTTCTTGGGAGAAATGTCTATTTAGATCTTCTGCCCATTTTTGGATTGGGTTGTTTGTTTTTTTGATATTGAGCTGCATGAGCTGCTTGTAAATTTTGGAGATTAATCCTTCGTCAGTTGTTTTGTCTGCAAATATTTTCTCCCATTCTGAGGGTTGTCTTTTCATCTTGTTTACGGTTTCCTTTGCTGTGAAAAAGCTTTTAAGTTTCATTAAGTCTCATTTGTTTATTTTTGTTTTTATTTCCATTTCTCTAGGAGGTGGGTCAAAAAGGATCTTGCTGTGATTTATGTCATAGAGTGTTCTGCCTATGTTTTCCTCTAAGAGTTTGATAGTTTCTGGCCTTACATTTAGGTCTTTAATCCATTTTGAGTTTATTTTTGTGTATGGTGTTAAGGAGTGTTCTAATTTCATACTTTTACATGTAGCTGTCCAGTTTTCCCAGCACCACTTATTGAAGAGGCTGTCTTTCCTCCATTATGTATTCTTGCCTCATTCGGCAAAGATAAGGTGGCCATATGTGCGTCAGTTTGTCTCTGGGCTTTCTATCCTGTTCCATTGATCTATATTTCTGTTTTTGTGCCAGTACCATACTGTCTTGATTACTGTAGCTTTGTGGTATTGTCTGAAGTCAGGGTACCTGATTCCTCCAGCTCCGTTTTTCTTTCTCAAGATTGCTTTGGCTATTCGGGGTTTCCATACAAATTGTAAAATTTTTTGTTCTAGTTCTGTGAAAAATGCCATTGGTAATTTGATAGGGATTGCATTGAACCTGTAGATTGCTTTGGGTAGTATATTCATTTTCACAATATTGATTCTTCCAATCCAAGAACATGGTATGTCTCTCCATTTGTTTGTATCATCTTTGATTTCTTTCATCAGTGTCTTATAGTTTTCTGCATACAGGTCTTTTGTCTCCTTAGGTAGGTTTATTCCTAGGTATTTTATTCTTTTTGTTGCAATGATAAATGGGAGCGTTTCCTTAATTTCTCTTTCTGATTTTTTGTTGTTAGTGTATAGGAATGCAAGAGATTTCTGTGCATTAATTTTGTATCCTTCCTTTACATTTTGTACTTTATCCATCTTGTCTATGGCAATGATCTTTGGTCTAAGGTACACATTCCCTAGGGGTATGTGAAAACTTTTTAAGGTGTTTGAGAGTAAGGATGGCTTTGAAGGAATCGATTTTTAGATCCTCAACTTCCATAGCTATTCTTTCTTAAAATGAAATATTTCAGAATGCCTGTGTGGTGGCCTCATTCTGGGTCTCTTTTTCCATCTTTCTTTTCACAAATGCCTGTATCCTTTTTCCCCAACTGGAATCTTAGTATTGTTCATTGTCCCATGTATAAAACCTCTGGTGAGCCAAACAAAGGGGCAAATCAGAATATTGGTGTTAAAAGTGTACATTCTGTGTATATATGAAATTATAGAACAGGGAAGATGAATTCACAGTGAAAATCAGAACAGTGGTTGCTTCTGGGGTGGGAATGAAGACTGACTGCCTCAGACAAACAAACAAAAAACCCCACAAGAGCAAATAATATGCATGTTGAAGTATTTAGGAGTGAAGTGTACTAATGCCTGAAACTTACTTTGAAATTAAAAACATAAGATGGGTTAATGGATGGATAGAAGGCTGGGTAGATGGAAAGACAGGTAATAAAGTAAACATAGCAACATGCTAATTACAGAATCTAGGTGCCGAGGATAATGGACGTTTGTGTACAATTCTATCAACTTCTCTATTTGTTTTTAAATTTCCATAATAACATGTTAGGGGAAAGGAATAACATGTAGAAAACTACTGATGCTGAGGAAGTCTCCTCTAATCAAACTCTTGTGTCTTTCCTGCTCCTGAGAGGTCCATGAGAACAAAGCAATAAGAGCCTGGGTAAGAAATACTGAAGATGGCAATGCCTTATTTCATCTAGGCAACATCTATCTTAGAATTCAGAAATGAGATAGCTTGTTACAAGGAATGCATTAACACATTTTTATTTGAGTTTCAAACTCAGACTTTTTAAAATGAAGTAAGTCTCATTTGACTTTTTTTTTTTTTTTTTTTTTTTTTTTTGCGGTAGGCGGGCCTCTCACTGTTGTGGCCTCTCCCGCCGCGGAGCACAGGCTCTGGACGCGCAGGCTCAGCGGCCATGGCTCACGGGCCCAGCCGCTCCGCGGCATGTGGGATCTTCCTGGACCGGGGCATGAACCCGTATCCCCTGCATCGGCAGGCGGACTCTCAACCACTGCACCACCAGGGAAGCCCTGACTTTTTTTTTTATGAGTGTCAATAAAATTGACACTGCCAATTAGAATATATGGTGGGCATTTTACATAAACTGACTAAACTTAAATCAGCAGCTCCCCAAAGTTTTGAAGATAATATATTTAAAACACAAGATAAAACAGAAGCATTTTATTTTAAAATACTGTATTGGCAAAAATTCATTCAAATTAACAATATTTTTATTTTTCCAACCCTTTCTGAACATATCGGGTTAAATAAGTTACCTCTAAGAGAAAAAGTAAATAGGTATAGTTACTAGTCATCTAAAAAGCCTTTTTGGTATAGTTCCTAGAAACTGAGAAAGTAAATGGCTCTAGAGAAAGAGTAACAAATCTTTTTGCAATTCAGATGGTTGCCAATCCTTTGCTTTCAACAAATTTGAAGGAAAATCTAATCAGGTAGTCAGATAAAAGATCACAAAAAGACATTTCTTTTTTTTTTTTAGCCATGCCACGCAGCATGCAGGATCTTAGTTCCCTCACCAGGGATCCAACCTGTGCCCCGTGCAGTGGAAGCTCAGAGTCTCAACCACTGGACCACCAGGGAAGTCCCTAAAAAGACATTTCTGATAGATCACTATGTGATTTGGCAAACAACTCAGAAAGTGTTCAAATAATCTAATTACATGGCTATTACACTACTATTTATATTCCTATATTCTTATATGTTTGAACAAGTTTCTCAGTGTGTATATCTATAAAAATAAAAACAGAAATAGAATTGAAACTGAGTTCTCATTCTAGCAACAAGTAGTATTCATCCATAGCCATATGGGAGGAAAAAAAATCCAGCTCATTGAAGAGTGCATTTCCAATAAAATTGGACTTTTTATGCTTTCAATTCGTTTACCAAAATGTATAAAAAATTTATGTTTTGAGCAATTTTATACCAATAATAATTTTTACAATAACTCAATTCAGAGAAAAAAAATTTTTTGGCCATACCACGTGGCTTGCAGCATTTTAGTTCCACAACCAGGGATTGAACCCAGTGGCCCCTGCAGTGGAAGCGCAGAGTCCTAGCCACTGGACCACCAGGGAAATCCCTCAGAGAAATTTTTAATAGCTGAAAACTTATATTTACAGGACATTTGCTAAAATTTTATTTTATATTCACACTTTTGCTGCAAAGAACTATGAAAAGGTGATAAATAAAAGACTTTTAAGAATAAAACATATCATGGGGCTTCCCTGGTGGTGCAATGGTTAAGAATCCTCCTGCCAGTGCAGGGGACACAGGTTCGAGCCCTGGTCCGGGAAGATTCCACATGCCGCAGAACAACTGAGCCTGTGTGCCACAACTACTGAGCCTGTATTCTACAGCCCGCAAGCCACAACTACTGAGCCTGCGTGTCACAACTACTGAGGCCCATGTGCCTAGAGCCTGTGCTCTGCAACAAGAGAAGCCACTGCAATGAGAAGCCCATGCACCACAACAAAGAGTAGCCCCTGCTCACTGCAACTAGAGAAAGCCCACGTGCAGCAGTGAAGACCCAGCGCAGCCAAAAGTAAAATAAAAATTAATTAATTAGGGCTTCCCTGGTGGCGCAGTGGTTGAGAATCTGCCTGCCAATGCAGGGGACACGGGTTCGGGCCCTGGTCCGGGAAGATCCCACATGCTGCAGAGCAACTAAGCCCGTGCAACACAACTACTCAGGCTGAGCTTTAGAACCTGTGAGCCACAACTACTGAAGCCCGTGTGCCACAGCTACTGACACCCATGTGCCTAGAGCCCGTGCTCCGCAACAAGAGAAGCCACCGCAATGAGAAGCCCGTGCACCACCAAGAAGAGTAGCCCCCGCTCACCGCAACTTGAGAAAGCCCGCGTGCAGCAACGAAGACCCAACGCAGCCAAAAATAAATAAAATAAATAAATTTTTAACAATAAATAAATAAAATAACCATGGATTTGGCTTTTATGCCAACATTTACTATACATTGGAAATTATATCCTTTGTAATTATTTTAATGTATAATGAAAACATTTTTGTCATATTAAACACGTGAAAGAGGATACACAATTTTTCAAAATTCTTTTAGAGATATGAGGACAAAAAACATGAAAACTACTAGCCTAAGAAATCTTTTTCTACCCTATAATGAAATTATATTCTCTTAAATTTTCTTTAAAAATGTAGTTTTGCTTCTTACATTTATATCTCTAATCAACCTGGAATTGATTTTTTTTTATAGAATGTGAAGTAGAGAAATATATTTTTCCCCAAAACATAGCCCAGAAACCACAGCATCATTTCTTTTCTTTTTAAAATTTATTTGGCTGTGCAGAGTCTTAGTTGCGGCATGCGGGATCTTCATTGCCACATGCAGGATCTTCTTTGTGGCGTGCGGCATCTTTAGTTGCGGCATGTGGGGTCTTTAGTTGCAGTACGTGATCTCTTAGTTGTGGCATGTGGGATCTAGTTCTCCTACCAGGGATCGAACCCAGGCTCGCTGCATTGGGAGTGCAGAGTCTTAGCCACAAGGAAGTCCCTGTCACAGCATCATGTCTTTTTTTGTACATTTATTTATTTTATTTACATTTATCTTTGACTGCGTTGGGTCTTCGTTGCTGCACATGGGCTTTCTCTAGTTGCGGCAAGCGTGGGCTACTCTTCATTGTGGTGCACGGGCTTCTCATTGCGGTGGATTATCTTGTTGCCGAGCACGGGCTCTAGGTGCACGGCCTTCCATAGTTGTGGCTCACGGGCTCTAGAGTGCAGGCTCCGTAGTTGTGGCGCACGGGCTTAGCTGCTCTGTGGCATGTGGGATCTTCCCGGACCAGGGCTCGAACCTGTGTCTCCAGCATTGGCAGGTGGATTCTTAACCACTGCGCCACCAGGGAAGCCCAGCATCATTTCTTGACTGGCCCATCCATTCTTTCCTCACCGATTTGTAATGTCACCTCGGTCATACATCGAGTTTCTATATGGAAACATGTGGGTCTATTTGGGGCATTCCTTTCTATTTCATTGGCCTCTTTGCCTCTGTATGGACCATCACATTGTCTGAATCACTACAGCCTTTACAATAAGTCTTGATATCTAGAAGGGCAAGTCCCCACACCTTGTCCCTCTTCCTCAAAATTGTCTTGGCTATTCTTGCTTGTTTGGTCTTCCATATGAATTTCAGAATTAGTTTGCCATATTCCGTTAAAATTTCTGTTGGGATTTTTATTGGAAATGCACAGGATCTAAATTTAGATTCACTTGGGGAAAATAACTTTATGATACTGAGTTTTCCAATCCATGAATATTGTGGAGGCAAAGACAGCTAGTTGTCTACTCAGTATTCACTCTCTTTTCCTTCCTAACAGAACCCTGATTTATTTTGGGTGGAAATGTACCCAGATAAAAGAATACACTGTTCGCTCTCCCCTGCAGCTAGGAATAGTCAACGAGGTGTAAGTGCAAGCTCCATAAGGCTTCTGTGAAGGGTCTTTAAAGGGACCTGTCTTAGATGGGAAGACATGACTCATACTCAGCTTCCCCCTTCTTCCTCTCACAAATATCTCCTTTTCACAGATCTTGAAATCATGCCTTTACACTCCGTTCATACTGCCACTGCCTCTGCTGGGACCTTCCTCATTTCCTGGTTACTGCACTCACTTGCCTCCTAAGTCATCTCACCACCACTTCCCTCCAATCCATTCTCTACATTACTACACCAGGGTGATTTTTCTAAAACCCAACTCTCATCATTTCACTACCCTACTTAAAAACTTTTGATGGTTCTGTTGCTTCCAGAAGTGGTTCTCAAACCTGGCTGGAAAGCAGGTTTGGAAAGCACCAAAATCAACTGGAAAGCATGGGGAAGATTTACATCTTCCCCAAACATAGCCCACATTCACTGACTCTGAATCACAGGAGGAAGGAGTGCCCCCAAATCAGTAATTTCAAAATCTCTTCAGGTGATTCCAATTCATCACCCCATTTGGGAACCACTGACTTATATGATAGAAACCAAATTATTTAATGTGCCGTGCAAGGGGTTACGGACTGAATTCTATTCCTCCAAAATTCATATGCTGAAGTCCTAACCCCCAGTACCTCAGAATGTGACTGTATTTGGAGACAGGGCCTTTGAAGAGGTAATTAAGTTAAAATGAGGTGGTCAGGGTGGGCCCTAATCAAATATGACTGACATCTGTGTAAGAGGAGATTAGGATACAGACAGATCAAGAGGGAAGACCATGTACAGATGCAGGGAGAAGACGGCCATCTGCAAGCCAAGAGGAGAGACCTCAGAAGAAAGTGAACCTGCCAACACCTTGATCTCAGACTTCCAGCCTCCAGAACTGTGAGAAAATGCAGTTCTAGTGTGTAAGCCACCCAGTCTGTGGTATTTTGTTATGGCAGCCCAAGCAACCAAATACACAAGGATTGAATCCAGGCCCTGGCTACCTCTCTGGAGCTTCAGTTCTCTGTCAGGCTCCAGCCGTCTCCCCATCATCACCCACCCACACCTCCACCACTTACTAGTTTTGAGACCTTGAGCAACCTAACCTCTCTGTACCCAGTTTTCTTATCTGTAAAATGATGATCTCTGTAATGCATTTAACACAGTGTGAACGTATAAAACATTCAATAAATGTTAGCAGCTACACTCCAGCCAAAAGGCATTAACTGCCATTCCCTAAATGCATGCTGTCTGGTTTCACTTGCGTGACTTAGCACATGCTGATATGTTTGCTTAGAATGCCTTTCTCTCACTGCTTCACCTAGCTATCTCTTGGTTGTCCTTCAAGACTGAATTCCTGGTGCAGCCCACTCTTCCCCCAGTCCAGAGCCCCACCCTGGGCTCCCACAGCACCCTGTGCTTGCCTCTACAAAGTGAGAAGCCATTGCAGGGTTTTAGGTGGAGGACCGACCTGATCTGGCTTAAGTACCCTTTATATGCCAAGCACCATTCTAGGGTCTGAGTCAAAATGAGAATTAAAAAAAACACTTAGCTCATAGGGTTACTGAGAGTATTACGAGAGATAAAGTGTGCCAAGCACTTAAGACAGTGCCTGGCATATGGCAAACACTCAGCAAATGCTATTATTATCTATCTATATTCAGTACACTACCTCACATCCACTGACGTCTTTGGCCTCTTGCTCAGTCTTCCACTCTAAACACAAATCCCACAACCGCTCTGGGTGATGACCCCTCCAACATGCTAGCCTCTTTCCTGGATCTCAACTCCGGTAGCTTTCACTTCTACCCCACTCCAGACACACTGTGACAACATCCTGACCTTGACTTTGTTGTTGGATTGTTGGATTTTTGCAGACTGAATAGACAAACATACAAAGATTCATAAATAGAAAGCCCAGGTGGAATTTTCCATTAGCTTGAGACAAGACTGTGCTCTTCTGTCCCCACCCCAGACAAGCAACAGGTCTCTTCTCTATGACTGGGTCCCTGGCAGATAAAGGCAGAGAAGGGAAAGGGAGGACTGGTTGGAGATGCTAGTTTTGCTGGAACAAGATAAGGGCAGTCACCTTTATGACTGCTCAAAGAGAGGAAATTACAGTCACAATCTTAGTGGAAACAAGGAGGGAACGAGAGGTTAGCAATCAAGACACCCGAGCAAAAGTCAGGAGACTGAGGGGCAGGTGCTGCCAACAGGTGCTGTTCAACATGAATGACCTTCACAAAAGCTGTTTCCTGAGGATGTCAAGAGTAATCCTATGCCGATGTACACCCCTTCCTGCCAGAAGAAGGTACATAAAACTGATGGCTCCAAGGGTAAGGCCTGGAAGTCAGGGCTCACTCCACCTCCCTTCACTCAAGGCAATTCTCTTCTACAGTTATTTATTTGGACTTTCACTTATAACTTCTTTTGCAAAAACTGTTACAGTGCTAAACCTTTGCTGTTTCCCTCAGCAGATAACTACATATTTTTACTTCCCATAGAAGCCAGCCACCATTGAGGTATGGTAACCACTCTCAACATTCCTCTCTCCTTACCTACATCTCATGCCCTTGAGCCTCTGAGTATGAGTCCTTTATCCTGTTCAAGACTAATGCCACTACTCATGCGTGATCCCATCTCTTTCTCATTTCCTCTGAGTCTTTATGCCACCAAATTTCCTTTCTCCTACTAAGTTGAACCATATTAAATTGCTGTTTGGGACATTTAGCAATGGTGGAACATTGGCAGTTTCATATGGTGCAGACGAATATAGCTTTGTTCTTTCCCTCTGTAAATTTTCCTTCTCCTCAACCAGAAACAATTACAAAAAAAGTCCTTCGACAGGTTAGAGTAACCTCTCCATAGATTGTGTTTTTTCTAACCTCAGAGCTCTATGCATCCCTAACTATAAAATCTAGACACCATACCCCAGATATATCTGCCTTTGGTGTTCATATCTCCCAAATGACAATTCACCCAACAAGTATTTACCAAGGGTCTGGCATGTTTATGAAATTTTTGTTCACTCATTCAACAAATATCTTCTGAGTACCTACACTGTGCCAGACACTGTTCTAAGCACTTGGAATATCAGTGAACAAAACAAAGATCTCTGTCCCCTTGGAGCCTATACTCTAGCAAGGGTGGGAGGAAGGAGACATACAATAAACATAATAAATAAGATAACCATATAGCATGTTAGAAAGTGAAAGATACCATGGGAAAAAGACAAAGTAGAGCAGGGAAGGGAGACAGGGAGTGCTAAGAGGAGAAGTTGTAATTTAATTTAATTTATTAAAGTATAGTTGATTTATAATATTGTGTTAGTTTCAGGTGTACAGCGTAGTGATTCATTGTTTTGTTTTTTGCAGATTATATTCCATTATGGGTTATTACAAGATATTGGGTCAAAAATTCCCTGTGCTATATAGTAAATCCTTGTTGCTTATCTATTTTATGTAGTTTGTATCTGTTAATCCCTTGCCCCTAACTTGTTCCTCCTCCCCTTCCTCTCCCCTTTGGTAACCATAAGTTTGTGAGTCTGTTTCTGTTTTGTATATAGATTCATTTGTATTATTTTTTAGATTCTACAGGTAAGTCCTATCACATAGTATTTGTCTTTTTCTTACTTATTTCACTGAGCAGAATATTTTCTACGTCCATCCATGTTGGTGCAAATGGCAATATTTCAATCTTTTTTATGGCTGAGTAATATTCCATTGTATGTATACCACATCTTCTTAATCCAATTATCTGTTGCTGGGCATTTGGACTGCTTCCATGTCTTGGCTACTGTATTGGGATGGCCAAAAAGTGCCTTCAGTTTTTTTAAAAATTTATTTTATTAATTTATTATTATTATTTTTTTCTATCAAGGTAGACTAATCTTGGTTGTAGGTTTTTCCCTTTCATCACTTTAAATATGTCCTGCCACTCCCTTTTGGCTTGCACAGTTTCTGCTGAAAGATCAGCTGTTAACCTTATGGGGATTCCCTTGTATGTTATTTGTTGTTTTTCCCTTGTTGCTTTTAATATTTTTTCTTTGTATTTAATTTTTGATAGTTTGATTAGTATGTGTCTTGGCGTGTTTCTCCTTGGATTTATCCTGTAAGGGACTCTCTGCGCTTCCTGGACTTGATTGACTATTTCCTTTCCCATATTAGAGAAGTTTTCAACCATAATCTCTTCAAATATTTTCTCAGTCCCTTTCTTTTTCCCTTCTTCTGCGACCCCTATAATTCGAATATTGGTGCGTTTAATGTTGTCCCAGAGGTCTCTGAGACTGTCCTCAATTCTTTTCATTCTTTTTTCTTTATTCTGCTCTGCAGTAATTATTTCCACTATTTTATCTTCCAGGTCACTTATCTGTTCTTCTGCCTCAGTTATCCTGCCATTGATTCCTTCCAGAGAATTTTTAATTTCATTTATTGTGTTGTTCATCATTGTTTGTTTGCTCTTTAGTTCTTCTAGGTCCTTGTTAAGTGTTTCTTGTATTTTCTCCATTCTATTTCCAAGATTTTGGATCATCTTTACTGTCATTACTCTGAATTCTTTTTCAGGTAGACTGCCTATTTCCTCTTCATTTGTTTGGTCTGGTGGGTTTTTACCTTGCTCCTTCATCTGCTGTGTGTTTCTCTGTCTTCTCATTTTGCTTAACTTACTGTGTTTTGGGTCTCCTTTTAGAAGGCTGCAGGTTCGTAGTTCCCGTTGTTTTTGGTGTCTGCCCCCAGTGGCTAAGATTGGTTCAGTGGGTTGTGTAGGCTTCCTAGTGGAGGGGACTAGTGCCTGTGTTCTGGTGGATGAGGCTGGATCTTGTCTTTCTGGGGGCAGGACCATGTCCAGTGCTGTGTTTTGGGGTGTCTGTGACCTTATTATAATTTTAGGTAGCCTCTCTGCTAATGGGTGGGGTTGTGTTCCTGTCTTGCTAGTTGTTTGGCATAGGGTGTCCAGCACTGTAGCTTGCTGGTAGTTGAGTGAAGCTGGGTCTTGGCATTGAGATGGAGATCTGTGGGAGGGCTTTCGCCATTTGATATTGCATGGAGCCAGGAGGTCTCCGGTGGACCAATGTCCTGAACTTGGCTCTCCCACCTCACAGGCGCAGGCCTGATACCCGGCCGGAGCACCAAGACCATGTCAGCCACAGGGCTTTTGGGAGGTCTGAGGTCTTCTGCCAGCGTTCAGTAGCTGTTCTGTAGGAGTTGTTCCATTTGTAGATGTATTTCTGATGTATTTGTGGGGAGGAAGGTGATCTCCACGTCTCATTCCTCCACCATTTTGAAGCTCCTCCTCTATTTCACCTTAGAGAAGATCACATTATCTAGGTCTCCAGCATTCTTGCGCTCTGCATTCTCTAAGTAATGTTATTTCCCAGTCCAGCAGAGGTTCATAGCCTTTCCACTGTGGAAACACTAAAGATCTGCTAGTGTTGGAGGGTCTCCTGCAGAGGCAGGGGGTGGCTGTGGCTCACCGTGGGGACAAGGACACTGGCAGCAGAAGTTCTGGGAAGTACTCCTTGGCATGAGCCCTCCAGGAGTCCGCCATTAGCCCCAGCAAAGAGCCTCTATTTTATTTATTTATTTTTGGCTGCATTGGGTCTTTGTTGCTGCATGCGGGCTTTCTCTAGTTGCAGCGAGTTGGGACTACTGTTTGTTGCAGTGCGCAGGCTTCTCATTGCAGTGGCTTCTCTTGTTGTGAAGCATGGGCTTTAGGTGTGCGGGCTTCAGTAGTTGTGGCACGTGGGCTTCAGTAGTTGTGGCAAACGAGTTTAGTTGCTTTGCAGAGTGTGGGATCTTCCCAGACCAGGGCTCAAACCCATGTCCCCTGCATTGGCAGGCCGATTCTTAACCACTGCGCCCCCAGGGAAGTCCCACCTTTGGTTTTTAAGTAAAAACATATTTTTCATTTTCACCAAGAACTTTATTGAACAACGTATTCACCCTTTTGTTCCACTACCTTCTGCCATTTTTTGGGGAACTTCATAATTCCATCTTCCCAAAACTTTTTATTTTTTTGAGCAAAGAACTGTTCCAGGTGCCTTTTACAGTCTTCCAGGGAATTGAAATTTTTTCCATTAAGAGAATTTTGTAAAGACCTAAATAAATGGAAATCCAAAGGTGCAATGTCTGATGAATATGATGGATGAATCAGAACTTCCCAGACAAGCTGTAACTGTTTTTGCCTGGTCATCAAAGAAACATGTGGTCTTGCATTATCCTGATGGCAGATTATGTGTTTTCTGTTGACTAATTCTGGACGCTTTTCATCGAGTGCCACTTTCAGTTGGTCTAATTGGGAGCAGTACTTGTTGGAATTAATCGTTTGGTTTTCCAGAAGGAGCTCATATAGAGGACTCCCTTCCAATCCCTCCATATACACAACATCACCTTCTCTGGATGAAGGCTGGCCTTTGGTGTGGTTGGTGGTGGTTCATTTCTCTTGCCCCATGATCTCTTCTGTTCCACATTATTGTACAGTACCCACTTTTCATCACCCGTCACAATTTGTTTTAAAAATGGAACATTTTCATTAGGTTTAAGTAGAGAATCGCATGTGGAAGTACAGTCAAGAAGGTTTTTTTCAGTTAACTTATGTGGAACCCGAACATCAAAGCGATGAACATAACCAAGCTGGTCTAAGTGATTTTCAACGCTTGATTTGGATATTTTTAGCATGTCGGCTATCTCCCACGTGGTGTAACGTTGATTGTTCTCAGTTAATGTCTCGATTTGACCACTACCGACTTCATCTGGTCTACCTGACCGTGGAGCATTGTCCAGCAAGAAATCTCCAGTACGATACTTTGCAAACCACTTTTGACATGTTCGATCAATCACAGCACCTTCTCCATACACTGCACAAATCTTTTTTTTTGCATTTCACTTGCGTTTTTACCTTTCTTGAAACAATAGAGCATAATATGCCGAAAATGTTTTTTTCTTCCATCTACAATATTAAAATGCCTACACAAAAATTCACCAATTTTGATGTCTTTTTTTAAATGTACGCTGATATGACAGTTGTCACAATCTAACAAAATTGTTTCCAATGAAGTTAAAGACAACTAAGTGCTACTAGAGCCATCTTATGGGAAAAAAAGAACAAACCTTTTGGCCAACCCAATAAATAATACTGCTATAAACACAGGGGTGCATGTATCTTTTCAAATTAGTGTTATTGTTTCTTCTGGATATATCTCCAGGAGTGGGATTGCTGGATTATATGGTAGTTGTGCTTTTTAGGTTTTTATTTTGTTTTTCTGGGTTTTTTTTTTGTTTTTGGGGGGGGGGTTGGTCACACCCTGCAGCTTGCAGGATATTAGTTCCCTTACCAGGAAGTGAACACAGGTCACCACAGTGAAAGCACTGTGTCCTAACCACTGGACCGCCAGGGAGTTCCTTATTTTTAGTTTTTTAAGGAGACTCCATACTATTTTCCATAGTGGCTGCACCAATATACATTCTCAACAACAGTGTACGAGGGTTCCCTTTTCTCTACATCCTCTCCAAAATGTGTTATTTGTAGACTTTTTGATCATAATCATTCTGACCAGTGTGAGGTGATAACTCATTGTGGTTTTGATTTGCATTTCTCTAATAATTAGCCATACTGAGCATCTTTTCAGGTGTCTGTTAGCCATCTGTATGTCAAGAAATTGTAAATTAAAAAAAAATTTTAATAAATTTATTTATTTATTTATTTATGGCTGAGTTGGGTCTTCATTGCTGTGCGTGGGCTTTCTCTAGTTGCGGTGAGTGGAGGCTACTCTTCGTTACGGTGCATGGGCTTCTCATTGTGGTGGCTTCTCTTTGTTGTGGAGCACAGGCTCTAGGCATGCGGGCTTCAGTTGTGGCATGTGGGCTCTAGAGCACAGGCTCAGTAGTTGTGGCACACAGGCTTAATTGCTCCACAGCATGTGGGAATATTCCTGGACCAGGGCATGAACCCATGTCTTTTGCATTGGCAGGCAGATTCTTAACCACTGCACCACCAGGGAAGTCCCTTAAAAATTTTTTTTAAACATTTATTTATTTATTTTATTCTTGGCTGCGTTGGGCCTTCGTTGCGGCATGCAGGATCTTCATTGTGGTGTGTGGGCTCCAGAGTGCGTGGGCTCTGTAGTTGTGGCAGTCTCTCTAGTTGTGGTTTGCATGCTCAGTAGTTGTGGCACGTGGGCTTAGTTGCCCTGCAACATGTGGGATCCTTGGTTCCCTGACCGAGGATCAAACCCACGTCCCCTGCAATGGAAGGCAGATTCTTAAACACTGGACCACCAGGGAGGTCCTGAGAAATTGTAATTTTAAATGTGGTGGTAGGTCTTACTGAGAAAGTGACAACTAAACAAAGACTTGAAGGGGGTGAAGGACAGCCATGGAGATATCTGGGGGGAGTGTTTCAGGCAGAATAAAGAGCAAGTACAAAGACCCTGAGGCAGGAAAGCTAAAAGGACAAGGGAATAGAGTAGTAGGATATGAGGACATAAAGGTAAGAAGGATCCTGATTGCGTAGGGCCTTTGTATTTGTTATCCACTGTCTGATAACAGATTGCCCTAAAATTTAGCTTTTTAGAACAATACCCAGGGGCTTCCCTCATGGCGTAGTGGTTAAGAATCCACCTGCCAATGCAGGGGACATGGGTTCGAGCCCTGGTCTGGGAAGATCCCACATGCCAAGGAGCAACTAAGCCCATGTGCCACAACTACTAAGCCTGCATTCTAGAGCCCACGTGCCACAACTACTGAGCCCACACGCCACAACTACTGAAGCCCACACGCCACAACTACTAAAGCCCATGTGCCTAGAGCCCATACTCCGCAACAAGAAGCCTGCACACCGCAACAAAGAGTAGCCCCCACTCGCTGCAACTAGAGAAAGCCTGCACACAGCAACGAAGACCCAACACAGCCAAAAATAAATAAATAAATTTATTAAATAAATAATAAAACAATACACAGGAATTCAAGCGGCTTGGCTGGGAGGTTGTGGCTCTGAAGTCTTATCCTGAAGAATCCTCTTACAAGGTGGCTCACTCACATTGTTGGCAAGTTGGTGTTTGTTTTGGGTGGGGGAGGAGGAGATGAGAAGAAGGGGAGGGCTCAGTCTTTTGCCACATGCTCTCCAAATGCTGTTTGAGTATCCTTATGACATGACAGCTGGCTTCCTCCAGAGCAACCAATCCAAGAGACAGCAAGGCAGAAACCACAACACCTTTTATGACCTAGCCTTTATGACACACTGTCACTCCCACCATATTTTCTTGGTTAAACAGATCAGCCCTGGTTCATTGTATAAGAGAAGTACCCAAGGGTGTGAAGAGCAAGAGATAAGTATCGTTGGAAATCATCTTGGTGGCTGGCTACCACAGCCTTTGTAAGCCATTATAAGTCTGTGGCTTTTACTTTGAGGGGATTTGAGCAGAGAAATGACAATGATCTGACTTATCAGGATAATAATTTCATGAAGGTCAGCATCATTTGAGGATCCAGGTGATACCTGATGATCTTCCCCTAGACATGAAACATTTTCATTCAGAACCTCTCAACTCACTACACTAGCCTGTAAGGGAGCCCAAGTTTCTGAAACACAATTCATCTGTCAGTCTGATTCATCTGTCGGTTCCTACAGCATATTTGAAATAAATCCAGGATACGATCAGCATTTTATATACACAGATTTCCTTTGTTTTCCTTCCTTCTGCTTTCTTTCTTCCCTATTCATTTTCCCTTTATCTCCCAATCCCTTTCCCGCTCCCACTGACTGTCTTCCTTTTTCCTTTCACCTTCCCTCCTTGGATACAGGTCATTCTAATCTCAGTTCTCTCGTTTATTAGCTGCGTGCTATTGGGGCAGTTAGCCTCTCTGGGCCTCAAATTTCCTCTGTTAAAATGGGTTTCATATGAGAGTTGTCAAAATTACAACAAAGAACACGCCAACCACAGTGCCTGGTCTCTAGCAAGAACTCAACATGTTCGCTCTCTGTCTTTTCATCCTTTTTTTTTTTTTTTTTTTTTTTGCGGTACGCGGGCCTCTCACTGTTGTGGCCTCTCCCGTTGCGGAACACAGGCTCCGGACGCGCAAGCTCAGCGGCCATGGCTCACGGGCCCAGCCGCTCCGCGGCATGTGGGATCTTCCCGGACTGGGGCACGAGCTCGTGTCCCCTGCATCGGCAGGCGGACTCTCAACCACTGCGCCACCAGGGAAGCCCCTGTCTTTTCATCCTTTTACCTCTATTCCCCGACTCCTCCACCCCGGAGCTCAGCAGGTAAAAACCGTCGAAAAAATCACCTCAGGGTAAAAGAGGAAAGATTTGAGATGGGGGCGGGGACTGCGAGGTGCCCACTGCGCATGCGCAACCGCTCCATCAGGTTCTGGTTTCCAGCCGGGGGGGTGGGGGGGTAGGGGCAAACAAGGCTTCGTTTGTCCGGTTACCCCTTTCCGGCCCGGGGAAGTGGCCGGACCTCGGCGGAGTCCCGGGCGGGCTCAGCGCTAAGCGAGGGCTGGAGGGGTAAGTTTGAAAATGGCGGAGGGGGAAGGAGGAGGGGCTTTACTGGGCGGGAGGCTGGCCTAGCGGCCGGGCAGAGGCCGGGAGACCGTGAGGGGCCCAGCGGAGCGGCGGAGGCCGGAGACGGACGGGCCGCCCCCAGTGCCTTGTCTCTTCGAGGCCTTGGCGTGGACGCACTTTGGATTCCCCGACTCGGGGTTCCTCCGGGGAGTGGGCGGGCTGGTGGGTGCGAGTGAGGGAGACGAAGGGACTTCCGTTTCCTTCCAGGCTGGGGCCTGGCCGCCGAGAGGAGTTGGCATTTCCATATTGGGGCTCGGGCCGCCCCTCCTCCAGGACCCTCCCCTCAGCACTGCTTCGGGCGCCGCGGGCGATCCAGGCCGGCTCTCCTGGCGCGGTGGGTACTGCTCGTACGGGCTTCCTCCTCCCTCCACTTTCCTTCTCTCCTCTCCCCTCCCTCCCCTCGGGCCCCGCGCTGCGGGGGAGGGCGGGAAGGCAGCCCCTGCCCTGCGCAGGTGGCCGGCCCGGGTTCTGGGGCCCACGTTCCCGGGACTGCGGAAGAAAGGCGTGGGTGGCTTCAGGCCGCCCGGGTGCCTCCGTAAACCCCGTGACCCCTAAGGTAAATCGAGTCAAAGAACTTTTTTCTTTTTTCAGTGATCAAAGGGGACTCCCCCCGCCCTTCTGACGCCTGTGGCAGGTACGGAGCTGGGTGGAGTGTGTCTGGTGAGGGCGTGTGAACCGAAAGAACAGGAGCCGAAGACCTTCCGGAAGAGGAAATTAGCTAGTAATTCTTTCCAACCTTTGCTGCCCTTGTCACCTCCCCAGCATATTCTGTGAGTAAATCAAAATTCAGTCTAACTTTCAGTTTCATTATTTTAACTCCATAGTACCCTTGTTTTCTAATCGGGAGGAGGGGGAGTGGTTATTGCTGACAGTAAGCAACAGCCCTCTCCACCACCAAAAAAAGAAAAACGTCAATCAAAACTTCATAAAAACGTATCGGATTTTAATAATCTACTACTTTGCTTTCAAATATAACTACGTCACTACTTATGTCACAAAGGTACTACCTTGATAGTTAATGACACATAGAAATTTACCCTTGTAAGATTGGAGGTTGCTATTAGTGTTTCTTTCTTCTCTTTTTTTACTTAACATTTGTTATATCCAGTTCAAGAGAACACTGTTACAGACGGCCATCTTAGAATTACAACATTTTAGAGTTGGAAGGGATCTTAGTCCAAGCATGATATTTTACAAAAGCAGAAACTAAGGCACAGGAATATTTCATGGCTTGCCTAAGGCTACTCCATTACTTAGATTAGAACCCAGGTTGTCTGGCTCCTTGCTCACTGCTCTTTCTGCACAACTGCTCCACATAGCCTCCAAGCAAGAAAATTAAATGTATTCAGTGCACATTTGTGAAGCATGTACAGCTTTGTGCCATACAACTGTTCTACCTTCTTTCAATATATTTAACATGCTTATGGAGCCAGAAGAAAGTGGCAGTGGTTTAGGTTAAAAAGATTTATACATGCACACACATCTACTTGTATATGCTCAGATAACTTCTTGAAGGATGCACAAAAAAAATGTTAACAGTGGTTACTTATGGAGGGTGGAGGGGCGTGGGAAACTTTTTACTTTGCACCTCAGATGTGACCTAATGTACTGTTTGAATTTCTTACCATAAACAAGTATTGATTTTATAACTAAAAACAAGTGTTAAAGTTTGCACACATACGTATATCAGTATAAGCAAGTATCAGTGGTATGTGTATATATATTTATATACATATATGTATTTATGTATCAGTGATTTGTATTGTAAAATCCAGAGTGGTTCATGTCAGCCCA
This sequence comes from Mesoplodon densirostris, assembly GCF_025265405.1. Classification (NCBI taxonomy): domain Eukaryota; kingdom Metazoa; phylum Chordata; class Mammalia; order Artiodactyla; family Ziphiidae; genus Mesoplodon; species Mesoplodon densirostris. The sequence goes on along the minus strand of NC_082681.1, from coordinate 29,248,227 downwards.
ACTGGCAAAGCAGGCCTGATTATTGGATGCTCATATTTCCTCTTTGGTTTGCTCCTATTGCCCCTAATGGGAGAAGGTAACAATATTATATTAGTCTTTATATATTTTTAGAAAATGTGCTAAGCTTTTAATTATTGAATTATGTAGCAGATTATAACATTCAGGATATCAAATTTGGCACAGTGAAAAAATTCTGAATGTAGAATCTTTGTGGATAAGAATCATTAAAAAAAATTTAAGATCGTAAAGGTCCCTGGTGATTAGTAGTTCAGCTCTTTTGTTTTTATGAACAGGTTAAGACACAAAAAGTGAATTGCCCAAGGTTATATATCTGATTATTAACAGAGCTTGGACTAGAGGCTAGGTCCTAGTCCGGCGCCCATTGTACTACACCTGTAATTTTATTGCTTTCTGGTGCATTCGATGACTCCAACGAGGGGGACAAAGTAATGCTGACTAAAGGTTAGTTAGGCCCATTTCAATAGATAAGAATTATTGTAATTAACTTGTATAGTTAACTTGTATAGTGCTTGAAATATTTTAGTAACGTAAATGTTCCCCTTATATTTGGTTGTAAACATTAACTTGTTTAGTAAATCGTTTGTTTATATTATAAAGGCTTAGAGACTCCAAATATGAACTAATGATATTTCACTGTTTTTGTTTGGTCTCATATTTAAGTCTGGTAGCTGGTGCTTACAGAAAAAAAAAGTGCTATGATTTATTTAAAAAATAAGAAACAACTTACTGAGCACCTACTATATCTGCCAGGTATTATACTATGTGGTAGAATTCAAAAGATGAATATGGCAAAATAGATGCCCTTGTTTTTTTGAGGATGGGAGGTTATCATGAGCTGTCAGTTCTCAAGGTTTGTCTGTGGTCTAATCTGGTAATAGTATTACATATTACAGAATGTAATCTGTAGCACTGTTTAAGGTCATTGTATGAGTAGATTTGAGGAGATAAAAACAGTAGTGGTAAAATAAGTTGACATTGAATTGAACAAATATTATTTTCATGTCTTAGAGGTCATGTGGTACAGTGGAAAGAACACTAGATTGAAAGCCTGAGTTCTTGTGTTGGCTTTGTTTCCGATTAGCTGTGGGATTGTGAGCAAATCACTCAACCTCGTTGCCTCCATGTTTCTTTTTTCTTTTTCATAAATTTTTAAGTATATTTATTCCACTTAATTCAAAACATGAAAAGAGCATTTGGAATATTATATATTATAAAAGAAATGTATCTACCATAAGAATTTGAGGCCAAACTTAAGAGTTATATGTTTTATCTACTTTGTGTATACTTAATAGGTTGTCCTTTGTGTGATAAAAGCATATTTATGTCCATTTTGTAGGACTTGGTGTGGATTTTTATTATTTTTAATTATGGTACAGTTGTAGCTCTGCTATTTAATACATTTTGAGATTTGATTTGGTGTGATTGGTACCCAGTCTTTGTTATGGATACATGTGATTCACTATTATGATCTGCTTCTATAATGTATTTTCAAGGATGTGGGTTGTGGTGAAAAGTGAGGTGTACCTGCATAGACTGGGAGTAGCTTGAACTCAGATGGTCAGACAGAAGTTGAACTGAGTAAGTTAAGGCTTATTTCCTAAACTGGGCAAAAGTGGTGCCGCTGTGTATTCCCTGGCATAGCTATAAATACTTATATATGGTTTGAACTTTTATGCTTATTCCTGTAATAATTTTGTTGACCTCAAAACACAGGCTTCTCAGCATATATTACTATGTGATATACTTTTGTATGGCTCCACCTAATTTTTTAAGCCTTGAAAGGGCACAGAGCCTAACATTTTCTACCTCACTGGACTACCCTTTCTGCCAGTAATAATTTCCTATACTTATATTGGTCAGAATCACTGGGTTTGCTTTTTTTACTGTCATTTACGGGCCACATGATTTTTGATGAGTAACAACCAGTCAGAAAACCAGTTTCCTCATATTTCAAATAGGGGTGTGATGTGTTGTGTAGGTTAAATTAGCTACCATATATGAAAAAATTCTAAATTGTGAAGCACATTACATATTTTAGTTATTATCAGAGGTAACATGGTAGAAGAGGATGGGCTGTGGAATCACACAAGCTCATGTTTAAATTTTGACCTTGTTAAAACAAATAGGATTAGAAACTTAGTTTCAATTCAGCATGTTTTAGTAGATTAGAGAAAATACATGTAGCTAAAATGATGGGGTGGAAGGAAATGAAAATTAGTTTATAGTGTTTAGAACATGTGAGCATTCATTACCTATGTTGTACTGTTTTAATTTGCCTTATAGTCACTTGTGGCAGTTTCCTTTACTTTGTTGTCATTTTTTAACTCAAGCCCAATGGAAGACAAACCTACTAAATGTTTGCTTATAGACAACAGAGTGTCTTTTAGATAGGACAAAATATTTTTACTGGGGAAAAAGAAAAGATGTTGGCTTTTATCAAGCACTTGTTTCAGCACTTGCTTGAGATCCCAACATGATCATGGAGGAGAATACTTAATTCTGAGAAAGATCTACAGTAGGTAGTACCCATTCACCAAATCATCCATCAAAAGAACCTCAGAATAGCACTTGTGGAACCATCTGACTTTTTTCAGTACTGCATCCTAGTCACTCTGTCAGAATAAGTTATCTGGATGAGTATCAAACAGAATAAGTTCCAGATGCTATGGCCTTAGTCGATTCATTTAACTTCCTTATGCTTTAGTTTTCTTATCTTAAAATGAAAGAGTGATTTCTATTATCCTGTTCATTACAAATATAAGTAAATTATGTTGAACAAGTTTTGCTTGTGGATGTCTACAAAATATAATGATTTTACTTTTCAGTGTACTTGATTCTGAGCTGCCCTTTTGTAAAAATTATTTTAGGGAAATTTTTTTTGGCCAAGGATCAGGGGAGACTCCTTTCTTACCAGTCCCCCAAATTAATTTATTATTATTATTATTTTATAAATTTATTTATTTATTTTTGGCTGCGTTGGGTCTTCATTGCTATGTGCGGGCTTTCTCTAGTTGTGGCTAGAGGGGGCTACTCCTCATTGTGGTGTGTGAGCTTCTCATTGCGGTGGCTTCTCTTGTTGCGGAGCACAGGCTCTAGGCACATGGGATTCAGTAGTTGTGGCACGCGGGCTCTAGAGCACAGTCTCAGTAGTTGTGGCGCACGGGCTTAGTTGCTCCGTGGCATGTGGGATCTTCCTGGAGCAGGGATTGAACCCATGTCACCTGTATTGGCAAGCGGATTCTTAACTACTGCACCACCAGGGAAGTCTAGTTTATTTATTTATTTATTATTTATTTATTTATTTATTTGCAGTATGCGGGCCTCTCACTGTTGTGGCCTCTCCCGTTGCGGAGCACAGGCTCCGGACCCGCAGGCTCAGCGGCCATGGCTCACGGGCCCAGCCGCTCCGCGGCATGTGGGATCCTCCCGGACCGGGGCACGAACCCGTGTCCCCTGCATCGGCAGGCGGACTGTCAACCACCGCACCACCAGGGAAGCCCCTATTTTTTTAAGGCATTGAGTGAACAAGTTTAGAACTCCAGCGATAGACATCGCTCAGAACATTTTTCAATGAAAACTTTTATTTTCAACTCAAGTTAACAATAAGTAGTAGTCAGGTATTATTATTACCTGTGTTTCTCAGCCCTCTCTGCTAATGATTTACTGCCACCCAGGCAGTGAACCACAAGACATGTGTTCATGGCCAACCACTGTGGACATGACCTGGTTACTGCTTTTATCTCTGGGAGTTGACCTGTATCCTCTTTTTTTTTTTTAACCTGATGTTTGACAGTAATATTACAAAGTATCGAGTTGGCAGAAATTCTCAGGATAGGCAAAAAGATAAGAACCTGAGAGTATATTCTTCCCTCTCCTTGTAATAAGTTATAAAAATTATCTTCTGTGAAGGAAGAACCAAAACCTTGCAATAGCAGGCGCCGCTATTGATAGCTTACTGGGCCAGTTTATTCACAGATGCAGGAAGCATTGTCACATGGCAAATAGCCAAATAACAGCCCCAGCCTGCTGGGCAGAATTATATAAGACACCTTGACTAATCAAGAGTCCAAGTGCTTTTTTCTTTTGATTAGAATCTAATATATTTGCTGGATAAAATTTAGAAAATTAAGAAAACCACAACAAAGAAAATGAAAACCAATAATCCCAGTGCACAGAGATAATAACCACAGTAGAATTTTGATGTGTAATTTAGCCTAAGTCTGTCTATATCAATATTTTTTATAATTGGGATCATACTGACCAATACTGGTTTATAACCAGCTCATTTCACCAAATACAACATCATGAACACATACATATCTGTGTTCTGTAGTATTCTTCTACAACCTGTAGTATACACATTACCAAATTGTTGTTCTCTTTTGTTAGAATTGAGGTTTTTTGTTTTTATAAATAGCACTGTATTGAACATCCTTATATATACTGATCATTTTCTTAGCATTAATGCTTAGTACTAGAATGGCTGGTTCAGAAACAAATCATATATTTTAAGACTTTTAGAATATATTGTCAGATTGCTTTCTAGAAAAGGTGTACCAGTTTTTAGTTCCACCAGCAAGAGTGCCTATTGTCCCATACCTTCACTGCTGGATTTTTATTGTTGGTAGTGATGGCAATCTCTGCCAAACAGGACAAAAATGGTATCTTTTAAAGTGTTTATTTCTTTGATTACTAATGATATATAACATTTTTGCATACGTTTGTTGGCCATTAGTATTTGCCATATGTAAATTTATCTATTTTCTATAGAGATGTTCATCGTAGATTAATAAGTGCTTTCAAGCTTTTTCTTAAGACTATTCTCAGTCAAAAACAAGATAGATTAAAAATAGATGGTGACAGGATACACTCCTGTTTGAGACCACTTAATATTGATGTTAAAAGCAAGTAAACAGAAGGATATTCACTCCAACATCCTCTATAATAGCAAAAAATTGTTAGCTTTAGGGCTTCCCTGGTGGCGCAGTGGTTGAGAGTCCGCCTGCCAATGCAGGGGACGTGGGTTCGTGCCCCGGTCCGGGGGGATCCCACATGCCGCGGAGCGGCTGGGCCCGTGAGCCATGGCCGCTGAGCCTGCGCGTCCGGAGCCTGGGCTCCGCAACGGGAGAAGCCACAGCAGTGAGAGGCCCGCATATAGCAAAAAAAAAAAAAAAAAAATTGTTAGCTTTATAAATGTCCAGCAATGAAGGTGCATAACTGTATATATATAGAATATGTTAACATTTGTGGGGGGTTTTTAATTTGTTTTATTTTTCACTGCATTGGGTCTTCGTTGCTGTGCACGGGCTTTCTCTAGTTGCAGCGAGCGGGTGGCTTCTCTTGTTGCAGAGCATGGACTCTAGGCGCGCGGGCTTCAGTAGTTGTGGCTCACAGGCTCTACAGCACAGGCTCAGTAGTTGTGGCACACGGGCTTAGTTGCTCCATGGCATGCAGGATCTTCCTGGGCCAGGGCTAGAACCCATGTCCCCTACATTGGCAGGCTGATTCATAACCACTGTGCCACCAGGGAAGTCCGACATTTGTGTTTTTTAAAACCTATCTTTGGAGGAATGCAGAAGAAACTGGTAAGAGTGACTGCTTCTAGGAAGGGAACCAGAGGTTTAAGGTATAAGGGGTAGAATGGATGCAGCAGCTTTTGTACCTCTTGAATTATTTGATCATGTGTGTATTTTCTCTTTTTAAAAATATACATCTAAAATTAATGTTCAGCAGTATGGAATTGGTGAGGTTATGATAAATACATTCATACAGTCAGGTACTAGTCATCCATTTAAAATAATGTTTCTAATCTAGATAAAAATTGATGTGGAGAGATGCTTATGATATATTATTAAAGAGAAAAAAGCAAATTATAAAAATAGCATATACTATAAATCCCCTTTAGAAATATTTATAACGTGCATGTGTTACATGCACACAGAAAAGGTTCTTAAAGGATAAACAAAGTATTCACAGCCTGGATAGTAGGATTCTTTTTTCCCCCTCTCTTTTAAAAAGGAAAACAGTTGTTTGTATTAAATATTGGGTTGATATCCATCATGAGATTTTGTTTTTCTGCCTGTTCTGATTTTAGCAAAGGTTTTAATCTAGACTCTGAATAGGCATAAATAGTATTAATCTGTGTTATGGATCTACAGTTTGGGTTATATAGATGGTTTGTTTTTGAATCAAAGACTTGATTAACGAGCACTGTAAATTGTCTTTAAGTTCTGAACAGTTTTCAGTAAAATGGAGGAGGAGATACTAGTGATCTGAGCCTTTTTATTATCTTGAGTGAATTCTTGAGCCCAAACCCGTGTATTCTTCATACAAAACATTCTTTGTTTTTTTTTTTTTTTTTTTTTTTTTTTGCGGTACGCGGGCCTCTCACTGCTGTGGCCTCGCCCGTTGCGGAGCACAGGCTCCAGATGCGCAGGCTCAGCGGCCATGGCTCACGGGCCCAGCCGCTCCACGGCATGTGGGATCTTCCTGGACCGGGGCACGAACCCGTGTCCCCTGCATTGGCAGGCGGACTCTCAACCACTGCGCCACCAGGGAAGCCCCATACAAAACATTCTTTTGGGGAACACATTCCCACAATTTGTCGAAAAAGATGAGAGAAAAAAAAAAACAAAGAAAAAGATGAGGGAATACCTTACTGTGGGTCCATTCTGAGAGAACTGTACCTGTGGAGTTAATTATTATAAATAATTTGCCAAATATTGGAGGTCTGGGCTCAAATTTAAGTATTACTATGACTTTCTAAATTAAGTATAGAACATGTAATTGATACTCCCTTTGTGGATTCTCAGTATGGCCTTTCAGGTGTTTACAGAAGTAGGCTTCATGATCAAGCATATATTGTAGGCAGCAGTATTAATAAGTTGATGTTATTGACTGAGCTTATGGGCTAAGTGCTCATTAATGCCATTCAGTTATTTAAATGGCTCTAGTGCTTAATTTTAGGGAGAGAACTTTTGATTTGATTGAATGTAATTAACCTCAAAAATGTTTTATTGACCATTTAACTTAAGGTTAAATGAAAATATGCTTCATAGTTTGAAGAACTTAGTAGTATAAATGAACAATTTGACTAAAAGTTGAATTTTTAATTTTATTTATTTATTTATTTTGGCTGCATTGGGTCTTTGTTGCTGTGCATGGGCTTCTTATTGCGGTGGCTTCTCTTGTTGCGGAGCACAGGCTCTAGGCGCACGTGCTTCAGTAGTTGTGGCTCGTGGGCTCTAGAGCTCAGGCTCAGGAGTTGTGGCACATGGGCTTAGTTGCTCCGTGGCATGTGGGATCTTCCCGGACCAGGGATCGAACCCGTGTCCCCTGCATTGGCAGGCGGATTCTTAACCACTGCACCACCAGGGAAGTCCTAAAAGTTGAATTTTTATGTAAATGTATCATAGTATAAAAGCTGAATTTAAAAAATCATATATATACACATATATGTGTATATGTATATACCCTTTTTGTTTAGGGCATGTCATTTTTTTTTTTTTTTTTTTTTGCGGTAAGTGGGCCTCTCACTGTTGTGGCCTCTCCCCTTGCGGAGCACAGGCTCTGGACGCGCAGGCTCAGCAGCCATGGCTCACGGGCCTAGCCACTCCGCAGCATGTGGGATCTTCCCGGACCGGGGCATGAACCCGTGTCCCCTGCATCGGCAGGCGGACTCTTAACCACTGCGCCACCAGGGAAGCCCAAGGGCATGCCATTTTTAAAATACAGCTTTTTTATACTATGTCACATTTACGTAGATACATTTCTTAGATACTACAGCTTTGTAAACCAAATGCTATTTCTAAGCAGGGAACTAACACTTTAAGATCATTAAAAGAGGGATTGAGGGACTTCCCTGGTGGTCCAGTGGTAAAGAATCTGCCCTCCAGTGCATGGGACGTGGGTTTGATCCCTAGTCAGGGAACTAAGATCCCACATGCCACAGGGCAACTAAGCCCGCCACGCCACAACTACTGAGCTCACGCACCTCAACTAGAGAGCCTGCGTGCCGCAAGCTACAAAGCCCATGCGCTCTGGAACCCCCACGCTACAACTACAGAGCCCACGCGCCCTGGAGCCTGTGCGCCACAACTAGAGAAAAGAAAACCCACATGCCACAACTAGAGAAAGCCATGCACCACAACAAAGAGCCCATGCACCGCAATGAAAGATCCCACGTGCCACAACTAAGACCCAACACAGCCAAAAATAAATTTAAAAAATAATAGATAAATCTTAAACAAACAAAAAAAAAGAGGGATTGACCTCCACTGCACTGGGTCAAGGAGAATGTTGCTTGTTTGACAAGATCCCTATGCTGGATCCTCTATAGGGGAGAAAAGCAACTGATGAGAAAAATCTTACAATATTTCTACGTATAATGAGCAAAGAGAGAATATTAAGATAAATTTTAAATTATGATGGTGTTTTGAGTTAGCACATATAAGATTTTTATGATGTTACTATGAAAAGTTTTACAAATCTTATATTTTTGAAATGTGATTTTAGTATAGGTTTTTATCACTGAGTTGTACTGTTTGCTTGGTATGCATATATTTCCTAGTTCGGTCACATTTCCTGGGCACAATGGCATATTACCAATTTTTAGTCCTCACAGTGATCTCAAGAGTCCAGTGGAGGTGGTGGGTGGGATGTGGGATAGTGACAGCAGTGACCTAATAGAGGTGCTCCAACATTCATTCTTTTGCCCAATGTTGATGAAGCACTACTGTATGTCACGCATTGCTGTAGGCATTGGGAATACAAATGTGATAAGACAGAGCCCTTGCTATAAAGGACCTTCCTTCAAACAACGTACATATAGGTATACCTACAAACATACACACATGCAGAAATTATTCAGTCTTGTTCTAGTACAACTTGGCTCCTCAGCTATTTTTCTTCCTTTCTTTCTTCCTTTCTTTCTTTCTTCCTTTTTCTCTCTTTCTTTCTTTCTTTTTCCTTCCTTCTTTCTTTCTTTCTCTCTTTCTTTCTCTCTTCCTTTCTCTCTTTCTTTCTTTTACCCTCTCTGTCTCTTTCTCTCTTTCCGCACTGTGCAGCATGCGGGATCTTAGTTCCCCGACCAGGAATTGAACCCGTGCCCCCTGCACTGGAAGCATGGAGTCTTAACCACTGGACCACCAGGGAAGCCCCCTCAGCAAATTATTTAGAGGATATAGTGAGGGCACAAAGAGTAGTCATTCTACTAGGGTTTTGAATGGAGGAATCAGGAAAGATGTTATAGATGAGATTCTAAAAACATGTTTTCTGAGTTTTCAACAGATGCCCTTATTTAATTACATAATGTGTTTCAGTTAGCATGGTAGTACTGCAGTGGGAGCTAATAGGGTTATGTTGTTTGCTTAATTTTTGTCATATTTTTAACATCATTGTATTGGGTTGGCCAAAAAGTTCTTTCAGGTTTTTCCGTATGCTCTTACGGAAAAACCCAAATGAACTTTTTGGCCAACCCAATATTAGTTTCTTAGGGCTGCCATAATAAAGTACTGCAAACTGAGTGACTTAAAACAACAGAAATTCAGGGACTTCCCTGGTGGTCCAGTGGTTAAAACTGCACTTCCACTGCAGGAGGCCCGGGTTTGATGCCTGGTCAGGGAACTAAAATCCCACATGCCGCACGGCACAGCCAAAAAAAGAAAAAAATAAGAAATTAATTTTCTCACAGTTCTGGTAGCTAGACATCCAAAATCAAGGTGTTGGCAGGGCCATGATGTCTCTGAAGGTGCTGGGGAGAACCTGTTCCGTGGCTTTCTCTTAGCTTGTGGTGTTGACATTGATCCTTGGTGTTCCTTGGTTCGTCAGTACATCATCACTGCAGTCTCTGCCTCTGTCTTCACATGGCCATCTTCCCTGTGTTTCTTCTCCTTTTCCTACAAGAATATCAGTCATATTGGATGAGGGCATCCTAATGACCTTGTCTGAACTTGATTATATCTGCAAGGACCCTATATCCAAATAAGGTCACATTCTTAACCAGTGATTAGGACTTCAACATAGTTTTGAGGGGGCACAGTTCAACCCATAACAATCATTTAATTCCCTTTTAATGTGCCACGTCAATATAGTTACTTAAGAAATGCTTTTTCATGATGAGAGATTAGCAAAGCCCTTGGTTGCAGGGATGATAAGTATTTTTAGTTCATTAAATGAGTCTATAGTGACTGAATTTCTTCCAGAGCCCATACGGGTGAAACGCAGGTTGTAGAGATCTGTGAGCTCAATAGAAAAAGACTAGAGGTTTCGCTGCTTATTTGTTAAGAACAGTGATTTGTTATTCAGGTGCTACTTTGACTTAAAGAGATTTAATAAGTATTTGTAATTGTTAACTTTCAGTCATCAGAGATAGTTCCCTAGTATACCATCTTAAATAATTAAATTTATATTAATCTTCAAAATTACTTTCTTCAGTGTCTTGTACACATATAAAACTGCTTGCTTATTTTGTTCTAAGATGCTGTGATAACTGAAACATGATATTATGGGATAGATTGTTTTTTAAAATTACTTATACTGTAATAATTGACTACCAAATAGTAGTCACTTTAAGAAATTACTATTAATTTTCAAGTAAGATTTTTATTAGAAAGCTTAATACTTAAATACATTTCTGAGTAGTGTTCTGATATTAAATCTCACAAAAATATTTCCCTGCGTGGGTTTTTTTTTCTATCGCTTTAACATTAGAGGGTTTTTTCAATTAATCCAGAATTTATTTCTTCATATTTTTTTAACCATTTAGAGAAGCTATCCTTTGAAAGAGAATCATTTGATCCTTCATTCTTTTAATAGCACACAACTGTTACAAAGGCATCCATACTAGCCCTACTATAAGATGATTTAATAATTTGGGGGGGGGATTATCTGTAAACCACAGGAACTTCATAATATTCTTAATTTCTATATACATGCATACTGTAGTGCTTATGCACATAGTACAATGATAAATGCCGAAGAAATCAGGTAAAGAATGAAAGTTCGCAGCCTCACATTTACTTGTTCTAAGTGGATGTGTGGGAAATAAATAGCCTAATGAAAATAATATAGATAAACTTTACTTGTCAGTGGTAAATACCACAGCTTTCTCTTAAAGTGTAGGCAGTGTTCCCAGAATAATCTCACTGAAGAAAATCCAAAATCTTTGCACAAAAAAGTGCACAGGTTTGTCCTGTGTGTAAAAACCTTTTAATCTAAGTGCATTTTATATCCAAAACAATTTGCACTACTTGAATACAGATCTTCCTCAACTTACAATGAGGTTACATCCCAATAAAACCATCCTAAGTTGAAAGTATCATAAGCTGAAGATTCATTTAATACACCTAACCTACCAAACATCATAGCTTAGCCTAGCCTACTTTAAATGTGCTCAGAACACTTACATTAGCTTACAGTTGGGCAAAATCATGTAACGCAAAGCCTATTTTATAATAAAGTGTGGAATGTCTCATGTAATTTATCAAATACTGTACTGAAAGTGAAAGTGGAATGGTTGTAGGGTACAGAAAAGTTATGAGTATATCAGTTATTGACCCTTGTGATCTCCTGGGCTGACTGGGAGCTGTGGCTCGCCGTGCTGCCCAGCATCACTACAGAGTATCAAACTGTGCTAGCCCAGGAAAAGATCAAAATTCGAAGTAAGGTTTCTACTGAATGCGTATCACTGTTGCACCATTATAAACTGGAAAAATCATAAGTAAAACCACTGTAAGTTGGGGACCATATGTACATTAAAAAAGTTCAAAAGCCTACCAACATATATATAGATACACACACCCAAAACAAAAGGAATGCTTTCCAATGAGATTAGGAATGAGGATAAGAATTAAAGGAGAGTGTCTCCTATATTACCAGAGTCAGTGAAATTAACTGCATTTTAAAACATAAATTATACCTATTTGGAATTATTTTATAAATATATAATCTATAGGCTGGACAAACATCAATGTGAAAAACTGTCACAGGATTTCATAATTTAGGAACATAGCTTCAGTGCTTCATAATGTGGAAAGAAACTCCTAAGAACAGCCAATTGGTTTGATTTCTTAGAAGTTAGAAAATAATGCATTTCAGAAAATGATTTGTAACAATTAGCGACAAGAGAACAACATTAAGAAATAAAATACTGGGTACACAAGAACTGAGGTCCTCAGAGTACCAAAAGAGAATCAGATTTCACATTAAAATTTAAAGAATGTGGTTAAAGGAAAAACTAACTGGAATCGTTGTAACAGGTTAAATATTTAACCACTTCAAACAGAAATAATTTAGTCCTCTCACATAGTTCTGAAAATGTACTGTAGCATCTAGTTTTCCATATCAAGAGCATATAATTTGATTAGCAGAGCTCCCTTTGTTTTAGACTTAAAATCACCTCTGATCCACCAAAGTTTGTACTAACAATTACCAAACTACTATTTGAAAAGCATTTAAACAGCTTTATTGAGATATAATTCACATACCATAAAATTAATTTTAAGGTGTACAGTTCAGTGATTTTAGTATATTCAGAGTTGCACAATCACCATTACAATCTAATTTAGAATATTTTCATTACTCCAAAAAGAAACCCAGTCAGTAACCATTTGCAGTTATTCCCCATTCCCCTCCTCTCCCAGCTGTAAGCAATCACTAATCTATTTTCTGTTTCTATTTATTTTAAGAACATTTTAAACTTGCAACATTATTCTCATGCCTATTCCAGGTCATTGGCTTGGAAGTTTAAAAGTTCTAAACTACCCCAAATTTGCAAGTCCTGCGACATCCTCACTCAGAAAACATTCAAACGATGGTTTCATGATGTTATGATTGTTCCGTCTTCTAAGAGTTTTTGATCTGGAACATGTGTTTCAAATTCTGTTTGTACCATTTGCTAGGGGTGCTAAACTCATTTAATTAGACGGAATAAAACTATTCTTTCCAGACTCAAAACTGAGTTTGTTCTATTTGGGTTAACCATTTCCAGTCTTTTGATAGTAGGAACAGCTTTAGGAATCTAGTGTGGCACACCGCTGTCTTCAGTAATAATGTCATCTTCATCCTTTGGCTCAACGTTTGGTTCAATCTGCTGTGGATAGCCAAGAAAGCTATTATCAGTAGATTGGCTAGAGCTGCCAGAAGTCCTACTGTTCCTAACGTTATTCTCCTGTTTACTTACCTTCTATTATGATGACGTTGTAACTGTTTGCAGTCATCCTATTACTTGATCAAAACTCTTCCCTGAAACTTCTATACCATTAACATCTAAAACGTCATCATTAACAGCCAATATAGTCCTGTGCTGCGAGCCAGACCTCCTGGAATAAGCCAGGATATAAAGATCCCTGGCGGGGTGTGGGTGGGGGGAGGAAGGGACTTCCTTGGCGGTCCAGCGGTTAAGACTCTGTGCTTCCAATGCAGGTTCAATCCCTGGTTGGGGAACTATGATCCCACATGCCACACAACATGGCCAAAAATTTAAAAAACAAAAGTAGCACGCACACACACACACACACACACACACACACACACACACACACACACACACACACACACACACACACACACACACAAGATCCCTCGGACCTTCTCTAAGCCATGTAGTGTCTCCCTTAGAATGAAACCATCCCAGCTATAGAGTCCCTAGGGAATGTTCAGTGTTGTTGTGTTTGTGAAGATGAACTAATCCTATGGTGTGTTTCTGGGGGAATGTCAACATCTGTAATAGAAGACACACCTGAAGTCTTGGTGCATACCAATTAACTAGATCTGGCTTTTTTCTCTGGTTGACAGAACATTGGTTAAAACATTTTCCTTCTTCATTAGCATGTCTGTACCAAAGGCACTGTTTGCTTCTTCCTTTTTTTCTGTGTAAAAATCCTAAGCAGCAGGTTGGATATTGAAGCAGTTATGTGATAATTATCATCTTTATTTATAGATAGTAAGTATCCCTGGATGTCCGTATAGCCTAATAAAATGTCAGCATTAGGTATCTTATGAACATGTTGCAGTAATCCATAAAACTTCTCAAAATGTCCAAGTTTTGCTCTTTCTATCAAAAACTGATGAAATTCAGTGCCGAACCTGCTCTTCTCCAGGATGCCCTGGCAGCCGCAGTCATGCTGAGTGCAGGGGCTGCAGCCCAGGAGCCTGCAACTCACCAAATGCACCTGCAGAGGTGGCTTGGGTCTCAATGCTGAGCTCCACAGGGTGGCTGGGGCAGCCTGTCTGTGGTGCAAGTGGAGACACAACTCCATCCTGTCTCCCTCTGCTTTGGTGACTGCAGAACCCTGGTGGAGGAGGATGAGGGGGCAACTAGCCCATCCACCTCTTTGCTCTCGGCTGCCTTCCCCATGACCAGGCTCCTGACCCAGGCCAGTGGTGCTAACTGGAGAGGCTTTAAGTAAAAATATTATTAAAGACATTTTGGAGAAAAAGGTCACCTATAATCCTGTCACCTTAACCAACATATTTTACCCATATATTAAAAATTACCTCCAGGTTTGTCTATGAGTATATATTTTCACACAGTTGCAGTCAGATATACATCCTACTTTATATCCTTTTCCCATTTAAAATAACCTTTGTTCTATATATTTGACAACTTTAATAATAAAAACCTAAGGGAAATAGAAACTTTTGTATTGTGTGCAAATACCAGGTAAGTGGGTTTTCTGTGTGTTTTTTTCTCCCCTCCAACTCCCCATATTCCCACATTATTGCTAGAGAAGCAGTCAGTCTCCTCTCCTTGGCACACGCCCATGGCTATCTTTACCCAGCTGACTAGGCTAAATAAATACACACACACACACACACACACACACACACGTATACTGTGTGTATGTATATGTACAGGTATATGTATGTTTTATTTTGTTCATTGAAGCTTATTAAGCCTTTTATTTTTTTAACATTTCTTTCAAATTTATTTTATTTTTGGCTGCATTGGGTCTTTGTTGCTGCGTGCGGGCTTTCTCTAGTTGTGGCAAGGAGGGGCTACTCTTCGTTGCGGTGTGCGGGCTTCTCATTGCGGTGGCTTCTCTTGCTGTGGAGCACGGGCTCTAGGTGTGCGGGCTTCAGTAGTTGTGGCTCACAGGCTCTAGAGCGCAGGCTCAGTAGTTGTGGCACACGGACTTAGTTGCTCCATGGCATGTGGGATCTTCCCGGACCAGGGCTCGAACCCGTGTCCCCTGCATTGGCAGGCGGATTCTTAACCACTGTGCCACCAGGGAAGCCCCTCCCCAGGAATTTTAAAATCTTTCCCTCTTAGAATAAAAGGTTTTCTGTGCTTTAAAGCAGTCGTAAATTTTTAAATTAACTTGTTATGTTATAAAAGTAATCTCAGTCCTATTTTAAATAGGTATCACTTGGCTAACATGCGCTGGTAATATGTTAGCAGTCCCAGTTGCTTGACAGATGTAGATGTTAGATGAAATCCAGTTGATTAAATTATACTCACTTGTCCAAAGAGGAACGTAACTAGAGAAATTAAAAGAAATCCTCAACATTTAGGCAGAGTCTAACCAAAAAGAAATAGAAACAATGTGAGTTAGTTTCCTATAGCTGTTGTAACAAGTTACCTGTAACTGAGTGTTTTGCTTTTTTTTTAGCATCTTTATTGGAGTATAATTGCTTTACAATGTTGTATTAGTTTCTGTTGTATAACAAAGTGAACCAGCTATATGTATACATATATCCCCATATCCCCTCCCTCTTGCGTCTCCCTACCACCCTCCCTATCCCACCCCTCTAGGTGGTCACAAAGCACAAGCTGATCTCCCTGTACTGTGCGGGTGCTTCCCACTAGCTATCTGTTTTACATTTGGTAGTGTATATATGTCAGTGCTACTCTTTCACTTCGTCCCAGCTTACCCTTCCCCCTCCCCGTGTCCTCAGGTCCAGTCTCTACCTCTGGGTCTTTATTCTTGTCCTGCCCCTAGGTTCATTAAAACCATTTTTTTTTAGATTCCATATGTATGTGTTAGCATACAGTATTTGTTTTTCTCTTTCTGACTTCACTCTGTATGATAGACTCTAGGTACATCCACCTCACTACAAATAACTCAATTTCGTTTCTTTTTATGGCTGAGTAATATTCCACTGTGTACATGTCCCACGTCTTCTTTATCCATTCATCTGTCAGTGGACACTTAGGTTGCTTCCATGTCCTGGCTATTGTAAATAGTGCTGCAATGAACGTTGTGGTACATAACTCTTTTTGAATTACGGTTTTTTCAGGGTATATGCCCAGTAGTGGGATTGCTGGGTCATGTGGCAGTTCTGTTTTTAGCTTTTTAAGGAACCTCCATACTGTTCTCCATAGTGGCTGTATCATCTTACATTCCCACCAGCAGTGCAAGAGGGTTCTGTTTTCTCCACACCCTTTCCATGACTTATTGTTTATAGAATGTTTGATGATGGCCATTCTGACTGGTGTGAGGTGGTACCTCTTTGTGGTTTTGATTTGCATTTCTCTAATGATTAGTGAAGTTGAGCATCCTTTAATGTGTTTCTTGGCAATCTGTATATCTTCTTGGGAGAAATGTCTATTTAGGTCTTCTGCCCATTTTTGGATTGGGTTGTTTGTTTTTTTGATATTGAGTCACATGAGCTGTTTGTATATTTTGGAGATTAATCCTTTGTCAGTTGCTTCGTTTGCAAATATTTTCTCCCATTCTCAGGGTTGTCTTTTTGTCTTGTTTATGGTTTCCTTTGCTGTACAAAAACTTTTAAGTTTCATTAGGTCCCATTTGTTTATTTTTTTAAAACAAATTTATTTATTTTTTAATTTTTGGCTGCGTTGGGTCTTCGTTGCTGTGTGCGGGCTTTCTCTAGTTGCGGTGAGCGGGGGCTACTCTTTGTTGTGGTGCACGGACTTCTCATTGCAGTGGCTTCTCTTGTGGCAGAGCACGGGCTCTAGGCACACAGGCTTCAGTAGTTGTGGCATGTGGGCTCCAGTAGTTGTGGCTTGCAGGCTCTAGAGCGCAGGCTCAGTAGTTGTGGTGCATGAGCTTAGTTGCTCCGCGGCATGTGGGATCTTCCCGGACCAGGGATCAAACCCGTGTCCCCTGCATTGGCAGGCAGATTCTTAATCACTGCACCACCAGGGAAGCCCCCATTTGTTTATTTTTTGTTTTTATTTCCATTGCTCTAGGAAGTGGGTCAAAAAGGATCTTGCTGTGATTTATGTCATGGAGTGTTCTGCCTATGGTTTCCCCTAAGAGTTTTATAGTGTCTGGCCTTACATTTCAGTCTTTAATCCATTTTGAGTTTATTTTTGTGTATGGTGTTAGGAAGTGTTCTAGTTTCATTCTTTTCCATGTAGCTGTCCAGTTTTCCCAGCACCACTTATTGAAGATGCTGTCTCTTTGCCATTGTATATTCTTGCCTCCGTTGTCAAAGAAAAGGTGGCCATGTGTGCGTGGGTTTGTCTCTGGGCTTTCTATCCTGTTCCATTGATCTATATTTCTGTTTTTGTGCCAGCACCATACTGTTTTGATTACTGTAGCTTTGTGGTATTGTCTGAAGTCAGGGAGCCTGATTCCTCCAGTTCTGTTTTTCTTTCTCAAGATTGCTTTGACTATTTAGGGTCTTTTGTGTTTCCATACAAATTGTGAAATTTTTGTTCTAGTTCTGTGAAAAATGCCATTGGTAGTTTGATAGGGATTGCATTGAATCTGTAGACTGCTTTGCGTAGTATAGTCATTTTCACAGTGTTCATTCTTCCAATCCAAGAACATGGTATATCCCTCCACCTGTTTGTATCATCTTTAATTTCTTTCATCAGTGTCTTATTTTCTCTTTCAGATTTTTTGTTAGTGTATAGGAATGCAAGAGATTTTTCTGCATTTTGTATCCTGCTACTTTACCAAATTCATTGATTAGCTCTAGTAGTTTTCTGGTAGCATCTTTAGGATTCTCTATGTATAGTGTCATATCATCTGCAAACAGTGACTGTTTTACTTCTTCTTTTCTGATTTGGATTCCTTTTATTTCTTTTCCTTCTCTGATTGCTGTGGCTAAAACTTCCAAAACTATGTTGGATAGTAGTGGTGAGAGTGGACAACCTTGTCTTGTTCCTTATCTTAGAGGAAATGGTTTCAGTTTTTCACCATTGAGAACGATGTTGGCTGTGGGTTTGTCATATATGTTCTTTATTATGTTGAGGTAGGTTCCCTGTATGCCCACTTTCTGGAGTGTTTTTATCATAAATGGGTGTTGAACTTTGTCGAAAGCTTTTTCTGCATCTATTGAGATTATCATATGGTTTTTATCCTTCAGCTTGTTAATATGGTGTATCACATTGATTGATTTCCATATATTGAAGAATCCTTGCATTCCTGGGATAAACCCCACTTGATCATAGTGTATGATCCTTTTAATGTGCTGTTGGGTTCTGTTTGCTAGTATTTTGTTGAGGATTTTTGCATCTATGTTCATCAGTGATATTGGCCTGTAGTTTTCTTTTTTGTGCCATCTTTTTCTGGTTTTGGTATCAGGGTGATGGTGGCCTCATAGAATGAGTTTGGAAGTGTTCCTCCCTCTGCTATATTTTGGAAGAGTTTGAGAAGGATAAGTGTTAGCTCTTCTCTAAATATTTGATAGAATTCGCCTGTGAAGCCATCTGGTTCTGGGCTTTTGTTTGTTGGAAGATTTTTTTTTTTTTTTTTGGCTGTGCTGGATCTTCATTTCTGTGCGAGGGCTGTCCCTAGTTGTGGTGAGCGGGGGCCACTCTTCATCGCAGTGGGCGGGCCTCTCACTGTCACGGCCTCTCCCGTTGCAGAGCACAGGCTCCAGACGCGCAGGCTCAGTAGCTGTGGCTCACGGGCCCAGTTGCTCCGTGGCATGTGGGATCTTCCCAGACCAGGGCTCGAACCCGTGTCCCCTGCATTGGCAGGCAGATTCTCAACCACTGCACCACCAGGGAAGCCCTGTTGGAAGATTTTTAACCACAGTTTCAATTTCAGTGCTTGTGATTGGTCTATTCATATTTTCTATTTCTTCCTGGTTCAGTCTTGGAAGGTTGTACTTTTCTAAGAATTTGTCCATTTCTTCCAGGTTGTCCATTTTATTGGCATAGAGTTGCTTGTAGTAGTCTCTCATGATCCTTTGTATTTCTGCAGTGTCAGTTGTTACTTCTCCTTTTTCATTTCTAATTCTGTTGATATGAGTCTTCTTCCCTTTTTCTTGTTGAGTCTGGCTAATGGTTTATCAATTTTGTTTATCTTCTCAAAGAACCAGCTTTTAGTTTTATTGATCTTTGCTATTATTTCCTTCATTTCTTTTTCATTTATTTGTGATCTGATCTTTATGATTTCTTTCCTTCTGCTAACTTTGGGGTTTTTTGTTCTTCTTTCTCTAATTGCTTTAGATGTAAGGTTAAGTTGTTTATTTGAGATGTTTCTTGTTTCTTGAGGTAGGATTGTATTGTTACAAACTTCCCTCTTAGAACTGCTTTTGCTGCATCCCATAGGTTTTGGGTCATCATTATATGTATATTTTAAACACAACATCTCACCATCTTGAAATCTTCCATACCCCTCATATAAACATGTACCACCGCTTCCTGATTCTTTTTATGCCAGTGTTGGCTTTCAGAGTGCCATTTTTCCCAACCACTGTTCCCTCAAGATTTCTGACTGCCTGGCCCCTTTATGTCAAAGCTTTCTTGGATATCTTTCTCTCTGTGTGCCTTCTTACCTTTCTCCTTACCCGGTACAAAGCCTGAATATGCTTTCACAAAGAGACCTTAAGTTACCTCAGCATACTTTATTCCACTCTGACATTTTCACATCCAAAACCTTCTCCGGTATTCATACCTCATTTTCTTCTGTATTCCTGTGCCCCACATATACTTATTTTCTAAATATCATCTTTCCCACCTGCATTTCACTTAAATACTTTTTTTAAAAAATCACCTCCCATCCCTTTCTTTTGGCACTTTCCTCCAGTCCCAAGGTTTCTGTCTTTTGTCAGTCGGTTTTCTCTCTTTTAGTCTTAACCTTTCAGGTAGTTCTGTTTTCTCATCCTTCTCCAAAAGCTCACACTCTGATAATGTATATGTAGTTTTCAGTTGAATGCTTCTGAATAAATATCTGCTTTTCAAAACAGTGAAATCTAAACTATTAGTATGGAAATAACCCCTGGGAAGATGAGGTCTCCACTTGAAAGCTTCAAATAGAGATTCTCCTGCTAGTGTTGAATGATGGAGCTTTATCTAATATTATCTGAAATGGGATGACTACTTGAACCATGCAAAATATTCACTATTATGAAATGAGAATAGATCATTGATTTTACACTTCTATTTTGATTGACCTGAGATACAAAACTTAACCACCTCAGAGAAGGTAACTTTCATATGTTTTAGATTATATTCAGCATTTATTCTTCAGGATAGACTTAGAAATGTTTAATCCTGTCTCCTAGTCCATGCCAGAGTCCCTTCCAGTGATGAGAGGAATTCATAAGCTACAAGACAATCCAATCCATTTTATACTGATATTGATTGTTGTAGCTGTTCATCCCTGTATTGGGTTAAAGTCTGCTGGCTTTAATTATATTCATTAACTTTAATTCTGCCCTCAAGCTAAACAGAATTTGGATCCCTTTTCTACATGACTGCCTTTTAGATAGTTATTCTATCCTCTACACCCCTCTCCCTACAATTTTCTTTTCCCTTTGAGATAAATACTTGACTCTTCCAACTATTCTTCATAGGATACCATTTTCATCATCCTGATTGCTCTCTATGGAATGGACTTTGTTAATGTCCCTTCTAAAATGTGTTCAGAATTAAAAATAATACTCAGTATGTAGCAGAATTGAATCTGGATTTTGCACACCTGTACGTTAATGCAGACTGAAGTTACTTCAAGTTTTTTAGCTGCCATGTAATGTTGGCTCATGATGAGTTTGTAATCAACTCAAATCCCAAGATTTTAATCTGGAGGTTTCTCTTCACATGACTTCTTTCCAAACCAATATCCCATCTTCCTTTAGTTGTACCACAGATTTTTAAAGTCAGAATATAAGACTTTACACATATCCCTATTTTATCTCATTAGCCTATCAGCCAGCCTTGGTTTCTTTGAATCTTGGTTTTTGTCATCTACCTTATGCTGATTCAACAAAGAGTCTTGAAGCTAGTGTTGGAATGTTTTCAGACGTCTGGGAAACAATAATCAAAAATCATGGAGGCTGCCTTCCAAAAATTGTTGTATGCAGATATAACTCAGCTCTTGAGGTGTATATGAATTAATACCATTGTAAATTGGGTCCAGGAAAGACTGAAGTCCATTGCCAGCCTGCAAGACAGAAGCCTTTTGTTGAACATTAACTCCAAGAGAGATGATGTTCCAAGACATATTGTGCCAACATAATGCCCAAAGAGCTGCTAATTCTTCCTAAGAAATCAGTTACTATACATATGAAGTAGAGACAGAGTCATTGTGACCATTCTTTTTTTTTTTTTTTTTTGCTGTACGCGGGCCTCTCACTGCTGTGGCCTCTCCCGTTGCGGAGCACAGGCTCCGGACACACAGGCTCCGCGGCCATGGCTCGCGGGCCCAGCCGCTCCGCGGCATGTGGGATCTTCCGGGATAGGGGCATGAACCCGTGTCCCCTGCATCGGCAGGCGGACTCTCAACCACTGCGCCACCAGGGAAGCCCCCTGTGACCATTCTTTTATTTTGCATTTGGCAAGCATGTACTGAGCACAGTGTCAGGAACAGTGTGAGGTTCTAGAGAACCAGGTTTGCCTGGGGCAACCCTTATTTGTGCCTCTTGTCCCAATGTAATTATTAGTAGCATCATTTTTCACTTTCAAAAGAGTTCAGGTTTGGAGGATAAATTATCTTGGCCACTCTTCTCATAATCCAACCAGTTCCTTTTAGTATTTTATCTTGGTTAAATATTACACAGCTGTAATTTGGCAGCTCTAATGAGGCTACAATAGTACTTCTCTTCCATTTGAACAGTTTGTTTCTTGACCGTGGGCAGTTGATAGCAAAAGTAACTGCAGTTAAGGTCTACAAGCACTTAGTATTTTTCCTGTGCCACCCTCTAGAGGGCAGTATTATATACATTTGAAATGATCCAATTCTAACAAAAATGGACTGTTTATACGTGAAAATCATAAACATTTGATGCTCTTAAAGAATACATTGGAACCAACATTGTGAATAAAACTTATCTTTTGCTAATCAATAAAGAAATATTAAAAATTCATTGACATTCTGAACATTCTTTTTTTTAATTGTAAAAACTGAACTTAGATGCCTTGAATATACAATGATCCATTATAACAATTATGCATAGACTTCAAGAATCTGCATATTTTATGCTTCTTTCATGTTTTTCCTAATTAATGATTTTACATGGTTAATAATTTTAATATATTCTGCATCACATAGTTTTCATATTTATGTAAAATAGGCACTTAAAATGAATAGTTCTGATTTACCTGCTTAAATATTACTTTCCTCTAAAAGAGAAAACAAAACTGCTAGTTTTTACTTTATAACCTGAATCATGTGGTAATGTAGAATTCTAGTATTTAGAATTAGAATGTTTCTTAAATATTGTGTCATCAGTGGGTAATTTGTTAACGCCTAATATCAAAAGTATATTGCTTGTGTTTGACACGTTTGGATTTCCTAATGTAATGTTCTCTTTTTAGAAAAGGTGGACAAGTCCTATTTTCAAGAGAAGATGACTTTTAACAGTTTTGAAGGATCTAAAACTTGTGTACCTGCAGACATCAGTAAGGATGAAGAATTTGTAGAAGAGTTTAATAGATTGAAAACTTTTGCTAATTTTCCAAGTAGTAGTCCTGTTTCAGCATCAACACTAGCACGAGCTGGTTTTCTATACACTGGTGAAGGAGACACCGTGCGGTGCTTTAGTTGTCATGCAGCAGTAGATAGATGGCAGTATGGAGACTCAGCAGTTGGAAGACACAGAAAAGTATCCCCAAATTGCAGATTTATCAATGGCTTTTATTTCGAAAGTAATGCTGCACAGCCTACAAATCCTGGTGTCCAAAATGGTCAGTACAAAGCTGAAAACTATCTGGGAAACAGAAATCATTTTGTTTTAGAAAGGCCATCTGAGACTCATGCAGACTATCTTTTGAGAACTGGACAGGTTGTAGATTTATCAGACACCATATACCCAAGGAACCCTGCCATGTGTAGTGAAGAAGCTAGATTAAAGTCATTTCAGAACTGGCCAGACTATGCCCACTTAACCCCAAGAGAGTTAGCTAGTGCTGGACTCTACTACACGGGTATTGATGATCAAGTACAATGCTTTTGTTGTGGCGGGAAACTGAAAAATTGGGAACCTTGTGATCGTGCATGGTCAGAACACAGGCGACACTTTCCTAATTGCTTCTTTGTATTGGGCCGGAATTTTAATATTCAAAGTGAATCTGATGTCGTGAGTTCCGATAGGAATTTCCCAAATTCAACAAATCCTTCAAGAAATCCAGCCATGGCAGATTACGAAGCACGGATCATTACATTTGGGACATGGATATACTCAGTTAACAAGGAGCAGCTTGCAAGAGCTGGATTTTATGCTTTAGGTAAACTTTACTATAAAATTAGGCTAATAAATAACTTTCCAACTATCCCAGGGCTCCTAAAAAGTAAATAGATGCCATTTGCCCCCTGAACTGGTAAATATTTAGGTGTAGGCTGACATCATTATGTATATTAGTATTATTCTGTGAACCCTTATGTTGAATCTGTAATATAACCACTGAATTTACGTGGAAAAGATTACCGTATTATGAGTCATATTTATCTTTATGTAATTGTGTTTTGGAGAAGAATGACATGCAAAAGATGATAGATATCCCTGATAGAAGAGTAGGTCTGATAGTAATACTAACTATAATTTATTGCACACCTACTATATGTGCTCAATACGTATATTACATGCATTTTCTCTATGCCTCATAACAACCCTATAAGAAGAGTTAACATTAGGGAGTTTACCTTGGCTGATGTTAAAATTGATACCTGCCTTTTGTACATAGACTATATATTTGAAAGCCGCCCTGTATATTCGAAAGATGCCTTATTGCTTAAAATGAGCACTTTTCAAATGGACTGCTGTAGACATGTCAGTAGGGAAGGAAGGGCCATTAGTGTGATGGCTTCCAGGAATATTCAGAAAAATTATACCGTTATATATCTGACCCAGTTACTTTAAGATTGAATAGTGCCAAAATACAAAATACAAGTTATTTCAATATTTTATTTACTTAGTACTATATAGCAATCTTTAAAGTTTGTTTAGTGTCATATAGCTATAACCTTAGAGAAACTTATCCTGTAATTTCATTATGCTGAACTTTATTGTTAAAGTTTCACAGTTTGAAAAAGTAAATGTAGTATTGATGGCCCCAAATGACATATGTTAAAACAATTGTGATTTTTCACATAAAAATTGGGAAATTTTATTTTTGTCTTCTGTAAAATACCTCAAATTGAATCAGTGAATTTAGTGTGTATTTCCTCCTCAAATGATCTTATCTGTTACTTAGATGTGAATTCAGATATCTTCTTTAAGCTATGAGACTTTCATGTAATTTAGAAATGCTTAATTTTATAGTATTTAAAAGGATATTTTGGGGTAAGCTTGTAATTGCCCAAATACATGTATTTTTACTTGTGTGTTTCTTAGGTGAAGGTGATAAAGTAAAGTGCTTTCACTGTGGAGGAGGGCTAACTAATTGGAAGCCCAGTGAAGACCCTTGGGAACAACATGCTAGGTGGTATCCAGGGTAAGGTATTTAAATGTTCCTTCAGTGACAGGCAAAGTTGGACAGTACATAAGCAGTGGGAAGACTTGAATAACTTTTCACGTCAGCTATTTTTGCCTTCACCAATTGAAATTTGAAATTCACACCAGGTTTATAAAAATGGGGTCACCTACTTTATATACATTTAAAAAAAACACCTAAGCCTTCTCCAGTGACCAAACCATTTATTACTTATGTATCACATCTATGACGTTCAGATGATTCTATTTCTAAACACCAAATTAGGAATGTATGGGACTTCCCTGGTGGCGCAGTGGTTAAGAATCCGCCTGCCAAAGCAGGGGACACAGGTTTGAGCCCTGGTCCGGAAAGATCCCGCATGCTGCAGAGCAACTAAGCCCATGCGCCACAACTACTGAGCCTGTGAGCCACAACTACTGAAGCCCGTGCACCTAGAGCCCATGCTCCGCAACAAGAGAAGCCACTGCAATGAGAAGCCCGCGCACCACAACAAAGAGTAGCACCCGCTCGCCGCAACTAGAGAAAGCCCCCGTGCAGTAACGATGACCCAACGCAGCCAAATTAATTAATTAATTACTTTTTTTAAAAAAAAGGAATGTATGCTTTTGTTGTTGTTGGAAGTAGGCTCTTTATTTTTTTTATTTTTTAAATTAAAAAAAATTTTTTGTCCTTGTTGGTCTTTGTTGCTGTGCGGCTTTCTCTAGTTGTGGTGAGAGGGGGCTACTCTTCATTGCAGTGTGCAGGCTTCTCATTGCGGTAGTTGCAGCACGCAGGCTCAGTTGTGGCGCACGGGCTTAGTTGCTCTGCGGCATGTGGGATCTTCCTGGACCAGGGGTCGAACCCGTGTCCCCTGCATTGCAGGCAGATTCTTATCCACTGCGGGAAGTAGGCTCTTTAATGATGGGCATGAGAGCCCACATTGCCAAGGAGATTCCTTAAGAATCCATCACGCCCTCTAACAAATATTACTGAATCTCGCTGATTCTAAGGCACACAGTTGGTCACGTTTTCAGATCTCTGAAATCAGGACACATCTGGTGGTGGGTCATAATTTAATTGGCAGTGGTAGTACATAATATAAGCATTCTGCTTACACTCAGTGGCATCTTAGAATGATGACATATTCTAAACGTCTCTTTGCCATGTTGCCTCTTTAAAATAAAGTACACAGATGTGTACAGTGTACAGTGATGTGGATTTTTGGCCTACAAAATAGTACAACTTAAAACTTCAGAATGATCATTTGAAAATAAATCTTAACCTTAAACAGCCTTAAAAGGAAAGGCTGAAAGCCTAAAGAATTCCTTTAAAGTGTACAATTGGTTAATCTCTAAATAAAACTCATTAAGAATACTTAAAACTTGTTTTTAAATGTCAAGGTGCTAATTTAATAACTTGTGTAAAAGCTGAAAGTTCTCAAGTTGATATTTTTGCTGTACTGACATTAGCATATTAGGATAACAAATGGAACATTTTTTTAACCTTAAAATGATAGTTTAATAGGGAATTGAGTAACATTTTATTTTGTGGCTCCTTAGAAATATCAAAAAGCAAGTTAATTAAGATGATGGAGGTTATATCTTTAATTATACTTTACTAATTTATGAGCTACTAAAGTTTAACCTTTTATTTGTTTAGGTGTAGATATCTGTTAGAAGAGAAGGGACAAGAATACATAAACAACATTCATTTAACCCATTCAATTGAGGAGTCTCTGGTAAGTCACATATTGTAGAATATATATTTTCAGATATTACATAATTTGTTTTGCAATGATTTCTTGGTATAAAATTCACAGTGTAGTATTTTAGATTAATAGTGTATGGTGATAGAATGTAAAACAACAAGGGTGAACCCTAATGTAAACTATAGACTTCGGGTGATTATGACGTATCAGTGTAGGTTCACTGATTTTAACAAGTGTGCCACTCTGGGAAGGATGTTGATAATGAGGGAGGGAACGCATGTGTTGGGGCAAGGGGTACATGGGAAGTCTCTGTATCTTCCCCTCAATTTTACTGTGTACCTAAACAGTCTTTAAAAAGTAGTTGTTAAAAAATAGAACTCTGCTACACCGCTAAGCAAAATATAATGGTTCAGAAGAGAGTTATGCAAAATCACCTGAAGAAACAGAATCGCCCCCAGGGCAGAAGGCTTGATGGAGGTGTTAAGACACCAAAAGAAGGTATGTGTGACCAAAAGGAAGTCAGTGAGCAAAAATGATACAAATGAACTTATGTAACAAAACAGAAACAGACTCACAGACTTAGAAAACAAACTTACGGTTACCAAAGGGAAAAGGTGGGGAGGGGGATAAATTAGGAGTTTGGGTTTAACATATACAAACTACTATATTTAAAATAGATAACTAGGACTTCCCTGGTGGTGCAGTGGTTAAGAATCCGCCTGCCAATGCAGGGGACATGGGTTCGAGCCCTGGTCTGGGAAGATCCCACATGCCGCGGAGCAACTAAGCCCGTGCGCCACAACTACTGAGCCTGTGCTCTAGAGCCCATGAGCCACAACTACTGAGCCTGCGTGCCAAAACTACTGAGCCCTTGTGCCACAACTACTGAAGCCCGTGCCCCTAGAGCCTGTGCTCTGCAACAAAGAGAAGCCACTGCAATGAGAAGCCCACGCACCCCAATGAAGAGTAGCCCCAGCTCGCCGCCAACTAGAGCAAGCCTGCGCACAGCAATGAAGACCCAACACAGCCAAAAATAAATAAATTTATTAAAATAAATAAATAAAATAAAATAGATAACCAACAAGGACCTACTGTATAGCACAGGGAACTCTGCTCAATATTCTGTAATAAGCTAAATGGGAAAAGAATTTGAAAAAGAATAGATATATGTATATGTATAACTGAATCACCTTGCTGTACACCTGAAACTAACACAACATTGTAAATCAACTATACTCCAATATAAAATAAAAATTTTTAAAGTAAAACAGTAATGTATGGTGAGCTTAAAGGGGAGATCTTGAAGAGTGCTCGTTTTTCTTAAGCTAAAGCAAATTTGTGAAAAGGGAATCAGGATGAACTGATTTAAGTATCACTGTAGGCGAAAATGGGCTTGAAGAACTAAAACACTTGAATCCCTCAGCCTTCTGAAATTAGAATTGTATAATGTGTTTTGTACTACTAGTCTTTAACTTTTCACAGACAGTATTTAAAATCTCAAAAAGGTATCTATATTGATAGTGTGGCCTGGGGTGGCCAAGGCATCAGTACTTTGTGGAAAGAGCCCTGGACTAGAATGAGACACAAGAGTTGCCATTATGGCCCTCCCATGAACTGTATTGCCTCAATCAAGTTGTTTAATCTCCCTGAGCCTCAGCTTCTTGTCTGTAAAGTGAATGGATTGGGTTAGATGATCTTTTAACTTCTAGCTTCATCAGGCTATATGCCTCTTGTGAATATTCATATGTTGAACTGGAATAAAACTAATTTATAAACTCATGATTAACATAACTTCTCAAATTGAAGTAATTGTCTTCTACCAAAAGGAATTCTAACTTATAATTCATATTTCTATTTTAGACGAGAACTGCTGAAAAAACACCATCATTAACTAAAAGAATTGGTAAATATTCTTATTAAAATAAATACTTTAATTTCATTGCCAATTTATTATACTTGTTATTTATAAGGTGGAAAGGTAAACTGATTCTTTCAAGGTATATATCTTTTAGATGAGATTGCTGTAGACTTAAGAATTAATGAAGTGCCTATAAATTTAAGTTGGATATTTATATACTGGGAACATTGGTTCAGAGGTTGGACAGTTTTTCCAAGTTCGAGAGGAACAGCTGTAGGCTCTCCATTGTTATTTCTGTTAAAATCACAAAAAGCGTTAAGTGTATTTTTGTCAATGGGGTTTCTTTAGTTAGCCAGGATTGTGCATCCAGTGCTCTACTAATGTGCCATCACTATGATCAGCCCTAACCTTCCTGCTTCCTTATCCCATGCCATCTTTTTGCCTTCCCCAGCTTCTTCACAAAGGAGTATGGTTTGGTTTGTTTACCTCCTATTACCTTTTAGAGAGGTAGAGGATTTTTATCACAAAGATTATTTACTCATGATAGGCATCTTTAAAAACTAAAGTGTGCACAGAAAGATATTATGTGAAACAAAGAAGATATTGTTATCCCACTTTTCAGATGAAGAAACAGAGAGGTTAAGTGACCTGCCCACGGTTACATTACAAAGCATTAGTGGAACTAGGACTGTAAATAAGGTCTTCTGAATCCTACATCACACTACAGATCTCATTCTCAACCTAGGCATCATGTTTCAAAAATGGTAAAGTTGGGCTTCCCTGGTGGCGCAGTGGTTGAGATTCAGCCTGCCGATGCAGGGGACACGGGTTCGTGCCCCGGTCTGGGAAGATCCCACATGCCGCGGAGCGGCTGGGCCCGTGAGCCATGGCCGCTGAGCCTGCACATCCGGAGCCTGTGCTCCGCAACGGGAGAGGCCACAACAGTGAGAGGCCTGCATACCGCAAAAAAAAAAAAAAAAAAGTGGTAAAGTTTAATTTAGAATATGTCTGGTGATTCCCCACTCCCTATACTCATAACATCATCTATTTAGTATCTTAAGGATTAGAAGGCAAGAGAATACTATATATATTCATACATATGCTAGAGAAGGAGAGC
This sequence comes from Mesoplodon densirostris, assembly GCF_025265405.1. Taxonomy (NCBI): domain Eukaryota; kingdom Metazoa; phylum Chordata; class Mammalia; order Artiodactyla; family Ziphiidae; genus Mesoplodon; species Mesoplodon densirostris. Next base: position 29,218,748 of record NC_082681.1, on the reverse strand, counting down.
CAATTTGATACTATTTGATTAAGGTTTTGTAATGTGCATAAATAATACAGTTTAAGAAATCATTTATTCCAGCCAGTATTTTTGAAATTATCCAGAAACAAAGATTCTATAACATTTCTTGATAATAATCATCCTTATACTGCATACTCTTCCTTTTATGCCTAGTAAGGCTCTTGCTCTGGTTTAGGATTAGTGTTTTTAAATGAAGATATAATTCATACAGCAAAAATTGCACCCGTATAAAGTATACACTTTAGTGGGTTTTGGTATATTCACAGGGTTGTACAACCATAACTACTATTTAATTGCAAAACATTATCATAACCCCAGAAAGAAACCCCATACTCCTTAGCAGTCATTCACCATTGCGGCCCCTCGACCCCCAAGCACAAACAACCACTTATCTACTTCTGTTTCTATGGATTTGCCTATTCTGGACGTATCATATAAATGGAGTGATAATGTGTGGTTTCAAGGTTCATCCAGTCATATAAGTTCAACCCTTATCATATATGAGTACTTCATTATTTTTTATGGTGGAAAATATTCCTTTATATGGATAATACCACATTTTGTTTATCCATTCATTAGTCAGTGGACATTTGGGGTGTTTCCACTCTTTGGCTATTATGAATGATGCTGATGCTGCTATGAACGGTTGTGTTCAGGTTTTTGTGTGGGCATATGTTTTTAGTTCTCTTGGATATATGTTTAGGGGTGGAGTTTCTGGGTCATGTGGTAACTCTATGTTTAAACTTTTGATAAACTGCCAGATGGTTTTCCAAAGTGGCTGCACCATTTTATATTCCCACCAGCAGTGTATGAGGGTTTCAGTTAGTTTTTCCACATTCTTGTTAACACTTGTTGTCTGTCTCCTTATTACAGCTCTCCTAGTGGGTGTGAAGCGTGTCTCATTGTGGTTTTGATTTGCATTTCCCTGATAGCTAATGATGTTGGGCATTTTTTTATGTGCTTATGGGCCATTTGTATGTCTTCTTTGGAGAAATGTCTGTTCATCTCCTTTGCCCTTTTTTTAGTTGGGTTACTTTTTTTTTATTAATGGAGTTGTAATAGTTCTTTATATATTTTAGTTCTTTATACATTATACATATAAGTCCCTTGTCAAATATATGATTTGCAAATATTTTCTCCCATTCTGTGGGTTGTCTTTTCACTTTCTTGTTGGTGTCCTTTGAAGCATATTACTTCTTAATTTTGATGAAGTTCAATTTGTCTGTTTTTTGTTGCTTATACTTTTGGTGTCATATCTAAGAAATCATTGCCTAATCCAAGGTCACCTGTGTTTTCTTCTGAGAGTTTTATGGTTTTAGCTCTTACATTCAGGTGTTTCATCCATTTTGAGTTCATTTTTGTATATGGTATGAGGTAGAGGTCCATCTAACCATCACCCAGATCAAGATATAGAACATTTCCACCACCCTGGAAAGCTCCTTCAGGCCCCTTCCCAATCAATATCCACCCTCAAGTTATATTCTGACTTCTATTACCATAGATTAGATTTGAACATCTTAAAAATGTAATCATACAGTATGCACTCTTTTGTCTCTGGTTCATCATTATGATGATGTTTTGTTTATCATATCTATGTGATTGATCCATGTTGTCTGTGGCAGTAGTTCATTTTTCTTTCTTGCTGTGTAATATTTGAATATACCAGAATTTACTTATCCATTCACCTGATGATGGGCATTTGAGTTGTTTCCAGTTTGGGCCTGTTATAAATAACACTGCTGTGAATATTCTTGTGTATGTCTTTGGTGGATATATGTACTCATTTTTAATACCCAAGAGTGGGGAAGTTCCTGGCAGTCCAGTGGTCAGGACTCGGCGCTTTCACTGCCAGGGCCCAGGTTCAGTCCCTGGTCGGGGAACTAAGATCCTGCAAACTGTGCGGCGTGGAAAAGAAAAAAAAAATACCGAAGAGTGGAATTGATGAGTCAGGAGAAGTCTCCTCTTTTAGCACATCACTACACAATCTGTATTCCTACTTTGAGTGTCATTAAAGTGACTCTATTTGCTTTCTTGCCTTATCTAGTCCACACCCACCCCCAGCTGCAGAAACTAAGTCAGAGAGATAGGAAACTGATACATTCAAGGTCACAGACTGCAGTCTTCCTCTATTTCCCATGATTTTTTCAAAATAATTGCTGGTGATTCACTAAAGACATCCACGCTTTTCAGATTTTTGAAGCACTTAACCCTTTTCTTATCTGTTTTACCTTATCTTGCACTGTTCATGTAGTCTTTAAAGCACCTAATCTCAATTCATAATGCTACAAAATACATACTCATTGCATTTTCAACTGTTGTAAGATTCTGAAAGTGATTCTTCAATGCCCAGATATTTCTAAATCCTCTTCCCAAAGCAACTTTGGTTTGGTAGTTTGGTTTTGATTTGTTGTTGTTGTTTATTTATTTGGCTGCATTGGGTCTTAGTTGCGGCACTTGGGATCCTTTTTTTTTTTTTTTAGTTGCGGCATGTGAGATCTAGTTCCCTGACCAGGGATCAAACCTGGGCTCCCTGCATTGGGAGCGCAGAGTCTTAGCTGCTAGACCACCAGGGGAGTCCCTGGTTTTGATTTTTTGCTTGTTGCTTAAATTTTTCTTTTTAATTATACTTTGCTGTTGAGTTATGTTCATGAAAATAATTAAACTCTATGATCCTTTTCCTCACCAATTTTCATTTCAGATGATACCATATTCCAAAATCCTATGGTACAAGAAGCTATACGAATGGGATTCAGTTTCAAGGACATTAAGAAAATAATGGAGGAAAAAATTCAGACATCTGGGAGCAACTATAAATCACTTGAGGTTCTGGTTACAGATCTAGTGAGTGCTCAGAAAGACAATACACAAGATGAATCAGGTCAGACTTCATTACAGAAAGGTACGCATGCCTGTTTTTAAAAAGCAAGACACACCTAACATCACTTCATTATGGATAGTATCTTACATGACTTTATGGCCCATTCATTTCCCTCCTCTCATATTCCCGTTAGGATAAATGTTTTTTTAAAACTTTTTATTATGAAAACTGTCAAACATACTCAAAAGTGGAGAGAATAGTATAATGAACCCTCATGTACGCATCGACCATCTTCAATAATTATCAACACTTTTCCAATCTTGTTTCACTTCTTCCCCCACCTTTTTTTCTTTGCTGTAGTATTTCAGAGTAAATCCCAGACATCATTTACCTATAAATATCATTTACCTATAAATGCTTCAATAAATATCTAACAGATAGGGACTTCTTTTAACATCACCTTAATACTGTGTGTTAATCTGCTCAGACTGTTATAACAGTACTGTAAAATGGGTGGCTTAAACAACAGACATTTGTTTCTCATAGTTCTGGAGCCTGGGAAGTGCAAGACCAAGGTGCAGGCAGATTTGGTTCCTGGTGAAGACTCTCTTCCAGGCTTGCTGATGGCTGCCTTCTCTAAGTCCTCACATGGCCAAGAGAGAGAGCACTCTGCTTTCTGTTCCTCTTCTTATAAGGACCTTGATCCCATCATGGAGTCCCATCCTCATTACCTCATCTAAACCTAATTACCTCCCAAAGGCCCCACCTCCAAGTACCATCACACAGTGGGTTAGGGGTTCAGTGTATGAATTTTGGAGAGACAGACATTTAGCCCATAACATACTGTTGTCACATTTAACAAAATTAACAGTAACTCCATATCATCTGAAATTCAGTTGGTTTTAATTTTCCTCATTGTCTTAAAATGTATTTACAGTTCATTTGTTCTACTCAGGGTCCAAATAAGATCCAGTGATCCATTCATTTTAAAAGTGTGAGTTTATGCTCTATTTTAGATAAAGAACAACAAAGACTAACTTTTATCATTGTGTGTAGACTATAAGTTTTGTAGTTGAAACTCTTTGGATTTAGAGTGTTCTGCAACATTTCATATGATATAAATATATAAAGGGGTCATATTGCTTAATAGAGCTTGAATTAATGGCATCTTAATACTATGAATCATGTATAGAAAGTGTATTAAATAATGTAGAAGAGAAGTATATAACCTCCTTTTAGGAAAAAGAAAGATAAAAAATACAAGTTTCTCCTTTAAGGATGACAGCTACTCTAGAGCTTGCCAACAACATTGGAGGTTAAAGAAAAGTTATCAAACTGAATACATTCTTGGGGTACTTTATTATAATCGTTCTCTAAGCTTTTGACCACCTATATCAAAAGATGAGAACTCTCCAAGGGCTAATGAACCTAAAAGTTCACTTTTTTTTTTAACCTTAAAGACCCTTTTGATCTTTAGGTTATTTCAGATGCTTTTGAAACATTATTCAGATAATTACATAAGTCATAAAACAGTATAACATTAATGATGTTTTAAATTACATTAGTTGATGTAAAAGAAAGCATCTTTTTCCTTAAAGATGCATGTATTTTAAACCTATAATAGCTCCACGTGTCTTGGTGATGGTGAAACAAACCATTTACTTCGTGATACAAGTGATTGTGCCATTCTCCCCTTAACCACAACTCAAGCTTAATTAAGTTTGACAATAAGGTGTTAGTTTTTATACCTGGAGGTGTTTACAACAGAAAGATTTAGTGGGTTGCAGTAGGAAGAGAACAAGGGACAGAGTGCATTGGGGCATGTTTGTCCTCTATCCAACGGGAGTTGGTGGGGGGTTCTCATTACTGAGACTGCAAGCCAGGGTAGTGTGGGAAGGAGGGCCTAAACAAATGCCAGCTCTCAGGGGCATGGGTTAGAATTCATCACATGATCTCTCCTTAGTCTCACAAAATTGAGAGGCAAGTAATTGTTACAGGCTGTCTTCTCATGGAGGACGGCTGTCTATTTCTCTTCCCAAAAGCTGATGAGGAAAGACTGGCACTAAGAATCTTTTAATTCTATACAAAATAGAGGGTGGGCCTAATTGAAGTAAAGCAGATGGAAGTTATTAGAAAAAAGTACAATGTTATTATTACTCATTGAGAAATCCTAGATTCAATACTAGTTTTTATCCCATTGGCTCTGTGACAGAGAATACCCCAGTCTTCTAAAGATAGTACCAAATTAGTATCTTTTTTTCTTTCTTTTTAAAAACAACATAGTATGATATAAAGCCCTTTATTTCATGTGTGTGCTAAGGCACTTGCTTTAATCCTTATGTGTATATTACAGAACATAATGTAAAAATCAAATAACCCATACACATTTCTTATCAGTCTGTCTTTCCACTTGAATCTGCTCTGATAGGAACATTAACAACATCAGTTTATTCTAGAAGTGGTTTAAAATAATGTAGTAAAAATATTAGCAAATAACATCAAAGATTATCTAGCTGTTGCCTTTATTGCTATGTGCCAGAACCTCCCGACCTAGAAGGGGGCCTTGTAGGAAGTAGAAGGGGAAAGGTACCTCAGGAAAGGAAAGAACCCAATAGTTACTCTAAAGGCTAGAGTGAAGTAATTGCCAGAGGTAAACTATTAGTCTGGAAAGAATGCCCAGACTATCACCATCTCAAGTAAGTGTCTGTATGCAAGCCTGAAATAAGGTAGGAAAAGTGGAGTTCATGATATCTTTGTTTGGTAGGCATGACATTTCATCCATTGTGGTCTGCAAACATGGAATCACAAACAATCGGAATGAAAGGAACCTTAAAGATCATATAAAATTTTCATTACTTCAGAGAAAACTGAAGTGCAGATATGTTGTTACTCAAGGTCACTCAGTAGTTGGGAGTAAAATTCAGGTTTCCTGACTTCTGGTCCGGTGTTCCTGTTTTTTCTTGTTTTTTTTTTTTTCTTTACTTTTTAAAAAATTGTGGGGAATTCCCTGGTGGTCCAGTGGTTAGACTTGGCCCTTTCACTGCTGAGGGCCTGGGTCCCATCCCTGGTCAGGGAAGTAAGATCCAGCAAGCCACACGGCGCAGCCAAAAACAAAACAGTTGTGGTAAATACACATAAAATTTACCTTCTGAACCATTTTTAAGTGTACAGTTCAGTAGTTTTAAATACATTCACACTGTAGTGCAGTCAATCTCCAGAACTCTTTTCATCTACAAAACTGAAACTCTTTACCTATTAAACAACAACTCCCATTTCCCCCTCCCCTGGCAACCACCATTCTGCTTTCCTTTCTGTCTCTGTAAATTTGACTACTGGAGGTATCTGATCCAGTGTCCTTTTTTATTCATTGTGGCATTACATCCAAAAGTAACGTGTAAATTACTTAATTGTCTTCCTTTTTTTGATTTTTCTTGGAATTACAAAGCTACTTTTTTAAAAACGCTGGGAAGAGGTAGTCCCCATACCCCCAGGACTGGCCCAGGTGTAGAGAGACTACCTGAAGGGAAGGAAGCACAAAAGAGACCTGCTGTAGACTCAGGGCAAAGGGAATGCCGTGCTGGGACCTGTGAGCACTACAGGAGGAAACTCTAGCATGGTGGGACTAGCTCTAGGCACACAGGAGAAGTGCAAGAGGATTGGACATGAAGTTATTTGGGTTCTTCGTTCTTATTTGCCTTTTTCTGCTTCTGCATGATCTCCGAGTCCCTCTGCTTATGGATGGCAGCAGAAAGCCTGTTATCTCAAGTGCTTTCCCTTCACCAAGTCACTCTACTTTTCCATATTCCTCTGGCAGGCTAGCTCGCACTGGTTACCACAGTCTTGGTGATGGCATGAATATATACTTTATTCTGACTTTTTTGGTCAGATGCTTCCATATAATATAAATCAGTTTATAATGCCATCCCTTTGCTTCTGTTGTTTCCTATGCCCCGAATGCCTTTTTCCTGTTTGTATACCTCATCTGATGCCCCACTCCACCCCCAGTTCCTTAAATCCATTTCTTGAACTCATCCTTCAAGGCTCAGCTCAAAGGTCACTTCTTTGAAGTTTTCTCCAATACCCATAGCAGAGTTTGCAGCTCCCTCTACTCTCTCTGCTGTTAAAGCAATTGTAACATCATTTTGGAACTTTTTTTTTTCTCTCCTGCCCATTAGACAAGCTTCTTGGGGGCAGGCAGTTTATCTTCTTATCTCTATGTTCCATGTTTGAGTTTTGATTATGCCCAGGAAGTTGCCTTTTAAGAAAAAAGAGATTATATAATCCTGTTCTCCACCGCTAATCAAGAAAACCTTTCTGAAGCAATTCTGATATTTTTTTCCAGGTTAAAACCCTTCACTGGCTCCTGGGGTCCTCGGTGTCAAGTCCAAATTCCTTTACATGGGTTGCCAAATCCTTCACGATCAGGCTCCTGCTAACCTTCTGTAGCCTCATGTCATGGTATTTCCCCCTCAGATTCTCTTCCTAAGCCTTACCTGTGTACTTGCAGGCCTGGTTCTGTCTCTCTCCTTGGAGCCTGCTTATGTCATTTCCTCTGCCCAGAACCCTCTTCTCCCATTGCTCCTGTCCCCCAAAGCTGTCTCCCTCTCCTACTTTACTCCTACTCATCCTTTAGGACCCAGTTTAGGTATAATTTTTTCTGGGAAGCCTCCCCTTTTTGTGTGTGTGCACGGACACACACCCTTCCTGTGTTCTTCATGACACATTATAATTACTTTTTATCATCACACTGTATTATAATTTCCTGTCTGCTTGTGTTCCTTACTTGTCTATGAATGATTGGGAGCCCAGGGTCTATATATTTGTTAATTGTTCTATCTCTAATGCCTAGAACCTAGCTAAGTGTTCAGTAAGTATTTGTTGAATAAAATTAGACCACTGTTTCCCAAACTTGTTTTCAGAATAGTGTTCCCCAGAATGTTAAAAGAGATGCCATGAAAAATGAACTCTGTAGTTAAATAGGGAAATGCATTTTGAACTTCTAAGAGGGCATATATGCTTTATTATACTGCCCTGAACTTGATAGTCATGATTTCCAAAATGGCAGTGTGCTCAACCCCATTATTTTAGATTCAGTGAATGGGGCCAAAGAATATATTGTTAAAACAAATGCCCCAAGTGATTCTCATGTGAGGCTAAATTTGGTATACACTGGTATACAGTGATTACAAAGGTTGTTATAATAAGTAATGCATTTGGAATACTGCCTAGCACATAGTAGAAGTGCTATATTACTGTTAATTGCTGCTGTTGTTGATGTTGTCATTATAGTTATATGACAGTGAAACATTTCTATGGCATATTTGTTAACATTTCACAAAAATTAGTTTGACAAAGGCTGAATTAAGCAAGAACTTCAGTGCCACCTGTGTATTGATGACACCCAAATCTCTATCTTTAGCCCTGACTTCTTCTGATCTCAAGACTTGACTCTCCGATTGCCTGTTGGACATTTTTATATGGATGCTGTGCAAACACCTCAAAAAATCTTGAAAATCCCAAACCTGTACCTCCTTTTATATTTCCTATTGGCATCACCATCCCCTTGTCAGCCATGCTAGAAATCTTGAAATCAACTTTATTTCCTTTCTTCCTCATCCCTCACATCCAGTCACCAAATCCTACTTGTCCCACTTCAGAAGTGGCCCTCAAATCCATCCCTCCATTTCTGGAATAAGCCATGCCTTTTCTATATGCTACTTCTTTTACCTAAGCCTTGCTTCTCTGCTTAGCAAATTGCTATTTTTAAATGTCACTCTTCCACTTCCCCCTCCCCCATCCAACAGCCGCCAACGTGAAGCCTTCCCCAGCTAGTCTGAACAGAAGAACTTGTTCTGTGGTCTTGTCCCAGAGCACTTTGTATGTAACTTTATTATAGAACTTATCACTTTGTGCTTACCTCCGTAGCCTCAGCTCACATCTTTCTCTCCCACTAGCATGTGAACTACTTAAGAGCAGATGCCATATGTGAGTCATCCTATCTCCCAACACTTGATTAGTGTCTGGCACATAGTAGGGGTTCACATTATTTCAGTGAATTTAAACAACTAAGAAAGTCTAAAATTAACACTTTTTTTTTCTCTTTGTACAGAGATTAGTACTGAAGAGCAGCTAAGGCTCCTGCAAGAGGAAAAGCTTTGCAAAATCTGTATGGATAGAAATATTGCTGTAGTTTTTATTCCTTGTGGACATCTGGTCACTTGTAAACAGTGTGCGGAAGCAGTGGACAAATGTCCCATGTGCTACACAGTCATTACTTTCAAGCAAAAAATTTTTATGTCTTAATCTAACTACAGTAGGCGTGTTATATTCTTATTACGCTGATTGAATGTGTGATGTGAACCAACTTTAAGAAATCAGCATTGAATTCCATTAGCATTTGCTATCAAGTAGGAAAAAAATGTAAACTGTGATGTTATAGTTAGCAATCTAAAATTTGAATTTCTGGATTTTTCAGGATTTTAGCTGTATTATCTGTCCTATTTTTTCACTGTTATTTAATTGAAACCCTAGACTAAGAAGCATCATATTATTATAACTGATCACAATATGTATTTGTAGTACACTGACTTAGATTTCTAAATGTAAGTGAATTAATCAACTGACTTTTTCATCCTTTTTAGATAGGCTTAACAAATGGAGCCTTCTTTGTAAACGTACAGATTAGAATTAATCTCCCCAATCACATAATTTGTTTTGTGTGAAAAAGGAATGAACTATTCTACACTGGTAGAAAGATAGAGATTATCTTTAGATGTTTGTGTTTTAGGATTTTCTCCATTTTCTTTTAAAATTATACACATGTACTTGGGTGGATGATTTTTAAAAATGATTTGGCATTGTTAAAAGGGTATTTAATAATTGAATACCATCTAGCCTATACGTACTGACATGGAAAGATGTCAAAGGTATATTAAGTGTAAAATCAAGTGGCAAAACACTGTGTATAGAATGAACCAAGTGAGATGTGTGTGTTTTATATACGTATAGAACAGAAGATTTGGAAAGATAGGCACCAAACTGTTAAATGTGGTTTCTTTGGGGAGGGGGGAATGGGTCCCAGAGGGGCTTTACAGGGAGGGACCTTTCACTTTGTACTTTTTTTATTTTGTTCTGTTTGAATTTTTTATAAGTCTGTATTACTTTTGTAATCAGAATTTTTAGAAAGTATTTTACTGATTTAAAGGCTTAGGCATGTTCAAACGCCTGCAAAACTACTTACTGCTCAGCTTCAGTTTTTCTAATCCAAGAAGGCAGGGCAGTTAACCTTTTTGGTGCCAATGTGAAATTTAAATGTTTATATGTTTTTCCTGCTTTGTGGATGAAAAATATTTCTGAGTGGTAGTTTTCTGACAGGTAGACCATGTCTTCTTCTCTTGTTTCAAAATAAATATTCCTGATTTTGTAAAATGAAATATAAAATATGTCTCAGATCTTCCAATTAATTAGTAAGGATTCATCCTTAATCCTTGCTAGTTTAAGCCTGCCTAAGTCACTTTACTAAAAGATCTTCGTTAACCCAGTATTTTAAGCATCTGTCAGCTTATGTAGGTAAAAGTAGAAGCATGTTTGTACACTGCTCGTAGTTATAGTGACAGCTTTCCATGTTGAGATTCTCATATCATCTTGTATCTTAAAGTTTCATGTGAGTTTTTACCTTTAGGATGATTAAGATGTATATAAGACAAAATGTCAAGTCTTTACCTAAGTTTTTTGTTTTCTTGTCTAGTAATAGTAGTAGATACTTCTGAAATAAATGTTCTCTCAAGATCCTTAAAAACCTATTGGAAATTATAAAGTATTGACAAGAAAAGAAGAATAGTTGTTTGAATATTAAAGAGAAAATAAAACTTGAATAAGAATCAGTATATATTAAAAAAGAAAATGAAAGTTTAAAAATGCTTCATAGAACACCCAGACAAAGATTCTCACAACAACCTGTTGTAGAGGTGAGTGAGGCATTTTACTGTAGAGAAAAGTTTGAGAGTGGAACTGTTAAAAGTTATATTTTTGTTGTATTTTCTAAGAGAAAGAGTATTATGGTCTCTTAACCTCTGTTGATTACTACTTTGATATTCATTTAAAGCACTGCAAATTTAAATGAGAATTTTTAAAATCAAATAATGACTGCCCTGTTTTTGTTTTACTATGTAAATCCTCAGTTCTTTACCTTTGCACTTTCTTCTACTTAGGTTTAGTTATATATTCATTAAGTTAAATTTTACATGTATAGTTTAAGCTTTAAATTTAAATTACAAGGGGAGAAAAGTGTTAAAGTTTTAAAAATGTGTTTTCCAGGACATGTCAGCTCCAAGTCAGGTAGTTAGTTCAATCTAGTTGTTGGCCAAGGACTGAACTGTTTTAACATAAGGCTTTTCCAGTTTTGGAAGCCTCAGTTCATTAAAACTCTTTTAAAACTTATATGTTTAGAGTTAAGCAAGACCTTTTTTCTCCCCATGAGTTGTGAAATTTAATGCATGAAGCTGATATGGCTATCAAGTTTATTTTAAGAATTGTTTAGAAATGCTGTTGCTTCAGGTTCTTTTTTTTTTTTTTTTTTTTTTTTTTTTTTTTTTTTTTTTTTGCGGTATGCGGGCCTCTCACTGTTGTGGCCTCTCCCGTTGCGGAGCACAGGCTCCGGATGCGCAGGCCCAGCGGCCATGGCTCACGGGCCCAGCCGCTCCGCGGCATATGGGATCCTCCCAGACCGGGGCACGAACCCGTATCCCCTGCATCGGCAGGCGGACTCTTAACCACTGCGCCACCAGGGAGGCCCTGCTTCAGGTTCTTAAATCACTCAGCACTCCAACTTCTAATCCAATTTTTTTTTTTTTTTTTTTTTTTTTTTGCTGTACGCGGGCCTCTCACTGCTGTGGCCTCTCCCGTTGCGGAGCACAGGCTCCGGACACACAGGCTCCGCGGCCATGGCTCGCGGGCCCAGCCGCTCCGCGGCATGTGGGATCTTCCGGGATCGGGGCACGAACCCGTGTCCCCTGCATCGGCAGGCGGACTCTCAACCACTGCGCCACCAGGGAAGCCCTAATCCAATTTTTAAAGACTTACCAATGTTTGTCTTTGTTTGCACTATGAAAAGCCCTGGATCCTTCCCATCTAACTGTGCAAAGAATGATCACTTGCAAGGTCAAAAATATAGCCAGATCCAAATCTCTGCCTCCCCCTTCCCAAAATAGTTCTCAGTATCTACATGTAGACATTCCTTTTCTGTATAAAGTTCACTCCAGGATTTCAAAAGGCACCACCTATTTTACTACATCTTAGTCATGCGAAGAGTCACGTTGTTTTGAAATAAATAATTATCTTTATTTGTAATAATCTGGTGTGCTGATGAAAAGCTTTGTCTTAATTTTTGAGAAATGGGTTTAGTGTTTATAAAATAAATTCCAGTTTATTAATTAGTAGCTTTGTATTGCCTTTCCTACTAGATTTTTTGTTTGTTTTTATTTTTTTTTCCCTTTGGTTTGGGGCTAAGATGGGGTAGGATGGGTGTAGTGAATGTATATGATGTGATTTGGCCCTGTGTATTATGATCTTTTGTTGTTATATTATTTAAATGTTGGTAGTTTGTTTCCTGTTTTCATTTTAGTGGATAAAATTGGTATTTTGAACTCTGAATGGAGACTACCACCACAGCATTAGTTCCACGTATCGTACCCTTTAGACCAAAATCATTGTTTTATTTCCTGCTCACCCAGTTGTTGAATATGGGGAAAAGGGGTGGAGGGGTGGGAGAAGTAGGATAGGTTGTGTATCATTTCCATTAGAGAAATAAGAAAGCAGGAGGGAATATTTGACAAATATGGTTATTTTTAGCCAAATCTGCTTTAAAAAAGAAAAAAGAGGTAACCATTTCTTCATCTGTGAAATGAGAATAGTACGTCTTACAAAGTTATGAGTTCAAGGAGGCCATATGTGTAAAATACCTGTTATAAATGTTAATTCCCTACCTAACACTCTTTTACCTTCCGTGGATATATATGCCTTGACTCCGGAAATGTGGGCTAAAACTTAGATGATAACTCTTTCAGTGACTCTTACTCATTTTTTTTGTTGTTTGTCATAGTCAAGATGCAAATTACAATGAACAAGTAGGTCAAATCCTCAAAAATATTTAAATTCCTGTTTTAATAACTTGAAAAATATATTCTTACCAAATTTAGTTGAGCTTCCCTAATAGAAACAGTTGGCTTATTCCCACTTTCATAATCAGTTTCAGTTTGACTCTTGTACACTTAGCACAATGTGAATTTCATTTGCAGCATAATAGAATCATAGGGTGTCAGAGCTAGAAGAGACCTTAGAGAGTATCTAAATTCATCCTTCTTGTTTCACAGATAAGGCAACTGAGGCTGAAAGGTGAAATGATTTGTTCAAAGCTATATAGCTAATTAGTGATAGCCCAGACTGGGACATAGTTTGACGGTGAAAAACTTCAAGCTACCTCTCCAGGGAGGTCTCAAATGTTTATTTTTTCTTGTATACCATACCATAACCTTCACTACATATTAAATGATACTTTATAACTAATACAATAGGACAATCAAATACATATAGCTTCAAACTGTATAATACTACATTAATGTTTGGGTGGTAAGATTCTATTTTGAAGTCTAAAGTTTGCAGAAATGCATATAGATTTTTTGGCATTTATTACATTCTTGTGTATCATTACATCATTGTGTAACATTTAAAATTACTATATATTTTGTCATTCTGTCTATACTTAGCAACAAATTTGCATTTTTATTTGATGTAACAAAGGCTTTAATGTAATTTTTGTTAGAAGAGTTTGCATTTTTTTCATTACTGTTACACTTTATCTAACCTGACAAAATGACTGATTCTTATGTCATTGTGTTAGTGTTGTGAATAATCATGTGAAATGTGTGAGAGAGAGTACTATATTTGTGAATATAATTTTATGGCTCTTTTCATTTAGTAGAAACCTTTCCATCAGTATGGAAAACTAAGAAAATTGCTTTCTACTGTAAAATCTGGCAGTCATCATAGATTAAAGCTTATTTTTCTGTGAATAAAACTTATTCAATAAAGCACTATTCTTTAAAATGATATCTTATTACTTAGTTTCATTTTCTCAGAAGAAAATAAAATACTTAAATACAATGTAACCTCCTAAATATATCCTATGCCATTGGGCCAGGCAGTAGGGTACACATCAAGTCAGATCATATTTTTTAAAAAAAGACATCTGCTTTCAAATTAATTTATAGAATTCTATAAGTGCATAAAAAGTTAATTTTTAACATGTGTAAAATATGAATCCCCCCTCCCCACAGAGATTGGCCTGGTTGACTCAAGAGATAGTATAGTCACCATAACAAGGCTTGAATAAGCAAGAGACCTAAGAAGCCACTGCCCCTTTGAGGCAGGCAGCAGAGAAGGATTTTTGTGAGTCTGTAGAGGCAGCTTCCCAGAGAGTTTCAGAAGCTACAAGCAAATCTGGTGGAATAAAAAGTGAGGGAATAGGGCTTCCCTGGTGGCGCAGTGGTTGGGGGTCCGCCTGCCGATCCAGGGGACACGGGTTCGTGCCCCGGTCCGGGAAGATCCCACATGCCACGGAGCGGCTGGGCCCGTGAGCCATGGCCGCTGAGCCTGCGGGTCCGGAGCCTGTGCTCCACAACGGGAGAGGCCACAACAGTGAGAGGCCCGCGTACCGCAAATAAATAAATAAATAAATAAATAAAAATAAAGGTAGGCTAACTGCATGGTGTATGGATACCTAGTGGTTCTCAAAGTGTGGTCTGGGGACCAGCAGCACCTGCATCACCTGGGAACTTGTTAGAAATACAGATTGTTGGGCCCCAACCTAAACCTAGTGAATCAGAAACTCGGGGGTGTAACACAGCAATTGGTGTTTTAACAAACCCTCTAGGTGGTTCTTATACAGGCTAAAGTTTGAAAACCACTGGCATATGGTATGGGGTCTGAATCCAGAAATAACTAAATGGCTGAAACCTGTAAGTTAAATTGATGTAGCTCTCTGCAGATGACTGTCATCCTTAACCTTTCTTCTCCTTGTAACTCATTGCTGATCCAGTCCTGTATTTTCTCCTGCTACCAAAATGCGAAGACTTAAAATGCAACATCCTGAAAATCCCTTCTGATTCCACTTTTCAACAAAATTTTCTTGCATACAGTACTCTTTGAATTTGATAATGAAAATCATTCTTAAGCCCCTACACTGCCAAGTTCAGAATAGCCTCACATTGCTCATTGCCATTAAACTGTCCTCCAATCAAGCAGTGAAAGGGTTAAGTATTTGAAGTCTCACTTATAAGCACTAGTGTGACAGCAATTAGTTGAAATTGTACAGAACAGACCTGCACTTCTAGAAAGAGCCAAAGCTTCAGTGAAATGTGAGCAGTTAATCTACAAATGATAGAGTTGGAAGTGGTCCGCCTCTCTAATTCATAGTAAGTAGCAATTCTGAATTCTTTTTTTAGGTCTGAAATTTTTTAAGTGTGGCACAAAAGAAAATTCTTGTAGTGGTTTTAGGTCTCTAAAGGTCTTCAGAGTTACATAAATCCACACTAAGGTCAATATTGGTCTCTAACTATATCCAAAATAAAAATCTTAAGGTAGATAAAGGCTAGATGAAAGTCAGACTTAGTTTTCTTTTCTTTTCCTGCAAACTACTAATTTGCTTATAACAAACACTTCCATAACCTAGCCATTTGGCTTTGTATAGATTTGGTCTGTTTAGAGTTTTTTTTTCCAATCTTATTCTGTTTAATTTGATACTTCCAAGACCCTATATGCACCATAACTAGTGACTACAGCATAAAGAATCTTTTGCACGGGCCTATGCTTGTTAACTTTAGGCTTATGAATAAATAGTAGAAGAATACTGGTTCAAAACAAATAAGGAATAAGAACCCAAGAGAAACCAAACTTTATTTCCCCCTTTTATTTTCCCAGAAGAATTTAAATATTCAAAAAAAGACTAGGGTATAATTAATTGAGGTAACAGTATTTAAACAATGATCTTGCTTCAAAATCTAATTCTTGTTTCAGAGAATTTTATGTTTCAAAAATATTTTTTACAGGCAAAATTATAAATGTCCATTTGTTACAAAAACTTTTGAGCTTTTTTTTAAGTCTGTGTTGTGTTTTAACTTTATTTCGTTACTAGGTACTAGGGATTTCTTTTGAATTCCATTAGCTTAAATAAGGGGCTTTGCATTTTTGGCTAAAGTATCAAAAATGTATTTTCTCATTAAATATTGGAATTTTGTTTGGCAGTGATTAGGCTCTCCTTCTGCCAGATTACTGACAGTTGGATTGAGGAAGGAAAAAATAACACATGAGTATGTTCATGAACAATTACTGATGTTTCAGAGGAACTTAAATTGAAAACAAAGACCCCAAATTTCCCCTGTAAAATTAATCTGAAGTGGAGAAAAACTTGCTAAAAATTATTTTATTTTTCATTAAATAAACATTGTGCAGGGATTTCCTAGCAGAAATTTAACAAAGGCCTGTGTTAATCATTAAGAGAATGACCTGACTCACCTGGAAAAACCTGTTTTTCTTTCAACTAGATTTTTGTTTGTTATTTGACTACTAAAAAGAACGTACTGTACTTATGCCTTTCTTGGTTTTCTACTGTAAATATTTCAGATACATTATGTTCTTATAGCTCATATAAGAATTAAGTAAAGGACTTCCCCGGTGGCATAGTGGTTAACAATCCGCCTGCCAATGCAGGGGACATGGGTGTGATCCCTGGCCTGGGAAGATCCCACATGCTGCGGAGCAACTAAGCCCGTGCGCCCCAACTACTGAGCCTGCGCTCTAGAGCCCACGAGCCCCAACTATTGAGCCTGCGTGCCCCAACTACTGAAGCCCGCGTGCCTAGAGCCCGTGCTCCGCAACGAGAGAAGCCACCGCGATGAGAAGCCTGTGCACCGCAAAGAAGAGTAGCCCCTGCTTGCCGCAACTAGAGGAAGCCTGCGCGCAGCAACGAAGACCCAATGCAGCCAAACAAAAATTTTTTTAATAAATAAATTTTAAAAAAATAATTAAAAAGACCTGTACTTAGTATGAGTTATAAATCAATATATGGTCATTTACATGTAACGAAATGTAACAAAAATATTAACACATGGGGATAAGTATCCCTGCTCCACCTACCTCAGAGGATTGTTGCAAGGATCATATGAGTAAATGTACATGAAAGAGCTTCAAAAAGTATAACTATATAAGCCCAAGGAATCATTCCTCTAATTAGAGTTTACTGGACTAATTATGGGTTAGTTTCATACAAAATGAAACAGTTGTGGACCAGTATCTGATTAATCAAGGATGTATACTGATGAAATTCACTTATACAGTTTTGGCCACTTCCGTGGCTCTCAAAATTCTTTACATGCATTATCTCTTTGCCTTCCACTCTCTACATGGTTACTCCTGTGTTTAAATCAGAAGTGTATGGGTAATGGCACAGAGATAATTGGAGAAATTGTTGCTGTACAATTGTGGAAATTGTGTTCATAAACCCTGCCATTCAAGTGGCCCTTAAATAGATTTACTTGGGCAGTCAGGCCAGCTCTGTTTTCTAACGTATGAAAATAAGACTATATAAAACAGATAAATTCAGGGAGGATAAAATAATTGGTCTGGTACTCTTGCACTATGCTGTTGTGTCTCTCATTCATTATAGTCACAGCACCTCTATAATGTACAGCTGAAGAACCCCAGACATAGAGGTTACCTGACTCACCTAAATCATATGGTGAATCACGAGTCAAGCTGTTCTTATGGGCAGTGAATATGTTTCTGGCTAATTTTGGGCATGAATTAGCTAAATTGGCTGCCTCACTGTCTGAACTTTGAGTGTATACGTCCAAATCCAGGCTTTTTTTTTTTTTTTGTACAGCAAGACCTGGCTGGCCATATGATACCAAACCACAAAGCCAAATAGAAGTAACAAATAGGTATATGTGGTCCTTACCATGTCTACTCAACTAGAATTGAAAAAGTAATTCTAAAGAACAAAATTGATTAACTATGTTTCTGATCTTAAGAATTTGGAAATGAGGAAGAGAATGTTTCACTACGTTGCCAAGGCAAACCTTGGAAGTCAGGAACCATGTCTTCCTAATCACTACGTTCCCAATGACTAGCATGCTGTCTAGTCCACTAATAATCAGAATTAATTTTTTCAATACATAGATGTATGAGTGAAGGAATAAAAGAACAAATTAGTAAGTGAATGGAGTGGGAAAGCCTCCTCATCTAAAAGTTGTGCGTTGACAAATGTAATACAATTTGGAATCAATACTGACTTTCTACAAATTTCATTTTTGTTTTTTTTAATGCACCAACATTAAACACCTACTATGTGCCAGGCTCTGTGCTAGATGCTAGGGAGTCAGTTCTATCACTGAAGGGCAATAGGAACTGTATCTAATTCAAACTTTGGGGAGAGTGTTGGGGGGCAGTATTCTGGAGTACGGGGCCCTTGCAATAGTCAAGGAGGTGGCGGAAGGGATTTCTGCCTAGGAGAGAAGCATGTGCAGAGCTCAGAATCAAGAAAGTCTGACATATCTGAAGACTAAAAATGGAGGTTTTGAATGGGAGGTCTAAAGGCATTTGCTGGGAATCCTCAAGGCCATTTTGTGTGCGCTAGGTCTCCTTGGGTACACATTTTGGATCAGTTTGGTTTTCTTTCCCCCTACAGATTAGAGAAATTCAAGATGGTATGATGGGTTTTGAATTTCTGAGCACAAAACAGGTAAGTTTTTTCTAAAGCAGGTTATGTGAGGTATGTTGGGGTATAAAGGAAAGGATATTCACTCACCAGGCAACCATCACTTTTTCTAAGCCTTTGCTGGGGCTGGACGGTATATACAAGGCTCACACAAGTTTCTTTTTATTTGAAATATATATTCAAATTAAGCCACCTTGTTTAATACGTTTAATGAAATCTTGTTTCACTTCATCATTGACCTCCACCAGTGTCTCTTAATCCTATTTAATCGTACCAACAGTGTGTATTAATTGCTTGCGGTGTACACAGAAATTCTGGGACATAGTGATAGAAGAAAGTAACACCCAGGCTGGGTCCTCCTGCAGTTTATAGTCTTGGTAGTAGAAAGAGATTTACCTTCATCATTCACAAGGTATTCCCCCATTCCAAACATAATGCAGCGACCATTGGTAACCACGGTGTTGTTTAACTCAAAATAAATCAAAGGAACAAAAGAGTGTAAATATAGTGTGATACAGAGCTAGATTGTGTGGTATATATTACAGGAACAAAGAAGGACAAGTGAGGGAGTGGCCCAGTAATTGGAGCAGGTTTCATCAGAGTGGTGCGACCAAAGCTACAGGCCCTGAGATTGTTGAAGGCTGTTCAGATACTAAAATTTTATGATTGTATGTGATATATTTGTTGTTGTTGTTGTTTTGTTTTGTTTTCTATGCAAGTTTAACGGAGGACAAAAGTACCCACATGGGCTGTTATGCTATAGGCTTCTGTGTGTGTTCTGGCATGTGTCTTGAATAATATTTTAATATATTTCCATACACATTCCATTAAATAATGACTCTTTGAACAGCATTTCATCTTAAAAGGAATTCAGCCTCCATTGCTTCTAAGCAAAAATTAGAAGCCAAAATTCCCTCAAAGTCCTGCTCAAGCATTCCCTCTTCATTGGGAAATGGTCAGTTAATTCAAATGACAAATCAGTAACGGGAGCAACTCAGCAGGTGATTCATGGTGTGATTGAAAGGGCCTGGTACCCTTTCTATGTCAGTTTCTTCATCTATCTGTAGGAAATAATGGTCTCACAGAGGTGTTATGAAAAATAATTAAAGTTGGTAATGTGCTTTGAGATCCATGGATGAACTGCGCTTTCAAAGTGCATAATTACACACCACAGTGAGTCTCTCAGGCTGGTTTCCTCTACTCAGTCTTTCATAGGTATTAAAAATGACCCAGTTCAGGTAAGTTTTCCTTGTTCTCAAGTTGCTACTACATTTTTTAGCCACTGATACCAGTCGCCTTTAAAATGTTTAGAATACAACCCACAGTAGTAGTAAAGACCACTAATCCTTTGGCTTTAGGATTCTTAAAGTCTTTTCTTTGGGGGAGTTTAGTTTTCCAGATCACTCTCTACCTTCATTCTCAATCTTTCCACTTCAGTTGGCTCACTTATCTCCTCTCTGACGCCAGTCCCAACAGATTGTAAAAGATCAGCTCAATGGCTTCACTGAAACCAAACAGGAGGTCTCTCTTTGCTTTGCTTAATACTTGATAATTTCTTCTTTGCTGTTCTTATTCCTCTTCTTTCCCTCCTCCCCTTTCCCCCATTTTAATTGGACTGTTGGAAACACCCAGCAGGTGAAATTCTTTAGATGACTCCACAGCAGGAGGAGAAAAGAGATGCTGAAATCCAAATGTTGAGTTGTTGAGTGGGGGGAGGAAAGAGGCTAGGATTGGCCAAGCAGAAAACAAGAGGGGAGATGGGAGCAAGATGTTGTGACAACATCCAAGTCTATCTGGGTAGTAAGGGGAAACCTAGAACAACAAAACCAACTGAGAACACATGAGAAAAGAACCATTGACCCCTAACCTGGGCAGCCTTCCCACAAACTCCTTTTGCCATTTTGCCATTTGAGAGAAGGAAGCAAGAGAACGTGGTATTGCTCCCCATCACAGGAAAAACAACGTCAAGCGTATATTTCGTAATGCCCTTGGATTCACGGTGACATCTTTATGTTCAAAGGAAAGCACACTTCTGAACGTTTGGTTCCAAGATGGAATATGAAATGGAATCTGAGACTATGAGTATAAATCAAACTTTTTCGTAAATGCCTTTTGAATTCTGTCATTTATCAATATGTGTTACAATTTCAACATCTGAATCTTGGGCAAAAGCTTTCCTTCATTCCCCCCAACCCCAATGTTCTGTCTGCACTGCCTGGTGGGGGGAGGGGGCAGAGTTTCCTTTAATAGAAACCACTGCTTGAAGCAGTGTCCATGCTGAAGGGCTTCAGTTACCATCACTAAATTAGAACTTTACCAGAGTAAAATATCCAGAGGCTGGGTCAATTTTACTCTTTTACTTTGCTGGTAGGAAATATTTTCCTTCAAACGGAGTAAAAAACACAAAGAGGGCTTTTACCGTTCTTGAAATACTGTAGCACTGCATATGCTTCTCACTCTAAGTGCAGAAAACTTTTGAAAAGTATCTATTTATATAACATTTTGGAAATGACGAAATGTAAGAAATGGAGGACGGATTAGTGGTTGCCACTAATCTGACTGCCTAGCCAGTCAGTGCTTTTCCAAAAAAGGGACGTGTAAGAAACAAGATGTAAAGGTCACTGAACTAAAAATCAAAAGAAATAGATTTTATTAGTAGCTCTGCCATTGTATGTTTTGAAAAGATACAAAATACAGACTTTTTTTTATATAATGAGGAAGGGAGATCAGAGGGAGGTGGGTGTGGTTATAAAAAGGCAACTTGAGGAATCCTTGTGGTGTGGAACTGTTCTGTATCTTGACTGTGGTGGTAGATACATGAATCTACATGGGTGATAAAATTGTATATAAATTAATACAAACATGCATGCATGCACACACAAACACACGTACACAAATTAGTACAATTAAAACTTGGGAAATCAGAATAAGGCCAGTGGATTGTATCAATGTCAATATTCTGTTGTGATATAATATTACAGTTTTACAAGATGTTAACACTGGGAAGACCTGGGCAAAGTGTACAAGTGATCTCTCTGTATTATTTCTTATAACTATAGGCAAGTCTACAATTATCACAATAAAATTTTCAATTTTAAAATAGTTAACCAGGGGCTTCCCTGGTGGCACAGTGGTTGAGAGTCCGCCTGCCGATGCAGGGGACACGGGTTCGTGCCCCGGTCCGGGAAGATCCCACATGCCGCGGAGAAACTAAGCCCGTGCGCCACAACTACTGAGCCTGCGCTCTAGAGCCTGCGAGCCACAACTACTGAACCCATGTGCCACAACTACTGAAGCCTGCATGCCTAGAGCCTGTGCTCCGCAACAAAGAGAAGCCGCCCCAATGAGAAGCCTGGGCACCGCAACGAAGAGTAGCCCCTGCTCACCACAAATGGAGAAAGCCTGCGTGCAGCAACAAAGACCTAACACATCCCAAAATAAATAAATAAAATAAATAACAATTTTTAAAAATTTTTTTTTTTTTTTTTTTTTTTTTTTTTTTTTTTTTTTTTTTGCGGTATGCGGGCCTCTCACTGTTGTGGCCTCCCCCGTTGCGGAGCACAGGCTCCGGACGCGCAGGCTCCGGACGCTCAGGCCCAGCGGCCATGGCCCACGGGCCCAGCCGCTCCGCGGCATATGGGATCCTCCCAGACCGGGGCACGAACCCGTATCCCCTGCATCGGCAGGCGGACTCTCAACCACTTGCGCCACCAGGGAGGCCCCAATTTTTTAAAAATTTAAAAAAGAAATGGTAAAATTTATTTTAAAAGAAAAAGACAAAGTTGGTCTAAGATACGAACTTTAAAATACAACTGTAATGGGGATATATATATGTATAGCTGATTCATTTTATTATAAAGCAGAAACTAACACACCATTGTAAAGCAATTATACTCCAATAAAGATGTTTAAAAAAAAATAAGTAAGATAAAAAGATGTAATGTACAGCACAGGGAATATAGCCAAAATTTTATAATAACTATAAATGGAGTATAATCTATAAAAATAATGAATCACTATGTTGTACACCTGATACTAATATAATTTGTCCATTATACTTCAATAAAAAATATGAATTAAACAAAAAATACAGGGCTTCCCTGGTGGTGCAGTGGTTAAGAGTCCGCCTGCCGATGCAGGGGACACGGGTTCATGCCCCGGTCTGGGAAGATTCCACATGCCGCGGAGCGGCTGGGCCCTTGAGCCATGGCCGCTGAGCCTGCGTGTCCGGAGCCTGTGCTCTGCAATGGGAGAGGCCACAACAGTGAGAGGCCAGTGTACCGCAAAAAAAAACAAACAAACAAACAAACAAACTGTAGAGGGAGATCAGCTCAGTGCTTTGTGAGCACGTAGAGGGATGGGATAGGGAGGGTGGGAGGGAGGCTCAAGAGGGAAGGGATATGGGGATATATGTATACTTATAGCTGATTCACTTTGTTATACAGCAGAAACTAACACAACAATGTAAAGCAATTATACTCCAATAAAGATGTTAAAAAAGAAAAACAACTATAGACAAGGACTTACTGTATAGCACAGGGAACTATATTCAATATCTTGTAATAACCCATGACGGAAAAGAATCTGAAAAAGAACATATTTTATATATATATGTATAACTGAATCACTTTGCTATACACCTGAAACACTGTAAATCAACTATACTTCAAGTAAAAAAACCAAATAACTGTACCTCCTAATGCCTATTTAATTATTTTATTATTGAATTCTATTTTTATGAATAAGGGTGAGGAAATCATGCTGATGTCTGGGCAGAAATTTGTCTTAACCCAGGTGCCATCACTGTGAAATGACTGTTTCAGATTTGTTTGGAGAAATGAATAAATCTTATAAAGATTAAATCTTCACACTAAAAGTATCAAGTGTCAGCAAATGCAGATACAGATTTTTTTTGGAAATGAAGAAAAATATTAAGTCTAGGTTTTGAATATATATTTGAACCAAAAAGGTAGCAGTAGATAAGACCAAAGTGAGATGCAAAAGACTCTAGTTGTAGCCACTGATATTCTCAGTTAGATAATTATTATCCTGAGGGAATAAAAGCGGAAAAACCAGCTTAGCCCATCTGTTTAAGTATTAAAAGATTCTCCAATTAAATTATCCTGTGTGAGTCAATAATGAGGTAATTCAGATAGAATCAAACTAATAAACACCTTGATATAGAACTGAAAAGAATTCTGGGTCAAAGTCACATCTCTGCCCAGTATCCTATTGGTATAATATGCAAGACTAGGTGTGGCTGAACAATAATGAATAATGTATATGCTGGAAGTCAAACTACTGTACGGATATTCCTGGCAAATAACAGCATTCTTTCAAACAACATCCTGAAGGCTCAACAGGATGATATTTTCCATCCCCACAAAGTCGAAGGATATCATCCAAGCAAAGAGGAAAATAATTTCCTGGAAGCTGAGTTAGGGATCTCAGCACCAGCGTGGAATAGGAGAGAGCTCATAACTTAGCAGACACAAGATCAAGATTACCACATTGGGGAAAACATGGGAGAAAAGGAAGGGCTGCTCTCCTAGAGGTTTGCAAAGACATGGCAAAATGGAACTGTCAGCTAGGTACACTATAAAAGAATTAAAGGGCTATACAGTGATTTCTAATGAACCAGAAAAGAAACTGGGTGGAGGGAATTGAAAAACAGTATTCTTGAAAGCAAAAAGGGGAAAAGAAGCAATGAAGAGCTCCAGATCCAGAGGCTGTGAATATTAGCACAGAACTGATTCCAAGACCTCCAAATGCCGGAGAAATTATACATGAATGAATCGGTCTTAGGCTGCAAGAAGAAAGTGAAAGAAAAATAGTAAGAACTTAACAATGAGGATTTCAGAAAAGTATTACATAGTAACTGAAAAGGGAGTCTGGCCATATGTAATTTGGCTTTCTTGGTGCAAAGTTTACTTTGACATTCAAGTATTCCAGGTGGTCTCTTACCAAATCTGGTGGCATTAAGCCCATCACAGTTTCATGGCCACTTAAAAACCTAAAGTCTATTATTTCAGAAACAAATAAAGGATCTTGATGGCAATTCTTTCTGTAAATACAGTATTGTCTTAGATAATAATAATTATATGAAAACCTCTCCTTTTCTGGGGCTAAGCATGCTCTATTGTAATCTACTGCCTGTCAATTTCACCCAATAGACTATAGACTTCTAGAAGGTAAGAACGGTGGCTTACTTTTTCTGAATCCCAAGTGCCTGGCATATGCTAGGAACTCAATAAATGTTTGCTTCTTTAATAAATGAATAGCAAAGAAAATTCAGCAAAAATGAAAGGCAATGTTAACTTACCCACTGGGCAGGCAGCTAAATTCTGAAAGTGTTTCTTAGTAATCTCTACATGATGACATTGAAGAAAGCAGATAACGACCAAACAATTTCTTTGAGAAGGTTTGGGAGAAAAGAGTTCACAAAGGAAAGGAACAATACAAGAGAAGCACAATTCCTGTGTGATGTTCTAAGATACGATAACATTAAACTGCAACTGGTAACAAGAGTTTTCCCTTCCAGACTTACATCCAGCTTCCCCTTTCATCAGCTCCTCCCTGCAGTGTACCTCCTGTTTTCCTTTAGCCACACAATACCACTTGCCCCTCCTGAGATAGGTTGTGCACTTTGACGCCTCTGTGCCTTGGTTCATTATATTCACTTTGCCTGGAAAGCTCTTGCTTCCATTATCTTCCTGGAGGATTCCTTATTCACCTTTCCATTGCCGGTTTGTCTCACTTACCTATTGCTGCATAACAAACTCTCCCTAAACTGAGTGGCTTAAAGCAACCTGATTTATTATTTCCCAAGATTCTTTGGGTTGGCTGGGCAGTTCTGTTGGTCCTCTCGGGCTCACTTGTGTGGCTGCAGTCAGCAGGTGGGTCACCTGGGGGCTGGGCTCAGCTGGGACACTCTCACACCTGGTCCTCTCTCTCCACGTGGTCTCTCTTCCCCCGTGGCCTCTCTCTCCACATAGCCTCTTTCCAGCAGAGTAGCCTGGGCTTTTTTTCCATGGCAACTGGGTTCTAAGAGCAAAAGCAGAAACTGCTAGTTCTCTTAAGGCCTGCCTAGGCTCAGAAATCCCAGAATGTCACTTTTGCTGCATTTTACTGGTCAACGCCAAGTTACACGGTCAGCCCAGATTCAAGGGGGAGAGGAAATAGACTTCACCTCTTGATAGGAGGAGTCATAGCATCACATTGTGAAGGGACATGAGCACAGGGAGGTATAATTCACTGGAAGTCATTTTTAACAATCATACAACTGAAATGTCACCTCTTTATTCATCATTTGTGTTATATATATATATATATATATATATATATATATATATGAGAGAGAAATCACATTATCTCATTGACATTATCTCATTACCTGTGTCTATGTCTGTTTGAAGGAGGCAGGGGTTTAGGAAAACAGCCTGAAAGGACCGCTTTCTGTAATCTGACTGGGGAAAGCTATACTCATGAGATACAGTTGAAAATATAATTTGGGGCCAGATCGTGGGGGACCTTGAATGCCGTGCTAAGAAATTTAGATTTTATTTTGCAAGCATTCAGAACTGAAGTCAAGAAAATCTCTCCCCAAACTGCTTCTCCTATACTTCCTATCTGGGTGAATGGTAGAAATAAGGATTCACATCTTCTACCTACCTTATCCAAATGGCCTCTAAGTGCTGCTACTTCTTACAATTCCTAAATACCCCTTGACTCTGTCCCATGCTCCCATCTACACTGCCATAGCTTTAGTCCAGCGCCTCCCTCATCATTTCTCCTTTGACCTATTGTCACAGCCTATTAACAAGTTTCCCTGATACTAGTCTTGCCCCCTTGTCCATCGTCCATGATTCCACCAGAATCATCTGCTGATGTTAGCCCCCTCATTATAAGCCTTCATGGATTTCTATCACTCTCAGGATAAAGTTCAAAGTCTTTGGTGCTGATTACAAGGTCCCTCCACAATTTGGTCCCTGTCTAATCTCACTCTACTGCCCCCCTGCCCTTGCCCTTTATATTTCAGCAATACTATACTTCTTGTCGTTCCTCAACTCATGCTGTATCCCCTTATGTCTTGGTGCCTTTGCTAGACTCTGTGTCAAAAACCATTGTCCCCTTCTCTGCTTGGGTAACTCCCAGTTTTTTTTCAAGACTCAACCTCTAGGACTACTGCCCAAACCCCCCTCTCAATCTGGGTTAGGTGCCCCTTTTCTGTGTTGCAACATCACCCAGTGCTTATGGCTATCAGAATAATACTATTTATTGATCACTCACGTGAATAACTCAATTCTTGTATCAACTGTATGAAGTAGATTCTTATAGTGACAGCTAGTAAATGACAGAGCCAGGATACGAACCCAGGTGGCCCAAGGACCTACTGTTGAAAGCACTATCCTATTTTCTCGTTCAGGCACAGCACTCATCACTCTGTACTGTAACTGTCAATTTACCTATAGGTCTCCCCCACCGATTGTGAGTTTCTCGAGAATAGAAATTATGTCACATTTATCTTTTTATCCTCAGAAACTAACATAGTGCCTGCCACATAATAGGCACTCTAAAAATATGAGTTGAATGGATGAGTGGACAAATGAACGAATGAATGACTCCTGAAATTTATGAGTGATTCTTCTTGCTCTGTTATTTTAGCCATTTTTTAAAGATAAAAAATGCTTATAGAACTAGAAACATACTTCGATAAAGACCCAAATTATATTAAGGAAAAGAACAGAGAACTCTTCACAGGTGATAAATTTTCTGTTTACTGATGTTCTGTCAGCAGTTTAAAAAATGCAAGCAAAATAATTTTATTAAGAAAAAAATATGCAACAGTCTAATAAAAAAGGCACTAGATAACAGTAAGAGTTTAATTCTTCCTTCAACTCCACCCCATTAAGGTAAGACATGAAATGAAACCTACTATTAAGGGAAGCTAGAGAGTGACACAAAGGCTGCCTAAGAAAGATATAACCTTGACCAGAATAAAGATATTAATAATACATAGAAATATAATACAATAATATACTGAAAGGTCTTGGTTGTAGTAGAAAGTACATACATTTTGCATCCTAATAGATATGAGTTTGAATCCTGCCCTGGCACTCTCTGTGAAAGTCATTTAAACTCTGAACCTCAGTTTTCTCATCTGTAATATGGAGATCATAATATCTACCTTAGAAGGATGTTATGAGGTTTTACAGAAAAGGTACCATGCCTAGCCCAGTGCTTGACATAGAATGGGTGGACAATAAATGGTAGTTTTACTTGTTATTTACTTGAACTTTTATATGCCTCAAATATATACATACATATTGTTGCAAAGTGATTGGGGATAGAGAAAGAAAATATGTCATGAAAACCTGCAGTATACTGTGGAAAAAGCACTGGACTTGAATTCAACCAGACCTGGGGCTGAATCCTGGCTCGGCCATTTCAGGTCTTTGTGACCCGGGGGAAATTCCCTTAACCTCTCTGAGCCTCAGTTTCCATATCTGTAAAGTAGGGATAATAGTACCTACTTATAGAATGAGGGGGTTTGTTCACTTATACCCAGGTCTAAAAACCAATTTAAAAATTAGTATTTTGGTTTGTGAGCTCTGAAAAAACAAAACTCATACTTATGAACGACAACCTAATTAGGAGTCACAGCCACCAAAAGGCTCAAATAAACTGGTGTGATCCCAAAGACTTTGGGAAGAAATTTTTGTAAAAAGAACATGAAGTACTCTGGAAAATGTAAAATAAGAAGAATCTACCTACTTATACCTGAGGTGGCTTCAACAGTACTTGGATATTGGAAACACGGTATCACGATGGGTTCACTGAAAAAATTAGGTCCTGGATATGCAGAAATGAATTCTGGATCCAGAATTAAGTTGATTCTCTCTAAAGTACAGCCACTCTGAAAAGCCCTGTTTGGGTGGAGAGCTGGCCTCTTGCCATACCATCTCTACCTCAAGAATCTTTATCAAAAAGCATCAATTCATGAGATTACACACAAACCAAAAAGACTAGCTTAAAACTCTACAATCAGTTTTCATTAAACTAGTTTAGTTCTCTCCCATCAAAAGAAATACTGGACTTCCCTGGTGGCTCAGTGGTTAAGAATATGCCTGCCAATGCAGGGGACATGGGTTCAAGCCCTGGTCCGGGAAGATCCCCATGCCATTGAGCAATTAAGCCCGTGCGCCACAACTACTGAGCCCGTGTGCCACAACTGCTGAAGCCCGCGCACCTAGAGCCTGTGCTCTGCAACAAGAGAAGCCACCGCAACGGGAAGCCATGCACCGCAACAAAAAGTAACCCCCACTCGCCGCAACTAAAGAAAGCCCGTGCGCAGCAACGAAGACCCAACGCAGCCAAAAATAAATTAAAAACAAAAACAAAACCAAAAAACATATGTGAATGAAAACCACAAGCCACAAAAGGATATGTATGATCTGATACCATTTATGTCGAATACTACAATACAATACTATGTATTTTTCTCTACCTATTTAGGTAGACGTATTTAAAAGATTTACCTGGAAGAATGAGCATCAAACTCAAAAATGGTTACCTATGGGAAGAAGGGAGGGGAACAAGTTGGGGAGGTGGCCAAGGGAACTGTGATAATCAGTTTTATGTGTCAACTTGAGTAGGCCATGGGGTTGCTAGTTATTTGGTCTAAGATTATTCTGAGTGTGTCTGTGAGGATGTTTTGGGGTGAGATTAACATTTGAATCGGTAGACTGAGTCAAGCAGATTGCCCTCTCTAACATGGGTGGTCCTCATCAAATCAGTTGAAGGCCTGAATAGAATAAAAAGGCTGACCCTCCCTCCTGCCTGATTGTTGAGCTGCTCAAACTGAAACATCAGCTCTTCTTGGGTCTCCAAGCCTGTTCACTCTCAAATCGGAACTAGACTGTTGGCTCTCCTGTGTTTCCAGCTTTTCAACAGCAGATCTTGGGATTTCTCAGCCTCCATAATTGTGTTGAGCCAACTCCTTACAATCAATCTCTCTCTCTCTCCACACACAGAGATATAGATATAGATATAGATTATAGATATAGCTATGGATACAGATATGGATCCTGTAGGTTCTGTTTCTCTGGAGAATGCTGATTAATACAAGGATTTTACTTTTATCTTTTTTCCTTTTTAAATATTTATTTATTTATTTATTTGGTTGTGTGGGGTCTTAGTTGCAGCAGGCGGGCTCCTTAGTTGCACCATGTGGACTCCTTAGTTGTGGCATGAGAACTCTTAGTTGCGGCATGCATGTGGGATCTAGTTCCCCGACCAGGGCTCAAACCCTGGCCCCCTGCATTGGGAGCGAGGAGTCTTATCCACTGCACCACCAGGGAATTCCCACCTTTATCTTTTTAGTGTCCTGATTTTTAAAAAGGAGAATAGATTCATTTGTTACATTTATTATTAAACGTATCTTCAAAGAACCAAAGTATGTCAAGCCTGTATTATTATTCCCAGTTAACAGATAATGAAACTGAAAGGTTAAATGATGGCACAGTCCTTCCCCTTAGCTCCCCCCATCACAGTTGGCGCTTGCAAAGACAAATGCAACATTTTAAAATAACAGTATTTGGAGCTCCTTGTTAGAAATTAAAGGTATTATAATTTCTTGATTTTTCCTTCTCACCTTCTTTTCTCAGATCTTCCACACCAAAGGGGTGAGCTCACACACATAGAGGAAGAGAGAGGAGGCAACAAATGTCTCATAAACATGGTAATTAACCCCATGTTCCTTTCAAGTTCTGAGGATGTGCTAAAAGTTGTCTGACCCCCAGAGTGTGGAGTGAATACTGCTTTGGAAATCATTGACAATCAATGCTTCAGAAACATAATTCATGGGCACAGTAGCTAGACAACAACGTTTGCAGTGGAAAATTCCTCTCACTCCCAGGTTAAAGGATGGGGATAATTATTCTGGACAGGAAAAATGTGCTTTGAAATGTGTAAGTAAGAGGAAGGCAGAAAAAAAATTAAAAGGGGGAAAAACTACACGAATATTTATAAAATATCCGCTCTCTTGACTTTGTTGTCTGTGTTTCTAGGGGAAGAGATATTGACATGAAATCTGTGGGATTTTCTGTTTCACTAAAGAGGGGAGAATAAGAATAAAAGTGTTTCTTTCCGTTGTCAACAAAACCAGAAACCCCCTTTCCACCAAATTAAGAGAAAGTTACCTCATCTTAGATTTTAGGAGGTCTCCTGTAACTACCTGAATGTCTATAAACAGGGAGCTAGAACAGTCTCTCTTCTCCTCTGCCTTGCTCCAAATCAATGACTTGACCTTTAAATTAAAATATGGGATTAGTTGTTACACAAATAAAATGTCCTATTATTCAAATAGAATTATGCATCTTTTCAAACCTGATCTTTTATCAGGATACTTCTGAAAGCTGTTTTCAGAATCCTTCCTTTTCCTTGATTAAGTACAACTTTCTTTAAGCCATGTAATTTAAATGTATAAACAACAGTATTGTATTCCAAAATGGTTATGTGGACTTCTGGTTTGAATTTGGACATGGTCTCTCAAGATACTGTATATGTTATGCCTATGTGAATGTATGCTAATAATATTTCGTTGTAAAGTTTCATTACTTTTATCTGTAGAAACTAATTTTTTTAGATCGTATCACTGAGCTTTTATTAAATATCCAAGTGCATTTCAACTGAAATGAAAAAGGGTTTCTGAATTTCACAGAATCTTTATTTTGCATTATTTGTATAAATATTTAAACTACAATCAGAATTGTTTATTACATTGGAGATCCAAGACATATACTCTGGCTTTATAATATACCTTTTTATTTCTTCTGCTTAAAACTTGTTGTAAAAATTATGAAATGTTTTACAAATAAAGATATATAGAGAGAATAATATAATAAGCTTCATAGAGAATAATATAAGCTTCATTGTACTCACTACCCAGTACTGTCAAGTCTTAAACGTTTCCCATATTTACTGAAGATCTTTTTTGTAAAAGAAATAAGACTTGATGGATATGATATAGCTGAAATTTCCTGCCTCCATTCATTTACCGTCTCCCTTTCTCAGGAGCCACATTTGTGGATTTGATGCCTTTCATTTCCATGCATGCTTTCATATTTTTACCACATATGTGTCTATCCATAAACTGTATAGAACATCGTTTTGCATATTTTAAGCTTTATTAAATGGTATCATACAATCAGTAGTAGAGGTAGTACAGTGCAGTGAATAAGAGCACAAACATTGGAGCCAAAGGTGGTCTAGAATATCTGCTGTACATTTTACCAGCTGTGTGACCTTGGACAAGTAACTTAATCTCTCTGTGCCTCATTTTTCTCATCTATAAAATGGAAATTCATAATAATACCTACAATGTAAGGTTGTTTTAAAGACTAAATGAGTTGATACCATACAAAGCACTTAGAATATAATAAACTAAGCATGATGTGTTAGTATTATTCTGCACCTTGCTTTTTTTAACATAACATTTTTGAGATTTATCCATGTTGATACATGTAGCATTAGTTCATTTTCACCACTGCATAGTATTCTATCATATGAATATACTTCAATACATCTACTCTTTTGTGATGGACATTTAGGTTGTTTCCATTATAAAAAGTGCGGCAATGAACATCCTTGTACGTGTCTTCTTGTGTACACATATGAGAGAATTTCTCTAGATTTCTCCATTTTTAATTAACTATTTCTAGAAAGGTACATTTTTAGGAAATATGGCTCTGATTTCTTTTTCACAGGCAAAGGAACTATGTATGTGTTTTATCCATTCCAGTGTCTTCAAAATCAACAGTGCTTGTGACTTTCTAAACATTTGCAGCTATCCTCTTGAGCATCAAAATCACAATTTGGTTGAAATAATGATGCCATGACAGCAAATACTGGTCTCATTAATTAATTTTTAAAGTTTTCATTATTTTTTTTGGCTGCGTTGGGTCTTAGTTGCGGCATGTGGGATCTTTCGTTGTGACACAGGCTCTTTGTTGTGGTGCAGGCTTCTGTCTAGTTGTGGTGTGTGGGTTTTGTCTTCTCTAGATGTGACATGAGGGCTCCAGGGCGCGTGGGCTCTGTAGCTTGCGGCACGCAGGCTCTCTTGTTGAGGCACGTGGGCCTAGTTGCACCGTGGCATGTGGGATCTTAAGTTCCCCAACCAGGGATCAAACCCACATCCCCTGCATTGGAGGGCGGATTCTTTACCACTGGACCACCAGGGAAGTCCCTCATTAATTAATTTTTGATTGTCTTTTATTTTTAACATACTGTTATCTGCAAATTGAAGGATAGAACCTGACCTCAAATCAAACAGCACACAATTTTTCTACTATGTATAAAAAATCTGATCACTATACTTCAAAGGTTTTGAGGTCTATGTCACAACAGTTGTAACTAATGAATGTCTTTTCAAACTGACTGTTTTGTTATTTCTTCTTGGGAAACGACTGAATTGGTCAAGTGGCTTTTTTATTGGTCTTAACTTACTGAATGGTAGGCTGTAAACCTTAAGAATGTTTCAACAACTCATAAAGGAATAAATACCCCAGTTAAAAGTCTCTGATGATTGGGATCTTAGACTACTAACCTCATTAAGTTTCATCTGGTAGTCCTTTTGAAAATATATTCAAATTTTATCATTTTCTCTTTCTGAAGATTGTAAGAAAGTGCTATGTTTTATAAATAGGGACAGACAACTTCTGATAGCCATTAGTTTTTGCATTTTCTTGTGCTACTAATTAATACACTTCTCCTTTAAGAATACCTAAATGGCTATATTTTGCTCTGTAAAGTGAGTTTAAATTGATTCTCAAAGTGTTCTATAAACCATATTTAAATCTGAAAGAATAAAACCTCAATAAAGACTCCAAGGCTGATCTCATTTTATAATTCGGCACCTAGACATTTGGATGTCCCACCCTCTGGGAAACAAGTCATCTACTTTCATTGTTGGTAGCCAGCTCTTCATTTACAGCTCTAAGAAAATACATGTCAGGTTTTATAGCTTCGTAAATAAATCAAAAGGCATCTTTGAAAAGAAAAAAAAGAGCACGTGAAAGGCATTCCAAACGAATGGATATATCAAGTGCTTACTGAGCACCAGATTTTATTCATTGAGCATCTACTGTGCTAGACAGATGTTCCTACTCTCGGAGGGAGTAAGCATACTAGGTTTGGCCAGGAAGCAGAAGACTATGATCTAATATTTAAGTCTGGTCTGGCAAGTGTGTGCTCTAGTGGTGTAGAGAAATAGCTCAGGGTTTGGGGAAGAGAGGAGGAGGGTGTGTTCCTCACTCTGTCACCGGACACTGTGTTATACTGGGGACATTACTCTCTTGGTCTTCAGTTTCTCTTCTGAAAAATGAGGAGGTTAGTCTGGATGCTCTTCTATGTACCTTCCACACAGTTCTATGAACTGTAAGGAAGGGACCAATGTGGAATGTGGTATTCAAGAGAGACCTTATGGAAGACATGAGGCTTCAAAAAGTGCCAGGAAGAATTCAGATGCTTGGGAGGCAAGCAGTGTTTGGGCATAACTAAATTGATTTCTACTGTTAGATATGTGATTGCTTTTAGTTTACAGTGTACAATAAATAACTACAAAACTAAGATCATGTATATATTTGCCTACTTTTTTTGGAAGATAAGTTTGAAAGATATTTTCAGGTGATTAGAGGATGACATATTAAAAATATTATTATTATTATTATTGTTATTGAGTATTTAGCAGCAGTAGATCTTTTTGAATGTATCAACTCAGGTTAAAAGCAAATTATAGGGCTTCCCTGGTGGCGCAGTGGTTGAGAGTCCGCCTGCAGATGCAGGGGACACGGGTTCGTGCCCCGGTCCGGGAAGATCCCACATGCCGTGGAGCGGCTGGGCCCGTGAGCCATGGCCGCTAAGCCTGCGTGTCCGGAGCCTGTGCTCTGCAATGGGAGAAGCTACAGCAGTGAGCGGCCCGCGTACCGCAAAAAAAAAAAAAAAAAAAAAAAAAAAACCAAATTATAATAACAGAAAAATTTCATGAATCTAGACATTATCTTTGATTTTGATCCATGGCAAATATGTTTTAACAATTGGCTCTCCAGGGGAAAAAACAGCCCTGATCTATAGCATTTGCTGATTTTCATGGTGTCAATGCTCTCACCATGGCTGATTTCAAGCTCTCACTGTGAGGTCACTAACTGGAGCTGGGAAGACATGCATACAATCAGCTCTCGGGAGCTGGTGCTGGCAGGTTCTAGCATGCTACCATAATATGTAACGTGTATATAAAGAATATATTTACCTTTCTTTCTGAACCATTTGAGTATAAGTTGCGGACGTAATGTCCCTTTTATCCTTAAGTACTCCAGTGTGTATGTATCTCTTAAGAATAAAGACATCCACTTAAGTAACTATAATACAATTATCAAAATTAGGAAATTAACACTGATACAGAATTATTATATACTCTACTAGACTGTATTCAATGTTGCCAATTGCCCCAATAATGCCCTTTATAGCTTAAAAAGAAAAAAAAAAGGTTTGGGGCTTCCCTGGTGGCGCAGTGGTTGAGAGTCCGCCTGCTGATGCAGGGGACACGGGTTCGTGCCCCGGTCCGGGAAGATCCCACATGCCGTGGAGTGGCTGGGCCCGTGAGCCATGGCCGCTGAGCCTGCGCGTCCGGAGCCTGTGCTCTGCAATGGGAGAGGCCACAACAGTGAGAGGCCTGCGTACCGCAAAAAAAAAAAAAAAAGGTTTGGTCCAGAATCTAATCCAGTATTGTCTATATTTTGGAGATAAAATGTATTTTCTCCAAAGTTTCTATCTCTAGCCCTCTTCCACTTTGCAAATCTCCCTTCATCCTTTCTTCACACCGCTCAATCTTTCCACAAGCAGTTCTAGCATTAATTTCTAGAGTCTAACATTAGAAGTGCTATCAGCATATAACAGTAAACTTGCTACCAATGATAGACATCAAATGTTGACAGCGGTTCTAGAATTTGAATTTTACTTAATATTCATAGTTACTAGTAAGAAATACTGCACTTAAATTCAAGGAGTCGCCTTTGTTGTTATTAAAGGTAGTGTATGACTTTGGCTTTACAAATTTGCATGCATGCCAATAAAAGACAGTCTTATTGGAGGTCCTGGGCAATGCTAAATTTATTCATTTATTTATTTATTTTAAATATTTATTTATTTATTTGGCTGCGCTGGGTCTTAACTGTGGCTCGCGGGATCTTTAGGGATCTTTAGTTGCAGCATGTGGGATCTAGTTCCCTGACCAGGGATCAGCCTCGGGCCCCCTGCATTGGGAGCACGGAGTCTTAGCCACTGGACCACCAGGGAAGTCCCTGAACAATGCTAAATTTAACCAAATCACTTTCTGCAATATAGGGAAA
The DNA here is from genome assembly GCF_025265405.1 of Mesoplodon densirostris. NCBI lineage: Eukaryota > Metazoa > Chordata > Mammalia > Artiodactyla > Ziphiidae > Mesoplodon > Mesoplodon densirostris. Next base: position 29,182,744 of record NC_082681.1, on the reverse strand, counting down.
TAGCTAAAAATGTTTATTTGGGGTGGGTGTGTTGGTGTGTTGTTCTGCTAACAACAATGCTACTGCTTCCAAAAATTTCTATTTCTATAAAAGTGAATACCCAGCAACAGTTCCACAACGGCAACAAACAAAATGAAAAATAATGTAACCATTAAATGTGTATGGATTTGAAATGATAAATGTCTCTTGAACATATTGAAAAATCCTGCATCACAATAGGACCTTTAAAGTAATCCATAAGTTTGAGTTGATAGGTCTGCCTGTGCCATGATGTCTTTTTTGTTGTTGTTTATTAAATGTTGGCGCTCAAAAAATAAGGCAAATGTCATCTGTCTACATAAATCCTATGACATGTTTAACTACTTAATACAAATAGCTAGGATCAGTGGCAGCATTAAGTGATGAAAGTATTAGCTGCTGATAGGAATGAGTTATTTTAGATACTATTTCTCAAATGATTTAAGCAGAAAGTAGTTTTTTCCTTGAAATTTCCAGATAGTCATACCACGTTTCGATTTTGCTTCCATGGAGATTTGGCCATTCAGTGAAGGCTGTGTCCCTGCATGCGAAAAGGAAAAGAAAAGAAAAGAAAAAAGAAAAAAGAAAGAAAAGAAAAAAGAGGAAAATCGAATGGGTTATCAAATAAAAACAAAACAAAGATGTTCACTGTAATTATCATCTTATTTCAAGCTAAAAAGCACGTATACCCTATCTAAATCCTGACTACATTTTCACTGCCACTGCTTATTTAGTCCAAGCCCCATCACCTCTCAGACTGTCTAACCCTTTCCAATCTGTGTTCCAGATACATCTTTCTAAAATGTCAAAATGAGCAGGTGGCTTCCATGTCTTCCTGTGGCCTGTGGGAGGATACCGGGCTCCTTCCTTAGCAAGGCATTCCAAGGACCCTCTGGGATTGGGCTCCTGCCTATGACTCCAGCACAAACTTCTCTAGCTCTCCTTTTTAATAGAGCTCTCTGCCTTCCAATTCCTAGGTGTAAATCAAACGAACTACTTGTAGTTCCAGGAGAGGGTCTCTCTGCTTTGACTTCCATGCCTTCGTTTACCCTCCTCCCTGGGCAAAGCGTTTTATCTTTTGTTTACGTGATGAATACTAATCTTACTTTGCTTACAAACCCTCTTCTGACTCCTGCCCATATTCACCTTTGTACACACAATCTACTTTGTCAATCTTCTATAACAGCACCTCTAACACTTGATTGGATTTATTTGATCCTGTCTTTTCTTAATAGGTTGCAAGCTCTTTGAGGTCAAGGACCATGAATTATTCATGTTTGTATCATCAGCTCCTAGCCTATTTTGTGTCTGGCACATCGGAGGTACTCAGTAAATACTGCTGAATGAAGAACAATTGTAACTAGAATTATCTAGATAGCCATGGTCCAATACGTAGCCACTAGCCACATGTGGCCATTTACATTTTAATTAAATAAAATAAAAAATTCAGTTCCTCAGTTGTACTAGCCACATTTCATGTGCTCAGTAGCTACTTGTGGCTACCATACTGGACCGCAGAGATTATGAACTTGCCATCATTGCAAAAAGTTCTAATACATTAGTGTTGATCTAGATAATTCTTTTATTCTCCCATTTCAGTTTAATATAAACATTGATTTTCTACTATATGCTAACATTTGTGCTAGGCATGGTGGTTATAGCAAATGTGAACAAAACATGAACACTATCGTTATTATTTGCAAGGCATTCAAAATCTGGTAGGGAAGAGGCTTGCAAAACGAGAGAGATCATTTCCGTACTGGGACATCGGGGAAGGCTTTATGGAGATTTTCTCCTTTAAACTGGGCATTTAAAGATGAAGAGAATTTGGGAATTCCCTGGCGGTCCATTGGTAAGACTGTGCTTTCACTGCCTCAGGCACAGGTTTGATCCCTGGTTGGGGAACTAAGATCCCACAAGCTACGAGGTGCAGCCAAAAAAAAAAAGCAAAAACAAAACAAAAAAACAAAAATGATGAAGAGAATCTGAATGGGGCAAATCTTAGGAAAGGAGAGAAAATAGTATGAGAAAAGGTATACGTGGGAAAGTACCATGAAAATGGGAAGTAATTTAGTTTGCTTAGAATGTACAGTATATGAGCAGGGAATTGTTGTTTAGTTCAGTCAGTCATTCCTTCAATCATCCATCTAATGTTTTTTGAGCACCTATCTTGTTTCAGGCTCAATACTAAGCGCTGGGGATACAACAGTGACCTATACAGACACTGGCCCAGCAAAGTTCACAGTTATGAGTGATGAGATTTGGATAAGATTCCGTGGAAGGCACTAAAAGCTACCCTAAAGAGTTTGTACTTTGTTCCTCAGGCCCTCACACTTAAAGTGTGGACTTTAGACCAGCAGCGTGGGCTGGGCACGAACTGGGAGTTTGTCAGAAATGCAGAATCTGAGGTACCGCCCTAGCCTCAGGCTCATTGAATCAGAATTTGCATTTTAGCAAGATTCCCAGGTAATTCTTAAGCACATTAGTGTTTGTGGAGCATTGTTGTTGGCCAGGTGAGTGAATAAGAGAATATGTAAGTGAATGAGTTAGAGTAAGTAAGGGAGTAAGAAAGAAGGAAGTAAGCAAGCATAAAAGTAAGGAAGTAAGGTAGAGTATTCTAATCAGGATTGGATTGGATGCAAAAGAAACTGGACATAGGACGATTATTGCAGCTCAGACGAGAAGTAGGAAGGGTTGGATGTGAGAGATTGAATCTTTCCTATAAAGATATAGCTTCAGTTCCATTAACTGATACTGGAAATATTGTATGTTATTCAAAGTAAGAAAAAAAATCAGCAAATTCAGTAACATAACATTTGAGATGTCTCAGTAGGTACCAGCTATTCATTTCAGATAAGGCTTATTGGTATGTCTAGTTCCTGTTGACACCACAGTCCACAGTCTTCTCCTGAGTATCAAAGTATCAAGTCCTTAATCATATAAGTTCATAGAATATTGATAAGGATTTCAGAAATTAAGTCATTATACCTCAGTTCACAAGAAGTTGATTTGTATATGAGAAATTCAATCTATTAATTTATAATGGAGTAATTACCTTTCTACTAACCAGATATTTTTACTTTTATTACCAGCATTAACTTTTTTATTACAACTTTTTATTTTGAAATAGTTTAGAACTTACAAGAAGTTGCAAAAATAATACAGAGAATTCCATGTACCCTTCACACAGCTTTTCCCAACGATAACAGCTTACATAACCATAGTACAATGTCAAACCCTGGAAATCGACATTGATACAATACTGTTAACTCAAGTACAGACATTATTTGGATTTCACCATTTTTTCATATAGTCGTGTGTGTGTGTGTGTGTGTGTGTGTGTCTGTGTGTAGTTCAATAAAATTATTATTTTTTTGGCCATGCTTCGGGTCATGTGAGATCTTAGTTCCCCAACCAGGGATCAAACCCACCCCCGCTGCATTGGAAGTGAGGAGTATTAACCACTGGACTGCCAGAGAAGTCCCAAGTTCTATAAAATTTTATCACATGTGTAGATTTAAGTTAACATCACCACAATCAGGATACACAACTGTTCCATCACTACAAAGAAACTCTCTTCCATTACTCCTTAATAGTTACACCCTTTCCCCAACCCTAACCATTGGACACCACTAATCTGTTCTCCATCACTATCATTTTATCATTCTGAGAATTTATATAGTGGAATCATACTGTGTGGCTCTTTGAGATTGGCTTTTTCCACTAAGCATAATGCCCTTGAGGTCCATCCCAGTTGTTGCATGTATCAATAGCTCCTTTTCATTGTTGAGTAGTATTCCATGGTATAAATGTACCATAGTTTGTTTAGCCATTTACCAGTTTATAGACATTTGGGTTATTTCTTGATTTTGGCCATTTAAATTTGCCATGAGCATTTATGTACAGGTTTCTGTGTAAACATAAGTTTTCATTTCTCTGGGATAAATGGTCAGTAAGATTGCTGGTCATAGGGTAAGTGTATTTTATTTATTTTTTATTAATTAATTTATGGCTCAGTTGGTCTTTGTTGCTGAGCGCAGGCTTTCTCTAGTTGTGGCAAGCGGGGGCTCCTCTTCGTTGCGGTGTGCGGGCTTCTCATTGCAGTGGCTTCTCTTGTTGTGGAGCACGGGCTGTTAGGTGTGCGGGCTTCAGTAGTTGTGGCCCTTGGGCTCTAGAGTGCAGCCTCCGCAGCTGTGGCACATGGACTTAGTTTGCTTGGCGGCATGTGGGATCTTCCCGGACCAGGGCTCAAACCCGTGCCCCCTGCATTGGCCGGCGGATTCTTAACCACTGAGCCACCAGGGAAGCCCTGTATGTTTCACTTTATAAGAAACTGCCAAACTGTTTTCTGGAGTAACGAGTACAAGACCGTAAAAATTACCTAAGTAATACATGCTCACTGTAAAAAAAAAAAAAAAAAATTTAACATAACAATGTATAAAGTGAAAAGTTAACTTACAAGCACTGGAACCCTGTACCACCTATTTCCTGAGAGGTATTGATAACCTGTTAGGTTTCCTGTATGTTCTTCAGGAATGTTTTATGCCTATACAAGCACATATATATATTTGTAAATATACATATTCACAAATGGGATCATACTATACAAGCTATTTCAACTTGATTTTTTTTTCACTTAACCCATCCTAGACACATTTGTGTATCAGTAGATAAATACATACTTAATTGCCTTAATGGTGGGCATAAAACCCTATTGTATGGATGTATCACAATTTCCTTAACCAGTCCCCTAATGACGCCATTTCTATCATTGTCAGTTTCTCTTTATTACAAAGCTATAATGAAAATCTTCTACATAATCTCTGTATAATTTGCATGAGTATCTCTGTATGATATATTCCTAGAAATGGAAATGCTAGGTCAATTTTTCATGTTATGACATACTTTTTTTTTAAACAATTTACACTCCCACCAATGGTATATAAGAATTCTTAGTTCTTCACCAACATTGAGTATTATCAGAATTTAAGGGCTTCCCTGGTGGCACAGTGGTTAAGAATCTGCCTGCTAATGCAGGGGACAGGGGTTCGAGCCCTGGTCCGGGAAGATCCCACATGCCATGGAGCAACTAAGCCCGTGCACAATTACTGCGCCTGTGCTCTAGAGCCCGTGAACCCACAACTACTGAAGCCCATGTGCCACTACTACTGAAGGCTGCGCGCCTAGAGCCTGTGCTCTGCAACAAGAGAAGCCACCGCAGTGAGAAGCTTGCACACCGCAACGAACAGTGGCCCCTGATCACAACTAGAGAAAGCCTGTGTGCAGCAATGAAGACCCAACTCAGCCAAAAATAAATAAATATATATATAAAATTTAAAAAAATTTAAAATCTCTTGCCAATATGGTAAAAGTGGTATTTAATTTGCATGTCTTAGTGGTGAATGAAGTTGAGCACTATTTTATATATTTTATATATTTAGTAGCCGTGTGCATTTCTTGTCCAATAAGTTGACAGTTTATATCCTTTGTTCAGTTTTCTACTGGAGTATTTTTATCTTATTGATTTGTGAGAGTTCTTTGTATATAAGGAAATGAGCCTCTTTCATTCATGTAGCAAATATTTCCTCACAACTTATAGTTTATCTTTTGACTTTGTTTATGGTATTTTGATATACATAATTTTAAATTTCTGTGGACTCAAACATATTCATCTTTAGGCTTCTGGATTTTAGGTAACATACAGAATGGTGTTAGAAAATAAAAAAATATATATGTATGCTGTGTAAAGTAAGAGACTATCTGGAAAACCTAATTATAATCAGAAGCTTGCTCCGTTTACATGGAGTCAGAGCAAAGAGAATTGTGGTATGCTTTATTCAGACTGTGGTAAGACTGGAGGATCATCTCTGCTACACAGTGGGGTACGCATTTCTAAAGAACAAAATATTTTTGCATCAAATACTGTCTTGCCCCTTACACAGTATCAAATATTCTAACTATTCAACTTTACTTTCTCAGTATTTCTTATCAGGCACCAAAAGCTTCTGCCATTACAATATTATCTCATGAGGAACATGCTACAAATAATTAAGATTAAAGCTTATTTTACATCAGTTACATATTTCATTTGATGACATTTTCTCACTTTGTCCTCAAATTCTAAGGGTGTACTCTTGGTCTTTCAGTACCCTAGCAAATAAATTCCACTTCTCAGATAGGACCGGGGCACGCAGCACTCTGGTCTGCACATATTGAAGGTTTAAAATAATTTCTGAATGAACTCTAGAAAAAAAGAGGAGCTACTGTGAAACATTCTCAAATATTGGTATATATTTGTTATAAAATTTCTGATGTTACACCAGTTACACTTATTAATTTTCTTCAGTGGTATTTTTTACAAAATGAAAGTAAGTTTACTAAACAGAGGAACTTTTCAATTTTGTTCAAAGTATAAAATTGTTTAAAGAAGTCTCAGTTGCTACATAGACAATCAGCTGAGAATGTTAATTTATAAAATAAATAAAAAACTATTTGCACCATGTACTATCAACGTGATGTTTGGACCAGAAAATCAGTAATTTTCAGCTAATACTAAAACGGAAATTATTTAATATCAATTGATATCAATTGATATTAAATTGGCACAACTGAACTAAATTAATGTAAAATGATTTGGTACAGAGCCCAATATTTCTATTACTTTAAGTGGAATTTTGCATTAACTTATATAACTGTAAATTTTCCACTACTCCCTATTTAATGTTCTAGCTGCATCATTCTGTGACTTGAATCTGTTAAAAACTGAATAACATTCTACCAAAGATGGTCTATAAAAGAAACGGAAATTTATTTTGAACAGTATTCCACTCCCCAAAGTTTTTGAGGTAAGTAAAAATGTCTCAGATTTTATTTCTTGTTATTGATATTTAGATGTTTCTGTTTAACTTTTATTGTTCAGTTGATTAAATATACCATAACTCTTTTTTAAAGTTGCAGAAAAAATTAAAAAAACCAGTGAACAGAGTTTCTCTCCTATCCTAAGACACAGGCGTGATAAGGATATAATTTAAGGATTGAAAATAATCATCATATTGCATTAGGAATGTTTTAGAAGCGATATCGGGTGAATTCTCCACGATTTACATGGGTCTTGCATTATTTCTCATTTGGAAAATTTGTCTTGTTATTAAATACATTTTTTCCCTTCTAATTGAAATCTAATTTAATATTAAAAGAACAGCTTAACCACAAATTAAAAAAAAGAAACAAACAGCTCTTATTAACTAAACATTGTATAAATTTGTAACAGCAAGGGAAACACTAATAGGTCACTTCTTCCCGTCCTAGGAAAAGCGGCGCTTCGGAGGACAAGCCGTCCCCGAGTTGATCCTTCCCCCCCCGCCCCCCCGTCCCCCCCACCCCCGTAGAGAGCTTTCGGCGGTCAAAGGTCCGGGACGCTAGATTCGAAACAAACAAAAAATAAATAAAAAGGATAAAGACTTAGAGTTTGGGGTCGAAGGAGCGTTAGGGTATCCTTTCGCATTTCAAACATCTTGAGGGAGGGGTGAGGAGGCAGGATAAGAAGGAACCCAAATTCTTAACTAAGTCGCGAGGCCGCCTCCACCCACGCTTCCAGGAAGACTGTGGATAAGCGGGGGAGGCGGGGAACACCGCGTAGGTGCTCCTCGACTCCTTCTGCCCGATTTTCGATTTCCCTCCACTTCGCTCCGTCCTGTTCCTCCCCTCCGCCCCAAGAGTGGAGAATAAATTGGTCCAGCGCCCGGCCTAGCCTAGTAGCCCAGTTCCCTAAGTCTCCTAGACCCTGGAGAGAGACAGACCACGTTTTCTGGGAGACGGGACTAGTGTCATAAAGGAAAAAAAAAATTTTTTTTTCTCCAGTGCCAGGTCTTCCCGGTAGAGAATCAGCTCGCTTTCTCTCCACACCCGAAGCAAAAAACAAGCAAAACAAAACAAAACAAAACAACTCAAAAAGCAACCCCCCTAAATCACTTAGGATCAGGTGCCGGAGTTACGAGAGTTGAGTTCTTTCGGTGGGAAGGAGTAGGCAGCGCGGTGAAGCGAGGGTCCGGGATCTAGGGCCGGAGCCCTCTCGCTGGGGCCTGTCACAGAAGTGGACGTCGGAGGGTGATGCCCGACTAGGCTGCCACCTCGGGCTGCGCGGGGGGCAGAGAGGCCCGGAGCACGAGTCCCCAGCGAGCCCAGTTTCCGATTTCCCACAGCACGGGGGCTCCTCCGGACATTCCTACCGCCCTCCCCTCGACCCCCCCAATAAAGAAAGAGGAAACGCGGCGCGACCGGCTGCGCGGCGGAAGCGCTGCTAAACGGATGAGTAAGTCAGGCGCGGGCACGCCACCTTGTTTACCCCACTCGGCGGCGCGCCCCTGCGGGCGCCTCGCTGGGAGGCGGCGTCGGAGACGCTGAACCCGGGAGGCAGTCGGCCCCGATTGGCTGGAGATTGGGAGGAGGACGCTGGGTGGGAGGGCAGGGGGCCAGGCGTTGCAGTGGCGACTCTTTGCCGCTAGATGACGCTCCCTCCCAACGGGAGCCGGGCGCGGGTTCGCGGCCGACAGATGGCGCCTGCGCGTTCCATTCGCCTCCAAGTCGCCGAAGAGCGAACACCCCAAACAATCCCGAAGCGCCACCAAAAAAAAAAAAAAAAAAAAAAAAAAAAAAAAAAAGAGAGAGAGAGAGAGAGAGAGAGAGAGAGAGAGAGAAAAAAAAAAACCCGCCGGATCCGACCGCCACTTTCAAAACCCCCCACCGCTCTAGAACCGCGGGAGCTTCCGTCCCTGAGTAGAATTCGAGGGTGTAAAGAAGAGGAAGGGAAAAATATCTTGTACCAGCCCAGGGGTGAAGAAGCCCCCGGCCTGAGAAAGAAGGAAGGAGGAGTGGGGGAGGCGAACAGTCTCGTTGCTGCCTCTGTATACGCTGAGGGGGGAGGTAAGTTATAAAATGGCGGAGGCGAAGCTTCTAGAAGTTTGGAGGGGCACCCGGAGGGCGCGGGGCCCACCGTGAGGCGCGTGTGGTTGAAACAGGGCGCGAGAGAGGAGTTGGGAGGGAAAGAGACTGGGCATTCTTGCCGTTTAATTTCCTCTCTTCTTCCTTTGCCTCCAGCGGGGCCCGCCGTGGAGCGGGCGGTCAAGTGAAGGCGGGGAGAAGCCTCCTCGTCCCCGCGTAACCCCCAGCCCTTCTTTCTCCCCTCTTCCCCCAAGTGGCTCCCTCAGCACTACCAAGGAACTTCCAGCCCCCCTTCCTCCCTACCTCCTACTCCTAGAGTGGCTTTCTACCGCAGGACTCTTCTTTTCGACTACCCTCGCTGAAGGTTTTCTCTTCCTTCCCTCGCCCCACTCTCCCTCGGGGCCTCTACGGAGACCCCCCCCCATGGGTGGCCCAAAATGGAGAACGCGGAGCAGCGCAAGATGGAGGCTCTGCTTCTCGGTGTAGTGTTAGATTTAGGTGCCTTTTCTCCGGCAGGCTCTTAAGCCTGGGAGAGCCCGAACTGGAGGTGGGGTGGGGTGCGAGCCGTAGTGGGGAAGGCCGGGCGGCCGCGGTTGGGGTGGGGGAGAGCGCGGCATCGCGGCGAGGGGAAGGAAGAGAGCAAAATGGTGGTGCTGGGAACCTAGGGGGGAGGGGAGGCGAGGAGGCTCGCTTGTGTATATTTGGGCCTCGGACCGAGGGAGGCGAGGGAAAATCTACTCTGATCACACCCCTCCCTCGTGCCCCCTCCCTTCTCCCTTCCCCTCCTTCCTTTCCTCCCTCCCTCCTCTCCCTCCCTCTCTTCCTCCCTTCCTAGAGAGGGAACAACATTCATGTGACGGGCCCCTCTGCTTCTCCCCCGCCCCATCATCTCCAGCGCGTGGTGGGGGAACTGCCGGGGAAAGCGATTGGCATCGATCTCTCCATCCCTTCCGAGGCCCGACTTCGGTCAGTTTTCTTCGGGCAACAATTTTCTGAATAGGTTGGGGTCTGGCGGTGTTGGCCCCCGCGTGCAGACCTTGCCCCGAAGGGGGCCCTGCCTGCCTGGCATGGGAGGAGGGGGGAAGGGCGGGAGTGGAAGGCTGTTTGTTGGGGGGTTTTGGCGCCACTTTTGTTTTAGTTTTAGTGCTGCTTTTCGTTCCCACCCCCACCCGCACTGTCTTTCTCAAGGCACGAACTGAGCTGATCCTTGCCCCAGGTAGGCAGCTTCTGCTTTTTCCCTCCACACTTTTATTCTTGCTTGGGGTCGACTTTCTTTTTTCTTCTCTCACGTACCCGGTGATCTGTGGACGGCGATTTTAGGACGGAACGGGTCGGATGGGCCATGGGAGAGAGAAGGTGTGGGAAACAGCATCAAGTAGTTCCGCAAAACTTTGAGCCCCGTTCTCATTTTCTTCTGGCCTACATTCGTAAACGTATTGTTGATTTCTGCCCTTTTTTTTCCCCCGTCGCGAGAATGTCTTGTTTTGCCTTTAGTTTTTTTTTTTATAAACCGCTGTACTTTCGACATTTAGTTTCCGCTCCCCCTTGGTGTATATGCCATTTTATTTTTAATCATGAACTGTAATGGGTTTTATCGTGTGATTTTTCGTGCTGCAGTGTTCAGCTGTAATTTTTAATATTGCATTAGTAGTTTCATCTGGTTTGTGAGACTTTCTCTTCCGTGGCCTAGAAATGTTTTATATGTTGTTGCCTACCGCCCCCCCTCCTCCTTTCTCTTGGATGTAGTTTGTTAATTGAGGGTCATGGTATTTGATTAAATGGTTATTTACAGTTTACGTGATATATCTATTCAAAACTTTTGATGTGTAGGATTAGATTTAAGTAAACGAAGAGCTCGTGTTGGTTTGAAATGGTTCCTTAAAATGCGCGGGCCGCCCTCCCCCCCCCCCCCCGCCGTAGAGCCCCATCTTCCCCTCACACTGGAGTGTAAATTCCATACCCCTTTTCTCCCACGGACCGCCGTATTTCACGGCAGCCACACCCTGTATTTGTCTCTGTGGATTGGGCTCATTATCAGCTTAATTTAGTGACTCTTAAACCACCATGATGGGACTTGCTTAAGCACGAAGCTTCTTTTCCTGTTTAGTCCTAGTGGTTAGTGTCGAAAGAGGAATAATCGAGGTTTCTTGATGAAACCTGGTGCGGTCCAACCTCTGCCTTTTTTCTGTTGTCTTTTTTCCTACTCCGGGCTGTTGGCGGTGTCAGCACCGCTGCTGGGGGCGGGGGTGGAGGGGAGAAAGAGTCGGGTTACCGAAGTGCGTCATTCCTGGCTCTAGCAGGGCCTGCTCGGGAGCTGCTGGTGTTTGTTACTGTCCTCGCAGCACTTTCCTGCCAACCTTCTCTCTCTGCGTATTGGTTAGGAGCAAAAGCAGGAGGCGGTCTCCTAATTCTATCTGTAGCCTAGCGCGTTGCGTTTAAGGGTATATGTGAACTTATTAAAAAAAAAATCGGCCTGGAAAGTGGATACATTTCTCTTTAATGACATACAATTCAGGTAGTTTAGACTTGATTTAATGTATTTTCCAGTGAACGGTGGGGTAATTTTGAACATTTTAAACCACTTACGGTAAAATGCCTGTTTTTTTTTCCTACACTGATATCAATCTATAATTAGGAATCAGAAGGACCAGTTAAGGCATAAGTGTTCAGCGGTCTTTCAAGTGCTTGAACTGTAATTTTATGACACATTACGTTAAATAGTCTTTTTTTTTTTTTTTTAGTTTTGAGCCAAGGTGCTACGTGAATGCAAGCTAATTGTAAATGTTTAAGTTCGTTTTCATCACATTCTTATTTACCCTTTTAGATGTAATTTTAAATATGTCCTTGGGATCTTATTGGCTTTATCAGATTCTTTAAGCTGGGTATTTCCCTTTTTTAAAAAAAATCCGAATTCTTAAAAAAATTTACCACCTAACAAGGGGTTGTATAGGGTGGCTGTACAGTTACATTGTTAGATTCTTGACTTCTTGCTAGTCTTTGATACTTTTTTATCTTTGGATTTTTCTCTGTACATACTGAGCACAGTGTCTTCCTTTTAATTCTTTTCTGAAGATAATTGGGGGAGAGGTGGGAGGTAGAGATGAAACAAAAGTGGCCTTGAGTTGATGATTGTAGCTGGGTGATGAGTACAGGAGAGCTCATTGTACTATTCTCTCTACTTTAGCTTGTACTTGAATGTTTCCATAATTAAACAGAAAAAATTTGGAAGAAAAAAATTCAGATTGTCTTGCAATTTTGGTGTAATGACTTAAGTTTATATTTACATATTATTTGCCTGGGAAACTTGGCCTTGTGTATAAGTAATTACACAATGTCTGACTTACAAACTCAAAAAATATTTAAATTGAACCAGTATAGAATAAGCAAGATAAATGGTTATAAATTGGTTGAACTTTAAATGTTTGTAACTTAGTCTGAATGTGCTCTACTTTTAGTTTCTTTTTTAATCCTTTGAAAATAGGAAAATTCCATTAGCAAATTTTGTAAATTCTGCTTGGTGTCTATTTCATTAAGTTGGAGTTCCAGTGAGTCAGTATGAAAGGGATTTACTATTAATAGGAGGGGCTTTGGCAGTTGGAATAAATGACAGTGGAAGGGATTCGGGTGCCCTAGGGAGCATTCCTGGTAAGAAGATCGAGGTAGGAGTTGAATTCAGTTTCAGTATTTGGTGTTTAATGAATGGGTAGAGAAGAGGATTGGAAAAGAAATCTACTTCTTACCTGTTCTTTCCCACTGTGAAATAACTATAGCATCCTAAGGTATCAGAGACGGGCAGTGGGGGTGGGGTGGTTTTTAAAAAAATTGATCTGAAAATGAATGTTTACATACAAAATGAGTTAAAGCTCCCCTCCCCCCACTTTTAACCATCTGATGCTATAAATAGTTAAAGGTTGATATGTAAAATATTTTAATGTTTTATATTAAGAACATCTGACCATTACCCATCAACAGTAAAGTAAAAATGCGTTGCCATTAAAACCTTCAGTCTCCTTAATTAGTGTATTTGTAAATTGCTCCTACAAAGAATTTGTAGATCATTTGAAGTTAAGTGCCTTATTTTCTGCAATTTTGTGTTGTTCAGTGGCAGGTTTTTTCACCCTATAAGATGTATTTTTGAACATACGTCAAAGTTTTAAAGGGAACTGAAAATAATGGATATTTAACTTCTGTATTTGGCGGAGTGTGATCCCTAATCATTATTAAAGCAAAAATTCCACCCTAGGCTGGGGACAGACATTTCATAATTGTTAATATTAGTCTGTTTGTATATTTCACATTCATCATTTTAGCTTTAGAAGGATATTAAGAGAAGATAGATTATGTATTTTGAACTCATATGCGAATAATCCTAAATGTTGAGGGTTGTGACTTCAGATTTATTTTATTGTGAGGCAAGAGCTAAACTACTAAAGCAACAAATTATGAGTTTGGTAACTTTGAAGTCTAGTTAGGTTTTTTTTTAAAGCCCAAGTACTCAAGATTTTAATGAAATTAAATTATTACTTTTTCATTGTTTTCTTTTTGAACCTTAATGACGTCGGTGGTCTCCTGAGAACCTATGAATTAAAATGGGTGGGTTGGGGTGGGGGACAGGCTCAAGCTCAAACCATCCTTTGGGAATATAGGGTTAGATGTGAATATACACCTTGGACAGTTTAGTAATGCTTAATACTCTGCATGTTTAACTGATGCCACCCACAGTCATGTGTGGGAAGGGAGTAAACAGTGAATAGCTTATTCTTCTTTGGGTTCTTTATAATAGATGGAAGACTTCAGTTTTTGATGCTGTAAGTTAACTTTCGAGCTTAAAATTTACATTAGATGGATGCAATGATCTATTACATCTCAGTGGGATAAGGTTCATATCTTTAATGTGACTTTTTTGTCTCACATGTTAAAAAAACACTGGTCTTGTGTTAGTACTTTGGCATCGCTATTAGATTATTCGAAGACTTGAACACAACAGTTTACTGTGTAATGGAGCACTATCCTATACCTATTTTGGGAGTTGGGGAGCATAGCAAAGGCAAGGGATAGTCCCAGTTATCTATGGGTGTCAGTATATATTGAAACACCGTTAATTATCAGAGAGTAAAGAAGAAACTTTAAAGATACAGATTATTTTAAAAGTTCTTTACATGTATTTTATTTGTGTAATTTCTACATTTGATACATATTTAGGACTTTTAATTTGTGGTTCAGTACTGCTCCTGTATAATAATTTTCTAATATCTCCTGCTATCATGAGTGGTGGTTATTGCGTGTTCTCTTTGCCAGAGGTACGTGAGAAAACAAAATTGTCAGCTTGATATTTTTCAGTCTCCTGAGTTGCCTGCTTTGCATTTAATTTAACCAAATTTTATATTTTGTCAGTGTGAGTGGTGTTGCTTGGTGGAGTCTTAATTTTTGTATATGTGCATTTAAAAAAAACCTACATCTCTTTAGCAGCTATGGTAATCTGCTACCTGAACTGTATTTTTTTTTCTGAACTGTATTTTTAATGTATGCTTGCTATAGTTCTATCTTTGCTACTAGCCAGAAGAAAACAAATCTTTACATATGGTTGGTCTAGTCTAAGATTATTGAAATTGTTTTAAGCCCCACCCCCTCCCCCAAATGAGGGGAGGGTGAATAATGTTGATGGTCTCTTCTTTTTTATTTTAATTGGAAAATACACGACTAGGCTTGATGAGACAAACTAGAGCGATTTCTGTAAACTCTGGATAATCTAATGTACACCTCAAAGGTAAAATTCCTTTATAAAAATACATTGTTCAATCTTTGCGACTGGCTCCCTACCGTATCCCTTTAAATTCTTCAGGAACACCCAAACACTGGTAAATATAAACAGCTTGTGATCGCAAAAAATATATATATATATAGTTCAAATTCTGTTGAATGTTGTTAGAGGGGGAAAAGGCAGGTCCTATTTACACTTTTGCATGAATAACATTTGTTGTAATGGGATTTGACCTATAACTTGTTGAATCCTGAGATATTCTAAGAAACTCTTAATTTAGTTGCCATTTGAGTGACTTTTAAATGCCAATAACTGTACTGTGTGTTTTAACATGTATTGTTTAAACTTCTCTGCTACCTTGCAAGATAGATGGTTGTCATTTTACAGATGGGGAAATTGAGGCTCTCAGAATAAATGACTTGTCACATGATAATAATTGACAGTCTGAATTCACACCCATATTAGTCTGGCCTCAAAACCTTTGTACTTTTTTGTTAAACTCAGTAATTTCTCTTAACTGTGTTAGGTCTTGGGATATCTATCACTGAAAGCATGTATCTTTTCAGTGTTACAAAATGATTTTTTTAATGTATAGTACAAGGTTAATGTAGATTTTTAATGTAGGGTTAGATGAGTTGCTGCCTGATGAACGGTCTCAATTGTGTTTTATACTAATAGTTGAAATAGTTGAAACAAATCTGAGCTTTAGTTTTGTTTGAGTATGCTCATTATACAAAAGTTTGTGGAATAATATATATATATTTTTTGTTTTAGATGGGATAATATGTTGAATTGTATTCTTGATTTTTGGTAGGTCATACTATGGTAGATAGAGTGGTTTCACTGATATTGTTTTTCTTTTGTCATTTAAGCTCTATATAGAATGGAGCTAAATGTGTCTGAGAATAGTTCCCCAATCATTCAGCATGTATATCGAGTGATTTGAAAAGAGAATTTAGGTGACTCTTATAATTCATTGCTCTGATTGGTTCTGTAGGGGGATTTTTTTGTTATTTAATGGTACCTTAAAAATATTTTCTTCTAAGTGTTAGTACCTTCTCTGTTTCTACTTTCTATTCTAGTTCATCTTTTCACTTAATTAAAATTTCTTGTTCTTATTTTTTATCAGGTAATAGTTAATATTGCTGCCCTGGATTATTTGGTTCATTAATGATCAGAATCTTGGTCTCAGCTTTCTTTGCTTTTCCTCTTTCTCCTTCCTGCTTTTCATAAACTATAACTAGAACTTTTCTAATCTGAAGGAATGCTAGATATCATGTAGCTGGCCTAAGATAAATTAGTGGAGATGGGGTAAAACCAAAAATATTAGTGCTTTTCACAGCCATGAGTCAAATTTATATATTTTATGTTAATCATTTCCTTAAGCTTCATTCTGTAGGAACTATTTTTTCCAGGTGATACTGTCTTCTACCCAGACTCAATATTGAGTCTTTTCATCCATATTTTCCCCTTTGTAGTCCAAGAATACCACTGGTGTTCTACCACAGAATTATGCCCCAAGGCATCCATTGTATATAATAAATTAGTTTCTCTCCAGTGCATCTAGAAAGATACTAGCTATGTACTGTTCTTGGGGGAATTCAGGAAATTGTCACTCATATCATTTTCTGAGTTCTGTGGTTAATAACATGAGGAACCCTGGTTGAGAAAGGTTGCTAGAATATTAAGGGACTTGGTTTGGTGCCAAACAAGGTTTTACTTTTCATGGTTTCTTTCCTGTCAGTAACCCTAATATAGCCTCTACTTAAAACTTAGGTTTGATAAAAAGTGAATGCAGTTGCTGATACTGCCATTTCTGTGGGATAAATTGGTCAGTGTTGATTTCAAGCAGTTAGTGCTACTTAGTTGCTTTAAAGAATTGAATATTGAATGTGCGAAGTTAAATGCATAATTTCATTTGTAAAAAAGAATATTGTAGGAGCTCTGTTCATCATATTATTCAAAGCCTTTTAAAAGAAGTCTTTGACAGTGGCTAACATTAGCAATAGGTAACACTAACTGTACTCTTACTGTGTGCCGGACACTATTACAAATGCTTTATGTGTATTAGCTCACTTAGTCTTCATAACCCTCTGACGTAGGATGACCATATGATTTTTTGTTCAAACCAGGATACTGTTGAGAGTGAAAGGGGGCACTAACTGGATGGCATGCTAGGATAATAGTATAAACTAGGACTGTCCCAGAGTAACTAGGATGTATGATGACCCTAATTAGCAACCACCCCCCTTTTTTAGAAGAGAAAACCAAAGCTTAGGAGGCCAAGTAACTTGCTCAGTTAGTAAGTGGTAGGAAGAGATTCGAAACCCCTATGGAGATTTCTTTGGGCATGAACGTGATTTAAATTACTTTACACTGCCATATTCTTAGAGTTTGTTTGTTTTTACTCTTTTGGAGGAGTTTTTATTGGTATGGGGTCGACAGTAAAAGACAAGATACAGTGTTTTTAAAAACCCAGTAGAATTTCCAGTTGGCTTTTTTTCAAGTGACTCTTTAAGACTTAAGTGATGATGTCTTAATGTTGAAAACCAACTTCTCTGAGTGAGGTCCTCCTAAATAAAAACAGAAAACTCCATGACAACTACTTTTACTGTTTACATCTGTATTTGTTTTCCTTACATTGTTTAGACTCCCTTTACGGGTTTCTTAGGAGGAAATGTGAATTGTATGATATTTCATGGGGGCTCTTTTTTTTTTTTTTTTTTTTTGCAGTATGCGGGCCTCTCACTGTTGTGGCCTCCCCCGTCGCGGAGCACAGGCTCCGGACGCGCAGGCTCAGCGGCCATGGCTCACGGGCCCAGCCGCTCCGCGGCATATGGGATCCTCCCAGACCGGGGCACGAACCCGCATCCCCCGCATCGGCAGGCGGACTCTCAACCACTTGCGCCACCAGGGAGGCCCCATGGGGGCTCTTAGATGGAAAATTTCTTCTGAGAAGAAAGCTGAAAGAGACACAGTTTTGTGACTAAGGAGAAGTAGTATTAGAAAAGAAAGAAAAAGGTCTAGTTTAGAGACTTATTCGAAGTTAAACTGATTCTGTACCATAATTTGAAAATTAAGTCTTTTGGAGATTGATGTGTCATTTCGTAAAATTAATAGTTGTCTTTTATTTTTGGTGACTTTTGCAACTGCTTTGTATTCCCAGCCTGTTTGTTTGTGGTACACCCCCCCCACAAGTGATTCAAACATTTGGTGAAATGATTTCAGCATAATCACAGATTTTACTATTTTGTAAAATAAGATTTTTTCCCTCTTTTTTCTTTTAGTGAGGGTGAGTAGTAGCTGATCTTAAGAGGACTTCATACTTAGCTATTTTAATATTTCATTGAGGAATTTTTTTTTCCGCTAGCTAGTTCACTTTTGTAAGTTTTGTTGGCATCACTATCTTATAAACAACTGAGAGGCTATTAAGTAGGTCTATTCAATTCTTAAAGTCATTTATTTAGTTCATTAAAGCCATCGTGAACTTGGAAGGCAGGGACTGCATATCTGACCAGAGGAAGGAATTTGTGGGCCGCATAATGACTGGTAAACAAAAGGTTATTTTGTGGATTTGATTTATTACAGAAATTAATACAGTTGGTTTTTTAAAAAAGCTATTGCTGGGTTTTAATATGGGGCCCATGGGTAGGGTGGAGGTGTGAGAACCCTGTGAAATTAATGTACAAAATGTATAACTGCATTTATTCAAGTTCTCAAAAGAGTTCATTTGTTGTTTTTTCAGCTGATACTTAAAGTGCCTTCAGGGATGGGATATACAGTGGTAAACTACATAGTCTCTGCCCTCAGTCAATGTTGTCAGTTTGAGTTTTATCACCCCAAAAGGGTTAAAACTAACCCATTTTGGAAACATTATGTATTGGGATTACTGTATATTAAAGAATACTAAGCTAAAACCAATAGCCATCAATGCAGTTTTTTTTATTTTATTTTTTCAAATTTATTATTTATTTTGCGGTACGCGGGCCTCTCACTGTTGTGGCCTCTCCCGTTGCGGAGCACAGGCTCCGGACGCGCAGGCTCAGCAGCCACGGCTCACGGGCCCAGCCACTGCGCGGCATGCGGGATCTTCCCGGACCGGGGCACGAACCCATGTCCTCTGCATCAGCAGGTGACCTCTCAACCACTGAGCCACCAGGGAAGCCCAATGCAGTTTTGATATTGTCCTTAATTTAAGATTAGTGACAAGTATTTAAAAATAAGGACTACTCTGAAAAGCTTTGGGGGAAAATAACAATTAAGGACTGTTGATGTAGTATTGCAATGCTTCAGTTCAGTCTTTGGTGGTTGTTAATAAACTAAGTTTAAGGAGCCCATGATCATTCCCTGTAACCAGTTACTGTTGTCCAAAGGTTGAGACCTTCTAAGTGATATTGTGCTTCTGTGTAAAAGAAAAAGAGGCAATCAACAATCACTCTGTTATATGGGACTCCTGTGTGTCTTTCTCTACCTCAAGTTGTAAATGCTTGCGTTTAAATAGGAACTTAAATTTATCCATGCTTGTGTTTTGCTTTTTGACTTTGGATTCTTTGTTGGAGTGTTAGCTTGAAATGTCTTTGTAGCAGTATATGATATTCATTAAATTCATTCTCTACATATATATGATGATGTAGGTTTGGTATATTTAAAGTAGTATTTCCATTTCAGGATTGGGATGTATGATACCCTCTTTTCTTGGGTTTCTAACATTTTTCTCTTTTCAAAAGCAAGAATTTTTCCACACTCACCAATGTATCTCCTGCCTTGTAACTAATTTGCAAACTTTATGGTGATTAGAATGTTACTACAAAGAACACATTTAATATTCTCTTACAAAAAAGGCCTTTTTTGTGATTTAAAGAAGTAGTATTGAAGATAGTTGGGAACATGAACCTTTGAGAATTTCCCTTCTATGCTAAAGAAGTAGAGAAAATGTAGGAAATATTAGCAAAGCCATAATATTTTTCCTTTGGGATATGTCCCTCCCTGTTTCCACCACTCATTCAGGCCAAAAGACATTCCTCAGACTTTATTCCTGGCAGGAGAATTGAGGAAGTGGTGGTAGCCATGGCTGGCAGGGAAGTAGAAGCCTGAAGGTATGTTTTTGAAAAGCAAATTTGTCAATGACAAATGGATTTTTCCAGTTTGAGTATATGTACTTTTTTGAGTTTTGGTTACATGTCAATGCATAAAGTGCTACTATTCATTGAGGACTATTCAGTGGTTGCATTCATATTTGGGTGTTCTAAATATACTTGAAAAATTTCAGAGGGATTATCTGGACAATACAGGATTATATTAGAAAAGATCATTTAGTAGGGAATTAGTTCCTAAACCTTTGAAGTTAGACTGAAACAGTTATCCAGGTTGCTGCAGAAAAATAGCAAACCTAACATGAGAGATAATTATTTGTGTGTATAAATATGTAATGTTTATATGTACAATATTGGTGAATATCCAAACTTATGTCTTATAACTAGTTTACCTTTTTCAGACAAGGGATTACGTTTTTATCTGATTTTGAATTATTGTCTCATTGTGTAATATGTATCATACAGATTCTGAAATGGTAATTAAAACCTTAGGTTTTCTAGGAAAGTAACCCTACATTATAATTACATTATTAATATCTCATCTTCAAGACCTGTATGTTGGAAGAGACGTAGTTAGTTTCCTCTAGTTGGCTTTGCATTAATGATAAACTTTGTGTATCTACAGGATATCATTTATAGGATCTACTACACAGCAAGGCTCCCTAACATTTAATTTTTATTTCTTAAAACAACCATGTGAGGTAGTTGGTGGTATTTTCATTTACTGAGGTTCAAAATAGTTAAGTGACTTGCCCAAGTTCACTCAGCTAGTTAGTGGCAGAGCCTACTTTTGAATCCAGTTCTGCCTAATTCCAGCACACTTCTTTACACAGTGATACACTGCCTTCCAGTGGGATATTTATAGACTTGTGTAGTGATAACTTTTGGCGGGGGGGGAGAGTAAGAGGGGGCAAGCATCCTAACTTGATGAGACTGAGGAAGTTAGACTTCTCAAAGTAGAAAACTTTTGGAAATTAGGTAGGGGAAAGGCTTATTTTCTACCAAGAGCTGATAGGGAATAAATCATTCTCAGTCTGAAGTTAGATGTGATATGTTTCGTATTTTGTAATAAGCATCAGATAACACCTAGAAGAGGGTTGGGTGGGGGAAGATGATAAAGTTTGTTACATTGAATTTGTTTTAATCCCCAGTAAAGTGACATCTGAATTAAGTTTAAGGAATTAAACTTCTTATAAAATAAACTATGAAACAAAATGTTATCCAAAGCATTGTTGGCATATGTCTCACTAGTAGTGTTCCTACTAAAGGACAGTAATACTAATGGGAGCAAAATCTGTTCAGGTAAATTGGTCTAAATCCAGATAACATCATGATGCTACTTTATGTTCTTCTGTTCTGTTTTGATTTTCATTTTTCTCCAGCGCCCCTTTTCTGTTGCTTTTCCATCTCCAGTATCTGTACAATTTCTAAAATTCTCCATGGAAAGTAGAACTGGTTTTGTTTGTTTGTTTGTTTGTTTGTTTGTGGTACGCGGGCCTCTCACTGTTGTGGCCTCTCCTGTTGCGGAGCACAGGCTGCGGACGCGCAGGCTCAGCGGCCATGGCTCACGGGCCCAGCCGCTCTGCAGCACGTGGGATCCTCCCGGACCGGGGCACAAACCCCCGTCCCCTGCATCAGCAGGCGGACTCCGAACCACCGCGCCACCAGGGAAGCCCAAGTAGAACTGTTTTGATGATGATTTCCTTTTTTTACTTTTATGCTTTTACTAATAATACTATATAACTCCATATGCTAGGCACTGAAATAGAAGTGATTTCAAAAATAAACCCATTTTATCCTCCCAGCAACTCTCTGAGGTAGGTACTGCTATTGTTTTCTGTTTACAGGTGAGGAAACAGGTGCAAAACAAAAAGGTAAAATTGCACAAGGACACATACCTAGGAAAGCGGTGGAGACTTGATGTGAACCCAGGCAATCTGATTACTGTCCCATGTTCTTAGCACTACAGTACCATACTGCTGATTGTTAACATTAATGTGAATGGTTTCCTCATCTTGGCAGTGTATTTATTTTAAGTCTTCTCTTTAATCGTGAAGTATGTTTGCTCATCCTAATAGGAATTTTAGAGGTCAACAGAAGACTGGGAAAATTTCTGATCCTCAGGTTTCCTAGCTATAAAATGGGTAATCCTGCATGCCTTACGTTATTATGGGGATTAAGCAACAATACTTTTCTGAGTGTTTTCTGTATGCCAGACAATATGCCTAGGGTTTTGCTGGCATGATAGGCCCCCAGATAACTGTAATATTTTCATTTATTGAGTACATTCTGTATGTCAGATACTTGATATACTACTTTTACATCTTACATTGTATAGGGGATATTGTACTCATTTTACAGAAAACTGAGGCCTAAAGAAATTTAGTAATTTGCCTAAATATGTTCTCACCTCTCGGCTGTTGTATTTACTGTTCCCTTTGTCTGGTGTGGTTGCTCATTTCTTCAGGACATTTTGTTCCCTCAAGTAATTAGCCTTTCAGTGAAGTATTCCTTGGCCATATCATGTAAAATATCTTTTGCCCCCAACACTTCCTTTTCTCCTTACTGTATTTCTCTGCATGGCTCTTTTCATTATCAAACATAGTTTTATGTGGGTTATCTCTTTCCCCACCTTAGAATGTAAACTCATTGAGGGCAAGAATATTTGTCTTGTTCATTGCCTTAACCCCAGCACCTAGAACAGTGGTTGGGACATAGTAGGTTGTATAATATTTGTTGAGTGGATGCATATGTGGTATCCCAAGACTCACTAGGCTTACTTGCAAGCTGATCCTGAATTAGACTGATTTAATCTTAATGGACCAGGATGGGCATTTTCCGAAACAGAGATGTGATGAGGATTGTGCTTGGGGCTGTTTTGGGGTGGGAGTGGGGAGGCAGTGCAGTCTCATGTAGTTTTTAGAAGTCTGTTCTCATGAATTGCCTTGAATTCCGGGAGGAGTATGTGCCCTCAGGTCAGCTTCTAGGTTCTGTGAAGCCTTTTATCTCTTAGTAGAGGTCTGCTTTCCAGCTTCTTACTGTCTTAACTTTCAACCCCTCGTTTTGCCTAAAGATTTGTTCATTGACCATTTATAGTGTATTTGTGATGTGCGCAGTGTGGAGCTGTGAAGCAGGGAGTTGGCTTCATACAGGAAGATTCCTAGCTTTGTCGTCATAATATGTATATAAACGTGTATGTATGGTAAAAAAAAGAAAACTGCCATGTACTGAAACTTTAAAAAATTGTTTTAGTTAATATTTTGATAGCACATAAAATCATTATTTTCTGATATCATGGAATTCATACCTCTTTCTTTCTTTCTGCTTCTCATAAAATTTGTTGCAATAATGTATGTAGTTGGAACATGGTAGTGATAACACTGTACCATGCTCTTGCACTTAAATGGTAGCTGATTTTTGAGAGAAAGACAAAATTGTATTTTTAGATATTTCAATCTTAAGCTGATATTAGTGCAACTGGAGTTCAGCAGATATAAGAGTAGGAGATAGACCTTAGGGATCCCTGTGCATACTGTACATTGGTCTTTAGAGGGGAGAAGTTATAAATAAAGAGGAGTAGAAGGCCAGGAGTGAAAACCTTATTATTAACTGGGTAGGAGGAAGAAGTAGGAACATTGATAGACTGGTCAGGGATATAGGAGAAAATCTAGGAAAATGTAGCATAAAATCCATAAGCATCTAAAATTTGAAAAGAATCCAGATGGCATGTTCTCCCATCTGGGAGATGCTTTTAAATTGTATATAGTATAAAAACTGTTGTTTCAATTATGTCAAGATGAAATTAACTTTAAAGCTGATATAATCAATGGTTATTCTTATGTAGATTGTTTTCTTTGTGGCATCTCTCGGCGAGTTGGGTTCTTCTTCCACCCTGGGTCCCAGGTTACCAGACTAAGCTGGGAAGTGGTCTGGGACAGGAAGGGAGGGCATATCTGGCTTATTGCATTCTGAAAAGTCAATGAAAATTTTACTGGAATTACTTTGTATGGCGCTGTGGATACTCAAAGAATTGATTGTACTTAAATATGAGTGGTATTAGATAATATACTGCAATTTGATGTCCTCTTCAAAATAGCTGTGAAAATTATGATTGGATTTGCTGGAGTCTGTTTTGAAAAGGAAAACCTTTTCTTTTTTTCCTCTGTTCTTTTATATGAGATAAGTGTGTAGGCAACCCCTTAACTTTTCTTCAAATTTTGTGGAAAAACTATCTTGAGTAGAAATAAAGCCCGACGTGACTATCTTACAAAATTTTCTCACTTTTCTGCTTCTTGGGATAATATTGCAAAGAGAAATTATTGTTATCAGTCTAAAAAACTACTCATAATTCTACTTGCTTCAATCCAAAACTATTTATTTTTTAAAATTTTGGTAAAATATAAAATTTTACCCTTTTAAGTATACAGTTTAATGGCATTAGTTACATTCACATAGTGGTCCAAACATCACCACCATCCATCTCCAGAACTTTTTCATCATTCCATAATAAAACTCTCTACCCATTAAATAGTTCCCTATCTCCCCTATGCCCTCAAACAGTTCCTGGTAACCAGCGTTCTGCTTCGTGTTCCTATGTATTTGACTAGGTACCTCATGTAGGAGGAAGCATAGATATTTATCCTTTTGTGACTGGCTTATTTCACTTAGCACGTTTTCAAGGTTCATCCGTGTTGTAGCATGTGTCAGAATATTCTTCCCTTTTAAGGATGTATAATATTCCATTTCTGTATATACCACATTTTGTTCATTCATCCGTGGTAGACACTTGGGTTGCTTCCACCTTTTGGCTGTTGTGAATAATGCTGCCATGGACATGGTATACAAATAACTGTTTGAGTCTCTAGTTTCAGTTCTTTTGTGTGTATACTGAGAAGTAGAATTGCTCCACAAATATTTGAGTGTCTATAAGTGGCAGGCACTGTGCTAAGCACTGGGGATATCAGTGAACAAGGCAGGCCTGATCCCTGCCCTCAGAATTTACAGTCTAGTAGGGAAAAAAGATATTAAATAAGCAGTTACAATTAAGTATGTTAAGTGTTACAAAAGGGCAAGTACAGAGTGCCATGTGTATATTTTATATGGTCGTAATAATGTATATATTGTTAAAGTAAAAAGAATACAAAACATCAAATGCTTTTTCGTACTCTGATATCCCCTGCAGCACCTCACTCGCCAACCTACCACCACATGGAAATTTTTTTGCTTTTTCCCCCCCAACACATTTAAAAACTTAATGCATCTGGAATATATATATATTTTTTTCTTTTTTTTTTTGCGGTACGCGGGCCTCTCACCGCCGTGGCCTCTCCTGCTGCGGAGCACTGGCTCCGGACGCGCAGGCCCACTGGCCATGGCCCACGGGCCCAGCCACTCCACGGCACGTGGGATCCTCCCGGACCTGGGCACGAACCTGCGTCCCCCGCATCCGCAGGCGGACTCCCAACCACTGCGCCACCAGGGAAGCCCTGGAATATATTTTTGACTCTGATGTGACGTAGGGCTATTGTGCTGTTGTGGTTTATAAGCAGTATATATTTGGTCTTCTCTATTTCTGGCACAGAGCTCCCCAAACCCTTCGAATTTCCTCAGTGTTCAGAGTGATAGAGGTATCTTTTGTTATATCAATAAGGTGACTTTTAGAAAGCACCTTAGGGTGGGGGCTGGTTGGTTGCTAGTGGAGCCAGCTGTGGTTAGAGGGTTAGAACTTTCAATCCCCACCCCACCCCCACCTCTGGGGGCATGGAATGCAATCACCAATGGCCAATGATTTAATCAATCCCAAAGCCTCCATAAAAACCCGACAGGAAAGGGTTCAGAGAGCTTCTGGTTTGGTGAACTTATGGAAATTTGAGGAGAATGGTGAGCTCCAAGAGGGCTTGGAAGCTTCCTCGCCCTTTCACCGTACCTTGCCCTGTATCTCTTTCATCTGGCTGTTCCTGAGTTCCTTTTACAATAAACTGGTGATCTACTAAGTAAAATGTTTCTGAGTTTTGTGAGCCGATATAGCAAATTAATTGAACCCAAGGAGGGGTTCTTAGTGTCAAAAAAATGCACAACCTAAAAGTTGAGAATTATGTTTTATTTGGAGGAATTTCTGAGGACTTAAATCCGCAAGACAGCCTCTGTGATAGCTCTGAGGGACTGCTCCAAAGAGGTAAGGAAGGGGCCAGGATAAATACGAGTTTTGCAACAAAAAAACATGTAGTTAGAATATCAAAAGATTACTGTTAGTTAAAGAAGACCAGACATCTCAAGTTAATGAATTTAGCACTTTTCTTGTATGGGAAGATGCAAGAGTCTGGGCTCATTGAAGTCATTCCTTTGATAGGCACCTTAACTATAGGGCCAGTGTCCTGTGCTTTCCCGTCCTCAGTCCCCTCAGGGTGCACCATTGCAGGGTGGCTGCTGTGGCTGAGGGTTTGGCAGCGGGAAGCCTGTTTGTCTCCATCCTGAGTTACCTCAGGGCTCACCATCAGGGCAGCGGTAGTGGCTGATGGCTTGATGGCCATAGATAGCATCCTTTGTTTGCTGATATGGCAGGCAACGTTTTCATTCACATTAGGAACCTCTAATTTATAGCCAGTCGGTCAGAAGTACCCGCAACAACCTGGACTTGTGACTGCCCTCTGAAGTGGGGTTGGGCTGGGGCAGTCCTGTAGGACTGAACCCTTAAACCTGTGGAATCTGATGCAGTCTCTGGGTAGACAGTGTCAGAATTGAGGTGAATTGTAGAACTCCCAGCTGATGTCTGGAGAATTACTTGGTGCTGTATGAGATATCCCCACCCCCTCACCCCTGCCCCCAACACAACATTGGAATTGGGTCTCAGAACCAGTTTAGCTCTACACATTTTTGTCTTTTTGTGTGTGTGCCATACCACCAACTACCTAATTATTTTCCTTGCTGTACATTTGTCTGTCTCTTTCCTCCTCTGTTTTAGAAGGCACAGCTTCTATGAGTAACTTTGTTTTTTCCCCTTATCTAGTTATGTCCAGCAGTGGGGATCATGCTGTCATTGAGTATGAACACTTTGAAGCTCCTTGTAACTGAAGGTGTATTGTTTTCCAGTAGGGTCGTACCTACCTTACAGTCCCACCGTTGCTGTCGTGTATGGTAACCACATTATCCCTGCTTTGGAGATGTTATTTTAAGCAATTTTGCTAGTGGTATCTCAGATTCCTTTAATTTGCATTCTTTGATTAATAGCTAGAATGAACATTTCCCTCCTGTTGGTTTTTTTTTTTTTTTTTGCGGTACGCGGCCTCTCACTGTTGTGGCCTCTCCCGTTGCGGAGCACAGGCTCCGGACGCGCAGGCTCAGCGGCCATGACTCACAGGGCCCAGCCGCTCCGCGGCATGTGGGATCTTCCTGGACCGGTGCACAAACCCGTGTCCCCTGCATCGGCAGGTGGACTCTCAACCACTGCGCCACTAGGGAAGCCCTTCCCCTTATTATTGAGCAAGGTATTTTAAATGCGACAGCCAACACTTAAGTTCAACCTGAGGGCCTTTTAATTATGAGTATACAGTAGTTTTCTGGTTAATTACTGGTAGTGATGGTTTTTAGTATTAAGTCTCAATAGAAGTATCTAATTATTTTATATTGGATTTGTGTATTGTTTTGTAATGTCTGTTCACCTTATTCGTGGTGTTAGTTCAATTTATGAACAGCAGTTGCTTAGGAAACCTGCAATAATCTATCCATCCACTTGTCTAGCCCAGTAGTGTTAAGTTGCATTCAGTGGACAGTTTGTGGATGAGCTGTGCTCAAGTGTTTTGTAAACAGAGTATGAGAGAACCAGTGGGAAAAGCCCAGATTTTTTTTCTCACTGCAGTGTAGTCTTCTTAGCAATGAAGCCGACAGTGAAATTAAATTTTTATTAGTAGTTCAGCCTGTTTTTCTTTCTTTTTTAAAAAAAATTAGTTTATTTATTTTTGGCTGCGTTGAGTCTTTGCTGCACGTGGGCTTTCTCTAGTCGTGGTGAGCAGGGGCTACTTTTTGTTGCGGTGCGCGGGCTTCTCATTGCGGTGGCTTCTCGTTGCAGAGCACAGGCTCTAGGTGCACAGGCTTCAGTAGTTGTGGCTCGCGGGCTCTAGAGCACAGGCTCAGTAGTTGTGACGCACAGGCTTAGTTGCTCTGTGCCATGTGGGGTCTTCCCGGGCCAGGGCTCAAACCTGTGTCCCCTGCATTGGCAGGTGGATTCTTAACCACTGCGCCACCAGGGAAGCCCTCAGCCTGTTTCTTGATAGTAATGATTATTCTTAGTCATGAGCAGTGTAGATAAAGTGAAATTGGCTGTTCGACATCGTTCTTTGAAAAAAAATAATTACATGATTGCATTAATGGTTGTGCCATGTAGTAGTCAGTCCATAGACTACTTCCAGATAGTAAGTTCATAGACTTCCCCTATTGAGAATTTGTCAGTGTCAAGGCATTGTGAAACCAATGGTAAAAGATACTCTTCTTTAGATATCTGAGAATGTTCTGGACTATCTAACTTTAGAGTGATTAAAGATACATTACCAGCTTTGTAGAGAAAAAATGTTCAGGTCTGGGGAGAGAAGTTCAGGGCAAGTAGAAATTTAGAATAATTTGCAAGCATTTTTGGGGGGATTAGGACTGACTTTAGTTAGGAACATAAAATGTGTTACTTATAACTTTAGTTAAAATGATCATGCATGTTATATTATGTTTAAATGTAGTGAATGGATCCCTGCTCCCCTCTCAACACAATCACCTTGTTTTATTCTCATGGTAGCTTTACCACTGCTTGGTATTTTCTTATTTCTTTGTGGTCTTCGCCCTACTGGAATTTAAGCACCATGGGAACAGGGGCTTTACTGTTTAATGCTGTTTTCTAACAGTGCCTGGTACATAGTAGGTCCTTAAGAAATACTTGTTGAATGAATGAATTATTCACTAATTTATCTGGATATGATTGAAATATTCAGAAATAAATTCAGTCCTACTTATGAATGTAACTAAACTTCTGAACTTAAGAATGTCTCAGAGTTTTTTGTTTTTTTATTTTTTAAATCAGTTTGAGAAGTGGGAAAAAGATCTGAGAGGCTTGTCAGTGTTACGATAGAATACAAGAAATTAGAGGTAAGGCTAAAAAGGCACCAGTCTCCAAAGATCATTAAGTAAATTTTTTGCTGTGTGTAACTATGTCTGAACTCATTATGTGAGCTATGACTATTAGCATATTTTCTTATCAGTTTTATCTTCACAAGTTAAGACAAGCTTTTACTCTTAAGCATCTGATTTTGTGTATTTCCAAACTTAGACAAGTTTCTTTTACAGGTTGCAAAAGTTAAGAAATCCGAAGCAGGTGAGAAAGAGTAGTTAGAAAACTACATTGCCGTTTTGCCACCATCTTGTAGGGGGATTGACAGGGGGAGGTATGTTTGCTTTCACTGTGTTCTCCTGTGTTGAACCTATTACCTAATACCAAATTCTGAGTATGCTGGTCATTACGTGTGTGAGTCAAATGTAATAGTAGTGATGATTCCATAGTAGTTTTAGTGCGTTGTAGAGTTTACATAGTACTTCCACTTTGTTCTCATAATAATCCTTCCGGGAGGGAGGTCTTGTGGTATTCATGCTATTTTACAAATGAGGAATTACCCTTTTGGAGGAGCCAAACAACACGGCCCAAGGTCACACAACTAGAATTAGTAAATTAAACACTAGAACATACATCTTATGTGTTCTGGTTCTGTGTTCTTTAGAAGCATAGAATTTTAGATCAGGAAGAAGCCTTAAAGATTCTAAACTATATATATACATACATATATATACACATATATATATATATGTGTGTGTGTGTGTATATGTATACACACACACACACACACACACACACACACACATATATATATATATGAATTTAACATTACAAAGCTGATGTGCCAGGATTCTAACCCAGGTCTTCTCCTCAGATCGAATCTGTATCGTTTCTAGTCTTCCCTGTCTTTGATTTTGGAGATGTGTATGCTACTGGATGAACTGGCTGTCTGATAACAAAGGTATTTGGGTTTCTTAATATTTTTCTGATTCACATCTATGTTTGTAATGCTGAATAGCTTCCAAAAACATTTAAATGTATTTTGAGGCAGCTTGAGATAGTGGAAAGAACATAAGCCTTAGAGCCTAGCAGATTTAAGTTGGAATCCTATGACTTCTTTCCTCATTAACTGTGACCTTGTGGAAATTACCTAACTTTTTTGTTTCCTCATCTATAAAGTGGGCAGGATATTACCTACCTTGAAATAATCAAAGATAGTGTAGTATGTTAAGTTCCTGACACATGGAATATGTTCGATAATGTTACCATTGTTTTATTTAGCATTCATACAAATTGATATGAACAACTGTTAATGATCTTAAATGTTAGTGGATATGAAGTTTTCAATATTATTACTACTACCTGTTGATTTTTATTGGGTGCTAGGCACTAAGCTAAGTGCTTGATAAATCTGTCATTTTATTTTATTTATTTTTTAAATATATTTTTTAATACATTTATTTATTTTATTTTTATTTATTTTTGGCCGCGTTGGGTCTTCATTGCTGCGCGCTGGCTTTCTCTAGTTGCAGCGAGCGGGGACTACTCTTTGTTGCAGTGCGCGGGCTTCTCATTGCGGTGGCTTCTCTTGTTGCGGAGCATGGGCTCTAGGCACGTGGGTTTCAGTAGTTGTGGCACGCAGGCTTAGTAGTTGTGGCTCGCGGGCTCTAGAGTGCAGGCTCAGTAGTTGTGGTGCATGGGCTTAGTTGCTCCGTGGCATGTGGGATCTTCTCGGACCAGGGCTTGAACCCGTGTCCCCTGCACTGGCAGGCGGATTCTTAACCACTGTGCCACCAGGTAAGCCCAAATCTGTCATTTTAAATCCTTAAGCAGGAACCACGCAAAGTACAGGTGCAAATCTCCTCACTTTACAAATAGCAAAAAATTGTAGGCATGCACCTTATCTCTAACCAAGAGCCCTAAAATAAATGTTGATCTACTTGGATCTAATAATGATAAGATAGGGAATAATTAAACATAAGGTATGTACACAGGAAGCGGTATTAGTTATTGTAATGAAATACTGGGGTCAATCTTAATGTCTAACAATAACTAAGTAGGTTATAGTACATCACGTGTGGTGGAATTTCATGAAACTATTAGTAGTAGTTATTACGAATATTACAGAAATGGTAGAAATGCATATAGAGATGAAAAATTATGCACAGTTACATCCATTCTGTGGTTATAGTTTTGAAAATTTTACACCTAGACATTCAGGCATGCACAAAGCCTGGGGAAAAAAATGAGAAAAAGTGATTTATTAGTGTAATGGATGCTATATGATTATTCTAAGCGTTTTAAAGGTAATTTCTTGTGTCATTTTGTGGGAACCAAGGTCATATGCTTCCTGTGTAGTGTGCACTGAAGGACATTGATTGCCCTTAAAATATTCAGCAGGTTGGCCTAGATGACAGGGTCCAGTATAATGTTTCTTATACTTTGTGGACACTTCAAGTAATCTCAACTATTGGCTTTTTATTCTTTTTGTGATACACGGGCCTCTCACTGTCGCAGCCTCTCCCATTGCGGAGCACAAGCTCCGGACGCGCAGGCCCAGCGGCCATGGCTCACGGGCCCAGCCGCTCCGCAGCATGTGGGATCTTCCCGGACCGGGGCACGAACCCACGTCCCCTGCATCGGCAGGTGGACTCCCAACCACTGCGCCACCAGGGAAGCCCGGCTTTTTATTCTTTTCTTTTAGTAAGCTCTCAGCACACATTATCATTCAACCCATTGCATTTTGCAATGGAATTTTAGTTTTTTTTTTTCCTTCTCCTTGTTCTTGAACGTGATAGCCACCACAAGTAGACCTACATATTATATAACTACTTTTGTACCTTAATGGATTTATTTGAGAATTTTCAAGTTCTTGGGCTTTAAACCCCAGATATATGTCCCACTGCAGTATTATGAGGGGAACCATCCATTGTAATCTTTTATGCCCATTACTTTTTCTTGTCAATCAGCAAAGCAAATACTTTACTGCTCTCTGCCTTCCGAATTACTTCATATACTTTATGGTTGATATATTTTATGGTATGTGTGTTCTTTTCTGTTTCATTGCTTCCATAAAAAAGACTGGTCTAGGTGTTTGTTTGATTCCTTCTGTTTTTCCATTTATCTGTGAGTACTACAAGACACAGTGCACCATTGATTCTTGCATTTCTCATTTATATTCTGATTTTAAAACAAGCTTATTAGAAAGAATTTGCCTGGATAAATGGTATGATGGTCTTGGTGGTTTGAAAAGTTACCAGAATGCTGCTTTTTCAGTTGTTTCCAGTTAAGGGTTGATTCTCTGTGTGTCTGTCTGTCTCTCTGACGTATTTTATTTATTTATTTATTTATCTATCTATCTATCTATCTCTGTCTATTTATTACAACAATTATTTATTTATTTAGGCTGCATTGGGTCTTCGTTGCCGTGCGCGGGCTTTCTCTAGTTGTGCCAGCGGGGGCTGCTCTTCGTTGCGGTTCGCGGGCCTGTCATTGCAGTGGCTTCTCTTGTTGCAGAGCGCGGGCTCTAGGTGCGCGGGCTTCAGTGGTTGCAGCAGGTGGGGTCAGTAGTTGCAACACGAGGGCTGTAGAGCGCGCAGGCTTCAGTAGTTGTGGCGCACGGGCTCTAGAGTTCAGACTCATTAGTTGTGGCGCATGGGCTCAGTTGCTCCGTGGCATGTGGGATCTTCTCAGACCAAGGGTCGAACCCGTGTCCCCTGCATTGGCAACCAGGTTCTTAACCACTGCGCCACCAGGAAAGTCCCTCCCTGTGCCTTTTAAAAATGCAGAATTTTTCTGGGCATAGGACATACATATAATTTAGTGTTTTTTATTCCAGAAAAAATGGTATTGTAATTATTTCTCTATAATAAGTTAGCTTAGACATTTTTTGTTGTTATCGTGTTGGGAAGTTCATGGGGATGTGATTGAGGACATATTTTATGTCAAAAGAATAGACTTTACTATACAGTTGTCCCTTGGTTTCTGTGGGGAGTTGGTTCCAGGACCTGCTATGGATACCAAAATCTGTGGATGCTCAAATTACCGTGGTCAGCCTTCTGTATCTGTGGTTCCGCTCCCGCAGATTCAGCCAACTCTGGATCATGTAGTACTGTAGTATTTACTGAAAAAAAAATCTGCATATAAGTGGACCCGCATAGTTCAAACTTGTGTTGTTCAAGGGTCAGCTGTATCTTTTCAGGGTGAATTGTATATAAGATGCAGTTTTTGTCCTCAAAGAGTCAACAGTCAATACAGAAGGTAATTAAGGAAACAAAAACATTAAAAATACAGGATCATTAGGAACAGAAAGAGGTAGTGATTATCTGGGAGACTTCAGGGAATGTGCCTTACAGAGGGTAGTGACTGAGGTTCAGAAGGAGCTGACCAGGGCATTCCAAACCAACCCCCCACCCCATACATTGCAGTAGTATCCAACTGCTCTTAGCTGCCTTAACATACCACGAGTTTTGATGCCTCCATGTTTCTTTGCTTGAGCTGTTTCTAATGCGTGGAATGCTCCTGCATCCACTTGCCAGCATACTGTGCATATCATTCTAGATTTAGATTGGGGTCACCTGGAAACCATGTCCGAGCTCCCCTTACCAGTTAAGAGCCACTTCCCTGGGGCTTCCTGTGCATATTTATGCCAGTGTACTTTATTTTTTTAATTTTAATTTAATTTTATTTTTTTGGCCACGCCACATGGCTTGTGGGATCTTAGTTCCCCAACCAGGGATTGAACCTGGGCCCTTGGCAGTGAAAGTGTGGAGTCCTAACCACAGAACTGCCAGGGAATTCCCAATGCCAGTGTACTTTCTTTTTTTTTAAATAAATTTTTAAATTAATTTATTTTTTGGCTGCATTGGGTCTTTGTTGCTGCACGCAGGCTTTCTCTATTTGCGGCGAGTGGAGTCTACTCTTTGTTGTGGTGCGCAGGCTTCTCATTGCGGTGGCTTCTCTTGCTTCAGAGCACAGGTTCTAGGTGCGCGGGCTTCAGTAGTTTTGGCTTGTGGGCTCTAAAGCGCAGGCTCAGTCGTTGTGGCACACGGGCTTAGTTGCTCCGTGGCATGTGGATTCTTCCCGGGACCAGAGCTCGAACCCATGTCCCCTGCATTGGCAGGCAGATTCTTAACCACTGCACCACCAGGGAAGCCCCTAAAAATATACTCTTTAATGCTTTTTTCCATTTGAGTAAACTTTTGTCTTGGGTTATTCAGAATTTCTAGAAACTGGCAGCTCCTGGTGTTTCTGTAGAAGATAAAAATTGGAAAGAAGAAGATCCCAGTGGCAAATTGAAGTCTATATGGAATTAACTTCGTGGAGATTTCAATCATGGTTAGCTTAAACTTGGGCAGTATCTTTTAGGAAAGGCACATTTCTTTCTTGTGGAAAGAAGAGTGGTATGGTGACCACTGGTGGCTTAGACTTTGGGAAGCTTCTTAAGGACATTCTGGGGGAAATGCATCATTGAGTTTTGGGTTTCTGGCATTTGTGTGAAGAAGGTTCAGATGATTAAGTGGCCCAAGCAGGAAGGGGGAAGTGTGTTTGCTTTTCTTCCCTAACTACTCATGCCTTCTCTGTCTCTAAAACTGGGTCATTCTGTATATCAGAGGTTGCTTATTCCATGACTTAACAGCAGCTTTTCTTAAAGTGGGATTGGACCCACCTACATAGGGGATTTGTGAATAATACAAGATGCCTGACACTTGTATACAGGTCTACTGAATGAGTCCCCCTAGTTGTGGGTCCTGTGACCCTGCATTTAAACAAGCGTTTATATGATTCTTTTGCCCACTGGAATTTAAGAGAAGCACTCTCTTATAGATAGAATTTTCCATTATTTATTACGTGATCACCTAGAAGTATGGTGGGGGAGCTACTGTTCCCCTTTGGGGACGTACAATTACAAACAATAAGTGCTTATTTGCTTTATAAGATTGATGGTAAAGTAGCTGTTGGGGATTTTCTGCTGCTCAAGATTTTGCTAGAGATCATTTTGTGTACACGAGTGTAAGGAAAAAATATTGTTTTTATTGCATGTATTGAACAAGGTGTGTAAGATATTTCAGGGGTTTCCTATGTGATAGTTTTAGACATTTACGTAAACATAGAGGAGGGAAACTAACACCTCTCTTATATTTGAAATTAACTGATTCACAGGACTTTAAGAGCATAATCTCATTTGTTCTGAAGAGCTGATATGTGGATTATCCTAACAGGGCACCCATCTATTTGTGAAGCAAATATGCAGAAGGCAGGTTCAGGCCCAGAGTTTTATCTCCTACTAGCTGTGTGACATTGGGCAAGACTTTTAATCTTTTAGAAAATAATCTTATGAGTGTTTAGGGGAAGTCAGTGATGTGTTATGGAAACCATTTCATTACTTAAGTATTTTGGTAAGACTTCTGGTCTTACCATGGTGGCGTGAGGGTGTTTTTCTTCTTGCATCTAGTATAGAAATAACAAGGAGAACAGAAAAAAAGCCCTCTGTAACTAAATTCCTTTCTTTTCTTTTTTACATACTTGGAGACATAAAATGTGCAAATCACAAAAAATGTGTAAGGGTGGGGGTGGGTAGTGCATCAAAGAAGCATGGAGAGGGGCTTCCCTGGTGGCGCAGTGGTTGAGAGTCCGCCTGCCGATGCAGGGGACACGAGTTCGTGCCCCGGTCCGGGAAGATCCCACATGCCGCGGAGCGGCTGGGCCCGTGAGCCATGGCTGCTGAGCCTGCACGTCCGGAGACCGTGCTCCGCCACGGGAGAGGCCACAACAGTGAGAGGCCTGCATACCACAACAACAACAACAACAACAACAACAACAACAAAAGAAGCATGGAGAGTAGTGAGCTAGTTAGCCCAGGGATGGCTGATCTGAGAAATCTCAAGTGCAAAAGATAATAACATCCTTTGTCTGTGGCAATGGGAGTAGATAAGGAGGTGAGCGGCCTGGAAGATAAAGCCCTTGTGGACAAGGTCAGATTAGGAGAGATGGTAGGGCAGTATGTAATAACTATTGCGCAAAGACGCCATTATAGCAGGAAGTGATCTGTCTCCTTGGAAGCAGTGGAGAGAATGTTTTTCTTTTTGAAGTCAGCAAGAAAGAGGTCATCAGCCCGTTAGGAATGTGCGCAAATGACATGAGCAGGAGGAGTTTATGGAAAAGACAGTAAGAATGGCTCTTAAGTATAAGGAAATTAGAGAAGTGCAAATTAAAACTACAAGTATCGCTTCTTAGCCAGACCTATTTGGTTCCTGATTTTTATTAGTGGGCAAATACTGCATTATCCAAATCTTCTGGTTTACAAGTTTTGAATAACAAGGGATTTATTGAAAATGTATATTTGGTTTCTGAGTTTGTGAAGTAACATTTTGTGTAGGGAGATTCACCTATAACCTGAATTATCACTTTTCATTTTAGCAGATAGGCAAAAATTTGGAAGTCTTAACAGTGCTCTTAGCTGTACAGAAACACAACCATACATAGGTTGGTTGCTGGTGGAAGTACAAATTGGTATAACCTTTGTGTATGGAGGCCAATTTTAATATTATTTGTTAATATTACAAATGCATATGGCTTTTGGCCAAAATCTGCAGTCATGTACCAGTTGGTATGAGGGACAGCTTATGTGTTAATTGACTAAAATGACCAGAGTAACATGGAATTAAATATTGTTCAAGTGGTTAAAACAGATAGTTTTGGTGTTCTAGTATAGATGTTGAAGAAATTAATTGGAAGAAAGCATTTGGTTGGTGGTGGGGGGAACAGCACTGATGGACACAGATTTAAAAATTTTTTATTAAGATATCATTTACATAAAGTGCAAGTCACTCTTTTTATTGTACACTTCTGTGAGTTTGGGCAAGTGTATTATATAGTTGTATCACCATTATCACAGCAACATATATTACAGTTCCGTTATCTCTACCCCCGAATCCCTCCAAAACTCCTTGGTATGTGTTGCTCTTTTTCCCCATTCTGAGCCCCTGGCAACCACTGATCTATTTTCCATCCATAGGTTTTTTGCCTTTTCCAGACTGTCATATAATTGGAATCATACAATAAGCAGCCTGTTGAGTGTGGCAGCTTTCACTTAGCAGAATACATCTGGGATTCGGCTGACTCTATATCTGAAGTTTGTTCTTTTTTTACTGTTGAGTAGTATTCCATTGTATGGATATAACATAATTTGCTTATCCATTCACCAGTTGAAGACATTTGGGTTGCTTTCCACCTTTTGGTGATTACAAATAAAGCCACCCAATTTTAGGGTTTCCCTGGTGGTGCAGTGGTTAAGAATCCGCCTGCCAGTGCAGGGGACACGGGTTCAAGCCCTGGTCCAGGAAGATCTCACATGCCACAGAGCAACTAAGCCCGTGCACCACAACTACTGAGCCCACGTGCCACAACTACTGAAGCCCGTGCGCCTAGAGCCCATGCTCCGCAACAAGAGAAGCCACCGCAATGAGAAGCCTGTGCACCACAATGGAGAGTAGCCCCCGCTCGCCGCAACTAGAGAAAGCCCGCACGCAGCAATGAAGACCCAACACAGCCAAACATAAATAAATAAATAAATAAATAAATAAATAAAATTTAAAAATCATATTAAAAAGCTATTTTTCAAAAAGCCACCCAATTATATAGTTGAAGGTTTTTACATTTGAGTCTAGGATTCATTTTGAGTTAATTTTTGCATGTGGTACAAGGTATGGATTGAGAAATTTTTTTGGCAAATGGATATATAGTCGTTTGGAAAGACAGTCTTTCTTCATTGAAATGTCTTGGTGCCTCTGTCAAAAAGTGAGTGACCGTATGTGTGTGGGTCTATTTCAGGTCTCTATTCCATTGATCTGTCATAATCACCATTTACAACGTCTTGATTACTGTAGCTTTATAGTAAGCCTTGATACAGTGTATAGTGTGAGTTCTCCAAATTTGTTCTTTTTCAAAATTGTTTTGGCTTTTCTGATTCCTTTACTTTTTCATCTAAGTATCAGTTTGTTGATTTTTTTTGGGGAAAAAAACCTTCTAGGATTTTGATTAGACATTTTAAAGTTTGATTTTGGTATAATTAATATTAGATTCATAGGAAGTTGCAAAAACAGGAGAGAGGTCCCATGTATCCTTCACTTAGTTCCTACCAATGGAAGCGTCTTGCATAACTGTAGTACAATATAAAGACCAGGAAATTGACAGTGGTGCAATCCACAGTGTATTCAGATTTTACAGTTATATGTGTGCTTTTTTTTTTTTTTTTTTTTTTCGGTACGCGGGCCTCTCACTGCTGTGGCCTCTCCCGTTGCGGAGCACAGGCTCCGGACACACAGGCCCCGCGGCCATGGCTCGCGGGCCCAGCCGCTCCGCGGCATGTGGGATCCTCCGGGATCGGGGCACGAACCCGCGTCCCCTGCATCGGCAGGCGGACGCTCAACCACTGCGCCACCAGGGAGGCCCCTGTGTGCTTTTTTGTGTGACTGTCTTTGTGTGTTTTTAATTTTGTGCAATTTAACACATGTATAGATAGATGTAGCCACCACCACCATCAAGATACAGATCTGTTCCATCATCACAAAGATCCCTCATAATACTCCTTTATTGTTACACTCATCCCCCTCTCTCACCTTCTTCTATTCTGTTCCTAATCCCTGGCAACCACTAATCTGTTCTCCATAATTTTGTCATTTTGGAGGCTGTTCCATAAGTGGAAATCATACAGTTTATACTGTTGAGATTGACTTTTTTTTCACTCAAAATAATTCCCTTGAGATTCACGCAAGTTGTTGCATCCCAACAGTTAATTCCTTTCTATTGATGACTCATATTCCATGTACTATGGTTTGTTTAACCATTCACCCGTTGAAGGATATTTGGGTTTGTATTAGTTTGCTTGGGCTGCCATTACAAAGCACCACAAACTAGGTGGTTTCAACAAATTTATTTTTTCACGGTTCTGGAGGCTAGAAATCCAAGATAAAGGTGTCAGCCAAGTTGGTTCCTCCTGAGGGCAATGAGAGAGGATCCATTCCATACCTCTTCCCTAGCTTCTGGTGGTTTGCTGGAAATCTTTGGGGTTTCTTGGTTTATAGAAGCATCACCCAGGTCTCTACCTTCATCTTCACATGACATTCTCACTGTGTGTATCTGTCTGCAAGCTCCCCCTTTTATAAGAATACCAGTCATACTGGATTAGGGCCCATCCTGATGGCCTCATTTTAACTTGATAACTTTTGTAAAGAACCTAACTTCAAATAAGGTCATATTTCAAGGTACTGGGGGTTAGGACTTCAAAATAGGAGTTTGGTGGGGGGGACACAATTCAACCTATAACAGAGTTGTTTCCAATATTTTGCTATTACAAATAAAGCTGCTGTGAACATTCATGTACACATTTTGTGTGTGTGTGTGTGTGTGTGGTACGCGGGCCTCTCACTGTTGTGACCTCTCCTGTTGTGGAGCACAGGCTCAGCAGCCATGGCTTACGGGCCCAGCCGCTCCGTGGCATGTGGGATCCTCCCGGACCGGGGCACGAACCTGTGCCCCCTGCATCGGCAGGCAGACTCTCAACCACTGTGCCACCAGGGAAGCCCCATAGACACATTTTTGTGTGGACATAGATTTTCAGTTTTCTGGGATAAATGCTCACAAGTAAGATTGCTGGTTTTTATGGCAAATGTGTGTATGGTTTTAATTTTTTAATTTTTTATCAAAATCATCTATATATAACGTTGAATAAGTTTAACGTATACAATGTGCTGATTTGATACATTTATATATTGCAAATATGATGACCACAGTAGCTTTAGCTGACACTTCTGTTCTGTTACATAATTATCATTTCTTTTTTTTGTGGTGAGCTGTATGGTTTTTAGAAGAAACTGCTAAACTCTTTACCAGAGTAAAGATATAGCTGAGACTACCTTACATTGTTCAACCAAATACTACAATTTTTTTAAAATTAATTTTTATTGGAGTGTAGTTGCTTTACAATGTTGTGTTAGTTTCTACTGTACAGCAAAGTGAATCAGCTATACATATACATATATCCCCTCTTTTTTGGATTTCCTTCCCATTTAGGCCACCACACTGCATTAAGTAGAGTTGATTTTTTTTTAAGCTAGATATTTCTTTGACTGTTTTGCCATAAAGATACAAGCTTTGTTTCCTTTTTACTGTATAAATAGGAGACAAATACAGTATTTTGAGTGTAGATGTCAATTGTCAGTGTCTTAATTTATAAAATTACATTTTAAAAGATATCAATAGTTATGTTGTATAGTATGCTTGTTCACTAGAAAGGTGTTCTCAAGTAATTGGTAAAATCTTGTTAATATTTGATACAAGAGACGCTTGATAAAAGGGTTTAAATTAAAATTTTTTTATTATTGTGGCAAAAAAAACCCGTAAAGTTTACCATCTTAACCATTTTTAGGTGGACAATTCAGCATTGTTAAGTAAATTGACATTGCTGTGAAACTGATCTCCAGAACTTTTTCATCTTGCAATTCTGAAACTCTGTACCCATTAAACACCTTCCCCTTTCCTGCCCCCGGCAAAATGTGGTAACTACCATTCTGCTTTCTGTTTCTGTGAATTTGATACTTTAGATACCTCATGTAAGTGGGATTGTACAGTATTTGTTTTTTGTGACTAACTGGCTTATTTCATTTACAATAATGTCTTGAAGGTTCATCCATGTTGTAGCGTGTGACAGGACTTCCTCTTTTGTTAAGGATGAATAATATTCCAATGTATCTATATGCCATATTTTGTTCATCCATTCAGCTGTTAATGGACACGTGGGCTGCTTCCACCTCTTGGCTACTGTGAATTTGCTGCTATGAATATGGTTGTGCAGATATCTCTTGGAGACCTAGCTTTCAAATATTTGGGATATATACCTGGAAGTGGAGATTTGCTGGATTATATGGCAGTTCTATTTAAAAATTTTTGAGGTACCTCCATACTGTTTTCCAGTGCAGTCGCACAATTTTACAATCCTACCAACAGTGCACAAGTGTTCAATTTTTTCCACATTCTTGCAGGCACTTGTTGTTATGTCTTTTTTATTCTAGCCATCCCAGAGGGTGTGAAGTGGTATTTCATTGTCGTTTTGATTTGGTTTCAATTCAAGTGCTTTGTCCCTTTTAAATTTGTGTTATTTAATTTTTTGTTGTTGAGTTGTAGGAATTCTTTGTATATTCTGGATATTAACCTCTAATCAGGTATGATTTGCAAATCTTTTCTCCCATTCTGTATGTTGCCTTTCACTCTGGTGGTTGTGTCCTTTGTTGTGTAAAGTTTTGATGTAGTCCCATTTGTCTATTTGTGCTTTTGGTGTCTTCCCCTAAGTTTTATTCTATGAGTTTTATAGTTTTAGGTCTTACATTTAGATCTTTAATCCATTTTGAATTAATTTTTGTATATGGTGTGAGATAATGATTGATCCAACTTCATTCTTTTGCTTGTGGATATCCAGTTTTCGCAGCAGAATTTTTTTGAAGAGAAACCCCATGGAGTGGTCTTGGCACCTTTGTCAAAAATCATTTGAATGTGTATTCAAGGGTTTATTTCTGGCCTCTCCATTCTATTTCATTGGTCTGTATGTCTGTCTTTTTATTTTTTAATTAATTAATTAATTTTATTTTTGGCTGCGTTGGGTCTTTTGTTGCTGCACGTGGGCTTTCTTTAGTTGCGGCGAGCGAGGGCTACTCTTCATTGCAGTGCACGGGCTTCTCATTGTGGTGGCTTCTCTTGTTGTGGAGCACGGGCTCTAGGCGCGCAGGCTTCAGTAGTTGTGGCACGCCGGCTCAGTAGTTGTGGCTCACTGGCTTCATTGCTCCGCGGCATGTGGGGTCTTCCCGGACCAGGGATTAAACCCGTGTCCCCTGCATTGGCAGGCAGATTCTTAACCACTGAGCCACCAGGGAAGCCCTGTATGTCTGTCTTTATGCTAGTATTGCACCTTTGTGATATGTTTTGAAGTCAGAAAGTGTGCTTCCTCCAACTTTGTTCCTTTTTTCCTAAACTGTTTTGGTTATTTGGAGTCTGTTGAATTTTATGAGGAATTTTTCCATTTCTGCCCAAAAAGGCTCTTGGGATTTTGATAGGGATTGCTTTGAATCTGTATATTGCTTTGGGTAGTATGGACATCTTAATATTAAGCCTTCTAATCACTGAACATGGAGTGTCTTTCCATTTATTTGTGACTTCTTTAATTTCATTCAGCAGTGTTTTATAAATTTCAGCGTTTGAGTCTTCCACCTGTTTGGTTAGGTTTGTTCCTAAATATTCTTTTTGGTGCTATTGTAAATGGAATGGTTTCCTTTTTGGATTGTTCGTTTTTAGTGTATAGAAGCACAGCTGACTTTTGTGTGTTGACTTTATATCCTGCAACTTTGCTGAATTTGTTTATTGTAACAGTTTTTTTGGTGGTGGGGGTGAAATCTTTAGAGTGTTCTACGTGTCAGACTATATCATCCGTGAACAGAGATAATTTTGCTTCTTTTTTTCTGATATGGGTTACTTTTATTTCTTTTTCTTGCCTAATTATTTTGGATAGCACTTTCAGTACCATGTTGAATAGCAGTGGAGAGAGAGGTCATCATTGCCTTGTTCCTGATCTTAGAGGGAAAGCTTTTAGTCTTTTACCATTAGGTATGATATTAACTGCGGGCTTTTCATAAGTGTTCTTTATTATGTTGAGGTATTTTCCTTCATTGTCTAGTTTGTTGAGTGTTTTTATCATGAAAAAGTGTTGAATCTTCTTATTTATTTATTTATTTATTTATTTATTTATTTATTTATTTATTTTTGTCTGCGTTGGGTCTTCGTTGCTGCGCGTGGGCTTTCTCTAGTTGCGGCGAGCAGGGGCTACTCTTCCTTGTGGTGCACGGGCTTCTCATTGTGGTGGCTTCTCTTGTTGAGGAGCACGAGCTCTAGGTGCGTGGGCTTCAGTAGTTGTGGCACACAGGCTCGGTACTTGTGGCACATGCATTTAGTTGCTCTGCGGCATGTGGGATCTTCCCGGACCAGGGTGTGAACCTGTGTCCCCTGCATTGGCAGGCGGATTCTTAACCACTGTGCCACCAGGGAAGTCCCAAGGTGTTGAATCTTATCAAACACTTTCTCTGTATCAGTTGAGATGATCATGAAGGGTTTTTGCCTTTCATTCTGTTAATATGTCCATTACAGTAATTGATTTTCATATGCTGAACCAGCCTTGCCTTCTGGGAATAAATCCTACTTTGGTCATGGTGTATAATAACTTTTAGTATGCTATTGAATTTGGTTTGCTAATATTTTGTTGAGGATATTTGTATCCATGTTCATCAGGGATATTGGTCTGTTGTTTTTTGTAGTGTCTTTATCTGGCTTAAGTTTAGTTTTCAAAAAGTAATTTACATGTTTTAATCTTTATTTAGGAAAGCTTAAGTTTAGAGAGAATTAAAATAATTTTGGAGTACAACATACATGTGACCCTCCTGTCATTGTCATTGTGTAGAATTACCAGCCTTTTAGATTTGAAATGAGAAATTGGAAGTACCTATACTGTATTCATAAACTTTATTGTGAAAACATGATTCCTGAACTTTAATATGAATATAATTCAAGCCTGTGAATTGTGTACTGTGGATGTTAGTAGGAAGGTTAGTGGTTTATATCAAGTGGATGCGAATGCTGGGTATTTTAATAAAGTGTTACCTAATCAGAAGTGGAAGGGGCAAGAGATATTAAATATAGGAATTCCCTGGTGGTCCAGTGGTTAAGACTCCACGCTTCCACTGCAGGGGTTGCGCAGTCCCTGGTTGGGGAACTAAGATCCACATGCCACGTGGTGCAGCCAAAAAAAAAAAAGGTATTAAATATGTAGCATGTATGTTATGTTTGCTGCCATAATAAAATGAATAAAAAATACTATACTTGGTAGTAGTAACTGCAGTTCTAAATTTTAGATTAAAATTTCCCACTGTTCTCTATAAAGTGATTTATTTTACACTTTGTTTATTAACCGAATTGTATCTAAGTTACAGTTGTGTCTCCATCTTCATGTGAGTTATTAATAAACACTCAGGGTTTCATTTAGATACTTTTTAGCGCCTTGAATAAATGTGAAAGTTCTTTTGGTGTAATCAGTCTGAGAGTATATGAAATAAAAATTTGGATTTCCATCAAAATCTGGGCGGGATTATCCTGTCTTCATCAACATTGTTATGAAATCTGCCTTGATAACCGCTATTGATTGAAATCTGCCAGTGAGCCAGTGGTGCCCAGTGTGAAGTGGGTTTGATGGTAATGATGCACTGTGCTTATATCATGCTGTATACCATTTACAAGTGTTAACACATGAAATTAGCTCATTGTTGTAAATTTGATTTTCAGACCTAGACATTCATTTATACCAGCTAATTTTGTCTCACCTCTGAAATGTTGAAAGCCACTACACCCACTAGTAATTGCTGCTGTTTACTCATGTCTTAACATACAGAAAGTTATGTCAGTGGGGCACATACATACTTTAAATTATTGCAGAAGGCTAACTTCAGAGTATGATATTCAGGTATAAGTGAGATGAAGACTGAACATTGACAGTACTTTAAAAAATGATTCATGATTTAGCTGTTGACCTTGCAGACTGAGGTATGGTTATGTATTTATTTATTTATTTATTTTTGGCTGCGTTGGGTCTTTGTTGCTGCGCGCGGGCTTTCTCTAGTTGCGGCGAGTGGGGGCTACTCTTCATTGCGGTGCGTGAGCTTCTCATTGCGGTGGATTCTCTTGTTGTGGAGCATGGGCTCTAGGTGCGTGGGCTTCAGTAGTTGTGGCTCAAGGGCTCAGGAGTTGTGGCTCAAGGGCTCTAGAGCGTAGGCACAGTAGTTGTGGCGCACGGGCTTAGTTGCTCCACGTCATGTGGGATCTTCCTGGACCAGGGCTTGAACC
This sequence comes from Mesoplodon densirostris, assembly GCF_025265405.1. Taxonomy (NCBI): domain Eukaryota; kingdom Metazoa; phylum Chordata; class Mammalia; order Artiodactyla; family Ziphiidae; genus Mesoplodon; species Mesoplodon densirostris. The sequence goes on along the minus strand of NC_082681.1, from coordinate 29,137,908 downwards.
CATGTCCCCTGCATTGGCAGGCAGATTCTTAACTACTGCACCACCAGGGAAGTCCTGAGGTATGATATTTGATAGTATATGATAAAACAAATATTTACCTGTTTTGATATTTATTTTACAATAGGGCCAGATAATGTCTAGTCAACAGCAGCTGGTTAGGAAAACTGGGGAAGTAGCAGACTTGGAATTAGATAGTTTATATATGTCCACTGTATCAGGTATGATATGGTATCCAGTGTCTAGCAGCAGTCAGTGTCAGTATGGTAGACAGATGAGAGGAGGACAGTATTGTGGCATTTGGATTAGGGCAACTGGAGAGACACAGGGAAACTTTTTAGGGTAGGTTTAGGGGCAGGATTCCAGTTCCTGGGATGGAGCTGGTAGATATATTACAGCGAGAACAAGGCAGAGTATTGATCCTTGGATGACTAAGGCACAGGGTACGACTGAGTATAGAGTGATAGAGTAGTGGGTCTGCAGGAATAAGGCAGAAGCCTTTTCTTATCTCCCCCCTTTTCCCCTCTCCTCAAAATGGTAGCACTTTGTGCATGTGAAGTTAATGATGGAGTGCTACATTTTCTACAGAAATCAGAACTGATGGTCGAGAACTGGGGCAAGCTGAGTAGGTTGGGCCAGGTGATCCTAATTGTGGTTAGTACTTGAGTCACATTTGGAAAGTATTGGGGAATGTGGGTAGACAAGAAAATAAGGAAGATTGCTGAGCATATACTATCATACATTTAAAAATAGGAGGGGAACAGGTGGATGTTTCCAGTTCTATCTGGCTTAGTTTCTGGCAGTGTATAGTGATGCCAGATGTGTGTAGACTGTGCCCCAGCTTGCTCCTTCCCCTCTTCCTGAAAGTAAAAGTTGTTTTTGAAGTGTTGTGGCATTAGGTGTGTTCACTTTGTCTACTTAGTTATTTTAGAAAGTTGTTTTTTTTTTTTACTTTTGGCCTTCCCTTTTTTCTGTATATTATTTTTTAAGTTTGTAAGGGCAGATGTATATATATATATATATATATATATATATATATTTTTTTTTTTTTTTTTTGCGGTACGCGGGCCTCACTGTTGCAGCCTCTCCCGTTGCGGAGCACAGGCTCTGGATGGGGAGGCTCAGCGGCCATGGCTCACGGGCCCATCCGCTCCACGGCATGTGGGATCCTCCCGGACCGGGGCACGAACCCGTGTCCCCTGCATCGGCAGGCGGACTCTCAACCACTGCGCCACCAGGGAAGCCCCGTAAGGGCAGATATTTGACCTCTCCTATGGTTAGTTAGGAAATGTAGACAGGATTATTAATTCTTTTACGTATTTAGATTTCTTCTAGTTCTACCTTCTCCAGATTACCTATTCCTGCACTAGAGCAGGTGCTTCCATTAGAAATTCTTTAGGATTCCTTCCTACTTTGTGGAAAGGTAAATACATTTGCAAATGATTTATGTGGTAGGTGTAATGTGAGTATGCTATCAAGAAACATAGGTTAAAATTGTGTTGCTGGCCTGGATATACATGATCATTGTTTGATTTGTCTTTCTTTTCACCCTGTCGTTTACTTAGAAGACTATTAGCAGAAATTAGGGAGATAAACAGAGGGAGGAAAAATATCTTTTTGAGCAAGGAGAAATCTTTTTTAAAGGCTTTTTTCATTTCTTGCCCTACCTATGTACTCAAAGTTGCCATGTATCATTTGACATAAGGAATGATAGTGACTTTCCTGCTTTGAGTAAATAACTCCAGGAACTAGTCTCCCTTTTCTTTCACACTCATCCTAAATGATAGACTTCTGTCTGCTATCTCCTAAGAAAGTAGATAAGCCAATAAAAGGAACATACCTTTGGGTCTTGTCGGGAGTTCATATGAAAGTTTCTGTTCCCTGCTAATCTTGAGTAGGTGAACATAATAAAGATAATTTTATGATAGAACTCAGTTTCTTTTTGTAGATGTGTAACTTTTTGACATTATGTATCTGAAATATGAATAGATCAGGTTTTAGCAGCAGAGATAGTTTTGTAGTTCCTCTCAGTTCAGATTTTAAGAGAAGACATTGAAAAATAAATATCCACCCTCATAATTTACTTTTTTTCTTACTAACGATAACATTGTAATTAAAAATTTAAAAATCAACCACATTTTCACCACTCTGATATGTTAACTGTTTTCCTTTGTTTTCTTTTTGGTTAATATTGTATCCTAATATAAGGCTTTTAACTTATCAAACTTTACCCATGTTGCTACACAGTCATCATATGTAGTTTCAGTGTATGAATATGAATTACATTTTTGTACCGTAAGTTAATCCACGGCTGGGCATTTAAGTAGTTCCTGTTTTTAAGTGTTTGCATTATAATGATGGTGGCATTTCAGAAGGGTTTATACGTTTCCAAGATGTGATCCTTATAGATAGAAGAACGTAACCCTTTTGGGCTAGTGTTAAAAATAAGGGTGTGACGTGTGGTATATGTCCTGAATTTGCTAGCTTTTAGCAGTTGAATATTTCTGCATTTTTAGGGAAAGAATTAATACACCAGCTACTTTAAGTGCTTCCCCCACTCCCCAATAACATATGGGTTCTGAGGGACCTTGTTAGTGTTGTAGTTTTTTATTTTCTATCTTGAAACCACTTGGGATTGAATTAAAGGAACTTTGAAACAATCATTCTTCTATAAAAAGAAATCAGAATTACTTTAAGTTTTTTAAACAATATCAAAAACAGGTTGTTTTTTGTGTATTTTTACTTTTTTAGCAGTGGGTGGATAATTTAAATCAATTAAGTTTTTTTTTTTTTTTTTTGCTGTATGTGGGCCTCTCACTGTTGTGGCCTCTCCCGTTGCAGAGCACAGGCTCCAGACACGCAGGCCCAGAGGCCATGGCCCACGGGCCCAGCCGCTCCGCGGCATGTGGGATCCTCCCGGACCGGGGCACGAACCCGCGTCCCCTGCATCGGCAGGCGGACTCTCAACCACTGCGCCACCAGGGAAGCCCAAATTAAGTCATTTTTTGGAGTTAAGGATGCAAGCATAATTATATATATTTAGTATATATTTGTGTTTATGTGCTAGAGTAGTAGGTATCCAACAGGTTTTCAGAAGTGGAAGAAGAAAGTTTTTTTGTTATTGAATTAGTTAACTCGGGATCTAAACAGAGTAACAGGCCCTAAACAGATTCATTATAGATAACTTGAAAAGTATGGTGATCAAATTTCAGCTTTTAGATCTCTGTTTATATCAAAAGCATTACTGCTGAGAGCGTTTACTTGAATTTAAGGTATAGAATTAAAATATATATATAATCACCTATTACTTTTTAATTTTAATAAATCTTTAATGGCAGTGTATTACACACTTGAGCCTAAGGAAGTGGTTTTACTTTAAAGTATGTTATTCAACCTATCGATAAATGTGTTTGCCTAGTTTTCAGTAAGGAGAAGCAGAAACTAGTTGTTATTGGATGTATTTTTTCCCAAAGGGGAAATAGTGATTGAGAGTTAAAGCAAATTTTATTTCTGTGCTTTATCCTCCAAAGCTGTTGGAATGTTAACTCTCTTATAGTAGTTATAGAGAATTGGTACAAATGCTAAAAATCTCAGCTTTTCTTTGACATTAGGTGAGAGCTCCACCTTGTGATCTTTGAGCATATTTCTTAAAAATTAATAACCTACATACAGTAGGCCAGAAATGGTGTGGTGAGTTTGATTATTAAACTTATACTTTTATTTGAGCATTATGTATTCTTACAGTTTGGGGATTCCCAACTTAGGTCAAATGACATTAAGTACATTTAAAGACCTTGTTTGTGAATTTTTTAATGAAAATCTTTGGGGGAAGCAAATTGTATTTATGTATAGCTGTAGACATTTAAAATAAAATGGGAAAAATTCGAAGTTCTTCCTGCAGATAAAGTTTATATTCTTGAAGAAAAAAAAACGCAAACCATTGCTAACATATCCATCGTTCTCCCTACCCCTTTAAATTACAAAACAACTTTAATATATATAAGTTTTTTGAGCTATGAAGAACTGTTTTGGTGGCAAATTGGTTATTTAGAGCATGATTACAGTAGTAAAAACTCAAGATACATGGGATTTAATATTATGTTTAATAATAGGTTGCAATAGAGGTACGTGCCTTTTCCTAGAAATATATTTTCACATTTACTGTTACAGGTACTTCCATAAGGGCAAGGATCATCGCTCTCCTGTTCACTACTGTATGCCCAGTGCCCACTGCTGCATTTGGCACATGGTAGATACTTTTACTTGGTTGGATGGATTTTTAATATTTAGAAACTTTTAAAAACAGGTGTTTCACTGGGGTAGGGAGTTGGCTAGTTTAATAATTTTTTCTAAACCTATCAGACCCTGGCATGGTATTTCTTTTTAAAATACAGACACCTTGTCTGGGAGACTCACATCTTTATAAATTCTGTTTTTCTTTTATGTTTTCCTTGGTTTCTAATTACCAAGTACATGTTAGTATAGCCGTACTTTGAGAAAAATAATTTGACCTGGCAAGACTTCTTGTACACTAGAAATTAATTTTGTGCTATTTAGAGGAATGTAGTATATCATACAGTACCTGTTTTATTTAGTGCTCTCTGCTTTTCAGAGCTGATTCATTCTTTATGTCCTTTAGTAGAATACATTTATGGACTATCTTTAAAGTCTGCTTAAAAGCTGTATATTTAAGGAATGCATCAAGTTTGGTTTTATAAAATGCTTAGAGAGAGAGGGGAGGGGACAGGTAGTCAGACAGACACAGCAAACTCTTTATTTCCATCTTGCCATCTAGATGATTTGATGTGTTGGCTAGAACTTATTATCTCTGTACCTCTCCAGCTCACTTAAAAAAACAAAATTGTTCTCTTTTTAAAAAACAGTTTTCTTTTTTAAATTAGTTGGGATTTTTAGGAGGCTAGAGTGTATTCTACATGTGATGGCAAGTCTCAGAACTCTGATATACTACTTAGATAATTCCTTAGGTTACAATAAAAATAAAACCAAATTAACAATTAGTGGTCTTGGAGGGTAACAATCCTGGGACCATGATTTAGTGTGAGAAGACTATACTAACAGTGATATCTAAATAAAGATTTTACAATATGAGTATTCTTCAGAAAAAAAGAAACTCAAAGTGGTGGTATAGACAACCCTTGATTAGGGCTTAATTTGTATATTATTGATTCTTGTTTCTCCTCTTCATTATTTTGCTATTCATAGTAGCTTAATTAGAGTGAGCAAGGAAATGCAGTGTTTTGAACTTTTGTATGTTAATTACATATTAGTAGCCATTTATGATTTTTTGAGATTTAAACTTAATGGAAAAATTGAATGGTCAGTTTCTTATAAAGTTTACTCTGTTGGAAGAGATCCTTAGAAGTTCATCACTATGTGATATTTGAATATTTATTATTAATTCGATATGTTTAGTCTTTAGGTGGCCACCAAGTATGAGATTTGCTTGGAAATAACAGCATAAAATTTTAAAAGAAAGTTATACATAAGATTCAGAGCTTCAAACCCAGTCTATTTTCTCTTTTTTGTTATAGACTTGTCATTTACTTTTAGGTCACTCTCTTGTTTAGGAACTGCATCTTCCTATGGCCAAACTTACTTTGGTCACAAATGGCATTCATCTGTTGTCCATATGACATTATTGGTATTTAAATTGATTATAAGTTCCTTGAGGGAATGGATCAGAGCTAACATTTTTTCCCCTTTCCTGTTCAATGCAGGTGGTATTATCATGAAGTGTAGTTATTTATTAATAAGCCAGGCTTTTGGACCGTATGTTTCTTCTATGGTAGAAGAACCTGTTTTTAAAGTATTTTAAAATTATATCTTAGATTTTTTTATTAGCTCCTTTTAACTATACTGTACATCATAAGCAGAAAGCTATAGAATTTTCAGGCGTCTTGTATTATGGTTTAAACTTGTCATAAAGATTTTAGGATGAGTAAAAGTCACATTCTGTTCCTAGTTAGGGCATCTGTCTTTTTAAGCCAGGCTGGAGAATCATAACAAATTTAAAAAAATAATTGTAATAGAAGCTTCTTTCTTTGTATTTGTTGTTACTGTCATGGGGCTACAACAGTTGTAACAAATCCATATCTAGAAAAAGCAGTCAAATGCAAGGGAAAGAAATCCTTATTTACTAAAACACATTAGCAGACACTTGGAAATTTAGTTTTGGGGTAGATACCCTTCCCAATATTTTTGGTGTGTTTATAATAAATATGGCATTCTTCCCCCCTCGCCCCCCTGTCCCTTTTAAAGGAATTGTCTCTCTTAGAAGAAAGAAGCAAACCATCATTTTACCCACGTAAATATATGAATATATTTCTGACATTGGGGCGTCCCAGAAGATGATAAAGAAATGATAGCAGCTCCAGAAATACCAACTGATTTTAATCTACTTCAGTAAGTATATTATGATAATTTCTAAATACTTGTTTTTTCCACAAAATGGGAACTGTATTAACTTCAGTTAAAGTTACTTCTGCTTGAGAAGATATAATGTTTCAGTATAAAATAGCATGCATACTTGGAAATAGTTTATATCAATGCTTATTGGGTTCTGTAACAGTAATTCCATGCCTTTTTTTTAGTATATTTTATAATTTAGATCCTGGAAAATTTATTATTTTTGCTGTTCAGTTCTTTGAGTCCATACTTGGTTTTACAATAGCAACTGTTTTGAAGGGAGTGTCATGAAATTCTTAAAATGTTAAGTGCTCTCATTAGTAAGGAATATATACCATGCAATAGTATTTAGGATGTAATGTCAGATTTCTGTTTAAAATCAAATGACAGGCTAAAACAAACGTAGGAGGGTAGGACGTGCTTTCCTTTTTTTTTAACCCCCCAGAAACAAATTATATGCTCATTGGTCCATAAAGTGACTTCAACATAGCTATTTTCTTTACCCTTGTCTTAAAAGCTACTATACTCCTTTTTCAGCTTTTATTCTCATTACTCTTTGGTGTTTTGATGTAGGAAAGAATTTGAGCCGCTATATGCAGCAGTGGTTTTCATACTAAGCTCCAGTTTCATGAGGTACCTAAGTGAAGCGTGAACCTTTAAACTGCTCGTGGACCCCATTAACTTTATGCACACATATACCACATATTAGGGTCTTTATAAGACCTTGATTTAAAAACAGTCTGGTTGCTAAAAATTTTGAAAACAGCAGATATCCTTGTACATAATGGTGGCCAGTGTCTGCTTTTGATGTTTTATAGATTTTCATTTTAAAAATAATTTTATTATTTTCAGAGTGTTAAGGGTCTGCTGGGATATTGCCAATATTTCAAAGTATGATTTTTAATGTGATTTTAATCCCAGTTTATATTGACTCTACTTTCAGATTCTTGAGGAAAATTTCTTGTTTTTGTTTGAGGGAGGATATGGGATAGTCTGAGAAAAAAAATTAATTTTTGGTTTGACTACTATAAAATTATCTTACGAAATTTCTCAAATACATTAATACAGTAGAGGTAATTAAAAAGGTTTGCGTTATAAACTAGACTTAAATTAGAATATCTATAAATTAGAATATCTCTCGAGTAATTAGGGCCTGAAATAGGATAATGGATAAGAGGGAATCGATGTTGTGGAGGTAGAATAGACAGTATTTGATTGGGTATGTGAGGTGGGGGCAGGGTAAAGAGAAAGGAGTGGAAGATTCAGTCATGTGATGTATGGCTCATGAAGTTTCCAGCCACTAAAAGGTGAGACCAGTATACCCCATAAACATGTTAGCATATGTTGATTTCACCTAGGATAGGTTTTTGTGATTGTTCTTTTGATCTTAAAAACAGAAGGAAGCATTAGAGAAAGACAGACTCACAAGAATATTTCTTCTCTGGTTGGGGATATTTTATACTCTTATTACCCCATTTACTCACTTCAGTTTTCTTCAGGTTTTCCAGTTAGTAATTAAGCCTCTAGTGGCTCATTCTTTTAGTTGGGATAGCCTGGAGATGAGAATTAAGAATGTAATTGAGCCTTTGATTACTCTTTGGCTGTCAGAATATTGGCAAAGACTAGTGATTGCAGACTTAGAGCATTTACTGAGCTCTCTAAGAGAGCTAGTGTCCCACAGATATCTTGGGGAAGAAAGAAGATTACTTACACACCAAGATGTTTAAAACCATTTTCAAAAATTTTTTTGCAAAGCCATATAGGCATGTGGGAAGATTATTGATGACAACAGTCTTCTTAAGGTGTAAGAGGCATGAGTTTCAAGGTTAATATTAAGTAGTCATTCAGTTTTGGGTGCATTAACTATGGGAAATGGTGTTTATTACAGGCTCTTTTCCTCGCAACATTATAGGACATAGTTAGGATTGCCACTATCTTCAATACATTGTTTAAATAACTTTGTAGGTAAGTGCTATAAATAGTAATTTTTTCCCCTGCTAGCATCTTAACCATTATTTTAGATTTATAAAGTATTCCTAACTCACAGCCTCTGGACAACTGGTTATTATAGCAATAAAAATGGAAATAGAAGAAATCTAGTTAGAGAAGACTAGCTTTAGAAAGATAGTCTTTCACTTTGATTCTATTTATTTTAAACAAAACCGACAATAGTTTTACACATTTAAAATGGTAAAACCTTTATCTTTTACGTGTGTTGTTCAGTTCTAAAATCCATCGTGACCCAAATATTGATACTAAGTATGCCTTGCCTTAAGCATTTAAGTGTGGGTCTGTTCCTTAAGCATTTAAGTGTGGGTCTGTTACTACTATTTAGATAGATAGACCCATGTTTACATATATAGGAAGCATCACACATGTGTATTTAAATTGGTTTACTTCCATTTTGCCTTAGAAAATCCAGATTATACAACGCACCCCTCCTACTCCAGAATGAGGGACAGTTTCTAAGAACTATAAATCTATATTTTAGAGATTAAAGAGGCTTCAGAGATTTCATTCTTTCCTGCATAAACATTGTTTGTAGATGAGAAGATTGAGTGGTTGTCAGTTGTCCAAGATCACAATTTCCTAGTACCATATTAACTAGAACCAGTTTTCCTGACTATAGCTCAACAGCTTTTGGCTTCATAAAGGATTTTGATCAATTAGCACACTTCCCTACCCCGTTTCAAATGATTTAGTTTGTAAAAATGTTTTACGTATATTCTTTCAGAAATACATGTTTTGTATAGTTACACTTAGATTATGAATATTTTTGTGTTATATAGGAAAGGTCATAAGATCCTTAATATTGCTAAAATTCCCTAATAAAGATTATCCCATACCTAGTGCTAAAATACAGTTTTACCTGAACATCATGGTCTTTGAATCAGAAAATGAAACCAGCCATTCCAATAGAACACCACGGTTCCTAGAGTTACAAGTTTGAGAGCCCCTGGTTTTGTTTTTATGCTTTGGTTAAAAATTAACAAAATAAAAACATGCTTAGACATTTGTGTTTTAGATTAATGTTTTTGTGTTATGTAATTTTAAATGTTTGGTAATATGCTACGATATGTTCCTTTGGGAAAGCATCTTAATTACATTTAATGCTAATATAGTTTTGTAATGAGTTAACCAAGCCTTTCTTTTAGAAAATATGGCAAAATTTAGAAACTCCATCTACATTTCTAAGGAAGGTTTTAAATAATTGCTTATCTTTTTGTCATAGGGAGTCAGAAACACATTTTTCTTCTGACACAGATTTTGAAGACATTGAAGGAAAAAACCAAAAGCAAGGCAAAGGAAAAGTATGTATAGGATATGTGTCTTTATTTTGGTTCTTACGGTCATAAATATACATATATGAATAAATATAATTATATACTATATATAGTTGTTTTAGTTATGTCTCAGATGTTGTTGTCTTTTAAAAATGCTTTTTTCCCCTGACTGGTATGGCAAGCCTTTGAACACTTCTACTACTATAAAGTTGAAATTAATATGTCATTGTTTCTAGTAGTTTATTTTATAAAGCATAGTATGCTAAGCAAAATGTGGTATTCTGTTGGCTTTATTTTTATTTGTACATGAGTAGTCCAATGTAAAGCAAATCAGTAAATTTCTTATTCTAAAGCACCCTAAAAATGTAACCTACAAGCGTTTAAGTCTAATGGGTTACTGTTGACAGTGACTCTTTATAAGTAATGTCAAGGATAAAAACTAACAAAGTGAAGTTCTGAGTCAATAGAATGCAAGTTTAGAGTATGAGTGGGTAGCCCGAGAGGTGTGGGTAACTTAGTGAATGGTTAAATCATTTTGCTATTTTGGAAAGTACATTTGACTCTGTGCATGTGTAAATACATTGTGCAAAAGATGACTTGCTTTTGTTCAGCATTTTCTTTGCCAAAATGAATTTTGGATTTATATTTTCTCATGACACATTTACTTTTTTCTCTCTCTTTTTTTTGATGATTCTCTTATTTATTTTTATTGGGGTATAGTTGTTTTACAATGTTGTGTTAGTTTCCACTGTACAGCGAAGTGGAGTTCCCTGTGTATACAGCAGGTTCTTATTAGTTATCTATTTTATACATACATGTGTATATATGTCAATCCACGTTTACTTTTAAAAAGTCTAAATAATGCAGAAATGTACAATGAGCAAAGTAAAAATTTCCCACTTTAAATATGTAAACATTTTTGATGAACATACACATGTATATATACACCTATATATAAAAATGCACATAGAATTTTACTTAAATGGAATCATACTGAGCAAACTGTTTTATTTGGTTTTAAAACTTAATGGCATGTTGTCGGCAGCTTTCCTATCAGTGAATTTTTCCTGTCTGTAATTTTTAATGGTGTCATAGGATCCCATTTTATGTATGGAACATAATTTATTTAACTACTCCTTGGAACATCTTTTTAGAGTGCACATAATCCATGTGTTTCATAATTTCGTATGCATTCTTAGTCCCTTAAAAAGTGGTAGTTTGGCGGAGGGGAGAGAATGTGAATGAATACAAATGTTAACTCATGACTATCCAAAGACAGCCATAATTCTAGTGGGTAGTATATACTTATTCATTAGAAAACCACTTTTCCTTGTTCTGCAGTCATCTTTCAAAACCGAAACTCTGCTTTTGGCTTTAATTTGCAAGCTGGGATAAGACTTATAGTGGCATCTGAATAGAGTAGCCACTGCTGTGAGTGAGGTGTTAGGCGTCAGATCAATGATTTATTATAACAATAATAATATTTTGACCCTATACTATGTATGTTCCATGCACTGTGCTAATAATTTTACATGTTATCTAATTTAATATTTGAACAACCCTGTAGATTAGAAAACTTAATTTTTATAGATAGGAAACTGAGGTCTAGAGAAGTTTAGTCATTAAGGATTTGAGCCCACATCTGTTGAAAGGTGGTATACTCTTAATCCACTATAGTATACTACCTCATAGTCTTTTTTTAAAAAAATAAATTTTATTTATTTATTTTTGGCTGTGTTGGGTCTTCATTGCTGTGCATGGACTTTCTCTAGTTGCGGCGAGCATGGGCTACTCTTTGTTGTGGTGCACGGGCATCGCAGTGGCTTCTCTTGTTGTGGAGCACAGGCTCTAGGCATGTGGCCTTCAGTAGTTGTGGCTCGTGGGCTCAGTAGTTGTGGCTTGCAGGCTCTAGAGTGCAGGCTCAGTAGTTGTGGTGTATGGGCTTAGTTGCTCCGCAGCATATGGGATCTTCCTGGACCAGGGATTCAATATTTTATATTATTTTTTAATTTTTTTTAACATCTTTATTGGAGTATAATTGCTTTACAATGGTGTGTTAGTTTCTGCTTTATAACAAAATGAATCAGCTATACATATACATATATCCCCATATCCCCTCCCTCTTGAGCCTCCCTCCCACCCTCCCTATCCCATCCCTCTACGTGCTCACAAAGCACCGAGCTGATCTCCCTCTACAGTTGTATTTTTTTTTAATTTATATTTTTTATTGAAGTATAATGGACAAATTATATTAGTACAACATAGTGATTCATTATTTTTATAGATTATACTCCATTTATAGTTATTATAAAATTTTGGCTATATTCCCTGTGCTGTACATTACATCTTTTTATCTTACTTATTTTTTTTAAACATCTTTATTGGAGTATAGTTGCTTTACAATGGTGTATTAGTTTCTGCTTTATAATAAAATGAATCAGCTATACATATACATACATGTATCCCCATTACAGTTGTATTTTAAAGTTCATATCTTAGACCAACTTTGTCTTTTTCTTTTTAAATAAATTTTACCTTTTTTTTAATTTTTTAAAAAATTTATTTATTTATTTATTTTGGGGTGCGTTGGGTCTTTGTTGCTGCGCGCAGGCTTTCTCCATTTGTGGCGAGCAGGGGCTACTCTTCGTTGCGGTGCCCAGGCTTCTCACTGTGGCGGCTTCTCTTTGTTGCGGAGCACAGGCTCTAGACGTGCAGGCTTCAGTAGTTGTGGCACATGGGTTCAGTGGTTGTGGCTCGCAGGCTCTAGAGTGCAGGCTCAGTAGTTGTGGCGCACGGGCTTAGTTTCTCCACGGCATGTGGGATCTTCCTGGACCAGGGTTCGAACCCTTGTCCCCAGCATTGGCAGGCGGATTCTTAACCACTGCGCCACCAGGGAAGCCCCTGAAGTAGTTCATAAGAGTAGGGTGGTTTTAGATTCTTGAAGGAGAAAGGACCCTTTATGAAACAAAGTATAGAAACATACAGACTGTCAGTGGAAATAAATTTGTAGATCTGGCTATAGATCAGGGATCTGCAAACTATGGCCTGTTTTTGTACTACCCACGAGTTAAGAAAGGTATTTACAGTTTTAAAGGATAGTAAAAATAAAGAATATGTGACAGGGACAGTATGTGGCCTGCAGAGCCTTAAAATATTTACTATATGGTACTTTACAGAAAGTTTGCTGACTTGCTCTAGATCATAGAAATGGGTAGATCTAAAAGAGACCCTCGAAATCATCTATTCTAACCTGTAAAGATATTGATACAACTCTGGCATTTTAGAAATGAGGACTGTGAGTTGGGGAATGACATTTTTTTTAATAATAAGGTATAAATGCTGTTGGAGGTGTTTTATATCTGAGACATGTAGGCAGCCTTTTCACTGATTTATGAAGTCCCTCCACCCAATGTTAACTTTCTTATAAAGGGGCTTCATTTCCATAGTGTTCGTTAATTGAACTTTCATGATAAATAAGTGTTGGAGGGAAGGCCCAGAACAAGAAAGAGGTTGATATACCTATTCATACTGTTTAGAATTCCTTTGTCAATGCACTGCAGTGATTTATAAGACTAACAATAGACATCAAGTTAAAATGTTGAACTAGTTACGAGTTACTTATTTCATAGAGTTTTGTTATTCTTGTTGCCCACTACAGTCTGCACCCTAAAGCAACAGTCCTATGAAGTAGGCACTTTTTTTTTTTTTTACTTTTATCCTCACTTTACAAATTAGAAAATCTCTCTGCAGCACAGTGTGGTTAAGTAACTTGTCCAAGATCACTCAGCTAACAGGAATAGAAATTTGGGACCTATGCAGTCTGTCAGTCTACAGAGACTGTGCTCCTAACTGCAGTGTCACATGAGGTATATGGTAGTATAAGTTAAAAAAATTGATACCACAAAGAGGCTGTCAACCATATCATTTTATTATGACGCATGTGTATGGCACTCCCCTTTAGGTCAGGTTTAAGTGTTTTATAATTATGCACGCTATCAGCTGCTTCTGCTGTAGCTTTATTTTGAACTCTCAAGGATAAGGATATAACTTAAGCAGCTTGTATTTTTATGCAGACTTGTAAAAAAGGCAAAAAAGGCCCAGGAGAAAAGGGCAAAGGTGGAAATGGAGGAGGAAAACCTCCTTCTGGTCCAAACCGAATGAATGGTCATCACCAGCAGAATGGAGTGGAAAACATGATGTTGTTTGAAGTTGTTAAAATGGGCAAGAGTGCTATGCAGGTAATGTTTATTGTGTTCTTCCTGGTTCATTTGTACATTTTGAACTTAAATGAGTTATATAAAATATATCCCTGATTTTTGTAATTGTGTTTAAAAAAATTTTAATACTGCATATTAGAAAAAAGCAACAAACTAGTCAGAAAAAAAGGGATCTGTCTATTCATACATAAGACATTTAAGCTGTGTCTTGAGTCATTTTCTGCTGCATTATTTTCTTTTAATGGCATATAATAAAAACTATGTCAAAAAATATGCTGATATAAACCCTGACTGTGACATTTCAATTTCCTTTGAGTTTATATAGTGGCTGTTAAAACATGAAGTTCTTTGCACATACAGAATTCTTGGCTGAGTGACCTAATGTAATCACTGTCCACTTTAGTGAATTCTTTTGATCACTGTTGTCTATCACAAATTTTATAACTTCTGCTGTTTCTTACCAGAAGAGTACAGAGTTGGAGTCATATCCATGTCAAGTTATCCTAACTTTGTTTCTTCATAATTTTATGACAGTAGAAGCATTTCAGCTTTACACTGGAGGCTAAACCCATATGGTTTAAAAAATTGAATCAACACTATACTCAATATACACGCTTAATGAAATTATTATTTAATTTATAAAAACTATAGGGAATAGTTTTTTTCCTTCATGGAATTAACTTTCATCAACAAAAGGTGCACATGGATGGTTTAGAGAAGGCTAGTCATTAAACTTTTTGTTATTAATGAATAACTGAAATGTAAATCTTGATTATAAATATGCATTTATCTAAATATGTATGGTTTTGTAAATAAATTTTAAAATATCAATTGGAACTAATAAGGCACATTTTTTACACGTAAAATGAAAAAGAATTGTTAGCTTTTGAACTATCACCAATTGTATAGTGCAACGTATTTTCTTAAATTTGAATTCACTGTCACTTATCCATATATGGTTAGCTTTCATAGGGTTGTGATTAGGATGTGGATTTTATTTCTTGTTTAATGTTTTAAATGATTATTTTGTGTACACATTTGAAAGAAATAATGTTTTATTATATTACTGTGCTATGGTTTATTTAGTCATTTCCTAATTTAAAAAATTATCCTCCTCTCTGGTTCCCATTTTGGGTTAATTTTATTGAAGGGATAAATTATCTCTGTTAAATTGTATACCATTTCATTATTTTCCTTTTTATATTTATATTATACTTTTCTCTATAATATTTTATTCTAAGTGGCTAAATGCATTAATTTTTTTTTCTAATATCTTATCATTTTTGTTAACATCAGAAATCTCAACTTATATCTGCAGCTAATTAGGCTATTCTATTTTTGTCTAGTCTGTAGGGTTTTTTTTTTTTTTAACTTTTTGGCTCATCAGAACTTTTTAATAGAAAATGTGAGGGCTTAGCTTTATATTTCTTTTTGTTAATGGTATCTCAGTGTTTAAAGAGTGAACATTTTCCTTATTTTTGTGTTGCTTATGGTTTGTCATATGTTAAGATTGTACCTCTATGCCATTTGTTTTTCTATTTCTAAGTGTGCTTTCCCGCTTAAAAGCAGTATATCCACAGTATCTCTCCATTGATTTCCCTGAATCATCTCTCCGCCTCCAGTTTGTTTTGTGTACTCCCCCTTGTGTTATCTTTCTAACACCAAATTTGATCAAGGAAGTCTCCTGTTTACAAACTTCTAAGAGTTCTTCCTTATCTAAAAGTTCCAGCCCAGATTTCCTTATGGCATACTTGCTGTTCTCTGGCTGCCATATGTTCTCTGCCCCTAGACCTTTCTTTTTGTTTTTCTTACTGCCTGGAATAGTCTTATTTTTCTCCCTTCCATATCACAGGACTGACTAATTCAAATGTCGCTCTTTTTTGGGGAAACATTTTTGGACTCTATCTCCTTCTCCCCTTGAATGTATTTCTTATTCTTCTCTTTCCAGTATAGCACTTAGTATATTGTATTACAGTTATGCACATGTCTGTATTTGCTTCTAGATTGTTAATTCCTTGATTGGGGACTGTGTATTATTCATTTTTTTGTATCCCCAGGATATCCCTATTTTGGTGATTATGAGTGAGAGTGAATAAGTACAAGACTCGCTGTTGGTTTTAAAATAGTTCTTAAATTTTAAGAAAGAAGAAATCATGCACGTGCCCCTAGTTCTATTAGATAATAGATGTTGAATTTTATTGAATGAGTTTTTAGTATACTATTTGATGATTAAAAATTTTAAATATATTTCATTGTGATAGCTTGTATTAGTTTTACTATTTATATTTTATTTGTATTTATTACAGCAGCCTTATGTAAACTCTAGTATAAGCTCTTCTTGATCTTCATGAATAACTTTTTGATGTGATGTGATTTTTTTTGTAAGATTTCATTAAATATTTTTGTATCTTTATTGATGAGAATAGCCCTTGTTCTAGTTATCTATTGCTGCATAACAAACCACCCCAAACTCAGTGATGTAAAAGAACAACCATTTTATTATGCTTAGTGATTCTGTGGATCTAGAATTCAGACAGACGTAAATAGGGATGTCTCTTCTGTGCTTCCATCCATGATAGCTGGCATCTTAGCTGAGATAGCTTGAATGCCTGGAGGTGACAAAAACAAATATGGACTATAATCATCTGGAGACTTCTTTATTCATGTTTGGTACCTAGTCAGGAGTGATATGAAGGCTGGACTCAGCTGGAACTGTTACCTGGAGTACCTACAAATGGTTCTTCCACGTGGCTTTGGCTTCTTACAGCATGGCTTCTGGGTTTGGAGAGACTCCTTAGAGGAAGTATCTAGGTCTGTAGTGCTGCAAGAACCCAATGCAGAAGTTGAATAGCCTTCTATGACCTAATCTTGGAAGCATCATTTCTGCTGCACTCTGTTCTGGAGAAAGGAACATAGACCTCACTTCTTTTTGGGGAGCAATGTCAAACAACTTGGGACCATGTTTTAAAACTCCCATATCACATAATATATTCTCTTGATACTGCCCATATCATATTTGGGGATCATCTTAGAAACGTTTCTTTCATAAATTGAGTTGGTTAACATACACAAGCTGCTATAAAATATAGAAAAGGACTGAAATCTAGAAATTAAGCAACATTTTAGAATATGTCCAGTAAACCTCTATGAGCCAGGTGATTCTTAAATAATATTTTCTTTTCTTTTTCATGTGATCTTATTATCTTTTTTGTACATCAAATTGTACATATTTTATTCAGTTCATACCCAAATTCTGTATTTATTGGTATATAACTTAAAACATTTTCCCTCCTGACTTTTTGTTTTTTATGTTAGCTGTAATTTATCATCTTAATTTTTAAAATTTTGTTTATTTAAAAATTGTTTTTATCTGTTTTGTGGTTTCCTCTTTTGTCCACAAAGGAATATAGTGCTGCTTTTATTTTTTAGTTCTGTTTTTTAAAAAATTGCTATATTGAAATATACTTCACAAACCATAAAATTCACCCTTTTACAGTGTAAATTCAATGAATTTTAGTATTGGTACATTCACAGAGTTGTGCAGCCATCACCACAGTCTAATTTTAGAATTTTTTCAATACCCCAGAAAGAAACCTCGTGCCCATTAGCAATCACTTTCTCCTCACCTGCCCCCAGGTCTAGGCAACCATGAATCTACTTTCTATAAATTTGCCTATTCTGGACATTTCATATAAATGAGGTCATATAAATGTATGGTCATTTTTGAGTGGCTTCTTTGACTTAGTATGTTTTTAAGGTTCATCCATGGTGTGGCATGTATTATAACTTCATTCTTTTTTATTGCCAAATAACATTCCATTGTATGGATATGCCATGCTTTATTTATCCATTTATCCCTTGATGTACCTGTGGTTTGTTTCCACTTTTTGCCTGTTGTGAATAATGCTGTTATGAGTATTATTGTACAAGTTTTTGTTTGGACATACGTTTTCATTTCTCTTGGGTAATAAATACCTAGGAGTTGAGTTCCAGGGTCATTTAACTCTTTAGCCTTTTGAGGAGCTGCCAAACTTTTTACAAAGTGGCAGCACCATTTTACTTTTTTACGAGCAGTGTTTTAGCATTCCATTTCTCCAAATTCTTGCCAGCATTTATTTTTGTCTGTACTTTTTACTATAGCCATCTTAGTGGGAGTGAAGTGGTATCTTATTGTGCTTTTGATTTCCATTTCCTTTGTGGCCAGTTATACTGAGTGTCTTTGCATGTGCTAAGGGCCATTTGTATATCTTCTGTATAGAACTGTCTATTCCGATCCTTTGCCTATATTTTTTTTTTAATTTTTTTTTATTTTACAAATTTAATCAGTTATACGTATACATATGTTCCCATATCCCCTCCCTTTTGCGTCTCCCTCCCACCCTCCCTATCCCACCCCTCCAGGCGGTCACAAAGAACCAAGCTGATCTCCCTGTGCTATGTGGCTGCTTCCCACTAGCTATCTACCTTACGTTTGGTAGTGTATATATGTCCATGCCGCTCTTTCACTTTGTCACAGCTTACCCTTCCCCCTCCCCATATCCTCAAGTCCATGCTCTAGTAGGTCTGTGTCTTTATTCCTGTCTTACCCCTATGTTCTTGATGACATTTTTTCCTTAAATTCCATATATATGTGTCAGCATACAGTATTTGTCTTTCTCTTTCTGACTTACTTCACTCTGTATGACAGACTCTAGGTCCATCCACCTCATTACAAATAGCTCAATTTCATTTCTTTTTATGGCTGAGTAATATTCCATTGTATATATGTGCCACATCTTCTTTATCCATTCATCCGATGATGGACACTTAGGTTGTTTCCATCTCCGGGCTATTGTAAATAGGGCTGCTATGAACATTTTGGTACATGTCTCTTTTTGAATTATGGTTTTCTCAGGGTATATGCCCAGTAGTGGGATTGCTGGGTCATATGGTAGTTCTATTTGTAGTTTTTTAAGGAACCTCCATACCGTTCTCCATAGTGGCTGTACCAATTCACATTCCCACCAGCAGTGCAAGAGTGTTCCCTTTTTTCCACACCCTCTCCAGCATTTATTGTTTCTAGATTTTTTGATGATGGCCATTCTGACTGGTGTGAGATGATATCTCATTGTAGTTTTGATTTGCATTTCTCTAATGAGTAAAGATGTTGAGCATCCTTTCATGTGTTTGTTGGCTGTCTGTATATCTTCTGTGGAGAAATGTCTATTTAGGTCTTCTGCCCATTTTTGGATTGGGTTGTTTGTTTTTTTGCTATTGAGCTGCATGAGCTGCTTATAAATTTTGGAGATTAATCCTTTGTCAGTTGCTTCATTTGCAAATATTTTCTCCCATTCTGAGGGTTGTCTTTTGGTCTTGTTTATGGTTTCCTTTGCTGTGCAAAAGCTTTGAAGTTTCATTAGGTCCCATGTGTTTATTTTTGTCTTTATTTCCATTTCTCTAGGAGGTGGGTCAAAAAGGATCTTGCTGTGATTTATGTCATAGAGTGTTCTGCCTATGTTTTCCTCTAGGAGTTTGATAGTGTCTGGCCTTACATTTAGGTCTTTAATCCATTTTGAGCTAATTTTTGTGTATGGTGTTAGGGAGTGATCTAATCTCATACTTTTACATGTCCCTGTCCAGTTTTCCCAGCACCACTTATTGAAGAGACTGTCCTTTCTCCACTGTACATTCCTGCCTCCTTTATCAAAGATAAGGTGACCATATGTCCGTGGGTTTATCTCTGGGCTTTCTATCCTGTTCCATTGATCTATCTTTCTGTTTTTGTGCCAGTACCATACTGTCTTGATTACTGTAGCTTGCCTATATTTTTAATTGGGTTATTTGGCTTTTTAAAATTACTGAATTGTAGTTCTTTATATTTTCTGGGCACAAGTTCCGTATCAGATATATGATTTGCAAATATTTTCTCCCATTCTGTGGGTTGTCTTTTCACTCCCTTGATGGAGTCCTTTCAAGAACAAAGTTTTAATTTTGAATAAGTCAAATTTATTTTTTATTTTGTCTCTTGTGCTTTTGGTCTAATATATAAGAAGGGTTTGCGTAACTCAATGGTTATGAAGATTTACTTCTGTGTTTCATAGGTTTAACTCTTACATTTAGGTACTTGATTGTGTATGATGTGAGATAAGGTCCAGCTTCATTCTTTTGCATACAGATACCCAGTTGTCCCAGAACCATTTGTTGAAAAGACTAGTCTTTCGCTATTGAATTGGGTTGGCATCCTTGTCAAAAATCAAATGACCATCAATCTAAGGGTTTATTTCTGGACTCTCAGTTTTATTCCATTAATCTACGTATCTGTCCTTATGCCAGTACTGTACTGTCTTGATTACTGTAGCTTTGTAGTAGGTTTTAATATCATGAAGTGTGAGTCCTTCAACTTTGTTCTTTTTTCAAGACTGTTGACTATTCTGGATACCTTGCATTACCCTAAGAATTTTAGGATCAACTTTTCAATTTCTGCTAAGCCAGCTGGGATTTTGATAGGGATTGCTTTGAGTCTGTAGATCAATTTGGAGGGTGTTATTTTATTTGCATTTCCTCAATGACCCAGGCATTCACTTCTTTTCAAAAATTTTGTAAAATTTTCATTCCATTGCAGTGTTAATATTTAGATATTACTTAGTACAATATTTTAGTCAAATATCAGTATTTTCTGAGATATCTATAATATCACTAAGAAATTTCAGTTTATAGAGTTGGGTCCCATATTTAGTTTTCAGATTCCTTTTAATGCAAAAATGAGGAAGATGGATCACTTATGTACAATCAGGTGATTAATTTACTGAATTAGATTCCATTTTATTGTTAAAATTTAACTTTAAATTTTAGTATACAAGTTTATGTATTTATTGAAATAATGTGATACCACTTAATGTTGAATCTTAATGACTTTAATCTGACTTAATTAACTCTTAGAACGTTAGAAAAAGCTAATGGTTCTTTTCCCCCTCTGCTGTAGTCGGTGGTAGATGATTGGATAGAGTCATACAAGCATGACCGAGATATAGCACTTCTTGACCTCATCAACTTTTTTATTCAGTGTTCAGGCTGTAAAGGTAAGGTATATTTATTTTGGAAGCAGAATGTTCTCAAATGTTCTCTTCTTTTTTGTTTCACCTAAAAATTATTAGCACTTTATGTGGAAACTAATGCCACGATACTGAGTTATTTGCATTATAACCATACAAAATGTATGTAAGGAAAAAAGAGCAAAGAACAAAGAGAGAAAGTCTGTTGAGACTGTTATATTCATATGTGAAAGTTAACTAAAAACTTGGCAATTTATAATTGTTATGTTACTTTATTAGATATATTTCCCACTTTCAGCATCTGGTTTTAGGAGCAAAGAAATGGATTAAGAAGAGAGGAGGGGGCTTCCCTGGTGGCGCAGTGGTTGAGAGTCCGCCTGCCGATGCAGGGGACGCGGGTTCGTGCCCCCGTCTGGGAAGATCCCACATGCCACGCAGCGGCTGGGCCCGTGAGCCATGGCCGCTGAGCCTGCACGTCCGGAGCCTGTGCTCCGCAGCGGGAGAGGCCACAGCAGTGAGAGGCCCGTGTACCGCAAATTAAAAAAAAAAAAAAAAAAAGAGAGGAGGAAGATAATGAAGAGATACAGGTTCAAGTGGCAGGGAATTGTAAAGTGTAGGGAGCTAAAAAGTGCCATGAATAACAGTAAGTAGGTAAGTAAGTAACTAAGTAAGTAAGTAAAGTAAGGAATTGGTGACATTTACAGGTTTTTTTTCCTAAAAGGTAGAGAAACTGGAGTGGGGAGCGGGGTCTTTTTTAAAGTGTTTATACTTTATTTTAAAAGATTTTGAAGTAAGAGTAGGGAAAATATAAAATGTCTTCCCTGAGACAGAAACATGTAGCACACACATTTGGCCAGGGGGACAAAATTGTGTAAGTTGGGGGAGTCATACATCCTGATCTGGATCAGTAAATGAGTTAGTCAAGATCATGGTCAGGTTCTGATTTATTCTGTGTCTCCCTAATACTTGGCCCATCCTTGAAATTCTAGAAGATGCACAGGCTAATAAATGTTACAGAGTTTTCCAAGGGTATTACATTTTTTAATGAAAATGGCACCAAAAACATGGGCATTAGAAGTTAGGAGGAGGGAAGATTGCCTAAAAGTAGATCTAAAAAATTAAGGTGCTAAAGAATGACTGATTTAATAAACAAATCTGAAAAGAGATCCCAGAAAACAATTTACTTATGTCTACTCCTTTAATTCTACAAAACTTCTTTAAAAATCCTGTCATTGGAATTGGAAGACAAGTAACATTTTAAGAACTGATGCATTTTATGAGGTCGATCACAACTTTCAGTGCAGTCTGCATATTAAATGTTATATATGTGAGGCCTGATAGACAAATTTATTAACTTCTTGAGTCTATGGTCTTCATAATGCCATTAATATGGCCATTTTTGAGAAATTTTAATGTCTTGTCTTTAGAGTGCAGAGAGTTGCCTAGTTTACTTCTTAGCTAAAGGTAGCTGTAAATCAGTATTAGAAAATTCTACTGAATCTGCTCAGAGGAAGTATTGTAGTAATGACAGTATGATGAACCAGATTAACTCTAGAAAATGAGATATGTTGATATTATTTTTTTTTGTCTATGTCCATTCCATCTTTCTGGAGTAGAAGGGTACAAGTACCTGTTTGTGGTGTTACGTAATCAAGGGCAATGTCCTTTCTCTTTAGATTCTTTGAAAATGTGAAGGTTGATTGCAGACCAACTGAACAGGTGCCAGAAATAATTTAATGAGTTGAAACTCTAATTTTTATATTCAGTCTTAGCTATTATACCATAGTTTGATCAGTTTTAGTTTCCTAACTAGGCTGCTGAATTGCAGTTTTAAAACAAAGCCGTAGTCAGAGCATTCCCCTTTATCAGATACATTCCTTTTCTGGCATCACTGTATTTATAAATCAGGAGCTTGCCCATTAAACATTTGGACATACCTTGTCACAAACAAGGTTGTGAAAATTTTTAAAAATTGAGGGTGTTGAAAACTTAGGTAGATTTAAACACTGCTATAATATTTATTTTAGAAGCAAGGAAGCTCCATAAAGAGAAATTTACCATGTAATCAAAGTTAAGGTCATTAAGTACTTACAAAACATACTCAAAATATTTTGGTAGAATTCTTTTATAAATGAATTAGAAACATGCTTAAGTATATACAGTGTACCTTTTCCTGTGGATTTAGGATTGTTATTATGAGCATCAGTTATTTTACTGTAGTTATGCCTTCTGAAGTATTGAGGTATGTGGAGAGATGTTTGGCCCTAAACTGAATGGCTCCAGACTGCTCTGTGGTTGGTGATTCTGTGGCCAGTTGTTTCCTTCTTTCTTTCCTGGTCAGCTGTCACTTTTCAGTTTACCAGTATTTAAAGCAGTCTTGCTTCGTGTCCCCCACACTTTTAAGGCAGTGGGAGCTGGCCTGATGTCCTGATGGCTCCTTTACACCTGCCTCAGGAGTTATTATATGCATGGAGTTTGTGACAGCTATTTTGTTTTCTACTTATATTTGGGTTTATGGCTGTTATATGGTCTATGAGATGAGAGGAGGAGCTTTAGAAGTTTGTCAAAATGTATGCAATATGTTTACTTGGAGATTTATTTATATATAAATGCTTATTTCGTAGAAATTATTTCAGGGATTGAGTTATTTGTCCTTCTCTAGCACTGCCAAATTTACAGTACCTGGGTATAAAGTATGAGAAGGTTCTGGAGATACATCCATGGCTCTAGATATAAATTAAAAACCCCTCAAAAGGTTTTTGAGAACGTGCTTCTTTAGTCAGGGAAATCATGCTTTCTTTCAAATTTGTTAATATTTTTAAACAATCATTTGGGTTTTTAATGTAAGTAAGGGGTCTTTCACAGTACCAGTAGAAATTGATCTCACCTGGGGCTGGGCAGCAAGATGTAGACTAATAATCTCATACAGATTATTTAACTTCTCTTTGCCTTAGCATCGGTTTCCTCATCTGTAAAGCCAGGATTATAGTACCTCCTATATAGGCTTGTTACCAGGGCTGAAGTGGCTGGTGCATAGGCAGCTCAATGGATGTTAGTTCCTATTCTACTCCTGCTGGTTTTGTTAACGCTACTGGAAGGTCTTCAGATTGCATGCCCAGAGAGAAGGGAGCTTACATAGCAGTTGTTCTTTTCAGATTTGGGGTTGGAAAGAGAGTATGATGTTCTATTGTTGTTTTTTAATTTATACGCACACACACATGTGCATGCATATATAAAATAGAGCTTGGTCAATTGAAATATATCTGACTTTTATAATAAATCTCATGTTCCTGTACCAAGACATTCTTTTATTTTTAAATTAAAAATTTTTTTTTGTTTGGCTGTGCCGTGCTGCATGTAGGATCTTAGTTCCCCAACCAGGGATCGAACCCGTGCCCTCTGCATTGGGAGTGTGGAGTCTTAACCACTGGACTGCCAGGGAAGCCCCAAGACATTCTTTTAGATGTTACTATATTTATGGTATTCATAGTGATTAGACTGGCAAAGAATAAATAATCTAGCATTAGAAATGTGGTTTAGGAAATTCACTTTTTACATTTTTTCTTTTAAAAAAAAATGTGGCACCCCATCAGTGGAAATTCATGTATGACTTCTTGCATTGTCTCCTACTCATAACTTTTTCTTAGAAACCCCTTTTTAGATATTTGACCTATACCTGGCTAACTTTTACTACTTTTTTTTTTTTGAAATACAGTTGATTTACAGTGTTAATTTCAGGTGTACAGCAAAGTGATACAGTTATACTACTTGTAATGTGCATCCTTTCTCCTTGCCTCTTCCATACTCCTTTAATACTCTAAATGTCCTTATAAGAAACACCTACTTATCCAGATCTTTTTTTTTTGTCTGAGCTATAGCCTTTCTTGGCTTTTCAACTAATTTGGGCATTTATTATGTACTAACTTTAATACTTTATTTTCTGCTTTCTCTCTGCTCCCCCCGCCCCCTATTATTCTTTGTTTAAACTTACAACTAGATTACAGGCTTCTGGATGAGCAGGGACTACAGCTTACTACTTATGTTTATTTGAAGCCCTTTGAGGGGATGATGGGATATAGTTGCCTTACATATTGTTGTACTTAATAAAGAAACCTGGCTAAAGTGAAGTCTACCTATTACTCTTTCCCTTATTTTCTTCAGGTTCATCCTCAAGGTTTTAAATGTTACCCTGGATGCTGCCTCATGCTTGATGACATATGCTTTATATTAAAGGGTCTTAGTCATTCTATGCATAAGTAAAGTTAAGCCAAGTAGAAATGGCTAAGGCTGATTGTTCTAGGAAAAAAAGATACCTGTCAGAAGTGTGGGGCTTTTTTCTTGTATATGTTGAGAATGGCATTTGTGCTTTATAGGGTTGAGTAACATGGTAAAGATCAGGTGATATTGAAGTACACCTTATTGTGCGGTTATAGACATTTTAGTGTTAGAGATGGACTTAGAAGTTATTTTTTAAATTTACCATTAACTTCTTACACTTGCAAATTTCAGGTGTTGTCACAGCAGAAATGTTTAGACATATGCAGAACTCTGAAATAATTCGAAAAATGACTGAAGAGTTTGATGAGGTAAGTTATTACCCTAAATGTTATGATAATTTTATGCATCTTGATCTTGATTTACTCTTCAGAGTATTAAATTCTGAATATTAGTGTTGTGGGTAAGAGCTCTGGCAGTAGAAATCCAATCAAATGATGGCCATGTGACCTTGGGCAAATTGTCTTAGCATCAGTTTCATCATCTGTAAAATTGAGCTAAAAATACTTATAAGGCTGTTATGAAAATTGCATGCAGTAATGTTTGAAAAATTACTTAGCATTTTACAATGCCTGGCATATAGTAAGGACTTAATAAATGGTAGCTGTTTTTATTTGTCAAAAAATTAAAATTTCAAGGAAGAATAAAATTAAGTGCCTACAAACATACCTTAGAATATTGTAGAAGGAAGATTCGATAAATACTTGGGGAACCAGGTGGAAGCTTAGGCAAAGGAAAATACATACATACATATATGTATAAAATTGTTTAAAGTCTTATTTTGTTTCAAATATGAGTAGTTAAGAACAATACAAATCCATAATAAGTAGTAGTTTAGACTTTAGTTGATCCTTTATCACGGTGATGTCTTTGAAGTATTGTTGCCAATAAAGACATATTTAGATTTACTATAATATAAACTCCTTCAGGGCAGGGATTTTTGTTTGTTTTGTTCACAGCTGTATTCCAGCACCAGTAGTTTTACTCTTTAAAGCTTTTCACCATGAATTTTCAAGTAGAAAGCCTTGTCTCATTTGAGTTTTATTTGATGTTTTTTGGGGGGTTTTTGCTTACTCAGATGAAGGAACTTTCAACTATCATTCTAAAAGATAGACAAGAGTTGTTAAAATGGCTTTGATGATCACTAAGTGCTATTAATCAGTCTCTAAGTAATTGAGATATAATTAAGAGGAATGGTATTATTTTAACTTTCTGATATTAAATGTTGTAGTGAGAATTTTCTTTCTTCTAAACAGCTATTTGAAACAAGAATCCTGAAATAAGATTTGAAAATATCAGCAAACCAAGTTGCTAACAGCAATTAAGATGACACTTTTCAATATAGCACTAAATGAGCCAATCAGAAAATGTGGAAGAAAACCTTTTTGTGGAGTATTAGGACCTTATTCTCAGATGAGACATAGTTCAACTTTTTTATGGCATGACTTAAAATTTTTAAAAATGTATGGCTCTAACGACAAAATTTAATTGTTAAAAATTTTTACTAAACCATACTGATAAAATGACCTTAAGTTTCTAGGACATTCTTGTCAGAAACTCTTAGAGGTTCTGTGTAGTATTGATCTCTGTTTTTATCTTTATGACTTGCTTGTTTTTAATGATTTATGGAGGACCTCAGTGTATCTTCATTGGTGAATGCCCCATCTTATATATAGGAGTACTTGAGTACCTGTCTTTCCAGATCATTCTAGCTACATTTCCATTTTTAAAAAAATTATCTCATTGTTTACATCTGCTGACTATTTGATGTCCTGAAGCTAATGAAAACATACATTGTAATCCTTCGATTATTTATAACTCATACATCAATCCATTAGACTGGCTGAGAATGTGATTTCATCATTTTGAATCCATTAAAACATATAACTTTGGTTTGATGTTGGTTTGGTTTTGTTTTAAAGAAATTTAGTAACCGTATCTTTGCTTATCAGAATAATGTTTTGTTTGATGGGAGAGGCTTTTTATTTTGGTATGTAATTGGTATATGTTTTCATTGGTTAGAGTGAATTCAGAATATCCATTTTGTTTTTTTTTTAAGATTTATTATTTATTTATTTATTTATTTATTTTAGGCTGCATCGGGTCTTAGTTGCAGCATGCGGGATCTTTGTTGAGGCATGTGGGATCTTTATTTGCGGCTCACGGTCTTCTCTTTAGTTGTGGAGCGTGGATTCCAGAGTACGTGGGCTCTGTAGTTTGCGGCATGCGGGCTCTCTAGTTGAGGCGTGAGTTCAGTAGTTGTGGCTCATGGGCTTAGTTGCCCCATGGCATATGGTATCCCAGTTCCCTGTCTAGGGATCAAACCTGTGTCCCCTGCATATTGTAAGGCGGATTCTTTACCACTGGACCACTAGGGAAGTCCCATCCATTTTGATCTTAAATAAAAGAGATGTGTTCAAAGGTACCTCTACCTTTGCATATTTTTCTCCTGCCTACTTTGAGGATTTATTATAGAAGAAAGATGAAATAAAGGAGTCTTTCTTTAAAAAATAAATTTGTTTATTTATTTATATTTTATTTTTGGCTGCATTGGGTCTTCATTGCTGCGCGCGGGCTTTCTCTAGTTGCGGCAAGCGGGGGCTACTCTTCGTTGCGGTGCGCGGGTTTCTCATTGCGGTGGCTTCTCTTGTTTCAGAGCATGGGCTCTAGGCGTGTGGACTTAAGTAGTTGTGGCACGTGGACTCAGTAGTCGTGGCTTGCGGGCTCCAGAGCACAGGCTCAGTAGTTGTGGCGCACGGGCTTAGTTGCTCCGTGGCATGTGAGATCTTCTCGGACCAGGGCTCGAACCTGTGTCCCCTGCATTGGCAGCCGGATTCTTAACCACTGCGCCACCAGGGAGGTCCGATAAAGGAGTCTTTTCAGCTTCTGCCTAGGGTATTTGAAAAAAAAAGTAAAAGTTTATTAAGTCATGTGTTTTAAATGAAATTGCTGTTTAAAATTTCTGTTTTAGGATAGTGGAGATTATCCACTTACCATGGCTGGTCCTCAGTGGAAGAAGTTCAAATCCAGTTTCTGTGAATTCATTGGCGTATTAGTACGGCAGTGTCAATATAGTATCATATATGATGAGTACATGATGGATACGGTCATTTCACTTCTTACAGGATTGTCTGACTCACAAGTCAGAGCATTTCGACACACAAGCACCCTGGCAGGTCAGTATTTAGAAATATTTTCCGTGCATTTTCTTAGGTTAGAGATCAAAATGATTTTCATTAAAAGAAATGAAATAATGGTGACAAATTAATTTTGTTTATTAAGTAGCCCCTAAGAGGACACTCTCACCTCTCCTTCAGCCCTCACGAATTACTGGGAATGGAGTGATATTTTCAGTTTTGATTCTCTGAAGGCATAATTAATTTTCTTGTGGTAAACCTACTTGATTCCTATCCACCTCTTCTCCCTTTCTGTGGCATAGTGATCTGTTGGGTTCTTGAAATATGTTTTATCAAGGAAGGTATTGACAGCAAATTTGGGGAACAGTCATTTTGGATATGTAGTTCTAAATGACTTTTATGCATAGTCTCTGCTAGCATAGTCCCTCATGGTATGATGGTCACTACAGGATGATGCTTATTTAATCACACCACAAAAAGTTGATTTTTCTTATGCTTCTGAGTAACTTTAGGCTGAGTCAGATTCTTTGATCTTTAAATTTTAATGAAATGAGTTACATTTTTAAGGCTCACATGATTAATTCTAGAACAGTGGTTTTTAGTGTTGATGTTGATAAAATGTTCTGGTTTCTCTTTTGTGCTGAAAGTACTGTTATTGAATATGTGCTTTTTGGTTTGAGTTTGAATAAATCAACTAGGCATTAATTGTTACTATAGTATTCTAAGCCTTAATGATAGAATATTTTGATTTCTACAAAAATTTTTCTTTCTCTAAGTGTGGGGATGTTTTTTTCCTTTAGAGTATTTCCCCAGAGAATTAAAGCTATGATTAAAGATGTACTTCTGCTCAGCCCTCCATTTAAAAAAAAAATAAAATGCATACAATCAACCTGTAGGTTTTGCTTTTAGATTTGAGGTCACAAAATATGAATGTGATCTTGCTCTGTGAATTTAGGTAGCTTTTTAAGAACTTAAACAGTTAAAGTAAATTAAAACATATATGATGGGGTAAGGTGGGTAATTTTAGATCAGAATGACAAACTGGTTTGCTGAAGGTGTGGAATAGCTCAGAAGATTGGGAATCTCTTTTAAAGAGAGCCAATAGCCACAAATTAAGGTTTAGTTTTGTGGTGTTCTATCACACAGTGAACCAGGTCTGAGACATAGTCTGGACTAAGCTATATTAAGCATAAAGTGTTCAGATATTTCAATTAATAAGTTTGAAATAACAGGCAGTGAGTCTTGTCTCAGTAGCAAGAGTTCAGTAACAGAAGGTAGAGATCTGGAGGAACTCTGATAAAAAGCACTTTATTGAGTGATATTTTACTCTTTGTACTTTTGACTTTTTATCTAGATCTGTCCTTCATAATCGCACCATTGTCTTTATGATGATATGTAATAGAGTAAAATTAAAGGAAATCAAATACTGATAAAACTGTCCAACATTTCTACACACTGTACTTTGATAAAAAGCACTTAAGTTCCCTCCCCCTTTTGTTACTGGATAGCTAAATGACTGCTGTATGAATCAAAATTTATTTAGAAGGTGAATCGTGGTCTCTGGAAAAGGTCATTGTAGGGGACATATATCATAGTATAGTGGGATTTGAGCATAGTCTAGAGTCAGATTACCTAGTTTTGAATCTTGGTTTAACTATGTATATGAACTGTGTAGTCTGAGGCAGATTTCTTAATCTCCCTGAGCTTCAGGTTCTTCATGAATGAAATGAGGATAATACTTAACTTTGAGGGCTGTTGTAAGGATTAGGAGTTAATCCATGAAAACTATTTAGCATAGGTAACTGACATATACTAAGTATTCAATACACATTAGCTGTTGTTTTACTATTGTTGTTTTCATTTGTAGCAGCTATATTTTTCTTTTCTGTTAGAAGCAGAACAGCCCATCTTGTTTTTAATTTCTCTTAATTTGATCTTAACTTGTAAATTTTTGTGTCTGAGACTAAGTTCAACATTTTCCATTTAAAAATAGCTATGAAGTTGATGACAGCTTTGGTGAATGTGGCACTAAATCTTAGCATTAATATGGATAATACACAAAGACAATATGAGGCAGAACGGAATAAAATGATTGGAAAACGAGCCAATGAGAGGCTAGAACTCCTGCTACAGAAGCGGAAAGAGGTACGTACACTTTTGCACTGAATATTTAAGCTATTAATCTGTAACTAACTTGGTCACCATTAATTATGATATAACTTTGCTAGTTCATCAGATAAATTTTTTTGAAAAATTTAAACAACATGTTTCAAGTTGTTTATACATCTAACTTATTTTTGTTGATTATTCATGCCAACAATACCTTCTGTGTATATATTCTTTCTGTGTAGACTAGGATTAAGAGTTCAAGGCTTCACGTAAGGAGTCCTGGGCCAGTCTGACAAGCTGCTTAATGCTTTAGTGTTGTTCATCTCTACTGTGAAAATATCTCTCCTAACTTCCTCCCTCAGCTTATTGTCAGGATGAAATGAGGTTTCACTTATGTAAAGTCACTTTGAAAAATAACTTATAAGCTATTTTTGCTGTCATAATCTGTGTTTTTGGTTTTTTTGTAGTGTAAGAGGCACCTGGTTAACATTAATGACCACCAAATTCAACTTTGAATGAGGAAAATATATTTTTTCAGTTTTATGCTAAAGAATAATAAATAAAATCTTTCGATGTTGTGTTTTTTGGTCATTGTTGTTGTTGTCTCCCCTGCCCCCATGCCGTGCAGCTTGTGGGATCTTAGTTCCCTGACCAGGGATTGAATCCAGGCCCTGGCAGTGAAAGTGCCGAGCCCTAACCACTGGACTGCCAGGGAATTCCCTTGATGTTGTGTTTTTGATTTAAATTTCTCCTTCATTGGTGATGTAATATTTTGCTATCTGATATTGGGGATGTTTATTTTTATTTCTAATAGGCAAAGTCTGAGGTTTCAGAAATATTAGTAATGCAGTTGAGTTAAAATATTTGCCGTGGTATTCCATAAATTACTTACTTGAGTTTGACATTTTTGGGGGGGTAGTGGTAACTATAATTTAAAAGTTGGTTATTTCTGAGATAGCCAATAACTTTTTAAAATGCCCCCTGCTCAAGAAAAGCCAGAAATATCTTGCCCACATTTCCAGCATACCTAAACTCCTCATCTTTTTCACGTATGGTTGACCCTTGAACAATACAGGTTTGAACTGTGCAAATCCATTGATACTTGGATTTTTTTTCAGTAGTAAATATTACAGTACTTACATGATCCACGGTTGGTTGTGGAACCTTGTATGTGGAGAAACTGTGGACACAGAGAAACTGCATATACGGAGGGCCAACTATAAGTTTTATTTGGATTTTCAACTGTGTGGAGGGTCAGCGTCCCTAGCCCCTGTGTTGTTCACGGGTCAACTGTAGTTGAAATGAAGAATTGACCTTTTTGCCCCTTAATTTAGTTAATAAATTGCATTGGATGCTTTATTAGATGAACATAATGCATGAAATTATGGCCTGATTCTAAGATTCTGAACATAGAATGAGTGGATATAGGTAAAAAGGGGTTTTGAGTTTAAAATTCTTGTACAAATATAAGATATTAATACTTCTAGCTTGGGTTAAGTTTTTAAACATGTTGAAAGACCACCTGTGCCTTTGACTGTGCTAATGAATACAAGTGCATGCCCTTGTTAGCATTATTTGGAAATGTGAGATTATAATCATGAAAAGAAAAAAAAATTTTACAGAAACATGCAACATAATCTAAAAGCTAATTAAGGGCTTCCCTGGTGGCACAGTGGTTGATAGTCCACCTGCCGATGCAGGGGACACGGGTTCGTGCCCTGGTCCAGGAGGATCCCACATGCCGTGGAGTGGCTGGGCCCGTAAGCCATGGCCGCTGACATGGCCGCTGAGCCTGTGCGTCTGGAGCCTGTGCTCCACGACGGGAGAGGCCACAACGGTGAGAGACCCGCGTACCGCAAAAAAAAAAAAGCTAATTAATACTTAGCGTGTGAAAGATTTTCCTTGTAATTCTCAAGCTCTGAAACAATTTTCTCTTAACTCTCAAAAGCTCTGAGTTGAAAATATATGGGAGTAAATAAGTCAACCAAGATTTGAAATGTTTAGTTGATTATTTCAAGTGAGCCTTGTTTTCCTCAAAAATATTTAGCAGGGAGACAAATTTTTTGCCAAGTTATTTTACTCAAATCATTTTTGTTCTTTGAGCAGGCACTAGTTAACATGACTTATTTTTCAGATGCTGAAGACCAAGATAATGAAACATTGCTATGCTTTTTTGATTATGTTATATAATATGTATTATAATAAACTACATAACAGATTTCTTTATGTACATTTATACAATGAAAATATGTGACCATTTAAAAAATTAGTCTACCAGCTAAACATTAAAAACCAAGTACAAATATTCCAGGTATCAAGGGACTGTGGCTACCTGATAGACAACAGCTCTTAATTTTTGTATGTGGACACTTTTTGTTTAGTGGAATTAAGAATTGGGTGCTCGCTTCAGCAGCACATATACTAAAATTGGAACGAGAAGATTAGCATGGCCCCTGCGCAAGGATGACACGCAAATTCGTGAAGTGTTCCATATTTTTGTTAGAAAGCAGAAACTAACACACCACTGTAAAGCAATTATACTCCAATAAAGATGTTAAAAAAAAAAGGAATTGGGTGTAATAACCAAAACACTGGAGAAACCTGCATTTGTGCTTGCAACAGCTTTTAGATGTCCTTTTGGTTCTCTTCCATTACAATTGAAAAGAAATGATGTGTTCTTTTCAGCTTCAAGAAAATCAAGATGAAATAGAAAATATGATGAATGCAATATTTAAGGGAGTGTTTGTACATAGATACCGGTAAGTCAGGATAGTTTTTTTAATGTAACTCTTATTCTGTTCAAGTTTGGATATTTAGTGGTTTAGGTAATATAAGTTTAGTGGAAATCGTGTTAGAGTAAGATCAGTGTTAGAATCTAAGCTCTTCCACTGATTTAGACACTCTATGCAAGTTACTTAACTGCTCTCAACTTTGTTTTCTATCTGAAAATGGGGTAATGTTGTGCTTGACTTGTAGATGCCCAGAAAATGGAAGCTACTGCTGTTATTAGGAGTCAGGGTACAGAATACTTAATTGATTTTGGAGGTACTATGTTAGTAGAGACTGTACGTTCTGATTCCTGACTCTTTCCTCTTCCATTTGAATATCAGTGGGAAAAGCTGGATAGATTTAAGTGAGATGTTTCCCTTATTTTGAATGAGTAGAGGAAAGAAATAGGTAATCTTACCACCATTTCTGCTGTAACCTATTCTTTAAATGTTGGTGGCATGTTTATTTAACTTCTCCGTCATTTCCTTAACTTGGCAGTTATTGAATCAGGTTAATACTTCCTTTGTAATATCCCTTTGTCTATTCTTACCTTTTTATTTCTGTTGTCACCATTACCTTAGTCTGTTCCCTCGTCATTCTCATGCCTAGAGATTATTGCAGTTGTCTTAAAATGTTCTTTTGTTGAATCATTCTTCTGCTCAAAAGCCTTGAATGACTTACCCGTTACCTACAGGATGAATTCAAAATAATTTAGTCTGACATTCAAATCCAAGTTGAGCTTGGCCTCAATATTAGGTGTAACTAATTCTCACCTGGAAAATATTATCTAACCAGACTAGTGTTCCTGCTGTCTGAACACCATGCCCAGGAGGTGTGAACAAAGGCTGGGGTATGGCATGGTATAAAAGGTGGGGATTGGATTCTGTTTGTAGGTTTATTTAACTTTAAATATTTATATGGTGATAATTATGCTTTGACAACTAGACTGTAAGCTCTTGGCATTCGGGGGCCATGCTTCAATTCTACTTTGAAATCCCCAGTAATACTTAAGGTAGTGGTATATTCATAGTAGGTATGAAGTATTTGGCGCTGCTTAAATAAACCACAAATCCTGTGGTATACTGGCACTAATATGCATAATTTTCCTTCCTCCATGCAGGGATGCAATAGCTGAAATCCGAGCTATTTGCATTGAAGAAATTGGCATTTGGATGAAAATGTATAGTGATGCCTTTCTTAATGACAGTTATTTAAAATATGTTGGTTGGACTATGCATGATAAGGTAAGATATGCCTTATAGACTGCTTTTCTTTTTACACATAGGCATAGCTATCTGCTGCTCTCATTCATAGTGACTTATCTGCATATAGGTATAACTGGGAGCACATTCCTATAGGCCTCTCTCCTTTATTCTTTTCTGTCCGCTCCATGAAAATATGGTTTCTATCACAAAGTTCCCTAGTTCTTTGAATCTTGGCCACTGATTTAGCCTTCAATCTTGAAACAGTTTGTGTACTGAAACAATTGGATCATGTAGGTGATGGTGGTAGTGGTGAGACACTTCTTAGAGCAGTAAGAAGAATTCTTACTCTGTTAATATGTAAGTGCTATATACATTTAAAAATTTCTTTCATTTTGCTTCTCTTGATAAACATGTATCTTAGCCAGATTATAAGTTACAACTTGGCTTCTGACCTTTTTTATTTTTTTTTAATTAATCTACCTTTCTCTTAGTCTGCCTCTTCACAAGCCTTGAAGTTCTTGGTATATATTCCTTACAAATATTACTTTCTGTAAAGGAAAACTTACTGTGAAATATGCTACTATTGTCTTTCACAATAGTATTGCTCTGAAAAAATTTTCAAAAAATTTTCATTTGACCTACAGCAGTAGTAACCCCAAGGTATTTAGTTTTAAATGTTTATGTATTGATTGCTATTTTTGCATTATCAAAGATGAGAGTTTCTGAAGAAATGCTATTGTATAGAACATTTAAAGTAGAAAATATTGTAAGTATCTTGAATGTTCAGGTTGAAAATATGCAGA
Source organism: Mesoplodon densirostris (assembly GCF_025265405.1). Classification (NCBI taxonomy): domain Eukaryota; kingdom Metazoa; phylum Chordata; class Mammalia; order Artiodactyla; family Ziphiidae; genus Mesoplodon; species Mesoplodon densirostris. The sequence goes on along the minus strand of NC_082681.1, from coordinate 29,102,655 downwards.
GTTTTAATGCATTTTCTCCTCTTGTTTCATTCAGCAAGGTGAGGTAAGACTCAAATGTCTCACTGCTCTACAAGGGCTTTATTATAACAAAGAGCTTAATTCCAAACTGGAGCTATTTACCAGTCGGTTCAAGGTTAGTATTACTCTAAGTATTTAAAAATTACCTGTTATTTGAAAGTATTTTTTCTGGCTTTCCCTTTAAGAATATTTTAATTATTTTTGTCCTTAGGATAGAATTGTGTCTATGACCCTTGACAAAGAATATGATGTTGCAGTACAAGCAATAAAATTACTCACTCTTGTTTTACAGTAAGTATGGGTTTTAAAAAATATTTATTTATTTATTTGGCTGCCCTGGGTCTTAGTTGCGGCATGTGGGATCTTTTAGTTGTGGCATGCAGGCTCTCAGTTGTAACATGCATGTGGGATCTAGTTCCCTGACCAGGGATCGAACCCGGGCTCCCTGCATTGGGAGTGCAGAGTCTTAACCACTGGACCACCAGGGAAGTCCAACAGTAATAAGTATGTATTTATTGCATATTGCTAATGTCTAGTTATCTAAATAATACATTAGAATACTTGGTTTAAATTTATCTAGATCTAAATTTTAATAACTTGGGGTTTTACAGCAAGAAGTTTAATTTTTTCATGTAAAGTTGAGAAAACAGGAAGAGAGAACCATTGGACTAGAAAATTCTGAGCTAGGAATTCATGTGTTCTCATTCTCTTGACTAGTTTCCTTTCAATTTTACTGTCTCTAGATGCTCTTGAAATAAAGTTAAACACTTGAATGTGTTAAATATGCCTATCATATTTTGTCACACTATTATTTTTTAAAGATTTTATTTATTATTTATTTATCTTATTTATTTTTGGCTGTGTTGGGTCTTAGTTGCGGCATGCAGGATCTTCGTTGAGGCATGCGGGATCTTTCGTTGCGGTGCGTGGGCTTCTCTTTAATTGTGGCGTGCGGGTTTTCTCTCTCTAGTTGTGGCGCGCAGGCTCCAGTGCGCGTGGGCTCTGTAGTTGTGGCGCACGGGTTCCAGAGTGCATGGGGTCTATAGTTTGCGGCACGTGGGCTCTAGTTGAGGTGCGAGAGCTCTGTAGTTGTGGCGTGCTTGTTGCCCCTTGGCATGTGGGATCTTAGTTCCCTGACCAGGGATCAAACCTGTGTCCCCTGCATTGTAAGGCAGATTCTTTACCACTGGACCACCAGGGAAGTCCCTTGTCACACTTTTAGAAATTAGTATTTACTCAAACTTATCTGTAAAAAATCTGAATTTAAAATGTATTCTATTATGTTAAAATGTAAAAGTGATGGAATTCCCTTTTTTTCTTTTTAAAAAGGTATGATGATGTATATATAAGATTTACCATTTAAACATATTTAAGAGTACAGATCAGTGGAATTAAGTACATTCATATTGTTGTGCAGCCATCACCATTATCCATCTCCAGAACCTTTTTTATCTTCCCATACTGATACTCTGTAGATGACTGCCAAGTGTGATTTTAAGTCATATTGTCTACTCTTTATCTCTGAATTTGATTATTTTAGGTACCTCATATAAGTGGAATTATACAATATTTGCCCTTTTGTAGCAGGCTTATTTCACTTAGCATAATGTCTTCAGAATTCATCCATGTTAGGTTATGTATCAGAATTTTATTCCTTTTTGAGACTCAGTATGTTCCATTGTATGTATAACACATTTTATTTATTCATTCATCTGTTAATGGACATTTAGGTTGTTAACATGATCCAAATAATTGCAAAAGGGCCTTTTCAAAAAAAATCATAGCATGCTAATTCTGATACTCATATGTATGGGAAAGTCATCATGTAAGAGTAGCCAGCAAAATTCTGATAAAAACTAATGAGAGACGACTACCTGGTATGATTTTAAGTCATATTGTAAAACCACAGTAACTTTTATTATTATTATTAATTTAAAAAATTGAAGTATAGTTGATTTACAGTGTTGTGTTAATTTCAGGTGTACAGCAAAGTGTTTCGGTTATACATATATATAGTAGGTCCTTGCTGGTTATCTATTTTATACATAGCAGTGTGTATATGTTAATCCCAAACTCCTAATTTATCCCTCCCTCCCCCTACCATAGTAACTTTTAAATTTTGACACTAGTATGTGAATAGACAGAAATCAATGGCACAGAATAAAGAAAAGAGACAAACTTAAATGCATCCAGGAACCTAGTGTAGGGTAAGGGTCGTTTCCTATCAGAAAATAAATGGTTTTGTGACACTTAGGTTCTATTTGGGGGGAAATTAAATTGGATTCATATTTCGACCTTATATAGAAATGATTTCCAGGTGGATGAAATGTTTAAATGTAGATAAATGAGACCATTAAAGTGCTAGATGAAACCTTAGGGGAAGATTAAACATTTATATTTTATATGTAAACTGAGCAATGTCTTTCTGAGCATGACATAAAACCTAGACATTAAAAAAAATACGGAATTTTAACTACATGAAAAACTAGAAGAAAAAAAACTAGCAATGTGTATATGACATAAAATATAAACAAACTCAGAAAACAAATGACAGACTGGGCAAAATATTTGCATCATAGGAGTCACTTTCAATAAATCAATAAAAAGAACAGAAACCCAATAGGAAAACAGTCAAAAGTTAGGAGCCACATCATTGACAGAAAAGAAAATAAAAATTTAAACATATGAAAAGTTGTTTAGCCGTACTTAGAGACATGTATATTAAAATGAGACCATCTTTTACCTATTTCTTGACAAAGATACAACATGTGTTTGGTAATACACTATGTTGGTAAGGCTATGCAAAAACAGACCCTTGTACATTATTGATGGGACTATGAATTGGTATAACCTCTTTGGAGCAAAGCTTGGCAGTATCTATTCAAAATATAAAATGCTTACATTCTCTAACATAGTACTATTTGTAATAGAATTTTGGAAATATTCTAGGTGATTATTAATAGAGGAAGAATTAAATTTATATATAATAACTAATAGAAGCACCTCATAGGGGTTATCTCATTTAATGCAGCAGTCCTGTGTGAGAAGCATGGTTGTTAACCACATTTATATGAAATGGACTACATTGCAGTCATTAAAAAGAAGGCAGCTCTACCTCAAAATTTAAATTAGTTGGTTAGGATTAATATATACACACTACTATATATAAAATAGATAATCAACAAGGACATACTGTATAACACAGGGAACTTTGCTCACTACTCTGTAACAACCTATATGGGAAAAGAATCTGAAAAAGAATAGATAAATGTATATGTATAACTAAATTGCTTTGCTGTACACCTGAAACTAACACAACATAGTAAATCTACTATACTCCAATATAAAATAAAAATTAAATTTAAAAAAACCAGAAAAGAGAAGGCAGCTCTAGATACACTGACATTTTCTGAGAATTCACTTAACTGGGGGGATTTTGAGCAGTCTTAACAATTGCATTTTTCTTTAATTTTTAATTGGATTTAAAAATTTTAAGTTTTTATATGCACATGTTATAAAAATATTGAAAGAATCCCGAAGTAAATAAGAAAATAATAGTATCCTACTTATATTTCTACAGCTTCTCCCCTTTCCCTCTGTAATTCCCTGTGGACATCTTTTTTTGTTGTTTCTGGTATTTTAATGAAGGGTAATGGACATTTTTGTTGATTCAGCCATGTATATACCTAATAACTGAAACCTGTCAGGAACATTCCTTATTGGTTAAAATGAGTGAACTACTACACATTTACTATAGTTTCACTGATTTGATTCAATATATATGTATATGTATATATTTTATTATAAGATGGCACAAGTGGTTTTTCCAAAAATGATGCAGTATTACACATCGAGTTAATTTAAATTAAAGTGCTTTTGAAACTTTTAACATTTTGTTTTCATTTTTCTCAAAAAGAAGTAATACTTCCTTAGACATCAGACTTCTGGAAACCTTGTGCACAGCGGAAAGCCAAAAAGGATCTGAGCTCCTGAACTAACCATCTACTATCCTTAGGCTTTTTTCTCTGATGGTGGTCCTATGATTCCTAATTTACATATAATGGTAAAAAACCTAGATTGTTTATCTCACAGTAGACTAAAAGCATATTAGGAGGGAAAGAGGTGCCAGAGGTCAGGACTTCAAATGCAGAGTCCCACTATGGAAGCACCCAACAAGGTTTACCCTGGTGTACTGTGGTTGATGGGCCTAATAATGACTTTGATTTACCAAGATTTTGTTAGGTTTATTTTGTTCTTTTAAAATAAGGTCAGTAAAATGAGCACTGCATTTTAGTAAGATTTTTTTAATGATACATTGTAAAGGTCTTTGGCACTTAAATTTTAATTATTTGCTAAAATGCTTTTGCATTGCCTTATATGGTGTTTAGTACATGGTGAATGAAGTATTATTCTTCATTGTGAGATAACTGGGGTGTTAGTATATTTTAATGTTGCAATATTGTCTCTTGCCTTAATATTACTATGAAATACATGCAAAATGTTCTCTGTGATTATTAACTCTAAGCTCTTAGCATACCACCACTTCTTTTCCTACGTTAGTTTATATTATTTTGTCTTCATTTCCCTTTAGCATATTTGTCACATTGTTATTTCTCTTAGTATATGTTTCATTATACTCGGTATTCACTCTAATTTTACCTCCCATTGATCTTAGGTGTTAACAAAATACTCAGCTATTTTGTCAGGGGATGCTTTTACTGATAGACGATAATCAAATAAGGTTGATTTCTTCTTTCAGCAGAAGTTTTTAATGAAGGTTTTTTTTTTAATAAATTTATTTTATTCATTTATTTTTGGCTGCGTTGGGTCTTCGTTGCTGCACGCGGGCTTTCTCTAGTTGTGGCGAGCGGGGGCTGCTTTTCATTATGGTGCGCAGGCTTCTCATTGTGGTGGCTTCTCTTGTTGTGGAGCACGGGCTCTAGGTGCACGGGCTTCAGCAGTTGTGGCTCGCAGGCTCTAGAGCGCAGGCTCAGTAGTTGTGGCGCATGGGCCTAGTTGCTCCGCGGCATGTGGGATCTTCCCGGACCAGGGCTCGAACCTGTGTCCCCTGCATTGGCAGGCGGATTCCTAACCACTGCGCCACCAGGGAAGCCCTGAAGGTTTTTTTTTAACACAAGTTTAAAAGTGAAAGTGTACTATTTTTTAATGTGTGAATATGAATTTTTGTAATCAGTATGCTTAAAATTGCAGCATTACTTCGAAAACTGCTATTGCTTATTTCTTTTCAGGAGTAGTGAAGAAGTTCTTACTGCAGAAGATTGTGAAAATGTCTATCATCTGGTTTATTCAGCTCATCGGCCAGTAGCAGTAGCAGCTGGAGAATTTCTCTACAAAAAGTAAATCTGTATTTCTGTTGTTCATTTGTCTAAAGTATACTTTAATGGAAGTAATTTATTGTGTTATAATTCATATTAAAATATATATAAATATAACTTATTAAAAATTATTCAGTACCGGTCTTAAGCCTATTTTTACGTTACAAAAAAATATTTTTCAAAATAATAAAAGGTTTTACTTCGAGTACTTTGATAACAGTTTGATATAAGAACCACAAGAATCCTTTAGTCTCATTACTTTTATGTTGCTGTATAACACCTCAGGTTAGGTAGTATATAGCACTGTGAATATCTAATCACCGAAAATATTTAGCAAATGTTATGTAATGGCTTTTAAAGAGAACAATTTGAACCACTTGGACTAAACTGTAAGATTTTAAGATTGTAAAGTCTTAAAAGATTTTATTAAAATGCTCATTTGGGGTGAAGCATTTATTAGAAAGAGTACATGATATAAAACATTTACACTACAGTTTTCTATTCATTGTTATCCAGTGATAACTTTGTTGTTTATAAGGAAGAATGATCATGATACCCGTAGAAAGAGGCCACTAAGTTCAGACTTTGGGATAAATTGTGCAAGAAGGATAGAAGGAAAAGACATGTCATTTTTAAAGAGAAGAATGTTTATCATAGATTTATGTACATAAATGGTATAGGTTAGTCAAAGGATAGAAGGAAAAGACATGTCATTTTTAAAGAGAAGAATGTTTATCATAGATTTATGTGCATAAATGGTATAGGTTAGTCATTGTGATACTTTTATAAAAAGAAATGCTTGGTTAAAATGCAGTAAGGGTTTTAAAAAGAAATAATTCACAATGCAACTAACTTGAGAAGTTAATTTAAAAGGATTTAGAAGTACCACCAAGTGTGAAATGAAAAAGGTTTATAGCAATTACTTAGTATAAAGTTGGAAAATACTGTACCTACTCAGCTCCCATGTACTCCTTTGTTAAATGCTTAAATATGGAATTCAGACAGTTTTTTTAAATTAGGAAATTTTTGTTTATTTTATAAGTAAGTATTTTGCATTTATCATAGGCTCTTCAGTCGTCGAGATCCAGAGGAGGATGGAATGATGAAAAGAAGGGGACGACAAGGTCCAAATGCCAACCTTGTTAAGACATTGGTTTTTTTCTTTCTGGAAAGTGAGGTTAGTTGATGTTCATGTTATACTTATGTTCAAAACAATTTGGAGGTGGGGTTCAAATGATGTAAATCTTAAAATCTTCCAAATATCACAGTGAGTGTTGGATAAAATAGAGTTCTACCAACTCCACACCAAAAAATTTTTTTTTCTGTGTTAGTAAGATACTCAAATAGTATATTTATATGTAGTGCTAAGAGCATGAATTTTGGAGCCAGAAAGACCTGATTGGGCTTCCCTACTTATTATTTGTATAACCTTGATTCAGTTACTTAATCTTTCTAAGCCCATTTTCCTTGTAAAAATGTGGATAATAATTTCTTAGATAACGCTGAGATAATCCATGTAAAACTATTAGCACAGACCTAGCATTTTGTTAGTTCTCAATGTTTGGTACCTGTGATTATTATTGTTGTTGCAGATACAGATTTACATTTAACATGAGCTCTTTTAGGTCTCCCTTAGGTTGAAAACCTACCTGTTCACCAGAATTTGAGAGGACCCAACATACATTTTTAGTATATGTGTATTATTTAATCGTGTTAGGGCCTTTTAATTAGATTTTCTAATTGTTTCCATATATAGAAATACAGTTGGTTTTTGCATATTGATCTCTTATCTGCAGTTTTGCTAAATTCACTTTTTAAAGTAAGTTTTTAATAAAATTCTTAGTATTTTCTATAATATACAATCAAGTCATTTGCAAATAATGATGATTTTACTTGTTCCTTTGCTACATTTATGCCATTTTTTCCCCAGCCTTATTGTAGTGGCTAGGGTATCCAGTAGAATGTTGAATAAAAGTGGTGAGGGTAGATAGCTTTGGATTTTTCCTGATCTTAGGGGAAAAGCATCCAATATTTCAACATTAATTACATTGTTAGTTATAGGTGTTGTGTAACTATTTATTATATTGAGGATGTTTCCTCCTATACCTATTTTTGCTGAGAGGTTTTTTTCAATTTTATTGAAATATAGTTGATTTACAGTGTTGTGTTTAATTTCTGCTCTACAGCAAAGTGACTCAGTTATACATATGTATATTCTTTTTCATATTTTTTTGTTATGGTTTATCACAGGATACTGAATATAGTTCCCTTGCTGTACTAGGACCTTGTTGTTTATCCATTTTATACATAATAGTTTGCATCTGCTAATATCCCAGACTCTCAGTCCTTCCCTCCCCCACCTCCCCTCCCCCTTGGCAACCACAAGCCTGTTCTCTATATCTGTAAGTCTGTTTTTGTTTCATGGATATGTTCATTTGTGTCGTATTTTTATTTTTTTATTTTTTTATTTTTTATTTTTTTTGCATTACGTGGGCTTCTCACTGCTGTGGCCTCTCCCGTTGCGGAGCACAGGCTCTGGACATGCAGGCCCAGCAGCCATGGCTCACGGTCCTAGCCGCTCCGCGGCATGTGGGATCCTCCCAGACCGGGGCACGAACCCGTGTCCCCTGCATCGGCAGGCGGACTCTCAACCACTGCGCCACCAGGGAAGCCCTGTGTCGTATTTTTAGATTCTACATATAAGCGATATCATATGGTATTTGTCTTTCTCTTTCTGACTGACTTCGCTTAGTATGATAATCTCTAGGTCCATCCATGTTGCTGCAAATGGCGTTATTTCATTCTTTTTTGTGACTGAGTAATCCATTGTATGTATGTGTGTATACACACACACACACACACACACACACACACACACACACACACATATCTTTCCTTCTGTCTTTTTTTTTTTGTGGGGGCCGCCCTGCAGGGCATGCAGGATCTTAGTTTCCTGACCAGGGATCGAACCCATGCCCCCTGCAGTGGAAGCATGGAGTCTTTTTTTTTTTTTAACATCTTTATTGGAGTATAATTGCTTTACAATAGTGTGTTAGTTTCTGCTTTATAACAAAGTGAATCAGCTATACATGTATCCCCATATCTCTTCCCTCTTGCATCTCTCTCCCTCCCACCCTTCCTATCACACCCCCTCTACGTGGTCACAAAGCACCAAGCTGATTCCCTGTGCTATGCGGCTGCTTCCCACTAGCTATCTACCTTATGTTTGGTAGTGTATATATGTCCATGCCACTCTCTCACTTTGTCACAGCTTACCCTTCCCCCTCCCCATATCCTCAAGTCCATGCTCTAGTAGGTCTGCGTCTTTATTCCCATCCTGCCCCTAGGTTCTTCATGATTTTTTCTTTTTTTTTTTTTTTTTTAGATTCTGTATATATGTGTTAGCATACGGTATTTGTTTTTCTCTTTCTGACTTACTTCACTCTGTATGACAGACTCTAGGTCCATCCACCTCACTACAAATAACTCAATTTCGTTTCTTTTTATGTCTGAGTAATATTCCATTGTATATATGTGCCACATCTTCTTTATCTATTCATCTGTCAATACCACATCTTCTTTATCCATTCATCTGTCAATGGACATTTAGGTTGTTTCCATGTCTTTGCTATTGTAAATAGTGCTGCTATGAACATAGGGGTGCATGTATCTTTTCAAATTATAGTTTTGTCTGGTATATGCCCAGTAGTGGGATTGCTGGGTCATATGGTAGTTCTATTTTTACTTTTTTAAGGCGCCTCCATACTGTTCTCCATAGTGGCTGTATCAATTTACATTCCCACTAACAGTGCAGAAGGGTTCCCTTTTCTCCACACCCTCTCCAGCATTTATTATTTGTAGACTTTTTAATGGTGGCCATTCTTACTGATGTGAGGGGATACCTTATTGTAGTTTTGATTTGCATTTCTCTAATAATTAGCGATGATGAGCATCTTTTCATGTGCCTATTGGCCATCTGTATGTCTTCTTTGGAGAAATGTCTATTTAGGTCTTCCACCCATTTTTTGATTGGGTTGTTTGTTTGATATTGAGTTGTATGAACTGTTTGTATATTTTGGAAATTAAGCCCTTTTCAGTCGCATCATTTGCAAATATTTTCTCCCAGTCTGTAGGATGTCTTTTTGTTTTGTTTATGGGTTCCTTTGCTTGCAAAAGCTTATAAGTTTGATTAGGTCCCATTGTTTATTTTTACTTTTATTCCTATTGCCTTAGGAGACTGACCTAAGAAAACATTGGTGCAATTTATGTCAGAATGTTTTGCCTGTCTTTCTCTTCTAGGAGTTTTATGGTGTCTTGTCTTATATTTAAGTCTTTAAGCCATTTTGAGTTTATTTTTGTGTATGGTGTGAGGGTGTGTTCTAGCTTCATTGATTTACATGTGGCTGTCCAGCTTTCCCAACACCACTTGCTGAAGAGACTGTCTCTTCCCCATTGTATATTCTTGTCTCCTTTGTCAAATATTAATTATCCAAAGGTGTGTGGGTGCTGAGACGTTTTATCATGAATGGATGTTGAATTCTGTCCAATGCTTTTTTCTTCATCCCTTGAGATGATTATTTTATCTTTCATTACTTTAATGTGATGAATTATGTTGATTGTTGTTTTGAATGTTGAATCAACCTTGCATTCCTAGGATAAACCCCTACTTGGTCATGATCTGTTATCCTTTTTATATATTGCTGGTTTTAGTTTGCAAATATTTTGAGAACATTTCCTCCATGTTCATGCAGGGTATTGGTATATATATATATATATTTAATTGTAATGTCTTTGATGGGTTTCGGTATCATGGTAATGCTTGTCCCCTAAAATGAGTTGGGAAGCTGTAGGGCCTTTTTAAGCTTCACAGAATGAAGAGAAATGATTTAGTTATATATTGAATTGATAAGTAATCATGTATTTTGTATTTTAAGTAATCGTTACAGCTCCCATTAAGTTACAATAAATTTGTAGTATATTTTATAACTGAGAGTAGTTCACCCGTGTAATACAGTTGGCCCCCCATATCTGTGGGTTCTGCATCTGTGGATTCAGCCAACAGGGGATTCAACCAATAGTGGATTGAAAATATTTTTTGAAAAATTCTGGAAAGTTCCAAGAAGCAAAACTTGAATTTGCCATATACTGGCAACTATTTACATAGCATTTACATTGTATTAGGTATTATAAGTAATCTAGAGATGATTTAAAGTATATGGAAGGATGAGCGTAGGTTATGTGCAGATACTACACCAGTTTATATAAGGAACTTGAGCATCCTCGGAAAATCTGACGGGGGGTCCTGGAACCAATCCTCCTTAGATACAGAAGGATGACTGTATTGAATCAGGTACTAAATATGCATGCATATAGTCTCTTCAAAAATAATTTTCATGTGAATGATTTAATGATTATTGTGAGAAATGTTACTACCTAGCAGGGTTTACTTATACATAGCAAGCTAAGGCAGTTCTTCTCTGTCCTTTCTTCCATTTGACCTCAAAAAACAAATTGTTGTTTGAGTTTGCACATGGTGCCAACAAAGCTTCCATTCTTTTGATTAAGGCTAGTATGATATTTGTCTAAGAGCCCATTGCTCTTTAAATTTTAGTTACATGAGCACGCAGCGTACCTTGTGGATAGCATGTGGGACTGTGCTACTGAGCTGCTGAAAGACTGGGAATGTATGAATAGCTTGTTGCTGGAGGAGCCACTTAGTGGAGAGGAAGGTAAGGATGTTTAATTATGGTATTTTTGTTGTCTAGATAATTTTGAAAATAGAGTTTACTTATTCCATTTCTTTATCTTTTAGCATTAAAATAATGATTCAAAGTCTTTGAATAATTTTGTTTTCATACACCTGAATATTATGCTATGTAGAAAGATGTAGTTGCTGTCAATATTCTTTATTTTGTTTTATTATATTTTATTTTTTTGTATCTGTTCATATTTTCATTTCTCAAATTGTGGAGCAGTGTTTTACAGATTTGTAATGCTTAGGAAGGTTTAACTTGTTCTGATCCTTTTTGTGATTTAGTAATGGGATTTTCTTTAGTACATTAGGTCAGATTCTGTCACAGGCAGAAGGAACTGTTATGTAATATTATAAATGGCATATAAAGAAATAGGTTAACTTTCTGATTTTTTTTTTCAGCGCTAACGGACAGACAAGAGAGCGCTCTGATTGAAATAATGCTTTGTACCATTAGACAAGCTGCTGAATGTCATCCTCCTGTGGGGAGAGGGACAGGAAAAAGGGTATGCCAACATATTTTCAGTATTCTAAATTACATGTCTCTTTTTCAATATCTTTTTTAATGTTCTTATTTGTAACCATATAATCAAATTTTTGAATCTTAAATTTTATTTTTCAGGCAATCTTTGCTTATAAATATGTGTTAGAAGTAAATTTTAAAACATTAGCAATTTGCGAAATCCACGTTCCTTCCATAAGATACTTTGTGAGTTAACTACAGGAGATGCAGTGATTGACAGTAACTACAGGAGATAAAGTGATTGACAGTCGCTGCCTTTAAGACTGCCTGTTGTGCAACATTTTAGAATGGTGTATTTGTCTGTTTTGGTTTATTTATAGATTTGCTTTCCTTTTCTTTTAATAAAAGTTAGAAATAAAGACAGGATAATCATTCATTAATATGGGGGAAATTCCTATTTCCTGGGATTTGATTTTAATGCATTATTTCAAAGTTCACATATATTTGTATTGTAGACCAGAGTTGCACAGGCTTTCAAACTTTGTGAAGCACAAAAATACATTTTTATAATGTGACCTAGTACACATCTATATATATGTGTTTGTGTATAACTGAAACAGAATTTCATCAAACAATACTGCAATTTATGTGATGCATTCTATTTTCCTTTGTTTTCTTTTCGTGTTTTTTTTTCTTGTTTTTCTAATTGCTGGTCATTACTTATGTTGATTTCATAACTCATGGATCATGGCACAACTTATAGTAGACTGAAATCCTACTCAATCCTATTATATAAGCTCCTAAACTGCATTTCCTAACTGCTTCTCCTTTCATCCAAAGGTAGAGTTAGTTAATCTAATTGGGTATTGATTTTGCCTCTAGACCTATTCAAAGTGTTGCTATTTTTTAAAAATATAATATGCAAGCTATTCTCTTTGTTACTTTTGGGTTTCAAGTTTTATAGTAGAAATTCTTGTATCGATCATTTAAAATGTCATTTTATTACTTATTTTGGATATCTTAACTTAAAGTTGAGCACCTAACAGTGTCAGTGGGCTTATTAATAAATACTTAGAAACTTTGTTGTGTTACCTTAGGTGCTAACAGCAAAGGAGAAGAAGACCCAGTTGGATGACCGGACAAAAATCACTGAACTCTTTGCTGTGGCCCTTCCTCAGTTATTAGCTAAAGTAAGTTTGTGTCAGTATCAGGAGTGTTACTAAGAAATAACAAGTTTTGTTTGGAAGTGCCACACAGAATTTTGCACTTATCATATTTACTTACCATTATTGTGATGTTTTTGACATGATTTTCTTTTTTTTTTTTTTATTTCGAAGTACTCTGTAGATGCTGAAAAGGTGACTAACTTGTTGCAATTGCCACAGTACTTTGATTTGGAAATATATACCACTGGACGATTAGAAAAGGTATGGTGTTTCTGTGTATAAAAAACCTTGAAGAAAAATTAACTTAGTTCATCCCATCATATTGTTTATTTATATTTTTTGAAATATGTTTTTATAACTTTTAATGTAAAAGGAAACCTGTATCTTGTATGCCATATATATTTTAGATAAGGTGGATTTATTAGAGAATGGCACTAATGAGGTTTCCCTTTGATGCACGCCCATATCCGTACCATCATTGCTAGCCATTATGTGACTATATCACTGACCATTTATGGAGATTAGGAGTGGGTAACTAGATAATAACAATTGCAAAATGAAAGCAGCTAACATCCATTGAATACATTTACTGTGTTCCAGGAACATATGTATTTATATGTATTAACATCTCACCAAGGCCCTATGAGATAGGTAATATTATTCCTGTTGAAGTTGGGGAAATAAGTTTGGGTGGGTCAGTGCATTTATTTATTATGACTAGAAGAACTTAAGGTATGCCCTACTGCTTATAAAGTTACTGTGTTTGAAGCTTTTCATCCCGGTTGTGTAGTCATTTTATGCCTATCATATATACCTTAGTTTTAATGAAGAAAACTTTGATTTTGCAGCATTTGGATGCCTTATTACGACAGATCCGGAATATTGTAGAGAAGCACACAGATACAGATGTTTTGGAAGCATGTTCTAAAACTTACCATGCACTCTGTAATGAAGAGTTCACAATTTTCAACAGAGTAGATATTTCAAGAAGTCAACTGATAGACGAGTTGGCCGATAAATTTAACCGGCTTCTTGAAGATTTTCTGCAAGAGGTATATATTACAAGTATTTTGTCAGCTGTGCCCCACTGCGCACCCCCCACCCCACCCCCCGGAACCAAATTAGTCACCAGTCTTGGTGATAATCCCTAGCAGTATGTTGAAAAGTCATTCAGACTTTTTGTTCTATGATTCATCGTGTTACTATTATTCATCCACCAAAATAGGAAGGTGGCAAGAATCTGCAACTAAGAGAGGGTGAAAGCAAAGCTAACATCTTTCCCCTTTTTTTAATTTAAAGAAATGATCTGGGACGTTTCCAGGGTTTAGTTGAACAAGAGGCTGTTAGGGAACAGGGTGTTAACAGAACAGAAAAGTTGAGCTAGACTGTGGCCACGCAACCTCAAAAATTGGGGTATTTCTTTAACATTTTGGAAGTTTATTTATGGTCTTTGATATTATAAAGCCTTGATAAATTATAGACACTGTCGATTTTGTTGTTTTGTTGTTCTTTTGTATTTCCAAAGAGGCTTAAGTGTGGTACTCAAATACACTTGTATTTTTATTGTGATTTTTATCTTTTCTGGGAAGGTACACTTAACAGTTTAATTGATTTGCATAAAGTAAAAAGTTGTGATTCTCAAATTAATGCATTTAGCCTTTTCCACATCACTTTTGTCATTAATGCTGCAAAAATGATATGGACTTTTGTAATTTCCAGTTATTTTGTTTAGCAGTTACTTCTTTAACTTTCTTATTTCTGTGTATAACATTTCATGCTTACTATGTTTTGCTTAATTGGAGGTTTGTGCAAATATGTTGATGTACAAATGATCACATTCTTAAAAATTGTAATGGCTCTACTATTGTCTGGATATGATTCTGATTAGGACAAGTTAATTTAAAATCAAACTATGGTTTGTTAATTAAATTTAATTACTTACCTTGTATAAAAATTGATGGTGAAAAACAAGCATTTTTTTGAGAGACCTGGAGTTTAATACAGTAAGTTCGATAGTATTTTTTAAAATTTGTAAGTTTCTTATAGTGAGGCTCATAAAATTTTCAAAAACTTAAGTTACTCTAAATTGGAAAGTTGATACCCAGAAAAAGGATTAGTATATCTAGTCCTTATGCAGAGGATTTTTTCCAAATTAATTTTAATTGGTCTGATATATCTTTCTTGAGCACTATGTTTCATTTACTTAGTAGATTTTGTCCTTTAGGTATTACCTTTTATGATCTCTTGCTTGTCCTCTAATATATTTCTCTTTATTGTCCCAATGCATTTATTACTGTGAAAGAGTAGATGTCTTCATTGTTTTGTCTCAAGATCACTTAAAGGAAAAAAGGAGAATGTCATTCAGTTTTTCTTTCTTGGGTATAATGTATCTGTCATAACAGCTCTATGTTGACCCATTGTTCTGGCCACATTGCTTTAAATTTGGCCAGGTCTAAGTATTGAAAGACAAAGTTATTTTGTGGTTTTTAATTAGTTTATTCTTTATTTTCAAGGTGTGGAAATCACCAATGTGATAGCCTAAGATTTTTCATTTTGTGGTTATTAATGTTTAATATGATATAATTAACATTCATAGGGTGAAGAACCTGATGAAGATGATGCATATCAGGTATTGTCAACATTGAAGAGAATCACTGCTTTTCATAAGTAAGTTCAATCTTAAAGTTTCTGATTTCTTAAAACTGTAGCAAAATCAGAACCAAATTGCATGTTTGGGATTATAGTGTCAAATTTTTTGCTGGATTTCTTGTGCTTTTGGGAAAAAAGTACTTGATAGAGTCATATTGTGAATTGGGGAACAACAAATTATCAACTAATATACTTTTTAAAAATACACATTTTTTTTTGTTCTTGTGGGCACATGTTAGAAAGTTTACTACATTTTACTATAATAGTATTCTGTTAACACTCAAGTCCAGAACAAATGTGATTAAGCTTAACTTTTTAATATAACTTAATTCTTTTTTACAGTGCCCATGATCTTTCAAAGTGGGATTTGTTTGCTTGTAATTACAAACTATTGAAAACCGGAATTGAAAATGGAGACATGCCTGAACAGGTTTTTATTTATTTACAAGTTACATATTTAACTTTGAGAAAGAAGACTTGTGACTTTTAAAATTTAATTGTATTCTCTTTGTTCTTTTATAGATTGTTATTCACGCACTGCAGTGCACTCACTATGTAATCCTTTGGCAGCTTGCAAAGATAACTGAAAGCAGCTCTACAAAGGTTTGTGGTGGTTCAGTGGCGTCTTTATTAAATAGCATTAACTTTTCAGCAAACTTAAACATAAGACATATCATTAAAATCTTGCTTATTTCTAATCTACTATTTAGGCATGTTTACTTTTTTTTTTTACAACTTTATTGGAGTATAATTGCTTCACAATGGTGTTAGTTTCTACTTTATAACAAAGTGAATCAGTTATACATATATATCTGTTCCCATATCCCTTCCCTCTTGTGTCTCCCTCCCTCCCACCCTCCCTATCTCACCCTTCCAGGCAGTCACAAAGCACTGATCTCAGCTCCCTGTGCTATGCAGCTGCTTCCCACTAGCTATCTACCTTACGTTTGGTAGTGTATATATGTCCATGCCTCTCTCTCGCTTTTTCACAGCTTACCCTTCCCCCTCCCCATATCCTCAAGTCCATTCTCAAGTAGGTCTGTGTCTTTATTCCTGTCTTACCCCTAGGTTCTTCATGACATTTTTTCCCTTAAATTCCATATATATGTGTTAGCATATGGTATTTATCTTTCTCTTTCTGACTTACTTCACTCTGTATGACAGACTCTAGGTCTATCCACCTCATTACAAATAGCTCAATTTCGTTTCTTTTTATGTCTGAGTAATATTCCACTGTATATATGTGCCACATCTTCTTTATCCATTCATCCGATGATGGACACTTAGGTTGTTTCCATCTCCGGGCTGTTGTAAATAGAGCTGCAATGAACATTTTGGTACATGACTCTTTTTGAATTATGGTTTTCTCAGGGTATATGCCCAGTAGTGGGATTGCTGGGTCATATGGTAGTTCTATTTGTAGGTTTTTAAGGAACCTCCATACTGTTCTCCATAGTGGCTGTACCAATTCACATTCCCACCAGCAGTGCAAGAGGGTTCCCTTTTCTCCACACCCCCTCCAGCGTTTATTGTTTCTAGATTTCTTGATGATGGCCATTCTGACTGGTGTGAGATGATATCTCACTGTAGTTTTGATTTGCATTTCTCTAATGATTAATAATGTTGAGCATTCTTTCATGTGTTTGTTGGCAGTCTGTATATCTTCTTTGGAGAAATGTCTTTTTAGGTCTTCTGCCCATTTTTGGATTGGGTTGTTTGTTTTTTTGATATGGAGCTGCATGAGCTGCTTATAAATTTTGAAGATTAATCCTTTGTCAGTTGCTTCGTTTGCAAATATTTTCTCCCATTCTGAGGTTGTCTTTTGGTCTTGTTTATGGTTTCCTTTGCTGTGCAAAAGTTTGAAGTTTCATTAGGTCCCATTTGTTTATTTTTTTTTATTTCCATTTCTCTAGGAGGTGGGTCAAAAAGGATCTTGCTGTGATTTATGTCATAGAGTGTTCTGCCTATGTTTTCCTCTAAGAGTTTGATAGTTTCTGGCCTTACATTTAGGTCTTTAATCCATTTTGAGCTTATTTTTGTGTATGGTGTTAGGGAGTGATCTCATCTCATACTTTGACATGTAGCTGTCCAGTTTTCCCAGCACCACTTATTGAAGAGGCTGTCCTTTCTCCACTGTACACTCCTGCCTCCTTTATTAAAGATAAGGTGACCATATGTGCATGGGTTTATCTCTGGGCTTTCTGTCCTGTTCCATTGATCTATCTTTCTGTTTTTGTGCCAGTACCATACTGTTTTGATGACTGGAGCTTTGTAGTATAGTCTGAAGTCAGGGAGCCTGATTCCTCCAGCTCCATTTTTCATTCTCAGGATTGCTTTGGCTATTCGGGGTCTTTTGTGTTTCCATACAAATTGTGAAATTTTGTTCTAGTTCTGTGAAAAATGCCAGTGGTAGTTTGATAGAGATTGCATTGAATCTGTAGATTGCTTTGGGTAGTAGAGTCATTTTCACAATGTTGATTCTTCCAATCCAGGAACATGGTATATCTCTCCATCTCTTTGTATCATCTTTAATTTCTTTTATCAGTGTCTTATAATTTTCTGCATACAGGTCTTTTGTCTCCTTAGGTAGGTTTATTCCTAGATATTTTATTCTTTTTGTTGCAGTGGTAAATGGGAGTGTTTTCTTGATTTCACTTTCAGATTTTTCATCATTAGTGTACAGGAATGCCAGAGATTTCTGTGCATTAATTTTGTATCCTGCTACTTTACCAAATTCATTGATTAGCTCTAGTAGTTTTCTGGTAGCATCTTTAGGATTCTCTATGTATAGTATCATGTCATCTGCAAACAGTGACAGCTTTACTTCTTCTTCTCTGATTTGGATTCCTTTTATTTCCTTTTCTTCTCTGATTGCTGTGGCTAAAACTTCCAAAACTATGTTGAATAAGAGTGGTGAGAGTGGGCAACCTTGTCTTGTTCCTGATCTTAGAGGAAATGGTTTCAGTTTTTCACCATTGAGGACGATGTTGGCTGTGGTTTGTCCTATATGGCCTTTATTATGTTGAGGAAAGTTCCCTCTATGCCTACTTTCTGCAGGGTTTTTATCATAAATGGATGTTGAATTTTGTCGACAGCTTTCTCTGCATCTATTGAGATGATCGTATGGTTTTTCTCCTTCAATTTGTTAATATGGTGTGTCACGTTGTAGGCATGTTTACTTTTAAAAATAGTTATTTGTAGTTTGATGTATATTCAGTGAAAGAACATTAATATGTTTTGTTTAGGGCATGATTCTAAATTTAAAAATTCACATTTATACGTGGCATAATTTATGGATTTCCATATCATTCTCAAAATTGCTGGGTACATAAAGAACTACAGATTTTGTAGATCATGACCAAGAGCCTTTGAAACATACAGATAACAGCTATTGAGTTATATTAATTAATTATGACAAACCACCTGTCCCTAGATCTTATGCCTTGTATTGTTTTGGGGTCTCCTTCTTCATACTCAGGATCTCTGTACTGATGTTCCAGATTCATGATAAATCACTTTCTGGTTGAGTGTAGTGTGCCAGCTACTAGGTCATAGAACTTTCAAATTTTTATCTGTAGTGGTAATCCTTGATGTGTTTAGTAACTGAACTAAACAGTACTGCCTTTTTCGTTTGTAGATTAGAAACTTAAACTTCGTACTTGTAGTAGTAGATGTTGCCTTAAATATTAATTGGGCACATTTTTATAAATATTAAGTAATTTCTGTAAGCTATAGAATTAGCTGTTCATAGTTATTTTCCTTAAAAAGGAATCCTCTTGATAATCGGTTTGTTTTGCATAAAATCACAGAATAATTTTAGAATTTTTTGAGGTTTTTAAGCACAAGATGCAATTATATCTACAAATGGATATTTTCTCCCTTGCAAAGACAATGTAGTACTATTGTTAAAATAGTGTACTTTTTGTTAGACACCCAAAAATTTTAATTCAATATCAAGCTTGTAATAGGAACAATGACTGTATTAGCAAATATGATTGCTCACCTAAATCAAAAGCATTGAGTTAAAAATTAACATGGAATAAAAGGTAATACTTTTAGTAGAGGAAAGAGGGTAAAAATGAAGGTTATTAAATGCAAAAATTATTTCTACTGAAGCTTGGTTGAGTTTTCTTCACCAAATCAAGCTCTAAGTTAAACCTGTTTTTATTTAACTTGTCTATTACATATACCAAATGGGTACTGATACTCTATCGTTTGGCATCCATTATCAGGAGATGGGCCAGAGGTTATGCCTTAAATAAATTAGTGTGGCTGATCTTTATAAAGAAGTTTTCTATTTTAAATTAACTGATGTAAATATTTAGAAAAAGAAAAGAAATTCTAAAAAAAAAAATTAGAAAAAGAAAAAAAGATTCATCCTTTTAGTGTAGGTTTATGAGACACTTAAATTTTTTTTTTCTTAAGTGGAGTAATACCACAAAACGAATTTTTCTTTGGTCCCTCTCTGTTTTTAAAAAGCACAACCACTGTCCTACAAATGAAAAATGAAACATGCTGTCCCTTTTTTATCATTTATTTCATTCCATTCATCAGTCGGCCACCCATCAAATTACAAAGTGAGGATGGAACATAAATCTTTACTTGTTAAGCACTCTGAGGTAGTGGATTTATATGGATAGCCATATATGGTCATATAAGTTTTCTCATTCTAAAGGACCCAGATCACATAGGTTATTATCCGTTAATATACCTGGTATTTTTTTTGATAAAATTTTATTCTTATATACAGATGCTTTTTCTATACGGTGATATTTGGCTTTGAGTGAATATTCTAACACTCAGCTTTGTGAAAACATATATTTACTACGCCACCAGTATTTATATATTCATTAATGATATGCATGTACTACTAGTCTGAGGATTTTAAGTACTAGGCCTACAATATTAAGTACATAGTAAATTAAGTGTATTACAGAATGAACAGAGAAATGGAAATTGAAAAAGGCTGAGTTAAAGATGATATAAACAATATTTTTAAATGTCAGCTAATTATCATGAACATACCTGGTGTTTTTAAGGCTGTGATTTGTTGAGATTTTAAAAGTGGTTTTTGTTTTCCTTTTTGATAAATAATAAAGAATTTAAATCTAATGTACAAGCAGAGTTAACATAGTTAAATATATGGCGATGTTTTATGTAATTTAAAATATCTTAAATATGGGATGAGTTTTTAATACAGTATTTTATAATGCTCATGTTAAATTTTTTCAAGGAGGACTTGCTGCGTTTAAAGAAACAGATGAGGGTATTCTGTCAGATATGTCAGCATTACCTGACCAACGTGAATACCACTGTTAAAGAACAGGTCAGTAATTACTATAGATAGCAGTCTTTTGTAAGCAACTCTGAATAAATATCTGAACTAATATAGAAAATTTAAGAAATACTGAAATTGGGCAAATTAGAAATATCTTGTATCTGTCTGTCTATATACCATGCTCAAAAAATAGATTAACATTAATTCCATGTGGAGCATTATAGATTACCCGCATATTGCAGTTATTCTGTGTTATTGTTTCTTTATGCCACACATGGTAAACAGACCCATATATACAAAGTAGGTATATGCAGTTACATAAATTATTCCTGAAAGCAACAAGTATAACAGGTATGCCTCAGGGAGGAAAGGTCCATCTGGTTTTGTTATCTCTGAGAGTATTATCAGATGTTGGCATTCCTGCCCATCCTGATTGTGTGAGTTATTTTTTCTTATGTGGACTTTGAAATAAAAATTTTAATCACTTCCGTCTTCAGAGTGTTACCTTCCCACCCCATATGCCCTCTTGATTCCATTGCTGCCAAGCTTCTCAATCTGGAAATATATTGTTACTTGGTGCCATGGGTAGTTTTCCCATCTGTAAAATAACTTCTGATCCTGGGACCAAGAGCCTATTTAGTTTTGAACTGTAACAATAAAGGACTTGGGACATTTTCTTCTCTACTATTCAGATAAGAGGGACAAAATTTCAGAAGGTAGTAAAATGAGTTTATAGTTAATGTCTTAGAATAGGGTTTCAATGAAGTATACACGGATCCAAACTTAATACATGAAGTATTACTTGATATATTTTCATAGGCCACCAAGATACTCAGCTTAATAGTCCATATTTCTTACAGTGTTAGCACATAATTCCTTATGGGTTATTGTTGTAATCTCCTTTATATATAATCTGTTGTTCAGGCCTTGGAGATTAATTATTTGGTCATTAAATAGCCTGTGTACTAGTCTTCCTAACAGCTTCCAGGAATATGTCCTGGTTAGCTTACAAGACCTGTCAGTTCACCTAATTAGTAAATGTCACCACGCTTATCACTGTGTATCCTTACTGTGTATCCTTACTGTGTATGTTGCAAAAGCTTTTGTAAACTCAAATATCTTGATAGGTATAAATTATTACTATAGTAGTAAAATGAGAGGAAGAGACCAAAAGAAGAGGTAAAAGCATAGAGAAAAAATAAATGTGGTTAGTTCCAAAAAGGCAAAGCTATTATTAAAATCTGCTTTGAGCTCTATATTATAATCTGTCCTTCTAGTAGTAGTCTTCCATTAAATATAATTTTCTGTTGACTTTGTGATCACAAAATTTTATTTTCCTTATCACTTCCCAACAAATAACTAAATTTTTTCCAGTTACCTTCTGACTACTTTTACGAGTGTTTGACTCTATTTAAAACTCCTGGCAGAGTTTTTATAAAGCTCCTCAAGATATAACTTCATCCAAAAAAATATATATATATATAACTTCAGCTTTATTGCTTTATTTATTTGTTTGTTTGTTTATTTATTTATTTAGCTGTGCCAGGTCTTAGTTGTGGCACGTGGGATCTTTAGTTGTGGCATACGAACTCTTAGTTGCGACATGCGGGATCTAGTTCCCTGACCAGGGATCGAACCCAGACCCCCTGCATTGGGAGCGTGGAGTCTTAGCCACTGGACCACCAGGGAAGTCCCACTTCAGCCTTATGTTTATTATACTGTCAGGTTTGCCTGATGATTAGTAAGCAGACCCACACTTGGTTATGTTTTTTTTACTTAATCATCACATATACTGACAATGAAAGTGCTTAAGAAGTCCTATAGATTTTGTGATCTCTCTTCTAAGAGATCTTCTAGGAGATATTCATCTTCTTGGTATAAGCGTTTTCTTCCATAGAAGAAAAGAATGGTACCAAGTTTATACACTATTTGATATTTGAGAATGTATACCATGAGATATTGTGGTATATATAGTGTAAAGGGTGGAGTTTGGAGTCAGAAAACCTGAGATTGAATCCTGATTGCATGTTCTGATGATGTTAACATATTGTACAAATCATTTAAAAAATTAAAATTGCTGAAAATTAAAAAGAATATTTGTGAAATTATCTTGCAGTTAGTAAATCACAATGCAAATATCAGTAGTTATTGTTGAAAAAATTACACTCTTCACTTTTAAAATCTTAGGAAAATACTAGACATTGCTTTTTCTTATGAGTTTCAAATATAGAAAGTTGGGTTTTATTTCCACATTAAATATGTAAGTTACTTGTGGCAGTTCGTGAGAAACTTTGGTTTATGGCATGCTATCCTTTTTTTTTTTTCTTTTTCTTTTTTTTTTTTTTATATTAGGCCTTCACTATTCTATGTGATATTTTGATGATCTTCAGCCATCAGATTATGTCAGGAGGGCGTGACATGTTAGAGCCATTAGTTTACACCCCTGATTCTTCATTGCAGTCTGAGTTGCTCAGCTTTATTCTGGATCATGTCTTCATTGAACAGGATGATGACAATAACAGTGCAGGTAATTTTATTGCCATCTTTTTGTTAAATCTGTGTATCTACTATAAATCAAGTTTAATTAACAGCAATGTAAAGTTTTACACTACTGTTTGATATTTTATTCTTAAAACATGAAACAGGTACATTTTCCAGTGCAATTTGTGTTCATTGCTTGTAATATTGTAAAGACAGTGTGGTATCACAGAGCATAGGCTTTGGAATCAAATCTTTGTTTCTCACTAGTTGTGAGCTTGTTTTTCTAATTTGTAGCTACCTTACAGAACTGTACAAGTTAATTAAATTGAGCAAAGTGACTAGTATATACGTGCCTGGGCATGTAGTAGGTAGGTACTCAACAAAATTTACTTCTCTTTCCCCTTAATAATTGGTAATACCAATATTCAAGTAATTAGAGCAGAATAAAGTGTTTCTTTTTTTTTTTTTTTTTTTTTTTTTTTTGCGGTATGTGGGCCTCTCACTGTTGTGGCCTCTCCCGTTGCGGAGCACAGGCTCCGGATGCACAGGCCCAGCGGCCATGGCTCACGGGCCCAGCTGCTCCGCGGCATGTGGGATATTCCCAGACTGGGGCACGAACCCGTTTCCCCTGCATCGGCAGGCGGACTCTCAACCACTGCGCCACCAGGGAAGCCCTAAAGTGTTTCTTTAAATGACCTTTCTGTTGTATACTTTCATAGCATAATTTTTCTGTAAAAGTCTGGGGCAGTACAGAATGTTACAGGTAAATAATCAAGCCAGCCTTGCCTAGTGTTAAGTTACTCTTTGCACCCTAATTGCATACACAGATGCCTTACTTGAACAAGAAATCGTGGAAAAACATATAGTATTTGGTGACTTCTTCTGGGTTTTTTTTTTTTCCAATTTGAAGTTAAACTTGAAGGATATATAACATCAGTATGTGTATGTCCATACATAAACTGACACATCACTGCAAAGCTTTTAACTATATATAATTCTAGACATGGCTTGTAGCTTATATTTTTTTATCAATAGAGAGCTTTGTTCTCAAGTATTAAAAACTTAACCAGAACAGAATTGAGAAACCTAAGTAGCCAAAACAGATATCAAAATCCATGTACTAAAGTTTATATACTTACAATTTTCTACCATTTACTTTCAGCTATTGGTTTAGTTACACTTTATTTTTAACATTCATTTGACATTTATTGGTCAGCAGGCAGTATACTAGATGCTATGAATATCAAAAAAATGAGACATGGTCTTTTCCTTTAAGAATTCAATTCAAGTGGAAAAGACATCTAAAAAAAGTAATTATAATGTAATTTGATAAGTAATAGAGGTAGCTGCAAAGTGTTGGTGGGCATGTAGAGGAAGTTCTAACTGTTCTATAGGAGTCAGAACACCATTGAAATAAGCTAACATCAGAAATGGATCCTAAAAGATGAGTAGGAGTTTTTAAAACTTCTATAGGAAAACATAGTTATATTCCCAAAACTGATACAAATTGGTTTTGGTTTATAACCCTTTTGTTAGTTGGGGACTACCTCAACTTCATTTAGATCATAGGAAATAGGAATGAGAATAAGCTTGCCAATCCTCCTAAATTTTCTGGGAGCTTCCTGGAATTACACTTTGTCTTACCTCCTTGGACTTCGTGTTTTTCTATTTCCACTTTAAAAATGAAATGTATTCCAGTTCTGTGGAAAAGAATAAAATGTAACACTTGTATATACCAACCACCAGCATTTGTCAAATTTTGCTCTGTTTGTTTCAGATTTGTTTTTTAAAGGAATAGATAGATACAAAAGAAAGCCCTTGTTTGTATCCCTCCCCATCCCATTATTCTTTTTCCCTAGAGATAACTGCTATCCTGAATTTGCTGTTTATCATGCCTTTGCATTTTAATTTTATTTTACTAGGAATTTATGTATCTTTTAACAATATATAGTTTATTTTCTGTTGCTAGCTTCCACATAAATGGTATCATGTTGAACATTTTATTTTTCATCTTGCTTTTTTGAGTTAACATTATTTGTGAAATTTGTCAGTATTGACATGTGGTTATAGCTTATTCGTCCTGACTGCTGAATATTATGTGATATGAATTAACCACACTTTATCCGTTTTCATATTGACGAACATTTAGGTTGTTTCCATCTTTTCTCCTATTATAAATAGTGTTACAAAAATGTTCTCATACTTATCTCTTTGAGCACATGCTTTTCTAGTGTACAGGCATACCTCCTTTTATTGCACTTCGTAGATACTGTGTATTTTTATAAATTGAAGGTTTGTGACAACCGTTCATCACACATGTCTGTGGGTGCCATTTTTCCAACAGCATTTGTTCTCTTCATGTTTCTGTGTCTTTTTTGGGGTAATTCTTGCAACATTTCAAACTTCTCCATTATTATAATATTTGTCATGGTGATCTGTGATCGGTAATCTTTGATGTTACTACTACAACTTGCATGAAAGCTTAGATGATTAGCATTTTTTAGCAATGAAGTGTTTAATTAACTTATGTACATGTTTTTAGACTTAATGCTATTGCACACTTAGTAAGACTACAGTATAGTGTAAACATAACTTTTATATGAACTGGGAAACCAAAAAATTCATGTGACTCATTGTAGTATTTCCTTTATTGCGGTGGTCTAATCAAACCTGCAATATCTCTGAGGTGTGCCTGTATACCTAAGAGTGGCATTGCTAGATTATATAGTCTATGTGCATCTTAAACTTGACCACAAGTTGCCAGATTATTCTCCAAAGTGGTTTTATTCTTTTATCCTCCCACCAGCAACATATGATAGTTTCCATTGCTTTTCATACTCATCTAACCCCTGGTATTGTAGACCCATGGTTATTTGATTTGTTAGCCCACATCAGACTAGAAGGGGAGAATAAAACAGGGAATGCTTCTAGAGGCACTGGCAACACATAATAATAATGGCAACTGACATCTATGGAAGGCCCAGTGTGTTAGACACTTCTCTAACATTCTTTAATCCCCACAAGAGAAAAAGGTGGCTAATTTTTGATAAGTAAAAAGTGAAGAAACCTAAAAATCAGGGCTCAAAAAACTCTTAATATCTGGGTAACTTAGTCTGTAGGGGGAATAAGTCTGTATCCCTCTGGTTCCTGAGAACAGTACCAAACAATGATTGGAAACAATATTGTATAGAAATCCATTATAATCACAGAGTCATTAAGAAAAAGTTAGCTTGTATGTTTAGTGTACTCTTTTAAAAGAATGAACAGTATATTTTAGGTTTCTAAGCAAATGACTGGCACTCTGGAATAGGCACTTTTGATAACAAACTTTTCGGATGGTCTGTCTTAAACAAATTCCTATTCTTAAAATTTGGTTTTTATTTACTAGCAGTTATCAAGGATTATCAGAGACAGGGTAAAATAAATACTTGTTTAGAAAGAGTTCTTATTTTATACACAGTATTTTTTATGTAAGTAATTTCATTTGTAAAATTTGTCAAGAGGAAAATTCTTTGCATAGCTTTTTATGTAAAAGGCTTCGTTACAATTTTATGCACAGTATCAAATAATTTGAAAATCCTTTGGCAGCACTTGGAGGCTGTAATCCGGCTTTCTCAACTATGAATTTGGAAATAATTTTGTCCCTTTGATAACTGAATATCAAGATCTCACATAATGGATCAGAGCAGATATATGTGAAGTTACCTTAAAAAGACAGAATGGTTTCTAGGCCAGTCTAACCGAATATCTGTAATATGTATAAAGAAAGTATCTGTCAATAAAAGTTGAGTTTGAGGTTGGGTGGGGTCATCTTTAGAAGGGATAGGAGAATTTCTGAGGTTGTCTGCCCCTAGAGAAGAAAGAGCCTTACCCAACAGATACTGAATATGCAGGTCTCATCGTCAAACTATCCTGCTAGGGAAGTAGATTAATG
Source organism: Mesoplodon densirostris (assembly GCF_025265405.1). Lineage (NCBI taxonomy): Eukaryota > Metazoa > Chordata > Mammalia > Artiodactyla > Ziphiidae > Mesoplodon > Mesoplodon densirostris. The sequence continues at coordinate 29,075,578 of NC_082681.1, read as the reverse complement.
TGTTAGGCAAGCTTAGCCTGATTTCACTAAACATCAGTTCCTCTCACTCACTCCACTTGTTCCTGTTCCATGTTCACTAAACAGCCTTCTGATTTGACATCACAAAAATTTTGTGTGTTGGAATAAATAGGCTAGTCATTCATGAAGATATTGAGTGATTATAATTTTTATTTTATTTAAATGTTTTTTCCCTTATTTTTCAAATTCTCCAAAATAAAGATGTTTTATACTGAATTTGATACACACACAGACACGCATACACATACACACGCGCGCGCGTGCACGCGCGCACACACACACACACACACACACAAGGCTGAAGTAAAATACAGATGGCTTAATGTTGGAAACCTTTTTCCCCAGATGGTCAGCAGGAAGATGAAGCCAGTAAAATTGAAGCTCTGCACAAAAGGAGAAATTTACTTGCAGCGTTTTGTAAGCTAATTGTATATACTGTGGTGGAGATGAATACAGCTGCAGATATCTTTAAGCAGTATATGAAGGTAAAGTTGAAAAATGGATAGCGAGATATTTTTACGTCGCTTTTATGTTTGGTTGCCATTGAATTTTTTAATAGTAAATTACTTTTCTAGTGTAAAAGAAATCTCTTAAAATATTTAACATTTTCAGTAAATTTTCTCATACCTCTGATCCTCCATTAATGGACATTTTGGGTTTATTGAGTTCATTTGTGTTTGGAATATTGCAAACAGCTTGTCTTAGGTTAACTGTCACTAATAGAAATTGCTTTTGTGATTTAGTTTAAAACAACAGGATGGTGTCCCTACCCTGCTTGATGTAACATAAAAAAGTGTTTAGGAGTCAGAGAACTAGATAATACAGTTTTGGCCTGGTTACTATGCAGCTTGTGACCTTGAGTAATTCAGTACCTTTTGTGTCCTGAGTTTCTTCATCTGTTCCACTGTGATAGCTAAGGTTCCTTAAGCTCTGAAAATCTGATTTGAGTCACAGTGGGTTATTCACAAATTGTCATAAATATATGTGAGATTCTTTAACTTTTAAGTAGTAGTAGAAAGGATATTGTTGATTGTACTAACAGAATGTGACTAAATACGATGTGATGATTTTTCTGTAAGCCTTTTTCAAGTAAAATCTAATTATAAATGTAAACTTTTTTAAAGCTTTTGCTTTTACAGGATAAAATACGTAATACATTTATCAAAACCTAGTTAATTCTCTCTTCAGAATACTTTCCTATATGATAGAACCATTAATAAAGTACTTTGGAACTTAAGTTATTTGGCCTAATACTTATTAGATTTTTTTTTTAACTAAGGTTGTTTTTGAAGTCATTTTGCAAATTTTAAACTTTTAGACTTAGGTATTCTAGATTAAAGTCAATTTTGTTAGTCATACAGGAGCATGGTTATCCTGTTATCTCTGGTAGTTGTTAATGTATGCATTTTGAAACAAGATCTTAAATTAGAAAAAAAATTCCTGTGCAGTGTAATGTAAATGCCACATACAGTAAGTTTTCTTTTAAATGTTGTTAACAGGCTGTTAGTTTCTATAAGCCAAATCAATAAATTTGGAAACTGCTCATGAACTACATGTCATTAGCAATGAATAAGTTATGAAAGTAACTGATTACATTCATTGTCTTAATAGTTCACAAAGAGCACAAGAACTTTGTTTCTGTCCTTTGTTTTATTTCTGAAAATCTGTATAACTTAATTATTGTTAAACAATACACCTCCTTAAAACCAACTGTGGAGCTTAATGTGATTAGATCTTAACTGTCTGATATTTCTGAATTTACTGATGTTAGGGATTATGTGTTTAAAGATTATAATGAAGTTTTAGTAACATTCTTTCGTGTCTTTGAAGGCATAATTCTAGCCAAATAACATTCTTGTGATATGCTTATGTGACTAACCTAAAATTAGTCTTATTGTCCAATAGTTTTAAGAGACAAAGGCCTAATCTGTACAAATTTCTTTTCTAGTATTATAATGACTATGGCGATATCATCAAAGAAACAATGAGTAAAACAAGGCAGATAGACAAAATTCAGTGTGCAAAGACCCTTATTCTCAGTTTGCAACAGGTAAGACATGAAGAATACCAGGTTTAGGCTAACAAAATAAGCACTTAATAGTTTTCAAGGGTAACAGTTGAAAACTGGGCAAAGGATGCAATAGATAGTTCATAAAAGTGGAAATGAAAAATACTCAATCTCACTAGTAGACATTGTACAAGTGAGATCATTTTTTGCTTTGAGACTGGCAAGATTGGCAAAACCTATAGCCGCCTAAGGTATGGGAGCAACAGGTTCTGTCAGCAAGGTATATTGGTTCAACCTTCCTGGCAGGCAGTTTGGCAATATATGTCAAGATTTATAATGTGTATGCCATTTGAGGCAGCAGTTCTACTTCTGGAAGTTCGTCCACAGTGGTAATAGGATAAGTTTGCAAAAATGAGTGTAGAAGATTATACATTACCAAGTTATTTATAATAGCAAGAAATTAGAAAATAATCCAAATGCCTGGCAATAGGATATTAGATGAATATATTGTGTAGTATATCTCTGCAGTGGCTGTGTAGCACTTAAAATTGGTGTAGGTTTGTATTCATTAATTTGTAAAGATCTCTACAATATATAGTTTGAGAATAAAAAAAGATTGCAGTATAGCATCTCTATAAGATTGTGCACATCTCTGTGTACCTATTTGGAAAAAATAATCACCAAAATGTTAGCTGTGGTTAACTTGCTTTGGTAGGTTTCAGGTGAATTTTACTTTATTCTTTGTACATTTGCACATGTATTTTAATGAGCATTTATCAACCTTATAATCAAAAGGTACCAGTCATTTTCATTTTGGCTGTGTCAAGGCAGGTTTAATTAGGCAAAAATCATTTGCTTAGTATACTTTTGTCTGTAGAGATCAAATGCATGCAGAACATAACCCAACCCATTTCACTTTGATAAACTTTCTTGCTTTTTAGAAATCTAGGTATGAAAGTTCTTAATTTGATTTGCATATTTTGATATTCTTTATTAAAATTAATAGAAGTTAAAAGGTTTTAAAGGCAGCATTTAAATAACTTTTGGTGTAAAATAATAGCTGTTTGCTGTAGAAAGTTTAGAAAATATTATAGGAAAACTAGAAAAAATACAACTTATCCTTAATTTTTTTCACTTAGCAATGTTTTAATTTTTGACTTCCTAATCTTTTTTATGCCTACATGAAATCTTATTTTACAAAAATAAAAAATCTTATTGTGCATTGTCTTGAAATGCTGAATTTTTCATATTAATAAATCCTGAACACTTTCATGCCGTTAAATACTCTCCTCTGCATTTTTAATGACTGTGTAGTATTCCATTTTATAGAGGGACTATAATTTAACCAAGATCTCTTCTCGTTTGATGTTGAGGTTTTTTCCAATTCATGCCATTATAAATAACACTAAGACAAACATTTTTGTACTTACGTATTGTATACAAATATTACTGTTATCATTCCTTTTGGATAAAGTCTGATAATAACAATTGCTTACTCAAAGGGCATGAAAATTCTAAAGCTTTCACTACACATCGCCAGATTGCTCTGTAGAAAGAAAGGTTTTCTCAGTTTATGTTCCCAGCAGATCAGTGCCCATTGCACTGTATTCTTAAGTAGTAGCCATTATCTGTTAAAAATCTTGGCAGCTTGATAGTTGAAAGATTGTATTTTGTTTTGCTAACTTTATGATGAAAGTTCTTGATGTGAAGATCCATCAGTTAAATGTCAATAAGAGCATAGTTGTTAGTTGGTTTCCTTTTTCTTTATATTTTTATATGCTATTTTAATATCCAATTAATACCGGCAGAAAAGAATTCTGTCATAACTAATCTAAGGAGTTTCTAAAGTCAATAACTACTTCTAGTCTGAATATATGAAGTGCTACAATTTTGGTCATTTGTATCATGTTTTTAAAAATCCATGTTTTAGAATGAAGTACAATGCCTTATTTATAGAACATCAAGTATATTTTAAATATAAAATGTAGTATTTTAAAATTAGTTGTTAATAATCCATAGTTATTAAAAAACTTTAACATGCTTTCTTTCTTTCCAAACAGCTTTTTAATGAAATGATACAGGAAAATGGCTATAATTTTGATAGGTCATCCTCAACATTCAGCGGCATAAAAGAACTTGCTCGACGTTTTGCTTTAACTTTTGGACTCGATCAATTGAAAACGAGAGAGGCCATTGCTATGCTACACAAGTAATTTCCAAATATTTTATTCAGCTCTTCTGTTTGTTAATCATGAAGTTTTTTTGTATCTTGCTCCTTTGTTTAGAATAACCAAGTTCAATTGATGCTTTATTACTTGTTTACAAATCTGTGGCATGTCTCCTTTCTTAAGAACCAGTTATAGTGCTATCTCTTTTAACACATGAATTGGGACTAGAACACCTTTTATAGAAAAGTCTTTGATTTAATTAAAACCATACAAAATCTTTATAAATTACGTGAAGAAAAGCAACATATATTCATCAGGTATTATAGAATCTCTTAACAGTTTTTGTCATAATCTCTCTTGCTGGGTAGATAATTTTTTGAGATTTGATTTCTTTGTTTCAAGTTTTCTGTTTCTGGTTCTGTTCTCTATTTTGTAGTGACCGTTTCTCTTGTTTTGAGCCACAATCTTTATTTTGTCTGCATGTTTTCTTTGCCTTATCAAAATTGGAAATCATCTGATTTTATTTTAGACATGTAATTTAGTGATCAATTCTACTTTTAAGTATATTTTAGAGCTCTAACATAACCAACATGTGGTTATTAATACCCTTTATGTCTTTATTGTGGATAAAGAGCCTTGCCTTTGGAAAAATCAAGAGGCTTGGGCTCTGTTTCATTGAAAGCTCTCTGTTTTGTGTCTTTTTAAAATTCCTGTTGCTTACTTAATTATGAAGTGTTAAATGTCTCCCTTCAGAAATTGTTCTGCTCTTTGTTAGTCCTATACCTTCCTCAACTTTAATTTACTCTCTCCTTTTCACTTTGCTCTAAAAGTCTCAAATTTCTTTTTATGCCTTTTAATACTATGGATGAGAATTTAGGTAATATTTAAGGACCACACATGTAGTAATTATTTTGAGAAGTAATATATTATTTACTTCATATATATATATAATGTTGGGTAGTTGTCTTGATTAATAGAGGTATTTATTGTTAAATAAATATAAAGTGGGCCCTGAGTGGAGTTTAATTTTTAAACTTTACTCTTAAGTGGGTCATTACAGATAGTTTTGAATAATTATTTTTAAGTTGATCCTATGTGTTATAGTTCATCTCCTTTGTGTCTTGAAAAATACAGAAAATGTACTGATCATTATGTGAAAGGATTTGGGTTATTTTCTATGGAAAAGAGAACTGAGGAGAGAATGTAGATATACCAAACCACATTTTAAATAAAGACCAGCTGGTGTGTGTATGTGTGTGTCTGTTTTGTTTTAAAGAAAGTAACAGTTGGGAGTTCCCTGGCGGTCCAGTGGTTAGGACTTGGCGCTTTAACTGCTGGGGCAAGGGTTCAGTCCCTGGTCGGGGAACTAAGATCCTGCAAGCTACGTGGCGCAGCATGCCCCCCCCCCCCCCCCCCGCCAAAAAATAAAAATAAAAACCAAAACAAAGTAAAAGTGACATAAAATGTAAATATATTTGCTCATTCTCGCACTATAGCCTCCTTATTCTCTCTATTCCTCAGATTAAATGCATGACAAAGGAAACATCTTAGTAGTGGGATGAAGTATAGAGAAATTCCCTAAGTTACTCAATTTTGTATTGTAGTCCTTTAAATATTTGTCTTTTTTTGTTGTTGTTTTTGTTGCAGAGATGGCATAGAATTTGCTTTTAAAGAGCCTAATCCACAAGGAGAGAGCCATCCACCTTTAAATTTGGCATTTCTTGATATTCTCAGTGAATTTTCTTCTAAACTACTTCGACAAGACAAAAGAACAGTGTATGTATTTGCTAGAAATACTCTATTTAATTTTGTTTTGGAATTCTTAAAGATTGTTATACTTGGTTTCCCTCTCAGCTTAGATTAGATTTGTAGGATTGCATTAATGCACAAAAAACTTTATACTTCTGAAATTTTATAATTTAAGGATTATAACTGTTTTATGCATAATACTCCATTTTAATTCTGTGAATTCCCCTTACAGTGTAGCTGTGGCTTTAGAGGTGTAACTGGAATGCTTTGTGTATTCCTATTTGAGTTCTTGGCTCAGCCTAACTAAGGAAGGAGCATTTAACAGTTAATAATATCTCTGATCCATCAGGAGCATCTTAGTCTGTGTCCTGAGCCGTGACTACACTGGAAAGTAGAAGTCCCCCTCTTTTATCTTTGTACTTTAACTACAAGTCCTGTTCTCAACAGGCCATTTAAACAGGATACTTTTATGGTTTGGTCTTCTAAAATGGTGACTTACGTTCTAAGAGAGCCTAACAAATGGAATTAAAGTCTCAAAATCTTCTTTCATCTCTTCCACCCCCAACCCCCAACCCCGGGCTTTGAGGTATAAAAAGACAGAAGAATATGAATAACTCATAGGTAATGTCTTCTGAAAGCCCACCAGTATTTTGCTTTTAAAGATTATATAGATCTTGGGGACTTCCCTGGTGGTCCAGTGGTTAAGACTTCACCTTCCACTGCCGGGGGTGCAGGTTCAGTCTCTGGTCAGGGAGCTGAGATCCCACAAGCCTTGCGGCCAAAAAACCAAAACATAAAAAAGAAGCAGTATTGTAACAAATTCAATAAAGACTTTAAAAATGGTCAACATCAAAAAAGTCTTTAAAAAAACAACATTGTATAGATATTATATGAAATTCTAAAGCAGACAAAACGGTGATAGAAATCACAATAGTGGTTACTTCTTGGGGTTGGGGAGACTGAATGGGAAAAGGGATACAGGGTACTCTGTAGGGTCATAGGAATGTCCTGTATCTTGATAGGTGTATGGGTTACATGGCTGCATTAATTTGCAAAGCTGATCCAACTTTACTGTTAATTTCTGTACATTTTATTATATATAGATTTATCCCAGTTCAAAATTGCATTGAGGAATTACCTAGTGGTCCAGTGGTTAGGATGCCATACTTTCAGTGCCAAGGGTCTGGGTTCAATCCCTGGTCTGGGAACTAAGGTTCCACAAGCTGTGTGGTGCGCCCCCCCGCCCCCCCCAAAATTGCATTGGCACTATTAATTAGAGAAATAAAAATTAAAACAATAAAAAAACATTTCTCACTTAGCATATTAGCAAAACTTAAGACGTTGGATAGCGCCAAGTATTGCCAAGGATGTGGAACAATAGAGGCTTTTATACATTGCTGGTGGCAGAGTAAATTGGTACAAGACCACTTTGGAGACATTTGGCAATGTCTAGTAAAGTTTAAGATTCTCCCTACCTCATGATCCAGTAATTCTATTCATAGGTAGATACCCTAGGGGAACTCTTACACATGTGTAGAAGGATAACTATTAAAGTATTTGACTGTTGCATTGTTTGAATAGGGGAAAACTCAAAACTGACTAAACATCTATCAGCTAGAAGATGGTATCAATAGATTAATATACAATGGAATACTATACAGTGGTCAAAATGGTTAGATTTTTAAAAAGTAAACACAATTCCCTAATTTTATTAAAAACCCATTTAATTGTTCAAATTTCTAGTATCAGATGTCAACAGTGACTTTTATTTGATTGAATTGGGATTGAAATAAGATTCACACAATCCAATTGATCTGCTTTTAAAATCTTAAAAATTTTTTTCAAGTTTATTGAGCTATAATTGACACATAAAATTGTAATATATTTAAAGTGTACTTTTTTTTCTATTTTTTTTATTAGTTTCTGCTTTATAACAAAGTGAATCAGTCATACATATACATCTGTTCCCACATCCCCTCCCTCATGCATCTCCCTCCCTCCCACCCTCCCCATCCCTCCCCTCCAGGCAGTCACAAAGCACCGAGCTGATCTCCCTGTGCTCTGCGGCTGCTTCCCACTATCTGTCTACCCTACGTTTGGTAGTGTATATATGTCCATGCCTCTCTTTCGCTTTGTCACAGCTTACCCTTCCCCCTCCCCATATCCTCAAGTCCATTCTCAAGTAGGTCTGTGTCTTTATTCCCGTTTTACCCCTAGGTTCTTCATGACATTTTTTTTTCTTATATTCCATATATATGTGTTAGCATACGGTATTTGTCTTTCTCTTTCTGACTTACTTCACTCTGTATGACAGACTCTAGGTCTATCCACCTCATTACAAATAGCTCAGTTTCGTTTCTTTTTATGGCTGAGTAATATTCCATTGTATATATGTTCCACATCTTCTTTATCCATTCATCCGATGATGGACACTTAGGTTGTTTCCATCTCCGGGCTGTTGTAAATAGAGCTGCAATGAACATTTTGGTACATGTCTCTTTTTGAATTATGGTTTTCTCAGGGTATATGCCTAGTAGTGGGATTGCTGGATCATATGGTAGTTCTATTTTTAGTTTTTTAAGGAACCTCCATACTGTTCTCCATAGTGGCTGTACCAATTCACATTCCCACCAGCAGTGCAAGAGTGTTCCCTTTTCTCCACACCCTCTCCAGCATTTATTGTTTCTAGATTTCTTGATGATGGCCATTCTGACTGGTGTGAGATGATATCTCATTGTAGTTTTGATTTGCATTTCTCTAATGATTAATGATGTTGAGCATTCTTTCATGTGTTTGTTGGCAGTCTGTATATCTTCTTTGGAGAAATGCCTATTTAAGTCTTCTGCCCATTTTTGGATTGGGTTGTTTGTTTTTTTGCTATTGAGCTGCATGAGCTGTTTATAAATTTTGGAGATTAATCCTTTGTCAGTTGCTTCATTTGCAAATATTTTCTCCCATTCTGAGGGTTGTCTTTTGGTCTTGTTTATGGTTTCCTTTGCTGTGCAAAAGCTTTGAAGTTTCATTAGGTCCCATGTGTTTATCTTTGTTTTTATTTCCATTTCTCTAGGAGGTGGGTCCAAAAGGATCTTGCTGTGATTTATGTCATAGAGTGTTCTACCTATGTTTTCCTCTAAGAGTTTGATAGTGTCTGGCCTTACATTTAAGTCTTTAATCCATTTTGAGCTTATGTTTTGTGTATGGTGTTAGGGAATGATCTAATCTCATACTTTTACATGTCCCTGTCCAGTTTTCCCAGCACCACTTATTGAAGAGACTGTCCTTTCTCCACTGTACATTCCTGCCTCCTTTATCAAAGATAAGTTGACCATATGTGCGTGGGCTTTCTATCCTGATCCACTGATCTATCTTTCTGTTTTTATGCCAGTACCACACTGTCTTAATTACTGTAGCTTTGTAGTATAGTCTGAAGTCAGGGAGCCTGATTCCTCCAGCTCCTTTTTTCGTTCTCAAGATTGCTTTGGCTATTCGGGGTCTTTTGTTTTTCCAAACAAATTTTGAAATTTTTTGTTCTAGTTCTGTGAAAAATGCCAGTGGTAGTTTGATAGGGATTGCATTGAATCTGTAGATTGCTTTGGGTAGTAGAGTCATTTTCACAATATTGATTCTTCCAATCCAGGAGCATGGTATATCTCTCCATCTGTTTGTATCATCTTTAATTTCTTTCATCAGTGTCTTATAATTTTCTGCATACAGGTCTTTTGTCTCCTTAGGTAGGTTTATTCCTAGATATTTTATTCTTTTTGTTGCAATGGTAAATGGGAGTGTTTTCTTGATTTCATTTTCAGATTTTTCATCATTAGTGTACAGGAATGCCAGAGATTTCTGTACATTAATTTTGTAACCTGCTACTTTACCAAATTCATTGATTAGCTCTAGTAGTTTTTCGGTAGCATCTTTAGGATTCTCTATGTATAGTATCATGTCATCTGCAAACAATGACAGCTTTACTTCTTCTTTTCCGATTTGGATTCCTTTTATTTCCTTTTCTTCTCTGATTGCTGTGGCTAAAACTTCCAAAACTAGGTTGAATAAGAGTGGTGAGAGTGGGCAGCCTTGTCTTGTTCCTGATCTTAGTGGAAATGGTTTCAGTTTTTCACCATTGAGGACAATGTTGGCCGTGGGTTTGTCATATATGGCCTTTATTATGTTGAGGAAAGATCCCTCTATGCCTACTTTCTGCAGGGTTTTTATCATAAATGGGTGTTGAATTTTGTCGAAAGCTTTCTCTGCATCTATTGAGATGATCATATGGTTTTTCTCCTTCAACTTGTTAATATGGTGTATCACATTGATTGATTTGCGTATATTGAAGAATCCTTGCATTCCTGGAATAAACCCCACTTGATCATGGTGTATGATCCTTTTAATGTGCTGTTGGATTCTGTTTGCTAGTATTTTGTTGAGGATTTTTGCATCTATGTTCATCAGTGATATTGGCCTGTAGTTTTCTTTCTTTGTGACATCCTTGCCTGGTTTTGGTATCAAGGTGATGGTGGCCTCGTAGAATGAGTTTGGGAGTGTTCCTTCCTCTGAAATTGTTTGGAAGAGTTTGAGAAGGATGGGTGTTAGCTCTTCTCTAAATGTTTGATAGAATTCGCCTGTGAAGCCATCTGGTCCTGGGCTTTTGTTTGATGGAAGATTTTTAATCACAGTTTCAATTTCAGTGCTTGTGATTGGTCTATTCATATTTTCTATTTCTTCCTGAGTCAGTCTTGGCAGGTTGTGTATTTCTAAGAATTTGTCCATTTCTTCCAGGTTGTCCATTGTATTGGCATAGAGTTGCTTGTAGTAATCTCTCATGATCTTTTGTATTTCTGCAGTGTCAGTTGTTACTTCTCCTTTTTCATTTCTAATTCTATTGATTTGAGTCTTCTCCCTTCTTTTCTTGATGAGTCTGGCTAATGGTTTGTCAATTTTGTTTATCTTCTCAAAGAACCAGCTTTTAGTTTGGTTGATCTTTGCTATCGTTTCCTTCATTTCTTTTTCATTTTTTTCTGATCTGATCTTTATGATTTCTTTCCTTCTGCTAGCTTTGGGGGTTTTTTGTTCTTCTTTCTCTAATTGCTTTAGGTGCAGGGTCAGGTTGTTTACTCGAAATGTTTCCTGTTTCTTAAGGTGGGATTGTATTGCTATAAACTTCCCCCTTAGAACTGCTTTTGCTGCATCCCATAGGTTTTGGGTTGTCGTGTCTCCATTGTCATTTGTTTCTAGGTATTTTTTAATTTCCTCTTTGATTTCTTCAGTGATCATTTCGTTATTGAGTAGTGTATTGTTTAGCCTCCATGTGTTTGTATTTTTTACAGATCTTTTCCTGTAATTGATGTCTAGTCTCATAGCATTGTGGTCGGAAAAGATACTTGATACAATTTCAATTTTCTTAAATTTACCAAGGCTTGATTTGTGACCCAAGATATGATCTATCCTGGAGAATGTTCCATGAGCACTTGAGAAAAATGTGTATTCTGTTGTTTTTGGATGAAATGTCCTATAAATATCAACTAAGTCCATCTTGTTTAATGTATCATTTAAAGCTTGTGTTTCCTTATTTATTTTCATTTTGGACGATCTGTCCATTGGTGAAAGTGGGGTGTTAAAGTCCCCTACTATGATTGTGTTACTGTCGATTTCCCCTTTTATGGCTGTTAGTATTTGCCTTATGTATTGAGGTGCTCCTATGTTGGGTGCATAAATATTTACAATTGTTATATCTTCTTCTTGGATCGATCCCTTGATCATTATGTAGTGTCCTTCTTTGTCTCTTCTAATAGTCTTTATTTTAAAGTCTATTTTGTCTGATATAAGAATTGCTACTCCAGCTTTCTTTTGATTTCCATTTGCATGGAATATCTTTTTCCATCCCTTTACTTTCAATCTGTATGTGTCTTTAGGTCTGAAGTGGGTCTCTTGTAGACAGCATATATATGGGTCTTGTTTTTGTATCCATTCAGCCACTCTGTGTCTTTTGGTGGGAGCATTTAGTCCATTTACATTTAAGGTAATTATTGATATGTATGTTCCTATTCCCATTTCCTTAATTGCTTTGGGTTCGTTATTGTAGGTATATTCCTTCTGTTGTGTTTCTTGCCTAGAGAAGTTCCTTTAGCATTTGTTGTAAAGCTGGTTTGGTGGTGCTGAACTCTCTCAGCTTTTGCTTGTCTGTAAAGGTTTTAATTTCTCCATCAAATCTGAATGAGATCCTTGCTGGGTAGAGTAATCTTGGCTGCAGGTTTCTCTCCTTCATCACTTTAATTATGTCCTGCCACTCCCTTCTGGCTTGTAGAGTTTCTGGTGAGAGATCAGCTGTTAACCTGATGGGGATTCCCTTGTGTGTTATTTGTTGTTTTTGCCTTGCTGCTTTTAATATGATTTCTTTGTGTTTAATTTTTGACAGTTTGATTAATATGTGTCTTGGTGTATTTCTCCTTGGATTTATTCTGTATGGGACTCTCTGTGCCTCCTGGACTTGATTAACTATTTCCTTTCCCATATTGGGGAAGTTTTCAACTATAATCTCTTCAAATATTTTCTCAGTCCCTTTCTTTTTCTCTTCTTCTTCTGGAACCCCTATAATCCGAATGTTGGTGCGTTTAATGTTGTCCCAGAGGTCTCTGAGACTGTCCTCTGTTCTTTTCATTCTTTTTTCTTTATTTTGCTCTGCATCAGTTATTTCCACTATTTTATCTTCCACCTCACTTATCCGTTCTTCTGCCTCAGTTATTCTGCTATTGATCCCATCTAGAGTATTTTTTATTTCATGTATTGTGTTTTTAATCGATGCTTGATTCATCTTTAGTTCTTCTAGGTCCTTGTTAACTGTTTCTTGCATTTTGTCTATTCTATTTCCAAGATTTTGGATCATCTTTACCATCATTATTCTGAATTCTTTTTCAGGTAGACTGCCTATTACCTCTTCATTTGTTAGGTCTGGTAGGTTTTTATCTTGCTCCTTCACCTGCTGTGTGTTTTTCTGTCTTCTCATTTTGCTTATGTTACTGTGTTTGGGGTCTCCTTTTTGCAGGCTGCAGATTCGTAGTTCCCGTTGTTTTTCGTGTCTGACCCCAGTGGCTAAGGTTGTTTCAGTAGGTTGTGTAGGCTTCCTGGTGGGGGGGACTAATGCCTGTGTTCTGGTGGTTGAGGCTCGATCTTGTCTTTCTGGTGGACAGGTCCACGTCTGGTGGTGTGTTTTGGGGTGCCTATGGCCTTATTATGTTTTTAGGTAGCTTCTCTGCTAATGGGTGGGGTTGTGTTCCTGCCTTGCTAGTTGCTTGGCATAGGGTGACCAGCACTGTAGCTTGCTGGTCGTTGACTGAAGCTGGGTGCTGGTGTTGGGATGGAGATCTCTGGGAGATTTTCGCTGCTTGATATTATGTGGAGCTGGGAGGTCTCTTGTGGACCCGTGTCCTGAAGTTGGCTCTCCCACTTCAGAGGCACAGCACTGGCTCCTGGCTGCAGCACCAAGAGCCTTTCATCCACCCGGCTCAGAATAACAGGGAGAAAAAGCAGAAAGAAAGAATTAGTAGAAGAAAGAAAGAGAGAGGGAAAGAAAGGAAGAAGGGAAGAAAGGAAGGAAGAAAGAAAGAAAGGAGGGAGGGAGTGAGTAAGGATGGAAAGAAAGAAGGAAAGAAAGGAGGAAAGAAAGGAGGGAGGGAGGGAGCAATGAAAGCAAAAGGAAGAGTGAATGGAAGAAGGGAGGGAGGGAGGGAGGAAGGAAAGAAAGAAAGAAAGACAGGAGGGAGGGAGGGAGGAAGGAAAGAAAAAGAAAGTGGAAAGAAGAAGGGTGGGAGGGAGGGAGGAAAGAAAAAAAGAAGGAAAGGAAGAGCGGAGGGAGGGAGGGAGGAAGGGAAGGTAGGAAAAAAAGAAAGAGCAGGTAAAGTAAAATAGAATAAAGTATGAAATATAGTAGCATTATTAAAATTAGAAAGTAATTATTGAAAAAAAAACAAAAACAAAAATAAAGTGTACAACATGATGATTTCATATACATTGTGGAAGGATTCCCATAATCAGGTTAATTAACATATTTATCACCTCACATATTTACCATTTTTTTTATCAGAACACTTAAGCTCTACTCTTTTAGCAAATTTCAATTATGTGGTATTATTTAAGTACACAGTATCATCAACTGTAGCCACCATGTTATACATTAGACCCTCAGATCTCATTCATCTTAAAAAATTTTTTTTTCTGACTTCGTTGAGATATAGTTGACATATAATACTGTGTAAGTTTGAGGTATACAACATGTTGATTTGATACACTTACATTATTGGAAAATGATTGCCACCATAGTTGTTAGCTGACGTCACTCTTCCAAAATGGTTAGATTTTAAAATTATAATGTTGAGTGCAAAAAGCTAAGTACAAAATGGTGCTATGATGTTTACAGACAAATAGGTATTAAAACATTACAAATGGGGACAAAAAATAGCAAGTTCAGGTTAATGGCAACCTCTGTGGCTGGAAAGAGGACAAAGGGAGCTAGCATCAGGGAGGGCTCCTTATCTGGAATGTTCTGTTAAGCTTTGTGGTGGATACATAGTTGTAAATCTCTCAACTAATGAGTATATTTTGGCTCAGACTGCACATCTTGTGTCAGGCTGGTAAGTTCTCAGACTAATAGCCAACTTCCAGACCACGCTTTGATGAGTACTGTACTACTGTGTGTAGCTGAAATATATTTACAATATATACAACTAACACTAAGCAGTATGTTTGTAACTCATCTCTCCTGTCCTTTCTCTTATGGTGTCCAAAACTGGTAATTCTGAACTGATTCGAATTAGCCATTATTATGACAGCAAAATTTGGTTTGCACTTTACAGTTAGTTGATGAAACTTGTGTGAAGCATAATTTACACAATAAAGCACTGAACTCTTAGTGTCAGAAGCCTGGGATTTGAATCATGGTTATACTGCTTTCTCATTTTTATGACCATGGATATATTACTTAACTTTTCTTATCCTTTCTCTCCTTATCTGTCAAATGGGGAGAATGTCTCCCTCACAAGACTGTAAGAGTAAAGTTAAAGAACCCAAGAGGAAAATGCCTAGCACACAGTAGTCACACAAATGTTAGTTGATTTTTGATTGCTATATTATATATGTCATAAAATCCTTGTGATACTTGAATCCAAGGGTAGATGTGTGACTTCCATCAGGCTGAAAATATTGTGCAGGTAGGGACCATATCTGATTGACCTTTGTATCTACCCCCATTGCCTGGGACATAGATGCTCAACAAATAATAAGCTGAAATGCTATGAATTATTTCATTTAATGTGAGAATCTTGATAGAGACAAAATTGTTCATCAGTGTACTGATGAGGCTTAGATTGAGTAGTGAAGTAATATGCCTATGCTCACGCAGCTAGGGGTTGGTAGAACCCTAGTTGTGTAATTTTTAAATCCAGTCCTCTTTCCAGGAATATGACTCAGGTTTGTTCTTCTAACAGAGGACTTGTAAATGTTAGGATAGAACAGAGACTTCTTGAGACAGAACGCTAATAATCCTTCAGTTGTTACTGTATGCTTTGAGGAAATGTAGACCCATCAACCACTATTTTCATTCTAATTTACTTTTTATTTAACTCTCATTAAATCATGTATGTCCCATTATAGTGTGTGAGCCTATAGGAATAAGCAAAAAGCAAAAAAAAAGCTATGTCAATTTGATGTATCAAAGCTAATGGTTTCTACTCCTTTTTAAGGTATGTTTACTTGGAGAAGTTCATGACCTTTCAGATGTCACTCCGAAGAGAAGATGTGTGGCTTCCACTGATGTCATACCGAAATTCTTTGCTAGCTGGTGGTGATGATGACACCATGTCAGTCATTAGTGGAATCAGCAGTCGGGGGTCAACCGTGCGGAGTAAAAAATCAAAGCCATCTACAGGAAAACGGAAAGTGGTTGAAGGCATGCAGCTCGCACTCAGTAAGAATGTAGTTTATTCTCTTTATATTTGTCCTTTATGTTTACCATAAACCTTAATGACTGAATTGTCATTAAGGGTCACCTTATTTTTAAATTTGAGATATGTGTTGTTAAATAATATCTTGAACAATGTGTCCTCCAATTATGTGTAAATGTACTGTTCTAAGCATTTTACATACATAAATTCAGTTCTTACAACTCTTTAGGTACATACTCATTTTTCAAATGTGAAAGCTGGTACAGAGAAGTTAAGAACTTTTACCTAAGGTCACACTGATATTAAGTAGCAGAGCCAGGCAGTCTCACTCTAGAGCACCTGCTCTTAAATCACTGCACTATACTCTGTATAGGGATATGGACTCAGTATTTTAGAGCTAATCATTACCTAAGAGATCAAATCATCTAGTTTAAGTGGTACAGCAGATTCAGAGAGGTCCCAACTTTTGAATTTCTATGAAGAAGAGCATTAATCATAAAGAACTTGATAGAAATACAAGTTGCTGCCTATAATCTTAGGGTTAAGAATACATTATGACACTTGAATCTCTTGGACTGTTAGTACTCCAGGGTTGGTTCAAAATGGGTCTGGGGACTTTTTTCCTCTCTTTAGGAAACTTTAAACAAATTAGCATAGTTGCCAAAATTTGCTGCAGCTATTATTCCTGAGTAACAAACTACCCCCAAAACTTATGACATAGCAGGGACATGATGTCTGGTGCTTCCACTAGGAATACTCAAAGGCTGGTGACTGGAATCATACGGAGGCATCTTCACTTACAGATGTATCTGATACTGGCTGTCAGCTGGGACCTCAGCGGGATTGTCTGCCAGGACCACCTTACACATGTCCTTTCCATGTGGCTATTTGGCTTTCTCACAGCATGTGACTGGGCTCCAAGAGCAAGTGTCTCAAGAGACAAGAACTCTGGAAGCTGCCATTTTCTTAAGGCCAGGAATTGGCATAGCATAATTTCCATCATATTCTATGGACCAAGCAATCACAGGGCACAGGTTCAAGGGAATGGGACATCATCCCCCACCTGTTAATGTGAGGAGTGTCAAAGATTTGGGGGCCATATTTTAATTTTATTTATTTTTTTAGGGGCCATATTGTTAAATTGCCACATGGATTAATGGTTTTAGTACTTTTTATCCAATAATATAAATGCATAAACTCGTAACTTAAACTTGTAACTTAGATTTGGACTTGATTGATCATATAGTCCCAACATCCCAGTCTGTGGAGAAATCTCTCTTACAGTGTCCCTGACCAGTTAAAATAGTTAGGGCTTGATAGCAAGTTAAAATAAAATTTCCTTTTTTTAAATAGAAAAGTTATCAAATTAAAAGATGTATTCCCTGCATGCCACTATAAATTTTAAAGTGTTCTGAACCTCTAACTCACCTGGTCTACACAGTTAACCTCCTAAGTGGCCTGTTTGCTTACTAGTCTTCATATTCTTAAGTCCACCCTCCACACTACCACTACATACTTTGTCTAAAACATGTAACTCACCACATTGCTTCCCATAAAACCTTCAGCAGTAGTTCCTTTCACCTTAGCACAGCTTGTAAGACTTTGCATAAATTGATACCTGCCTCTTTATTCAGCCTTACCTTTTGCCGTCTACTCCAGGAGTACTAAACTCTTAGTTTGTAGGTCAAAAATTGCTGAATATCAGTAAATTAGTATGGTTCAGTCATTGTTGTTTCATGCCTTGGTGATTTTGCTTATGTCCTCCCCCCTGCCTAGGAGACTTCACAGTCCACACAGTATCTACTTTAGTCAGAAGTAACTTCTGGGTAGCTGGCTCTGATCCCTCTCATTGTTCTCATTCTATCTGTGCTTCCCTCTCTTTTAGCACTTACCACACTGTGTTATAATTGCCTGTGTTTTCTTTTTCCACAACTAGGCTGTAAGGGCATGGCAGGGACTGCACCTTACATACCTTTGTATCCTTCTGTTCCAAGCTCTAGCATGTGGAAAGCAAACAGATGTTTTTTGACCTGAACACATTGTATCAGACACTTGGTTAATCAAAATTAGTGACTGAACTTCATTGCTGTTAATTTTCTTTCTCAGCTGAAGAAAGCAGTAGTAGTGACAGTATGTGGCTAAGCAGAGAACAAACACTGCACACCCCAGTTATGATGCAGACACCACAACTCACCTCAACAATTATGAGAGAGCCTAAAAGATTACGACCTGAGGACAGTTTCATGAGTGTCTATCCAATGCAGACTGAACATCATCAAACTCCTCTTGATTATAAGTAAGTACATTTGATAATTTTCTGTACTATAACTTTATTAATTACATAGAAAAAAGTTAAGTTAAAAGAAGAATAAAATTCTCCTTGAAGCACGCAGGTAACATGGATGTTAGCTCAAAGACAACAAGAGGAAGCAAGGCAACAGCAGGAGAGAGCAGCAATGAGCTATGTTAAACTGCGAACTAATCTTCAGCATGCCATGTAAGTGAGAGTGCCTTATTGTCTGAGTACAGGAAGTTCACTAATTCATTTTAACATATTTTAATGTGTGCCTTATCTAAAAATTTCAGCAAACTCTCTAGAGTAACTAAGCTGAAATAATCAAGGAACTAAAAATTGGTCTTTCCAACAGAAAAAAAAACTTAAATATTAACTAGTTAGCTAAAGGACTGATCGTAGGTTGATCTGTTGGAAAAGTTTAAATATGAATCCTTGTTTATTTTGGTACACAGAACTATAGCTAAAAATTCAGTTTTGTTACATCTTAATTGATCCCTACCTTAGTTCAGGCCCTCATCTCTCACCTGAACTATTATATTAGCTTTCTAACTCGTTTTCTTCCCTCAAATCTCCCATTTATCCTCTCACCAACCCCTTCCCTCACTCCCCTCACCACCACTCCATCATTCACACTGCCATCAAGAATTGCTGTTCTAGAATAAAAATCTGATAATGTAACTCTTTTCCTTAAAACCTTTCCATGGATCCCCATTGCCTGCAAGATACAGTTCAAACTCCTTAGCTCATGGCATGCAAGATCTTTCTAAATATGGCCCCTGCCTACATTTTAGTATCATATCCTACTCCCTGGCAACTGGTAAAATCATCATAAAAGAACAAGCTCAGGTGTGACCTTATGTGAAGCTGTGGTTGTCATCTATGCTCCCGTAACACTATGTATACTCCTATTTCTTATAGCACTTACCACATTGTATTGTAATTTGTTTATGAATTTGTCCCTTTCTCTAGACTGTGAGCTCCTTAAGGGCAGGGACCTCTTTCTTTCTTTCTTTCTCTTTTTTTAATTGAAGTATAGTTGATGTACAATATTATATAAGTTACAGGTGTACAATTTAGTGATTCACGGGTTTTAAGATTATACTCCATTTATAGTTATTATAAAATATTGGCATTTCCCTGTGTTGTACAATATATCCTTGTAGCTTATT
This sequence comes from Mesoplodon densirostris, assembly GCF_025265405.1. NCBI lineage: Eukaryota > Metazoa > Chordata > Mammalia > Artiodactyla > Ziphiidae > Mesoplodon > Mesoplodon densirostris. Next base: position 29,056,238 of record NC_082681.1, on the reverse strand, counting down.
TTATACATAATAATTTGTACCACTTAATAGGGACTACTTTTGTTTCCTGTTAGTGCTCAGCACATTAAAAAGTACTAAGTAAATGTTCATTGAATGAATAAATGTCCAATGCTAAAAAAAATTGTAGTTTAATTTTCAGATACTTTGTTTTTACTGGAATCTGTATGAGATTTTTATAAATCTTTATCAGCTTTGGCTCCAAAAGAATGGCATATAAGTAGTCTTTAGATGACTGGTACAAAGGGGGAAGATCTGATGATTCTGATTAAGTTTTTTAGTTTGAAAGCTTTGTATTTGTAATATAATGTGGTATATGTTTCAATGCTGGGAGATAATAATTGTTACCTTTTTAAAATTTATATTTTGTTTCATTTTATTGGTTTTTGAATGATGAGAATTTTACCTATATTTCTTAAGAAATGATCATTTACCACATGAGTGGTAGTCTACTTAAATTCACTTTAGTTATCTGTAGTGGTGTTAAGAACCTCTACAGACAAGGTATACTTTATCACATCTATAGATTCTGATCCGAGTATGTCTAATATGTTCATTCTCTATACTATCCCTTGATTCTGTCCCCTATTCTGTTTCTATAGCCACATTCCCTTTAATATATGTTCTTAATTCACGCTGAATTCAACAAGTGATTTCTTAGCTTCTGACCAGTCACCAGTCCAAACACTTCAGAATTCTGCCGTGCAATCATTTGGTCCTTAATGTCTCCCCTGAAAACTTGCCCACCGGTGCCCAAGATCTTCCACAGCATCTCATTACTCAGTACCATTTATCATTATTCTTTTGTTTGTAGATTGATTGAATAACTTTTTTTCTTCAAGTTTTATGGAGATAAAATTGACATACAGCACTGTATAAGTTTAAGATGTTCAGCTTAATGATGTGACTTACATACATCCTGAAATGATTACCACAACAAGTTTAGTGAACATCCATCGTCTCATATAGATACAATGTTTGTAGTTAGTTTTAATTCTTCTTAGAGATAAACTTCCTCAGGTGACTAAGAAATTATCCCAGTTAAATAATTTATTACCAGAAGATCCTTTTGGGTGTTGTACCATAAGTGTTCTATTGCTTGAGACTTTAAAATATTTTTGTTTTACAACAATTGTTCTGTAATGGTATCTGCCCTATAACTAAAAATACTTCCAAATTCTCCCTCTCTCTCTCTCTCTCTCTCTCTCTCTCTCTCTCTCTCTCTCTCATAGTTTGTATCACATATATCTTTCTTATACTTCAAATGAAGTGCAGAATGAATTTCTGTTTTTCTATAATATATGGTCCCCAGAGCACACATATCCCCTTCACGTTGCCTCCACCAAATATAGTAAATTTGTCATTTACTATCCAGAACTCTTGGGAAATAGGGACCATTGTCAGCATATTTGTCCAGGTAGTCTGGACTAGACATCACGTCTTGCTATCTTTATCTTTTAAGACTCAACATGGTATTATGTAAATTGTAAGCAAGCATTCAATAAATAATTGATTTTTGAGGTAGAATCTTTAAATGAGTGAGAAAAGAAGGAAATGTTAGCCAAACTGGGGAATAAGAAGTCACCCTTAATTTCACTATTATGTTGACTCTTTTATGCCGATCTGGGCTAATTTGTGAACTTGAAATTTGAGGTTTTTTCTTATAATAATGTGATAACAGAATTTTTGGTCTTAATTTTTATTTTACTTTTCTATATATGTCTCAGTTTTGAGTTTTATAGGATACAGAATGCAAATTTCAGCATAAATGTTGCTCATTTCTTCCTAAAGGAGAATTAATCTCTTCTTTCAGTATATCTTTATAGCACTAAAGGCATATTTCTCTTGAAATATTTATCACACTTTGTCATAATTAATTATCTCTGTTTCCCAGAGTAGACTGTGAGCTCCTTGAGGGCAGGAACCATGTCTTACTCATCTTTTATTTTGCATCCATAGGACACAGTAGAAGCCTGTCACATAGTAGGCACTGTGTGAATGAGTGAGTGAGTGCCTGGTACATTTTAGGTACTGAGTGAGTGATGGGTAAAATTAACAATATATATTCATGAAAATATATGTATTCTGAAAATGTCATTTCTTTGGTCTCTGTTTTATACTTGTTTATTAATTTGTACCCTGCCTACTTTCAAAAAGGATTTGAGGTATCTTGTCTGTTCCCATGTGGGAAATTCTCATTGAACTTCTAAATGGGATATCAGAACTATCAAGCTAAATGTATTGAAGTAATATCGAATAAACCTAACTCCATAGCATTTTTAGACAAGTGAACATTGGGGTTTTGACATCATTGATGACATGATCAATGCCTAATCATTTTCCCTGACCTTTAATTCCATCATTTTCCATTACACTTGAATAGACAGAGCCACATAGTTGCTGCCAATATATTAATAGTCACAACTTTGGTTCAGATCTTGACCTTGTTTTGTATTTCTCTAGTCGGCGTGGTACAAGCCTAATGGAAGATGATGAAGAGCCAATCGTTGAAGATGTTATGATGTCCTCGGAAGGGAGGATTGAAGATCTTAATGAGGGGATGGATTTCGACACCATGGATATAGACTTGGTAAGATACAATGATTCTGTAGGATTTTCTATTTAGATTTTTTGGAAATTAAGTTGGATATTATTAGAGGAGAGAAATACTTGCTATGAAAAGTAAGTTTTGCAAAATTCTTAAATAAAATACTTGCCAGGAGTTTAGATACATGAGAAGGGATTGAGGAAGAGGGTGAGGTTGGTGGGGGTGTTAGGTCCTAATTTAAGATGATGAACTTTCAGATTAATTTAGGAATATATAGATTTAAAGGATTTATTTTGCTTAATAGTATACTAAGTATAATATTACCTTATAATTTGCCCTCTTTTTACCATTATCAAAATAATACATTGTTAACATGATCTACCCTGTTATTGAGATCAACTTCCGTATCAGATAGTAAAGTAAAATACTTAAACTTGGAAGTTTAATATATATGAGGGTATATTCTTTGATAATTACATCATATATACAATTAGGGCTTTATTGTATACAAAATGCTTGTGTATATTTCATTTTGCCACACAGCTCATTCAGCTTTGTGAGGTAGGTTGAAAGGCTTGAGGATATTGAAGCTTAGACAGCCTATCCAAGGAGACAAAACTAGTAAGCAGTAAAGCTGAGATTCATTATAAGCCAGGTCTTCTGATTCTATTTCTCAGTATACCTTGGTGTATTCTCCTTAAAGGGAAGAAATAAGTAAATATGGCTTCTCTTCAGAATAGCGTAATTCAGTATCTTGAAAGGAAAGTTGAGAGAGACATTTTTAAAGTAAAACAAAAAAATTGGTTTTCCAGTTTTCATCTTTAAGTATAATTTTCCACGAATGAATTGGTTTTGCATGTTTAAACAGTCTGTAGTTTGAATATATAGCATTTGAAATATTGTAGGGTACAATTGCAATTACATGGACCATGTGAACACTTAATGATAATTTCAATATTTTCAGTTACTATTTGGCTTATTATAGATATGACAATTGTCAACTAACTTCCTTTTTTCTCCCTTAGCCACCATCAAAGAACAGACGAGAGAGAACAGAACTGAAGCCTGATTTCTTTGATCCAGCTTCAATTATGGATGAATCAGTAGGTTTAATTTAAATATGCCTCAAGATTATAAAATCAAAAGTAATAGGCAGTCTGTAAGTCTGAGGTTGAAGAACTGGGACAATACATTGAGAATGGATAAAAACAACTGGACGGGAGGAAAAGAGGAAGGCAGGAGGGATTTCGGGGTAGGGCTGGGGAGGGATTATGCAGTGGTGGTAACAGATTCAAAGTGCCTTTGAATCCCTGGCCAACTGGGACATGATATGTTAAGGAATTTGGACTTTTCCTGTAGGCTTGAGTTACATATTGGAGGATTTTGAATGAGGGAGCGGCATGATCAGAATTGTGTTTCAGAAAGATTTCTTTGGATAGGATGAAAGAGAAGAAAAATAATCATAATAGTCATAATCATAATATGAAGGCATGGTGAAAAATAGAACTTGAACAGAGGCTTTGGTAATAAAGATAAGGGGATTGAGATAATCGGTTATTGTTAGGTATTGTCAATTCTGTTTCTTCTATCAGTCCCTGTTACCATGTTCTCCCTGAGAATGCCTTGGTTCAAATCTTATAGTTTCTCTCAGACACACTATGCTCTTTCATGACTCCATGACCTTGTAAAAGCTTTTCTCTCTGTCAGAATTGCCCCTTTCCTTTTCCTCGTAGTGAATTCTTTCTTCAGTAGTCAGTTTGGACATTACTGCAGAGTTTTTCCTAACCTTTTTAGATAGATACTTTATTCTCAGTTCCCATAACACTTTGTATATACTTCTATTTTGATAACTACCAGATTGGTGTAGTGAAATAAGATACTACATTTCACTCAGACTGAACTCCAGGCAGTGATGATTTTATTCATTTTGAGTTTTGCCTAGCTTAGTAGGTATTTAGTTTTATTTGTCAAATTAATAAATCCGTTAAGTGCCCTTCTATCTCACTTTTCAGTGTCTACCCATTTATGCTCCTTCTTTCTAACACCTCCTGCCTCAGGTGACTGTTGTATCATCCTCTGAGGCCTGCCTTCTGTGCCCCTATCTCTGCCATTCTCTCCTTGCCCTCTTCTTGCCTCATAATCTGCTTTCAGATAGCTCTTGGAAGAATTTTGACAAACTAACTGATGTTAACATGTTTATATTAATAAGGCCAGCTATTTGAGCTAAAAGACAAATATTTCATAGATCAGCGGGTATAGAAATCTTTGGACAAGCCACCTTGGGATCCTTTAAACCAGTGTTTCTCAATCTCTAAGGTGCATATGAATCATCTGGAGATCTTATTAAAATGTAGGTTCTGCTTTAGTAGGTCCGAAGTGTGGCCTGACATTCTGCATCTCTAACAAGACCGTAATTTGAGTAACATAGGTGACCTAGGCCTACCCTTAAGTCTGTAGTTTAAGTGCCTATTGAAGTATGTGGTTTCCCTGATAATCTAGGAGTATGTATCTTCCAGTTCGTTAAATAAAACATTTAGGTAGTGATTGTGATGAGGAATAAAAGAGAATCTTTTCAAGCAGATATAATGAAATGCATTAATTCTGCAGTTTATCGAGTTGGAAAGTGGTACTAAAATGAATAAGATGCTCCCCCTGCTGTCAAGGGGTTTGTATTCTAGTCCAACTGTACTATCACTTTGAGGTGAAAAGGGATGGAAGCTAGTATTTGAAAACTTATGTGCCTGACACTATGCTAGGCACGATTTAGTTTGATCTAATCAGCAACCTTGTAAGAAAGGTGGTGGGATCCCACTTTTACACTCAGGCAAACTTGGACTGAAGAGGTGGTTCAGTGACTTGCTCAGAGTTATACAACTTTAGTGTCAGAGTAGTAATTTGACCTGAGTTCCTTTTGATTTAAAAATCTCATGCTGCCTCTACTGTGGAAGAAATACCAAGAAAAATATTTTAGAAATTGGAATGATTAACTGTAGTCAAAATTGATGTGGGCTGAGATCTCCTTATTTTTTCATGTGTTCATCTAAAGTCAGGAAAACTGTAGGCATTTGTTTCCTTAGTCTCTTACTAGATTTGCAAAAAGGTGCTCTTCACTTTAGGTTACTACAGTAGTTGAACAGCAATGTAAATGTGTGTGTATTTTTGACATTTAACATTTAGGGAAAGCTATAATCTGAGTGAGGCCAAAGATAGGGACCTAATAATTATTTGTTATTTGTAGAAAAATTTTGTCATTCTTGTGTTTATTGAATATGTCATAACTAAGAGGATAGTTCTGCTGCTTCTAAAACTGGGAAAATGAGCACATGCGTCTGTACCTGTAGTTTTATAGTATTACCACATGATGGCAGCAGTCACATAACTGAGTGCTCACTATCTTTAAAAGTGCAGGTACCTTTAGACATCTTTGACCATGTATATATATTTAAGTTAATACTAGTTTGTTTTAAAATATACATTAGGGCTTCCCTGGTGGCGCAGTGGTTGAGGGTCCGCCTGCCGATGCAGGGGACGCGGGTTCGTGCCCCGGTCCGGGAGGATCCCACGTGCTGCGGAGCGGCTGGGCCCGTGGGCCGTGGCCGCTGAGCCTGCGCGTCCGGGGCCTGTGCTCCGCAACGGGGAGAGGCCACAGCAGTGAGAGGCCTGCGTACCGCAAAAAAAAAAAAAAAAAAAAAAATATATATATATATATATACATTAAACTTTACCTCATTATCTCAACAATAACTTAAGAGGTGGAATAATAGAAATTTTTAAATGTAAAAATCTGCATTTGCTCTTCTACAATAGCTTACATCTGTTTTTACTCAAGCCTGTGATAAATGAGTCATCAAAACAATAGTAAAATTGAGACTTTAAATCCTTTTATACTCAGTTCTAAGATTCTCTAATTTTAAGTGAAGTAACGCAAAGCATCCTATTGTAGATACTAGCATCCTAGTATAGATACTAAATAAATCCTAAATGTGTTTTTCGTAACATGTTATCCATGTAATTCAGAAGTGGTAATAGGAAAACTCTGAGCAGATCAGTTTTGGGTTGCATATATACAACATTCTAGATTTATGATTTATTTAGTTTCATATTTGGAAACAGTGTCAACATTGGTTTATCCCATTGTGCCAGTGGTTGCTTTCTGCTACTAGTGGGCCAGTATTGTCTCAACACACCAAAGCTTGCTGTTGGTACTTTTAAAGTATATGCTTAAGTGGTTATTAATGTTAACACCAGAAACAGGTGTAGCTCATGTTAGCACAGAAAGAGAATAAGTATCACTAATATCATTCTTCCGTGTTGAGACTCTTACTAGAATTATCTGTAGTATAAAATTGGTAAAAGAAGGGTTTGGTATAATTGAGCTAATTTAACTGTTCTAATAGAAGAATCTACTTATAACCTAGTCTGTACAAACACAGGAGAAAACAAAAGACAACCTGTTCAGGCCATTTCTAGGTAGGCACTTGGTTTGGAAAGAACTTGAGTTCATCTTCATGCCACACTCTACACTAAAATTGCTAATTAAGATTTTATCCTTTCATTCACCATTAGATCTTCCTTTACCCAGAGTCACAGAGTGTTATGGCTAGAAGGGATCTTTAAACATCACGTATCACCTAGGCCTCTTTGGTGGAAACATTCTAATCACCCAAACTCTGACTCTAACCAAAAAAGGAGAACCCTGAAACTTGGGTGGGGGCGGGCAAGGGGTGAGTAGTGGTGGTGGTTTTGGTGGATGACAGGTAAGAAATGGGGTACATTAATTCTCTATTGCTTTCATCACTGGGGATTCCAAACACTTTACTTGATAATTTACTACAGTGAGCTTGCAATGAGATAGATATTTGTTTTCTGGTCTGAAAATACACAGTTCCTTCAATTCAGATCAGAACAATTTGTGAGTTCTATGACTTTTGTTAAAGTGAGGTTTAATAATTTACAAGTAAGAGCCCTTTGTAATCTCAGTCTTAGCTCATTACCTCTGACTTTAATATCAGTTTTTTTACTATTTTATTATAGTATTTTAAAATATTACTTAATTGTCATAGTAAGTGCTGGAATTTTAATTGAAGAGCCTAACTTTTAGTATGTACAACTGAAGGTTATATCTTATTCTTATTTAATGAACGAGAGGGAGTTGCTCCATTTATTACCTGCTTTTACTTTTTTAAGTTAGTGACAAGTAATTATTAGATTTTATGTAACATTCTTTTCCCAACTGAAATGTAATGAAAAGCATCAATATAACTTTGTTTGCTCAGATTTTACCTTACTTATTTGATTTCTTAAAATTTGTAGTCCTGTTCATTCACTCAGAAAGCTTCCTATTTTCTACATATTTATATTGTTTTTGGATGTTTTTGGTCTGCATGTTCAAATGCCTTTTTAAAAACTATACCCACTTCACAGTGCAAATGACCAAGTTTGCCATACATCTTGTGCCAGAAGTGTATGTCAAGAAGCACATTCATTTGTTCATTCAACAAATGTCGGGTGCCTATGTTCAGGGCATTATCTAGGCATTAGGGGTGTGTATAAATGAGACATGATCTTTGCTTTTAGTTATATTTGTGAGGTAAGTAGCATTGTGATTAGGCCTGATGTTATTTCATTATATGTTAATGGTAATTATAATTTTAGAATTATATATCTGAGGAGAGGGGAATTTTTCAAAGTGATTTTTAGCATGTTATTAAACTTAATATTACCAAGTATCAATGTAATATATTTTACAAAGAAATGAATGACAATTTTAACCAGATTTTTTTTTCCTCTCTCTCATTAGGTTCTTGGGGTGTCAATGTTTTAATACCAGTACACAATTAAATCTGTGGTGAAGTCATTTTCTAAGTGGAAGAGGAAATTTTAAAATAAAGTGTGGTAGATACAGTGAAATTCTGTACAGATTTTTCTCTAAGGAGAATATGACATGCTTATACTTACCAAGATCAAGTGCATTTGAGGGGCAGTTTTGTTTGCCTGAAAAAAGTAAAGGACAAGTAAACAATTTGATGATAAGCTACAGTTTTTCTTAGAAAGTAAATATTTTATTTATGCGCTGTTAGTTGGCTTTTGAATCAATTATTTCATGCTTTTTTTAAAGAAAATATAACAATCTGAAGAGGCATTTGGTACAGACATGAATCCTCTCACATTTATTTACTGGGTGTACTAAGTAATGATGACCTCTGCTGGATTTCTGTTTACATCCAAGAAACAAATTTAAGGTTGAGTTTATTCCCCTACCCTGAAATTATAGGATAGAATTGTTTTTAGCATTCTAAATTTAAATGCTTGAAACATCAGTCAACAAAGCTTTCTTTTAAAATATTGTAATTGTGGAGAAAAGTAAACTTATAAGCAGAACTTTTACAATTTTTTCATCTAAAATGTATTTTAAGATATTTTTAAAATCCAAGAGCTTCTCTATACTTTTCAGAAATACCCAGATGCAGTGAACTGCCAGAAGGTAACCAGTCTCAAACATGCTTATCCCATTATCAACCCTGAAAGTTTGCTTGTCCTTTAAGATAAAAATGTAATGTTGTGATATTCCTTCCAGTAGTGCCACTGTATTTTGTCTCCAAATAAAAGAAGCTTATTGTAGTATGTTTGCAGAAAAAATTCTAAACAAAAATTATACAGCTTATTAGAGTGTGGGAATAGGGATCTAAATTTTAAATAAAATTATATATATATATAAATTGGTGCTGATTTTATAATTGCGCAGTTTGTTTAGTTTTTTCTTACTTTTAAATTCCAACTTAAAATTATGAGGTTTCAGAAATATATTGAAAGTTTAACAATGTTTAAAAATAGAAAAGCATGAGTGTTCATGCTTTAAAATGATTTTTAAATTTGTATTTTATATTGTTTTATCTATCTGTCTTTGCAAGCAGTCTTCAGGTTAAAGATACTTCTAACAGGTTACAGTACATTTCCTCTGTATGTAAATTAGATGGGATAATAGAATTCATAACCCATAATATTCTTTGAAAGCTAAGCTTTAAACTTCATTTTATGTCCTTTCACAAATTAGTTTAAAACAGAAAGTGGCTACTTGCCATTTTGACATCAACTCATTTTGCGAGGCTTAGGCAGCTAGACATCGTTTAAAACAAAATATTAACTTATATTACATGTGTATCTATCTTTTGTCAGTCGTCTCTCAGTTCTTGAGGTATATTATTTTAATCATTCCATGCCTTAATATGCTTGCAATACAAGAATATCTTCAGATGGGTGAATACCAAAAGGCTTCCAGTTCTTAGAGTCAGAAATCAACAAGCATTGGGCTGTGGTAGCCAAAAACCATAGGTTAGCTAAAGATCATGATAAAATACAATTATTTTATTAAATCATGGTTAATAACAAATGAAATCAGACTTGTCTAACAGATTTTCCATCAACAAATATTGTTAGGTGCAAAAAAGTATTGCCTATGTTGTTTTTCACACCACTGCATTTACTAGAACTGCTGAGAGGACTGTATATATGATTTTAAACCTAAGTTGATTTTTTTTCTCACTCTTGAAAGGAGTACTTCTTTGTGAAAGCAGTTCTTACAGCTTTGTTTTCAACCAGCTAAAAATGTTTTATATATTACTCTAACCTGTTGTCCTCCACATTCTATTGTCCTAATTGTACTGTTTTCTGATTTGTATTTATGTCTTGAGACAGTAACTTTTTGAATAAAAATAAACCTACAGTATGTTGTATGTTTTATCTTTTGTAATTGAAGGAGGAGGGTGGCTATAAATGGTTTAGAAAGTGTACCTGTTATCATATCTTTTAACATGTTTGGGTGGGAATAATTTATAGAAAACATTGCCATTTTATATTTTTAATAAATCATACTTTTTTTAAATGAGACTAAATCCCTAATTGGGTTATTACTTTAAAATAGAAACCTGTGACCATTATTACTTTAATTTTTATCTGGTATGAGTTAAATGCTCTTTAAAATATCTGCATTGTTCATCCAGGATACATTTGAGTGCCCGCTATGTGCTAAGGCATGTGTTAGAGATCTAGCAGTGAACAAGAGAGACAGGGCTCCTCTCTCGTAGATCTAGTGTGGCAAACAAATAAGGAAAGAATCAAATAAAATAATTAAACTTGTAATAAGTGCTAGGAAGGAAACCAGCAGTGTGTGCTGAGCTAGAGAGTGAGAGAGAGAAAGAGTTTGTGTGTGTGTAAAACCTCCCTTAGATAAGTGACTGATGCTTGGAGGTGAGTGAAAGCCCATAATTGAAAAAGAATTTACTAATTGAATTCTTATTGAAAACTCTTAGTCTTCAATGTGTTAAGATTTGCATTGTACTCTTTAATTTTAAATTTTTTTAAAAATTTTTGGGCCTCCCTGGTGGCGCAAGTGGTTGAGAGTCCGCCTGCCGATGCAGGGGATGCGGGTTCGTGCCCTGGTCTGGGAGGATCCCATATGCCGCGGAGCGGCTGGGCCCGTGAGCCATGGCCGCTGAGCCTGCGCGTCCGGAGCCTGCGTGTCCGGAGCCTGTGCTCCGCAACGGGGGAGGCCACAGCAGTGAGAGGCCCGCATACCGCAAAAAAAAAAAAAAAAAAAAAAAAAATTTTTGGCTGCGCCACGCAGCTTGTGAGGTCTTAGTTCCCTGGCCAGGGATTGAACCCAGGCCATGGCAGTGAAAGCACTGAGTCCTAACCACTGGACCGCCAAGGAGTTCCCTGCATTGTACCCTTTTTTTTCCCCCATTTTCCCCCAGCTTTATTGAAATGTAATTAACATATAACATTGTATAAGTTTAAAGTGTACAATATGAATATTTGGTACATGCATATATTGTGAAATTATTACCACAAAGATTAGTTAACACATCTACCACCTCATATAATTACCACTTTTTTGTGTATATGGTGAGAACATTTAAGATCTACTCTCTTAGCAACATTCACATATACAATACAGTATTATTAACTATAGTCACCACCCTGCATTGTACTCTTAAAAAATGATTTATATCAATGTAACACTGGCACACTGGTCGTTTAGGCTGCTTTGTAGATATTATAAGCCCAGTCTTCTGCCATTGGTGATGTGGAACTGAACATAATAAATGACAGCTAAAAGCTGGGCACTGTTTGGTTTACATGCAGTAACTTACTAATAAGGCTCATGACAACAGGTGAAACATGTTATTATCATGCCCCCTCCCCTACACCACCCCTGTCCCTCCCCTCGACTTTTTTTTTTTTTTAATCAGGAGGCAGTGAGGAAAATGAAGCATAAAAAAAGTTAAAACACCTTGGGCAAGGTTATATGGCTAGTAGGTGATGCGGTTGGCACTCAAGCCCAGACAGTCTGGCTGCGTTAAGTCCTGGCAGTATTGAAACTATTTGATACATAAGGATTACATAGATAATTGCATAAAGATAAAATAGCACATATTCATTGTGCCATGGTGAGGAAATGGAGCATCTTTAAGGAGTCCAGGTGGCTATAGAATTGAGTAATATGAGTCAACATAGTCCTTAATATGCTGCCCAGCTGGCTTCTGTAAAGAGTGTAAATTAAATCTGAGCCCTGAGCGCATCGATAGTTACTAGTTAATAGTTTTTAAAGTTGAGAGACTGGGGAAGAGGAGTAGGATTAACCAGAAGGGATGTCTTCAAAATCTTGCCAAAAAGGGAACTTGTAAGGATTCACATGGATGAATTCCAGGTCAGATAGATTATTCTGGGAGCTGTAATGATTCAGCAAAAGAAAATGAGCCAAGGTCTTTGATTATAAGGAAACCAGGAGATGAGTTCACTAAGCGTCACTTCAGGTCAACAAGTCTTACTGTCTACTGTGTGCCTGGCCTTGTGCTAGCTGCTGAGACCAAGAAGACAGACTTTGTTTTCAAGTTAATTACAGTTCTGCTGGGCGTTGGGATGCAGATACAGAACTAATAAAATGGGGTAAGTTTAATGTTTTTACTGGGTGTTATGGGAGCCCAGAGGAGGGGCACTTACGGTGGGTGTGCTCTGGGAGGCTTCCTATAAGGCTGACACTTGAGTTTTTCCCTCAGCGTTTTACTATTAAAAATTTCACGCAGCAACGGTGAATTTTACAGTGAACACATTTTACATTCTTGCTTTACCATATATCCATCTATCAATATGTCTTTTTCATGTAATTTAAAAGTAAATTGCAAACATGGGTACACTATCCCCTAAATATTCCAGCATTTATCATTAGGAGTTTAATATTTACCATGTTTTCTTTTTGACATAAAATTCATATATGATGAAATACACAAACTGTAAGTATATATTTGCTGAGTTGTAACAAATGCTTACAGTTGTTTAACCCAAACCCCTATCAAAGATATTGAACATTACCATCAATCTAGAAAGTTCATTTGTACTCCTTACCAATCAATCTCTGCTTTCATCCCCTCTGCAACAACTCCTGTTTATCTTTCCACCATAGATAAAATTTGGCTGTTCTAGAACTAGATATGAATGGAATCATACAATATCCTTTTGTGCCAGGTTTCTTTCACTCAGCCTGTTTTTGAGATTTATCCATACTGTGTGTATCAACAGTTTATTTGTTCAATAGCTAATGGACATCTGGGTTGTTTCCATTTTTTGACTACTATGAATAAAGCTGCTACTTGAGTTGAATTTTAAAAGCTGAAAGGTGGGCTAGGTGAAATGGGGGCAGGGTGACCAAGGCCAAGAATTCCAGGCAGAGGGGACAGCATAAATGAGCATCATGGACAACACTAAGTCACCTGTACTTCAGTTTATAAATAAGTGGCCATCATGGGTGTAAGAACTATTTAGTAGCCACTTAGGGGTGGGTGGGGCAAAACTGGAAGATAGTTGGCCACCCACTACCTCACATCAGCTTTAAAAAAGAAAAAGGACATTCACAGCTGTACCTTTGGTCACTTCATTGTTAAATGCAATGTTCTCAGAATTGGCAAATATCCAAGATAATAGTAGTAGTTTGCCTTTAAATGAGCTGTAATAAATTGATTTGTATACTAATATGGATTAGTCACATTAGGCCTTATTCTACCATTGAGAAAAATAATACATTCCCTACAGTTTCAGTTGTGTAATTGTATTAAATTCCTGAGAAGTAGGTTCCTCAGTAGAAGTCAGCTTGGGGCTGATCGTGCAAACTTAAAATGGAGGGTCAGCTACAGTAAGTTTACTTGCTTTTTATTTTACCTCTTCCATCTTAAGTTCAGGATAGGCAGGAGGAGTTTAGTGAATCTTTGGCAAGTTAGCTTTTAAATAATTTTATGGTACTCATAGCAAAATTATAACTAATTTTGAAGAAACAACAGCCAATCTTTGTTGGATGTTTACTGTATGCCAAACTATTCGAAGCACTTCACTGGTAGTTAATTCTTGCATCAGATTTCTAGCTGATATTACCCACATTTTACAGATAAGGAAATGATGTGAAGGTTAAATCAACTTGCCTAAGGGCACATAACTCAAAAGTGATGGAATTTAGATTGAACCCATCATCTGACTCCACACTGCATGCATGCTCTTAAACCACCTCTCTTCATCTTTGTGCTACTAAATGTACCCAGCTATTTGCCTCTATTTGTATACACTGCATTTCCTTTTGTTACAGTGGATAAACTGTCCCTGTATCAAAGACACTGGATTTCCCTCTCTCCCCTGCCTGCTTTATCAGTTTTCCCCTCAACTCGATTATTCCTAACAATATGCAAACCTTCCATCTTCAAAACTAGGGAAAAAAGCATTCCCTGGATTAATCATCTCCCTTTAGCCACTGCCCTGTTTTTCTCCTTTTGCCGTCTGGACTTCCTCTTCTCTGATTCTCTCTTGAAAGCTCTCCAATCAGGCCTTCCTTCCTACCACTCCAATGAAACTCTTCTATGTCCCAGTGACCTTCATTTTGCTGGATTTCCTTACCAATATTCTCTCTAACCTATCTACAGAGCTTTGTTTCCTCCTCCAAATCACAGTTTCTTGCTCTGTGCCCCAAGCTAACTCATTGATGGCAGGTTAAGAATCGCACCCTTTTGGTGGAGTTCTGGGGATGCCTTTCTTTGGCAGCCATCTCTCAGGGAACTGACAGAAGGGTGTTCCCATGTGGCTTTCCCATAGCCTGTGCAATAGTAACTGAACTTATAACTGTTACATGAAGCCCCCAACCTCCATAGCTGTCAGGGTCTGGCTTATGCCACATGGAAACTTGCCACTGATTTCCTGGCTTTCCTTGTTAGTGAAGCAACCAATTTCATCTCCTCCTTTGCAAATGGCTTTGTTAGTGAGTTGAGAGAGGTTTGGATGGGGTGTTAAGATTAAGCTTGGAGCAGAGCGTGGCACTCGATTTCACGCCTGCCAAAACGCGTTTGGGTCAGATTCATTTTCTGATTCTAAATCTCTTGGGCCCAGTGTCCTTTGTACCAAGTTTCAGTATAAGTGTAGACACATTTAGCTGGCCCTTCCATAGCATTTAAAGGTTTATCTGGCATTTCTTAGGATTTTAGCACCTTCAAAAGCCTTTTGTTAAGAATTGTCTGCTCTGAGAGCCCCAGTGGCCTCTGTATTAACTTCAGAAGGCTAAGCTGTTGCAAGGAGAGACTCAATAGCGATTCAGTGGTTTAATACATAAATTTTCTCCCGCTGGTAGCAATTCAGGACAGCTCTTCCAAATTGGCAGGTGCCTTTTCTCTATGTGGTTGTTGAAAGACACAGGCTCATGGCAGGCAACTCTGACATCTTTAATACATGGCTTCCCAGGTTGTTTGGTCATCACCATTCTAGCCCACAGGAGGTGGGGAAAGATCATGGATGTGCGCCTGAAAATTGCACACATCACTTCTGTTCACATTTCATTGGAGAGAACTTTGTTATGTGGCCACACCTAACTTGCAAGGGGGCTGGAAAATGTAGCCTAGCCATATGCCCAGGAAGAAGGGAGGAATGGATTTTGGCTGACCACTGACATTCTCTGCCTCAGACTTTCCCCTCTGACCATCCGTGTATATCCCTCTTGCCATTCTTAGGACGTGCTTGCCCCATTCCCCAAGGGAAACAATCCAAAGTCCTATCCAGTTACTACATGCAACTCAAAATTTAGTTTCTCTGCGTTATGCTCAGTCTTCTCCATCAGGTCCAGATACAGATGGGTATCTTCTAACACCCAATATAGAATAGTGCAGCGTGGACAGAATAACCACAATGGCCCACATTCAGAAGAAAGAAGGATGGCAGTGGAGGAAGTCCTTTGGTCAGATTCTCGTTCTGCTCTCTGGATGGGATTTCCTTATCCTTTGTCTTCCTTATCCTCCTCCTGGAAGTTTTTCCTTGTTCTTTATTCTCCATGGCCACCTCTGAATTGGACAATGCCAAATACTTTATTTTGTTTGGCAGCATGCCGCTTTAAGGTACCTGATCTGTACTAGTTGGTGCAGGATACCCTGCTGTTAAGATCCAACGATGGCTTACATACAGTGGCTTACATAAGAGAGTTTTTTCCTGCTCTTCTATAATCCAGGGTAGCTGTTCTAGGTTAGGATGTCACTCCTATGTGGTTATCCAGGCCGACAGTGAGAAGTTCTGTCATTTTTTGCAACTACTTTTTAGTATTTTACTGCATTAAATTTAAAAGTTAACACGAGGAAAACTGATATCTTTATGATGTTAAGCTGTTCCATTCAAGAACAAGGGGTGTCTTTCCATTTGTTCAAGTCTGCTTTGTATCTTTCAGGAGCATTTTAAAGTTTTCCTCACATAGGTTTTGCACATTTCTTGTTAAGTTTATTTCTAAGTACTTTATCTTCATTATTGCAAGCTGAATGGGGTTTTCCTCTACCATTATCTCCCCTATTATTGCTTGTGTATATGAAGGCTATTCATTTCTGTATCTTAATTTTATATTCTGCTATTTTACTGGATAAAATGGTGCTGGAATAACTGGTTAACCTCAACCCTTATCTCACACTATGCACAAAATCAATCTGATATGGATCATAGATCTAAAGCTTCTAAAAGAAGACAGAGGGGAGGGACTTCCCTGGTGGCACAGTGGTTAAGAATCTGCCTGCCAATGCAGGGGACATGGGTTCAATCCCTGGCCCGGGAAGATCCCACATGCCGCGGAGCAACTAAGCCTATGCGCCACAACTATTGAGCCCGCGTGCCACAGCTACTGAAGCCTGTGTGCCTAGAGCCTGTGCTCCACAACAAGAGAAGCCACCGCAGTGAGAAGCCCGCTCACCGCAACGAAGAGTAACCCCCGCTTGCCACAACTAGAGAAAGCCTGCGCGCAGCAACGAAGACCCAACGCAGCCAAAAATAAATAAAATTTATTTTAAAAAAAAGAAGCAAAGAAAATACATCATCAGTATCTTTAAAAAAAAAGAAAGAAAACAGAGGGGAATATCTTTGTTATTTGGTGGTAGGCAAAGGTTTCTTAGGACATAGATAACAATATTTACCAAAGAAAAAATTGATAAAATAGACTGCATCAAAATTTAAATTTGTGCTATTGAAATGACACCATTAAGAAAATATATAGGGCTTCCCTGGTGGCGCAGTGGTTGAGGGTCCGCCTGCCAATGCAGGGGACGTGGGTTCGTGCCCCTCTGGGAGGATCCCACATGCTGCAGAGCGGCTGGGCCCGTGAGCCATGGCCCCTGAGCCTGCGCGTCCAGAGCCTGTGCTCCGCAACGGGAGAGGCCACAGCAGTGAGAGGCCCGTGTACCGTAAAAAAGAAAAGAAAAGAAAAGAAAATATATAGTCAAGCTATAGAGTGGGAGAAAATACAAAACATATGTCTGGGGCCTCCCTGGTGGCGCAGTGGTTGAGAGTCCGCCTGCCGATGCAGGGGACACGGGTTCGTGCCCTGATCCCGGAGGATCCCACATGCCGCTGAGCGGCTGGGCCCGCGAGCCATGGCCGCGGAGCCTGTGTGTCCGGAGCCTGTGCTCCGCAACGGGAGAGGCCACAGCAGTGAGAGGCCCGCGTACAGCAAAAAAAAAAAAAAAAAAAAAAAAAAAACATATGTCTGAAAAAGGACTGGTATCCAGGATATATTAAAAAAAAAAACTCCTGACAACTCAAATGAAATAAATACCCAATAAAAATGGGCAAAAATTTGAACACACACTTCACCATGAAAGATAGACGAATGGGAAGAAAAACCCATGAAAAACGTGTTCTATAGTATTAGTCATGAGGGAAATGCAAATTAGAACGAGATACCACTACACACCCACCAGAATGGTCAAAATCAAAAAGACTAACGGCATAAAATATTGGCAAGGATGTGGAGAAAGTGAAACTGCTATTTTGTTTTGGGAAAAAGTCTGGCAGTTTCTTAGGAAACGAAACATACACATACGTACCCTATGATCCAGCAATTCTACTCTTAGGTGTTCACCCAAGAGAAGTGAAAGCATATGTCTATAAAATGACTTGAACAAGAATATTCATAGCAGCTTTAGTTATAATAGCCCCAAACTGGAAAAAGCCCAAGGTCCATCAACAGGAAAATGGATAAGTAAACCGAGGTATATTTATACAGTAAATATGACTCAGCAATAAAAAGAAATGGTGGAAAAAATCATAACAGTGGTTGTCTCCACTGTGTAGAGGCCACGATTGACTGGACAGTGACACAAGCGAACAATATGTGGTGATGGATAAACTTTGTCCTGTGTGACTCAAACGCTTAGACTTAAGATTTGTGCATTTCACGTTATTTATATTTTACCTAATAACAAACACCATAAACAAATATTTAACTCTAGTTAATATTTATACTGAAGTGTTTAGGTGTGAAATGAACTTCTGTCTTATTTCAGAACGTACCAAAAATAAGAGTAATTCATGGATGAGCTGGATTAGATGGGTAGATATGTGTAGTTAAAATGTTAGTTGTAGTCTCCAGGTGGTGGGTATATGCGTGTTCATTGTAGAAATCTTTCAACTTCTGTGTTTGAAAATCTCCATAGCAAAATGTTGAACAGGAAGGACTGAGCAGAGAGGAAGGGTGGAGGAGGGGAGGAGAAGAAGAGAGGGAGAGGGAAGAAAGAATCACTTATCCCTAGCTTTAAGCTAGGACTATGTGGTCCGTGGAAACAAGGAAGGTTAACAATCTGTTCCTAGTACCAAATAAAGAGACTAGGTAGTTCACTGATCGTACGCAGACAGTATACGGTTTTGGAAGACCACTTAATTTACCATTGTTTTAAAAAGTACATACGGTTTTAATTCAAGAGTTTAAGTAAAAAAGCAACAAGAACACCACTGATGGCTTATTCACTTCCCCTACGGCAGAACTCCTCAAACTTAAATCAATGCAATCTATTTAAATAAGATTTTGCCTTGTTAAATAATTGGTAGTGTGGCTGCATTCAGAAAGCTATTTAATTTTTGTGACTTATCATAGAGTGGCAGACCCTCAGAAATTTCTAATCCAACTCACCTCGTTCTACACAGAAGAAAGCATGTCCAGGGAATAACAAAGCAAGTTAAGGGCAAACCCAAGTTTTCCAACTACCTGTCTCTTGTTTTTCTCACTCCCAGGGATTTTCAAACATTTTAGGACTATTTTGTAAACTGAAATTGTACATGGAACCCCTATATGTGAAATGGATGAAAATAACAAATGAGTTCCGTAGGTAGTTTGAATCTCTGGTAGAAAACATTTAACTGAAGAACCTCTACTATTTCTAGGATCCCATTTTAGAAAGTGTGGATAAAGGTAAAATGATTTTTTTATTTATGTCTTGGTAACTTACAATTTTCCACCTCTGCCTTGAAGGCAGTTATTGAAATTTAAGAGGATGTGTATATGGTCCTCTTGCCCAGATGACTTCTAGTTTGCTTTCTCTCAATATTCAAGGCCTTGTTTCTGTTCAGTCATGACTTGTAGAGGGGGCTAAATGGCCACTAATGTTTATACCCCATGCTGTTCAAAAAAGGATAATAGAACAATATAAAAATAAGCAAGCAATCAGGACAAAAGACAATTACAAGTAAAAAATCAAGGTCCTGTATACCTGCTAGAAGTGGGCCATAAA
The DNA here is from genome assembly GCF_025265405.1 of Mesoplodon densirostris. Classification (NCBI taxonomy): domain Eukaryota; kingdom Metazoa; phylum Chordata; class Mammalia; order Artiodactyla; family Ziphiidae; genus Mesoplodon; species Mesoplodon densirostris. Next base: position 29,036,633 of record NC_082681.1, on the reverse strand, counting down.
CTTGTTTCCAAGCTTTCTTTTTTTTCTTTTTTTTTTTTTGCGGTATGCGGGCCTCTCACTGTTGTGGCCTCTCCCATTGCGGAGCACAGGCTCCGGACGCACAGGCTTAGTGGCCATGGCTCACAGGCCCAGCCGCTCCGTGGCATGTGGGATTACAGGATTCAGTGTCTCTAAGCATCTAAAACAAAACCAGTTCTTCAGATTAAGCTTAACTCTTATGAATTCTTATAAATAGGATCCTGGGCAATAAATTTTACTTACTGTCAAAAATCTCACATTTCTAGTATATTTCTTGTGATATCCCTCAGTGTAAGCTACTAGTGTAATGCTAAAGTGCAATTCATTAGAAGTAATTCCAGGGAATTCCCTGATTGTCCAGTGGTTAGGACTTGGTTCTTTTCACTGCAGGGGCCCAGGTTCGATCCCTAGTAGGGGAACTAAGATCCCACAAGCCACGCAGCGTGGCCAAAAAAAAAAAAAAAAGTACTTCCACAGCAGCATTATTCACAATAGTCAGAAAGTGGAAGCAACCCAAGTGTCCATCAACTGATGAATGAATGAGTAAAATTTGGCATATCCACGGGCTTCCCTGGTGGCGCAGTAGTTGAGAGTCCGCCTGCCGATGCAGGGGACACGGGTTCGTGCCCCGGTCTGGGAAAATCCCACATGCCGCGGAGCGGCTGGGCCCGTGAGCCATGGCCGTTGGGCCTGCGCGTCCGGAGCCTGTGCTCCGCAACAGGAGAGGCCACAACAGTGAGAGGCCCACATACTGCAAAAAAAAAAAAAAAAAAAAAATTGGCATATCCACAAATGGAATATTATTCATCCATAAAAAAGGAATGGAGTAATGATGCATGCTACAACATGGATGAACCTTGAAAATATACTTAGTGAAAGATTCCAGTCAGAAAAGACCACATATTGGATGGTTCCATTCATGAACCATTTAGAAAAGGCAAATCTATAAGAGAAAAGAGAAGTGGTTTGCAGTAGATGATGGTGGTGGTTGGTGAGGGGAAAGGGGGTGTGACAGCTAATGGGTATGGGGTTTTTTTTGGAGGGGCGTGATGAAAATGTTCCAAAGAAAAACTGTGGTGATGGTTACACGACTCTGTGAATATACTAAAAAAACATTGAATTGTATATTTTATTTATTTTTTATTTTTTAAAATAAATTTATTTATTTTTGGCTCTGTTGGGTCTTTGTTGCTGCACGTGGGATTTCTCTAGTTGCGGTGAATGGGGGCTACTCTTCGTTGCGGTGCGTGGGCTTCTCATTGCGGTGGCTTCTCTTGTTGCGGGGCATGGGCTCTAGGCTCTCGGGCTTCAGTAGTTGTGGCTCACAGGCTCTAGAGTGCAGGCTCAGTAGTTGTGGCTTGCGGGCTTAGTTGCTCCGCGGCATGTGGGATCTTCCCGGACCAGGGCTCGAACCCATGTCCCATGCATTGGCAGGCGGATTGTCAACCACTGCACCACCAGGGAAGCCCAAATTGTACATTTTAAATAGGAGAATTTTATGGTCTGTGAATTATATCTCAATTTTTAAAAAAGCAGTTAAGTCGAGGCCAAAGCAATTCAGTCCAGGGATACAGTTTTCTTGTATTCAGGGGTACACTTTTTTTTTTTTTTTTTTTTTTTTTTTTTTGCGATATGCAGGCCTCTCACTGTTGTGACCTTTCCCGTTGCGGAGCACAGGCTCCGGACGCGCAGGCTCAGCAGCCATGGCTCACGGGCCTAGCCGCTCCGCAGCATGTAGGATCTTCCCGGACTGGGGCACGAACCCGTGTCCCCTGTATCGGCAGGCGGACTCTCAACCACTGTGCCACCAGGGAAGCCCCAGGGGTACACTTTTATCCAGGGATAAATTTTAGACCAGAGAAATGGATGGACTTCATAGCCTTCAGGCAATCCTCCATAAAATTTGATTTCTCTCCGCAGAACTTTTGATAAGTTGAGCAACCGTGGGTTTGAGGGTATGCGGTCTGACAAGTCCTTAGAGCACAACTAGTCTGTGTTTGCCAAAGTACAGGCCCATGTGTTTTAAAAGTCAGCCTGAGTAAAAGATGAGCCAAACAAGAACCCATCCCAGAGTAGAAAGCCACTGCCCTTCAGCGTGAAGGCAGGCCAAGGGAATACTCACTGTCAGGGCCAGTATAAGTCTCGAGAATTAAGTTGGGATTTGCTTTAGCACACAGATGAATCATATCCCCAAATTCTAAAGTAGAGAGCAACACTAGCAATTTTAGGCTGGAAAAAATTTAAAGAAGTAACTAAATCTGCCATGAAAAAACAACAGCAGGAAAGATTTAGCTTTGAACAGTGTGACTTCCTGATGAGCCAGCCACCGAAGAGGAACTAGTTGTAAAAGGTATGCCCAGATAACCGAATGAATTGACTTACCGAATAAGATTGTTAGTGCTGAACTTGATAAATGTTGGGGAATGTCTACCCAAAATGGTGACTTTGATTTTTTAAAAGTGATATTAAGTTATGAAGGTACACCTAAACTGAGGAGGAGCTAGAATACATGCCCATTGGATGAATCAGAAAACTTACAATGGGTTAAGTGAAATATTCCTAGTGATTCTGCTGTTCTTGTTTACTTGGTGACTAGAGGTGCACTGAATATACATTTAGGCAAAATGCTATATGGCTACATGTTAAAAAAATATTTTCCTGAAGCTAAGGCCAAAACTAAATAACACTATCGTAGAAAAAACTTCAGGAATAGAAGAGTAAATCCAAAATTTTATTGAAAAACTATTTTAAATTTTTGTTTAAAAATGAGGTTTTTCACATTAAAAAATTTTGACATTATGATGCAGGAACACTAATTTCTCAGCACTGTCAGTTTTGTGCACTGCTTGAAGAAAATGTTTTCTGAATATTTTTTAATAGACTTTAGTTTTTAGAGCAGTTTCAGGTTCACAGCAAAACTAAGTGGAAGATATAGAGATTTCTTATATACCTCCTGCCCCCCTCACATGCATAGCCTCCCCCATTATCCACACTCTGCACCACAGTGATACATTTGTTAAAATCAATCAATCTATATTGATACATGATTATCATCCAAAGTCCATAGTTTACATTAGGGTTCACTCTTGGTGTTGTACATTCCATGGGTTTGGACAAATGTATAATGACATGTATCCATCACTAGAGTATCAAAAAGAGTATTTTCTCTGCCCTAAAAATCCTCTGTGCTCCACCGATTCATCCCTCATCCCCACCCCAACCCCAGGCAGCCACTGATCTTTTTACCATCTCCATAGTTTTGCCTTTTTTGGAATGTTATATAGTTGGATTCATACAATATGTAGCCTTTTCAGATTGGCTTCTTTCACTTAGTAATATGCATTTAAGATTCTCCCATGTCTTCTTATGGCTTGATAGCTTATTTGTTTTTAGCACTAAATAATATCCCATTGTCTAAATGTACCAGTTTATCAATTTACCTGCTGAAAGACATCATGGTTGCTTCCAAGTTTGGGGAATTATGAATAAAGCTGCTATAAACATCTGTGCACAGGTCTTTACATGGACCTGTTTTCAGCTTCTTTGGGTAAATACCAAGGAGCATGATTGCTGAATTGTATGGTAAGAGTATGTTTAGTTTTTTAAGAAACCACCAAACTGTCTTCCAAACTGGCTGCACCATTTTGCATTCCCAGCAGCAATGATTGAGAGTGCCTCTTGCTCCACATCCTTGCCAGCAATTGGTGGTGTCTGTGTTCTGGATTTTTGCCATTCTAATAGGTATGTAGTGGTATCTCATTATTATTTTAATTTGCATCTCCCTGATGACATATGATGTGTAGCATCTTTTCATATGCTTATTTGCCATCTGTATAGCTGCTTTGGTGAGATGGTTATTAAGGTCTTTGGCCCATTTTTTAAAATCAGGTTTTTTGTTTTCTCATTTAGTTTTAAGACTTCTTTGTGTATTTTGGATAACAATCCTTTATCAGATACGTCTTTTGCAAATATTTTCTCCCAGTCTGTGAATCAACTTTTCATTCTCTTGACAGTGTCTTTTGCAGAGCACAAAAGTATTAATTTTAATGAAGTCTGGCTTATTAATCCTTCCTTTTATGAACTGTGCCTTTGGTGTTGTATCTAAAAAGTCACCATCAAATACAAGATCATCTAGATTTTCTCCTATGTTATATTCTAGGAGTTTTATAGTTTTACATTCTACATTTAGATCTGTGATCCATTTTGAGCTAGTTTCTTGAAGGTCTGTGTCTAGATTCTTTTTTCTTTTTGCATGTGGATGTCCACTTGTTTCAGCACTATTTGTTGAAGAGACTATTTTTGCCCCATTGTATTCCTTTTGCTCCTTTGTCAGAGATCAGCTGACTATATTTATGTGGATCTATTCCTGGGCTCTCTATTCTGTTCCATTGATCTACTTGTCTGTTCTTTAACCAATACCACACGTCTTGACTACTTTATAGTAAGTCTTGAAGTTGGGTACTGTCAGTTCTCTAACTTTTTTTCTCTCCTTCAATACTGTGCTGACTATTCTGGGTCTTTTGCCTCTCCATGTAAACTTTAGAATCAATTTGTTGATATCCACAAAATAACTTACTGGGGTTTTAATTGGGATTATATCGAATCTGCAGATCAATTTGGGAAGAACTGACATGAATGTGGAATATCATTCCATTTATTTAGTTCTTTGATTTCTTTCATCAGAGTTTTATAGTTTTCCTTATATAGATCTTGTATATATTTTGTTAGATTTATAGCTAAGTTTTACATTTTTTGGTGTGGTAATGTAAATGACATTGCATTTAAAATTTTAAATTCCACTTATTCATTGCTGGTATATAGGAAAGCAATTGACTACTTTTGTATACTAACCTTGTATCCTGCAACCTTGCTACTATAATTGCTTATTAATTCCAGGAGTTCTATTTTTTTTTTTTTTTGGTCTGTACATTCAGATTTTCTACATAGACAATCATGTCATCTGGAATAAAGACAATTTATTTCTTCCTTCCCAATCTGTATACCTATTATTTCCTTTTCTTGTCTTGTTGCATTTGCTAGAGTTTATGATGTTAAAAAACAGTGGTGAGGGGGAAATTTTGCCTTGTTCCTGTTCTTAGTGGGAAAGCTCCAAGCTTCTCACCATTAAGTATGATGTTAGCTATAAGATTTTTGTAGATATTCTTTCTACAAAAGTTGAAGAAATTTCCCCTCTATTCTTAGTTTACTGAGAATTTTTATCATGAATGGGTGTTGGATTTTGTCAAATGCTTTTTCTTCATCTACTGATATGATCATGTGATTTTTCCTCTTTAGCTTATTGATGTGATGGGTTAAATAACTGATTTTTGAAGGTTGAACCAGTTTTGCATACCTGAGATAAATCCCACTTGGTTGTGGTGTATAATTCATTTTATGCATTGTTGGGTTTGATTTGCTAATATTTTGTTGAGGATTTTTGCAACTATGCTCATGAGAGATACTGGTCTGTACTTTTCTTCTGGTGTCTTTGTCTGGTTTTGGTATTAGGGTAACACTGGTCTCACAATTAATTACGAAGTATTTCCTCTGCTTCTATCTTCTGAAAGAGATTGTAAAGAATTGGTATTAAATATTTGGTAGAATTCATCTGGGCCTAGTGTTTTCTGTTTTGAAAGGTTATTAATTATTGGTTCAATTTTATTAATAAATATAGGCCTATTCAGATCGTCTATTTCTTCTTTTTTTTAATTAAAATTTTTTTTTTACAATTTTTAAAGTTACTTTCGGGCTTCCCTGGTGGTGCAGTGGTTAGGAATCCACCTGCCAATGCAGGGGACACGGGTTCGAGCCCTGGTCTGGGAAGATACCACATGCCGTGGAGCAACTAAGCCCGTGCACCACAACTGCTGAGCCTGCACTCTAGAGCCTGCGAGCCACAACTACTGAGCCCACGTGCCACAACTACTGAAGCCCGTGTGCCTAGAGCCCGTGCTCTGCAACAAGAGAAGCCACCACAATGAGAAGCCTGTGCACCGCAACAAAGAGTGGCCCCTGCTTGCCACAACTAGAGAAAGCCCACGCGCAGCAACGAAGACCCGACACAGCCAAAAATAAATAAAAATAAATAAATAAAGTTACTTTCCATTTACAGTTATTACAAAATATTCCCTATATTCCCTGTGTTGTACAATACGTATTGAGCCTATCTTACAATACTTTGTACCTCCTGCTCCCCGTCCCCTATATTGTTCCTCCCCACCCCTTCTGCCTCAGTTATTCTGCTATTGATTCCTTCTAGTGTAGTTTTCATTTCAGTTATTGTGTTGTTCATCTCTGTTTGTTTGTTCTTTAATTCTTCTAGGTCTTTTTAAACATTTCTTGCATCTTCTCGATCTTTGCCTCCATTGTCTTTCCGAGGTCCTGGATCATCTTCACTATCATTATTCTGAATTCTTTTTCTGGAAGGTTGCCTATCTCCACTTCATTTAGTTGTTTTTCTGGGGTTTTATCTTGTTCCTTCATCTGGTATATAGCCCTCTGCCTTTTCATCTTGTCTATCTTCCTGTGAATGAGGTTTTTGTTCCACAGGCTGCAGGATTGTAGTTCTTCTTGCTTCTGCTGTCTGCCATCTGGTGGATGAGGCTATCTAAGAGGCTTGATGGGAGGGACTGGTGGTGGGTAGAGCTGACTGTTGCTCTGGTGTGCAGAGCTCAGTAAAACTTTAATCCACTTGACTGTTGATGGGTGGGGCTGGGTTCCCTCCTTGTTGCTTGTTTGGCCTGAGGCAACCCAACACTGGAGCCTACCTGGGCTCTTTGGTGGTGCTAATGACAGACTCAGGGAGGGCTGACGCCAAGGAGTAATGACCAGAACTTCTGCTGCCAGTGTCCTTGTCCCCACGGTGAAACAGAGCCACCCCCCGCCTCTGCAGGAGACCCTCCAACACTAGCAGGTAGGTCTGGTTCAGTCTCCCCCAGGGTCACTGCTCCTTCCCCTGGGTCCCGATGCGCACACTACTTTGTGTGTGTCCTCCAAGAGTGGAGTCTCTGTTTCCCCCAGTCCTGTCAAAGTCCTGCAATCAATTCTCACTAGGCTTCAAAGTCTGATTCTATAGGAATTCCTCCTCCCATTGCTGGACCCCCAGGTTGGGAAGCCTGACATGGGGCTCAGAATCTTCACTCCAGTGGGTGGACTTCTGTGGTATAATTGTTTACCAGTCTGTGAGTCACCCACCCACCAGTTATGGGATTTGATTTTACTGTGATTGCGCCCCTCCTACCGTCTCATTGTGGCTTCTCCTTTGTCTTTGGATGTGGGGTATCCTTTTTGGTGAGTTCCAGTGTCTTCCTGTCGATGATTGTCTGGCAGCTAGTTGTGGTTCTCGTGTTCTCGCAAGAGGGAGTGAGAGCACGTCTTCTACTCCGCCATCTTGTTTCCTCCAAAAACATGATTTTTAATGGCTAATATTTCACCATAGATATGCACCAAATTTTATTAAATTAACTCCTTTATAAAATTAAGTCACTGTCAAGGAACATGGTATATCTCTCTCTACTTACTCAGTTTCTCTTTATATCTCTCAGTAACATTTTGCGGTTTCTTCATAGCTATCATACATTTGTAGGTTAACTATCTTTTGATGGATTTTATTTGTTTGCTGCTATTGTCAGTGGAACCTTTTTTCTCTTATCTTCTAATTGCTTATTACTAGTATACAGAGCAGCTGTTGAGTTTTAGATATTTATCTTTTATCCAGCCACTTTACAGAAATTTATTTTTATTTTTGTGGGGCTGTTTATTTTCTTTTTTGGTTTTGATAGACAGCCCTAGTCATCTGCAAATAGTAGTTTTGTCTCTTTCTAGTAGCTATAACTATTAGTTTTGCTTCATGTCTCATTACACCAACAAGAATTTGGAGATCAATGTTAAATAATGATGATGATTTATGTTTAGGTCCTGATTTCAGTGAGAATGCCTTAAGTGGTGCTTCATTGTTGAGGATGTTATTGCCTGTTGATTTGATAGGGTTTTTTAAAACCATATTAAGAAACTGCATTTATTTCAAGTTTGTGTGGTTTTTAAAATGGTGAATGTATATTGAATTTTATCAAACGTCTTTTGTATTTATAGAGATGGTTATATTGTTCTTCCTTATTTGACCTATTGATGGAATGTATTACACTAATTCCCTAATATTAAACCCTCTTTTGTTCATTATTCAACAAATATTTGTCGAGTGCCTTCTATTTGCCAGGCACTATTCTAAGTGCTGCACAATCAGTAGAGAACAACATAGATAAGATTGCTCCTCCAGCTTTGGTTCTTGCTTCTGTGCTGTTTGATACTAGTGTCACATAGATGCCTATAATCCATTAATGTATTCCATAAACATGTGAATACCTTTCATGTGCCAGGCACTGTGTTCTGGAGATATAGCAGAAAGCAATATAGTCATGGTAATTCATGAAACTTAGTGAAGGAAACAGAATTTAAACTGATAAGGTATAGTCGTATAATTGCAGGGGTGTTTTTTGGTTTGTTTTGGGGGGAGGGGTTTGGCCACACTGCGTGGTTTGTGGGATTTCAGTTCCCTGACCAGGGATCAAACCCAGGCCCTCTGCAGTGGAAGTTCAGGATCCTAACCACTGGACTGCCAGGGAATTCCCCATAATTGCAGTTTTGGTAAATGCTATCAAGGAGAAATACAGAGAGTTTATAAGAGTGCTAACTAAATTAGGCAGGGTACTAAGGGAAGGCCTCTTTGAAGAAGTGACATTTAAATTGAGACCAGAGGGGATAAATAAGAGACAGGTGAAAATGGGGAAGAGTATTCCAGGTAAAAGGAACTGCATGTGTAAAGGCCCCAAATTGGGAAGTAGCTTGACACTTTCTTTGAAATGAAAGAAGGCCAGGATGCCTGAAATAAGGCTCAGCACCAAGGTAGGACAGGCTAGGACCAGATCCAGTAGGGCCTTGTAAGCCATGATAAGGAATCTGGATTTCCAGATTTTTAAAAATTGAAAGAATATGAAGGATTTTATGCCTATGTTGGGGTGCCAGTTAGGAGGCTCCTTCAGTAGTTTAAGCTAGAGAGTGTGGTGGCAGTAAGAATGGAGAGAAGTGGACAGATCTGATAAATGTTTTTGGAGGTTAAATCAACAGAGGTTGGTGTGGGTGTAGGGGGTGAGCTGAAGTGTCAAGGATGAATCCCAGATTTCTGGCATGAATGCGGATGGTGGTACCATTTGCAGAAATAAGAACATTGCAGGAGGAATGAGTTTTCCTGGGGTAGGGGTCATGAATTCAGTTTTAGCTATGTTTACTTTGAGATTTCTTTGAGACATCTGATTGTAGGTGATAAATTGGCAGTTGAATGTATGCATCTGAAGCTCAGAAGTAAAGTCTGGGTCTCTAGCACATAGAGGGTATTTGAAACCATGAGAGCTGATGTGACTGTATATAGAGCTGTGCTCTCAGATACCATAGCCACTAGTTGTATGTGCCTATTTAAATTAGTTAGAACGAAATTAGAAAATCAGTTCCTCAGTTCCTCAGCACTAGTCACATTTCAGGTACTCCTTAGCCACATGGGGTCATTGGTTACCATATTGGACAGTGCAGTTAAAGAACATGTCCATCATCACAGAAAGTCCTATTGGACAGTGCTGATACACAGTGAGAAAAAGATTTAAGATTGAACTCACTCTACTTTTTAAAGTTCAGATAGAGGAGGAGATGCTTCAAAGGGCACTAAAAATTAGTGACCAAAGAGAGAGATAAACTAGATGAGCATGGTGTCATAGAAGCCTTTGGAAGAGACTATTTCAAGGAGGGGTCAAGTGTTGATTTCTGCTGCTAGGTCTGATAAGATGACTGAAGAGTATCCATTGGATTTAGCAATATGGAGATTATTGGTGACCTTAACAAAGCAATTTCAGAGGGGTGGTAGGAGCCAAAGTCATATTGGAGTGGATTAAAGAGAGAAATGGCAGGTGAGCAAGTAGCAACTGTGTGTCTTTTAAAGCTTGACTGCAAAGGGGGAATGTAGAGGTGGACCGGAGTTGGAGGGAGATATGGGGTCCAGGAAGGTTTTTTGTTTTTTAAATGAGGAGGATTTAGAACATGATTTATTTTAATGCTGATGAGAAGGAGCCTGTGTGAGGAAGAGGTTAAAGATACTTGGGGGAGGTGTCTAGAGAATGATTGTGAGATTCCTGAGAGAACCTGAGGGGTTGCAATTCAAAAAGAAGATGGCCTTTGATAGGAGGACTCTTCCTTCGTGCATCAGAAGAGAAAGGAGAAGATGAGTACAGATACAGGTAGGTTTCCATGTGATGGCTTCCGTTTCCTGTGAAGTATGAGGGGAAGTTCATAAAGGATGAAGAGAGCTTGAGAAGAGGGGGATCCAAAGAGTGAGGATAAGTGAGAAGGTGTGAATAGTGGTTCCAAATAGTAGTGGGAGACAAGCTGACTATGGAAACTTAGGTTGCCTCCTATCATATAGGGCCCCGTTGAGGTTAGCAGTCAGTTTATAATGGGGTGTGTGTGTGTGTGTGTGTGTGTGTGTGTGTGTGTGTGTGTGTGTGTGGTTTTACTCCCTCAGACCTAAGTACAGAGAAGGCAGTTAGTTGGATTTCTGAGGGTTGGGAGTTAGTCAGGTAGGTGTTAGCCAGAACAGAGTGGTAAGGCAGTTCTGGGTTTTTGCGACAGAGTGAAACGATGGCATCTGTTTGATAAAAAGGGAAGTGAAAGCAGGAGGAAGTGAGTGGATACTGAGAAAGTGGAGGGGTCAGTGAGCTGGAGGTTCCCATAAGGGCAGGTAAGCTGGAAGGAGGAACAGTTCAGAGTGGGATATTTGAATTCGAGATTTATGAGGTGATGGTGTTTCTGTGATAAAAGGTCCAGGGTATAACTGAGGCAGCCCCAGTCGGGACTGAGGGAGTAGGTGGCTGAGGTGGAGGGGCAAGGTCGTTGGATGAGGAAGTTGAAGGTGTTGACTGAGCTTTCTGTGCTAATTTTTCAGGGACGCAAAATTAAAGCAGGGCTGTGAGTGGAGAGGAAGTCTTTTAATCAGGCCCGGATTTGGAAGTTTCTGGGAAGTTGGTACATGGTTTCATGGAGGAGGGAAGGGAAGAAACTGGCATAGCCCAGTGGGTGAGCCTCAACGGAGAAGGGATTTTTCATGAGGGAGGAGGAGAGGGAATGGTCTGGAGATGGCATTAGGACAAATAAGGACATCAGTCTTAAATTACATAGGGTGTGAAAGACTATAAATAGCCTCTAGTTCAGAGGGCCGCAGCGGGAGCTAGTCTCAGGGGCCAGCCAGTTTGCAGGTGACTCTGATTTTCAGTCTGGATGCACTAGATCACCTGGAGGAGTGTTTTAGAAACTCCCAGTGTCTGGGCTTCACCCCCAGAGATTCTGTTTTCTTGGCCTGGGATGGGGCCCCAAGTGTCAGTATTTCCTAAAAGCACCTCTGGTAATTCTAATGCACGCTTAGTTGAGAACTACTGAGAGATGCAGGGAGTATTCAGAGGAGAAGTGGAAGATAGAGGAGTGTTTGCTGATCACAGAGGCCAGAGGGGCTGGGAGGGAGGAGAGTACAAGGTTGGGTGGTGGGGGTAATTTGTCCTCTTTCCCATGCAGCATGGTGAGAGAGCATCCAGTGTTATTTTGTAAGCAAATTCTGGAGTCTTTTGTCCGTTAAAGAGAGAGTCAAAGGTTCAGAAGTGGATTTCTACCATAAGAAACTAGGATTTTCATTTTATTTTCTCATGTCTTTGTTATTTACAAGTGTGAAACAGTCCAGTTTGGTAGTCATTAAATGCCTTCTGTCTGTGAAGTCTGATGTCATTGTTATCAGTAAAGTGACCGATGAGCCCAGTTTGCCTGGGACTTTCCCAGTCTTAGCTTTGGAAGTCTTGAGTCCTGAGAAACCCCTCCGTCCCAAACAACCCCGGGAGACCATTTAGAGTGTTGTGTTGGATAACCGGTATGTGCAGCCTGCCTCTTGCCCTTAAGGAGCTTATAGTTTCCAGGGCCATGAGAAAGCAATAAATGTAATAACTCAGTTAAAACAAGAATGTAAACAAGGACATGGGTTTCCTGGGTCACCATATCCAGACAGTCGATGGTAAATAGAGGGCATTAGAAAAGGGGAGACAGTATGTTATATACATAAGAAACTAAAGTCCCAGATAACTTTGCTTCTAATTATACTGTTTTCCAATTGACTGTACTTGAACCAGACCACTCCTGGACATGGGTCATTATATTGTTTTTGTGAGTTTATTCAAGACATACATTTTTCACTTGAGGTAAATGAGGTATAGATGCTTCTTTTCAGAATAATTCAAACCAATCCCATTATGCTTTTCTTTTTTAATTAGCTTATAAATTCAATTGCCTGGGTACAATCTGTACCTAGGAACAAACCATCATATATCCTTTTTTCCCTTCACACTTCAGAGACTCTTACTATATGATTTGGATTTGAAATGGTAGGAATTTCCAGCTAGGAGATGGGAGGAGGGTGGTTGAGGAATTGATCTTCTGCTAGATTTTGGAGGTTCCTACAGTGACATTTGAGCAATATATCAGAAAGTAGGAAACTGTGATTTCAGTATGTATCATATCACTGTATTGGGCTGCTCATTTACACAGTTTATCAGCCTTCATTAGATTTTCCTCTGTGCATCACCCCGAGCACCACCACCACACCGAATCCCTTGATCTTATAGGCATGCTTCACACGTTAGAGGTCTGGAATATTTGCAATCTGGACCTTCTCCTATTAAATTGGTAAGTTGAAAATATCTCAAGAAAACATTATTTTCCATAGCTATATGTACATGGATTTCCATTCTTTTTAGGTGGCTGCAAAATTTGGATTCAGGGGGACTGGACCAGAGAGCGCCGCTTTGAAATCCCTGATGAGGAACACTGTCTGAAGTTCCTCTCAGAGGTCCTTGCTGCTCAGGAAGGTAACTCAAGCCTCAGCAGTTTTCTTTCTACTATTTGCATGGGACATGCTGTACAGAGGCAAGTGGCCATTAGCAAAGTACCTCGCCCCTAGAGCCTTGATAGGCGATTTTTTTTTCTTCAGGAATGGTCCCAGGGATAGGTTAGGGAATAAGTCTATTCAGCTTTAAGGACACCGAGTCAATTTCCAGAATCTTCAGTTTCATTCCTTGTACAGCTTACTGCAGACTGTAATCCTCCTCTGGTCCCAGATGATCCCAGAGCTGCCCTCATTTTCTTAGTCTCTTCCTTTGTATTCAGGAATGGCGCTGGCCCCTGCACTTGAGTGCTGAGTGTGGCCTTTGGTTATGGTATATTCCATTCAATGGAATAGTCATTCCATTCTGACTATGACCCTTATCTCTCCAGCACAGTCACAACTTCTTGTTCCAGAGCAAAAGGACTCATCCAGCTGGTACCAGAAATTAGACATTGAGGACAACTCTTCTGTTTTTTCAGGTACTGAAAAGATTCTTTTTTTCCCTGGTTGCTATGATTATTGCAGAGTCAATAGATTTTATCTGGGCAGATAAGATCATGTGGATTAATGTCAGTGTCAGATACCTTCTCCTATGGAGTGGTTTTATCAAGTCCGTACCCACTGACTCATGTTCACTCCTGATCCTTTCTGTGGCACATTAGCTATTTCAGTGCCAGCTTAGCAGAGGGGTAAAAACTGCAGGCTCTGGGGCCAGACTACCTGGGTTTGAATCCCAGTTCTCTGACTTACTAGTTATATGACCTTGGTCCAATTACTTTGACAACTCTGAGCTTCTGTTTCTTTTTCTGTAACATAGGAAGATTTTTAATAGCACCTACCACATGAGGTCTTTGTGACAGTTAAGTGAGATAAAGATATAGTTCCTTACTATCAACCAGGCATTGTGCTAAAAGTCTTCTATAAATACTAGCTCTTATTATTCACGTTCCAAGTTAACGTAACTTACTGTCATTCTAGTTAATATGTCAGTGCTTCAGGGACAGATGTGCTTCTTCCCCCAGTCTACGTTATCACTACTCTTATACCTTTCTGTTTGGTAACGCCACTGAGCAAATAGTGATCAAACCAAAACCGCTGATGAAAGCAAAGTCCTATCAATCCTGGATAAGTTGGATGTTATCTTTTCCCCCCTTCCACTCTGGGTTCTGTGTCCTTCAGGGCTTCTTGGATTTGAGGATAATTTTTCATCTTTGAATTTGGACAAGGAAATAAATTTGCAGAATCAGCCTACAGGGGTTCATCGGGAACCACCCCCCCCACCGTCTTCAGTGAGTAGAATGTAAGTTCTATGTTGAAACAGATTTCCCATGTGTGAGACACACATGGGAATTGTTTAAGGCAATTTCACTTTTGAATTCCTCCTTTATTTGCTAGGCTTCCACGTGAAAAAGAAGCTCCTAACAAGGAACAGCCCAAAGTGACCAATACCATGCGGAAGCTCTTTGTACCAAACACCCAGTCTGGGCAGCGGGAGGGTCTCATCAAACACATCCTGGCAAAGCGAGAGAAAGAATATGTCAACATTCAGACTTTCAGGTTAGTCTCTCTTCTACTTACTGAGGCTAAACGTTAGTACGTATAGGAAAAAATGGTCTTTCGGTATTTAAGGTATTAGTTTAATTAGCTTAATTCAGAATAAAAGCATAAAGAAAAGAATGGTGAGCTGATTCAAGCCCCTGTCTTTATGCTGGTCAATAACATACATATCCAAAATAATGCAAATGCTACAATTTCCCTTGAATTTTCTAATTACTAATGAGACCACATCTACTAATCTCTCTATCCACTCTTAGAGAACCAAGTCAAGCTCACAAGTACTAGAGAATTGTCTCCTAGTACATTCCATAAGCAAGTGTGTTTATCTATCTGACCTGCTGAATTTCTTCTTGCCAATATTGGAAAATTAAGTCCGCCATTACCACTAGACTTTAATTTACCTACTTTGGGAAGTTAACTGAAGGAAGTTTCACCCAAGCATCTTGATTGGGAGGTCTATCTTGGATTCCTTCCTCTATTATATTTTTCATTTCATCTTGGTGATATCCTCTTTTCTGGACTCACTATGTGTGGTGTGTGGCGTGTATCCCGATGTTCAAAGCAGCAACACTTTTCTTTGTTATTTTCGAACAGCATGTACCCTTTTAGTCCAAGATTCCAGTCCCATCTGCTATCCCATTATGCCTCATTTATTCTAATTCAGTCATGACTATATCCCTATGCTGAAACCTCCAGATCTTCAGATTTCCCGTGATGCTTATATTTGTATGTAAACAGTTAAGACAGTCATGAGTTTTCCCTTCTGCTTTCCCCCTTAATACTATATCTGTCTCAACAGAATTTCCTACACAGATGTCCTTGTAATCCTTCGGGAAGTGAGTTTTTGGATTTAACTACAACTCCTTATCGAATAGTTATCCATATTAGACATCCTTATAGCATGAAGATACCTCTTACCCATCCACAAGCTCTCCCTTCAAATATGAGTTTGGATGGAATGTAATAGAAAGGAAATGTGGTAGAGCAATTAAATTTGTGTTTTTTAAATAGAGACTTGGTTCCTTTCTGTAGGTTTACCTGCTGTAAAATTTGGAGAGAATAAGCCCACTGCCTTTGTCTTCTACATGCAAGAGGGTTTTGTGTGTGTGTGTGTGACAAAACAGTTTGAGACATTATGTTGCTTATTGTGAACATTCACACTTGACCTTTGTTTGTAAATTATTTTTTGGTATCATGTATTAGATTCTTTGTTGGAACATGGAACGTGAATGGCCAGTCTCCAGATAGTGGGTTAGAACCTTGGCTGAACTGTGATCCGAATCCTCCTGATATCTACTGTATTGGGTAAAATACACGTCTGGAATTTCATTTTGGCTATATGTTTGGTGTTAGTTTATGTGACATTTTGCTTTTTTTCCCCCCACCATTTGTAGAAACCTACTGTAGACTATATGTGAGAGTTAACCTGTGGGTCAAATTTGTGAGATCATAAAGGAACAGATACCTAAATTGGTGTAAGGAAGCATCTAATCCTCTCAAAACCCATAGAAAACTATATACTTCATAGAAACTGAGATTTGAGGTTAATTCTAACAGTGACCATTTCTAGGATATATAAGCAAAGCTCTATTTTTATCCCTTATGGAGGTTTTTTTGTTTGTGTTTTGCATAGCCTGTGCATATACTTGTGGCGGGGAGTCTTTTGAAAAGAAAACTACTTGTCCTTACTGATCACCTGAGTCAATAGAGCAGTTCTCTAAAATATATCTTTTCCCCATATTTTCATCTAATGTCTCAGAAAATGGGACAGGAAGTAGTCAGAGATAATTATGGGATGTGTGTAGATCCCACATCCTCTTGTTTTCTCAGATTCCAAGAGCTGGACTTGAGCACAGAAGCCTTTTTCTACTTTGAATCTGTGAAGGAACAAAAGTGGTCCTTGGCTGTGGAGAGGGGTTTGCATTCCAAAGCCAAGTATAAGAAAGTAAGCCACATTTAATTATCTTTTTTAGTATACAACTAAATAGAACTCACTAGAAGTTACTCTGTTATCTATAGCTTGTTCCAAAAGAGTGGTTTAATTGAATTCTTCCCCATGTGTAATACTGGAATAGGGCACACTAATCCTTTTTATTCCTATTTCCTAGAAAAAAATTCTCTAAGTTTCCCAATCTTATAGTTTCATTGCTTAGGTAGTTTTTAGGAGAAAAGAAGAATTTTATTGTTCTCATAGCAATAATTAACTCAAATGATGACACATAAGGTAAGTGATTTTTGCAATGAGAGTTTAAGATTGAAATTGTTCGCTGACATGGTCAGAACTGGATGCTTTACAGAAAAGCAGTTTGAAGCATGTGGGTGCATAGGGCAAGCTTTGGAGCAAGAACAGAAGTGTTGTGGAATTTAAATGAGCTCGAAACTTGGTTGTAAGTCAAGAATAGAGTTGACTTTAGCAAGGTCGCCCAATTTGTTGGTCTCTAGAAGGCACATGGTAGAGGCTACCAGGAGAGTTATTTTAATTATGCGGCTACCATACCAAGCCCTTTAAAAGGAATCATTTGTCTAAGTAATTTTCATCTGCATCTTTTAACAGCTGATATAGGTGATCAGACTCCTGAAGATATTATTCCTCTCATATAGACTAATACACATTTCAGACATATTTCTAGTTCACAGACTTAAAAGTAAAAAGGATTGTTATTTTATACATTTTAATTTCTTAGGAAATTGTAAATCAGAAACTAGGAAGAAGAGGCAAAAGGAACAAGCTGGGATAGAGGCTTTGTCATTATTATTTGAATTTTTAATGCTGCCTACTCATGGTAGGCTAAAAAGTGATTAAAATAATTAATCTAGAGCTGAGTGTACTCGTGTCTCCAAAGACTTTTAACTCCTACTGGCCAGAGCCAGATTAAAGCTTTCCCAGAGAAATTTTGTTTTCTCTTTATGGGAAATTAGAGGATTTGGATTCAGATTAGGACATGGTTATATCTTCTTGGTGGAAAATTAGTTGTGGGAATTCGATATGTGGCAAAGAGTGGTATTAACATGAACCTCTTCTAATTCCCTGCAACTCATAGGTTCAACTGGTCCGTCTTGTTGGGATGATGCTCTTGATATTTGCCAAAAAGGATCAGTGGCCATGTATCCGTGATGTTGCTACAGAAACAGTTGGGACTGGAATCATGGGGAAGATAGTGAGTTACTTTGGAAATGAGCTCAGTTATGACTTATGTCCATGTGAAGTTCAGGTGCTAGTTGCATCCTTGTACTAACTGTGAATAATTACTCTTGCTAACAGGGAAACAAAGGTGGGGTAGCTGTGAGATTTGTATTTCACAACACTACCTTTTGTGTTGTCAATTCCCACCTGGCTGCCCACGTGGAAGACTTTGAGAGAAGGAATCAAGATTATAAGGACATCTGCGCACAAATGAGTTTTGTGGCCCCAAATCAGACCCTCCCACAGCTGAACATCATGAAACATGAGTGAGTGGTTAAGTCTTCCTTAGCCTTTGAATAGTGGAGGTGAGAAGAGACTAAACGTGGTGAGAAGCTATAGAAATGTGAAGAGTGAAGAGATTATTGTTTAGGGATTGGGGTCACAAAGAAGGGGGTGGGTTTGAGTAATAGCAGATGCATTGAGTCAGAGGAATTAGATTTGCTATCAGAGGAAAGGTTAGTTCTGTTAGTGGGCATCTAGAGTAATGGTAGAGGGGGTCTGTCAATTGACATCAGTTTTTATTATAAGAT
The DNA here is from genome assembly GCF_025265405.1 of Mesoplodon densirostris. Taxonomy (NCBI): domain Eukaryota; kingdom Metazoa; phylum Chordata; class Mammalia; order Artiodactyla; family Ziphiidae; genus Mesoplodon; species Mesoplodon densirostris. The sequence continues at coordinate 29,018,383 of NC_082681.1, read as the reverse complement.
AGAAATGTTCATTGTGAATGTAATAAAAGGTAAAAGTAAAAAATCCCTCATTTCTTACCTCTGCTCTCCCCAGCCAGTCCCTCCTTCCAAAGAAAAACACTGTGGACAATTCAGTGTGTATCCTTCCAGATCTGTGCTGTCCATTATGACAGCCAGTAGCCATAGGTGGCTGTTGGGCACTTGAAAGTAGCTAGTCCAAATTGAGATGTGCTGTGAGCATATACACTGAATTTAGTAGGGAAAAAATGTAAAATATCTCAACTTTTAAAGTATTGATTACATGTTGAAATAACAAAAGTTTGCATATATTGAGTTAAATGGAATTTGTTTTTTTTAAAAGAAGGCATTGGGTTTTTTTGTTTTGTTTTGTTTTGTTTTAATTTATTTTTGGCTGAGTTGGGTCTTCGTTGCTGTGCACGGGCTTTCTCTAGTTGTGGTGAGCAGGGGCTACTCTTCATTGTGGTGCATGGGCTTCTCATTGTGGTGGCTTCTCTTGTTGTGGAGCACGGGCTCTAGGCATGCGAGCGTCAGTAGTTGTGGCACATGGGCTCAGTAGTTGTGGCTCACAGGCTCTAGAGCACAGGCTCAGTAGTTGTGGCACACGGGCTTAGTTGCTCTGCAGCATGTGGGATCTTCCTGGACCAGGGCTTGAACCCGTGTCCCCTTCATTGGCAGGTGGATTCTAAACCACTGCGCCACCAGGGAAGCCCTGGAATTTGTTGTTAAAGTTATTTTCACTTGTTTCTTTTACTTTTTATATTCAGCTACTAGACAATTGAAAATTACATTTGTGATGTGTGTCCTATGTCTTCTGTTTTTTAAATTAATTATTTAATTTAGTTTTATTTTTGGCTGTGTTGGGTCTTTGTTGCTGTGTGCGGGCTTTCTCTATTTGCGGCGAGCAGGGGCTTCTCTTCATTGTGGTGCACGGGCTTCTCATTGCAGTGGCTTCTCTTGTTGCAGAGCATGGGCTTTAGGCACACAGGCTTCAGTAGTTGTGGCACGTGGGCTCAGTAGTTGTGGTGCACAGGCTTAGTTGCTCCACGGCATGTGGGATCTTCCCACACAGGGATCGAACCAGAGTCCCCTCCATTGGCAGGCAGATTCTTAACCACTGCGCCACCAGGGAAGTCCCTATCTCTTCTGAATAGTGCTGTTGTAGACTTTTCTCTATGCACATACAAACACACACATACTCATTATATAGGACTGTATTATCCTATTTACTGTTAATCTCTTTCCAAGCCAGTAAATATAGATCTACATTATTCTTTTTACTGGCTGTGAAACATTAAGAAAAGGGGCTGTGGAGATTTAAAGACACCGATGGATAATGTGAAAAGTTAGTGAAGAATGGGACTTAATAAGGATAGAAACAAAAATCGGTTGAGGAATGGATTGTTAGTAGAAAATGGTTAGTTGTAAGGAAATTAATACTAGTAATTGAAATTCTGAGAGGGTGATGAGATTTGGAATAGTGGTTTGAGATGTGAATTAGTAGGAAAACAAAAGATAATTTGGGGGTATTAGGATCAGTAGAGAGTGGAGTAATTGAGGAAAGAGTAGGGAAAGGTAGTGATGTTGGCCTCTTTCCATATTGTCTCAACAATTAGGATCATATAGAATTCTGTTTCACAGTGGTAAAACAAGACTGTCACATCAGTAATCCATTCTTCTGCCTCAGTTACTCTGCTATTGATTCCTTCTAATGTATTTTTCATTTCAGTTATTGAATTGTTCATCTCTGTTTGTTTGTTCTTTAATTCTTCTAGGTCTTTGTTAAACATTTCTTGCATCTTCTCGATCTTTGCCTCCATTCTTTTTCCGAGGTCCTGGATCATCTTCACTATCATTATTCTGAATTCTTTTTCTGGAAGGTTGCCTATCTCCACTTCATTTAGTTGTTTTTCTGGGGTTTTATTTTGTTCCTTCATCTGGTACATAGCCCTCTGCCTTTTCGTTTTGTCTATCTTTCTGTGATGTGGTTTTTGTTCCAGAGGTTGCAGGATTGTAGTTCTTGCTTCTTGCTCTACATCTGCATCTTTATTCCTGTCCTACCCCTAGGTTCTTCAGAACCTTTTTTTTTTTTAGATTCCATATATATGTGTTAGCATATGGTATTTGTTTTTCTCTTTCTGACTTACTTCACTCTGTATGAGGTCCATGCACCTCACTACAAATAACTCAATTTTGTTTCCTTTTATGGCTGAGTAATATTCCACTGTATATATGTGCCACATCTTCTTTATCCATTCATCTGTTGATGGACACTTAGGTTGCTTCCATGTCCTGGCTATTGTAAATAGAGCTGTGATGAACATTGTGGTACATGACTCTTTTTTTTTTAAAGAAGATGTTGGGGGTAGGAGTTTATTAATTAATTTATTTATTTTTGCTGGGTTGGGTCTTTATTTCTGTGCGAGGGCTTTCTCTAGTTGTGGCAAGTGGGGTCCACTCTTCATCGCGGTGCGTGGGCCTCTCACTATCGTGGCCTCTCTTGTTGTAGAGCACAGGCTCCAGACGCGCAGGCTCAGTAGTTGTGGCTCACGGGCCTAGTTGCTCCATGGTATGTGGGATCCTATGAGACCAGGGCTCGAACCCGTGTCCCCTGCATTAGCAGGCAGATTCTCAACCACTGCACCACCAGGGAAGCCCCATGACTCTTTTTGAATTATGGTTTTCTCAGGGTATATGACCAGTAGTGGGATTGCTGGGTCATATCGTAGTTCTATTTTTAGTTTTTTTAGGGAACCTCCATACTGTTCTCCATAGTGGCTGTACCAATTTACATTCCCACCACAGATTGTCTATTTCTTCTTAACGTGAGTTTTGGAAGATTGTATCTTTCAAGGAATTGTTTCACTTCATCTAGGTTATCACATTTGTTGGCATAAAGTTGTTGGTGGTATGCCTTCCTGTGTTACGTTTTTAATGACTATAAGATCTATAGTTCTTTCTTTCATTCCAGATATTAGTAATTTGCATCCTCTCTCTCTTTTTTTAATTAGCCTGGCTAGAGGCTTATCACTTTCATTGATCTTTTCAAGGAACCAGCTTTTGGTTTCAGTGATTTTCTCTGTTGATTTCCTGTTTTCATTTTCATTGATTTCTGCTCTAATTATTTTTTAAATTAATTAATTAATTAATTTTTGGCTGTGTTGGGTCTTCGTTGCCGTATGTGGGCTTTCTCTAGTTGTGGCGAGTGGGGGCTACTCTTCATTGCAGTGTGCGGGCTTCTCATTGTGGTGGCTTCTCTTGAGGAGTACAGGCTCTAGGCACACAAGCTTCAGTAGTTGTGGCACGCAAGCTCAGTAGTTGTGGCTCATAGGCTCAGTAATTGTGGCTCATGGGCTTAGTTGCTTCAAGGCAGGTGGGATCTTCCCAGACCAGGTCTTGAACCCGTGTCCCCTGAATTGGCAGGCGGATTCTTAACCACTGCGCCACCAGGGAAGTCCCTCTGCTCTAATTCTTATTATTTTTTCCCTTCTGCTAACTTTGGATTTAATTTGCTTTTCTTTTTCTAGTATGCTAAAGTGGAAGCTTAGATTATTGATTTTACATCTTTTTTATTTTCTAATATATGCATTCAATGCTGTAATTTTCCCTCTAAGCACTGTCTTTACTGTACTTTACAAATTTTGACAAGTTAGGTTTTCATTTTAATTTAGTTCAAAATATTTTCAAATTTCTATTGAGATTTATTCTTTGACCCATGTGTTATTTGGAAATGGGTTGTATTTTGGAATTTTCCATCTACCTTTTGTTGTTGTTGTTATTGATTTCTAGCTTAATTCCATTGTAGTCTGAAAGCATACATTGTATGATTTCTACTCTTTTAAATTTGTTAAGGTGTGGTTTTTGGCCCAGAATGTGGTCTATCTTGGTGAATGTTCCATGTGAGCTTGAGAATAATGTGTATTCTGCTGTTGTTTGATGAAGTAGTCTATAGATGTCCATTATATCTAGCTGGTTGATGGTGTTGTTGAGTTCAACTTTGTCCTTACTGATTTTTTGCCTGCTGGATCTATTTCTGATACAGGGGTGTTGACGTCTCCAACTATGATAATGGGTTCATCTATTTCTCTGTGCAGTTCTATCTGTTTTTGCCTTACTGGTTTGATGCTTTGATTTTGAGCACATACACATTAAGGACTGTTATGTCTTTTTGGAGAATCAACCCCTTTATCATTATATAATGCCCTTCTTTATCCCTGATAACCTTCCTTGGTCTGAAGTCTGCTCTGTCTGCAATTAATATAACTACTCCTACTTTCTTTTGATTAGTGTTAGCATGGTATATCTTTCTCCATCCATTTACTTTTAATTTATATGTGTCTTTATATTTAAAGTGGGCTTCTTATAGACAACATATAGTTGGGTCTTGTTTTTTCAATCCACGCTATCTCTGTCTTTTAATTGTTGCATTTAGACTCTTGATATTCAAAGTGACTATTGATATAGTTGGATTAATATCCACCATATTTGTTACTGTTTTTTACTTGTTATCCTTGTTCTTTGTTCCTATTTTTGTCTTCTCCTCGTTTTTGGCCTTTTATGGTTTTAACTGAACATTTTATATAATTCCATTTTCTCTCCTTTCTAAGCATATTAGTTATACTTCTTTTTAAAACTTTTTTTAGTGGTTGCCCTAGAGTTTGCAATATACATTTATGATGAATCCAAGTTCACTTTAAAATAAGACTATACTGCTTCACAGGTAGTACAAGTACCTTATAATAACAAGATAATCCTAATACATCCCTCCTGTCTTATTGCTGTCATTTATTTCACTTATACATAAGCGTATACATATCTCATTTTATTGCTCCTCACTTCATTGCACTTCATAGATATTATGTACTTTACAAATTGAAGGTTTGTGGCAACTCTTCATCGAGCAAGTCTATGGCACAATTTTCTCAACAACATTTGTTTGTTTTGTGTCTCTGTGTCACATTTTGGTAATTCTTGAAATCTTTCAAGTTTTTTCATTATTATTATATTTGTTATGATGATCTGTGATCAGCACTCTTTGATGTTACTATAATGAGTTGCTGAAGACTCAGATGATGATTAGCATTTTTTAGTAATGAAATATTTTTAAATTAAGGTATATACATTTTTTTAGACATAATGCTATTACACACTTAATAGTCTGCACTATAGTGTAAACATAACTTTTATATGCACCAGGAAAACAAAAAATTTGTGTGACTAGCTTTATTGCAATATATGCTTTACTGCAGTCTGGAACTGAAGTTGCAATATGTCTGAGGTGTGCCTGTACACACACACACATACACACAGGCATAATAGTTGAATACAGTGTTATTATTATTTTGGACAAACTATTATATGTTAGATCAATTAAGAAGAATAAAAATTAAAGTTTTAATTTTACCTTCAATTATTCCTTCTCTGATGCTCTCCCTTTCTTTATATAGATCTGAGTTTCTGACCTCTATAATTTTCCTTTTCTTTAAAGAAATTCTTTTAACATTTCTTGCAAGGCAAGTGTACTGGCAACAAATTCCCTCATTTTTTTTTTTGAGAAAGTCTCTATTTCTCTTTCATTTTTGAAGGATTCTGTTGCAGAGTACAGAATTCTAGATTGGTGGTTTTCTTTTTTTTTTTTCACTCAACACTTTAAATATACTCACTCTCTTCTTGCTTGCAGGGTTTCTGAGAAGTTGGATATAAATCTTATCTTTGCTCCTTTATAGGTAAGGTGTTTTTTTTCCCTTTGATTTCTTTCAGGAGTTTTTTCTTTACCTTTAATTTTCTGTAACTTGAAAATAATATGCTTAGGTGTAGTTTTTTTGGCATTTATCCTGTTTGATGTTCTCTAAGCTTCCTGGGTCTGTGGTTTGGTGTCTGATACGAATTTGGGGAAATTCTCAGTAATTACTGTTTCAAATATTTCTTCTGTTCCTTCCTCTCTTTCTTCTCCTTCCAGTATGCCCATTATGCAAATATTACATCCTTTGTAGTTATTCCACAGTTCTTGGATATTGGGGGGTAGGTTCAATCTTTTTTTGTGTGTGTGTGGTACGCGGGCCTCTCACTGTTGTGGCCTTTCCCACTGCGGAGCACAGGCTCCAGATGCACAGGCTCAGTGGCCATGGCTCATGGGCCCAGCCACTCTGTGGCATGTGGGATCCTCCCGGACCGGGGCACAAACCCGTATCCCCTGCATCGGCAGGTGGACTCTCAACCACTGTGCCACCAGGGAAGCCATAGGTTCAATCTTTTATCTGCTTGCTTTTCAGTTTTGGAGGTTTCTATTGAGATATCCTCAAGCTTAGAGATTCTTTTTCTCAGCAATTTCTAGTCTAGTAATAAGCCCATCAAAAGCATTCTTCATTTTTGTTAGTGTTTTTGACCTCTAGCATTTCTTTTTGGTTCTTTCTTTGTTTACATTGTCCATCTGTTCTTGCATGCTGTCTACTTTATCCATTAGAGTTCTTAGCATATTAATCATTGTTGTTTTAAATTCCTGGCCTGATAATTCCTACATCCCTGCCATGTCTGAGTTTGGTTATGATTCTTGCTCTATCTTTTCAAACTGTTTTTTTGCCCTTTAGTGTCTTGTAATTTTTTCTTGATAGGCAGGTATGATGTACTGTGTAAAAGGAACGGCTGTAAATAGGCCTTTACTGGTGTGGTGATAGGGTGTGGGGGAAGGGGACAGGACTCTATAATCCTGTATTAGATCTGTGGAAGAATGTTGCCTGCAATATCAGTAAACAAAAGATGCCATCAAGCCTTCAGCCACTGCAGCCACCCTCAACTGTGCCCCCTGAGGGGATTCAGGATAGAGAAAAGCAGGGTACTGGCCCTTAAGGTGCATGTCAAAGGAATGATTTAAATGAGCCCAGACTCTTACATTTTTCTATACTTAGAAAAGTGCTAAATTCATTAACTTGAGATGTCTGGTTTTCTTTAATTAACAGCAATCTTTTGATGTTCCAACTACCTGGTTTTTGTTGCAAAAACTCCTATATATCCTGGCTCCTCCCTTACCTCTTCAGAGCAGTCCCTCAGAGCTATCTAAGAGGCTGTCTTCTGGGTTTAAGTCCTCAGAAATTCCTCCAAATAAAACATAATTCTCACCTTTTAGGGTGTGCATTTTTTGGGGGGTTGACAGATCTCAGACTTTAAGGGAGACCTGTCCCTCTGGACTGTGAACTTCACATGTGCTTCTCAGGTTTTTTTTCTCCCCCCTAGGTGGGACAAAATGGCTTGAGTGAACTGGAGTTGGGTATTTCCCTTTTCCCAGGTGGAAGGCTAGAGTTGGCTGTATTTATTTCCCTTCCCCAGGTCAGTTAGGCTCTCATAAAACCCCAGCAAGTTAGGCTTTAGTTATTAAATAGTTTCTCCTTAGGGCAGAGCTTGTTAAGGAGAAAAGAATGCTCCAGCGTATTTCCTTTTCCCCTCTCCTTGCTGGAAGCAGGAGGGGATTGTTCTCTGACATTCACTATGAGAACCTGGTAGAGATCCAGGAGGTAAAACTCACAAAAGTCTGGGGGACTCCTGATGGCTGGGTCCCCCTGCAGTTTTAAGGATGACAAAAAATATGTTACAGATGAAGGAGCAAAGTAAAACCCTACAAGACCAAATAAATGAAGAGGAAATAGGCAACCTACCTGAAAAAGAATTTAGAGTAGTGATAGTAAAGATGATCCAAAATCTCAGAAATAGAATGGAGGCATGGATCAGGAAAATACAAGAAATGTTTAACAAACACCTAGAAGAACTAAAGAACAAACAGTGAAGAACAACACAAGAACTGAAATGAAAAATACACTAGAAGGAATCAATAGCCGAATAACTGAGGCAGAAGAACAGATAAGTGAGCTGGAAGATAGAATGGTGGAAATAACTGCTGAGGAGCAGAATAAAGAAAAAAGTATGAAAATAATTGAGGACAGTCTCAGAGACCTCTGGGACAATATTAAACACACCAACATTCGAATTATAGGGGTCCCAGAAGAAGAAGAGAAAGAGAAAGGGTCTGAGAAATTTTTTGAAGAGATTACAGTGAAAAACTTCCCTATCATGGGAAAGCAAATAGCCACCCAAGTCCAAGAAGCACAGAGAGTCCCATACAGGATAAACCCTAAGAGAAACACACAAAGATACATATTAATCAAACTAACAAAAATTAAATTCAAAGAAAAAATATTAAAAGCAGCAAGGGAAAAGCAATAAATAACATACAAGGGAATCCCCCAACAAATAACACACAAGGGTTATCAGCTGATTTTTCAGCAGAAACTCTGCAGTCCAGAAGGGAGTCGCAGGATATACTTAAAGTGATGAAAGGGAAAAACCTACAACCAAGATTACTCTACCCAGCACTCATTCAGAGTCAAAGGTGAAATCAAAAGCTTTACAGACAAGCAAAAGCTAAGAGAATTCAGCACCACCAAACTAGCTTTACAACAAATGCTAAAGGAACTTCTCTCAGTGGGAAACACAAGAGAAGAAAAAGACTCACAAAAACAAACCCAAAACCATTAAGAAAGTGCTAATAGGAACATACATATCGATAATTACCTTGAATGTAAATGGATTAAATGCTCCCACCAAAAGACACAGACTGACTGAATGGATACAAAAACAAGACCCGTATATATGCTACCTACAAGAGACCCACTTCAGATCTAGGGACACACACAGACTGAAAGTAAGGGGATGGAAAAAGATATTCCATGCAAATGGAAATCAAAAGAAAGCTGGAGTAGCAATACTCATATCAGATAAAATAGGCTTTAAAATAAAGACTGTTACAAGAGATAAGGAAGACGCAGACGTAGAGAATGGACTTGAGGACACGGGGAGGGGGAAGGGTAAGCTGGGATGAAGTGAGAGAGTGGCATGGACATATATACACTACCAAATGTAAAATATATAGCTAGTGAGAAGCAGCCACATAGCACAGGGAGATCAGCTCAGCTCAGTGCTTTGTGACCACCTAGAGGGGTGGGATAGGGAGGGTGAAAGGGAGACACAAGAGGGAGGATATATGGGGATATATGTATATTTATAGCTGATTCACTTTGTTATAAAGCAGAAACTAACACACCATTGTAAAGCAATTATACTCCAATAAAGATGTTAAAAAAAAAGAGAGATAAGGAAGGACACTACATAATGATCAAGGGATCAATCCAAGAAGAAGATATAACAATTATAAATATGTATGCACCCAACATAGGAGCACCACAATACGTAAGGCAAATGCTAACAGCCATAAAAGGGGAAATCGACAGTAACACAGTAATAGTGGGGGACTTTTTTTTTTTTTTTTTTTTTTTGCTGTACGCGGGCCTCTCACTGCTGTGGCCTCTCCCGTTGCGGAGCACAGGCTCCGGACACACAGGCTCCGCGGCCATGGCTCGCGGGCCCAGCCGCTCCGCGGCATGTGGGATCTTCCGGGATCGGGGCACGAACCCGTGTCCCCTGCATCGGCAGGCGGACTCTCAACCACTGCGCCACCAGGGAAGCCCTAGTGGGGGACTTTTAACACCCCACTTACACCAATGGACAGATCATCCAGACAGAAAATAAATAGGGAAACACAAGCTTAAATGACACAATAGACCAGGTAGATTTTATTGATATTTATATTTATAGGACATCTCACCTGAAAGCAGCAGAATACACATTCTTCTCAAGTGCATGGAACATTCTCCAGGATAGAGCACATCTTGGTTCACAAATCAAGCCTTGGAAAATTGGAATCATATCAAGCATCTTTTCCGACAACAGCACTCTAAGATTAGAAATCAATTACAGGAAAAAAAAAACGTAAAAAACACAAGCGCATTGAGGCTAAACAGTGTGCTGCTAAATAACCAAGAGATCACTGAAGAAATCAAAGAGGAAATAGAAAAATACATAGAAACAAATGATAATGAAAACACAGTGACCCAAAACCTATGGGATGCAGCAGAAGCAGTTCTAAGAGGGAAGTTTATAACAATTCAATCTCACCTTAAGAAACAAGAAAAATCTGAAATAAACAATCTAACCCCCTGCAGTTTTAAACTCTCAGACTTGGCCACACCGAGCTTCCAGCAATTTGTCAATTACAGTTTAGGTTTCCCTGCCCAGCTCTGGTTCCCACAGAAGTTTCTGCTCAGGTAAGTTGTGATTATCCTGCATTCACCCGTTAGTCTCTCCCATTTGGTGAGCAGCAATCTGCCCTGTGACATCATTTCTATCACGGATCTAAGAAGAGTTGCTGAGTTTTCAGTTTGTTCAAGCTTTTACTTGTTAGGTTGGAGAGGTGACTTCTAAGTTCCTTACATGTTGGACTGGAAACTGGACCTGTATTGTTAGTAATCTCTGAGATCCTTTAGGCCAGAAACTGTCTTGAACTTTGTCATAAACTCAGCAACTTACATAATGCCTGGCACATAATAGGTGCTCAGCTAATACTTGTTAAGTGAGAGAATAAATGAATGAAAGAATGAGTATTGGCAAAACAACTCACAGATGTCCTCAGTGAGATCTTCAAATGTTTTATAGCTTCCTCATGAACTCCCCAATTCTTTGCCCAAATGTATAGTATCAAATATGGGAAAAGAACTATTTTCCCTCCTAGTGGAGACTTATAAGCTTCTTTCATGCTGGACTGGAAACTGGAAGTTTTGATTTTTAAAGATTTTTTAGATGCCATTTTAAGATTGCTGCCCTCATTTATGTTTTTGTTTCTGATATTTTGTATGCCCTTGGTGTTTTTTTCCTTTTGATTAATTTTATTTATTTATTGTTATTGGTTTGTAACATTATATGTTTCATGAGTATAATATTACATTTTGACTTCTGCATTCCCTACAGTGTGCTCACCACCAAGAGTTTAGTTTCCATGCATCACCACACAGTTGATCCCCTTTACCAATTTCACCCTCCTGCAACCCCCTTCCCCTCTGGTAATCACTACTCTGTTCTCTGTATCTATGTGTTTGTTTGTGTTTGGTTTGGTTTGTTGACTTACTTTGTTTTGGTTTTGTTCCACATCTTAGTGAAATTGTATAGTATTTGTCTTTCTCCCTCTGACTTAGTTCACTTAGCATAGTAACCTCAAGGCCCAACTATGTTGTTACAAATGGCAAGATTTCACCTTTTTTAAGTGCCTGAGTAGTATTCCAGTGTGTGTGTGTGTGTGTTTCTATACCAACCACATCTTCTTTATCCATTCATCTGTCAATGGGCATTTAGTTTGTTTCCATACCTTGGCTACTGTAATGCTGCAGTGAACATAGAAGTGCATATATCTTTTCAAATTAGTGTTTTTGTATTCTTTGGGTAAACTCCCAGAAGTGGAATAGCTGGATCATATGGTAGTTCTATACTTAATTTTTTGAGGAATCTCTCTATACTGTTTTCCATAGTGGCTGCAGCATGGTATTGGCAGAAAAATAGACACATAGATGAAAGAAACAGAATTGAGAACTCAGAAATAAACCTGCATATATATGGACAATTAATTTATGGCAGAGGAGCAAAGAACATACAATAGAGAAAGGATAGTCTCTTCAATAAATGGTATTGGGAAAACTGGACAGCCACATGCAAAAGAATGAAACTAGACCACTATCTCACAAAAATCATAGACAAAAATCAACTCAAAATGGATTGACTTGATTATAAGACCTGAAAACATAAAACCCCTAGAAGAAAACATATGCAGTAGATTCTTTGACATTGGTCTTAGCAACATCTTTTGATTAATTTTTTATTTTAAATAGTGTTTATCTTGTTTTTCTTCTATTTCTCAATTTAACATACAGTAAAATTACTTTATTTTTGGTGTATAGTTCTATAAGGAGTCCATAAACCACTTTCTAGTGTCATTTTCCTGAGTCCCTCCCTCTCCACCAACTCCCTGGTCCTTTCTGGTTCCTAGGACTCCCCTATTCGGTCCTCTGGCCAGAAAGCTGGGACTTTCGTTACCCTGTTCTGCCATGTACCTCTTGTGACTGTGTCCATGTCTGGAGTAAAGAGAAAAAAAGCAATGGTAGTTTGCCTCACCCTTTTGGTACTACATCTTCCTGAAGAGGAAGGTTCCCCTCTCTGAGAGTGTTAGGCTTCCATGGGTCCCTGCTACTGCTACTGTCAGTGCTGTTTCCCCTGCCATCACAGGATTGCTTAAGGGTGCCAATTTTGTGGTACCTTGAATTCTTATTTTCCAAGATGTGTGCTAGCACTTACTTTACAGAGTTCTTAAATAGCTGCTCCATGCATTCTGTCCAGGTTTTATAGCCGCATTCAGTGAGAGAGACAGAATGGAGTGTATACATCTTGGCAGGAATGGAAACCAGCCCTTGCTGTTTTTTAAAATCATTTGAGAAAATTTGCCTTTAATTTTTGGATCTAGAAATGTGACAATGGAGTGATGTAATTGACTCAAGGTATTAAAATCATCTATGAATTTCCACCTATACCTTAGTATTCGTTGCATGTATATATATCCAATCAACCCCCAGAGGCAGATTTACCTAGTTGACCCACAGCTGCTCATAGACACATGAAGAAGCTCAGCTGAGACCAGGACTGCCCAGCTGAGAACAGACTGAACTGCCAACCCCAAAAATTGTGAGCTAAATAAATGATTGTTATATTATTAAGCCAGTAAGCTTTGGGGTAGTTTTTTTTTTTTTAACATAGAAATAGCTGATTCTGTAAGCAAGTAAAACAAAAGCATTAATCCATTGTGCTGTCTGATTAAAAACATTTTTCTGGGTGTTTCTGCATGTCCAAGTGTATGATGCACAAAGCTTAAAAAATAGCACATCTAATGGTATCACTAATCATTTTGTGCACAGTAGAATATAATTCAGAAAAAAACGTTTTCCAGTAACTTAATTTCTAGCAGAAACTTTGTACCTGGGATTTATAGCTTGGGCACATCTCAAAATCCTTCCATTTCAACTACTGAAAATCATTGGCAGTCTATAAGCATCATTTCAACAAGTTTTGTTTAGATTTTTGAACTCCATAGACCTAAAATTATGAGGAAGTTGAAAGCATTCCTGTAAAGTCTGTTGTTTTGAAGTTTGCTTAGTGAGAATCAATCTCTGACTATCTCACTTGTCTCTAATACCTTCTTCTCTTTATAGTCACTACAATCTTTATCACTACATTTGGATAGAACACGATTTATCATGGGTGTTGTGCATGGTTTTGAAAATTTTCTTCGTTATAAAATTTTGAGATGGAAAAGTTGACATTTAGCTTTTATTACAGCTTCATACACCATGAAGGATTTTTCAAATAAGGCTTTTTCTTAAAACATTCATTATAATTAAAAATCAAATATAGTCCTTAAAGGCTATTTTGCTTACTGTTATGAATGCTAATACAAAAGACAACTCTACAAAGGTTAGAATACGGCATCTAATTTTTATTTTTGTCTTATACTTAATTAAAAAATTATTGGCTCCAAGAAGATGATGCTTTTAAAGTTATTTGGTCACTTCGTGTTTTCTTAATAATTATGTTGACTTCATATATTTCCCTATTTAACTGTAAGTTCCTAATAATTATTTTTGTACATAAAATTGAAAGTTTTCATAATCATCAATAAGTATCATAGCATTTTACTCCTGCCATGATAAATATGCATTTCTACTTCAAATGACTGAGAAATTTCAACATATAAAGCATATAGGGAGATTTTTCACTCCAACTGATGTCTAGAATGCTTACCTATATTTGAAAATAAATGTTTAGCTATTACAAATAAATGTAGGTGATATTCTTTGTTCATTTTTTTCTGACATTTGGAGACTGATTATAAATGATGGTAACATACATGATTCCATTCTGCACGTGTTCCAGGATGGCAGAAGTGATATTGAGGTCGACATTTGGCCTTTAAAAGAGTGAGGCCATAGCTGAGAGATTTTGGCCAAATACTTCAGTACATCCCTACAGTTGACATTCAGTAATTTCCCTGCCCCAGAACTTTCCTGGATTATGTGACTTGAAAGAGTTCTGGGATGATTTTTATCCATAGCAGCACACAGAGGAACGTCATAAAATCCTGCTTCATTCAGCTCCACTTCCACATAGCATCATGTGTTTTCATTAACACCCCATACCTGCCCCCAAGAAACGCTAATCTCTTCCATTTGTGAGCTGGGTTCTTTTAAGATTAATAGGGGGGACAGTAAGTGGGGAGTGCACCTGTAGTGGGGAAAGAGAGATACTAGAAAGAGATGAACGAACTTGACTAAGAGAGGATATGAGAAGAACCAGGGAGGACTCTGGTTTTCTTTAGAGAACACAAGGCTGCAGAGGTAGGGCATCGTTTGAGTTATTAAACGATTGTTGGAGGTTACTCATTGTTTCTAATTTCCCCGAGGTATGGGTGTGAAAATTGTTAAGTTTTAAGGAAAACACCGTTTGATGGAAGAAGCCATGTTAAATGTTGAAGAAAGTTGCTGAGGCAGGATCTCAGTAGCAGTGAGGTGGAAAAACCAATGGAATGACGATATTCTCTGAAACCAGCAAACATTCTTACCAGGCAGACTTTCCAGTTTGACGTCTTTATGGTTTTGTAAAAAGTGAGAATCACTTTGCTATAACAAAGCACAAAAGATGGGTTTCCTTCAAGCTCCTGGTTGTCTATTGCAGATTAAAAGGAAGGCCTGCTGAATGCAATGCGGTCTCCTGGATTGGATCCTGGGACAGAAAAAGGACATTAGTGGAAAAAACTGGTGAAACCTAAGTCTGGAGTTTACTTAATAGTAATGTACCAATGTTGATTTCTTGGTTTTGACAAATGTACCATGGTTATATAAGATAGTAACCTTGGGGGAAACGGAGTGGAGGTAAATGGGAATTCTCTGTACAAATTTTCTGTATATCTAAAATTACTAAAAAAACTTAAAAATAACTAAAGCTGGGGGTAAAAAAAGAAGGCTTCAATTTGAAAGAAGGATGCTGGGCTTTGGTAGAGAAGTGTTGCCTTTGGGGCAAGACAGACTCAACAGAGGTCAGATTAGAAAGATGAAAGGACTGCTCTAGTTATGGACTAGAAAGTAAGGTGATGGAACACAATTAAGGAAAGAAGTAGGCAGACTTGCATCTGGGTACTTAGTATAAATTTTAAGGAAAATATCTCAATAGTAATATGCATATTATAATGAAATAGTAATGGTTGGCCTAATACAAACTCATTCTCTAACATAGGTTATCTAGTCATTAGCCAATGTTCAGTTCACATGGAACTGATACCTGCCACCTTTGGTGAGAGTTACAGGACACCAGATATATTTCTTCCCTTCTTCCCTATAGATGTGAGCTGCAGTTAAACTCCAGTTTTTGAGTGAGATGGTTCAGTTTTTTTCTTCTTAGCGTGTTATTTCATAGTATCAAATTCTTCATTTAAAAAATTAAACAGCTTCAAACATGATCATAAACCACATCCACCTTTTTTTTTAAACCATATAACACAAGAAGCATGCTTTGGTAATGAGACTAGGCCTTCTTCATGTCCCCTGAGTCTGTAAATGATGGCTGGGCCTTAGATCACAACTTCTTGGATTTCTGAATGGTTACTACGCATGTAACAAGTCACAAGACATTCCACCACCTAGCCTGCTCTCTAATGCTAGGTGTGTAAATTGTGCCAGCCAACCAGTTTAGTTGCCTCACTCCCTTTTGGTAGACTTGGATAAGGAAGGTGGACTGGGTAAGATTTTGGTTTTAAATAGTAAATAGCGTCTCAAGCCAGCTTAAGCAAAAAACCTATACATTGTCATTTACAAAAAGGAAATGGTGGAGGCCTCATGGTATCTACAGGCAAGAATGTAGGTGGGTCTCAGGCGGAAACTAGAACCAGGAACCAGAAAGCCAGCAAGGAACCCAGGAATCATACTCTCTTTTGGCCTCTCATCTTTGCTTCTCTTTGCAGAATGACTTCCTTGGCTTCTCTGTCTACACAGAGACTGACTGTCTGACTCTAGGCCCCATGAAAAATTCCCCAGAGAGAAAAATCTGATTGGCTAACTCTGGCAGACACGACCCTTAGTCTAATAAACTGAAACCATGGAGGCAGAGTCACATAGCGTAAGTGTGGGTTCCTATCCATATAAGTAGAAGAATAGTACTGAGAGAAACAAGAAGTGCTGTGAGCTATGCAGACACCTCAAAGGTTATCTACTAAAGGAAATGGTGATAACCATAATGCAGAGCAGAAAGAAGAGATGTGATTGCTGTGTGAAACCCACACAAGCACACAAACCATGTGATACTGAACATCCTCTTAGAGTTAAGCATCAAATGTTGCTTCAATTCCTCAAAGAATATTGAATATTTATTTTGTGCATAGGTTTGTCTAAGTATCATGGGCAGAAAAGAAGTATTGGATGTGGTCTCAGCCCTCACTTGAGTTAGGAAGATGTGTCTATGAGAAAATAAACCAACACTACAAGGGAGTATAATATTAAATATCAAGTAGTACAGATGTTAAGTTCTACTGGAGTTCACGTCTAGAATTAAAACTTTTTGTTTATCTTTTGATTCAAGGTCCATTTCATTAATGGGGCAAATGCATACTGGTGTTAGTTTTATCTTATATAGTATGAACACTGTAGGGGCTATGGAAGGGCATAGGGTTAAAAGTCCAACTACTGTGTCTCAACAAGGAAGTTGTTTGAAGAAATCTGTGCAGCAGTGATCTAATTAAGCCCAACACCTCCAGGTCCTGCCCCACCATAGGTGGGCCAAAAGACACAGTCTCATCTCCTCTGGTCATTTTTATGAACATTGCTCCACAAATTCCTTTTGAAAAAAGCATATGCTCTCTGGACTACCCTATTTGAGTGCAACTGCTCTTTGGAATACTGTATGATCAAGCATAACTTAGCATAGATTGGTTTATCTTATCCTAGAGACTGGTAAACTTGGATGAGAAATCCGAAAAGATCTTGAGAAGAGAGTATGGGCAATAGCCCCTTTGGGAGTCTGTGGAGGTGAATGATGAGGTGTAGAACGAGATGGTGAGAGGCCACTGGAAGTTACCTCACTTGGTTCAGGTTGTTGCCAAGTGTTCTGAAGTCTCCCCTAACTTCGGTTCCCAGAAAGCTTCTGTAAAAGTCTTAATGGCAAAGATTAAATCCTCTGTTGTCTTTTTCTTTTTTAATTTTTATTTTATGTGATCCTCTGTTTTCTCTTTAAAGTCCTATAAAGGCTTATACTCATACCAACTTTCCTCATTCTTGCAGAATCCTGTAAATAAATCTTCAGTTGACTGAAGGATCAAGATTAGGGAACATACTGAGAAAAAGACACTCTGACTCTGTCAGAAGAGCCAGTCATCTGTGTAGCCTCTTCCTCCCACCCCAAAATAGCCCTCTGGCTGGTCTGATGCCAGGAAATTTCTTATTAGAGTCCTTGCTTTGGGGTATTATTAACCAAGCCTGGCCAAGATGGTGTTCAACAGTATTTGTTGTAAGATATGGTGATGACATCAGGGATTAGCATGAATGTCTCTCAGTTTAATGAGATCAGATTACCCATATAAAAGATGTTGGGTAGGGGAAAGCTGGTAAAATATGTCATGGTTCTATTTATTCTATGACAGTGTAAACATAGGACATTTTAAAAGACCAAAATAGAAAGTAAAAACGCACCATGAGCACCATGTCAGAGAGAGGCTTACCACTACCACATCACATTGCTTCCCTTCTGTTCAATGACATCCTAGCCACCTGCCAATGGATGTCTGCTAATAAGACCAGTGGTGGAGGCTGAACAGCTCTGCCAAAGTGAAATATACAAAGCTACTGCTCATCCCTCCTCAGCTGTTTCAAACAAATCATCAGAGGGTGGAAATAACTCAGTGGCTAGATTGCCTGCTTTGACTGGTTCAAAGCAATTTATCCAGATAAACCTTCCTATTTCCTCCATCATTCTGTGAAAAATACCATCAGAAAAGGTCATGCAAAGTAAATACACTAGGTTTTAAGGAAGTCTTTATATATTCCACTTTGAAGAAATATGTTTAAGAGAAACAAAATGAATTACGGAGTTTTCACTGCTGGTTTTAACACAAATCAACCATGTCTTCATCATCTGGCAATAACCTCACCTTTTGTTTCTAAAAAATTAGATAGTGGTTGTATATGGTGGAAAGTATGCTGATAAATCAAGAGGAAAAATTTTTAAATTTTAAAGTGAAATATTGAGATTAAAAAATTACATGGAGAACTTGGAGAACAATTTGACAGAATTCAAATCAACCTTTGTCATTTTATAATACAGTACAATTGACTCCAAGGACTGTGTGTCTAAACCAGATTAAAATGACTAGTCCCTGGAGAGAAGGGATTTTAATGCATAAGTACTTTTCTATGTCAGCCATATTTTTAGTAAAATTCTGAGAAGACTTTAAAGCTCACATTTGCTACTAAAATTTTTATTTTTTAGAAATGTAGCTCATGCAAATAAAGGTCTCTTTAGGCCCAAATGAACAATATTTTATGAGAGAAACTGTCTCTAGTTTCAAAACTATACCATAAGGTACCTATCAGTATAAGAAAACAGTTCAATTATTTTTTAATATTTGTCCAGTCAAAACTGCCATCATATCTGACTTAATTCCATTATAAGAATTTCAATACCCTGCTATTACAGTATTGATCCCCTGCTGCTTTTATGGTATGCCTTATTTTACACTAGCAACGAATTCAGAAAAATACACATGGAAATAGAATCCTATTACCCTCCACTGATACTGTCTAATATGGTTTTGCTGATTAAGGAGACTGCTCATTTTCCCCTCCCCCCTTTTCCCTCTTTTGTCCCCATCCTCACCCCTGCCCAGTTCAGTAAAGTGTACTAGACCAATGGGATGGGGTGGGAAGGAGTGAAAAATTGCTGAATGCAAACCACCTCAGGGTGGTATAAAAACACCTATAACGGAGGAGGAGCTTCAAGATGGCGGAAGAGTAAGACGTGGAGATCACCTTCCTCCCCACAGATACATCAGAAATACATCTACACGTGGAACAACTCCTACAGGACACCTACTGAACACTGGCAGAAGACCTCAGACCTCCCAAAAGGCAAGAAACTCCCCCAGGTAACTGGGTAGGGCAAGAGAAAAAAAGAATAAACAGAGACAAAAGAATAGGGACAGGACCTGCACCAGTGGGAGGGAGCCGTGAAGGAGGAAAGGTTTCCACACACTAGAAGCCCCTTCGCGGGCGGAGACTGCGGGTGGCGGAGGGGGGAAGCTTCGGAGCCACGGAGGAGAGCGCAGCCACAGGGGTGCGGAGGGCAAAGTGGAGAGATTCCCGCACAGAGGATTCGTGCCGACCAGCACTCACCAGCCCGAGAGGCTTGTCTGCTCAACCGCCGGGGGCGGGCGGGGCTGAGGGTCGGGCTTCGGTTGGAGCGCAGGGAGAGGACTGGGGTTGGCGGCGTGAACACAGCCTGAAGGGGTTAGTTAGCGCCACGGCTGGCCGGGAGGGAGTCCGGGAAAAAGTCTGGACCTGCCGAAGAGGCAAGAGACTTTTTCTTGCCTCTTTGTTTCCTGGTGCGCGAGGAGAGGGGATTAAGAGTGCTGCTTAAAGGAGCTCCAGGGATGGGCGCGAGCCGCGGCTAAAAGCGCGGACCCCAGAGACGGGCATGAGACGCTAAGGCTGCCGCTGCCGCCACCAAGAAGCCTGTGTGCAAGCACAGGTCACTATCCACACATTCCCTCCCGGGAGCCTGTGCAGCCCGCCACGGCCAGGGTCCCGGGATCCAGGGACAACTTCCCCAGAAGAACGCACGGCGTGCCTCAGGCTGGTGCAACGTCACGCCGGCCTCTGCCGCCGCAGGCTCGCCCCGCACTCCGTACCCCTCCCTCCCCACGGCCTGAGTGAGCCAGAGTCCCCGAATCAGCTGCTCCTTTAACCCTGTCCTGTGTGAGCGAAGAACAGACGCCCTCAGGTGACCTACACACAGAGGAGGGTCCAAATCCAAAGCGGAACCCCGGGAGCTGTGGGAACAAAGAAGAGAAAGGGAAATATCTCCATGTAACCTCAGGAGCAGCAGATTAAATCTCCACAATCAACTTGATGTACCCTGCATCTGTGGAATACCTGAATAGACAATGAATCATCCCAAATTGAGGAGGTGGACTTTGGGAACAATGATATATATTTCCCCCCCCTTTTCTCTTTTTGTGAGTGTGTATGTGTATGCTTCTGTGGGTGATTTTGTCTGTATAGCGCCGCTTTTACCATTTGTCCTAGGGTTCTGTCTGTCCTTTTTTTCTTTAATTACTTAAAAAATTTTTTCTTAATAATCATTTTTTATTTTAATAACTTTATTTTATTTTATTTTATCTTCTTTCTTTATTTCCTTTTTTTCTCCCCTTTACTCTGAGCCGTGTGGAGGACAGTCTCTTGGTGCTCCAGCCAGGAGTCAGGTCTGTGCCTCTGTGGTGGGAGAGCCAAGTTCAGGACACTGGACCACAAGAGAACTCCCACCTCCACGTAATATCAAATGGCGAAAATCTCCCAGAGATCTCCATCTCAACGCCTAGACCCAGCTCCACTCAATGACCAGCAAGCTACAGTGCTGGACACCCTATGCCAAACAACTAGAAAGACAGGAACACAACCCCACCTATTAGCAGAGAGGCTGCCTAAAATCATAATAAGGCCACAGACACCCCAAAACACACCACCAGATGTGGACCTGCCCACCAGAAAAAACAAGATCCAGCCTCATCCACCAGAACACAGGCACTAGTCCCCTCCACCAGGAAGTCTACACAACCCACTGAACCAATCTTAGCAACTGGGGACAGACACCAAAAACAACGGAAACTACGAACCTGCAGCCTGTGAAAAGGAGACCGCAAACACAGTAAGATAAGCAAAATGAAACAGCACATGAAGGAGCAAGGTAAAAACCCACCAGACCTAACAAATGAAGAGGAAATAGGCAGTCTACCTAAAAAGGAATTCAGAATAATGATAGTAAAGACCTACCTAAGGAGACAAAAGACCTGTATGCAGAAAATTATAAGACACTGATGAAAGAAATTAAAGAAATTAAAGATGATACAAATAGATGGAGAGATATACCATGTTCTTGGATTGGAAGAATCAACATTGTGAAAATGACTCTACTACCCAAAGCAATCTACAGATTCAGTGCAATCCCTATCAAGCTACCACTGCCATTTTTCACAGAGCTAGAACAGAAAATTTCACAATTTGTATGGAAACACAAAGGACCCCGAATAGCCAAAGCAATCTTGAGAACGAAAAACGGAGCTGGGGGAATCAGGCTCCCTGACTTCAGACTATACTACAAAGCTACAGTAATCAAGACAGTATGGTACTGGCACAAAAACAGAAATAGAGATCAATGGAACAGGATAAAAAGCCCAGAGATAAAGCCACACACATATGGTCACCGTATGTTTGATAAAGGAGGCAAGAATATACGGTGGAGAAAAGACAGCCTCTTCAATAAGTGGTGCTGGGCAAACTGGACAGCTACATGTAAAAGAATGAAATTAGAACACTTCCTAACACCATACACAAAAATAGACTCAAAATGGATTAGACCTAAATGCAAGGCCAGACACCATCAAACTCTTAGAGGAAAACATAGGCAGAACACTCTATGACATAAATCACAGCAAGATCCTTTTTGACCCACCTCCTAGAGAAATGGAAATAAAAACAAAAATAAACAAATGGGACCTAATGAAACTTCAAAGCTTTTGCACAGCAAAGGAAACCATAAACAAGACGAAATGACAACCCTCAGAATGGGAGAAAATATTTGCCAATGAAGCAACTGACAAAGGATTAATCTCCAAAACATACAAGCAACTCATGCAGCTCAATATCAAATAAACAAACAACCCAATCCAAAGATGGGCAGAAGACCTGAATAGACATTTCTCCAAAGAAGATATAGAGATTGCCAACAAACACATGAAAGGATGCTCAACATCACTAATCATTAGAGAAATGCAAATCAAAACTACAATGAGATATCATCTCACACCAGTCAGAATGGCCATCATCAAAAAATCTACAAACTTAAATGCTGGAGAGGGTGTAGAGAAAAGGAAACCCTCTTGCACTGTTGGTGGGAGTGTAAGTTGATACAGCCGCTATGGAGAACAGTATGGAGGTTCCTTAAAAAACTACAAATAGAACTACCATATGACCCAGCAATCCCACTACTGGGCATATACCCTGAGCAAACCATAATTCAAAAAGAGTCATGTACCACAATGTTCATTGCAGCTCTATTTACAATAGCCAGGACATGAAAGCAACCTATGTGTCCACCAACAGTTGAATGGATAAAGAAGATGTGGCATGTATATACAATGGAATATTACTCAGGCATCAAAAGGAGCGAAACTGAGTTATTTGTAGTGAGGCGGACGGACCTAGAGACTATCATACAGAGTGAAGTAAGTCAGAGAAAAAAAAATACCTGGCACGTATATACAATGGAATATTACTCAGCCATCAAAAGGAACAAGACTGAGTTATTTGTAGTGAGGTGGATGGACCTAGAGACTGTCATACAGAGTGAAGTAAGTTGGAAAGAGAAAAGCAAATACCGTATGCTAACACATATATATGGAATCTAAAAAAAAAGTTCAGAAGAACCTATGGGCAAGACGTGAATAAAGATGCAAACCTGCTAGAGAATGGACTTGGGGATACAGGGAGGGGGAAGCGTAAGCTGGGACAAAGTGAGAGAGTGGCATGGACATATATACACTACCAAACGTAAAATAGATAGCTAGTGGGAAGCAGCCACCTAGCACAGGGTGGTCAGCTCAGTGCTTTGTGACCACCTAGAGGGGTGGGATAGGGAGTGTGGGAGGGAGGGCGATGCAAGATGGAAGAGATATGGGGACATATGTATATGTATAACTGATTCACTTTGTTATAAAGCAGAAACTAACACACCATTTTAAAGCAATTATACTCCAATAAAGATGTTAAAAAAAGAAGGAAAAATACCTATAACAATGGAAACGTTGGCATGATTTGAATTAACTTTCATTCAACAAACATTAGTTGAACATCTGTGTGCTCATTGTTTTAGGCATCGAAATACAAATATGAATAAGATAGTCCCTGACTCAGAGTTCTCTCTTTTTTTTTTTTTTTTTTTTTTGCGGTACGCGGGCCTCTCACTGTTGTGGCCTCTCCCGTTGCGGCCTCTGGATGCACAGGCTCAGGGGCCATGGCTCACGGGCCCAGCCGCTCTGCGGCATGTGGGATCTTCCCAGACTGGGGCACGAACCCGTGTCCCCTGCATCGGCAGGCGGACTCTCAACCACTGCGCCACCAGGGAAGCCCCGAGTTCACTCTTTTTTTTTTTTTTTTTTTTTTTTTTTTGCAGTACGCGGGCCTCTCAGTGTTGTGGCCTCTCCTGTTGCAGAGCATGGGCTCCGGACGTGCAGGCTCAGCGGCCATGGCTAACGGGCCCAGCCGCTCGGCGGCATGTGGAATCATCCCGGACCGGGGCACGAACCCATGTCCCCTGCATCGGCAGGCGGACTCTCAACCACTGCGCCACCAGGGAAGCCCCGAGTTCACTCTTTTAAGGGACATCATGGGGGGGGAGGAGTGACAGAAAATTTATATGTGTGACTGGGTGTAAAAGTTTGAATAGGACTTTGCCAGGTGGACAAGGAAGAGAAGAGCTCCCAGGCAGAATGAATAGCAAGTGCAAGACAAGAAGATGTGAAATGACAAGACGTTTTGGGAACTTATATGCAAATGGTGATGGGAGGAGAGGATGAGAAGTGGCCAAAGGTGATGTTGGAAAGGGACAAGAGCTAGATCACAAAAGGGCTTTGTATACCACTGATCACTAGAGAGGTGTTTTCTCTTATTGGGCAAGGATGGTACATATAGCTTGGATGAAATGAAATGAAATATTCCTGAGCCATGTATTTCTTTTGATTCTCATTTCATGCTTAGCAAGTTTTTTTCTGACTTGGTCTTAGAGATACCATGATATCAGGAAAGGAATATTCAGAGCGGTGAGCAGAAATAAAATGGTAACTGGAAAAATAGAACTCCACTTAAAATTCATAAATTAGAATAAAGAGTTCAGAAACAGACCCAAGTCTCTGTGGAAATTAATTACATGATGCAAGTAGCATTTCAAACCAGTATAGAAAGGATGGACTTTTCAGGAAATGATGCTGGAACAATTAGTTAGCCTTGGGGGGGCAGGGGGAAACTGATCCCTACCTCATTCCTTATACCAAATAAATTCCAGATGGATCAAAGATTTAAATATTAAAACAAAAATATTACTAATTTTTTTTTTTCGGTACGTGGGCCTCTCACTGTTATGGCCTCTCCCCTTGTGGAGCACAGGCTCCAGACACGCAGGCTCAGTGGCCATGGTTCATGGGCCCAGCCGCTCCGTGGCATGTGGGATCTTCCCAGACCGGGGCGCAAACCCATGTCCCCTGAATCGGCAGGTGGACTCTCAACCACTGCGCCACCATGGAAGCCCCAAAACAAAAATATTAGAAGAAAATATAGGTAAACACTTTGTTAATCTTGAGGTGGAAGATATTTTAAAGTATTGATATTATCCTAAACTCAGAAACAACAAAAAACGTATAGCTTCCTACTCGGCGGCAACCACCTCGCAGGCCAGACTTCACTCGCTGGCAACTCGCTCCGCTTCCTCAGCAGCCATGTCTGACAAACCTGATATGGCTGAGATAGAGAAATTCGGTAAGTCGAAATTGAAGAAAACAGAAACGCAAGTGAAAAATCCACTGCCTTCAAAAGAAATGATTGAACAGGAGAAACAAGCAGGCGAGTCGTAATGAGGCATGTGCCGCCAATATGTACTGTACATTCCATAAGCATTGCCTTCTTATTTTAATTATTTTAGCTGTTTCACTTTGTAAGATGCAAAGAGGTTGGATCAAGTTTAAATGACTGTGCTGCCTCTTTTCACATCAAAGAATGGACAACTACTGACAACGAAGGCTGTGCCTGCCTCTCCTATCCGCCTGTCTGGCTGGCAAAGAAGGAAAAGAACTTGCTTGTTGGTGAAGGAGGAAGCTGGGTGGGACGACAGTGAAATCTAGAGTAAAAAGCAAGCCGGTCCACGGTGTCCTGTGGGCTGTAAAATGCAGTTTAATCGGAGTGCCATTTTTTGTTGTTGTTGTTCAAATGATTTTAATTATTGGAATGCACAATTTTTTAAATATACAAATAAAAAGTTTTAAAACCTGAAAAATATATATAGCTTCCTAATAGCACATGAAAACTAAAATAAAAACAATGATCTGTGGAAAATATTTGCAACATTTATGATAAAGAGAAATTTTACTTAGTATATAAAGAGCTCTTTTAAATCCAGTAAGAAAAAGCCCAACACCAGAATTAAAAAATGGCCAATGGGGCTTCCCTGGTGGCGCAAGTGGTTGAGAGTCGGCCTGCCGATGCAGGGGACACGGGTTCGTGCCCCAGTCTGGGAGGATCCCACATGCCGCGGAGCGGCTGCGCCTGTGAGCCATGGCCGCTGAGCCTGCGCGTCCGGAGCCTGTGCACCGCAACGGGAGAGGCCACAACAGTGAGAAGCCCGCGTACCACAAAAAAAAAAAAAAAAAAAAAAAAAAAAAAAAAAAAAAAATGGCCAGTGGATGTTGATTACCTGATTAGTCTCTCCATAATCAAATAACTTTGTCAAGTATTATAAATGTTAGAAATTCAACTAAAAATCCTCTAATACTTTATTTTTTTAATCTCCTTTGTTTTTCTGGACCAAGACTGACTCTTTTCTCAAATAACATATATCTGAATCTCTGTTCAGATGAATATTTTGCCATCTTTATTTTGACTGCCCTTGCTTTCAAAATGTATACTTGAACTGCTTTTCAAATGTACATTTACCTTTTGAAATATGTTTACTTGTGAGCACAATGGCCTCCTGTGGATCCCAAAAGAATACATGAAAAGATATGGGGATAGATCTTTGTACTCATTTGAAAAGAAGTGTAGAAGTGATGTGCTAAGATCCGAGAGTGTGATAGTTGCTGAATTCTGGTTGGTTTCACTCAATCCCTCTCATTTCTTCTTCCATGCTGATCCATGACAAAAGCCATACTTCAAAATTTCCAAGGCTGTGGTTTTATTTCCACAACATATATGAAAGAGTAATTCATTTAGAAAAAAACCCAAATGGTCAATGGACACATAAAAATACTCAGCCTCACTAGTAATCAAAGGGATACAAATTAATACAACATTGAGATCATTTTTATCTCTTAGATTGATAAAAATTGAGAAGACTGATAATTGTGTTGACTTGGGGGTGGAGAAACAGGGCACTGTTTTGGTAAGGGCCTCTGTGGCTGGGTCTAACTTGACAGGTTTCCCGAACTTAGAATCTGAAAGTGAGCAGTTCCCTTCTCATTCCCTTCCATCCCAGAAGGCTCTACGCTCTATGGCCTTTTTCCCAGCTCTGCGTGCCTGAGAGGCAGATGTTGTGAGGACATGAAAGATCTGTTATCCCTTTATTTAGAGTATTAGCTAGCTCCACTCCTCTCCTTTGAGAGAGAGGCACTCTTCAAGACATTCTCCCTGAATGAATGTGATCCAACAGAATTTTCTGAATCTCCTCTACAGGGAAGAAGATGGCAGTTTTCTTTTTGTTTTAAGAAAATAATAATTTGTTCAAGTTACTCTTTTCACCAGCACCCTACCACAAAAAAGAACTTCCTGCCAGTTTGATTAGTGTGCAAGTAGTTCTGTAGAGACTGAGCAAGTCTTGGTACCCTGACTGAACCAAGTTTTTAGACCTCTAGAAGTGAGGATCAGACCCTAGACTATTGTGATCCCACTCAGGCAATAGCCCCTATAAGAAATCAGCAAAACTCTTTTATCCATTCCTTCAGGAAGTATTTATTGCATACTGACCACATGCTATGCACTATTACAGGCATTGGGAAATACTGCAATGAATAAAATACACAGAACAGACAAAAATGTCTGTCCTGAAGGAGATTACAATCTAGTATGCTTGATGGGTATTTCTGTTTATTCATTTACTCATTTGAGCATTCATTCAGTAAATGTTTATTGAGCATATAATAGGTGCCAGACACCATATTGGATCAGTAGTTAAGTCTAGCATAATCAGAGTTAATGGCCCTAGGAATTTTTTAAAAATTGAGATAAAATTCATCACTTTAATTATTTTAAAGTATACCATTTCAGTAGTTTTTAATATATCCACAGTGTTGTGCAACCATTACTATTGTCTAATTCCAGAATATTTTCATCACCTCAGAAAGAAACCTTGTACCCATTAATTAGTCATTTCCCATTCCTCTCTCCCATAAGCCACACTGGCAAACACTAGTCTGGTTCCTATCTTTATGGATTTGCCTATTCTAGACATTTCATATAAATGGAATCATATATGACCTTTTGTGTCTGGCTTCTTTCACTCAGCGTAATGTTTTCATGATTCACCCATGTTGCGGCATGTATCAGTACTTCATTCCCTTATATGGTTGAATAATATTCCATTATGTGGATATACCACATTGTGTTTATCCAGTTATCAGTCAATGTACATTTGAGTTGTTTCTACTTTTTGGCTATTATGAATAATGCTACTATGAAGGTTTGTTACAAGTTTTTGTGTGAATGTTTTCACTTCTCTTGGGCATATGCCTAGGAGGGGAGTTGATGGGTCATATGCTATCTCTATGTTTAACTGACTCAGGAACGACCAAACTGGTTTTCACAGCAGCTACACTATTTTATATGGTCATCTACAATGTATGAGGGATCCTATTTGTCCACATCCTCACCGACACTTGTTACGTTCTGTGTTTTATTTTATTTTTATATTATTTATTTATTTATTTTTTTTTGCGGTACGTGGGCCTCTCACTGTTGTGGCCTCTCCCGTTGCGGAGCACAGGCTCTGGACGCGCGGGCTCAGCAGCCATGGCTCACGGGCCTAGCCGCTCCGCGGCATGTGGGATCTTCCCAGACCGGGGCACGAACCTGTGTCCCCTGCATCGGCAGGCGGACTCTCAACCATTGCACCACCAGGGAAGCCCTCTGTGTTCTATTTTTTTAATTAATTAATTAATTTTATTTATTTATTTTTTTTGCGGTACGCAGGCCTCTCACTGCTGTGGCCTCTCCCGTTGTGGAGCACAGGCTCTGGACTCGCAGGCTCAGCAGCCATGGCTCACAGGCCCAGCCACTCCTCAGCATGCGGGATCCTCCCGGACCGGGGCACGAACCCATGTCCCCTGCATTGGCAGGCGGACTCTCAACCACTGCACCACCAGGGAAGCCCTGTGTTTTATTTTTTTAATAGCCATCCTAGGTGGTGTGAAGTGGTGTCTCATTGTGGTTTTGATTTTCATTTCCCTGATGACTAAAGATGTTGAGCATCTGTTCATATGCTACTTGGTCATTTGTATATCTTATTAGGATAAATGTCTATTCAAGTTCTTTGTCCATTTTTTAATTTTTTTTGTTGTTGTTATTACAGTTGAGTTTTAAGAGTTCTTTATATATTCTGAATACCATACCATTATCAGATATATGATTTGCAAATATTTATCTCTCATTCTTTAGGGTTTCTTTTCACTTTTTTGCTGGTATTCTTTCAAGCATAAAGTTTTTAATTTTATTTATTTATTTATTTATTTATTTTGCGTTACACGGGCCTCTCACTGCTGTGGCCTCTCCCGTTGTGGAGCATAGGCTCTGGACTCGCAGGCTCAGCAGCCAAGGCTCACGGGCCCAGCCGCTCCGCGGCATGTGGGATCCTCCCAGACCGGGGCACGAACCCACGTCCCCTGCATCGGCAGGTGGACTCTCAACCACTGCGCCACCAGGGAGGCCCAAAGTGTTTAATTTTAATGAAGTCTAAATTATCTATTTTTTTCTTTTGTTTCTTGGGCTTTTGGTGTCATATCTAAGAAAACATTGCTAATGAACATGATTTACTCCTATGTTTCCTTCTAAGAATTTTAAGTTTTTTTTTTTTTTTTTGTGGCACACGGGCCTCTCACTGTTGTGGCTTCTCCCGTTGTGGAGCACAGGCTCCAAAAGCGCAGGCTCAGTGACCATGGCTCACGGGCCTAGCTGCTCTGCAGCATGTGGGATCTTCCAGGACCGGGGCACGAACCCGTGTCCCCTGCATTGGCAGGCGGACTCTCAACCACTGTGCCACCAGGGAAGCCCAGAATTTTAAGATTTTTAGCTCTTATATTTGTCATTGATATATTTTGAGTTGATTTTTATATATGGTGTGAGTTAGGGGTCCAACTTCATTCTTTTGCATATGTCTATCCAGTTGTCTCAGCACCAATTGATGAAGAGATTATTCTTTCCCCATTGAATGGTTTTGGTACCCTTGTTGAAAATCAATTGGCCAGAGATATGTGGGTTTATTTCCGTACTCTCAGTTCTGTCCCATTGGTCTGTATGTCTGTCCTTAAGCCAATGCTACACTTTTTTTTTTTTTTTTTTGTGGTACGCGGGCCTCTCACCATTGTGGCCTCTCCCATTGCAGAGCACAGGCTCTTGACGTGCAGGCTCAGCGGCCATGGCTCACGGGCCCAGCCGCTCTGCGGCATGTGGGATCTTCCCAGACTGGGCCATGAACCCGTGTCCCCTGCATCGGCAGGTGGACTCTCAACCACTGCGCCACCAGGGAAGCCCTACACTGTTTTTGATTACTGTAACTTCATAGTATTGAAACCAGGAAGTGTGAGTCCTCCAACTTTGTTCTTTTCAAGATTGTTTCAGCTATTCAGGGTCCTTTGCAGTTCCATATGAACTTGAGGATTGGCTTTTCCATTTCTGCAAGAAAGGCCATTGAAATTTTGATAGGGATTGCTTTGAATCTGCAGATCACTTTGGATAGTATTGCCATCTTAAACAATATTGCCTTCCAATCCATGAATATGGGGTGTCTTTCCATTTAGTTAGGTCTTTAATTTTATTCAGCAATGTTTTGCAGTTTTCAGAACACAAGTCTTGGACCTCTTTGCTTTAATTTATTCTTAAGGATTTCATTCTTTTGGATGCTATGGTAAATGCAAATGTTTTCTTAATTTTCTTTTTGGATTGTTCATTGCTAATGCATAGAAATACAATTGATTTTTGGATGTTGATCTTGTATTCTGCAAATTTGCTGCATTTATTTATTAGCCTAAGTAGATTTTTCTGTAGTCTTTGTAATTTTCTGTATACAGGATCATGTCATCTGTGAATAAATTTTTCTTCTTCCTTTCCAATTTGGATGACTTTTCTTTTTCTTTCTTTCTTTTTTAAACTGTAGCTTTTTCTAAAAAATAGATTTATTTAATTAATTTATTTTTGGCTGCGTTGAGTCTTCATTGCCACGTGTGGGTTTTCTCTAGTTGCAGTGAGTGGGGGCTGCTCTTCGTTGCAGTGTGCAGGCTTCTCATTGCAGTAGCTTCTCTTGTTGCGGAGCACTGGCTCTAGGCACGTGGGCTTCAGTAGCTGCAGCACACAGGCTCAGTAGTTGCAGCTCGCAGGCTCTAGAGTGCAGGCTCAGTAGTTGTGGCACACAGGCTTAGCTGCTCTGTGGCATGTGGGATCTTCCCGGACCAGGGCTCAAACCCGTGTCCCCTGCATTGGTGGGTGGATTCTTAACCACTGCGCCACCAGGGAAGTCCTGGATGCCTTTTCTTTTTCTTGCCAAATTGACCTGACTAGAACTTCCAGTACTATGTTGAATAGCAGTGGAGAAGAGATATCTTTGTCTTGTTCCTAAATTTAGGAGGAAAGCTTTCAGTCTTTTACTACTGTGTATGATGTCAGCTGTGAATTTTTTATAAATGCCCTTTATCAGGTTGAGAAATTTCCTTTATACCCCTAGTTTTCTGAGTGTTTTATCCTGAAAGAGTGTTAAATTTTGTAAATTTTTTTCTGCATCAGTTGAGATGATTGTGTAAACTTTTTCCTTCATTCTACTAATGTGGTGTATTACTACATTGATTGATTTTCTTATGTTGAACTACCCTTGCACTTGTGGGATAAATCTCACCTGGTCATGGTTTATAATCCTTCTGATACACTGCAGAATCCGGTCTGATAGTATTTTCTTGAGGATTTTTACATTTATATTCATAAAGGATATTGGTCTGTAAATTTCCTTTCTTGTGATGGCTTTGTCTGGCTTTGGTGTCAGGGTAATGCTAGCCTCAAGAATTAGAAAGTATTCTCTCTAATTCTATTTTTTGGGGAGAGTTTGAGAAGGGTTGGTGTTAATTATTTTTTAAACATTTGGTAAGATTCACCAGTATTAACATCTGGTCCTGGGCTTTTCTTTACTGGAAGGTTTTTTGGGGTTTTTTTTCCCTTGTTTTTGTTTGTTTGTTTTTTAGGCCATGCTGCAGCATGTGGGATCTTAGTTCCCCGATCAGGTATCGAACACGCACCCCCTGCATTGGAAGCACAGAGTCTTAACCACTGGACTGCTAGGGAAGTCCCTGGAAGGTTTTTGATTACTGATACCATTTCTTTACTTGTTATAGATCTGTTCAAATTTTTTATTTCTTCTCAAGTCAGTTTCAGTAATTTTTATCTTATTTTTTTAAAGTGTTATTTTAAAAATTAATTAATTTATTTATTTTTGGCTGAGTTGGATCTTCATTGCTGCACGCAGGCTTTCTCTAGTTGTGGTGAGCAGGGACTACTCTTCATTGCAGTGTGTGGGCTTCTCATTGTGGTGGCTTCTCTTGTTGCAGAGCAGTCTCTAGGTGCACAGGCTTCAGTAGTTGTGGCACGTGGGTTCAGTAGTTGTGGCCCGCAGGCTTAGTTGCTTCAGAGCATGTGGGATCTTCCTGGACCAGGGATCAAACCTGTGTCCCCGCCTTGGCAGGTGGATTCTTAACCACTGTGCCACCAGGGAAGTCCCTTTTAAAAGTGTTTTCAACATATGCATGAAATCTACTTTTCATTTCTGATCTTGTCTTCCTTATTTATGTCTTCTTCCTTTTTTCCTTGAATAATCTCACCAAAATTTTGCCAATTTTATTAATCTCAAAAAATTTGGATTTGTTGATTTTTTCTATTTTATGTATAGTTTCTATGTCACTAGTCTCTATGTTTTTTTCTTGTTCTCTTTCTTCTGCACTTTGGTTTTTGTTTTAGTTCATTGATTTTCAGCCTTGTATATATATACATATATATATTAGGCTAGGCTATATAAAATTGTCTTTTTTATAGGAAAATGATGATCAAATATTGGCAGTTTAATGTGATTCATTCTAATACTTAAGGCTAAAAAGGTTTGCTGTAAGCAATATTTACCACAAGTTAAAAAAATGATATTACAAAGTTATTTATTGTTTATGAGTGCATTTATTGGTAGTAAGTGCAAGTCATACATGGGAAATATACACACCAATTTCAGGGTAGTAGTTACCTCTGGGAAGGAAAGGAGGTAAAGGGATATATGTGTAATATTTTATTTCTTACAAAGAAAACTTTAAACTTTAATAAAGATGTAAAACAAATAAGGCAAATTATCAATATCTGTTTAATTTTGTTGGTGGGACAATCCCACAAGATTTGATACTTAGAATTTTTGTTATCATTCAGTTCAATATATTTTCTTATTTTAATATAATGTATGATTTCTTTCTTCCTTTTTTAACCTTTGAGTTGTTTGGAAGTCTATTTTCAAATTCCTAAGCGTATGGACATTTTCTAGTTATCTTTGTGTGTGTGTGTGTAAATAAAGAGAGAGAAAGAGCGAGAGATGTGGTAATACATCTACATTTGAGGAATCTGGGTGAAAGGTACATGGGAATTATTTTTTAGCATTCTTGCAACTTTCTTATGTCTGAAATTATGTCAAAATAAAATGTTTCAAAAATCTTAAAAAAACGATTTGCCTTTTCTAGAGACTCATGCTTAAAATGAATTTTACTTCACATAATATTAATCCTAAAAACCTTGTATTTTAAACTTTCTCCTTTTAGCTCTTCCTTTTATAATACATTAAACAAGTTGCTATGCTAAACAATTCCATTACTCATATTTGATATTCACTATACCTCATGACTATATCCAACTATGGCATATTGGGTTCTGTTAGTGAAATTAGCCTGTTTTTTTCTTATTGGGATAAATGTATCCTGTTACTAAATATTATTATTTAATTTTCACAAATCTCCATAAGAATTATTAATATCATTTTATATAGTCAATATTCACTTACACTTACCTATGTACTCATACATACATATATATATATATATATATATATATATATATACATTTTTTCATCATCATTTCTTTCTAAATCTCAGGTTTTATATCTGGAATAATTTTCCTTCTGACTGAGGTATGTCTTTTAGAATTTCCTTTAGTGTGAGTCTCTTGCAAGCAAGCTCTCTTAGGTTTTGCTTGTCTAGAAATGTCTTTATTTCATCTCAAAGTTTCAACATGGAATTACCAAAAAGTACATGTAAAAAATGAACACTGTCATTACTTTCCCATTGTTTCCTTTTTCACTCAATATCAAATTTTGCTTTATTTTATTGTTGTTCTTCTTTGTATAGTTTTTTCCTTTAATTTTTTTAACATCTTTATTGGAGTATAATTGCTTTAAAATAATGGTGTGTTAGTTTCTGCTTTATAACAAAGTGAAGCAATCATACATATACATATATCCCCATATCTCTTCCCTCTTGCGTCTCCCTCCCTCCCACCCTCCCTATCCCACCCCTCTAGGTGGTCACAAAGCACCGAACTGATCTCCCTGTGCTATGCGGCTGCTTCCCACTAGCTATCTATTTTACGTTTGGTAGTGTATATATGTCCATGCCACTCTCTCACTTTGTCACAGATTACCCTTCCCCCTCCCCGTACCTTCAAGTCCATTCTCTACTAGGTCTGTGTCCTTATTCCCGTCTTACCCCTATGTTCTTCATGACTTTTTTTTTTCTTAGATTCCATGTATATGTGTTAGCATACGGTATTTGTTTTTTTCTTTCCGACTTACTTCACTCTGTATGACAGACTCTGAGTCCATCCACCTCACTACAAATAACTCAATTTCGTTTCATTTTATGGCTGAGTAATATTCCATTGTATATATGTGCCACATCTTCTTTATCCATTCATCTGTTGATGGACACCTAAGTTGCTTCCATGTCCTAGCTATTGTAAATAGAGCTG
The DNA here is from genome assembly GCF_025265405.1 of Mesoplodon densirostris. Lineage (NCBI taxonomy): Eukaryota > Metazoa > Chordata > Mammalia > Artiodactyla > Ziphiidae > Mesoplodon > Mesoplodon densirostris. The sequence goes on along the minus strand of NC_082681.1, from coordinate 28,984,151 downwards.
CAATGAACATATTGGTATATGACTCTTTTTGAATTATGGTTTGCTCAGGGTATATGTCCAGTAGTGGGATTGCTGGGTCATATGGTAGTTCTATTTGTAGTTTTTTAAGGAACCTCCATACTGTTCTCCATAGTGGCTGTATCAATTTACATTCCCACCAACAGTGCAAGAGTGTACCCTTTTCTCCATACCCTCTCCAGTATTTATTGTTTCTAGATTTTTTGATGATGGCCATTCTGACCTGTGTGAGATGATATCTCATTGTAGTTTTGATTTGCATTTCTCTAATGATTAATGATGTTGAGCATTCTTTCATGTGTTTGTTGGCAATCTGTATATCTTCTTTGGAGAAGTGTCTATTTAGGTCTTCTGCGCATTTTTGGATTGGTTTGTTTGTTTTTTTGTTATTGAGCTGCATGAGCTGCTTGTAAATTTTGGAGATTAATCCTTTGTCAGTTGCTTCATTTGCAAATATTTTCTCCCATTCTGAGGGTTGTCTTTTGGTCTTGTTTATGGTTTCCTTTGCTGTGCAAAAGCTTTGAAGTTTCATTAGGTCCCATTTGTTTATTTTTGTTTTTATTTCCATTTCTCTAGGAGGTGGGTCAAAAAGGGTCTTGTTGTGATTTATGTCATAGAGCATTCTGCCTATGCTTTCCTCTAAGAGTTTGATAGTTTCTGGCCTTACATTTAGGTCTTTAATCCATTTTGAGTTTATTTTTGTGTATGGTGTTAGGGAGTGTTCTAATTTCATACTTTTCCATGTAGCTGTTCAGTTTTCCCAGCACCGCTTATTGAAGATGCTATCTTTTCTCCACTGTATATTCTTGCCTTCTTGCCTCCTTTATCAAAGAGAAAGGAACCATATGTGTGTGGGTTTATCTCTGGGCTTTCTATCCTGTTCCATTGATCTATATTTCCGTTTTTGTTCCAGTGTCTTGATTACTGTAGCTTTCTAATATAGTCTGAAGTCAGGGAGCCTGATTCCTCCAGCTCCATTTTTCTTTCTCAAGATTGCTTTGGCTATTCAGGGTCTTTTGTGTTTCCATACAAATTGTGGAATTTTTTGTTCTAGTTCTGTGAAAAATGCCAGTGGTAGTTTGATAGGGATTGCATTGAATCTGTAGATTGCTTTGGGTAGTAGAGTCATTTTCACAATGTTGATTCTTCCAATCCAAGAACATGGTATATCTCTCCATCTATTTGTATTATGTTTAATTTCTTTCATCAGTGTCTTATAATTTTCTGCATACAGGTCTTCTGTCTCCTTAGGTAGCTTTATTCCTATATATTTTATTCTTTTTATGGCATTGGTAAATGGGAGTGTTTTCTTAATTTCACTTTCAGATTTTTCATCATTAGTGTATAGGAATGTGAGAGATTTCTGTGAATTAATTTTGTATCCTGCTACTTTACCAAATTCATTGATAAGCTCTAGTAGTTTTCTGGTAGCATCTTTAGGATACTCTATGTATAGTATCATGTCATCTGCAAACAGTGACATCTCTATTTCTTCTTTTCCAATTTGGATTCCTTTTATTTCTTTTTCTTCTCTGATTGCTGTGGCTAAAACTTCCAAAACTAAGTTGAATAAGAGTGGTGAGAGTGGGCAGCCTTGTTGTGTTCCCGATCTTAGTGGAAATGGTTTCAGTTTTTCACCATTGAGGGTGATGTTGGCTGTGGGTTTGTCATATATGGCCTTTATTATGTTGAGGAAAGTTCCCTGTATGCCTACTTTCTTCAGGGTTTTTATCATAAATGGGTGTTGAATTTTGTCGACAGCTTCCTCTGCATCTATTGAGATGATCATATGGTTTTTCTCCTTCAATTTGTTAATATGGTATATCACATTGTTTGATTTGCATATATTGAAGAATCCTTGCATTCCTGGAATAAACCCCACTTGATCATGGTGTATGATCCTTTTAATGTGCTGTTGGATTCTGCTGGCTAGTATTTTGTTGAGGATTTTTGCATCTATGTTCATCAGTGATATTGGCCTGTAGTTTTCTTTCTTTGTGACATCTTTGTCTGGTTTTGGTATCAGGGTGATGGTGGCCTCGTAGAATGAGTTTGGGAGTGTGCTTTATTTTGTGCTATATTTTGGAAGTGCTATATTTTGGAAGAGTTTGAGAAGGATAGGTGTTAGCTCTTCTCTAAATGTTTGATAGAATTTGCCTGTGAAGCCATCTGGTCCTGGGCTTTTGTTTGTTGAAAGATTTTTAATCCCAGTTTCAGTTTCAGTGCTTGTGATTGGTCTGTTTATATATTCTATTTCTTCCTGGTTCAGTCTCGGCAGGTTGTGCATTTCTAAGAATTTGTCCATTTCTTCCAGGTTGTCCATTTTATTGGCATAGAGTTGCTTGTAGTAATCTCTCATGATCCTTTGTATTTCTGCAATGTCAGTTGTTACTTCTCCTTTTTCATTTCTAATTCTATTCATTTGAGTCTTCTCCCTTTTTTTCTTGATGAGTGTGGCTAATAGCTTATCAATTTTCTTTTTATCTTCTCAGAGAACCAGCTTTTAGTTTTATTGATCTTTGCTATCATTTCCTTCATTTCTTTTCCATTTATTTCTGATCTAATCTTTATGATTTCTTTCCTTCTGCTAACTTTGGGGATTTTTTGTTCTTCTCTCTCTAATTGCTTTAGGTGCAAGGTTAGGTTGTTTATTTGAGATGTTTCCTGTTTCTTAAGGTAGGACTGTATTGCTATAAACTTCTCTCTTAGAACTGCTTTTGCTGCATCCCATAGGTTTTGGGTCGTCATGTCTCTGTTGTCATTTGTTTCTAGGTATTTTTTGATTTCCTCAGTGATCATTTTGTTATTGAGTAGTGTATTGTTTAGCCTCCATGTGTTTTATTTTTTACAGATATTTTCCTGTAATTGATACCTAGTCTCATAGCGTTGTGGTCGGAAAAGATACATGATATGATTTCAATTTTCTTAAATTTACCGAGGCTTGATTTGTGACCCAAGATATGATCTATCCTGGAGTATGTTCCATGAGCACTTGAGAAAAATGAGTATTCTGTTGTTTTTGGATGGAATGTCCTATAAATATCAATTAAGTCCATCTTGTTTAATGTATCATTTAAAGCTTGTGTTTCCTTATTTATTTTCATTTTGGATGATCTGTCCATTGGTGAAAGTGGGGTGTACAGTCCCCTACTATGATTGTGTTGCTGTCAATTTCCCCTTTTATGGCTGTTAGTATTTGCCTTATGTATTGAGGTGCTCCTATGTTGGTTGCATAAATATTTACAATTGTTATATCTTCTTGGATCGATCCCTTGATCATTATGTAGTATCCTTATTTTTTGTTTGTTTGTTTACATCTTTATTGGAGTATAATTGCTTTACAATGGTGTGTTAGTTTATGCTTTATAACAAAGTGAATCAGTTATACATATACATATGTTCCCATATCTCTTCCGTCTTGCGTCTCCCTCCCTCCCACCATCCCTATTCCACCCCTCTAGGTGGTCACAAAGCACTGAGCTGATCTCCCTGTGCTATGCGGCTGCTTCCCACTAGCTATCTATTTTACGTTTGGTAGTGTATATATGTCCATGCCACTCTCTCACTTTGTCACAGATTACCCTTCCCCCTCCCCATATCTTCAAGTCCATTCTCTAGTAGGTCTGTGTCTTTATTCCCGTCTTACCCCTAGGTTCTTCATGAAGTTTTTTTCCCCTCAGATTCCATATATATGTGTTAGCATATGGTATTTGTCTTTCTCATTCTGACTTACTTCACTCTGTATGACAGACTCTAGGTCCATCCACCTCACTACAAATAACTCAAATTTGTTTCTTTTTATGGCTGAGTAATATTCCATTGTATATATGTGCCACTCTTCTTTATCCATTCATCTGTTGATGGACACTTAGGTTGCTTCCATTTCCTGGCTATTGTAAATAGAGCTGCAATGAACATTTTGGTACATGACTCTTTTTGAATTATGGTTTTCTTAGGGTATATGCCCAGTAGTGAGATTGCTGGGTCATATGGTAGTTCTGTTTGTAGTTTGTTTTTTTTTAGATGTTGGGGGTAGGAGTTTATTAATTTATTTATTTATTTTTGCTATGTTGGGTCTTCGTTTCTGTGCGAGGGCTTCCCCTAGTTGTGGCAAGTGGGGACCACTCTTCATCGCAGTGCACGGGTCTCTCACTATCACAGCCTCTCTTGTTGCGGAGCACAGGCTCCAGACGCGCAGGCTCAGTAGTTGTGGCTCACGGGCCTAGTTGCTCTGCGGCATGTGGGATCTTCCTAGACCAGGGCTCGAACCTGTGTCCCCTGCATTGGCAGGCAGATTCTCAACCACTGCGCCACCAGGGAAGCCCTATTTGTAGTTTTTTAAGGAAACTCCATACTGTTTCCCATAGTGGCTGCATCAACTTATATTCCTACCAACAGAAAACACCTTTACTCTTGATCTCAAATTATTCTTACAAAAAAAATTAAATACAATGAGCAACACACAGTCCAAGATGACCAAGCACACAAGGAAACTAGACTCCAAGAGAAAAAAACAGTAGAAATAACCAACAAAATCAACATTGCATTTTAAACAAAGTGCAAAAAACATGATACTAAATAGGCTGAAAAAAGGACACCGTTTATAGCAGGAGAGCTGAAACAAGAAGGCAGAGCATCACCTTGTTTGATCTCAGCTGGGAACATGCTCATCAAGTGACTCAAAATTTTTGCCACTCTGCGCATGTCCAGGAATGCCCACAAAACACTACAAAGTATTGATTTTGCGGTTACAAATAAATTTTAGCAAGTAGGTGAATTTTCAAGTATGGAATCCACAAATAATGAGGATTTACTGTATTTCATAAGAGTTCCAGAGAGAGAGGAGAGAAAGACAAAGACAATATACAGGAAAGTAATGACTGAGAATTTTCCAGAACCTATGAAGGACAGCAATAAACAGATTAAAGAAACCCGATAATTCCCAAGCAGAATACATATAAAGAAAGATACTTCTTCACACATCACAGACAGGACAACTAAATGTACGATGGTCCTGGGGTGGTTCATGGATTTTTTAAAAAATTGTAAAGGACATTATTGGAATAATTGGGGAAATGTAAATGTGGACTTAATATTTGGTAATAATATTGTATTAACATTACTTTGGTCATAATATCCAAAGCAAACTCTAATTTGAAAAGATACATGCACCCCAATGTTCATTGCAGAACTGTTCACAATAGCCAAGGCATGGAAGCAACCTAAATGTCCATCGACAGATGAATGGATAAAGATGAATGGATAAAGATAAAGATATATATATATGTATACACACACACACATATATATATATATAATGGAATACTACTCAGCCATAAAAAATAATGAAATAATGCCATTTTCAGCGACATGGATAGACCTAGAGATTATCATATTAAGTGAAGTAAGTCCGAAAGAGAAAGACAAATACCATATGATATCACCTGTATGTGGAATCTAAAATATGACACAGGTGAACTTATTTACAAAACAGAAACAGACTCACAGATATAAAAAACTTATGGGTACCAAAGGAGAAAGGCAGTGGAGGAGGAGTAAATTAGGCGTTTGGGATTGGCAGATACAAACAACTAAATATAAAATAAACAGCAAGGTCCTACTGTATAGCACAGGGAACTATATTCAATATACTGTAATAAACCATAATGGAAAGGAATATGAAAAAGAATATATACATATATATATGTGTATATATATATATATATAACTGAGTCACTTTACTGTACACCAGAAACTAATACAACATTTGTAAATCAACTATACTTCAATTTAAAAAAAAAAAGAGTAACGGTGTCTTCTTCCGAAGAGGATATGGATTTGTTTCTGTTAGGCACTTGGGGGTATCAGCAATATGGGACTGCCTCAAGTCTAGTTCAAGGATTGAAGTTCTCAGAATGACCCAGAGAGTCAGATTTGGGCTGTATCCTATGTAAGGACTGTCCCAATTCTGGTTCACCATTTCCCTGAGGGTGTAGCATTTTGGGGTCCAAGCTTACTGTGGGGAGAGTCTCCTGTTTGTGAGGGCTCTGGGCTTTGACTTCTGTCCTGCTGCCACTTGTTCTGTGAGTTTCCAATGTGAAAATTTGAAGTTTTTGGAATTGTCAAAAAACCCCAGAGAAAAAGTTCCTTTTGTTCTTATTCACCTCTCTGGTGAATATTTTCCCTTTACTTTTGGTCTGGTAGTTCCACACTGTCTTGTTGGGTGTTTTATGCTTTTAAGATGGTGATTTTTATATTCTTATCCAGGGTTTTCAGTTGTTTTCAGTAGGAGGGTTGTCCAAATAATCTAGCCCTCAATGACCAGAATTCGGAAGCTAGCATTTAATTCCATCCCATTTTATTTTCTCTCTCTTCTGCAAGGTGAGAGCCATTCCTGTCTGTTCTTTCAGGCTTAACTTCTCATCTCTTGTATGTGAAGATATATTTCCACAAGAATAAGCAGTAGTTATAAGACAAAGGACAGTTCCCCAGGGCAAAAAAACAAAACCCTGCAGAAACATAAGGTAACTCTAGTTCAACTACACCCAACGATTTTTGCAACACTTTACATTACCAAACAGAACTCAGTTCATCAGTCTAAAAACATCTTCATTCAGGTTGCTTCATAGTTTCCTTCAAGAACAAAGCATCTGGGCTTCCCTGGTGGCGCAGCGGTTAAGAATCCGCCTGCCAGTGCAGCGAGAAGCCCATGCACCGCAATGAAGAGTGGCTCCCGCTCGCCTCAACTAGAGACAGCCCGCGCGCAGCAACGCAGACCCAACGCAGCCAAAAAACAAAACAAAACAAACAAAGTATCATTACTTGCTTTGCATGTCTGGAACTGAAGGGCCCGTTCAAGGGTCCTCCCCAACCTCTCCCCAGGAAGGAGCAGTTTGAACTAAAGATGGATTCACCTTTCCAGTTTCCGAGCTCTGTGCTTGTTTTTTGTAAATAACAACCTTCTCAACTTTTATGCACCAATATTTTCAAAAAATTCCTAGGCCTCACAATTCATTCTAGGCACCTTGCTAACTTTCCATCATAACAGGCAGAGTCCAACTGACTCTTTCCTCCATTGTTCATGTTCCCAACCTTGGATAGTTTAAATGGAACAAACGTTGATAACCTGCAATGCTGCCTTTCGTAAAAGCTGCCTGTTGCTGAATAGGTCTTGCCAACACATTTGTTTATAAAAAACAGGCACCTCTGTGGCAATATGTTATTCCAATGATGCTATTTCCATTCTACCAGTACATGCCAGAAATGCAATTGTTCTGGTTAATTGCCCTTAGTACAGTGGAGTCAACTGTTTAGCTTTACATTTTTTGGTCTTGTGTTTTGGCTGGCTAAGAAGCCCAAGCTGAGGTGTTTACTGAATAGGAAGAATATGAATAAGAAAGAGGGTGGTACTTGAAGGGGCTCTCTATTGGTTTTTAAATTTGAAAATTAGTGCTCACTGTCCAGCAAGTTTTCATTCATTATTTGATATAAGCACAGGATATTTCAAAGAAGCATCTTAAAATATTGAGTTTTAGAACAATTTGTTTTAACACGAGGAATTTTGTATAGTGGGTATAGATGGGAAATGGAGGGAGAGTGTCTCTGTGTAATAGAAAATCCATCAGAAAAAAGGATGAAGGGAGGGAGGGAGGGAGTCAGCTGCTTCTTAGGCAAAGGAGAAGAATGGACAATTTGGTTAAAGCTGGCCACCTGCCTCCTCCTGTCCCTCCAAGTCTGTAGGGACATTAGTTTAGGATATTCTAGGTTATGACATGGTAACAAATAACTCCCAATGTTAGTGCCTTAATACAACAAAGATGTATTTGTCTCTCATATCCAATGTAGGCCTGAGGGACTTCCTAGCGCAACTGTACCTCTATGTGGTAACTATTCCCTCCTGACTGATGGGGACTTTGCCATCCGATAATCGTACCCTCTTAAACATCTGGTTGTTTTAACCTTAGTTGATGTAACATTGGAAGAAAGAGAGTTTGAGGATCTTGCACAAGCAATTAAATACTCTGTTCCAGAAGTGATACATGCCACTTCAGCCCGTAAGCCACTGGCCAAACTTGTCATATGGCCCTGACCAAGTTCATGATGGATGGAGAAGTGTAATCTCCTATGTGCTTGGAAGGAGAGGAGAATCAGACATCAATGAGCGTGAGAAGTCTCTACCACAGAGGCGCACAACTGAGGCTCTTTCCCTGTCTTGCAAGTTATTGTGTCATAAAACATAAGTGTAAATGTATGGTTCTTAGCCACAAGATACAAGCCTGTCAGATGTATGGCTGGGGCACACGGTGTAGAGGAAGGAGCCATTTGTTTTTAGAAAAACTCACTCCCACTCCTACTGCCATTAGGATAAAGTCCACGTTCTGATTTCCTGGTTTGCAAGGCTCTCCACTACCTTGTTAAAAAGAAAAGCTCCAGGCCCAAAATAGCGTCACTTGTGCTAAGGCCTATGATACCAAACCTAGATTTAATGCCTAACATAATTGCAATGTTGACATTCACTGGAAATGTAATCTTCATCACCCAGCCTGGAACTTTCTGGTCAGCACTGACACGGTCATTTGTCATGTGGGCTCTCCCCATCTCCTGGAGAAAAGACAGTTTATTTGTCTTCCTCACCAGGATGTGAGCTCCATAAGGGCAGAGACCACCACGTCTGTCTTGTCCAATGCCTAGCGCATGGCTTAGCAATTAATGGGTGTTCATAAACATTTGTGAATGAATTACTAAGTAAAGGAATGAATGAATGTCAGACATTCTGTAACTCCTGATGTCAGGATTCTCCCGGTACCTCAGCCTCCAAAGAAATTGCTGAGTTTTCCTGGGAAGGAACTCCCACCGATTTTCTTGTTAAATTTGACCCATATATGCAGCACAATCTTCCAGATACACACAAGGCAAAGCAGCCAAGTTCAGGGGTTGGAGGATGAGGCAATAGGGCAGTGGTGGTACTTGTGTTCCTGGTAGGTTAGTAGTATTGCCTGTGTAGATGAAGGCTGTTTTTTTCATACTTGTAATTACAAAATTTTTTAGACAATTTCAACACAATGTAATAAATGTTATCATAAAGATATGTGCAGGAAAGTTCTAGTGATTAGTTATTCATTTACACTAGTATAGTTATTCATTTACACTACCTACAGCACTTCCTCTTCATTTTTGGGTCCTCGGTGTCATGGCCATTGCCTCTTGCATCACAGAGATTTTTTTAAATTAAAGTATAATTGACCTATGACACTATGTTAGTTCTAGGTGCACAACATAGTGATTCCTAAAATTTTTCTTAATATCACATCTGTCTCTCTCAAGTGGAATGCCAATTCCATGAGGACTGGTGCCAAGTTTTCTACTACTTTTGGAGGCCTCCAACTTTGCTGGTCCAGTGCTTACCAGTAGATAAAGCAGCAGCCCCAGGGGCTGATTGAAAGTTTGTGTGCAGGGAGATTGATTGAATGCTTTGTTTAGCTCACCTTGCCAGAGGTAGCAAAGTTTGGCCGTTGCTGATTGGTTGCTGATGATTTTGAGGCTCACTGGCAAAGATAACCGGATGAGAAGCGTGCTCTTGCCCTTGTTTTATAGTGGTGTGGGGTGTCCTCTTGAGTGCAGGCATGGCCATATGCTGATACTAGGTTATTGTTATAACAACTTTGCTGTGGGAATAAAGTTTCTCCCCAGGTCTTTGTTATTCATTTTAATGTGTAAACATGTCAACTACAGAGTCTCCTTGGAAAATCCCACCAGCCACTTCTGAAAAGAAAAAGAGGCGCTTTACATCTGGAGGAAGAGATTACTCTTGTCGTACCCTCTGTATAATGAATGTCACAGTTTTGATTTTACTGTGCCTTTTAGTCTTCTCCTGGAGTTTAACTAACCATGAACCCCAGAGAACCTATGGTGACTTCACCTAATAATTAACCCAGGTAGGACTGGTGCCCTCTCAGCTCTATAACAATTGGAACTCTGGAAGGTAATCTGTAAGCTGGTACAATTCCCTTCCAGAAACCCTCCAATCCTGTCTCTTCCAGACCAGAGGCATACTGAACTACACAGTAGGTCTTGTAAAACAAAAATTCGAGGGATATCTGAGTCATGATTCCTTCAGTGACTATTCTTTTGCTAACAGATCCTCTACCCTTAGTCAAGAGGTGACCACCTGACCTGAAGTGGACTAATCAGAATCCTTCCCCAGAATTTTTCATACTAATATAGGACATGAGCTGTAAAGATATAAGCCAAGATCTGTTTAAAGCCTTCTTCCCTACCTTGTGTAGAAAATCTGACAGCAGGAGGTAGAAAAGTTAACATTCCAAGAGAAGCAACGATGAGAGGTAGAGAAATGGAGATCTAGAGACAGTGAGCAAGAGCCAGCTAACGGTATTTGTGTCCCTTCAGCCAGTCATCACTGAGGTCAGCTCCATCCCTGCCATTTATACATTTTTGGTTCTTGAGTCAATAAAGGTACTCCCCCACCCCCATTGCTTATTTGGCTCAGGCTAGTTTGAGTTGAACTTCTACCACTTACAACTAAATGAGTCCTGATTAATAAAGTGGTTTAAGCAACTCTCTCTCTTCTTATTCTTATTTTAATGTGACTTTATGTCACTGTTTCCCAACTCTTTTACATCACAACACAAATGGAAAGTGATTACATTTGTATGGCACCTGGGGGTAAGCTGGAGGGGATTTGTGGGTGTCTATATGGGACAACATTCATTACTAGTTTGTATCATTCAATTACGGTAAGAAAAATGAATAGAAAATATTCAAGAACATATTAAATTTTTTTTTTTTTTTTTTGCGGTACGCGGGCCTCTCACTGTTGTGGCCTCTCCCGTTGCGGAGCACAGGCTCCGGATGCGCAGGCTCAGCGGCCATGGCTCACGGGCTCCCTAAAAGCTCCATGAGGCCAGGGCCTAAGTCTGCCTTGTTCTCCACTGTACTTGCCACACCTGGCGTAGGGTCTGCCTGGCATAGAGTCAGCATTCAGTACATATATATATATATTTTTTTTTAGTATGTATGTATGTATTTATTTATTTATTTATTTTGGCTGTGCCGGCTATTAGTTGTGGTATGCAAGCTCTAAGTTGTGGCATGCAGACTCTCAGTTGCGGCCTGAAAACTTGTAGTTATGGCATGTGGGATCTAGTTCCCAAACCAGGGATTGAATCCAGGTCCCCTGCAGTGGGAGCACAGATTCTTACCCACTGGACCACTAGGGAAGTCCCCTCAATATATATTTATTGCATGAATTGAACCAAACTCTATTTGGCTTGGTGACCCAAGAAAATACATTCCTTTCTCTAAGCTCTATCTGTAAAATGAGGGCTATGGGGTAGATACTCTCCAAGGTCCTTTCAAGTCCTGACATTTTAGGGTTTACTTTCCTCAAACCTCAATCCAATCCCAGTCATATTTCTTACTGATGACTTCACCTTCCATTTTGTAATCCACAAATTGTCCACTGAGATCTTGCAATATATCCTGTCCATTTCAAAATTAGTTTGCATAGCTGCCTCTTCCCCCTTTTATTGCCTCTTGTTTCAAAGAAGAAAGCTTTCTCCTTCCAGCCAAAGCTCACTCCTTCATCCATACTCTCTACCCATCCCTGCCATTCTCCTCTGGGAGCTTACTTTCATCCATTCATTCAATGAACATTTGTTGAGCATCTACTATGTGCCAAACCCCATGCTAGACACCAAGGATAGAACTATAAGTGTCTAAGCCCTACCTTCAAAGGCTTTATACTCTTCCTCTATCATATCTCTGTAGATGCTCTCAAATCTTTATCTTCAGCCTAGATACTTTTCCAAAGCTTCTAGTTTTTTTTCCTGGGCATCTCCATATGGATGTCCCATCAGTCCCTCATATTATATATGACATAGCCCAAACTAAACTCTCTCCTCCAAACTGTTTTCACTTCTTGTTGATATTCTTACTTGTGTTAATAATTCTATCATGATTTGAGTCATGCAGATTTGAGGTCCCAGAGTTACAGTTGCTTTCCTTCTTTTTACTACCTGTGATAGGTGAATAATGCTCCTCACACAATATTCACACCCTAATCCCTGGAACCTGTGAATGTTGTCTTGTATGGCAAAGGGACTTTGTGGATATGATTAACAATCTTGAGATGGGAAAATTATCTGGGTGAGTTTGATATAATCACAAGTGTCCTTAAAAGGGAGAGGCTGAGGGAAATTTGACACAGAAGAGGAGAATGCCATGTGACTGTGCAGGCAGAGATTGGAGTGATACAGCCACAAGGCAAGGAATGCTGGCAGCCACCAGAAGCTGAAAGAGGCAGGGAACAGATTCTCCCTTGGAAACTTCAGAAAGAACCAGCCTTGCCTAAGCCTTGAATTTAGACCCATAAGACTCCTTTTGGATCTCTGGCCTCCAGAACTATAATAGAATAAATTTCTGTTGTTTTAAGCCACTAAATTAGTGGTAGTTTGTTACAGCAGTAATAGGAAATGAGTACACTGTCCTACCTCAAGTCCATTGCTAAGTCCTTTTGAGTCTCCCTCTACCTGTCTTCCAAATCCATTCTTCCCCACAGCATGGCTACCACTAAGGCCCAGTTCAAGTTCTCATGACCTTTCCCCCATGTTACTGAAATAGCTTTCTAGCTAGTCTCCCTTTCTTTTTTTTTTAATATTTATTCATTTATTTATTTATTTGGTTGCAGTAGGTGGGCTCCTGAGTTGCGGCTCACAGGCTCCATAGTTGTGGCTCATGGGCTCCTTAGTTGTGGCTCACAGGCTCCTTAATTGTAGATCGCCGGCTCCTTAGTTGCGGCATGCATATGGGATCTAGTTCCCTGACCAGGGATCGAACCCGGGTCCCCTGCATTGGGAGCATGGAGTCCTATCCACTGCGCCACCAGGGAAGTCCCTAGTCTCCCTTTCTTAAGTCTTACCTCCTCCGATTCATCTACCAGACGAATGATGTTTTTTGTTCTAAAAACAAAGTGTGTATCCTAACTGTCTTAAGTATTCCAAATATTTTGGCTGTAAATCATTACTTGAATACATCCAGAGATGAGGAGCTTCCTGACTTATGATATAGTCAAAATGATGATCAGATAACTCAAGTTGTTTGACAGTTATTCCTATAACATTTATTAGCCAGAAGTCTACCCATCAGGCCATTCCTGGTTTCCAGTCTCTACTTCTGTCCTTACTGTGCAGTTCATTTGGCTAAGCTGAACTACCTTTCCCAGAATTTCCTTCCCTGTGTAGGGAAGACAGATTCTTGTGTGACATTTGCAAGGTGGAAATGAAGCAGTAGCCATTTTGTAGCTCGTACATGTTGTTCATCTGTTGACTCACTTCGTTGGTATGAGGCAGTCTGGGCCTGCCACTGCCCTACTTTCTCACGGATCTCTCTTCAGCATCTCCAACTCCTGGGACAGGTGTGTGTGTTTCTCAGGACACCCATACTACCAAAGTCAGTGGCGACCAGAACTGACGCGGGTTTTGGTTTCTCCTCCCGAGCTTCAGCTCGTGCTTGTGGGTTTCAGTGTGTCCTTGCTCTGCTGCATTTTACATCCATCTTCCCTTGCCAACTGCCTGCCCTGTGGACTTCAAGCTGGAATATCCGATGCAAAGACCACAGCCTGATAGAGATCCAGAGAATGCTTAAGCAGCTTTCACAATTACATAATGTCAAATCTCTGTAGCAAACCCATATAACCTACATCTATACAGGATATAGATGTAGGTATAGTGGCTCCTAGTGGCTAGGGCCCCTCCTAGCGCCTCTGCTTCTTGAATTAAACCCTGACTGATGCACTCCCCCTGCTGGGACCATTTACTAGGGGATCATCCATTTCCTGAGCTACAGTGCCAGCTCTGTCCCAGGCTCTAGGACCCACCCTGACCACAGGCCAGAGGGAAGTCGGTGATGGTAAGCCAGCACTCTGACACTCTTCCTCAGGTCACTCTTGCTTCTGGGCCAGCCTCGAGTTCAGGTCCCACTTCTGATAACTGGGCAGCTGCCTTCTTCTTGAGACCCAGTCTCCTCCAGGTTTGATAACTGGGGCCTGAGTGAGGTACACTTTTGTTCTCACCACGTTCTCACTGCAGCCCACATATGAGACACTGAGAGGATAGAAACCAGAGAAGCTCCTGAGTGGGGACTCATGAACCGCATCTTTAGAGTGCTGACATTGATTTACACAACTCCCATCTCCTTCGGCACTTATGTGTCTCCCCTTAAGTCAGATTCCTAGAAGAGGGAGTTAAGTTGGTCTAGCTCGGGTCACATGCACATCCTTGTGTGCTAGTGATTGGCAGTACAACAGAATCCTAAGAAGTGCAGGGGACGCAGATCCTGGGTGGACAGAAGTGAGATGTGCATCACATGTCTGCCAGCTTGGTTTATCCCCAAACCTTCAGCTCCACCCAGAAGTTCACCTTTCCTCAATTATTTATATCCCATCAGAGGGGGCCTAGCAAATTTCCAACTATAGCCCTTCCCAGTGCTATTTGTGGACTACATTTTTTTTTTTTTTTTTTGTAGTACGCGGGCCTCTCACTGTTGCGGCCTCTCCCGTTGCGGAGCACAGGCTCCAGACGCGCAGGCTCAGCGGCCATGGCTCACGGGCCCAGCCCCTCTGCGGCACGTGGGATCTACTGGACTGGGGCATGAACCCGTGTCCCCTGCATCGGCAGGCGGACTCTCAACCACTGCGCCACCAGGGAAGCCCTGTGGACTACATTTTGCTGTGGTCTCAAGGTATGAATTATTCTGCCTTTTGGAATAACGTAGAATAAGTCAATTCCTCTTTTATACAGCATTTCTTTCAAGAGTTTAAAACAAACTTCAGACTCTGCTTGACCTCGTTCCTTCCCTCTACCTTGGAGCGGTGTCTTTTTCAGACTAGACATACTTCCCAGTTCCCTCAGCTGTTCCTCATGGTCCACTTTGAGTCTGCTTTTTGACAGCAGGAACTATACCTTAAGGCTTGGCACAGAGTAGGTGCTTAGTCACTGATCCATTAACGTGGTTACTATACTAATCACTCTCCTGGTCAGTCTTCTGGATGCAGTCAAATTGGCATTGGTTTCTTTCTTTCTTTCTTTCTTTTTTTTTGCAGTACGTGGGCCTCTCACTGTTGTGGCCTCTCCCGTTGCGGAGCACAGGCTCCAGACGCGCAGGCTCAGCGGCCATGGCTCACGGGCCTAGCTGCTCCGTGGCACGTGGGATCTTCCCAGACCGGGGCACGAACCCGTGTCCCCTGCATCGGCAGGCGGACTCTCAACCACTGCGCCACCAGGGAAGCCCTGGCATTAATTTCAATCGTGCACACAGACTGGTGCAGAAGAGAGTTGGGGGGATTCTTTCTTTGGCCGGGATGCTATGTTTATCTGAACATAGTCCACTGAGCTCAGACCACATTTGAGAACATGATAGCAATAGCTCCATGATGACTGTTGAGCTCACTTCTACTCCTCACAAACCCCACAAAAAAAGTCCAGAAGCTTGCTTAATTGCATTTTCTTGAAGCTGCTTCAAAGGGATGCACTGGCAGCAAACCAGTTGTGCCTGTGAAGGAAAACATCTTAGCACCCACCAGCGTGTCTGCACCGCTATGCTGCCCAGGAATGATAATTCTAGAGAAATAAGGGAAAATGAGCAAAAAGAAGAAAGTAAAATCCCACAATTCTGCCATCCTGAGGCAACCACCGTTAATACTTTGGGTACAATATAGTTTATAACCTTCCAGGTTTGAATTCTGACTCTGCTAATGCTTTTTGACTTTGGGCAAGTTTTTAACTTTTCCTAGCCTTAATTTCCTCATCTGAAAAACTAAGATAATAATGCCAATCTAGCAGGGCTGTCGTGAAGATCTGACAAGATAATTTATGTAAAGCACTTAACCCATAGTTACGCTGAAAATTGTAACTATTATTATTTTACCAGGTTATTCCAATTCCAAGTAACAGTCTTAACCACTCTTCTGATCTTTCTTGTGATGCTTTTCTTCCATAAAAAAAAAGAATGAGAATATAGATGGAACAAAATTGGCCATAAGCTGATGATTATTGAGAACGTGGGTTCATTGTACTCTTCCCTCTACTTTCTTTTTTTTTATTAGTTTCTGCTTTATAACAAAGTGAATCAGTTATACATATACATCTGTCCCCATATCCCTTCCCTCTTGCGTCTCCCTCCCTCCCACCCTCCCTATCCCACCCCTCCAGGCGGTCACAAAGCACCGAGCTGATCTCCCTGTGCTATGCGGCTACTTCCCACTAGCTATCTATTTTACGTTTGGTAGTGTATATAAGTCCATGCCTCTCCCTCACTTTGTCACAGCTTACCCTTCCCCCCTTCCCTCTACTTTCTATATGTGTGTGGGAATTTTCCATAAGAAAATGTTTTTAAAAGACAAAAAACAGTAAGAAACCCTGAATTTAGATGTTGCCCCAATTTCTTGTTACAAACTCGTTTTCTACAGCTTAGGAGCTAGCAGGAAGGGACCTTGCAATTTGGGGCTTGCAAGTATGAACTGGGGCCCAGAAGTAAGGGTATTTTGAGATGTAAGTGTGTGGCCATGAGCATTCGTTTTGGATTGCATAGTTTATGGATATTGAGGTGAATGAGTGACTTTCCCCCTACAGGGCATAAAGCCTATGAGAGGTGGTCGGGGCAGTATAGAGGTCTGCGTAGAGAGGCTAATATGGTGGTGACCCGACTGTGATGTTGAATAGTTCTTGCTATGAAGACCCTCTGGTACTGCCTAGTTGCTGACCTTCTTCTGTCTCCCTTCCATCCTGTGAGCTTCTCCCTATCAGCTCTGAGGGCCTATTGTTAACTTTTCAGGAATTTTGGGAACTAGATAATGTCACGTCAGTAGCTTGCAATTGGCCATGGTGGGAGTATTTATATGATGGAAATAAGTAAACCGTACGAGTCAGATTTTTTGTTGTTGTTGTTCTGAAGAGCTGGTTGTTAAATATTTACCAGTGTACCACCGACCAGACCATTCCAGTAAATTCCCTTTTTACTCAAATGAGCCAGAGGTGGATTCTGCCACCCCTCTCCTAGCTTCTCCGAGTAAAACAATTAGTAAAAATGTATACCTCGAAGAGAGAGAACAGCTTATTACTGCTGCTGCTTCGAAGAGCTAAACATGGCATGGTGCTCTTTTAGAGTCGGTGACTCCACAGATACCGTTAAAGTGCTTAATTTCCTTTTCTAATTGTCAAACAGCTCTTTGGGGGAATTCTAAGTGACAGGTACCAGCACTGGAGGCCTCAGAGAAGGCAAAATGCACAGCCTCTTCGTGAACACCTCCAACCTGATACATTCCGTGGTGTCATAACAAGCCTCTGTCTTTCTCTCTTTCCCTGTTCGCTGAGATGGAGGACTGGGTAGCACACGTCTCAGATTTAGTGGTTCACTGGTTCCTACTATCATTTCCAGTTTTCTCTCTGGTTTTCGAATACAGTTTTCCTATGGCATTGAGGAGACCTGGGTTGTACACTTAACTTTGTCACTAACTCACTATGTCAACTTGGGCGAGTCGCATCTCTTGAGGTTGTGATCTATAAGTTCACGCTGGGCTCTGGCATTCTCTAATTATGCTTGTTGCTGTTAGAGTAATGGGGCTACTACTGATTTCCCCCATCCCAATGTGTGTTAATGTTGTCTGAAAGCTTATCTTAAACAAGTTTTTGAACTAGATGATTTTTTTTTAGTGAGCTGAATTCACTGCTGCTCTAAAGGTTCAAATAACATAGAGTTACATAGAGTAAAATGTGAGAGTCCTTCATTCCTTCCCATTCCCCCATTTCTCTTCTTAGAGGTAGCTATGGTTATTAGTTTGTGTGTTTCCATCCACTTCTATTAAAATGAATTTACATATATACGTAAATACATATACATGTATGCAGTATACACACACACACACAGGCAAACGGGATTATACTACACATCTTGGTTTATTACTTGCTTTCATGGGCTGAATCTGAGGATATCGAATCAGAACAATAGTGTAGACAAGGGACTCATCTTCAATGCCCCATTTCTCTCTACATGGCTATTTTGCTGTCTGATTTTGCTCTCCCCTCCAAGTCCCAAATTCTCTCACCCTCCCCCCTGACACTATAAGATAAGAATATTTGGCCTCCCCATCTGAGATTTGGGCAGAGGAAGAAGCCAATTGCCGATGATGTTAGGTTGGAATTTCTGTCACCATAGGGTGTATATTGCAGGGTCTGTGATGCCATAATTTACTTAACCACTCTCCTATTGGGCACCCCTGTTTGCCTTCAGATTTTCACTATTACAATCTTGCAAAAAACATCCCTGTAAATATATCTTTATGCATGTGTGTGAGTGAATCCATAAGCTAAATTCCTTGAAGTGGAATTACTGAGTTAAAAGGAATTCACATTGAAATATTTGAGAGATTATTACCAACTACACACTAAAAGTTATTATTTCATATACCACCAATAGCATGTGAGGGCCTATTTCCTCACACATTATTGTCAATACTAGATATTCTCAATCTTCTTAGTTTTTGCTAACTAATAGACCAAGGATAATTTCATTTTAATCAGCACTTCACTAATAACTAGTGAGGTTGAACACCTGGTATTCATGACAAGTGATCACCTATTTTTCATCTTAAGAATTGCCTGAAACATCAGTGAAATGGCAAAACAGGGAACTCCAAAAGTCCATCCCTCCAAAAAAACAATGAAAAAACCTGTGAACGCCATCAGAATAAACTTTTTCAGAACTCTGAAAACTAAACAAATACTTACAACAACCAGGGGAATACTTAATCAAGAAACTGTATCTGAATCTTAGTAAGAGAGATTTGTGGCATTTAAACTTACCCTGGTACCACTCCCTACTCCAAGCTTGGCAGTGGCCTTGAAGACAAGAGCACATATTCCTGGTACAAGCACCCAGTACTGGAGGAAGTAGAACAGACCTTATTCTCAAAGAACTGTGGTTAATATTTTGACCTATCTGGTATCTCCCTGGAGGATTAGCTCAAAAGGCTTGCATTAATTTTACCTAACTTGGAACTTTCCCAGGGCTAAGGTGGCTACCCAGGGGATATTGGTTGAAAATATTTAAAGGCAAGTGTTTTTAGCTGCTGCTCCCTGGAGTAAGGGATAACAGTAGTAGCAAACAATAGAAAACTGAAAAGCTTGGGAGGAGAGGCTGGGAAATGAGATGCTTTGGGGGACAAGAGCTTTGAAAAGCTATGTATTCCTGGGAATCTACAAGGCCACGTGTATGCCCAAGGCTGTGCAAATGCTCAGGAAAGATCTGAGAAGGTTGTAAGCTCTCACCTATGGCTCACTTCGAGGATCTGGAATCAGGGAGGGAAGGTCAGGCAGAGCTGTAAACTGCCTGATTGCTAGTTGATGGCTCAGCACAACACACACAGAGCCCCTCTGCACAGACCAGGAGATTGTTGCTGTAGTTCCAAGGCATTTAAGGAATTCTCTGTTAAATAACTAGCTGACCACTAAGTGTATGGAAGAAGGAGTTCAGTGGCCACACATGACAAAGAATACAAACCTTACAAAATTAGTTCAGAAAAGTCACTAAAGAAAGAAACAACAACCCTTCTCAAACTCTTCCAAAGTACAGAACAATAGAGAACACTTCCTAACTCCTTCTATGAGGCCAGTATTACTCTGATACCAAAGCCAGACAAAGATCCCACTGAAAAGAAGAATACAGACTAATATCCCATATGAATATAGATGTAAAAATCATCAACAAAATACTAGCAAACTGAATCCTGCAGCATATTAAAAGGATTATACTCCATGACCAAGTGGAATTTATCCAAGGTATGCAAGGGTGGTTTCAACATATGAAAATTAAACAGTATAATATGCCATATTAGAGGATGTTAATATTCTCTAATTAACATTCTCATATTAAAAGAATGAAGGATAGGACTTCCCTGGTGGTGCAGTGGTTAAGAATCTGTCTGCCAGTGCAGGGGACATGGGTTTGAGCCCTGGTCTGGGAAGATCCCACATGCTGCAGAGCAACTAAGCCCGTGTGCCACAACTCCTGAGCCTGTGCTCTAGAGCCCATGAGCCACAACTCCTGAGCCCATGTGCCACAACTACTGAAGCCCACACACCTAGAGCCCGTGCTCCACAACAAAGAGAAGCCACTGCAATGAGAAGCCCACGCACCACAACGTAGACCCCACTCGCCGCAACTAGAGAAAGCCTGTGCGCAGCAACGAAGACCCAACCAGCCAAAAATAAATAAAGAAAAATAATTTTTAAAATAAATTTTAAAAAACTCTTTAAAAAAAAAACAAAACCACGAAGCTACAGTAATCTCAACAATGTGGTACTGGCATAAGTACACACATAGAGACCAAAGGAATAGATTTGAGAATCCAGAAATAAACCCATACATTATGGTCAATTTATTTTTGACAAGTCTGCCAAAACTGTTCAATGGAGAATAAATAGTCTTCAATAAATGATGCTGGGACAACTGGATACCCACACACAAAAGAATGAAGCTGGACCCCTATCTTAAAACATATACAAAAGTTAACTCAAAATGGATCAAAGACCTAAATGTAAGAGCTATAAAACGCTTAGAAAGAAACATAGGTGTAAATCTTTGTGACCTTGGATTAGGCAATGGTTATTTGAATATGATACCAAAAGCACAAGCAACAAAAGAAAAGACAGCAGATAAATTGGACTTCATAAAAATTAAAAACTTTGGGCTTCCCTGGTGGCGCAGTGGTTGAGAGACCGCCTGCTGATGCAGGGGACACGGGTTCGTGCCCCGGTCTGGGAAGATCCCACATGCCGCGGAGTGGCTAGGTCCGTGAGCCATGGCCACTGGGCCTGCGCGTCCGGAGCCTGTGCTCCACAGTGGGAGAGGCCACAACAGTGAGAGGCCTGCGTACTGCAAAAAAAAAAAAAAAAAAAAAAATTTAAAAACTTTTATGCTGCAATGGATAATACCAAGAAAGTGAAAAGACAATCTACAGAATGAGAGAAAATATTTGGAAATCATATATCTGATAAGCATCCAGAATATATAAAAACTCTTACAACTCGACAACAAAAGGAAAAACAACCAATTAAAATGTGCAAAGAAATAGACATTTTCCCAAAGAATATATGCAAACAGCCAACAAGCACATGAACAGATGCTTGATATCATTAGTTTTTAGGAGAATGCAAATCAAAACCACAATGGGATACTACTTTATACCCACTAGGATAGCTATATAAAAACTAACAAACAAAAAATCTGAGAAAATAACAAGTTGTAGCAAGGATGTGAGAAATGGGAACGTTCATACATTGTTGGTGGGAACTTAAAATGGTACAGCCGCTGTTGAAAACAGTTTGCCAGCTCCTCAGTAAATTAAACAGAATTACCAAATGACCCAGCAATTCCACTCCTAGGTATATATTTGAGAGATTTAGAAATGTATGTTCACACAAAAACTTGTGTTTTTGGACAGCCCAAATGTCCATCAACTTATGAATAGATGAAAAAATGTGGTATATCCATACAATGGAATATTTCAGTCATAAAAATGATGTATGTATTGATACATAATACAATGTGGATGAACCTTAAAAACATTATGCTAAGTGAAAGTAGCCAGACACAAGAGGTCACACACTGTATGATTTAATTTACATGAAATATCCAGAATAGGTAAATCCATACATTTATGTCAGCGGTCCCCAACCTTTTAGGCACCAGGGACGGGTTTTGTGGAAGACAATTTTTCCATGGACCTGGGGTGGGGGGATGGTTCAGAGGGTAATGTGAGCACTGGTTCAGGCAGTAATGTGAGGGATGGGGAGCTATGGGGAACGGCGGGTGAAGCTTCGCTTGCTCACCCGCTGCTCACCTCCTGTTGTGTGGCCTGATTCCTAACAGACCTCGGACCGGTACTGGTCTGTGGCCCTGGGGTTGGGGATCCCTGATTTATGTAGATTGTGGATTTATGTAGAATGTAGATTAATGGTTGCAAGGGGCTTGGGGTAGAGAGGAATGGGTTACTTATTAGGATGATGAAATGTTCTGGAATTTGCATAGTGGTGATGGTTGCACAACATTGTGACTGTATTAAAAACCCTCTAATGAAAAGAATTGCCTGTTTACATCTTTTGACTATATTTCTATTGTATAGTTGGTGTTTTATTAATTTGTGGAAACTCTTTATATTTGGTGGATATTTATCCTTTGTTTTATATGCTGCAAATATTTTCTCCCAGTCTGTTGCTTGTCCATTAAATTTGTTTGCATTATTTTTTGCTGTACAGAATTTGAAAATTTTTACATAGTATGATCTGTTAATATTTTCCATTATGGCTTCTGAATTTGAAACTTAAGAAGATATTTTCCATCCCAAGATTATAAAAATGTTTTCAACATTTCCCTCTACTCTTATTGAGCTTTTTATAAAATGTAGATTTTTAAAAGGAAGTAGAATTTTTATATGTTTAGCATAAACTGGGAGTTTAACTTTATTTTTTTCCAAATGGTCCCACACAATTCATTGAATAATTCATGCTTTCCCCACTGATTGGAAATGTTCCCTGTACATATTTTGATAATAACATTGAAAATGTAGTCGTCTTTCACACTTAGGTCTTTCAGAGATTCCTCCATAACAACTGATGGTCAGTGTAGCCTATTCTATTTGAATTATAGACATAAAAACAATGATATTTATACCTATGCAGTTATTTTAACTATTTTCCCCACAAGGCACTTTTGTATCTCTTAAATTATTTGATTGTCTCAACATTTTTCATGGTGGGTGTATTTGTTTGCTAGGGCTGCCAAACCAGAATACCATAGACTTGGTGGCTTAAACAACAGAAGTTTGTTTTATCATAGTTATGGAGATTGGAAATCCAAGATCAAGGTGCCAGCAGGGTTGGTGTCTGATGTGGACTTTCCCTCTGGGTTGAAGATGGCTGCCTTCTTCCTCTGTGCTCACCCAGCCTTTCTTAGGTGTGTGCATGGGGAGAGAGAGAGAGAGAACTCTCTGGTGTCTCTTTTTATGAGGACACTAATCCTATCAGATCAAAGCCCTATCTTTATGTCCTTATTTAACTTTAATTACTTCCTTAGAGGCCCCATCTCCAAGTACAGCCACTCTGAGGGTTAGGGTTTCAACATAAGAATTTGAGAGACACAAACATTCAACCCATGATACTCCATTCTTTGTCCCCCCGAATTCATGTCCTTCTCACTTGTAAAATATATTCATCCTACCTCAATAGCCCCCAAAGTCTTAACTCATTTCAGCATCAACTCTAAATTCCAAAATCTCATCTAAATATCATTTAAATCAGATATGGGTGAGGCTCAGGTATGAGCATCCTGAGGCAAAATTCCTTTCCAGTTGTGAACCTGTGAAACTAGACAAGTTATGTGCTTCCAAAATACAGTGGGACAGGCACAGGGCAGACATTTGCATTCCAAGAGGAAGAAATAGGAAAGAAGCAAGGGGTGACAGGTCCCAAGCAGGTCTGAAAGGTAGCAAATTCCATTAGACCTTGAGGTTTGAAAATAAGCCTGCCATCCAGACCAACTGGGGTTTGCAGTGTTGTCCCCATGGCCCTACGTAGTGTTCTCACCCCTGAAGCTCTGCTGGGTGGTGTTCCAGCCCCTGTGGCCCTGCTCCAGGTTGAGGCAACCTGGTCTGTTGAAACTTGAGAGGTGGGCCTACCCTCAAAAACTGAGGAGAAATCAAGTGTGTCCCCTGGGACTGTGGTGGGAGTGGTGGCCCTAATGGTCTCCAGTCATTCTTCTCTTCTGTGGAAGGCTGACACATGTTCACAGCCAGATAATTCTATGATCCCACCCTATAGAACCCAAGAAGTTCAACGGCCTTCTTTCTTTTTGAAGCCTCTCTCCCCCTTCAGTGGGAACTGGCAGTGTTTCTGCTTGTCTAATCCCAACATCTCTTTATTCAGTGATAGTCTAGCCACACCGTACATGTTCTCCTCAGAACATCCATTTTCATATTTTGCAATATGAGCAGGGTGAGAATTTTCCAAATATTTAAGTTCTGATTCCTTTTTGCTTAACAACTTCTTCAATTTCCCTCTCCTCTCACATTTTACTATAAGCAGTCAGGAGGACCTGGGCCACACCTCCAACATTTTTCTTAGCAATCTCCTCAATTAAATAGCCAATTTCATTGTTCATAAATTCTGTCTTCCACAGAACACTAGAACACAATTCAGCTGGATTCTTTGCCACTTTATAGCAGAGATCACCTTTCTTCTAGTTTCCAATAACCTGTTTCTTGCTTTCCTTCTGAGACCTCAACACCATGAACTTTAATAATATTTCTACTAACATTCTGTTCATGAATATTTATGTGTTCTCTAATAAGATGGAGGCTTTCTCTCCAGCTCTCCTCTTTTCTTTCTGAGCTCTCCCCAGAATCGCCTTTAACATTCACATTTTTACCATCAGTCCCTTTAAGGCAATCTAGGCCTTTCCTAGTCTGCACCTCAAAACTCCTCCAGTCTCTACCCATTACCCAGTTCCATAGCCACTTCCACGTTTTAGGTAGTTGTTACAGAGGCACCACACTTCTTGGTACCAAAATCTGTATTAGTCAGCATTCTCCAGAGAAACAGAAACAAACTGCCCTCCCTAATGTAGGTGGGCCTCACCCAATCAATTGAAGGCCTGAATAGAATAAAAAGGCTGACCTTTGTGTGAGTAACATAGAACTCCTTCTGCCTGAGCCTTTGAGCTGGGACATCTGTTTTTTCCTCCCTTTGGACTCAAACTGAAACACTGGTTCTTCTTGGGTTTTGAGCCTGCTGACTTTCAGACTGGAGCTACACCTTCAGGTCTCCTGGGTCTCCTGGGTCTCCAGCTCACCAATTGCAGGTCCTAGGACTTCTCAGCCTCCGTAATGGTGTGAGCCAGTTCCTTATAATCAATCTCTGTCATTCATTCTCTCTCTCTCTTTCTCTCTCTCTTCACACACACACACACACACACACACACACACACACACACACACACACACACACTATAGTTTCTGTTTCTCCCGCAAACCCTGACTAATACAGTGGGTGAAGCAAGTATTATTAACCTCATTTTGGTGATGGGTAAGTTAAAGCACAAGAGTGGTTAAGTCTTACTAAATAAAGCTCATTAAATGAGTTACAAACTATGACTAGGTCTTTCAGTTCACAGCCTCTTGTCTACTCAGTATCCCTACTGAGAATGCACATGGTGAAGGTCATTGTACCTGCCTACATTTTATAGTGTATCAACTCCTCTGAAGCAATGAAACCTCCTCTCAGTTCCTTGCATTATATTGATACTGGATAGCAAAAGCCCCTCTCACTTTAATATCCCTTTGAAAGCAATTTCCCTGTTTTGGGGTCAATGACTTGTCCCCCATAGAGAGTCCCAGGAGGCCTGACCTCTAGGGCAATACTTAAAAACATTACTTAGTAATTTTTCTTATTAAGAACTTACTTTTGGACTTCCCTGGTGGCGCAGTGGTTGAGAGTCCACCTGCCGATGCAGGGGACACGGGTTTCGTGCCCTGGTCCGGGAAGATCACACATGCCACGGAGCGGCTGGGCCCGTGAGCCATGGCTGCTGGGCCTGCGCGTCCGGAGCCTGTGCTCCGCAACGGGAGAGGCCGCAACAGTGAGAGGCCCGCGTACTGCAAAAAAAAAAAAAAAAAAAAAAAGTTTTTAAGTACTTTCTTCCTAAGTACTTTCTTACTTAGCCCTTAGAAAAAGACTTTATTCCTTTCTCCTTCCTTTCCTGCATCCATTCTACCTACTTTTGGCCAGAGGTCATCAATTTCATTTTGGGAAATTCTCTCTATATGTAATGGATAAAGTCTGGCAGGAATATTAAAGATACCTTGTCCTCTCCTAACTCAGGAGCAGTGATGTGGACCCAAGCTGGGTCAGTTAGAAGCTTCCACTTGGATTTGGCTAGTGAGTAGAGTGATAGAGACTAGACAAGATGCTAAGCAGTTCTTGCTCAACACCTTCTGGAGTTGCCTGGTTTCTGCCCTAGTTTCTGGAGAGCTGGGTTCACCAGCCTTTTCTTAAACCTGTTTGATCCCCTGTATCTATCCTTCAATTAAATCCCTCTTTTTTCCCTAAGTTAACCAGAATTGGATTTTGTTATTCACAACCAAAAACCCCAATTCATATAGTACAGGTGATTCATTCAGCAGATATTTATTAAGTATTTACTATTTTTCAAGCACTGTGCTAGTCAGAGGGGAGGGCTTTCCAAGTGCTTAACAGGCTGATCTCTTTTTGTCAATAAGAGAGAAAACCCGGGGTTAACTCTACAAGCCTTCATTATAAGTGCCAGGAAAGAAAGAGACTCTGGGAAACTCTCAGTGAAGTACTGAGAGTTAATTATTAACTACCATTAAATAAAGTTTAATAGAAACAATAAAAACATGAATGTTGGAATTGTAATACTTTTCTCTAACTGAAATATTTAATTCAGAGCTGTAATAATTTTTAACTTTGTAATGAGTTTCTTTGGAGGTCACATGTATTGTTATATTCTGGTGAGGTTTGAGTAGATCCCTGTTGCTAACCACTCAGGAACACAGTACATAGTGTTGCCTGTATGAGAAGTAGCTCCATCACAGAACAACGTTGATTATTTGAAACATCTGTGCTTGTGATTTATTAATAGACATGAGGCGAAAGATACTCGGTATTTCAGGCATTTAAAAGATGAAGGGGTAGTATGAGGGAATGAGTGGTTTGGGGGAGTTAAATACTGATTCCTCGCTACTGCACCCCATGGAAATACACAGTTTAAGCTCTGATATTATCTTAAAGATCTTGGCATTCTGGATGCTGCTTCATTAATAAAGATTTTAGCAATTTTGGGGGCTTAGTAATTGGCTCCGACATGACCTTTTCATTGGAACATTTAGGCTCTCCTTTCAGATTCCAGACATAGAACTGGTGTAGATTCCTTGGCATAATTGATCTGGAGCTCAAATTTAAAGACACTATTTTCTCTAGCAGAAGCATCTGAATTCACAGCTCACATATCTCCTGATCAGTGGCCAAGTGTCTCTTTGAACTGGACTTTGGTTTCAACTGCCTGTGAAAGAACATGATTCTCCTGATCGCCCACCAAGCATTCTTCTCATTGCACTTTCATGTGCCCTTGAAAGAGCCTATCTTTCCAACTGGCCCTCACATGGGCATGCCTTTCAAATTGGGTTTCCATCTCTCTTAAAATTCTCATTTAAAAATGCTCTTGGTGACGTGAAGCTAATATTTATTACAAATCTTTGGTGTGAATTTTGTGGTATTTAATTTCTTTGTGTTCAGAGAAAAAACAAAATTAAAATTAATACGTTTGAAAAACTAATGCAATTTTGGAATGTCCTCTTCATCCATGACATTTTATTTTAGCAAAATTCATAAGGTGTACATTTCTTAACTCATACAAACCTTTCAAATGATGGGCCACATAATTCACTAAAAAAGGAAAAATAACCAAGGCGCCCTCCAGGGTCCCCAAAGTTAGTTTTGTCAATACAGTGCATTCTAAATCACACCATCTTAAACATAGCCTGCAAATTTGGTGGAAATCTGTGTAGCTGTCTCCATACCACAAAGAAACAGACAAAACTGGATGTTAATTACATATAGATAAGACACAGGTAATCTGTCCAATCAGTGATGACTCTGGCCCTTTCTTCCTTGACTCCTGCTACTCCTTAGTAACTCCACCAGAGGGCAGGCAGTAAACGAGAAAGGAAAGGAGAGGCCTGGCTGTGAGGCCCTCACGACATGAGGAAGGACTCAAGCTACCTAAACCCACTCTGTACTCACTCCCCCATGGTCCTGGTGGGTCTAGCTTATTTGAGTGAAGTTCTTATTTCAGATAGGGACACTGGGTCCAAATCATGGCTCAGTCAGTTCAGGCAGTCAAGAACTATTTATTGAGTGTCTGCTGTATGCGAGGCACTGTTTTAGGCACTGGGGATACAAGACAAACAAAAACATTAGCTTCTGGAACTAACATTCTAGTATTGTATTTTCATAATCCCTGTGAGCCTCAGTTTCCTAATCTGTACCATGGGGGCAATAATACTAGAGTTTCTGTGAGCATTTAAATGAGATACTTACACATCTAATGAAGTTTCTGGATTTATTATAATTTACAGTTTGTACACAGTTTTACATATTGTTTATAAAGTTTTGTGTCTGGGACTTCCCTGGTGGTCCAGTGGGTAAGACTCCATGCTTCCAATGCCCAGATTCTATCCCTGGCCGGGGAACTAGATCCCACATTCCACAACTAAGAAGTCTGCTTGATGCAAGTAAAGATCCCACATGCTGCAGCGAAGATCCTATGTGCCACAACTAAGACCCAGCGCAGCCAAAATAAATAAATAATAAAGAAATAATAAAGAAACATTAAAAAAATAATGCTGCTTTAAAAATAAATAAATAAAATTTTGTCTTCTACTTTACATTTTCATGAACGTTTTCCTATGAATATTTCTTTTCTACTCAGTATTTTAACAGTAATGTAACATTTCATTGTGTCAATTTATCATAATATTTAAACGTGACTCTGTTCTATTGTGTACTTGGTTCATAGCAGGTTCTCAGTAAATATTTGTTGAAAGAATACATGAATACCACACATTTATATTATTTGCATCTTTTCATTATCACAAATAATACTCTTTTTAGCTTTTGAATAATCTTTCTGGGAAAAGTTCTAAAAGTAGGATTATTATATCAAAATGCATGACACAAGGCATGAATATTTCCATGATCCTCAATATATATTACCATCATGCTGCCATGAAGACTGTACTAATTTACAATTAATGACAACCACATTGTGGTTTAATTTGTATTCTATAATTATTCATATTATCTAAGTTCTTTCATATAGTTACTATGTGGATATCTCTGTTGTAAAACTTATGTGTTTGGGCTTCCCTGGTGGCACAGTGGTTAAGAATCCGCCTGCCAATGCAGGGGACATGGGTTCGTCCCAGGTCCGGGAAGATCCCACATGCCGTGGAGCAACTAAGCCCGTGTGCCACAACTACTGAGCCTGCGCTCTAGATCCCGTGAGCCACAGCTACTGAGCCCACATGCCACAGCTAATGAAGCCCGCGTGCCTAGAGCCCGTGCTCCACAACAAGAGAAGCCACTGCCATGAGAAGCCTGCGCACCGCAACGAAGAGTAGCCCCCCGCTCACTGCAACTAGAGAAAGCCTGCGTGCAGCAACGAAGACCCAACGCAGCCAAAAATAAATAAATTGATAAAAAAACAAAAACAAAACAAAACAAAACAAAAAAAACTTATGTGTTTGAGGGGCAGGATACTTTGGGGGGAAGACAGGGAAGACCCTACATGTAGGATGCTAATTGAGGAGGGCGAGCGTCAAAACTACCCCCTAAGCCATCAGGCCAGCAGGAGCAGAGAATGAGGTGACAGAGGAAGAGTGATGCAGAAAATAAATCAGAGGGACGTTGAAGAGATATGTTACCTTTTTGCCAAAGACTAACAGATGACAGATAAAGACTGTTACCACAAAGGAGTACCTCTTTGTTACATCACAGCAGGGGTGGGGCTGTTTTGTGCAATGAGCACCTGTGACATTGGAAGTGAAGTCTGCAAACCCTGCTGTCTCGGTTGGACTTGAGAGAGCTGATGCAGCACTGGGCATGGAAATGTTGATGAATTAGTATGAATTGGGGCCTGGTTAGCAATGTGATTTGCATACCTGTGGTTTGGGGTTAGGCATGCCATATCTTTACCTCTTTGCCCTGACGAACACAATTGGTTGAGAGGTTGAAATTAAGCAATGAGCCTTTGATCTGAAATGGTTTGGTAAAATAAGCAATTGTGTGGTTTTGAAAAATAATGTATTTTGAAATGTTTTCAAACCTACAGAAAAGTCACAAGTGCAGTACAAAGAACTTCCACATCCCTTTCATCTAGTTTCCTAAGTGTTAACATTTCACTGCAATTGTGCTCACTTGCTCTCTTTCTCCCTGTATAGTCCCCAGACTGACCCAGCAATGTTTCATTTTCCTCACTGGTCCAGGATTCCATCCAGGAACATGTGTTGCATTGAGTTGTCATATCTTTCAGGCTCCTCCAATTTGATTTTTTTTTTTTTTTTTTTTTGGCCACGCTGCACGGTGTGTGGGATCTTAGTTCTCGGACCAGGGATCAAACTTGCACCCCCTACAGTGGGAGGTGGAGTCTTAACCACTGGACTGCCAGGGAAGTCCCCAGGGTCCTCCAATTTGAAATAGTTCCATAGTCTTTTCTTATCTTTCATGTCCTTAGCAGTTTTAGAAACTTCTGGTTTTACATTTTGTAGGATGACCTACATGTTTCCTTAGGGCTAGACACAGGCCATGTTTTCTTCTCAGTGCATCACATCAGAGGGCACACAATGCCAACCTGTCCTGTCACTGGTACCGTTAACTTTGATCACCTGGTCATGTTGGTGTCTGCAGGTTTCTCCACCATAAAGACACTACTTTTTTCTCTTTGTAACTAGTATTTTGTGGGGAGATATTCCCAGATTATGCCAACGTCCTGCTCCTCATCAGTCCTCCGCCAGCCACCCTTAGCCTCCTGAATCAGCCACTGTTTGTCATGGTGGCCAAATAGTGATATTCTAGTTCCATCAATCTTTCTACATTTATCAGTTGGCATTCTACTATAAAGAAAAAACAGGATCCTCTCCTGTTCCAACTCTCTATTGCTGTGTATCAAAATATTCTCAAACTTAGTAGTTTAAAACAATAATCATTGATCTAGTTCAGGAATCTGCATCTAGGCAAGGTGACGTATCAACTAGTGCAGTCGACTGGGTCTGGAGGATCCACTTCCAAGGTGGCTCACTCACGTGGCTGACAAGTTGGTGCTGACTTTTGGCTAGGACCTCAGTTGGTCAGCCTGAACCACTACATGAAGCCTCTCCATGTGGCTGCTTGATTTCCACTGTAGCATTGTGACTGAGATTCAACAGCAAGCATCCCAAGAGAGTAAGGTGGAAGCACATGGCCTTTTTCTGATACAACCTCAGAAGTCACAGGGCTTCACTTTCATTGTACTCTCTCGTTTAAAGAAGTTACAAGTATCCACCCAGGTTCAAGGGGAGGGGACGTAGCATTTACCATTCAGTGGGAAAGTTGTTAACATCACATTGTAAGAATGGCATGTAGGATAGAATATATTGTGGTGGGCTTCGTTGTAAACTACAGTCAGCCCCATTCCCCATTTGTTTATTCATTCGTTTATATCAATATGGACTCATGGATTCCAATTTTGTATAATCGGTTGTAATCCATTACTATCATTATTTATTTTGATGCTCAAACTGTCCCACATTTGACTATTGGGAGCCCCTTCCAAGGTGGTAGCTGTATTCTTTTGACATGTTCCCATTATTTTTTGTGCATTTTCTTTGGTGGAGGGTGGTACATATAAACCATGATCTGGGTACTTGGTGTACTCATTGCTAACAGGCTGTCATTGCCTCTAGGTCCTCTTATAGACAGAGCTAATCTGTAAGAGGGCCTAGAATAAACACACACACACACACATACATAGATAAATACATTTCTCCATCTCTCTGAGTATAAATGTTAAAAAAGCATGGGTTGGGCTTCCCTGGTGGCGCAGTGGTTGAGAGTCCGCCTGCCAATGCAGGGGACACGGGTTCGTGCCCCGGTCCGGGAAGATCCCACATGCGGCGGAGCGGCTGGGCCCGTGAGCCATGGCTGCTGAGCCTGCGTGTCCGGAGCCTGTGCTCCACAATAGGAGAGGCCACAACAGTGAGAGGCCCGCGTACTGCAAAAAAAAAAAAAAAAAAGCATGGGTTCATATCAAAACCTCCAATTTCAACTCAGAATCTTGGGGTTCAGTCTGGTCTTGCTCCTTTCCATGATTTTTCTATATTCTCCAACAGTAAGAAACCTGGTGTTTATTATCTTCAATAAAATCCTCACTTATTTGGTCAATTAATATAACCGGTCTCCCAACTACACTAGCTTTTCTCCTCCACCTACCACCCCTGCACCCTGCCACCAGCACTCTGCATCCTCAGATATCAGCAGGCACGTTGCCAGTGTGCTTCAATGTGGCATCCTATACTGCTTCAACAACCCATATCTTTGGGCACTAACAGGCACACCTCCAATGCATCTCTGTGCCGCTCCCCTCTTCTCCCCCTTACCATCCCATGCCCTTGGGTGCCACTGGGGATAATACTGACATCCCTCCATACAGCACCTCCTGTATCCCTCCCTAGCGCTATATCCTCAGGCACCAGCAGGCATACCACTGACGTGTCTCCACATGGCAGCTCTCTTCACTGCCACTGACTCCTCCAAGCTTGGAAGGGAAGATGGAAAGGGAAAGTAAGCAATTGTGTTTTAACATGATTGAAACTAGCCAACACGTGGTCCAGAGTCCTCTGTCTTTGAACATCCACACTAGCTCCTTTTTAATCATTTAAAAATGCAAACTTGATCTTGCTGTTCTGTTTCTTAAAACCCTTGGATGATTTTCAGGCCCTAAGGCTAAAATCCACAAACTCTAATATGACCTACAGGACCCTACATAATTTGACCAACTGCCTATTTTTCCAGTATAATCTCTGTTTTATTTCTCTGGGTTCAGTCAGTTTCCCAGAGCAGAATCTTCCAATCTCCAACTTGGAGTGTGTAAACTTTGGCTGCCAGTATTTTTGGGAACTGAGCCAAGGAAAGGGACCGGAGGTCTCAATGATCAGAATGCAGACTTTAACTTAATCCCTATTTTCAGAATGTCATCTCGTGCTTGGTTTAAGTGTCTCATCCTTTACTCAGATGGAGGAAGGGATCTGGGAACTAGCTGCTCCTTATAAATATGTTCAAGCAATCATCCTGATTCCAACTCCATACTCCCACTTTCAGAGATACCTGGTACATTTAATGCTTGAGACTTTTGGGGTTTGCAGTACAAATAGCTTCCTTAGGGTTCAGCTTTCTCTAGTCTGCTAAATCAGTTACTACTCGTTTATCCATTTTCTAGTTTCCACATTTTGCTGGAGGTAGGTGGGGGGAGGGTGTTGTCTTGCCTGTTGTAGCCTCTCTTCCCATTTCCTTTGTCCTCATGGTGTTTGGCCTTTTAATTCCTTTACTGTCTTTTTTGTGGGGTCTCAGGAAGGAGCTAAGTGCATGTGTTCAACTCACCAAAGTTAACTGGAAGTGGAGTTGTCTTAAATAGCAAACACCCTGGTTCCTTTTAAAGCAGATTCCATGAACACAAATTGGATTTCATAGAATCATGAAATATTATATTATAATTAGAAACACTTATTCAGTCCAGTGGTTCTTTTTTTTTAAAATAGACTTGATTTTTTAGAGCAGTTTTAGGTTTACAACAAAATTGAGAGGAAGATACACACATGCATAGCCTCCCCCATTACCAACATCCTCCACCATAGTATTAGTACATTTGTTACAATTGATGAATGTACGTTGACACATCACCACCCAGAGTCCATAGTTGACCTTAGGGTTCACTCTTGGTGTTGTGCGTTCTATGGGTTTGGTCAAATGTATGATGACATGTATCCATTATTATAATAACAATCAGAGTATTTTCACTGCCCTAAAAGTCCTCTGTGCTCTGCATTCATCTGTCCCCACCCCCACCTCCGGAGATCACTGATCTTTTTACTGTCTCCATAGTTTTTCCTTGTCCAGAATGTCATATAGTTGGAATCATACAGTATGTAGTCTTTTCAATTGGCTTCTTTCACTTAGTAATATGCATTTAAGCTTCCTCCATGTCTTTTCATGGCTAGACAGCTCACTTATTTTTATTTATTTTTTAAAAACATTTTTTAAAAATACTTATTTATTTTTTGGCTGCGTTGGGTCTTAGTTGTGGCTCACGGGATCTTCGTTGCCATGTGTGGGATCTTCATTGCGGCGTGCGGGATCTTCATTGCGGCATTCAGGATCTTTATTTGCAGCATGCAGGATCTTTAGTTGCAGCATGCGGATCTTTAGTTGCAACATGTGAACTCTTTTTTTTTTTTTTTTTTTTTTGCGGTATGCGGGCCTCTCACTGTTGTGGCCTCTCCCATTGCAGAGCACAGGCTCTGGACGCGCAGGCTCAGCGGCCATGCCTCACGGGCCCAGCCGCTCCGTGGCATGTGGGATCTTCCCGGACCGGGGCACGAACCCGCATCCCCTGCATCGGCAGGCGGACTCTCAACCACTACACCACCAGGGAAGCCCTGCAACATGCGAACTCTTAGTTGCGGCGGCATGTGGGATCTATTTCCCTAACCAGGGATCGAACCCGGGCGCCCTGCATTGGGAGTGCAGAGTCTTAGCCACTGGACCACCAGGGAAGTCCCAGCTCATTTATTCTTAGTGTTGAATAATATCCCATTTTCTGGATGTACCACTCCTTGTCTTTTTACCACCAGGTACCTCTTTTATTATATATTCACCTTCCCTCACCAAATACCCATATTTGAAAAGAGTTAGACTTCCAAAACTCAGTTTGAGAAACTATGGTCTAGTCAGTGCCCTCATTTTACAGATGAGGAGACTGAGCCCCAGAGAGGAGAGGTGATTCGCCAAAATCTCACAACTACTGATGGGGTTCAGGGCAGGCCATCCCAAGATGTGCCACTTTGGCATGCAGATTACTTTGAGCTGAAAACAATCAAGGCCCAAAAGCCTCAGGAAGAACTTTTGACCTCTCCTCTAACTGCCTAGAAGAATTTACATAGAGGACCTGTTCTAGGAAGGGAGGTATCACCATGGATAACTACAGCATAATATGAAGTAGGTTTGGTGGGCAGGGAGGAACCTAGCAAAGTCTGTTTGTTAAAATTTCCCTCTGTGTCCCACTGTTTCTGTTTGGCCCAGCAAACGTTTGTTTACAAACATTTGCTCTTTTTCATCTTCCTGTGAATTGCCTTCCTTCCCTTTGAAGTCCCAGACCCTTACCCGCTTCTCCTTAGTCCAGGATGACATATATACCCTACTTTACCTGACTGTCCTATGGGCCTCATAGTCCTACGGAGCCCGCATATGCACAAAATTAAATCTGATTTTCTCCTCCTATTAATTTGTTTTATGTCATTTAAATTATTTGACCAACTAAAAGAACCAAGAGGGGAAGAGGGAAATTATCTCCTCCCTGACACTAATGAGGGGCCACGTGAGGATGTGAACCCAGGTCTCCTGCCTTTTGCTCTAGCGCTCCTTTTAGATCTATGATATAAGATTTATGTTCCCCCAAACTGATAAGCAGGTGAGGGAAATCTTTCCTTCTGACTCCATGCAGTGGTTTTTTCTCAGCAGTATCATTCGTGGCATTGAAACATTACTGCTTCTGGTGCCTAGGAGGAAAACGCCTCCCTCCCATCTTGAGGGCCACAGAGGGCTAAACGCACTGGGAATCACTGAAGCTTTCTCAGGGCCCTGGGGGAACTGTTTGCTTGAAATGTAATAAAGGTTCCTCTCCACCAAACATGGAGAAAAAGCAATGCTGGGAACACGTCAGAGTCAGAGTGGGAGGTCTTGTCTCTCCTAGTCAACCAACCAATCATCAGGGATAGATTAGACTCCTACTGTGAGCTCTTCTATGCTAGAAGTTACCAAGGATACATAGGCTGTGCCCTGAAGGGATTTATGATCAAATTGCAGAGACAAAACGTTCTATCCTCTCAACCTCTCTGAAGGCACGGCCTTTGTCTTCCCCATTTCTTGCCGGCCTCAGTGCACCTGGCCTCCTTCTGGATACATGTTCGTTATCTATGGTTTGATTAAAGCTTCTTTGTTGCACTATTTCCTCTCCTACAAATGAGGAGGCTAACGATAAAACCCCTACTGTTTGTATAGGCTTTGTAGTTTACCGTGATCTCAGTTAATCTTCTATCTTATCTTTTTCCTCAGCGCTTTGTACACAAATGTTATTGATTCCCTCCAGAGGCAGCCATGTGTGGTGGAATAAACAGCATTAAAACTGGGGTCTTAGGGCTTCCCTGGTGGTGCAGTGGTTGAGAGTCCGCCTGCTGATGCAGGGGACACGGGTTCGTGCCCGGGTCCGGGAGGATCCCACATGCCACGGAGCGGCTGGGCCCGTGAGGCATGGCCGCTGAGCCTGCGAGTCCGGAGCCTGTGCTCCGCAGCGGGAGAGGCCACAGCAGTGAGAGGTCCGCGTACCGCAAAAAAAAAAAAAAAAAAAAAAAAAAAAAAAAAGGGGGTCTTAGCACATAGCCCTTCAACTAACTATCTGAGTGTCACTAGGCAAGGTGCTCCCCCTCCCCGGGCCTCAATTTACCTACATGCAGAAGGAGGAAAGGGTTTGGATTCCACTGAGGCCCCTTCCAGTTTCTAGTTTGAGTGCAGCACCATTGTGTGGTTTTTGCTATGGGTGTTGGTCCAAACCAAAGGGCAGGAACTGGATGCAGTCTGATAACCAGGGACAGAGGAGGAGTGGTTGAGCAGCTCTGCACATTTGTGGGTGCCTCACTCCCTGTCCTTAGATTTCCCAGGCTGTTTAAGTTCACGATCCCAGGGCACTGCTTGTCCGCCCCCTGCCATACACACCATGCCATTCAGGGTTTCTTTCCCAGGGTCTGCTTTGAAGCCAGAGGAAGATTTTCAGAGCTCTCGAATCTTCTTACTTCTTGCCCTCTTGACATCTGAGGCCTGAAAAGAACTTGGGTTGCCTGCCTAGGCAGGCTTCCGGAGGCCACAGCCTTCTGTCTTCAGGGGCTGGGGGCAGGAGGATGCCCGAGCGAGCGCAGGCAGTCATTGTTTGGGTATTGACTCAAAGGAGGCAGAGCCACAATGCACAGGAAAAAGGATGAGCTCATGACGGCGAAATGAAAAGATTCTTATCTTGGAAACAGCGGTTTCTTATGCAAAACAGGGGGCGGCAATGTGATTGTGCCCCACGGAGTACATTCAACAACAGGGATTTCAAATGAAGAAGCTGTTTTGCATACCTACGGGAGCGGCAATGGGCCAGATTGTTCATTAATTAAAAAGGGGGGGCGGGTGCTGAAAAACCCACGCTCTCACTTGCTGCGGAACCGAAATAATTCATTTGCCTTCCCCTCAGTCCCAGTTGATCAGCTGGGAGACAAATGTTGTTTTTTCAACCGTAGCCACCTCTGGAGAAAGGAGGGGAGGGCAGAGGGGGAGGGAGGACGGGAGAAGGTATGGGCGGGGAGGGCAGCCCGTCACAGATAACTGGAATAGCGGAGATCTCTCAACCATTTCCACTTGGTGTTCAAATGTATTGTACAGAGGTGGGTGGCTTTTTTGTTGCCTTCTTCCCCCGCCCCCGCCCCCAGGAGATTTACCTTCCTAGTTCTGTTTGATTTCATATGAAAGAAGTCTAAGCGAATCCCCATTGATGGGGTGGAGAGGAAAGAAAAGAAGAGGGTGGGAAAGGGAGAGGCTAGGAATGTGTCCCTTAACTACACTCCCCCTTTTTCCCCAACTCTGACATGTGGTCCCCTGAGCGGATGGACCAGAGCTGTGGCTGTCCCGGAAATTCCAGAATAGAGGTCACCCACTGAATGGGTAATGTCACACGTGGAGAGCTGGGTTGAGTGTGGTTGCAGGTGGGAGGCAGTAACCCCTCCCACGTAACTTTCCTACCAGCCAGACTGCTCTGCTTCTACTGCACATGATCTTTTGATTTAGGAATAAGATTGGTTATCATTGATCAAGCACTTTCATATACATTACTTCCTATGTCATCTCCTATCACTATGTTACACCTGGTGTCAGGCACTTTCACTTATGTTACTTATTTGAGCTTCTTAGTTACCCAGGGAGATAACTGGGTATTATTGCTCCTGTCTTAGAAATGAGGAAACTGTGGCTCGGACACATTAAGTGGGTCACCCAAGGTCACAGAAGTTGGAAATAACAAAGCTAGGATTTGAACCCACATTGGTCTGATGTCAAAACCTGTGCCCTAAACTACTGGGCAACGCTGACTCTCCTCCCTTTCCTCCCTTCTTCCCTAAATAGTATTTGCCCAACTGTTAATCAAAAGGCAAACCTCCCAAGGATGGCATTCTGGCAAGCAGGGCAAGGATGGAGGTCCTTCCTGATTGTGCGACATTCCCCCCAAACACGCATACCTTCAGTGTGGAAGACAAGCTAAGGAAGACAAGCTTGGTAGACCTTTTCTCTACCATAGGCTCACAATATGATTCATGTTTTTCAAAGTCCAGTTTATGGAGGTATAATTTTCATACAGTAAAATTCTCCTTTCTAAAGTGCTGTTCAATGAGTTTTGACAGACGTCTACTGTTGTGTCACCACCAACAAAATCAAGATATAGAATACTTTCATTACCCCCCAGAAGTTCTCTGAGCTCCTTTGCAGTCAATCCCTTGCCCCTATACCCAACCTTTGGCAACCACTCATCTATTTTCTATTTCTGCAGTTTTGCCTTTTCCAGAATATTGTATAAATGGAATCATATAGTATGTATACTTTTGAGTTTGACTTCCTTTATTTAGCATAACACTTTTGAGATTCATCCATGTTTTAGTTCAGTCCTTTTTATTATCAAGTAATATTCCACAGTATGATTGCACTATAATTTTTTTTTTTTTTTTTTTTTGCGGTACAGCGGGCCTCTCACTGCTCTGGCCTCTCCCCTTGCGGAGCACAGGCTCTGGGCGTGCAGGCTCAGCGGCCATGGCTCACAGGCCCAGCCGCTCTGCAGCATGCGGGACCTTCCCGGACCGGGGCACGAACCCACGTCGCCCGCATCGGCAGGCGGACTCTCAACCACTGCACCACCAGGGAAGCCCTGCACTATAATTTTATACATGCATCAGCTGATAGACATTTGGGTTGTTTCCAGCTTGTAGTGATAATTAATAAAGCTGCTATGAATATTTATATACAGGTTTTTACATGAATATATATCTTCATTTCTCTTGGGTAAATAACTAGAAGTTGATTGCTGGGTTATAGGGTAAGTGTATACCTAACAACAAGAAAAAATCCCTGCCAAACTTTCCAAAGTGGCTGTACCATTCTGAATTCCCTTAGCAATGCATAAAAGTTCTAGTTGCTCTGCATCCTTGCTAATACTTGGACAGTCTTTTTAATTTTAGTGATTCTAATAGATGTGAATTTTAGCTGACTGTAGTTTGACTTTGCATTTTCCTAATGAGTGATGATGTTGAAGGTCCTTTCATGTGCTTATTTGCCACCTGTGTCTCTTCCTTGGTGAAGTATCTATTCAAATCATTTGCCCAATTTTTAATTGGGTTGTTTGTGTCTTTATGATTGAGTTTTGAGTTCTTTATATAGTCTGGGTATATGTCCCTTACCAGGTGTGTGTTTTGCAAATATTTTCACCCAGTCTGTGGCTCACCTTTCATTTGCTAAGCCTACCTTTGGAAGAGCAGAAGTTTGTCATTTTGATGCAACTCAATGTATTACATTTTTTCTTCTATTGTTCATTATTTCTTTGGTTGTATCTAAGAAATCTTTGCCTAACCAGAAGTCACAGAGTTTTCTTTTTGAATATGTTTTATTCTAGAAGTTTTATAGATTCAGCTTTCACGTTTATGTCTATGATCCATTTTGAATTAATTTTTATATATGTATATGATATGAGGTAGGGGTTGAGGTTCATTTTTTGGCGCATACATGTCAAATTGTCCTGGTGCCATTTTTTTTTTAATAAGTTTATTTATTTATTTATTTTGGCTGCGTTTGGTCTTCATTGCTGTGTGCGGGCTTTCTCTAGTTGCAGCGAGCGGGGGCTACTCTTCGTTGTGGTGTGTGGGCTTCTCATTGCGGTGGCTTCTCTTGTTGTGGAGCACTGGCTCTAGGCACGCAGGCTTCAGTAGTTGTGGCATGCAGTCTCAGTAGTTGTGGCTCACGGGCTCTAGAGCACAGGCTCAGTAGTTGTGGTTCATGGACTTAGATGCTCCGCAGCATGTGGGATCTTCCCAGACCAGGGCTCGAACCCATGTCCCCTGCATTGGATTCTTAACCCCTGCACCACCAGGGAAGTCCGCCATTTGTTGAAAAGATTATCTTCTTCCCACTGTATTGTTTTTGCACTTTTGTCAAAAATCAACTGACCATACATATGTGGATCTACTTGTGGACCCTCTAGTCTGTTCCATTGATATATATGTCTATCTTTTTTTTAATAAATTTATTTATTTTTATTTATTTATTTTTGGCTGCATTGGGTCTTTGTTGCTGCTCACGGGCTTTCTCTAGTTGTGGTGAGCAGGGGCTACTCTTCGCTGTGGTGCACGGGCCTCTCATTGAGGTGGCCTCTCCTGCTACAGAGCATGGGCTCTAGGTGCGCGGGCCTCAGCAGTTGTGGCATGAGGGCTCAGTAGTTGTGGCTCGTGTGCTTAGTTGGCATGTGGGATCCTCCCAGACCTGGGATGGAACCTGTGTCC
This sequence comes from Mesoplodon densirostris, assembly GCF_025265405.1. Taxonomy (NCBI): domain Eukaryota; kingdom Metazoa; phylum Chordata; class Mammalia; order Artiodactyla; family Ziphiidae; genus Mesoplodon; species Mesoplodon densirostris. Next base: position 28,943,611 of record NC_082681.1, on the reverse strand, counting down.
CCTGCATTGGCAGGCGGACTCCTAACCACTGCGCCACCAGGGAAGTCCAAATTACACTGATTGATCTTCAAATGCTTAACCAGTCTTGTATTTCTGGGATAAACCTTACTTGGTCATGAGGTATTATCCTTTTTATGTATTGCTGAATTCGATTTGCTGATAATTTGTTGAGCATTTTTTGGCCTGTGTTCATGAAGGATATCGGCCTATAGTTTTCTTATAACACCTTTGTCTGGTTTGGTATTTGTCTGGATTGGGTTTTGAATTGGAGTTATTTTTCAAGCGGAGGGGCTGAATTTAGGGCTGGTCTGATGAAACAGTGTTATAAGAAGGCCAAGTTTCTCAGAGGCACTCAGTTTGCCTTCCTTTACTCTGCTGAGCCACACTACTGACCTTCCCACAGCTGCAGATGGTGCTCGATCCTCAATAGTCCCTGTGCTGCTCAGAGCACTGGGATTTTCTGTCTCCCTTCTCTGCTCCATTTCCAAACCAACAACATGATGCACAAAACAATAGAGACCTGCTCCCTATGTGTAATATTTACCTAATCAGTTACATCAAACATCAGAGGCCCAAGAGACCCGTAGTCATATCTCTGTCTATGCTTCGAGTCAACTTGAATGCGCTCCAGGGATGCCTGTACACATGGTCACCAGGGTGCAAGGGATGTCGAGGGAAGATTGCATCCAGCTTGTGAATGGGAGCACTTTCAAATCATCACCTGTACTTAACAAAGGTTTGAGAGTTCTCTGTAGTATCCTGAGTATTTGACAAGCATTCTGATGCTGAATAATGATTACAGCCATACATAAAATAGAAAGATTAGAGTCTCGTTGTCTGCTTAATATGTAAATGTATCCAGTTATGTGTGAGTGCTTTTAATGAAGTAACTTGCACTTCTGTTTCCTACACTGAGAGTGATTGATGCAAAAAACACTCCATAACCCCATCAGAAATTAGCAGCCCTTTGAAAGGGCTCTGTGGTGCTTGCCTGGCCTGGGGCTAGGAGGCAGTAGGAATGGGTTTTAGCCCTCGCTTTACAGTTAATTTCCACTTTTTTGGGCAATAGGAAGTAGACTGCCTTATCCCCAACTGAGCTCAGAGAATTGTTGGTGATGGATTGTGAAAGAACTTCACTCACTTATTTACTTTAGATTGGTTCTCATTTCAACATACAGGAATGGATAATAAAAATAGTAGCTACCGGGCTTCCCTGGTGGCGCAGTGGTTGAGAGTCCGCCTGCCGATGCAGGGGACACGGGTTCGTGCCCCGGTCCGGGAAGATCCCATGTGCCACGGAGCAGCTGGGCCCGTGAGCCATGGCCGCTGAGCCTGCGCGTCCGGAGCCTGTGCTCCGCAACGGGAGAGGCCACGGCGGTGAGAGGCCCGTGTACCGCAAAAAAAAAAAAAAAAAAAAAAAAAAAGTAGCTACCATGTGCTGTGCTAAGTGCTTTGCTTATATCATTTCCTTCAATCATCATACCAATCTTGGAAGAGAGGAATTAATATACCCCTGCTTTATAGATGGAGAAACTGAGGTTCAGAGGAGATAAGTCCTTTGCCCAACCTCACCTTGGTAAGTTAACGGCTAGGCTGGGATTGGAATTCAGATTTCCATGGCTACACCTCACTGTCTCCCAATACTGAGGATGCTGACATCTGTCTGAATTTTCTCACATACCCGTAACAGGATGAGCTTGGAAGGACAAGGAGCATTCTGTGTGTCTGTGATGAGGAGCTAGTTGCAGACAGTGACTAGGGTTGAGCACTTCCTTCTGCACCCTACCACACACACACTGTTCCCAGTCTTTCAGGAGAAGGGCCATGATTTGAAATGCATCTCTTCTGAAGTCTGGCTTAAGAAGCATGAATGAGTTCCACCTATCTCTGTAGCAGAGGAAGGTCTTTCTCTGCAGAGGCCTCTCAGTGGCTGTGGGAATGCTGCTCTACTGAGTGTCTCTAATTGGAAAACAATTACATATAGCACTTATTAAGCACCAGACACTTCTCTAATCCCTTTATACATAGTAATTCCTAGAATCCTTATAACAGTCCTGTGAGAATCCTTATTATTCCCATTTCACAGATGAAAAAACTGAGGCACAGGGATGTTAAATAATTTGCCAAAGTCTCCCAGCTAATAAGAGGCAGCTCTGGGATTTGAACCCAGAGAGTTTGGTAACTCTAGACCTGTGCTGGTCCATGGTAGCCACTAGCCATATGTAGCTATTTAAGCTGAAATTTAAATGAATTAAAATTAAATAAAATTTAAAATTCAGTTTCTCAGTCATACCAGCCACATTTCAGGTGCTTAATAGCCACATGTGGCTAGTGGCTACCATACGGGATAGTGTATTTGTAACACATTTCCATCATCACAGAGAGTTATATTGTGTAGCACTCAGCTAGATTCTGTGCTCTTAAATGGCTAAAAGGCATTTAAATGGTATGGCCCTCTCAGAGAACAACCTGAGTACAGCTCCCTATGTTCCTGGGTTGGTCTCCTCTTAACTTTCTCTCCAATTTTCTGTCCCATTCCCGCCCCTTCCTTTTTTTTTAGCTTGACTGGTGAAAGGAGAGCATTTTCAGCCCCTTTAAGAACTCTGAGCTAAGTCTCATCTGCGGACTCACTCCCGCTGCCCCCTCCACCACCCCAACCAGGCTCACCTGACCTCAGACCCCTACTTATGCTTTGATGTTTGAAAAGCCACAGCCTCTGCTCGGGACTTTGTGTTAAGCCTGCAGACCCCTCTGGAAGCCTCAAGTCATGGCAGTGAAAGGAAAGACGCCAAGTGGGTGTTGGCTGTTAAGCCCCTTGCTACTTCTGTCTCTAGACCTTGGCCCTTATCAAATCAGTGCTGCCTACAGGAGGAGAAAAAAATAAAGGAGCTTCCAAATAAGTGTCAAAGTCTGTAGCAGCTCTCCTCCGCTACACTGATTTATAGGCAATACCACAAAATTCCTCATGACTGGGGCCAGCAGCCAAGTGATGGACAATGATTACCAAAGGAGATTTTTGTGGGTTTTCAGAGGCCTAACAAAATAGGGTCCTCCTTATTAGCAGGTGGCTATCTATAGGGAAACAGACAAAACTCTATGTCCCTCCACCCCTAAAATAAATCTTCCTCTGGACCTTGCAGGAAGTCTGCGATGCTTCCTCCCCTTCAAAGTGAGTGTGCTGTTGACTCGTTGGCCAACATATCATGTCAACGTCAATGGGGCAGAGTGTTGCCTATTCTCCCCCTGCAGGGCCCTGAGATGAGGGTGGGGATGTTTTGATGAGTGGGGAGCAGTTTGCTGAAAAGTTACAAATACGCCAGACACACTCCAGTTACTTCTCTCTTTAGCCTGTGGTCCTGTCTGCAGGTTCAAATTCAGTTGCAAGGAAGGTTTGCAAGGGTTCTTCAGCAGCACAATGCCTGTCATAAATGGATATTTCTCAGGGTGTGCCAGGACCAGAACTTCGAGAATGATAATGACAAGTTTTCAAAAAGAATGGGGAGGCCACGGAATGGTTATCTGTGGGTAGGTCTTGGCATCTGTGATTGATACAGCAGGTGCTTTGCTGTCATGTTGACAGGAGGTGAGGGAGGGTGGTGACAAGTATCTTACCAAGTACCCAGCACCTGGGTGAGAGGTGACTTGGAGAGACTACCTTTGAGTCAGGGTTGTCCCCTCTCCTTGTTATTATTCTTGGAAGCAACCTGTTGCCCTCATGTGTGTTGTTATGAAACCTTTGAAGGCGAGAAACAACAAGTGTCGGCAAGGATGTGGAGAAAAGGGAACCATCACGCACTGTTGGTGGGAATGTAAATTGGTGCAGCCACTATGGAAAACAGTATGGAGGTTCCTCAAAAAACTAAGAATAGAACTACCACACAATCCAGCAATTCCACTGCTGGGTATTTATCTGAAGAGCACAAAAACACTAACTAAAAAAGATACATGCACCACTATGTTCATTGCAGCATAATTTACAGTAGCCAAGATATGGAAACAACCCAAGTGTCCACTGGCAGATGAATAGATAAAGAAGGTGTGGTATATATATACAATGGGATATTACTCAGCCATTAAAAAAAGAATGAAATCTTGCCATTTGCAGCAACATGGATGGACCTAGAGGGTATTATGCTAAGTGAAATGTCAGAGAAAGACAAATACTGTGTGCTTTCACTCATATGTGGCATATAAAAAAAAAATCAAACAAGACAAAAACAAAGGCGTAGATACAGAGAACAGAGTAGTGGTTACCAGAGGGGGAAGGGTGAGGGTGAGGGCAAAATGGGTAAAGGGGATCAACTGTATGGTGATGGATGGAAACTAAATTTTTGGTGGTCAGCATGCTGAGGATATACAGAAGGAGAAAACATAATGTTGTACACATGAAACATATAATGTTACCTCAATAAAAAATAAATCTAGGGCTTCCCTGGTGGCGCAGTGGTTGAGAGTCCGCCTGCTGATGCAGGGGACACGGATTCGTGCCCCGGTCCGGGAAGATCCCACATGCCGCACAGTGGCTGGGCCAGTGAGCCATGGCCGCTGAGCCTGTGCGTCCGGAGCCTGCGCAACAGGAGAGGCCGCAGCGGTGGGAGGCCCGCATGCCGCAAAAAAAAAAAATTTAAAAACAAATAAATAAATCTAAAAAAAAAACCTTTTCAAAATGCCTTGCTGGCCCATCTGAATAGTAATAATGAGCTCTCATGCCTGATTGGAAGGATTATTCCAACTATTGATATATTGGGGGAAGGGGTGGAGATTTCCAGGAACTGGGTCACTGCCCACTTTTTGACCTTTTATGGTTCGCCTCTTCAGAGGCTGTCATAGCACCTGTGGGTGTGTCATTTAGCATATGCTACTGTATTACAATGAGCATATAATGAGGCTCAAGGTCTACTGGAAGTCGAATCTTCCGCCATCTTGTACCTAGTTGGTTCTAACCAGTTTTTGTCATGTCCTATGGCTGTCATTCTTTTAAAGGTTGTGCCCTGTCCCCTTCCCTGCTGTTTCACCTCCAGCATAACCCACCTCCCACCACTGGCCAAGGTCCAGCGAGGACAGCATAGACGCAGGAATCAGGGAATGTTCTGTGCTGCCCTGTCTTCTATCTTCCTGAGCTAGATGTCCAGCATGCCTTGCTGATTGCTGATGCTTATGGGGATTAAGCCATCCTTTCAGGACCATGGGGTGCTTGAAATGGCAGGTTAACAAAATTGAGCTTTATCTTGTAGGCAGAGGTTAGCTGTGGAAGGGTGGTGTGCTGGGAGTTAGAAGGAAACCCTGGGGGAAAGGTGTGCTCTGGGATGTTGTTGTAGAAAGATAAGCAGGAAGCAGGAGCAGCTCTGCAGGGTAAACAAGGTGAAGGCATCACCTCAGAGGGATGATCCAAGGAAGACTTTGTGCCAGTTAATCACAATAGCTGGTTCCCCACCTTCCAGCAAATGGTTACAAAAAGCTGGTCACAGCTCTCAAGTGTGCTGTAATTATCTGTTTACTTGTCTGCCTTCCCTGCTTTTCTATGAGTTTTGAGAGCAAAGGGGCCTAGTTTTATTCCCCATTTCCTAGCACAGGGCAAGACCTGGAGTAAATGCTTGTTTGAATGATGGGAATTTCATAACTTTGCTCACAGATACTGCAAACAAATGCCCATCAAGGACTGCCAATCCTTAGCAGTCTTTCCTACTTATATATTAGGCACCTGGGTAGAGCCATTGGGGTCCTGCTTAGCGGGCTGAAGCAGGCCTTGACTAGCCAGAGAATAGTTGGCTAAAATGGAGTACTGGTGCCTGGCAGAGGTAGTTTTTTCCCTTAAGGGCCTGTTAAAAGTTACCCTGAGGCTTGTTAAAATGGTAAAGAAGACTTTCTTCAAGACTGTTGCAGTAGGGGAGAGAGACTGAACTCAACTCTTTTTTTCTTTTTATAAATTTATTTATTTATTTTTGGTTGCATTGGGTCTTCATTGCTGCGTGCGGGCTTTCTCTAGTTGCAGTGAGTGGGGGCTACTCTTTGTTGCAGTGTGCGGGCTTCTCGCTGCAGTGGCTTCTATTGTTGCAGAGCATGGGCTCTAGGTGCGTGGGCTTCAGTAGTTGTGGCACGTGGGCTCAGTAGTTGTGGCACACGGGCTTAGTTGCTCCACGGCATGTGGGAGCTTCCTGGACCAGGGATCGAACCCATTTCCCCTGCAGTGGCGGGCAGATTCTTAACCACTGCACCACCAGGGAAGTCCCTGAACTCAACTCTTAATGTAACAAGGACAAGTGAAGATTTAAAGCCAATGAGCAGGGTGAGAGGGTAAGTGGATGCAAAATTACTAAGAGGAAGTTGATTAGATGTTGTTATGGACTGAATGTTTGTGTCTCTCCCATCCATATGTTGAGACCCTAATCCCCAATGTGATGGTATCTGGAGGTGGGGCCTTTGGGAGGTGATTAGGTTTAGATGAGGTCATGAGGGTGAGGCCCTCATGATAGGATTAGTGTTCCTATAAGAAGAGGAAGAGAGGCCAGAGCCCCTTACCCTGACCCCTCCCTCTTCCCTCTTTCCCTCTCCCATGTGAGGACACAGTGAGAAGGAGGCCATCTGCAAGCCTGGAAGAGGGTTTTCATCAGGAACTGAACCTGCCAGCTTCTTGATCTTGGACTTTCCAGCCTCCAAAACGGTAAGAAATAAACGTTGTTTAAGCTATCCAGTCTGAAGTGGCTTGTTACAGCAGCCCTAGCTAAGATAGACTAAGGGTGAGGGAATTCTTGCTAAGCTGGCTTAACAGTATTATTACTAAAGGGAAACCAAAGACTTAGAAATCAAAGGTGAGGGGTAGGAACTTGATCAGACATCAAGGGTGATCAGGAATCTCAGGTGGGGGAATTTTCCGCTAAACTGACTTTGCAGGATTCTTTGCCAAAGGCAGGCTAAGGACAGGGCTGAAGAGGAGGTCTGGCTGAAAAGAGGGCTTAGAGGAGCCTGACTAAATTTTGGTCAGGGAGGGAGTCTCTTTCAGGCCTAGTCTGCTGGGGCATAGCTTTTCTCATTATGTCTGGCATCTGCCACACCACTGTGATCTCCATTTGCCCAGGCAAATTTTGCATAGGCAGGCACACCTGGTGGGAAACCTAAGCTGATGCTGGTGGTTGCCAGGTGGAGCCGTCCATTAGAATCACCTGCGGAGCAGCTTTAACAATACCTATGCCTGGGCCCCATACCTGCTAAATCTGAATTGATGTGGGGATGAGGCATCTATATATTTAAGAAGCTTTCCTGGTGACCTTCATTATCAGGCAGGTTGGGGACCCAGAGGTTGACACGATGGATTGACCACGAGGGCGATAGAAAGGGAATGGGAACTGATTGTTGGGGAGGGGGTGGGGAGAATGCTGGAGGGGATCCGACGTCTACTTTGCTCCCTCTCCCCATAGACATGGGTTCTCTCCACATTTGCAAGGTGCCAGGACTTGTGTACTCAGCAAAGTAGCAAAGTAAGTGAATAGTGTTTGTAATGTCTGCCACTTTTGCTTCTCAGGTCTTTGTTTTTTTCTTTAACCCCTTCAGAGCATCTGTTCCCCCTCAGACATCTGGTACCCTCACCTTCTCTCTACTCTCTTCTTTCTGAAAGAGGCTGTTCACTAAGGTTCGTACTTTTGATGAGGCAGATTGGCATTTTTTAAAGGGGGCAGATCCAGAAGTTAAAGAACTGGATGTTCCAAAGTAGGAAATTCAGACATCTGAGAGGTGGCAGCAAGGTTGTGTGTGCGCGTGCGTGTGTGTGTGTTCGTGTTCGTGTGTGTGTCCAGAGGTGGTGAGGGAAAGGCTCTCTAGTATCCCTACAACTGACACAGACATAGCTGCTTTCTTTCCCTGTGCCTAAGGTTGGCTCAGATACGTTGTCTATGCCCCAGATTCCTAGGACTTTCTGGGAGCTATCAGGCAGACTTCTATCTTTTTCCTAAAAGAACAGAAAAATGAAAGGTTTAAAGCTAAACACTGACTCTCAGGTAAGATGCAACCCTTACTGAAATAGCACTATGTCAGCAGAACACGGTCTCATTGGTTCATTCTCAAGCAAGGTCAGGACATTATTTCTGGCAGCTTCTGAAAGCCACAGCCTGTTAGAAAAAAGCCTTCTTCCTGAGGGTTTAATATAGCTTGCTCTCACTCGCTCTTTTCTGGAGCGCACGTGCTCTCTTTCTCTCTTTTCTTGGGCCTCCTTTTAAAATGCTAATTAAATTTGTTTGATCTCTGCTGCCCCCCACCCCTAGCTAATTTTGGAGATCAAGAAAGGGAGCTTGATATCTATAAAAGATGTGCCTGTTTTTCCACCTGAGCTACCTTTGTATTTCATTCTGTTTTATTACAGGAAATTGTGAGGGGGCCCTAAACACTAACATACATAACATTGATTGTATTCTGCATAACAAATTGGATTAGGATAATTACCACACAGATGTTAAAAAACGCTGAATGCAAATCAATGCAATTAGTCATGACTTAATATACTATAATTCACACATTGGAATGTCTTATTGTGATTATACTATTTTAGAACAAAATGCTTTAACAAAAAAAGAGGAAGAAAAGAATTCTTTTACTCTGGTGCTGCACGTGCTCTGAACGAGAAATTGTTTTATGCTAATTTGGAATTTCACCACTCAGAATTCTTATTAACTAATCAGATCCTTCAATTTCTCTTGCCCCCTTTTATATAGAGAAAGCTGCTTCTTTAGCAAGACAATTTCATGCGCAATTCAACTTAAATGCCACCATTATGAACAAAGGAATTTGCACACGGATGCTTTTGACAAACATGGCTTTAGAAAAGCAAGCCTTGGGTGGTGGGGGGCGGGGCCACCCCCCACCACTGATAGCCGGGACCCTGAAACAAAGCAGGCAGAAAGTAAGCAGTTGGAATGAATCCAAGTCAGCCAGCAAATAGGCGGATCTGTCACAAGGGCAGTAGGCTCAGAGCTGCCACAAAGGGTTGTGCAGCTTGTGCCTAGCTGAGGGGGCCCATGGGGGCTGAACTCCAGCCCAGGACCCATGCACCCAGCTGCACAACCAGGTGACCCAAGGAAAGGATGCCTTTTTCCAATTCACACAAAGGTGCCTTATGGGTACAAGGCAGGAGTTTGGTCAGAGAGAGGAAAAACATTCTCATGGCCAGAAACTACAGAAGCTGGGACCTCTGGAGTCTGAACTGTGAACCTGAATATAATTCCTAAATTTTCTGGTTTATCCTAGAGCAACCCCTGCCCCCCTTGTTTAGAATTCCCCGAGATCTAAGTTTTAGACTCTGGAGTGCTTGTTCTTTGTAATTGCTATCATGTCAAAGCTTTGCACACCCAACTGAGTTGGGGGACCCTTGAGGGTGTGTGTAGGAGGAATTATTTTCCCTCTATTCTTCTAGGTTCTTGGCTTAGACTCCCCACCCCGGAATAAAAACAGATTAACAGGAGAAAAACAAGTTTAATAACATGGTGAGAGACCAGGAAAACTAACTCCTTGAAATGGGCTAAGCCACCACCTTAAATACCATCTCCAGCTAAAGACAAAAGATGCTGCGGGGAGGGTGACCAGTTATGGGAGGATATCAGGAAGAGCACAGTAAATGAGGGTATGGTTGTTATGCAGATTGAAGTGATTGCCTTCTCCATTGATATTGGATACATTTACACTAAAATTAGTGTTGTTTATCTGATATTCAACTTCAACTTGGTGTTCTGTGTTTTATCTGGCAACCCCACCTCAGCACAGAGCACAGAGCTTGTGGATTAAAACAGATCTAGGCCAGTGGTTAGCACATTTGAGTGTGCACCAGAATCACCTGGAGGTGATTAAGACACAGACTGCTGGTTCCCACCCCCAGAGTTTCTGATTCAGCAAGTCTGGGGAGGTGCCCCCAAATTTGAACTTCTAACAAGTTCCCAGGTAATTGGGTGCTGCTGGTCTGGGGACCACACTTCAGGAAACCACTGCTCTAACGCAGCCTCAATAAATACATCCAATGGGAGTGAAGCTCTTGTTGCCAAGTTGATAATAAGCAAGCAGAAAGCTTCGCAGACTGCCTGCAGCAGGTCTGGGGGCTCCCAGGCAGTGCTCCTTCAGGGGGAGTGTAGTCACCCGTGCTGCCCTCAGCTACCTCCCTGCATAATCCCTCTTGACTGTGTTAGGTTGATGATAAGCAAAATTGTGGTTTGGATTCGTTGCTTCTGGTCTTGTTTGTACCTACAGCACCTTTAACTCCTCTACCTCCGTCCCTTCCTCTAGGTGCCAGTGTCTTTCCATTCTCTAAACCAGGGATGTGAAGACACTGATTCACTTTGAGGCTTTCTTCCTTTCTTCCAGGCAAGTCACCAGAATGGCCCTTTAGTTACAAAAATAGAGATGACTCCATGCCCATTGTCATAGGATATTGACACTTGTCAGGATGTTATGGGGGAAATTTGTATAAGGAGTATCAGGATTTCTATTTGAGATTGAGATCCCGAATTTCTGACTGAGATCCTGACCCTTTCTACTTGAGGCCCAAAGTTATTGTAACATAATTGGGATGGACTAGGGTGGCCCTGGCCCATTCCAGGGTTCGAGAAAGGGTAACAAAGCTCCAGAGGTAAAAAGCATGAGGGTAGAAGGAGCCAGAACCAGGTGGCTGGCCTCTGCACTGGAGGTCCTGTGGTACAAGGGGGATTGGGAGACATTTCTGCCAAGTCTTTGAAGCCACTGATACCAAAATCTGCCTCGACACAGCCCCTCCCAGGAACAAAGTTAAGCCACAAGCAAAGATCCATGTGTATGAAAGAGTTGGAAGAGCTGCAGCCTACTTTATCTAGAAACATTTGTCTGGGGCAATCAAGTCCCATCATCCTTATGGGACATAACCGGCCCAGCAGTCAAGGTCGTATACAGTCATCCCTCAGTATCCATGGGGGGCTGGTTCCAAGACCCCCACGGATACAAAAATCTCAGATACTCAAGTCCCTTATATAAAATGGCAGCATAGTATTTGCATATAACCTAGCACATCCTCCCCTATACTTTAAATCATCTCTAGATTTCTTATAATACCTAATACAATGTAAATGCTATGTAAATGGTTGTAAATACAATGTAAATGCTATGTAAATAGTTACCAAGGCATTGCAAATTCAAGTTCTAGTGTTTGGTACTTTCTGGGAGTTTTCTTCCAAATATTTTCGATACGTGGTTGGTTGAATGTGCAGATGTGAAACTCACTGATACAGAGGGCCAACTATTGTGGCCTCAGGGAGTGTCTGATACCCTGTGTTCTAAGGGACCCCAAGATAAAGGCTGAATTTTCTGTCAATATGGGCATATAAAAATTCAGTCATAATAATTTGAACACTGAAAGAAATGTTAAAATTTGTACTTTGAGGGCTTCCCTGGTGGCGCAGTGGTTGAGAGTCCGCCTGCCGATGCAGGGGACACGGGTTTGTGCCCCGGTCCGGGAAGATCCCACATGCCGCAGAGCGGCTGGGCCCGAGAGCCATGGCCGCTGAGCCTGCGCGTTCGGAGCCTGTGTTCCGCAACGGGAGAGGCCACAACAGTGAGAGGCCTGCATACGGCAAAAAAAAAAAATTTGTACTTTGAGTTGGTGAAGTGGCAAGTACTTCTTATGCATAATATATATATGTTGTCACCTCTCTCTTTTGCTCTCATGGTAGACACTGTTATGTGATCACAGCCCTCTTTCCCATTGAGCCTGAGCATGCCTTTTTGTATCCTTCTGTTATTAGTTAGGGTGTTCTTGGTTGCAAGTGACAGAAAAACTTAAATCCTTATCTAGCACTTACTATGTGCCAGGCACGGTTCTAAAGCCTTTATAAATTTTCACATTCACAGACTCTTTTAAATAAACTATAGAAGGTAGAGTTATTATCCCAATTTTACAGATTAAACAAAAAGGGGATTTTTTTTTTTAGTATGGATTCAGGGGTGTCTCACAAAACCCAAATGAATGTAAGTGAACTTCAGAGATGAACTGGGACTATGGGATAAATACTGTCTGGGTTCTCTCTCTACCACTTGTTTCTCTACCTCTTTGTACTGTGTTCATTCTTTTCTCTTATATTAGATCACCTTTCTCTTTCTAGTCCATATGGAGGAAAATCTGGTGGATAATACCACCCAAGTTTTACATGTTTTGAATCTGATCACCCAGAGAGAGAAACTGATCTCTCTCTTAATTCACACATCCTCTTGGAGGGAACTTATTAGCTCAGTTTGGGTTAGGTGTCCAGCCCTGGATTCAGTCTCTTGGGGATAAACTTTGGCTAACCAAATGTAACTCATAAAAGAGAGATTTACAAAACCATGGACAGAGGGCTGCAAGTCATGTTGTAGGAACAAGTAGTTCCTACTGATACCATGTGGAAAGACGAAGGAAAGGGAAAAGTCCTTGAAATGAAGTATAGGGAAGACAATAGCTGTTCACAAAATCTTAACTCACCATCCCATCTGCCTTCTACCAAGTGATCAGGACTGGTACATGGTACTATTTGTCATCTCTGCTCTGACGTCTTCCCTTTAGTATAGGTAATGAATGTGGTCGCCTCATTTACATTCATTGCATTGGTCCAAAGGGAGGATCCTCATATCTGTCCCAAGTTGTCCCTGTTCTCTGCCCCTGTGGCACTTTTCTGTTCATGTGCAATATTGCTTGATCTCACCCTGCAGGTGAACTCAGTCAACTGAATGCACTTTCAATGAGCTTTTCCTAGACATGGTGACAGAGCTGTTATGGACAAGGAAATTACCCCAGATAGGGATATGGCAATTAGAGGAGTGAGGCAGGGTGGACGTGTCATTAAGAACATTTGTCTGTCTGGCAATTTAGGCAGGACCTCATAGGGTAATAGTTAGGCCCAGAAACTGAATTTTGTTAGAGATGCTTAGAGGTCAGTAATCTCCTGGGGATGGACTCATGCTAACCAGATTTAAATAACAAGTGATAGCGATCCAAAGCCAGAATTCCAACTTATTCATTTTCAGGGGTACAGATGACTGTTAATCAGACTGGAGTTGGCATGTCAGCCTGTCAGGCCAGATTTGAAAGGGAAGTTTAATGATAGTAGAAGGTTGTTTGGGGAGAAAGGAATGAGAACTAGGGGAATTCCTTGAACTATCTCAAGGGCATCTGCCATCCACCTGTGATAGCCCCACCCTAGGAACAGATCAGAGAACAAAGACTAAATACTCATATTTGTTTATGAGAATGAGATTTTCTGGACCAGTTGAGCAACAATTGAGAGCTTCTTGTTCTTTGACTCACCACCTTCTAGATCTCCACACTAAGCTCTGCTTTGGTTAACACATCTATCCTCAGCTTCAGTCAAATTATCATGCAATAATTACCTCAAACAAGTGTTCTGAGAAAGGAACCTGGTTCTGCCGGATGATAACTGATGGTTGCAGCTAAAAATGTTTTCCAAGTCAACACGAGTTAAACTTAAATAGGTTTCTTTTCCATAGGATTTCTCAGAGCCTTTAGTGAACTAACATGCACTGCGAATTTCTAATAGAAGTCTGGAGATCACAGATTTATTTGACCACTTAGTTGTATTTTTCAAAAGAAGTCATGACGGCAAGTATATTGGTTTCCTACCGTTGCTGTTAACAAATCAGCATAAACTTCCGGGCTTGAAATGACACAAATTTATTATCTTACAGTTCTATAGTTCAGAAGTCCTGAAATCAAGGTGTAAGCAGGGCTGTGTTCCTTCTGCAGGCTCAAAGTGAGAATCTGTTTCCTTGCTTTTTCCAACTTTTAGAGACCACCCACGTTCCTTCTCCATCTTCAAGTCCACAGAATAGCAACTTTAAATCCCTCCCCTCTTTTTTCCCCTCTACTCTGCCATCACATCTTCTGACTCTGACACTCCTGTCTCACTCTTATGAGGACTCTTGTGATTCAGGATAATCTTCTCAAGATATTTAACTGAATTGCACTTGCAAAGTCCTTTTTGCCGTGTAACCTAACATGTTCATAGGTTTTGAGGATTAGGATGTAGATATCTTTGTTGCGGGGTGGGGGGGGGTCATTATTTTACCTACCACAGGAAACAATGGGAAACACTGGACTATGGTATTAAACACGCTAATACAATCATAGTCTTTGGAGACTGTGCTAAGGTCAAACTTCATTGAATTTGGGCGAGTTCCTGACATTTCTCAGCTAACTGTTTAGAGGTTAGAATGGGCTCCTGTACATCTCACAGAATTCTCAAAGGGTACTTAATACCTGTACGACCTAATGCTCTCTTCTTGCCGGGCAGTGGCAAAAGCTCCTGGATGGAAAAAGAGGAAGGGCTTGTGCACTGAAGAAGGGGACTTTCCCCAAGACTCCTTCCCAGAAACATGCAGTTCTCAGAGACCAAAGTCATGTAGAGGAATTCCATGGCAATGGGTTAAAGTTACTTGTTTAATCGAAAGTAAAGATAATCTATTATTTGAAATGGAAATTAGGGCTCCAGAATGTCTTAAATGAGAGTGTTACCACGCTGGGAAACCCCCTGTCGACTTGTGAGCCAGAAAGTAAGGCTGCAAGCAGGTGACCTTTTCATGCCACCCAGACATATTTGTGACAGGTGCTGCTCTGCGTTTGCAGAAATTGACACCCAAAGTTCTTCACTTTCCTGCAGAGAAAATTTGATCTCTTTTTCTCTTCCTCTAAAGATATTTTAACACATGATGGTAATAATTCTTGACTTTGATCTAGTTTCTGTTGGGTATAGGGTCCCCAAAGCTGGTGATGTCACCAGAAACCAAACTGAAGATGGAGTTACTGAAATTCCGTTAAACACTACTTTGACTACTTAAGCACCTGACTGTGCTAAAGATTCCATTGCAGGGCTTCCCTGGTGGTGCAGTGGTTGAGAGTCTGCCTGCCGATGCAGGGGACGCGGGTTCGTGCCCTGGTCTGGGAGGATCCCACATGCCGCAGAGTGGCTGGGCCCGTGGGCCATGGCCACTGAACCTGCGTGTCCGGAGCCTGTGCTCCACAGTGGGAGAGGCCACAGCAGTGAGAGGCCCGTGTACTGCAAAAATAATAATAGTAATAAATAAATAAAATTAAAAAAAATAAAGATTCCATTGCAGAGGGCAAGTAACTCAGATTGTTGAGAAATAATTCCACATGAGGCTTTGGGTCTGCTTGGGAAAATACATGCCAGAAGTTCCCAGACATTTTTTCTCACCAAATCTCAATAGCCTTTTCTTCACTCCCATGTTTTTCTTGTTCCCACTGACTACCCTAACTTACTAGATTTTAAAAATATTTTGGCTCCAGTGACCAAGCCCTATGCTAGTTTTCCTTCTATCCCTTTGGCCACACTTCTTGTACTTCCCAATTCTCTTTTTTTATTTTTTTAAATTTATTTATTTGTTTGTTTTTATTTTTGGCTGTGTTGGGTTGTCGTTGCTGCGCGCGGGGCTCTCTCCAGTTGTGGCGAGGGGTGGCTGCTCTTGTTGTGGAGCACAGGCTCTAGGCGCGCAGGCCCCAGTGGCTGCGGCACGTGGGCCCAGCAGTTGTGGCTTGCGGGCTCCCGAGTGCAGGCTCAGTAGTTGTGGCGCACGGGCCCAGCCGCTCTGCGGCATGTGGATCCTCCCGGCCCAGGGATCGAACCCGTGTCCCCTGCACCGGCAGGCGGACTCTCAACAACTGCGCCAACAGGGAAGCCTTCTCTCTTTTCTTCATTCGAACTATGAATTCTCCTGAAGACACAGTCATTGGCACTCTTCTCTTTTCTTTATGTGTTCTTTCATCCATCCATCAAACATTTGTAATGTTTATTTATTTATGTTTGGAGACTTAAAGTGCACTCTGGGGATACAGAAATGTATTAGATATAATCCTTCTGAGAACTCAAATTAGGGAAGGAGACGGACAGGAAATCAATGAACACAATATAGTGTAATATCTACTATGAAATATATGTGAAATCTTTTAATGGAAATCCATGGCAGAGGCATCTATATGTGTTTCCAAGTGGGACGCTTTCAGGTGCAAGTAACAGAAAACTCAAGATGACTTAAACCATGAAAACAAATATTATTTCTTATAAAAAGATATATCTAAAGGTAGAGAGGTCCCAGAACTGCTCAGTTCAGTAGCTCAAGGACCTCACTAAGAACCCAGTCATTTTCCATCTTTTCATCTGCTATCTTTAGCATATCCCTTGCAGAACTGCAAGATGGTTGTAGCAGTTCCACATATTACATGTAGAAATTATGATGTTCATCTAAAAAAGTTGTTTCCTGCAGTGTGTTTAATTTTATGAGTAAGAAAATCCATCTCCCATACCCCCACCCAACTTCCCCTTGGGACTCATCAGCTATAATTACCTAAGTCAATTACTGACAAGGGGAATGAAACTACCATGATTGGTTTAGATGAGTGGATCTCAACTCACAGCTTCTCAACAGTGGATCTCAACTTCCCCTCGGGACTCATCAGCTATAATTACCTAAGTCAATTACTGACAAGGGGAATGAAACTACCATGATTGGTTTAGATGAGTGGATCTCAACTCTGCCTGCATATGAGAATCACCTTGGAGAGCCTTTTAAAAGCCCATGCGCCAGGACTTCCCTGGTGGCGCAGTGGTTAAGAATCTGCCTGCCAATGCAGGGGACATGGGTTCTAAGCCCCGGTCCGGGAAGATCCCACATGCCGTGGAGCAACTAAGTCCGTGTGCCACAACTACTGAGCCTGTGCTCTAGAGCCCACGAGCCACAACTACTGAGCCCATGTGCCACAACTACTGAGGCCCACACGTCTAGAGTCTGTGGTCTGCAACAAGAGAAGCCACTGCAGTGAGAAGCCCATGCACTGCAACGAAGAGTAGCCACTGCTCACCGCAACTAGAGAAAGCCTGCATGCAGCAACAAAGACCCAACGCAGCCAAAAATAAAGAAAGAAATTTATGAGATGCAGACGTAGAGAATGGACTTGAGGACACAGGGAGGGGGAAGGGTAAGCTGGGACGAAGTGAGAGAGTAGCATGGACATATAAACACTACCAAACGTAAAATAGATAGCTAGTGGGAAGCAGCCACATAGCAAAGGGAGATCAGCTCGGTGCTTTGTGACCACCTAGAGGGGTGGGATAGGGAGGGTGGAAGGGAGACACAAGAGGGAGGGGATATGGGGATATATGTATATGTATAGCTGATTCATTTTGTTATAAAGCAGAAACTAACACACCATTGTAAAGCAATTATACTCCAATAAAGAATGAAATTTATGGAAAAGTAAATAAATAAAAGCCCATGCCCCAGCATGTCTTAGAGCAATCAAATCAGAATCTGACTGTAGGATCTGGACATCAATGTTTTTAAAGTTCCCCAGATGACTCCCCTGTGCAGCCAAGGTTGAGAACCATTGGCCTAGACCACTCCCTCTGAGTTTTTCCTCTGCAGCAGAGGCATGCCTAGCCTCCCTTAAGAGCACAAGTATCTGCTATAGGACAAAACTGGGATTCTGTAAGCAAAGAAGAAATGAGGAAAAGCTTTGTGGTAGGCAAAGCACAATGTCTGCCACAGTAACTAAACAACATTCATGATTTCAACTAGCACTTCTATGTGGAGACTGACGCTTCTGGTTCTGACTTCATCTGAGCTCCTGACCTATTTCTTCAACTGTCTCCTAGCATTTCTACTTGGAGTTTTTGTCTGCACCTCACTCTCAATTTGTTCCAAGCCAAGCATTCCAGCCTGCTTTCTGTCCTGATGACATTATTTCTATCATGTGGTACCAGCATTCTCAGCGTACTTCAGGCTCAAATTCTTGGAATCTTTTCTTATCCATCCTATTTTTAAAGTCACCCTGTTTTTGTTTAGTTTTGTTTTGTATTTTTTTTACCCTTAAGCTGCAACATTTTAATTCTACTCCATCATATCACCTTCTCTCCTTGTTCAGGCTGCCCTACAGCACTGCATGCTTGCCTTCTGTAACAGCTACCTAGCTGGTTTCCTGATTCCAGTCTTTCACTCTTTGGGTCATTCTGCATATCACTGTAGCTTCATATTCCTAAGATAGTGCCTTCTGCAGGTGATTCTGCCTTTTGATGGTTACAGATTCTTACCTGTTTTCAAGGCCCTTCAAATTTCAAGCCCTCCACATCTTTTAAGGCCTGGTTCAAGCCCTAGTTCCTCCAGGAAGCATTCTCTGTTTACTCCAGTCCTCTTGCATTCAGACAGCTCTTGGTTGAACTCTTGACTCTGCTACTTACTACCTATGTTTCCTGGGCAATTTGCATAACCTGAGTTACGGGTTCTCATCTGTACAGTGGGGATGATACTAGTTTCTACCTTGTAGGGTTATTAGAAGGATTAAATGAGTTCCTTTTCTCCCTGCCTCTTTTCTGACCTCTTATGTTGCCTACTTTTTACTACATAACTTTGCCTTTTATTATCTAATGCCCTGTACCCTGGCCTCATTGTTTCATGGATATAAGTATCTTTTCTCCCCAACTTGATAGTAAAGCTCTTTTAAGGGCAGGCACCATACTTACCACTTGTCTCTGATGCCCTCTGAATTCTCCTATGGTACACTGAGCCAATACAGAAGGTATTCCACACATGCTTGCTCATTTTGTAAGTATTTAGTAGCACAAACTAAAAGTACTATAGGAGCTGGGAGGAAAGAACTGTCTGCAGCTTAAGGGGATGGAGCTTCCATGCAGAGTTACTTCCTTTTTCTACCTCCCTTCCTGTCAGCAACTTTCATGCTTGCTTCCGGGCACTGAGTTTCAAGCCAGAATCTTATTTGGATGGAAGAATCTCCACCCCAGTTTGTATTGCTTCCACCCTTGGGGCAAGGTGGAGGCCTGAACTGCTGTGGCACTGAACTTGCATTCAGCGACCTGTTCATCACATCAGTAAAGGCCAAAGCCTTTGCCTTCCGGTAGGGTGGGTGGAGTAGTTCTATGTGGTGGTGGTATGATTTTTCTCCTTTGAATCTCTATTTGGCTGTTGCCTCTGAGTGTTACCAAAGTTGTTGCAAGATGATATTGCAAATGGGGATTTAAAAAAGTGTGACTCTGGGAATTCCCTGGCGGTCCAGTGGTTAGGACTCCACGCTCTCACTGCTGAGAGCCTGGGTTCAATCCCTGGTCTGGGAACTAAGATCCCACAAGCCATGCGGCGTGGACAAAAAAACAAACAAACAAAAAACAAAAAAAACCTGAGTGACTCTTTGGAGAAAACTGTGTCATGTATTTTGCTCTGTGGCTTTACACTGTTTGGTTTCTTTTGTTTAGTTGTTTGATTCTTTATCTCAATTGTGATATTCTCCTTGCATGGAACCCCATTTGAACCTGAATCTACATAATTGGAAGTTGAGTTGAAAAAAGCTCTGGGAGGAGAATTAGAAGACCTGAGTCCTGTGTGTACCTTTAGCCAAGTTACTCCCTTTCATTGTGCCTCAGTTTCATCAGTAAAATAAGAATAATGCCTGCCTTACCTATCTCACACTGGTATGGAGAGAATAAGATGATTAGCTGTGTGAGCATGCTTAGGAAAGTGAAAAGCCTTAACAGCTTAGAATGTGTTATTTTAAATGGAGTTTAAACACAATCTGGCTTCAGGGGAACATTCTTTAACCACTGGGAGTTGGTAAATTTGCTTGTGTGATTAAGCATAATATATATATTATTGTCTAAAGGTATTTGATGGCTTCCCTAGCCTTCTCCTTACAGCGTTTATAGTTCTGCATGTGTGGTGGTGGTGGGCTTCTGGAACCTGTACTCTATATGATTGTACTTTGGTTAGATGTGATTTATTTAGAAATCCTCTTTTTTGCACTATAACTAAATCACACCCCTCCCTTTTCACTGTTTTTGTAGGTTTTAATGTCATAATTAAATTCATTTCAAAACATAATAATAACAATGAACATTCTCTGAACCCTTACCATGTATTGTAAACTGGCCTTAGTCAATTTAACTGTATCTGTGTTTATTTGTTTGGAGATAATGGGAGCTGACAAAGAAGTTTGAGTTTGAGATGGGTGAGGGTCTCACTTTTTCACAATCTCCCTATGAGGTTATAATGAAAGAAAGTCTTGGATGATGAAATTTTGTCATACACATTAACATTTATTAAATGAATATTCATTAATAACAGTGACAAAATATTTCATGCAACCAGTTCTATAAGCTTGATAATGTCCCAGCAATTAATATCCCTGTCATTTAAAAGGCTTTGACCACAACATGCCTAAGAAAGGTCACAGAAAGAAGGTACAACCACACTTCAGAAGCAGGATTTTAAAAAATTATTCCTTTTGTTAAGGTAAAATTCAGACAACAAAAAATTAACCGTTAATCATTTTAAAGTGTACGATTTGGTGACATTTAGTGCATTCACAATATTGTGTAAGCATCACCAATAATTCCAGAACATCTCATCATCCTCAAAGAAAATCCTATACCTATTAAGAAATCATTCCCCACTTACTTTCTCCCTCCCCCCCCCCCCCAGCCCCTGAAAACCACTAATCTACGTACTGTCTCTATGGATATACTTATTCTGGGAATTTCATATAAATGGAATCATGCAACATGTGGCCTTTTGTGTCTGGCTTCTTTCCTTAGAATAATGTTTTCTTTTATTTTTTTTTATAAAGATTTTTCCTTTATTCTGTGCTGTGCCTTTCAACTTGTCACAGTCTTTTTTTTTTAATGTCTGAAACATTTATATTAACATATTTCCATAAAAAAACCCAAAGAAAGTTTAGTATTAGTTGTTTTTTTGTTTGTTTTTTTATACTGCAGTTTCTTATTAGTCATCAGTTTTATACACATCAGTGTATACATGTCAATCCCAATCGCCCAATTCAGCACACCACCATCCCCACCCCACTGTGGTTTTCCCCCCTTGGTGTCTATACGTTTGTTCTCTACATCTGTGTCTCAACTTCTGCCCTGCAAACCGGTTCATCTGTACCATTTTTCTAGGTTCCACATACATGTGTTAATATACGATATTTGTTTTTCTCTTTCTGACTTACTACACTCTGTATGACAGTCTCTAGGTGCATCCACATCTCAACAAATGACTCAGTTTCGTTGCTTTTTATGGCCGAGTAATATTCCATTGTATATATATACCACAGCTTCTTTATCCATTCGTCTGTCGATGGGCATTTAGGTTGCTTCCATGACCTGGCTATTGTAAATAGTGCTGCAATGAACATTGGGATGCATGTGTCTTTTTGAATTATGGTTTTCTCTGGGTATATGCCCAGTAGTGGGATTGCTCAATCATATGGTAATTCTATTTTTAGTTTTTTAAGGAACCTCCATACTGTTCTCCATAGGGGCTGTACCAATTTACATTCCCACCGACAGTGCAAGAGGGTTCCCTTTTCTCCACACCCTCTCCAGCATTTGTTGTTTGTAGATTTTCTGATGATGCCCATTCCAACTGGTGTGAGGTGATACCTCATTGTAGTTTTGATTTGCATTTCTCTAATAATTAGTGATGTTGAGCAGCTTTTCATGTGCTTCTTGGCCATCTGTATGTCTTCTTTGGAAAAATGTCTATTTAGGTCTTCTGCCCATTTTTGGATTGGGCTGTTTGTTTCTTTAATATTGAGCTGCATGAGCTGTTTATATATTCTGGAGATTAATCCTTTGTCCGTTGATTCGTTTGCAAATATTTTCTCCCATTCTGAGGGTTGTCTTTTGGTCTTGTTTATGGTTTCCTTTGCTGTGCAAAAGCTTTGAAGTTTCATTAGGTCCCATTTGTTTATTTTTGTTTTTATTTTCATTACTCTAGGAGGTGGATCAAAAAGATCTTGCTGTGATTTATGTCAAAGAGTGTTCTTCCTATGTTTTCCTCTAAGAGTTTTATAGTGTCCGGTCTTACATTTAGGTATCTAATCCATTTTGAGTTTATTTTTGTGTATGGTGTTAGGGAGTGTTCTAATTTCATTCTTTTACATGTAGCTGTCCAGTTTTCCCAGCACCACTTATTGAAGAGGCTGTCTTTTCTCCATTGTATATCTTTGCCTCCTTTGTCATAGATCAGTTGACCATAGGTGCATGGGTTTATCTCTGGGCTTTCTATCTTGTTCCATTGATCTGTGTTTCTGTTTTTGTACCAGTACCATATTGTCTTGATTACTGTACCTTTGTAGTATAGTCTGAAGTCAGGGAGTCTGATTCCTCCAGCTCCGTTTTTTTCCTTCAAGACTGCTTTGGCTATTCGGGGTTTTTTGTGTCTCCATACAAATTTTAAGATGATTTGTTCCAGTTCCGTAAAAAATGCCATTGGTAATTTGATAGGGATTGCATCGAATCTGTAGATTGCATTGGGTAGTAGAGTCATTTTGACAATATTGATTCTTCCAATCCAAGAACATGGTATATCTCTCCATCTGTTGGTATCATCTTTAATTTCCTTCATCAGTGTCTTATAGTTTTCTGCATACAGGTCTTTTGTCTCCCTATGTAGGTTTATTCCTAGGTATTTTATTGTTTTTGTTGCAATGGTAAATGGGAGTGTTTTCTTGATTTCTCTTTCAGAATTTTCATCATTAGTGTATAAGAATGCAAGAGATTTCTGTGCATTAATTTTGTATCCTGCTACTTTTCCAAATTCATTGATTAGCTCTAGTAGTTTTCTGGTGGCATTTTTAGGATTCTTTATGTATAGTATCATGTCATCTGCAAACAGTGACAGTTTTACTTCTTCTTTTCCAATTTGGATTCCTTTTATTTCTTTTTCTTCTCTGATTGCTGTGGCTAGGGCTTCCAAAACTATGTGGAATAATAGCGGTGAGAGTGGACATCCTTGTATCGTTCCTGATCTTAGAGGAAATGCTTTCAGTTTTTCAACATTGAGAATGATGTTTGCTGTGGGTTCGTTGTATATGGCCTTTATTATGTTGAGGTAGGTTCCCTCTATGCTCACTTTCTGGAGAGTTTTTATCATAAATGGGTGTTGAATTTTGTCAAAATCTTTTTCTGCATGTATTGAGATATCATATGGTTTTTATTCTTCAGTTTGTTAATATGGTGTATCACATTGATTGATTTGCATATATTGAAGAATTCTTGCATTCTTGGGTTAAATCCCACTTGATCACAGTGTATGATCCTTTTAATGTGTTGTTGGATTCTGTTTGCTAGTATTTTGTTGAGGATTTTTGCATCTATATTCATCAGTGATATTGATCTGTACTTTTCTTTTTTTGTAGTATCTTTGTCTGGTTTTGGTATCAGGGTGATGGTGGCCTCATAGAATGAGTTTGGGAGTGTTTCTTCCTCTGCAATTTTTTGGAAGAGTTTGAGAAGGATGGTTGTTAGCTCTTCTCTAAATGTTTGATAGAATTCACCTGTGATGCCATCTGGTCCTGGACTTTTGTTTGTTGGAAGATTTTTAATCACAGTTTCAATTTCATTACTTGTGATTGGTCTGCTCATATTTTCTATTTCTTCCTGGTTCAGTCTTGGAAGGTTATACCTTTCTAGGAATTTGTCCATTTCTTCCAGGTTGACCATTTTATTGGCATACAGTTGCTTGTAGCAGTCTCTTAGGATGCTTTATATTTCTGCGGTGTCTGTTGTAACTTCTCCTTCTTCATTTCTAATTTTATTGATTTGAGTCCTCTCCCTCTTTTTTTTTGATGAGTCTGGCTAATGGTTTATCAATTTTGTTTACCTTCTCAAAGAACAAGCTTTTAGTTTTATTGATCTTTGCTATTGTTTTCTTTGTTTCTATTTCATTTATTTCTTCTCTGGTCTTTATGATTTCTTTCCTTCTGCTAACTTTGGCTTTTGTTTGTTCTTCTTTCTCTAGTTCCTTTAGGTGTAAGGTTAGATTGTTTACTTGAGATTTTCCTTGTTTCTTGAGGTAGGCTTTTATAGCTATAAACTTCCCTCTTAGAACTGCTTTTGCTGCATCCCATAGGTTTTGGATTGTCGTGTTTTCATTGTCATTTGTCTCTAGGTATTTTTTGGTTTTCTCTTTGATTTCTTCAGTGATCTCTTGGTTATTTAGTAATGTACTGTTTAGCCTCCATGTGTTTGTGTTTTTTACGTTTTTTTCCCCTGTGATTCATTTCTAATCTCATAGCGTTGTGGTCAGAAAAGATGCTCGATATGATTTCAATTTTCTTACATTTGCTGAGGCTTGATTTGTGACCCAAGATGTGATCTATCCTGGAGAATGTTCCATGCGCACTTGAGAAGAAAGTGTAATCTGCTGTTTTTGGATGGAATGTCTTATAATATCAATTAAATCTATCTGGTCTATTGTGCCATTTAAAGCTTCTGTTTCCTTATTTATTTTCATTTTGGATGATCTGTCCATTGGTGTAAGTGAGGTGTTAAAGTCTCCCACTATTATTGTGTTACTGTTGATTTCCTCTTTTATAGCTGTTAGCAGTTGCCTCATGTGTTGTGGTGCTCCTATGTTGGGTGCATATATATTTATAATTGTTATATCTTCTTCTTGGATTGATCCCTTGATCATTATGTAGTGTCCTTCCTTGTCTCTTATAACATTCTTTATTTTAAAGTCTATTTTATCTGATATGAGGATAGCTACTCCAGCTTTCTTTTGATTTCCATTGGCGTGAAATATCTTTTTCCATCCCCTCACTTTCAGTCTGTATGTGTCCCTTGGTCTGAAGTGGGTCTCTTGTAGACAGCATATATATGGGTCTTGTTTTTGTATCCATTCAGCAAGCCTGTGTCTTTTGGTTAGAGCATTTGAGCCATTCACGTTTAAGGTAATTATCGATATGTATGTTCCTGTGATCATTTTCTTAATTGTTTTGGGTTTGTTTTTGTAGGTCCTTTTCTTCTCTTGTGTTTCCCACTTAGAGAAGTTCCTTTAGCGTTTGTTGTAGAGCTGGTTTGGTGGTACTGAATTCTCTTAGCTTTTTCTTGTCTGTAAAGCTTTTGATTTCTCCATCGAATCTGAATGAGATCCTTGCTGGGTAGAGTAATCTTCGTTGTAGGTTCTTCCCGTTCATCACTTTAAATATGTCTTGCCACTCCCTTCTGGCTTGTAGAGTTTCTGCTGAGAAATCAGCTGTTAACCTTATGGGAGTTCCCTTGTATGTTATTTGTTGTTTTTCCCTTGCTGCTTTCAATAATTTTTCTTTGTCTTTTATTTTTGCCAATTTGATAACTATGTGTCTCGGCGTGTTTCTCCTTGGGTTTATCCTGTATGGGACTCACTGCGCTTCCTGGGCTTGAGTGGCTATTTCCTTTCCCATGTTAGGGAAGTTTTCGACTATAATATCTTGAAATATTTTCTCTGGTCCTTTCTCTGTCTCTTCTCCTTCTGGGACCCCTATAATGGGAATGTTGTTGCATTTAATGTTGTCCCAGAGGTCTCTTAGGCTGTCTTCATTTCTTTTCATTCTTTTTTCTTTATTCTGTTCCTCAGCAGTGAATTCCACCATTCTGTCTTCCAGGTCACTTATTGGTTCTTCTGCCTCAGTTATTCTACTATTGATTTCTTCTAGTGTAGTTTTCATTTCAGTTATTGTATTGTTCATCTCTGTTCTTTAATTCTTCTCGGTCTTTGTTAAACATTTCTTGCATCTTCTCGATCTCTGCCTCCATTCTTTTTCCAAGGTCCTGCATCATCTTCACTATCATTATTCTGAATTCTTTTTCTGGAAGGTTGCCTATCTCCACTTCATTTAGTTGTTTTTCTGGGGTTTTATCTTGTTCCTTTATCTGGTACATAGCCCTCTGCCTTTTCATCTTGTCTATCTTTCTGTGAATGTGGTTTTTGTTTCACAGGATGCAGGATTGTAGTTCTTCTTGCTTCTGCTGTCTGCCCTCTGTTGTCACTGTCTTTTTATTTGCTATATAATATTGTTAGGATAAAGCTGAGACTGGGAAGCATGGGGAAAGGTAACTGGAGAAAAGGAAAAGGTGAAGGAATAATTGCTCTGCATAGGCACAACTAAGGCACAGATTTCTTCACAGGACACTGGTCCAGAAAATCAGCATAATGTTTTCAAGGTTCATCTATACTGTAGCATATGTCAGTACTTCATTCCTTTTTATGACTGAGTAATATTCTGCTGTATACATATTCCACATTTTAAAAATTAATTTTTATTGAAGTATAGTTGATTTACAATGTTGTGTTAATTTCTGCTATATAGCAAAGTAATGCGGTTATACATATATATTCATTATTTTTTTAACATCTTTATTGGAGTATAATTGCTTTACAATGCTCTGTTAGTTTCTGCTTTATAACAAAGTGAATCAGCTATACATATACATATATCCCCATATCTCCTCCCTCTTGCTACATTCTTTTTTAAATATTCTTTTCCATTATGGTTTATCATAGGTTATTGAGTATAGTTCCCTGTGTATATTCCACATTTTTAAATCTATTGATAGGGCCATTTGGGTTGTTTCTACATTTTATTTATTGTGAATAGTGCTGCTGTTAACATTCACATGCAAGTACTTGATTAAGTTCCTGTTTTTAATTCTTTGGGGTATATACCTAGTAGTGGAACTGCTGGGTCATATGGTAATTTTATGTTAAACTTTTTGAGAAACTGCCAAACTGCTTTCCACTGGACTGCCACATTTTACATTCTCACCAGCAGTCTATGTGGGTTCCCATTTCTCCACATCCTCACCAACTCTTATTATTAATATATTTTTTAAAATTATACTCATTCTAGTGGGTATGAAGTGGTATCTCATTTTGGTTTTAATTTGCATTTCCCTAATGATTAATGATGTTGAACACCTTCTCGTGCTTGTTGGCCATTTGGATATCTTTCTTGGGGTAATGTCTATTCAGATCCTTTGCCCATTTTTTTCATTGCGTTTTTCTCCTTTGGTTGTTGGGTTAGACCTTTCTTGTTCTTCAGTTTCTCCATTACTACCTTCTTTTATGGTTAACTGATTTTTTTTCTAGAGTACAATTTTGATTCCCTTCTTGGCTTTTTTTCCCCTGTATATTTTAAAGTTTCTTTCTTTAGAGTTTACCCTAGAGATTACAGTTAATATCTTAATTTTATATCAATCAAGTTTGAATTAATACTAATTTAGTATTAATAAAATCAGTAGTATACAAAAACTGCTCCTTTACATCTCTGTGCCCCTGCATTGTGTTGTTATTTTCATAAATTACATCTTTATATATTGTGTGCCAATTAACAGGGCTTTGTAATTATTAATTTACACATTTTTCTTTTAAATCATATGGGGACAGAAAAGAATGATAAAAAGGAGTTAGAAATCATATATGCAATATCACTGGCTTTTATGCTTACCTATGTAGCTTCCTTTACTATTGTTCTTTATTTCGTCATGTATCTTTGGATCATTGTCTAGTGCGCTTTCATTTCATTCTGTAGGATTCACCTTAATATTTCTCGTATGGCAGATTTACTGGTGATGAACTCCCTCAGTTTTTGTTTATCTGGAAATGCCTTAATTTTTTCTTCACTTTTCAAGGATAGTTTTGCTAGATGTAGAATTACTGGTTTACATTATTTTTCTTTCAAAACTTTAAACATGTCATCCTACTTCCTCCATGGTTTCTGCAGAGACATTGGCTATTAATCTTTTGAGGCTCCCTCATATGTGATGGTCTGCTTCTATCAAGATTCTCTCTGTCTTTTGACAATTTGACTTATGTTTCTTGCTGTGAAGCTCCTTGAATTTATCATGACTGGGTTTAGTTAAGCTTCTTGGATGTGCAGATTCATGTTTTTCATCCAGTTTGGGAAATTTTTGGCTATTATTTCCAACATTCTTTGTGTTCCTTTCTGCCTCTACTCTCCCTCTGGGAATCTGTTTATGCATATGTTGGTACATACTGGAAGGTGTCCCACAGGCTTCTTAGGCTCTATTAATTTTTCTTTACTCTTTTCTCTTTCTGCTTCTCTGACTGAATAATCTCAACTGACCTATCTTTAAGTTTGCTATTTCTTTCTTCTACTTCCTCAATCAGCTGCTAAACCCCTCTAGTGGATTTTTCATTTCAGTTTCCATTTGGTTTTTTATAATTTCTATCTCTTCCTTGATAGTCTCTATTTACTGAGACATTGTTCTACTGGTTTCCTTTAGTTCTTTGTCCATGGTTTCCTTAAGTCTTTGAGCATATTTGACAGTTCGCTTAAAGTCTTTGTGTATTAATTCCAACACTTAGGCTTTCTAAGGAATGGTTTCAATTTTTTCCCTGTGGATGGGCCATACTTTCCTGTATCTTTGCATTCCTTGGAAATTTTTTTTGTTGAAAACTGGGCATTTTGAATATTATAGTGTGGCAATTCTGAAAAACAGATTTTCCACCCTACCCAGAATTTGTTGTTGTTGCCTGTTGTGGGTTTTTCTAAACTATTTTCATAAAGTCTGTATTCTTTGTTATTTGTAGCCCTGAAGCCTCTGTTCTGTTAGCTTAGTGGTCAGCTGGTATTCTGACAGAGTTACCTTAAATGCCTACAGCCAACAAAAGATAAAAGGAAGAAAAAATAATAAAGAAAGAAAAAGGACTACTCTCCTAGTCTTTGCAGGTTGGTTCTGTGTTGGGGTTCTCCTTCAGTGCTTAGCCAGGCTGTTTACAACTCTTAGTCTTTACTTCCTACTTCTATAGAGCCTGAAAGCTAGCCAGACACTAAAGCTTAGGGTCTTCTCTGGTCTTCTATGAATATGCATCCCACGTAGGGCATGTGTATGCATTCCTCGATTCCCTGGTATACATGGGAGCTTGTTAAAGCCTTTATTCCCACATGTAGCTCCTTTCCCAACCTCTTCCTTCCAAGACTTCCTGGTTTATTTCTTGTTGCAAATGTTCCTTTCCCAGACTGCTTCAGCTCATACCTGTACCTTTTTGAATGCTTTTGCCCAGTAAACTGCCCTAGCACTGGGAACTCAGAGTTGGGCAAAACAAAGGGTAGCTGGGCTCTGGTTCTTGAGAGAAATGCCTTACAGGTCAAGGCCCAATTTTTTGAGAATAAGGTCCGTATTGCTCCCTCTGGCATTAGCAATCTGCATCAGAGGTGCAGGCTGTGGTTTGCACAGCCACTGCTAGTCTGATGTGTGGGGGGTGGTGGGTGGGTGATTTAAAACAACACTGCACTCTATTACCACAAAGCAGCCTCCTCTTTCTTCAAATCTCTCCCTGGTTATTGTCAGTTTTCGATTTTATATTCAAGAGTTCTTCAAAAGTTGATTTTGGCAGTTTTTGCTGGGTCATTAGTTGCTTTTAAGGAGGATTCTTGTAGTCCTCTATTCTTCTATATTCAGTGACATTCCTCCCAGAAGCAGGATTTTTGTGCCTTATAGTAGACATTAGACAACCAAGAAAAAAATTTTAAATCAATGGCTGGAATAAGGCTCTTTAGATATTTTCAAGTCTTTCATTAATGGTACAGAGAGGTTACAAGATTCGTTAGATTCTTATACCCTGTTCATGCAAGGATGGGAGTGTCTCTAAGATGTTTTTTTAACCAGTTAGAGCCAATTTTTATATTTATCATTCAAGTTAGCAGGCATCAATGAAACAAATTTTTGACATTTGTTATGCTAATTACCAAAGTATAGGTTCCGTTTCGGAGATATAGGTAACAGAAACACTTGTGGTCATCAGCTCTGTATTGTGGCCCTTTCTGCTATAACTCTGGCTCCCTTCCCCCATCTATATCCTGATGAGGGCAAATGACTGACCCTAGAAGTAAAGCTAAAACCTACTGTCCCATATATAATATCACACTGTGTATGCAGAAGTGTTATAAAGTTGATGGCAGACATCATACCACATATATTATGTTTCATACTCACAACAACCCCATGAAGTAGTAGTATAATTATCATCTCTACGTTATAGAGTAGGAAACTGAAATTTAGGGAGATAAAGTTATTTGTTTAGGAATGCCCAGCTAGTACTGCTAGAAGTTGGATTTTAACCCAGCTCCTTGAGACTCTACATATCTTAAGTATTACTTTATGACCCAAAGCATCTATTTTATGGTATTTTTTTTGGTCATGTGAAGAATGCTTTTAAAAACTTCTGAACACCAAATGTTTTTAATGGTTGGAGGCTAGCCCATAGGTAGAATGTGGTTGCCTGGCTTCATTACCTGCCTTTGGTCCTCTTACATGCTTGCCACATAGCAAGTCTCAGGTCCAAAGAAAGATTATGGGAAATGGGAGCAGTGGCCTCCTTTGGGGGGTGTCTGGGAGGATCTAGTTATGGCTTTAGTGCTTGTGTTGTCCTGCAGTGGACGATGAATTGGACTGGAGCATAACTTTCTTTTTCCCCTCTGCCCTGCCACTAGAGTACTGCAGTGCTTGCTGAGAATTTTAGTTCCTCTGGCCTGTCACAGGGCCCTAGGAGCATACACAAGATGAGATGCACTTATGTTTGATAGACATAGAGAAGGACAGTCTTTTAGGACAGACTACTAGTGATTGTTGACTGGAAATAGTTAGGAACATGAATTCAGTTTTGCTCTTGAAGTATCAGACGGGTATGTGTTCTCATTAGGGTTTTCCAGATGGACTTTCCACTGACTGAGGGGAGCATATTCAGCTTTCTAGTAACATCTTCAAGTTAACCCCAACAGAGTTAACTTTAAGAAGTGGCAGAAGACGTGGTCATCTACAGAATGAGATTTGAGGAAACCGCTGGCAGTGCATTACTCCCCCCAGTTCTGCTGTCCGTCATTCCACCATTTCTCAATTTGCACCTAGCAAAATGCCAAATTTGGTAGATTCTACTAAAGCCTTTTCAGAATAGACCCCCAACGAAAAGTGACTTCTTTTCCTTTTCATCAACTTTTGGAAGGCAGACAACAGCATAGGGATTGTCAAACTTACACTGAGGGAAATGAGGATGTCAGGAATTTTCCAGATGGCTTGAAATGAATGCAGGTGTGCCTGGAACTCTGCCATTGCTCTTCATCTTGAAATGGTAGTCAGTAAATGCACTTTTGGTGAACAATTCCAATTTTAAATATGCCAGTGGAATATGCTAGCTAAAGAAACCCAGCTATGAATCTGTTTATTCAGCAAATAAGTGTCCCTGTTTCTGAAATTTGCATTTTTATTTGGGTTCTTTAGATTCTTAAAGTGGTTTCAGAACTGTCATCACAAAAGAGAGTTAAAATAAGTAGAAAAGCTTATTTAGATGGTGTGAGTTGTAGGGGACCCAGAAGGAGAGAAGAGGAAAGATTTATACTGATGGCCTACGGGGTGTGTGTGTCTGCGTGTCTGTCTGGCAGGGAGAGGTAGCTAACATGTTTACTTTCTGCGAGGCACTGTGCTAAGTGTTTTTCGTGTATTATTTCATTTAATTCTGATGTCAACTCTAAGGTAGATACTATTCGTCTCCTTTTGCTGCTTAGAGAGGTCACAGTACAGTAGAGATTTGATTCTAGGTCACAGGAGACCCAGACCCAGATCTGGCTGTGTGACCTTAGGCAAATCACTTCTCTCAGGGCTTCAGTTTCCTCACCTGTAAAATGAAAGATTATCTTTTAAGTACTTTTAGCTGTGACAGCCTATGATTCTGCACCTGCGCTTCTTTCTACTTTTTTCTGGCTGTTGTTTCCTAAAGAGACAAAGGCCAGAAGTCAACAATGACCGACTTGCAAGTAGGAATATTTCAAAATGTAGCTTTACTGTACAACTGAGCTAGTGTCAGAGATGGCAGGTTACCATGGACAATATATTTGTTTAGGTTTTTGTGTTGTTATTAGCGGTAGTTTTTCATTATGTTTATATGAGTTCTCGACACTATTAAAATGCTTTGTTATCACCATTAGCTTTTGTTTTAAGAGAGATTGACACTTACAACATTTATAATAACTTTTTTCTTGACTAAATTTGGATTCCTTTAGTGCTTTTATTACCCCAAAGTGCCGTCCCTGTTGACTGGTATTTTATAGATTCAGTCATTCAGCCACACAAATTAATTGAGCATCTGCTATGTGCAAAATATTTTTCTAGGTACTGGAGATATATCAATGAACAACAACCCCCCCCACACATTTCTGCCCTCATGGAGCTTACATTTTAGTGGACTGGGCAAACAATAAACAAAATATAGTAGTTCATTGTACAGTATGTTAAATAAGTTCTATGGCAGAAAATAAAGCATGATAGGGGGTTTGGAGTTCTGAGTACAGTTGCTTACTATCTCCCTGGAAAAATTAGTGTTGGTTCTCATCAGGGCTGGTGGGTGGGTAACAGGAAATTCTGTTAGGTAACAGGAAATTCTTAATTCCTAGGCAATTAAGTGTGGACTTTGGAGTCAGATAAACCTATTTGAATTTACAACTCTGCTCCAAGCTTTATGACCTTGGGCGAATAATTTTACTTCATTGAGCCTTGTATCACTCAGTGTTGAATTAGAGAAGCAGAACCATTAGGAGTGATATAAAACAAAGGATTTATCATGGGGATTTGACCTTAGACAATTGTGGGAGCGGATTAAACAGTTCACATCAGGCTGTTGCTTCTGCATTTGGTGTTGGGCCTGAAGTCAGCAGGACAGATAGTCAGGAAAGAGGAATGTGAAGTAGAGGAGAGCAAGGTCAAACTAGAACTTATAAGGACCAGCTGGAACCCATGAAACAAACTGGAATCCACATCAATCTCTCATAATCTTTTAAGTCTCCAAATTCAAAGATGGGGGTGTCCTGCAGGAGAAGGTGGTGTGCTTCATTATGGAACTAAACTCACACCTGGCCCCTGAGTCAGAGGGGCTGAAGGAGGAGGCTTAGCA
Organism: Mesoplodon densirostris; assembly: GCF_025265405.1. Lineage (NCBI taxonomy): Eukaryota > Metazoa > Chordata > Mammalia > Artiodactyla > Ziphiidae > Mesoplodon > Mesoplodon densirostris. The sequence goes on along the minus strand of NC_082681.1, from coordinate 28,910,866 downwards.
GTTGCTGGGGGCTCAGACACTGCCCCACTCCAAAAGCAGAGCCAGGAGAGAAGAGGCAGATGCCTAGGCTGGAATAGCACCTGGCACCCCGCCCCTACCATCTGGGCATAAGAAAATGATGGCTGCCACTTCACTTACATCTTTCAAATTTCATGCAAAATCTCGCTCATGGCCCTGATAAAATTATTTGGAATAAGGAAGGAAATTCTAGAGACCCTAGTTCCAGCTTAGCTAGGTTGACAGAATACGAATCCACCACAAGCCTATTTCTTAATTGGGATACTAATACCTAACTCATAGGATTGTTGTAAAAAATTAATGAGATAAAATTTGTGTAAAAGTATCTAGCGCATAGTGGGTTGTCAATTTTCTTCCTTTCTCCTACCCTTTGGCCAAGGGATAGCAGAATTTCAGGGCCTGTGGAGAAGGTTTTACTGTTTTGGGGTTGTTTGGGGAGTAGTACTGGGGGAGACTGGGAGGGGGACTTTTTAATCGCTAAACAATTATATCAGATTGCAAGCTGTCTGTTATGTCTACATTTGAGATTGGCCCTGTTTGAGGATGTGAACTGAAAGAGAAACTGAATGACCTAGACCACTGAAGATATATCCAGCATACAAACATACACACATGCAATGAAGATGGATTGGAAAAGATCACATAAGTTGGTGGAAGGCCAATATTTAATCAAGTCATAGTCTAGGAATGTCAGAGCTGGTAGGGAATGATGGGGAAACCGAGGCTCAGAGGGGGGCAGTTAATTTGCTAAAGGCGTAACTTGTTTGACCCAGGAACATTTTTTACAGGATTTTTTTTTAGAATCCTGCAGAAACAGTTAAATACATTTTAAGGACATTGTCGAAGACTCCATCCACTCTATTATTCAGCGTCCTCCATGTGACATCCCCACATGAGAAATTTTAGAACTAAGTGCCAGGAAAAAACTTTTTTTATCCTGAGGAACTGGTATGCTTTTATTCCTCATGGACAATACAAATCTGGTAAATAATCCTGCATGATCATATTGCTTTGGCTGCCAGGATGTTCAGAGCCAAATTTGAAGCTCCAACTTTATTAACCATGTAGGATTCTATGGCTTGAATATCTATGTCCTATTCTGCCCTCTGGCTTTGTGGCTTTTTTTTCTCCCAATTTTAATTTTTAGTTAATATAATTTTTACATGTAATGTGTTGTATGTATAAGTTTGTATACGTAAGTATGTATAAGTTGCCTCAAATCCTCTGTGGTATGAGGAAGGACATTAACATATAAACAGACGAATCCTATATTATTTTACCTCTGTGGTATAGTGAAAAAGCACTGGATTTAAAATAGCTTCTAGTCTAAGCGCTATCATTTTAATAGACTTCTTAGAACTTCAGTTTCCTTTGATCAGTTTGGATAGTGTAACCTCTGGCATCATTCAGATGATTATTAAAGAGGAGAGGTATCTGAAACCTATGTGATGATTGTCCCTGATTTATAAAAGGTGTGTGTGATTTGAAAGAAACATTTTACTCAATTCTGGATAGGAAACAAGGATTAGAGTAAGTTTTAAGATTAGTTAGAGAACAGTACTTAAAGTAAAATATATTCACTTATTTGATTTGATTTAAATTTTTTTTAGTTTTTCAAATTATCATACAGTAAAATTGACTTTTGGGGAAGTACACAGTTACATGAATTTTAGCACATGTATAGATTTATGTAAACCATCTCCCCAGAAACCTTCCTTGTGCTATCATTTTATACTCACACTCTCCTCCCACTCATATGCCTTGATTTTATTTTAAAATGTTCTACCCCAAATTTTAAGAGACTACATTAAGAAGATGAATTTGATTCAACCATTCATTTACTCTAGAGTTCCTACCAGATGCTCACCTCCATGGTTAGTTCTGCAGGCTATGTAAGAAGTATCATATGCAGACCAGGGCTTCAAGGATGTTACAGTATGGTTGGCAAGATCAGCTTAACACATTGGAAGCAATTAGAGGACCATAGAAGACACTGTATAAGCAAGTGCAAATCTGGCACAGATCAGGAGATGGGGAAACATCTGTCTAGGCTGGACTAAAGGCTTCTGCAATTGATGACACACAACTTGTATGTGTATATTTCTTTCTATGTGAGGACAGGTTGGAATGTATTTAGAAATGTAAAGAGTTAAGTTTTGCCTCTGAAAGTGATATAATAGTCTAAACAGATGAAAGGGAATCACATGCTTGTGAGAATATTTACAAAAGTCTTCAGACTCTACAGTCAAGGAAGTCTACCTAAGTACAAAAAATTATTATTTTACTTTTATAAGACGTGGAGAGACATATGACTGCCAAATGGCTTTGCTCTGTGTCCAGAGAAATTTAACAAAGCTGACATCCAGATATCTATTGCAGAAGTCTAACTAGAATTTTCCATTATGAATACAGTACATGTAAATTCTAAACATATGGCTCCCATCAGTGATCTATGAGGAGGTGATAGAATGTAGGTTGGGGAAGACAAGAGGAAGGCCAAGTCTCTGACGCTGAAGTGAGAGGCAGCTGGACACCATATGTGTGTGTTTGGACTTGGAGCCAGATTTATGTCGAGGGAAATAGGCAGTCACCTAAGCCTCGTGATTTGTAGGGTGTGGGGAAAGGATCTTCCTTTGCCAAATTCTTCTCCTACAGGCAAGCCCCAAGGCCTGAACTCCCCATTAGAGAAAGAAACAAAATATTGTTTGTTCTGGAGCCCCTCTCAAAAATGTAGGGAGCTGGATGGGGAGGGACACCAATACATTAAGGTGGAAACAGTTATCAGAGACTTGCTGGGGAGGGGTTTATCTAATTAGTCTAGCAGAACTAGAGGGAAGAATAGGACCCATGGGATAGGGTAGGGGTGTGTGTGTATGTGTGTCTGTATCTGTGTGCACGTGCGTGCATGCTAAGAGTCAGTGTGTTCACAAAAGCTGACCCCATACAGATTACAATGATAGTATTTAGTGCACATGTATATATCTCAACTCATTGACCATATGTTTGGTGTCTGCAATGGTTTACTCTCTGAGATATCAGGTTGATCGCAGAGATTTACTGAGAATTGATCGAGAAGATGGCCCACTGAAGCGTCGCTGTCCTGAACATCTCAAAGGGCTTTTTTTTTTTTTTTGAGGATGAGGAAGAAGTTTATTATCTTGATTACTGTGGCAAAAGTTTCATGACTATATACATATGTCAAATCTTATAACATTATACATATTACTTACTTTCAGTCATTGTATGTCAATTATACCTCAGTAAAGCTTTTAAACCCACACATATAAAACACACATTTTTTAAAAGCCTGGTCATGGGCTGAATTGTCTCCCCAGAATTCATATATTCAAGTCCTAACCCCTAATACCAAAGAATGTGACTATATCTGGAGACAGAGTCTTTAGAGAGGTAATTAAACTGTAATGAGGTTATTACGGTGGGGCTGAATCCAGTATGATGGGGTCTTCATAAGAAGAGGAAATTAGCACAGAGACACGCATGTATACAGAAAAAAACCTTGTAAAGACACAGGGAAAGACAGCTATCTACAAGCTAAAGAGTGAAGTCTTAGAAGAAACAACACTGCCAACATCTTGATCTCAGACTTCTAGCCTCCAGCACTGTGAGAAAATGAATTTTTGTTCTTTAAGCCACCCAGCCCATGGTGATATATTATGGAAGTCCTAGCAAACTAATATACCTGGTAAGAGATTCCACAATTTATATATGTAACTCACGCTCTCCATGTGGCTATAGCATGAGTGCTTTCTTTCCTATCTCAATGATTTCCAGAAAGTGGGGGCAAAGTTAGGAGTGTGAAGCCCATGATGTGAATGGAGAAATTAGCCATTACAGAAGTTGTCACTTCTCTACAAATAACCTAGATACTTTTAGGTTAGAAGCAGGACTGTCTGGTGTGTGCGATGCATGCCAGAAGCCCCACCCTTTCTAAGCAAATGAAGTGATGTGGAAAGCAAAGCTTTCTGATTGTGTCCTCTATACTCTGTACTCTAGGTATGGCCCAGCCTTGCACCCTGAAAACTGACCTTACTTCTTAAAACAAAATTGCCTCTTGGGTCTTCTTTCCAAGCTATTTTCAGCAATCAGTCCAACCTCACTAAGCTGGGAAAACATAAAGCTCCCAGTTTGAAAGTGAAGGAAAATGTACTCTAAGAAGCTATGAAGATGGGCAGGATCTCAATAAATGTTGGACTTGACTACTTGAAGTGTACAAGTAAAATCAGTCTAGAGTCTTGTCTAACCCTCAGAATATAGAAGGAGCATTGGACCTACAAAGAAGGCACTTTTTGGAACTTAAAATCTAAGGCCAAAAGGAATGCCATGTTCATCGACACTTCTTTGACCTAAAATAGTTAATTTATCATCTCACAATCCCATCTCACTTTGTTAATTCTACAACTGAGCCTTTTGTATTCAGGAAGAAATGTACTTCTCAGATTGGTTTGGGGTACAGAAAATCAACAAAACCCCATGTGGGTGTGGTGTTGGCCTTTCTGAGTTTAATGTTGGATGGAAAATTCAGATTACTTCTCCATGAGTCATCTGAAAAAATTGGATTTGCTCATTTGCAGGCGGAAAATTTAATGTGCCCATTAATTTCTTCAGACGATGACATTTAAAGGTGAAAGTGATAATGGTGCTGGGAAGGTGCCTGGTGATCATGATCTTTATGGTGCCAGGGCAGAGAACTACTGTTGCGGTCATGTGAATGGGCTTTGTCAAAGGCAGAAGCCAGGGTTCCCGGATGGTTTCCCAGTAGATTGATAATGGAAATTTCCCATTACAGCTGGTGGGCATGTGATGTATAAGAGATTAATAAATACAATTCTTGGGACCTGAAACCTACTTTCTGCCAGATGAATGGGTGTTTGTAACTTTTGGGTGGTATCTAGGGTTGGGGCCCCGCTGGCTTTCTCAGCAGCCTGCTCCATTTCCAGGGAAGTCAGGAAACTTTATTTCCACCCATGTCCCTCTTACTTGAATTTTGCTCATTTCTCCTTGATCAGTGTTTCATTTACAATGAGAACAGCTCCTCAGCGCTGTCCCCGTCCAACCCCTTCATGGACCATTGGACCATACTCCTCAAGCCTTCTATAGGCTAAATAACTTTCTGTAGTGACAACATAGGCTTTTCTCAATTCACTCCAGAAGAAATGAATCTTTAGGTTTCTTGCTTTTACAATAATAATGATAATAATAATAGCTAATAATCATCATTTTTAAAAAAGCTAACATTTATTGAGGGCAAATTGCCAGGTAGTGTGCTAAGGATTTTACATGTATTAGTTCATTTTATCCTCCCGATAATCCGATGGGGGTAGATATTATTATTTTGCCATTTTAAAGATTAGGAAACTGAGACTGAGAGTTAATTTTCCCAGGTTCACATACTCAGTTTAACCCATATCTTTCTGTGATGCTCTATAGCTTCTCTAGTTATTAAGAGTACTCTGGTTTTCGTGTATGTTAATTTTTCAAATATATATATATTTGTGTGTATATGCATAACACATACATATATGTGTATATGTAAGTATGTATGTAAATTTGCTAAATGAGTGCCATGCTACTTTGTGCCATGCTGAGGTATTAACACTTTTTAAAGGAAAGACTAGCTGACCTTCTTCTGTACTGAAATTATTCCCTCAGGAATATTCCATTTCTTTTTTCCATTAATAAGCTGCCTTGAAGAACAAATTAGTTCTATGAAGGATGCTACATTAAGTTTCAAAGTGCTAAATCCAAAGGAATTTTAATATTTTCACCTTTATTCTATCCACATGTCATAGTTGATAAAATTCTGCAGTAGCTCCTACTCTGTGCATTGCCTCCCAGTCCTAGGAAATGTCATGTGGTAACTAAGAGGAACCAATGCATATCCCCAGTGAATGGACCACAGGCCACTTTGCAACCCTTTATAGTCTGGTAGGAAGAATAAACTTAAGCATACACTGTAGGTGAAAACATCCCACGCTGCATGTGGCTTTTGTGCACTAAGTATATTTCCAGAGTTGCTCCTGGTCCTTGGAAGACTGAGGAATACAGATAGCAAAGTGGACATTTTTAGGGGGTTTAATAGTGTCTGGGAAGTCAGGGGTCCAGGATAAGCCATTCTGTTTAGGATTTGAAGGCAAGGACCCAAGGAGGATTAGAGGAGTTCCTGGAGTGGAATTCATTAGTTTTGTATTGGAATTGAGCTGCTGGCCCCAGATTGGCACTGCTGTGTGCCATGTTAGGCTGGGGGCAGAAGGAAGAGAAGCGACACTTGAATCCTAAGCTTGGCTTTGCCATTTTTAGGTGTGCAACCTTGAGCAAGTAAAGTCTTCCCTCTGGGCCTCAGTTTCCTCACTTATAAAGTGGGCATGAGACTACATATATCTCATAGGCTTGCTGTGATGATTAAACAAGTTAACAAATGGGAGACTGCTTTGAGTCTATAGGGAGCATTAGAAATGTTAGTAATTACTAACAATTATATTTTAGATATGTTGTATTCTATATGAAATTTCTTTATTAGCTTTTCTTTCTCAGAAACATCTATTACTTTCATAAGAATGTCTCACAGTATGGAATTGAAAATATTGTTTTAGCACCTGATAGTATTAAGTTTAGCCACTGATCCTCTTTTGTCTTAGCTACTCCTTCAGCCCACTTCTGAGCAGACCTAGGTTGGCCTTCCCCTGGTTAAGGACACTGTGTGAGCTTCTCAACTCTCTTAATTACTCTCCCTACCACCCACTTAGTCATTTGGCTTCAAAGTTTATGGCTTGCACTTAATCAGTAACCTAGGCCAGTGGTCTCCAAAGTGGAAGAAAGATGTATGGACCCCCAGGGGGTGTGCAAGATGACCTATTTGAGTATGGGGAAAACATTAAAATTTATATTGAATTTTTATCTCAAAACGAAAGAAATTAAGCCTTACTAAAGTTTAATCTTTGGATTGACGCTGCTCCCCTCACTTGGATCTCTGAGTTAGATGTGTCACATATATCCATCAGCACCATGAAGGAAGAATGAGTGCTTCACAATTCAAAGTGGTTCTCAGCAGTGGCCTCACTTGTTCTTGCTTTCAGTGTATTGCAACACGCTGTGGTCCACCTGTGCAGGGAGAATGTTATGGCTCATATAATCTTAAACAATAGAGTCTTTTGAATACTTTGTAGGCAGAATGACCATTGGAAATCTTTTGTACCACCCAGAGGGTTCACGAGTTATCTTGAGGAAAAGATTTGAAAAGTAGTGGAACTTAGAGACATTATACTCTTTTCTTTTAAACAAAAACGAGTATTCCACATTTGCTGACTTTTACTTGCTAAGTAGTTGGCAATAATATGATATCCAGAAGACATTATTTAAAACGAAAAAGACTTAATCTATCCCTTCAAGGTGACTTTTAATGAGTGAAAAGTAACTGCTTTTAAAAAAAGTGTATTTTAAAAATGGATACTGGAAAATGTTTTTATCGTTTATGTGGTTTTGTTGCTTTGTCACCTAAGAAAGATCTCTGGTATCTGCATAATTTTTAAAAATTGAAAAAATATTTCTAACCTCTTTAACTTTTCCAAATGAAGAATTTTGCAGGCATAACATCAGGAAATATGGAAATTTGCTAGACAAATACAACAAAAACCCTTGCATGATTGGAGTATGAAATCTTTAAAACCGCTTTTGTGATGATACATTAAGCACAGACAATGATGTACTTTTTCTGTTTGGATCTATGTGTCTTTGTGTCCTTTCTTTTTCAACCAAGATATCCAGTAAAACCTAGTATTGAAATAACCTAAATTTAGAACCAGTCCTTCAAATGGATATAAGATTTTAAAAATTAAGAACCTGTGTTGTCATATTGCTCTCATTTAATAAATTAAGCTGAATAATGCTTTTAAGTGAGAATGAAATTATTTTTGTACCATTAATAAAAATAGTCTTATTTCACTTATTTTTATGGAGGTATAGTTGATTTGCAATGCTATATTAGTTTTAGGTGTACAACATAGTGATTCAAAATTTTTATAGATTATATTCTATTTAAGGTTATTACAAAATATTGGCTATATCCCCTATGCTGTACAGTATATCCTTGTAGCTTATTTCCTTTATACATAGTAGTTTGTACCTCTTAATATCCTACCCCTATCTTGCCCCTCCCTCCTAAAGTTTTATTTTAAATACGACTGATTTTATCTTTTCTCATCCTATTAAAATTCATATTTTGTGTATGTTTATATCATGATATATGCAATCCATTAGTATAGTTGTAGTATGTATATATAATTTGTAAATAAATTTATATTTACTTTTTTTGGGACTATACACCTTTTTTTAACTTAATTGTGTTAAAAATTTGGAGGCCACTGAACTAGACTAACTAGACTACTTACTTGATAGGGAACATAACCTTGAATTGTCTGCCCTAGCTCTTATCAAGAGCCTGGCTGAGATAACTGACATTAGGTAAGGGACATGTTACCCACTCCCACCCCCTCCACTCCTGTAGGTATTATGTGTTCTATCCTTGGCTCAAGGTAGACCACTGAAAGGCTACATATCTAGGAGGTCTAAAGATGGGTTAAAGTGAAAGAGTAGAAGCTGGAAAGGTACTAGAGAATGAATATGGGTCAGTAACCAGAGAGGGAGAAATGTACCACCGTATGGTGAGACTGAAATTTTTTGACGCTCTCCATCTCCAGTTTGACCCACCTTTAATCCTTAGAAAGGTCATCCCAAGATAATATTCTACAGCACATCTCATTCTCCTTATGAACCTCCCTCCAGTCACACAAAGCACACAAGACCATAAAGAGGAATGAGAAGTGCTGAGCAGTATTATCTGGTATTGTTCCTTAATTGTTTTATGCACGTAAGCCCTGGATAATGGAGTAATAGTTAAAAGCAAGAACATCAGACATACCTTAATTTGAATCCTGATTCCATGGGTTGCTTGCTGACTGTGACTTAGGGCAAGTAATTTAACCAATTTTTTTGTTAATCTTTTTTTTTTTTTTTTTTTTTTTTTGCAGTACGCGGGCCTCTCACTGTTGTGGCCTCTCCCGTTGCGGAGCACAGGCTCTGGGCGTGCAGGCTCAGCGGCCATGGCTCACGGGCCCAGCCGCTCCGTGGCATATGGGATCTTCCCGGACCGGGGCACGAACCCGTGTCCCCTGCATCGGCAGGCGGACTCTCAACCACTGCGCCACCAGGGAAGCCCTGTTAATCTTTTTTTTGAATCGTAGTTCCTTCATCCACAAAATGAAGATACAGTTGTCCCCTGGTATCCATGGGGGGTTGGTTCCAGGACCCCTGTGGATACCCAAATCTACAGATGCTCAAGTCCCCGATATAAAATGGCGTAATATTTGCATATAACCTACGCACATCCTCCCGTATACTTGAAATCAGCTCTAGATTACTTCCAATACCCAATACAATGTAAATGCTATGTAAATATTTGCTGATGCACAGAAAATTCAAGTTTTGCTTTTTGGAACTTTCTGGAATTTTTGTTCCCTGAATATTTTCAATCGATGGTTGGTTGAAACTGCAGATATGGAGGGCCGACTGTACTAAACCTATCTTACACGGTGGTTGAGAGGATTAAATTCATGTAAATTCTTGGGTAGCATTTAGTAACGAATCTGGCACAGAGCAGGTACTTAAGAACAACAGCATTATCCCCCAGATTGTTACCTCCTGATGGTTGGGACCATGCTAGATGCTCTATGCTTCTTTCCTATCCCCACACTGCCTAACACAGAGTTCAGAGTACACTAGGTGCTCAGTTAGTACTTGCTGAACTGAGTAGAAATAGTGGGAAGGACATATCAGGACAAGGTTGATTTAGGAATCTAGTGCAAGCTGAGATTAGAAACTTTCAATCAATTTACCTCCTTCAACCCACCAAAATACCTTCTTCTGGGACAGCATTCTGAATTTTTTCTAACCTCAAATCTTAGTGCAGCATCTCTTTTCATAGATTTATACAAGTTTCATCCCTTTAGGGGAAAAACAAAAAGCTTCCCATTTCCATCAGTGGTATCACTTTTTATTAGTAAAGTTTGAAATACTTGGCTCTATTCTCTCCTTCAACCCTAATAGGCCAGTGCTAGCAATATCATTATGCTTCTCTCTGCATAAACACCATTGAAAAATGGCTCTTCCCTGTTTGCTAGTGAAGCCCAAAGTCCTGAATCTGGCACTGAAGGCCTGACATTTAATCTGGCCACATCTGACCTGTCCAAATCTGTTTCCTACCATGCCTCCTGCTCCAGCCAGATGGGCCTTACCACTGGGCTCTAAGCACTATGCACAACCCAAATTCTTATCTTTTCCTTTTGCTAGGGAGGGAATCTCCCATTTCCAAATGTGACACTCTACCTAGCTACTGAATGCCCACTGAGTTCTTGTACAATGCTCACTAGCTATACTGCTCAGATTCTTAGCTAAGTGTTGTATGTTGTATATTTGTTTTCCACAAATGAGATTTGACCCCCCCTGAAGGCAGGGAGAGTTATCTATCGCCTGCAGTGCCATGTATTCTGCAGAGCACATAGTAAGTGATTGATTAAGATGAAAGAACCACGAAAGTGCTTTGTAAACTTAAATATATATCAAAATTCATTCACACATATAATAATGCTTTACTGAACAGTTGCTGTGCTGGATAAGTAGGATAGATCTAAGGAATGTGTAAGTATTCCTTAGGGACTCTCAAAGACTCCCGGGGAGGGAAATCTGGTAAAAGATTAGATTTTCTGTAGTTAAGTGGGATAATGCTCAGATTTGGTCATTAAAATGTTGCGTGACCTCACAGATCAGTGAAATCAGAGATAATTAAGGGGCTTCCCTGGTGGTGCAGTGGTTAAGAATACACCTGCCAATGCAGGGGACACGGGTTCGAGCCCTGGTCCGGGAAGATCCCACATGCCGCAGAGCAACTAAGCCCGTGTGCCACGAGTACTGAGCCTGCTCTCTAGAGCTCGTGAGCCACAACTACTGAGCCTGCGTGCCACAACTACTGAAACCCACGCGCCTAGAGCCTGTGCTCCTCAACGAGAGAAGCCACCGCAATAAGAAGCCCGCACACCGCGACGAAGAGTAGGCCCCGCTCTCTGCAACTAGAGAAAGCCCGTGCACAGCAACGAAGACCCAACGCAGCCAAAAATAAATAAATGAAATTTATTTAAAAAAAAGAGATAATTAGGTTGTAAGTGTACTAACCTAGTTGAAAAAAGAATGCACCCATCAGAAGGGATTTGTTAATATCTGTATTACTCACCATTACATATTACTGCCCAGAACACAGAGTCAGGCACACAGAAGGCTCTTAAGGAACACTGTTGAATGACTAAAGGTGAGACTCCTGGGAGATTCAATTTACTCTGGGTATGCTGACAAAATAAGGCTCCCGAGATCATAAGCCTGAAAGTCAGACAATGGTAAATTCACTAAGTTGCCGTTGCCCCAAAAGAGTTCTTGGAAAACACCCAGCCAGGTTGCTAAAGAGCCCCCAATCTGTCCTTTTCTATTTGAAACTTCCTTAAAAGCACCTTTTGGCAATAATAACACCTCTTCCTCTCATCTGCGAACTAAAGTAACGATATATTTTTCATACATAATTAAAACACTGGATCTTAGTTTATCTTCTTTTCCATATCTGGCCTACATTCACTGTGTTACATTTTGTAAGTACCACTCTGAAACAACCTACCTTAGTCAGTGTTTATCTCTTACTTGCGGTATTTGACACTCAAATTTTCAGTTAGCCGCCTTCTTCACTTTTAGCAACCTCATAGTAAACCACACCAAAATATGAGAAAACAGTTGCTCATTCTGTCGCCTCAGAAGGCAGGTAATTTGGGAGTCACTTAAAAATACATGTAAAAAACTCGAGCCCAAGATGGGCTTGAGGACTAATTACTATTGCTGTTTTTGCTACTCAATCTAGGGAGGGGAAGTTCCCCAAATGATTTGGGAATCATTTTCATTCCACTGCTCAGAGCCAAATCATCTGGTTTGTGTGCTGAGTTCAAAAAAAACACTGCTGCATAGTTTCCCCAAGGAACAAGCCAGGGAGAGAGAATCTGAAAGATCACAGTAGGTTTTAGGTGAGAACTTCCAGAACTTCCTCGAAAATAAAGGTTACATGTGATAAAAATACTGTTTTCCAGCCATTGCCTCTGTGTTTTCTCTCTTGTATTAAATGGCAACAGAGGCAAAATGCCATTTGCCTCTCTGTTCTCTCTTGACCTATTTTTGGTGCTATTTCCTTCACTTCAGCCTTTTAAGTTGCTGTCCTTTAGTGTGAAGAGTGTGAAAGCAAGCCTGGGGTGAGGATTGATATCTTGGGGGTTACAGGATGCATTTACCAGGCCGTATCAGCATGGGTCCTGTTACTAACTCTGGGAACAAGCATTGTGGCCTGTGTTCTGCTTGGATTGTCTTCCTTTGGCTCTTGGCATGTTGAACTCCTAGTTCTTCATGCCTCAGGTTATATGTATGTTATGTCTTCAAAGAGGCCTACCCTGACCACCCCTTCTAATGTAGCTGGTCTCTCCCCAGCCTATTCGCTCTCTGTATCATATTCCTCTAATGTCTTTCAAAGCAACTTATCACTATCTGAAATAATCTAGTTTATTACTTATTTTTCGCCTCTTTCCTCCCCACTAGACTATAACCTCTACGCAGGCAGGGACCATGTCTGTCATGTTTAGCTGTTGTGTATAACCAATGCTTAGCACAGTGCCTGGTGCATTCTAGATGATCAGGAGCTATTGTTCGTTCAATGAATGAATGAGGGGGACAGAGGGCAATGCAGGATCGCCACAGTGTTCCTTCTTCCTGGAGTGTACAGCCACAAAACAGAGATTCTGCCAAGATTTGTCAAGCTCACTGACCTCTATCCACATTTGTTGATTCATGTGGGAACAAATGAAATAATCAAGAGACTGAACTGGTTTGTTAGTGATTCTGAAGTTGGATGTGAAACTTGAAGGGCTTGGGAGTTATAGGTAGCATTTTTATGTCTTTCATAGGATGAAAGGGATGACCTTGGCAGAGAATAGAAGATACAAGAAATGAACAGTTGACCACATTCATGATGTTGAGCAGGATCTAATTTTATGGACTGTGCCTCATGGTAGAACCATGAGGCTTCTGCTTAAGGATGAAATGTATCTTGTGAAGGCAGAAAAAATAGATTTGTTTAGGAGACTCATGAACCTCCTCAGTGTAGGGTTGCCAGATTTAACAAAATCAAACAAACAAGAAACCCAGGATGCCTAATTAAGTTTGAATTTTGAATTTCAGATAAACAATGAATACATTTTTTAAAAAAAATTTTTTTGTGGTACGCGGGCCTCTCACTGCTGTGGCCTCTCCCGTTGCGGAGCACAGGCTCTGGACGCGCAGGCTCAGCGGCCATGGCTCACGGGCCCAGCCGCTCTGCGGCATGTGGGATCCTCCTGGACCGGGGCACGAACCCATGTCCCCTGCATCGGCAGGCGGACTCTCAACCACTGCGCCACCAGGGAAGCCCAACAATGAATACATTTTTAATATAAGTATGTGCCATGCAATACTTGGTGTCCTGTATTTTATGTGGCAACCCTACAATCCAGTTTTCATCCAGTTCTCATTACTCTATAGTATTCACAAGAATATTATAAGAACTTTATCAGATGCCTTGCTGACTTCTGGATATAATGTTCTGGTGGCAACATTTCCCAAAACAGTTTCCACGAAACCATAGGGTCCCACAAGATGTGGATATACCTTGATAAATGGTCAAATATGTTTGCAGAATAAACCATCCCCTTTCTTAGACAGTAACAGTGCATATTAGGATATTAAAGGTGCTGAGAAGTACCACAGGAAAGACATGCACACGCACACTATCCAGCAAATTTGCTTCCGTTTTAAGGCTCCACGCTCTCTAGTTGAATTCTCTCTCCTTGAGATTCCCATCCTCATGTCATGTGACCAGCTTTGCTGAAAGTTTTGGCTCTGTCACTGGGCCAGGTTTTATACTGGCTGACTTTACCTTTCCTCATGGGTACAAAGAGCACAGAAACCTGAGATCTGGGCCCTGAGGAAAATTTTACAGTCTGGCTTAGGGTCTTGCTGCTATCCTCAGCTGTGTGAGCAAGCCAGGACTGTTCAGGAGCCTTCTGAGGTTGTGTGCTCCTGACCGCATATGTGCCCAGCTTAGATGAAACCCTGTAATGGCAGTCATTCATTGCTTTAGACATATTTTGTTGTTATGGTTTTTAAAGTAGAGTATAACAATCTTAGTGTGGAAAAAACTAGTTTATCGTAGGAATTAATTTGTGCATAATTTTCTAGGTAAAGTCAAGAATGCATCTTCTTCCAAGGTAAACTTAATGACATTTGGTTTATAAATACCATCATTCCTCACTGTCAGTCCTCTGTGAATGCTCTAGCCTCTGACATTAAATAGAGCAATAAAGAAATCAAACATGCCTACCTAACCTTTAGGAAAATATTTTAAATTATGATTTAATTTTTAATCTCCCATGGCGGCAGTAAAATAAATGATATAAATCTCAACAGGACCAACTGCCTGCTTTGCAATAACACTTAGGGTATGGCCTAGACAGTCAAGATTTCCTCTTAATCATAAACCAATGTGGCACGGGCTGGGAAAAGGGAGGGTGATAGATGTGAACACTCTGCATTTCCTGGGGACCATATATGGTCTTTCACAGCGGTGGAGAGTGGAGAGACGGTTTTGACATGTCCTGTGTTAACAGTTTGGGTTTTCAAATAATGTCTTGTTCTTCCTTGCCACTAAACTTCTCCCTCTTGGCATTAAATAAACAAATACCAACAACCTCAAAACACACAAAACAACCACCACAACAAGAATAAGGCACTTCCAATGCAGGGGCTGTGAGTTCAATCCCTGGTCAGGGACCTAAGATCCCACATGCTGTGTGGTACAGCCAAAAAATTAAAAAAAAAAAAAAAAAGAAGAAGGCAAGAAAAAGTGTGGCTTTTCTGTTTAAAAGAAATGAAAGAATAACTCAGTAGTCTAAAAAGATGGGATTTAAGGTTTATAGAGTCCACTGTGAAATCTCTTACACAAGTAGCTGAGGCCTGGGGCACTAAGCCACAGAAGTGGGAATGGGTAAATTGAGGGGTGCCAAATTAAATAAGTTGGCTTATTGTGTTGAAATGATACTAATACAATATATTGTGGATGTAGTAACTAGTTTCTCAGTGTTTCCACAATTTAAAAAGCTAGAATCAAAAACCTCACACCCTTAGGAAGCAAATTTATTAGCTTTATAACATCTTGTGTATAATATATATTACATAAATGAATGGTTATATGAAGCTTAGGTTGTGAATACTTTGAGGCAGGCCAGAATCGGGCTCATATATATGTGCTCAGTACATGTATGTTGACCATGAATGTCTTATACATAACTGCAGTTTCAAGACAAAGTGATTAGATCTATGAGCAGTTGTCTATCCTACCAAATCTCTCTGGAACCTCTGGCAACTCAGCTAATCTCTTAGATTAAATTGACATGGTTTCTCAACCTAGGCATTGTTGACATTTGGGGCCAGATATTTCTTGTGGGTCCTGTCCTTTGAATTGTAGAATGTTTAACAGCATTTCTGACCACTACCCACTAGATGCTACTAGCACACCCCTAGCTGTGACAACCAAAAATATCTCCAGATACTGCCAAGTATCCCCAGGGGGCCAAGGGGTTGGGTTGAAATTGCCCCCACTTGAAAACCACTGGGTTAGAAGATGGTAAAGGTTCAGGTTTCCACAAGTTGACTATAGTTCCGTATAGATCACAAGGTTCTGCCACACTTACTTTGACAGACAGGATCCAAAGACTTTCATGATTACAAGAGGAGGAGGCTCAAGATGAGAGGCCAGCCCAAAGGTCCACTAAATGGATAAATAAAATGTGATACATCCATATGATGAAATAGTATTTATCCTTAAAAAGAATGAAGTACTGATGCCTGCTACACTGTGGATGAATCTTGAAAACATTATGCTAAGTGAAAGAAGCCAGACACAAAGTCACATATTGTATGACTTCATTTATATGAAACATCCAGAATAGACAGATCCACAGAGACAGAAAGCAGCTTGGTGGCTGCCAGAGGCTGGGGGAGGGGAGATGGGGAAAACTGCTTAATGGGTACCGGGTTTCCTTTTGAAGTGATGGAAATGTTTTAGAACTACACAGAGAAGGTAGTTGTACAACATCGTGAATGTACTAAATGCCACTGAATTGTTTACTTTGAAATGGCTAATTTTATATTATATGACTTTCAATCAATAAGTTAAAAGGAAAAAAAAAGGCCAGACAGATCCAACAGAGGCTCCACCAAGGGAGAAGGGAGCAGACTGGAGGAAGTAGAACTGCCCAGGTTTAAAAACTGTGTTTCATAGAAACAGAGTGAAAAAAGTGGTTGCCAGGGGCTGGGAGGTGGGGAAATAGGCAGAGATTGGTAAAAGAGTACAGACTGTCAGTCATAAGATGAATAAGGTCTGAGGATCTAATGTAAAACATGGTGACTACAGTTGACAACATTGTATTGTATAATTGAAATTTGCTAAAAGAGTGGAACTTTATATATATATATATATATACACACACACACACACACACACACACACACACACACACACATATATAGTGACTGACGTTTAACTAGATGGGAGGAATCCTTTCACAGTGTACATGTATATCAAACCATCACAACATACACTTTAAATATCTTACAATTGTATTTGTCAACTATACTTCAATAAAGCTGAAAAAATAAAATGCAATCTTGATAACTTTTCTCTTTCATGACACATTTCTTAAAGGGAACTATGAGAATGTGTGGGTGTAAAGGGACATGAAGAAATGTGCCTGTGAAGAGAAAAACATTGGTTGAAGGGACTTTGAAATGAAATGTATTTTGAGTGATCTCAAATTCCATACTTGGAGTTTAGGTGGCTCTTTCAGCTCTTTATGGGGAAAAAAAGGCTTTGGAGTACATCCTTTTCATTAGTATTAGACCAAGTTATTTTATATAAAGAAGAAAAAGAAAGGCAAATGGGGGCTTTATGCTTTGGGCATGCTATTACATTTTTTTCCTTCTGATGCCATCTGTCTTCCCAACAGATTCAGGAATTAGAGGGAGAGGTGAGGTAGAATTTTACCTACATAGAATCACAAACAAATGCATATTTGATCCACTGATGCTTTTCAGACTTCCTCTTTCTTTGTTTTTCCCAGTAGTATCGAAAAGTATTGGCTTCATATCAGATCTAGAAAAAGTTGGAGGGAGCTGTGCACTGACGTGAAAAAAATCACCTGATGAAAATATAATTCCTTCTATATAAGGAGATCCAAAATTGAATATAGATAAACATCTTTTATTGTTTGATTTAAGCATTCCATTTCAATGGTAAATTGTATGAGCTTTGTTATTCTAGTGATGGACGTCTATTAGGAATAAAGACCCAGTGATTGGTTTTGCCTTTTCTAAATTCTGAGAAGGAGGTCTCAGAGGTTTCTGGCACATTTCCTACAGCAAAGCACTGGCTCCTTTTGAGAGGAAGGTTGGTTCTTTGGGCTGGTCATCTGGGGCACTCCACCTCGCTGCAGACTGCCTGCCCTGGACTAGTAGAGACTTCAGCTGGCTGCAAAACATGGCCATCAGAGACACATGCTCTTGCGTCTCTCAACAGACCAGAGATCAAGAAATTAGGCCCTGGACAAGGAACCTTGTGTTCAAGCAAACAGTAGGCGTTGTGAGCACAGTAGAAGCCTAAGCAAAGTTCTGACAGTGTTTCTTGTCCCTGAGAGAAGACAAGCCCCCTCTGTTTCCAACACCTTTGTAGAGGCCTTAACAGTTGAGAGGCAAAGCCAGGAAGGGAGAGGGCCAGACCTTTCAACTCTTCTCCAGTTCCAGGAAAATAAATAAGAATGATTGATTTTTCAGGAAGGGAGCCATGTGCAAAAGAGGGCTCCAGGACCCCAGAAGAAGGCAAGGGGAGGCAGGAGGAAACAGATGTTTGAATAATGGCAAAGGGACCCGGGAGGCTGTTATGCCTTGTCAGTGATGTAATGCTCAATTGAAATGACTCCTAACTAGAGATGTGCAAGCTGTTCCTTGTCCTGGGAGTAAAGACTGTTCCCATGCAGGTGCACGTTCCTAAGTCCCAGACAGCAAGTCACAAATAAACTTGTGCGTGCTCCAATCTGTGTATGTCACTTTGGCCCAGTCTGGGTCTTAACACCTGGATGATGATTACTCTGGGGATAGAGACGAAAAAAGCTTTGCGATGTGATTCAGGAAGAGCCCATGAACCAGGGCTGGAGAGGGCTGGTGACAGACCTTGAGCAACAGGTTTCTAGCTCTCCCAGTCTTATGCTTTCATACCCTGCTTTCCTTGGACTGAAGTTCCCCTTTGATAAGACCCAGAACTTTTCTTATCTGTGGATTTCTCCTAGAAATCCCCGACAGTGCGCAGATCCTCCCTAAGGGCACGGATTATCCCTAAGGGCTGGACTACACACTTTATGGTGAGAACTGGCAGATGCCATGAAAGAAAAAAAAGAAAAAAACCTAGTAGAAAACCTACCATTTCCTTTCTTTTTCCCATCTCTACCCCAACTTTATGGTGAGAACTGGCAGATGCCATGAAAGAAAAAAAAAGAAAAAAAACCTAGTAGAAAACCTACCATTTCCTTTCTTTTTCCCATCTCTACCCCAACTTTATGGTGAGAACTGGCAGATGCCATGAAAGAAAAAACAGAAAAAAACCTAGTAGAAAACCTACCATTTCCTTTCTTTTTCCCATCTCTATAGATTCATCTTATACCACTCTACCCCCCACTTATTATGCTCTTGTCTCTCTGGCTTTCTATCAGTTTCTAGAACACTCCAGGCTTTATCTCACTACCAGGATTTGGCACTAGCTCTTTTCTCTGCTTAGAAAGCTCTTCCCTAAGATCCTTGATGGCTGGCTCCTACTCATTCTTCAGTTTTCAGGGCCTAGCCAGTGCTTAGTACGTACCTGGCACCAAGGAAACACTGATTGGGAGCAGACTGTAGTGGGATGGCTGTGTTTCTTTTGGCCTGGTGATAGGAAGGGGCTGCAGAGAGTTGGTGGAGGGGCCAGGATTGCGGGTGAGAATGAAGATAAAGATGGGGCTGTGAGGCAATTTGTAGCTAGAAGGAACAAATGGAGAGAGTAGAGTGAGCAGGGGAGGGGCAGCGGGTGATCCTTGGGTTTAATCTGTTATCCAAGGTGGGTGGAGTTCTAGTACTGGGAATTCACTGATAGGTGCTGCTATAACCTGAAGCAAGGAGTAAACACCTGGTCAGACTCACTTATTGACATAATCTAAGAAAGCCAAATAGCAGCCCCTGGGATTGCTAGGGAGAATTTCATTTTAATTTAATTTCATTTCATTTTAATTAAGAGGCTGATTATTGAATTATCATCTCTTCTTGGCTGATCTCCATCTTTGAGAGATCTTCTTCCAAACTCCTTCCCACTCATGGCTGGAATAAGTGTCCTTCCTCTGCATACTTCACAGTACTCTCTGCTTCTCTCCAACAAGACACTCATGTCACTACTGTGCTTGGCAGGTATGAGTCTGTCTTCCCCATCTGGCTGTGGGCTTGGTGAGAGAAGGGTCTATATCACTAGCAGGTGCCTGGCAAGTGTTAGGGATTTGTTGCTGGATGAATGAATGAAACATTCTCTGAACTTCAATATAGCTGCCCCTATAGTGTGTGTATATATGGGGGGGGGGCACACAGTGTCTTACCATACCCACTCACTCAATCACTCATTCATTCAACAACCCTTTTTCTCTTTTTTAAGCAATGAACTCTATCAAGACTTCTACTAGGCGCTAGAGCTACAAAGGCAGATAGTGGAGGAGACAGACAAGCTAACAGGTTATTGCAGTACAATGTGGTGAGTGCTAAGAGAGGGAATGTAAAAGGTGCTCTGGGGCAGAGACAGGAGACTAAAGAGCATTCCAGGTGGAGGAAACAGCATGCGCAAAGGCCTAGAGGAAAGACAATATGGAGCAATTGAAAAAAAACTGGTTGGAGCAGACAGTAAGTCTATTGTTTTTAGATCTGCCGCCAGCCAGAACTTGTGGCCTTGGAAGCTACGTCTTTTGGGTGTGTCATCACCCTGGGCAAGTGAGATAAGTCCTCTGACCACTAGCCCACAGACCACGTCCTCAAAGAGCTCACAGAGATGAAATGCACCTGCCTCTCACCCCATCCAAAACACCAAAAACAAAACGACTTACCATAAACAAAGTGAAAAGACAAGTATTAGTATCCAGAGTATATTGAGAACTATAAATCAAGACCAAAAAGGCAATCAACCAAATAGAAAAATGGGCAAATGAAAGGGAATTCATAGAGTAGAAAACACGAATGGACTATAAATAGGAGAAAAAATGCTCAACCTCACTAGTGATCAAGGAAATGAAAATTAAACACAATGAGAAGTCATTTTGTACCCATCAGAATGACAAAAAGTGAAAGTATGACAGTACCAATTATTGGCTGGAACGTGAAGCAAAGAGCAAACTCAAACTCAAAGCAAACTCAAACTCATGTTGAGTAGGAGCATAAATTGGTTTTGCACACTTGAGAGAGGAATTTGACAATACATAGTAAACTTGACGCTGTGCACATAACCTAGCAATTATACTTCTGGATAAATACTTAGATAACTCATGTACATATGGACAAAAGCCATTCATTTTAGCATTGTCTCTAATGGTGAGAAATTGGAAACAACCTGTATATTCATATGTAGGCTTCTAAATAGCAGATGAAAGGAATGATCTATATCCATTTGCAACAAAATGTTGCATGAGAAAAGCAAGTTGCCATATATGTACATTTTAAAACATACCAAAAGTATACTCTGTTATTTATGGAAGCATGTAAATGTATTTAAAGTATAGAAGATGTTCTGGAATAACATACACCAAATTTATAATGGCAATTGCCTCTGAGGAGGGGGAAGGATAATGGTATTGGGAGTGTGGGTCCAAGACAAGCTGAATTTACCTGTAAGGGCTTTCTTTCTTTTATATATAAGCAGTAGTGTGCTGATAAATGTTTAACAACTGGTTCTCCAGGAATTAAAAAAACCCTGATTTATAGCATTTGTAGATTTCCGTGGTATAATACCCCCACCAAGGAAAATTTCAACCTACCAAAGATTTAGCAATCAGCTCTCAAAATTCCCCAAAACTTAACAAAAAGCTCTTGAGAATAAGTTATGAACTGGCTGCAGTGCAACAGTGTGTGTGTGTGCACGTGCGCAAACTTGAAGCCTTGATGACAATATTAACAATCCTCAGTTCTGTATAATGAAAATATAGGTATTTTTTATATTATCCTCTGAAGTTTTATATACATTTTAAATTTCTTAGAAAAAAAGACAATCTTATAAGAATCAGAGTGAGTAGAAATACCTGACAGTTTAAATTGTAATTGGAAGTAGAATAAAGCAGGGCTTTGTCTTAGATGCCCTTCTCTATACCTTCCATTTAAATAACTTGATAATTGAATATACTGAATAAACACATAGTAAGTCAAGCACCTTCTTCTCTGCTGGCGACATAGTTTTATGAACCAGAAGGAGCCTTCAGAAACAGCAAACTTTTACAATCAAATTTAAAAAAAAAACTTGTAAGAAAAAACCCCAGCAAACTGAACAGAATGGTGTGAATAATTCCCCAGTATCTCTCACAGGGCCTGACACTTTGTTGATGTGCTGTCAGAATATGTCTCATTCCATGGATGCACCATAAAAACAATTGCTAGATTATTTGGACAATATATTTTTTAATGAGCTTCAAAATCTTAGAGAAGTGATGATATATTATCCTACTGTATATATGCTGTTACTTCTTTCTGTTACTGCAACTGAAAGAGGCTCAACTATTAGTGTGGAAGGAACAGAGCAGTTAAATGTAATAAATAATAGTGCCTTGGTTCCCCAATTCCCCTGCTATTTAGTGAGTGCCGAGAATGAATCTAGTTCCTATGCCTTTAAAACAGTTGTGAACTAATCAGGCATGCACTCCACTGAAGCATACACAATGAGGAAGCTATTCTTTCCTTAGTGATTGAATCTTTCCTTTGATTTTTGGAGATCAAAATGGGAAACCAGGAATCCAGAAAGAAATGCCTCAAAATGCCTCCTTTCTCCCTCTTTTATCAACCATTTATAAAACAATTTATTTTAGAAATAATATTCAGAAATTAATTCTATAAATAAGCTATATGATATCTGTTAAAATATATTTATACTTAAAATTAATGTTTTATAAACAAATTCTGTTTATAATATTACAAATCAAATTTATAAAAAATTACAAATTTATTTATAAAATAAATTAGGAATAAATGTAGATTTATAAAATATGCATTTAATAAATAATTTATTTGTAGATTTATAATGTATATATGAATTTTCTATATTTTCTAAATAAATTTGTAATTTACAAATAACACTGGAATAAAATGAATATTAATAAAGGATATTTGTGCTTTAGAATTAGATATAAAGAGAATTATTACTTGCTATGATAACTGCATGTAATAAAAAGTCCTGTTATATTAAACATTTGTGTAAAATCAAACATTATAAGTAAAATCCACCCATGGAGGTGCCACACATAGGTTGCATGTTCTTGACCATTTCTAGCTTATGCAGCATGCTTTTTAGACAGATGATCCTTCCATAGATCCAGGTTCATTATAAACAAAGATATACTCACATTCTTGATCAACTGGGAGTCCAGACCTCACTTAGCACATGCCACTGAAGAAGTTGAATTTTCTTATCTTTAATGCAGCCTATGCTTCCAAATCTTCAAATTGGATAGAGCAGAGGGAATTGTTTCTAATACATTAATTTGGACTGTACCACTTATTTTCCATGTGATGTTTTCTTTATTAAAAATACTTTATTTCTTGGAAAGATATACCGTGCTTTTGGATTGGAAGCATTAATATTGTTAAAACGGCCATACTACCCAAAGCAATCTACAGATTTAATGAGATCCCTGTCAAATTACCCATGACATTTTTCACAGAACTAGAACAAATAATCCTAAAATTTATATGGAACCATAAAAGACCCAGAATTGCCAAAGCAATCCTGAGGAGAAAGAACAAAACCAGAGGCATAACCCTCCCAGACTTCAGACAATACTACAAAGCTACAGTAATCAAAATAGTGTGGTATTGGCACAAAAAACAGACATATGGATCAATGGAACAGAATAGAGAGCCCAGAAATAAACCCACACACAGCTACGGTTAATTAATCTTCAACAGAGGAGGCAAGAATATACAATGGAGAAAAGACGGTCTCTTCAAGTGGTGTTGGGAAAGCTGGACAGCTGCATGTAAATCAGTGAAGTTAGAACATTCCCTCACACCATACACAAAAATAAATGCAAAATGGCTTAAAGACTTAAATATAAGAAAGGACACCATAAAACTCCTAGAAGAGAACATAGGCTAAACATTCTCTGACATAAATTGTACCAATGTTTTCTTAGGTCAGTCTCCCAAGGCAATAGAAATAAAAGCAAAAACAAACAAATGGGACCTAATCAAACTTATAAACTTTTGCACAGCAAGAAAACCATAAACAAAACAAAAAGACAACCTACGGACTGGGAGAAAATATTTGCAAACGATGTGACTGACAAGGGCTTAATTTCCAAAATATACAAGCAGCTCACACAACTCAATAACAAAAAAAACCCAAACAAGCTGGGAATTCCCTGGCGGTCCAGTGATTAGGACTCTGTGCTTTCACTGCTGAGGGCCCAGGTTTGATCCCTGGTCAGGGAACTAAGATCCCACAAGCCATGCAGGGCAGCAAAAAACAAACAACAACAACAAAAAATAAAAAATAAAAAAATGGGCAGAATACCTAAGTAGACATTTCTCCAAAGAAGACATACAGATGACCATGGCACATGAAAAGATGATCATTATCGCTAATTATTAGAAAATGGAAATCAAAACTACAATGAGGTACACCTCACACTGGTCAGAATGGCCATCATTAAAAACTCTACAGGGCTTCCCTGGTGGCGGAGTGGTTGAGAGTCCGCCTGCTGATGCAGGGGACGTGGGTTCGTGCCCCGGTCTGGGAAGATCCCACATGCTGCAGAGCGGCTGGGCCCGTGAGCCATGGCCGCTGGGCCTGTGCATCCGGAGCCTGTGCTCCGCAATGGGAGAGGCCACAACAGTGAGAGGCCTGTGTACCACACACACACACAAAAAGTCTACAAATAATAAATGCTGGAGAGGGTGTGCAGAAAAGGAAATCCTCCTACACTGTTGGTGGGAATGTAAATCTGGTGCAGCCACCATGGAAAACAGTATGAACGTTCCTTAAAAAACTAATAATAGAGTTGCCATATGATCCAGCAATCCTACTCCTGGGCATACATCTGGAGAAAACTCTAATTCGAAAAGATTCATGTATCCCAATGTTCATAGCAGCACTATTTACAATAGTGAAGACATGGAAGCAACCTAAATGTCCATCGACAGATGAATGGATAAAGAAGATGTGGTATATACATACAATGGAATACTACTACTAGACCATAAAAAAGAATGAAATTATGCCATTTGCAGCAACAGGGATTGACCTAAAGAATATCATCCTAAGTGAAGTAAGTCAGACAAAGACAAATATCATATGATATCACTTACATGTGGAATCTAAAATATGATACAAATGAACTTATTTACAAAACAGAAACAGACTAACAGACACAGAAAATAAACTTATGGTTACCAAAGGGGAAAGAGGTGGTGGAGGGATAAATTAGGAGTTTGGGATTAGCAGATACAAACTACTATATATAAAATTGATAAACAACAAGGTCCTGCCATATAGCAGAGGGGACTATATTCAATATCTGGTAATAACCTATAATGGCAAAGAATATATATATATATAACTGAATCACTTTGCTGTATACCTGAAACTAACACAATATTGTAAATCAACTACACTTAAATAAATCCTATAAATTCATTTTCCTGTTTTACTAATTGCAATTTTAGAAAATGTACATAATGCTGATTGTAGGGGGAATTCTTGTTTTGTCCCTGACTTTAAAGGAAATGCTTCTAGTGTTCTACCCTTAAGTAAGATTTTGGCATTTGGATTAAAAAACATTTTTATCTTAATAAAGAAATATCCTTGTATTTCAAGTTTATCAAGAGATTTTTTTCATTCTGTTTTTTAAAAGTGAAATTAATCAAATGTACTATTGCCATTGTGTTTATAAACACAATATTTTCTTCCTTTGCTTCACTGATGTGATGAATAGTATGGATAGGTTTCATTGTATTCATTATTCCTGAAATAAACCATATTTAGCAACATATTATTCTTTTTACATGCTGTTGGATTCATTTTGCTGGTACTTTATATAGAATTTTTGCACATATACTCATAGCTAAAATTGGTCTTATGTTTGTGTGCACACACACTATCAGCATGGAATAAGGATTATGATTACTTTGAAAAATAAATTGGAAGGTTTCCATTTTTATCCTTGTTTTTCTATTTAATAACTGTCATTTTGATTTCTTCTTTTTCTTTTCTTGTTAACCTTTTGCTTTGCATTTCTGCTTTATCCCACCTTCAATGTGACTATTACCTGGTATCATTTCACTCAACTGTGAGCTCTAAGAGGGTGGGGACAGGGTCTATATTTGCTCCCCACTCTATCCTCAGCTTCTTGGAGCAGAGATGTAAGAAGATGCATATGGAAATGATCTATTCTATAACCCAGGGAACTTTGGTGATAGACTTTAGATATTAGGATTGGTTATTTCTTTATATTCCATCATCCTTCTATCACGTGCTTCTCCTATTTATTCACCATTCCTTTACTCCTTAACTTCTTGTAATCTTGCCTCCATTCCCAGTATCTACTGAAACCACTAGCGACATTTTAATTGGCCAGAACCTTTCTCAGTTCTCATTTGCCTTGCTCTCTCTGTAATAATTGACACTGTTGGTGTCTTTAAATTCTCTCTTCCCTTGGCTTCTGGTACTTTCCTTTCTTGCTCTTCCATCTCTAGCTGCTCCTGTCTAATGACAGAAAATAGAGATTGAATGAAATTGGTCTGCTGTAAGACAATCCAGTGGTGGGAGCTGTGGAGAATGGAGAGTACGTGCTTTGTGTAACAGGGCAGGTGTATCAGCAAATTATTGTCATGTAAAAATGTGGGCCCAATATTGTAATATCTCAAGATTTTTCAGGAGAAGCTGGACTTTCTTTTTTTTTTTAAACTTTAATGTCAATTTCCAAAGTTGGCAACTAATTCAGTTTAAAAAATGGAATCCAAACAAAATATATCTGTGGGCTGCCAGTTTGTGATCTCTGGGCTAGAGGGTTTTCAGACTCATAATTATGATGCTATTTTTCCTATAGGGATTTTTAATAATCAGCTTTTTTGAGATATAATTTGCATAAAATACAATGCATATAGCTTAAATGTATAGGTCAATGAGGTGGTTTTTGTTGTTATTTTTAACAAACGTATACACTTGTGTAACCATTACTCCATATCAAGACGAATAACATTTCCTTGAAACTTTCTAGTAAATCCTTCCTGACCCACAGCTGCTGTTCTGATTGATACCACCATAATTTAGTTTTGCCTGTTGTAGAACCTGATTTAAATGGAATCAAACAGTATGTACTCTTCTATGTCTGGCTTCTTTCACTCAGAATAATATTTTTGAGATTCATTCATATTCTTGTGCATATCAATAGTTTATTTTTTAAATTGACATGCAGTATTTCATTTTATAAATATAATGCAATTTGTCTATCTAGTTTTGGGGTTGTTTCCTATAGGAATTTTAGGTAACAACAGAGTTAAAAAATATGGCTATAAATGTTTAGTTATAAAACCTAGACATCACTGAGCAAATCCAGCTTTTGATTAGTTAGTTTTTGTTCAAAAGTAAGTTGCCTTTCTGTTCCACTCACTGCCATTTTCTTTTGCTTGGATTTCTTTCACATCCTTATCACCTTTATCATTCATCATCCATTGTTACCACCAACAAACCACCAGAGTACACTGCAAACAGAGAAACACCCCCTCCCCATTTGACATACTAGTTCCTGATGGCAGTGCTCACTACCTGGTTATAACCTTTACAGGTCTATATGATGCAAATCATATATATCCTAATTAATTAATTGTGTTTGGAAACCTTACTAGTAGGAGAAATGCCTGTTTGTCATTCCTGGATATTTGGACTAGAGACCTTGTTTGATGCATAAACAAAAGGACAGTGAGTGAATTTATTACTGCTCTTATGTTGGCTAGCCTTGAATAATTAGCCATGAAATCTTTGTAAATCTAAACATTGAGATGAAACTACTATATACAAAATATCAGGATATTTGATGTATACATTCATTAATTCACCATTCATTCAACAAACATTTAATTTTGTTTGTTCTGATTTTTAAAAAATTAACACAGTAAATTAACTGACTCAATAGATTAAAAATAGAACTACCATACAATATAGCAATTCCACTCCTGGGTATTTATACAAAGAAAATGAAAACACTAGTTCAAAAAGATACATGCATCCCTATGTTCATAGCAGCATTATTTACAATAGCCAAGATATAAAAGCAACCTAAGTGTCCCTCAATAGACAAATGGATAAAGAAGTTGTAAGAGACATATTTATATACACCACACAAAATGGAATATTACTCAACCATAAAAAATGAAATTCTGCCATTTGCAACAACATGGATGGCCCTAGAGAAGTAAAATAAGTCAGAAAGAGAAAGACAAATATTGCATGATTTCACTTATATGTGGAACCTAAAAAACAAAACAAAGTGGACAAACATAACTAAACAGAAAGAGAGTCATAGATACAGAGAAGAAACAGGTGGTTGCCAGAGGGGAGGAGGTGGGGCATGAGAGAAATAGGTGAGGGAGATTAAGAGGTACACACTTGCAGTTACAAAATAAATGAGTCACAGGTATGAAATGTAGAGTGTAGGGAATATAGTAAAAAAGTATCTAATATCTTTGTATGGTAACAGATGGTAACTAAATTTTTCATGGTGATCATTTTGGAAGATATGGTTGAAGCACCTCCTGTACCCTTCCAGGGCCCCATTTTCCTCCATCCTTCCCTGCCCCCCACCCCACCCCATGCACTATCCTGAACTTCATATTTAACATCTCCATGCATAGTATATACTTTCAATGTATACATATCCATAAATGGTATTTAGTATTAGTTTTCCTTAAAACTACGTAAGTGGCATCATTGTGTATTTATTATCTTGCAACTTGCTTTTTGCTCAGTCATGTTTGAGAAATTTTCCATGTTGATACACGTAGCTCTAGTTCACTCATGTTGACTTATCTATAGTATTCAATTGAATGACTATATCACAATATTCATCCATTACCCTGCTGATAATCATTTAGGTAGCTCTAAGTTTTGTTATTGTAAGAAATACAGCAATGAACATTCTCATACTAGTTTCCTTATGTGCATATGTAAGAGACTCTCTAAAGTATTTACCTAGAAGTGGAATTGCTAGTGCTCCCTCCCCCTCCTTCTCATCAAATGCTTTATTGGCTTATTAACAATTATTTAACTTCAGTTTCTCTGAGACTTTATAAGAGTGCCTTGTATTAGAGTTTAGACTAAGTCAATATAACGGAGATACAAAATATGCTGGCCAAACAAAATAGAAGTATATTTCTCTCATGTAGTACTCTAGAGCTCAGTTCAGATAGCTGGCTCTGTTCCATGAGTTGTTTCAGAACCCCAGGTTCCTCTGTCATAATGCTCTGACATTCCCTAGGGCAGGGAGCCACAAACTATAGTCCTAGGCCAAATTCTGTCCACCACTTGTTGTTTTTTTTCCCCCACCACTTGTTTTTTTTTTTGTTGTTTTTTTTGTTTGTTTTGTTTTTCTTTGTTTTGGCCACGAACTACGAGTGGCCTTTATTTTTTTTTTATTTTTTATTTTTTGCGGTATGCGGGCCTCTCACTGTTGTGGCCTCCCCCGTTGCGGAGCACAGGCTCCGGACGCGCAGGCTCCGGACGCGCAGGCTCAGCGGCCATGGCTCACGGGCCCAGCCGCTCCGCGGCATATGGGATCCTCCCAGACCGGGGCACGAACCCGTATCCCCTGCATCGGCAGGCGGACTCTCAACCACTTGCGCCACCAGGGAGGCCCTGGCCTTTATATTTTTAAATGATTGGGGAAAAAAGACTATTTTGTGACATGTGAAAATTAGATGAAATTAAAATTCCGGTGTCCATAAATAAAGTTTTATTGGAACACAGCCATATCCATTTGTTTCCATGTTGTCCAAGGTTGCTTTTGAGCTATAGTGACAGAGCTGGGTAGTTGGGACAGAGGCTACATTGCCCACAGAGACTAAAATCTTTATTTTCTGGCCCTTTATAAGAAAAAGTTTGCTGATTCTTACCCTATGGTGTAGTCCATGTCTACATGGTTCATACTGGATAATGAGCATGACTTCTTCACTCTAGCCATGGAAAGAAGGAATGAGGGGTGGAGGATAGCCAGTTTCCTTTTCAAAGGATATAGTCCACTGATATCTCATCAGCCAGAACTTAGTTATCTTTTTGCTCTAATTTCAACTTTATTTTATTTTATTTTATTTATTTTTTTTGCTGTACGCGGGCCTCTCACTGTTGTGGCCTCTCCCATTGCGGAGCACAGGCTCCGGACGCACAGGCCCAGCGGCCATGGCTCACGGGCCCAGCCGCTCCGCGGCACGTGGGATCCTCCCAGACCAGGGCACGAACCCACGTCCCCTGCATCGGCAGGCGGACTCTCAACCACTGCGCCACCAGGGAGGCCCTCAACTTTATTTTTGAGCTTTATTTTCATTCTAATTATTTTTTTTCACTCTGTTACCCGGTTTTAAATTTCTAACAGTCTTTCCTTTTGTTCTCCAAATGTTCCTTTTTTATAGAGCCATGTTTTGTTTTGTGGATGCAATCTCCTTTCTTATCTCTATTAAGATATTAATATTTTTAAAGTTTCCCTCAAATAGTCTGTTTCCTCCAAATTGCTTTTTGAAAAATATTTTATTGTAAACCAAAGATGCAGAAAATAAACAAAACATATAGTTCAATGAACTACTATAAAGAGAACAGTCTTGTAACTATTACCCAGATCAAGTGACAGAACTTCGCCAGCTACCCCAGAAGCCCTTCCATGACCCCCATCCCAATCGCAACCCCCTCATTCCTGTCCTAAGAAACCAGTATGCTGACTTCTAGAGTAATTGCTTCCTTGTGTTTTAAAAATAGTTTTATCATTAAAATATGCACATTTTGATATATCTTTTAAGTTTGTTTAATCTTTAGGTTCACCCTTTATCCCTCTCTTTTCTTTACAATTTAACTCTCAATGAACTCAGAGAATAAAATCTGTCATTTCCCAGTCTGGTTTTTGCTGATTTCACGCTCATGGTGGAATGCAACATGTTTCTCTGTCCTCTGTGTTTCTGGCAAATTGGCAGGTGAATGCAGAGACTGCATCAAACTCAGGTTTGATTCCTTTGGCAAAACTATAGGTGGTGTTTGGCAAGAATATGGGAGGCATATAGTGTCTGGCCGTCTCTCTTTTTGTGATGTTAGCAGCTATTGATGCTTAATGCTTATATCTATTAAGCCGTAGAAGTTGCAAAATGGTGATATTTTAATTTTATAATTTCTTTTCCACTCATTAGTTGGAATAGATTTATGAAGAGCAATCACCCTCATCTACTATTGGGTTAACCAGTGGCATAGTTCCTGTGATTTAAACATATTAGACCTGTTTCAATTCTCTGTAATTTTTATCAGCTTGGCTAAGCTGGAACGATGTTTTTCAGAATGTTCTTCCCTTTATGGTACCAGGTTAGAATTGGCCAAAAGAGAAATTTGTTTGAGATTTGGAAGGCAGAAATGAAGCAGCTATTTCACTCTCTGAAGGCTGTTGTTACATGCAGTGAGAGCCAGATGCAGAGGTGCCTGCCAGTTCCAGCTTGTCCTTGCTTTCCCCCAACTCAGAGTCCTGCTCTTCTTCCCAACTGCCAGACTTGCTGACTAAGGGTTATCCCAGGCTAGGGCTGTGAGTTGCCAGGTAAATCAGGACACCAGTTAAACTGAATTCAGAAAAACAATGGATAATTTTTTAGTATAAGTATGGCTCATGGTATACACACACACTACATATATATGTATATATACGTAATTTAAAAATAGAAAATATATTTTTATGTAAAATATGTATATAAACACATACATATACACACATACACATATGTGTATGTTTTATACACATATTCAAAACATACATATATATACATATGTGCCTTTATACATATTACACACACAGATTTCCATAGACTTCTCCATCATCAATCTTGTGAATTCCCACTCTGACACCAGGACATGCCTGGATGTTTTGTGTCTTTCCCCTGATCTTCCAACTCTCTTTCTGATCCTTACTGTCCCAGCCTCTTTCACAATTATGTAAAGTTATATTCCTACAACAAATCTCTTATTCCATAATACATATAATGGTTCAGCTTTCTTGACTAAATCCTTTCTGCAAATACAACCACATGTTTCATGCCTTGTCCATAGGCCAACTCTAAAATTAGAAAACTAAGTAAAAAATTATATATGTTCATATAATTGTTATTCGATACTGAGTCATGTAATGTTGGGCCAAGAAATGCCAAGCCAATCTGTGTTAAAAGTACATCACATTGGGCTTCCCTGGTGGCGCAGTGGTTGAGAGTCCGCCTGCCGATGCAAGGGACACGGGTTCGTGCCCCTATCCGGGAAGATCCCACATGCCGCGGAGCGGCTGGGCCCGTGAGCTATGGCCGCTGAACCTGCGCATCTGGAGCCTGTGCTCTGCAATGGGAGAGGCCACAACAGTGAGAGGCCCGCGTACCACAAAAAAAAAAAAAAAAGTACATCACATTCTCTATGGGTCCTACTATCAAGGTGAAATGAATTTTCTGTATGTGTGTATTTTATAGTATTTCCTTACAATACATCAGTTGAATAAAACTTATACTAATTTAGTTTGCTTGATGTTTGGAATATGGTTTCTTGTACATTTAAAATTTTTTCTGGTGTTTTATATTAGCTTTATTTCTTTCCTTCCCTCCTTCCCTCCTTCCTTCCTCCCTCTCTTCCTTCCTTCCTTCTTTCCTTCCTTCCTTCCCATGATTGGTAATGTTAGTTTTTTTTTTTTTTTTTTTTTTAAATTTTATTTATTTATTTATTTTTGGCTGTGTTGGCTCTTCATTTCTGTGCGAGGGCTTTCTCTAGCTGCGGCAAGTGGGGGCCACTCCTCATCGCGGTGCACGGGCCTCTCACTATCGCGGCCTCTCTTGTTGCGGAGCACAGGCTCCAGACGCGCAGGCTCAGTAGTTGTGGCTCACGGGCCTAGTTGCTCCGCAGCATGTGGGATCTTCCCAGACCAGGGCTCAAACCTGTGTCCCCTGCATTGGCAGGCAGACTCTCAACCACTGCGCCACCAGGGAAGCCCTAGGTTTTTTTAATTTTTAAAAACTTTTTATGGGAACTCCCTGGTGGTCCAGTGGATAGGACTCCACACTTTTACTGCCAAGGGCCCAGGTTCAATCCCTGGTTGGGGAACTAAGATCCCACAAGCCGCACAGCATGGTCAAAAGAATAAATAAATAAAATCTTTTAATTAAAATATAGCACATGTCGAGAAAAATAAAATGATCATAAATTTATTACAAAGTTAACAAACCCACATAACTACAACCAGGTCAAAAAAATAACATTACTAACCTCCCAAATGTTTCCATCATATAGCCTCCCAATTACCACTCCTCATCTTCCTCCAAAATAATCACTGTCCAAACATCTAGCATTAAAATTATTTTGCTTGTAGCTACGGTAATCAAAACAGTACAGTAGGGCTTCCCTGGTGGCGCAGTGGTTGAGGGTCCGCCTGCCGATGCAGGGGACATGGGTTCGTGCCCCGGTCCGGGGGGATCCCACATGCCACGGAACGGCTGGGCCCGTGGGCCATGGCCACTGAACCTGCGCGTCTGGAGCCTGTGCTCCGCAACAGGAGAGGCCACAGCGGTGAGAGGCCCGCGTACCGCAAAAAAAAAACAAAAAACAAAAAACAGTACAGTAGTGGTGCTGGGAAAACTGGACAACTACATGTAAAAGAATGAAATTAGAACATTTTCTAACACTATAAACAAAAATTAACTCAAAATGGATTAAAGACCTAAATATAAGACTGGAAACCATAAAACTCCTAGAAGAAAATACAGGCAGAACGAACACTCTTTGACATAAATTGTAGCAATATTTTTTTGGATCTGTCGCCTAAAGCAAAGGAAACAAAAGTAAAAGTAAACAAATGGGACCTAACTAAACTTAAAAGCTTTTGCACAGCAAAGGAAACCATCTACAAAATGAAAGGGCAACCTACTGAATGGGAGAAAATATTTGCAAATTATATTACTGATTAGAGGTTAATATCCAAAATATATAAACAGCTCATACAACTCAACATCAAAAAAAAAGAAAAAAAAAACTTGATTGAAAAATGGGCAGAAGACCCAAATAGACATTTTTTCCAAAGAAGACATACAGATGGCCAACAGGCATGTGAAAAGATGCTCAACATTGCTAATCATCAGAGAACTGAAAATCAAAACCACAATGAGATATCACTTCACACCTGTCATAATGGCCATCATCAAAAAGACCACAAATAACCAGTGTTGGTGAGGATGTGGAGAAAAGGGAACCCTTGTACACTGTTGGTGGGAATGTAAATTGATGTAGCCACTGTGGAAAACAGTACGGAGGTTCCTCAAAAAACTAAAAATAGGACTACCATATGTATGATCCAGCAATTCCACTCCTGGGCATATATCTGAAGAAAACTAAAACACTAATGCAAAAAGATACATGCACCCCAATGTTCATAGCAGCATTATTTATAATAGCCAAGATATGGAAGCAGCCTAAGTGTCCATCAACAGATGAATGGATGAAGAAGATGTGGTATATACTACACACACACACACACACACACACAATGGAAATACTACTCAGTCATAAAAAAAGAATGAAATTTTGCCATTTGCAACAACATGGATGAACTTGGAGGGTATAATGCTTAGTGAAATAAGTCAGAGAAAGAGAAATACTGTATGATATCACTTATATGTGGAATCTAAAAAATAATACAAATGAATGTATATACAAAACAGAAACAGACTCACAGATATAGAAAAAAAACTAGTGGTTACCAGTGGGGAGAGGGAAAAGGGAGGGGCAATATAGGTATAGGGGATTAAGAGGTACAAACTACTATGCACAAAATAAATAAGCTATAAGGACATATTGTACAGCAGAGGGAATATAGCCAATATTTCACAATAACTAAAAGTGGAGTATAACCTTTAAAAATTGTGATCACTATGTTGTACACCTGAAACTTATACAATATTATAAATCAACTATACCTCAATTTTAAATAAATAAATAAATAAACAAACAAATAAATAAATGATTAGTTCAGTTAAAACAGAAAAAACACTGCTCAAAAACCCTCAACCGCCAGCAGTTTTTTAAAAAAAAATTAATGTTCAGTATACTTGAAAAATTATAAATGAGTATGGTTAAACTGAAAAAAACCTATTTTGCTCATTTTGTGACTTCATATAAGTGAAATCATACGGAATATATTCTTTTATGTCTGGTTTCTTATATTCAATCTTTGTGAGATTTCATCAAACGATTGTGAATAGCTGTCATTTGTTCATTTTCATTTCTATGTTGTATCCATGGTAATATTAGTTTTGATCAATTGGTTAAGTTGCCCATTCTTTTTTTTTAATTGTGGTAGGAATACACATGACATGAAATTTACCGTTTGAGAAAGATGTTTAGTACTTTTACAATGTTGTGCAAGTATCACCCCATCTAGCCTTAGAACATTTTTGTCATCCCAAAAGGAAACCTCATACCACTGAGCAGTCACAACCCATTCTCCCTTCTCCCAAGCCTCAGGGAAATGCTGATCTGTTTTCTGTCTCTATGGATTTGCCTATTTCAGATACTTCATATAAATGGAATTATATAGTATGTAGCCTTATGTATCTGGCTTCTTTCTCTCAGCATTTGAGTCCAAGGTTCATCCATGTTGTAACATGTATCAGGACTTTATTCCTATTTATGGCTGAATAATATCCCATTGTATGGTTATTCCACAT
This sequence comes from Mesoplodon densirostris, assembly GCF_025265405.1. Classification (NCBI taxonomy): domain Eukaryota; kingdom Metazoa; phylum Chordata; class Mammalia; order Artiodactyla; family Ziphiidae; genus Mesoplodon; species Mesoplodon densirostris. The sequence continues at coordinate 28,875,421 of NC_082681.1, read as the reverse complement.
CTTGTTTAACCATTAATCAGTTGATGGACATTTGGGTTGTTTCCACTTTTTGGCTACTATGAATAATGCTGCTATGAAGATTTGTTATAAATTTTTGTGTGAACATATGTTTTCAGTTCTCTTGGGTATATTTCTAGGAGGAAATTCCTGGGTCATATAATAATTCTATGTTTAACTCTATTGAGGAATCACTAAACTATTTCCCACAGTGGCTACCATATTCATTCCTACCAGGAATGTATGGGGGTGCTAATTTCTCTACATCCTCATTAGCATTTGTTATTTTCTCTTTTTTTGATTGTAGCCATCCTAGTGGGTGTGAAGTGGTATCTCGTGGTTTTGATATGCATTTCCCTAATGACTACTGATGTTGAGCATCTTTTTCTGTACGGTTGGTAGTAATTTCCCTACTTTCATTTCTGAGTTTAGTAATTTCCATCTTCTCTCTCTTTTCTTAATTGAGTTAAATGTTTAACAATTTTGTTGATCTTTTTTCAAAGTTCAGAAAACCAACTTTTGATTTAATTGATTTACTTCATTGTTTTTATATTACCTATTTCATTTATATCTGCCGTAAACTTTATTTCCTTCCTTCTGCTAGCTTTGAGTTTAGTTTCCTCTTTTTTTTTCTTCTTATTGATTATGGTGGAAAGCTAGGTTATTAATTTGAGATCTTCTTTTTTTATTGTAGGTGTTTACATATATAAATTTCCCTCTGAGCACTGATTTCACTGCATCTTGTAGGTTGTTATGTTGTTTTTTCATTTTCATTCATCTTAAAATATTTTCTAACTTTTCTTCTGATTTCTTCTCTGATCCATTGGTTATTTGAGAGTATCCACAAACGTGTACATTTTCCCAAGTTCCTTCTGTTGTTGATTTATAGGTTCATTCTATTATGGTCAGAGAAGATACTTCGTATGATTTTAAACTTTTCAAATTTATTGAGACTTATTTTGTAGCCTGCCATATGGTTTATCTGGGAGACTATTCCATGTGCACTTGAGAAGAATATACATTCTGCTCCTTTTGCATGAAATGTTCTGTATACATCTGCTAGGTCTAGTTGGTTTATAGTGTCCTCATTTCCTTATTGACCTTTTGTCTCTTTGTAATTAAAAGGGGAGTACAGAAGATTGCAACTATTATTGTAGTACTATTTCTCATTTCATTCCTGTCAATTTTTGCTTTATATATTTTGGGGCTCTGATGTTAGGTATGATATGTTTAATTACATCTTATACATTGCATGCACATTAGTATAGATTTATAATTATTGTTTTATTCATTTGTCTTAAATCATATAAGAAAAAAGGAGGAGTTACAAATGCAAAATACTGGATTTTATATTTACCTCTGTATGTAAAGAATATTTACTGGTGTTCTTTATTTCTTTATAGGGCTTTTACTGTCTAGTGTGCTTTAATTTCAGCCTGCAGGACTCCTTTTAGTATTTCCTAGAGGGCAGGTGCACTAGCAATGAACTCCTTCAGGATTTGTTTATTTGTAAATGTCTTAATTTCTTCTTCACTGTTGAAGGATAGTTTTGCCAAATATATAGAGTTCTTGGTTAACAAGTTTTTCTCTTTCAGCACTCTATAGTCCTGCCTTCTGGCCTCCAAGGTTTCTAAAGAGAAATTGGCTGTTGATTTTATGAGAATCCCTTATACATAATGAGTCACTTCTCTCTTATTTCAAGATTCTCTATCTTTCAACAATTTGATTATAATATGTTTTGCTGTGAGTCTCTGAGTTTATCCTACGTAGTGTTTGTTGAGCTTCTTGGATGTTTAGATTCATATATTTCATCCAATTTTGGAATTTGGGGGCCATTATTTCTTCAAATATTCTTTCTGCTCATTTCTCTTTCTTTCTGGGACTTCCATTATGCCTACGTTGGCATGCTTGATGGTATCCTACATGTCCCTTAGGCTCTGTTCATTTATCTTCACTCTTCTTTTTCTGCTCCTTAGAACCTATCTTTAAGTTCTCTCAACAGTTTTTCCTGCCTGCTGAAATCTGATGAACTGCTCTAGTGAATTTTTTGTTTTAGTTATTGTATTCCAGAATTTCTATCTGTTTCTTTGTTTGTTTGTTTGTTTTTTCAAACATCTTTATTGGAGTATAATTGCTTTACAGTGGTGTGTTAGTTTCTGCTGTATAACAAAGTGAATCAGCTATACATATACATACATCCCCATATCTCCTCCCTCTTGCATCTCCCTGCCACCCTCCCTGTTTCTTTTTTATAATTTATTTTGCTTTATTGGATATTCTCTATTTGACACAGTATTCTCTTAGTTTCCTTTAGTTTTCTGTCCATGATTTTCTTTAGCTCTTTGAGCATATTTATGACATTGATTTAAAGTCATTGTTTAGTTAAGTCCAACGTCTAGGCTTTCTCAGGGAGAATTTCTATTGATATCATCTTTTCCTGGGAATGGGCCATACTTAGTTTCTTTGCATGCCTTGAAATATTTTGTTGATAACTGGACATTTTGAATATTAATGTGGTACATCTGGAGATCAGATTCTCCCCCCTTTCCATGGCTTTTTGTTGCTACTTGCTTTGGGTTACAGTTGTTTGTTTGTTTAGTGACTTTTCTAAACTATTTTTGTATGGACTCTATTCTTTGTTTTGTGTGGCCAATGAAGTCTACAATCTATGAGCTTGGTGGTAAGCTAGTGTGTTGACAGTCTTCTTAAATGCCTGGGGCCAGAGAAGGAAAAAAAATCTGCTGCCATTCTTGACATATTAGTTTTGTCTTGGGCACTCCTTGAAACAGTAGCCACATTGTTTACAACTCTGCCTCAGCTTTCACTTCATGCTTATACAGAGCCTGAAGGTCAGCCATAAGTGAAACTTACTGTCTTCTCTGGCCTTCTCTGTTTAGGCATTCAGCCCTGGGTATGTACATGGCCTTCTCAATTCCCTGGAATATCTGGGAGCTTTCAAAATCTGTTATATCCACACATAGCTCCTTTCATAACCTCTTCCTTCCTATATGTTTTGGTCTATTACTTGTCCCCATTGCTGCCCCTTGCCACAATCTGCTGCAGCCAATACCTGTGCCTTTAATTGCTTTTGGTAAATACTACCTAAGAAGCTGTCCCAGTTGTGAGATTACTCTGTTTCATGTGAAACAAAGACGAGCCTTTGTGCCTGTTCTTCAAAGGGCTGCCAGATAGGTAGAAATGGACAAGTCTTTGAGAATAAGTTTTGTTGCTCCCGCTGGTACTAACGACCTACTCCAGGAGTGTGGGCTGCCATCTTTGGAGCCACCGCCAATCTGGAGATTGAGGGATGACAGGCAGGCAATTTAAAATGCTGTATCTCTTTCTTTTACCATGTAGCAACCACTTCTTTCTTCACCAAGCCTTCTCTGTTTGTTTTAAGTTTTTGAGTAGATTCCAGAGTTCTGCAAAAGTTGATCCTGACAGTTTTTGCAAGCTCAATAATTTCTTTTGTGAAGGGATGGAGCAGTGGAGTCCCCCACTCTGCAATTTTTGGTGCTGTCACTACCCTGTCCATTTGTTTTTATTTTTATTTTTTTATTATTATTTCTTTAATTAATTAATTTATTTTTGCTGTGTTGGGTCTTCGTTTCTGTGCAAGGGCTTTCTCTAGTTGTGGCAAGCGGGGGGTCACTCTTCATCGCGGTGCGTGGGCCTCTCACCATTGCGGCCTCTCTTGTTGCAGAGCACAGGCTCCAGACGCGCAGGCTCAGTAGTTGTGGCTCACGGGCCTAGTTGCTCCGCAGCATGTGGGATCCTCCCAGACCAGGGCTCGAACCCGTGTCCCCTGCACTAGCAGGCAGACTCTCAACCACTGCGCCACCAGGGAAGCCCCATTTGTTTTTAAAGAAAAATTACTGGGTAGCTGATGTGGGTTTTCTTTTTGCTGTTTTGGAAACCAGGTCTGTTTCCCAGGTAAAGCAGGTCTGTTTTCCAGGTAGCTCTCTTCTCTAACGGCTGACTGGGAATTCTGACAGGGAAGTCTTTATGAGGTAAGGCAGGCTTGGCAAGCTTTATTTTCAGGGTTGGTAAGCTGGGAACTGATTATCTGGCTATGAGCCCTCTAAATGCCCAGTGAAAAGGGCATTTCTCTGAGAAGCTGATATCCAAACTAGAAGTCTTAACTTTCTCAGTGGCATTCATTAGTTTTTAGATAAAAGCCCTCTAGTTTTTTTTTTTTTTTTTTTTTTTTTTTTGCGGTATGCGGGCCTCTCACTGTTGTGGCCTCTCCCGCTGCGGAGCACAGGCTCCGGATGCGCAGGCCCAGCGGCCATGGCTCACGGGCCCAGCCGCTCCGCGGCATATGGGATCCTCCCAGACCGGGGCACGAACCCGTATCCCCTGCATCGGCAGGCGGACTCTCAACCACTGCGCCACCAGGGGGGCCCGTTTTGTTTTGTTTTTAATTTTTTTGCTTGTTGGCAGATGCCAGTAACTGGTACTCTGGGCAAAGAATTTGGGGAGGATTTTGGTGGTGGAGACTGATGCAGCTGTTCTGTTTTACAAATCTTCAATTAATTCCCCAGTTTAAATCCCCACTTCTCATTCCTGCTCCCTTCTGTACTTGCTGACTCAGAGCCCAGAGTATCTCCAGGGTTCTGCCAGGCAGGCTGGCTCCCATTTCCTCTGTAGCTTCCTCATAATATATTCTAGACTGTGGTTTCATCCATCTGTTTCACCTGCCAACTTGCTCATATCCACTTTCCTTCTCCCAGAAATTTGTTGGAACCCCTTTTGTTGGCAGTCCCCTCACCTTCAACTCATTCTTTTTCCTGTTAGAGGTTTAGTCCTTTATGTACTGCTGTACTTTTATTTTAGTGTACTATAGGAGGGATTGTGAACAATGCATATATATAGGTCAATATCTTGAACTGGAGTCTACAAATAGTTTTGAGCACCTTCCCTATACCAGATACTATGCTAGGTTCTGGGGGTATAAAAGTGAGTCAAATTTATTGCCTGGTGTCAAGGAGCTCATAGTGTAGTAGTGAATGCAGTCCTATGCAAAAAATATTAAGATAGAACTTCCCTGTTTCAGTTTTAGATGAGAATCCAAAGTTGAAAACAAAAGGATCACATATTTAAAGCAAGGTGACACACCATTTCAATGGAATTTGCTAAAGGGTGACTTCCAAAGCATGATCTGTGGCCCCTTAGCCCGAGAACTGATTGAGAGAAAAGTAGTAGAAAGGATGATTTTGAAGAGAATTTTAAGAATGCCTTGGAGTCTTTCCTGCTCCTGGGGGAGTGGAGGAGGTACTTCCCACTCACTTAAGTGGAATGAGGCTACAAGAAAAACAATCCAATGGCTCCATATGTATTCTCTGGGGATCGACATTTGCAGGGACTGGCAACTGACTTACATCTGAAAACAAAATCTTAAGGTAAGAGAGGCTATGGCTAAATCAGCCTGTGATAACAGAGGAAAGGGTTGCACTTGCGAAGAGCTGTATTTCCACCAACATATGGGCAAAGCTGTCTGTTTCTGAGGGGCCAGAAATAGTCTCCATGGTAGGAATTTAGAGTTGGGTCATCTTATAAGGGATGTCCCCTAAGAAGAATACTCAGAGGTGTGAAGCGACTGCAACAGAGGAATGGACTGACAGAAACCAGGGACAGAGGAGTTGAAAGAGGCTGTTGCCAAAATAAGTTCACGTGCCCAACACACAGTGGGGCCAAACCAAAACGTTTGGAGTTTGGAGCAGAGAAAGGTTTATTGCAGGGCCAAGCAAGGAGAATGGGTGGCTCATGCTCAAAAGACCTTAACTCTCCAATGCTTTGGGGGAAATAGGTTTTATAGGCAAAATTTGGGGTGAGGGCTACAGGATGAATCACTTTTTTCTGATTGGTTGGTGGTGAGGTAACAGGGCGGTGCTCCAGGAATCCTGTGCTCAGCCTGAAGTTACCATCCTCCACCTGGATGGGGACATTAGTTCCTGCAGAAGAACTCAAAGATATATATATATATTGGGTTGGCCAAAAAGTTCCTTTGTTTTTTTTTTTTTTTTTTTTTTTTGCGGTACGCGGGCCTCTCACTGCTGTGGCCCCTCCCACTGCGGAGCACAGGCTCCGGACGTGCAGGCCCAGTGGCCATGGCCCACGAGCCCAGCCCAGCGGCATGCGGGATCCTCCCGGACCGGGGCACGAACCCGCGTCCCCTGCTTTGTCAGGTGGACTCTCAACCACTGCGCCACCAGGGAAGCCCCCTTTGGTTTTTAAGTAAAAATAAAAGACACATTTTTCATTTTCACCAATAACTTTATTTATTTATTTATTTATTTATTTATTTATTTATTTTGTGGTATGCGGGCCTCTCACTGTTGTGGCCTCTCCCGTTGCGGAGCACAGGCTCCGGACGCGCAGGCCCAGCGGCCATGGCCCACGGGCCCAGCCGCTCCGCGGCACATGGGATCCTCCCAGACCGGGGCACGAACCCGCATCCCCTGCATCGGCAGGCGGACTCTCAACCACTGCGCCACCAGGGAGGCCCCCAATAACTTTACTGAACAATGTATTCACCCTTTTGTTCCACTACCTGCTGCCATTTTTCAGGCAACTTCATAATTCCATCTTCCCAAAACTTTTTATCTTTTTGAGCAAAGAACTGTTCCAGGTGCCTTTTACAGTCTTCCAGGGAACTGAAATTTTTTTCATTAAGAGAATTTTGTAAAGACCTAAATAAATGGAAATCCGAAGGTGTAACATCTGGTGAATACAGCAGATAAAGCAAAACTTCCCAGACAAGCTGTAACAGTTTTTGCCTGGTCATCAAAGAAACATGCAGTCTTGCATTATCCTGATGGAAGATTATGTGTTTTCTGTTGACTAATTCTGGATGCTTTTCGTCGAGTGCCGCTTTCAGTTGGTCTAATTGGGAGCAGTACTTGTTGGAATTAATCGTTTGGTTTTCCGGAAGGAGATCATAATAGAGGACTCCCTTCCAATCCCACCATATACACAACATCACCTTCTTTGAATGAAGACCGGCCTTTGGTGTGGCTGGTGGTGGTTCATTTCACTTGCCCCACGATCTCTTCCGTTCCACATTATTGTACAGTATCCACTTTTCATCACCCATCACAATTTGTTTTAAAAATGGAACGTTTTTGGGCTTCCCTGGTGGCACAGTGGCTGAGAGTCCGCCTGCCGATGCAGGGAACATGGGTTCATGCCCCGGTCCGGGAAGATCCCACATGTCGCAGAGCAGCTGGGCCCGTGAGCCATGGCCGCTGAGCCTGCACGTCCGGAGCCTGTGCTCCGCAACGGGAGAGGCCCGCGTACCACAAAAAAAAAAAAAAAAAGGAACGTTTTTGTTACGTTTAAGTAGAGAATCGCATGCAGAAGTATGGTCAAGAAGGTTTTTTTCTCTTAACTTATGTGGAGCCCAAACATCAAAGTGATTAACATAACCAAGCTGGTGCAAATGATTTTCAGTGCTTGCTTTGGATATTTTGAGTATGTTGACTATCTCCCGCATGGTATAACATTGATTGTTCTCAATTAATGTCTCGATTTGATTGCTATCAACTTCAACTGGTCTACCAGATGGTGGAGCATTGTCCAGTGAGAAATCTCCAGCATGAACCTTCACAAACCACTTTTGACATGTTCTATCAGTCACAGCACCTTCTCCAGACACTGCACAAATGTTTTTTTTGTGTGTTTCAGTTGCGTTTTAATAAAGCACAATATGCCAAAAATGTTGCTTTTTCTCTTTCATCTTCAATATTAAAATGGCTACACAAAAATTCACCATAAGTTTTTTTTAAATGAACACTGAAATGACAGTTGTCACAATACAATCTAACAAAATTGTTTTGAATGAAATTAAAGACAACTAAGTGCTACTAGAGCCATCTTATGGGAAAAAAACGAACAAACTCTTTGGCCAACCCAATATATATACATATTTTTTGGCCACGCCGGGCAGCTTGTGGGATCTTAGCTCCCAAACCAGGGATTGAACCTGGGCCATGGCAGTGAAAGCGTGGAGTCATAACCCCCAGACTGCCAGGGAACTCCCTCAAAGTTATTGTTATGTATAGTCCTTGAGAAGGAACTAGGACTCTGCTTTATTGCTGTACTATTGCTTCTTGATTGCTCCTCCTTTGTTCTTGACTGCATTCCTTCCCTTCCCTGATTAGCAACTGTTTGAATTTGCCCTTTGGTACTCAGGGAAGGTCTAGGAGGCTGAAACCTTTTTACTGCAAACAAGAAACAGGACACAGAGAGGCTTTTGTACCGAGGAAGGCCCCACAGGGTCCTGCTCAGTTTCAAGGCCATCCAGAGGAGGTGTTGCCCAGGCCAAGGAAACTGCAGGTGAGAGATCTCCAGTGACAGGGGAGTTCCAAGTAACCCCCTGGAGAAAGTATCAGATTTGGACATCTGTGACACTCTCCAATGCCAGGTTAAAATTGAACCAGTGAAGGAAAGCTTGTTTAGGTCCTTCCTTCTAGTCCTTCCCTGTGCTTCAACCCTGGAGGCAGGGTTTAAGGCAGTACAGTGAGTGGAGGAGGAGGGATAAAAGAGAAAAATGGATGAGGGGGGAAGCCAACCACACTCCATACCCTTCCCCCACTGCAAGTTTCCTGGCTGAGTTAGACCTGAGCTGGGAGAGGGGAGAAGCTTGGAAATAGGTGACAGATTGAAGCTGTGATATATTAGACTGGACTGGACTTTTTAATGCCTAAAAAACAAAACTATTTTTTAATATCTGAGAGTGACTGAAAAAGGTATGAGCTCTGTCTGAAATTTCATGCAGGGGTGGGGAAAAATGATTCCACAGAGCTTGTGGTGTGAAGCAGTGGTGTGAAAGAACTATATTGCTTTCTGCTTACACCCTACTGTGTCTAGCTCATTCAATAAACTAGTTTATATAAGTGCCACACTATATGTATAGTCAAGGTTCAGTGAGTGGTAGCACATAGGAGAAAGTAATAAACTCTTCCCAGGGAGGCCAGGGAAGGCCTGACACCTGCTCTCAGAGGAGTTAGTGCTTGAGCTGGATTTTAAAGTACAAGAAGGAATTTTCTGGGTGAGGATGGGGTGGGAGGACATTCCAGGAAAAGGGAATGGTATGTACAAATGTAGGTATATGTGCACGACTGCATGTGGTTTAGTGATTTTGAATTACTAAAGTATAAACTGTGGTTGGGTAGGGAAGGAGGTAGGCTAACATGTGGAAACATGCTTATGAAATGCCTTTTTTCTGAAAGCAACAGAGGGCCAGAAGAGCCAAGTATTTTAAGTAGGGGAGTGACACGATCATGTTTGCATTTTAAATGATCACTCTTGTCACAGTGTGGTGGGTAGATTGGTAGGGACTGTGGATACTGGGAAGCAATGCCAGGTTAAAACTGACCCAGTCAAGGAGATCTCTTGATTATGTAGAAATATCCTAATAATAGACCCATCTAGTTTTAAAAACATTTCATCTAAATATAGTAGGGTTCCCAGCTTGAGTCCTGGCTGGGATTTGGATTTGTCTGGGCTTATGCAATTAACTGCAGGGACGAGCAGCTATAAGTCTTTTAGGATGAGGCCCTATGAGTACTTTTTAAAGAGAACTCATTCTAAGGCAGTGATTCTTAACCTGGACTTCAGGAATAGAATTCATGGGGTCTGTGAACTTGGAAGGGAAAACAATTACAGCTTTGAAATTTAGCATTTTCCCCCAATTATGAACATAGGCAACAAACCACAATGGAGTAGCAGTATCTGTCACTCTGTCATGGAAACAAATCATAGATATTTTTATACCACACTGCAGTTTTTTTCAAATGTCTCAAAATATTATTTACTCATGCACTACTTTGAATTATTGTGGTGTTAGACTTGCTGCTAGATCATTTATTTAACAAGCTAATAAAAAGCATATATATTACCATATAAAATTTGTGTTTAAAAAGTGTTTGATAGGGACTCCCTGGTGGTCCAGTGGTAAGACTTGTGCTTCCACTTCAGGGGGTGCAAGTTCAATCCCTGTTTGGGGAACTAAGATCCCACATGCCACGCAGCGAGGCCAAACAAACAAAAAAACCCCAAATTGTTTGAAAAACTGTATTTCAACATAATTGGTTTCCTTTGTAATCTGATGTATTTTATTTTATGCATATAAGAACATTATTCTAAGAAAGGGTCCATAGAGTTCTCCAGACTGCCAAAGGGGTGCATGGCATACAAAAAGGTCAGGAACTCCTATTCAAGGAAAATAGAATCACTCAGATTTGTCTCCCTGTCCATTTAAATGTGAGACTGAGTACTGTAGGGGAGGAAAAATTATTTCCCCTCTACCCTCTACATTCTTGGCTGAGACCCCTCCCTGTAATGAAACACTGATTAAATGAGAAAAATGAACAGAAGTTTAGTAGCACGTATTCCTCCTGCATACATGGGAGAGACCCAGGAAAACAAAGTAACTCTGAAATGGCCCAAGTCAACACCTTAAATACCATCTGCAGCTAAAGACAAAAGATGTTGGGGGCAGGGGCAGTTATGGGAGGTTGCCAGGAAAAGCACAGTAAACAAGGGTAAGGTTGTTATGACACTTTAAGTCATTGCCCTCTCCATTGGTAAGAGTTTCTAAAGATTTAGTCACCTTCCCCTCCTTTTCTTGGGGGAAAGACAAGAGAGAAAGAGAGCCCGTGAGTGCCTTACAAATGGAGATTTCCTTAATGAATTCTAATATATGTAAATTTCTCTCATAAAAGGGTAACTTCTATATGGTTTTCAGGGCTTCTCCTGTGTCTGCTGTTTTTTTTTTTTTTTTAAAAAAAACCAACTTAAAATAATCCTCATGCCAAAGAGGTATAGTTTCATGTTGCAAATTCTGCTCCCCTTTGGTAGCTTATGATGAAAACGATATCTGCATGCTCCCAATAAGAATGATGAGGCTTTTAGTTCACTTACAGTATCCACTCTTCCTCCTTTCACTAAAAAAGATAATAGGGCATAAGCAGCCTTCTTCCCCACTTGTCCACACAGCACCATGCAGATCTGGCATCTCTAGACTCCAGTGCCTCAGCTTCAATGAGACATCGAGAAGCCTGGTAGAAGATGGCAGAAGATGACTAGAGGGGGACAGTGGTGCCTGGCTGATGCCATAATGCCCAGCAAAGAGAGTGGGTACGGAAGGTAGAAGCAGAAAAAAGGGCAGAAACCACATGGCAGTTGATTAGACAGTGGTTAGAGTTGTTTGTGCTCGTAGGTGATATCCATTCCCCAGGAATGCCTAGAAGGCCCTTAATTGAAGAAGTTGGGGTTTTGGGTGCACTGAGTGGAAGAAACAGTAAAATTTGGTGATTACATTTAGTTCTGTAGTATCCACAGGCTAGAGGGGCCTGAAGAAATTTGTGTTGTAAAGGTATTTGTTGTGAGAGTAACAGCCATCATGTTGGCTTTTATTATTACTTTTTTATGTAAAAGATAAAAACCAAGTGAGTTCTCCTTTTTTGTGTTCAATATTCCATTAGCTGAACATCCTCTACATGTGTTCATAGAAATATTTTATGACCTGAGTGTAACTTCAGAGGCTGAGAGCATATTTCCCCCAGCAGTTGCTTTAGAGCTCACTTGAGTAATCACTTCCCAGCTTCCAGAACAAATCTTAGTTTTCTTGAACGGCAGTATCATCAGTCATTCACTGATGTATATTTGAATGGAAAAAATGCCAGGTGTTTCAGCTTCATCCCTCGCAGGTTTACAATTAAGCTGTCAGTAGTTTGCTGTTGGTTTTATAAGGTTTGTTTGGTTGGTTTGGTTTGTTCGTTTTATGAACAGAAAAGGAATTCTCTAATCCTTTGGGTGGAGATGTGCCACTGGAAATGCTGCTACCCTGTGACAAAAAAACGCTGGGTCTACCATCAGCGGTGTCCACTGAGATTTATCAATTGTAAACTGAGGCTCCTGCATTACAAATGCAGGGTATTCTCTTTTTTTTTTTGTGTGGTACGCGGGCCTCTCACTGTTGTGGCCTCTCCCGTTACGGAGCACAGGCTCCGGACGCGCAGGCTCAGCGGCCATGGCTCACGGGCCCAGCCGCTCCGCGGCATGTGGGATCTTCCCGGACCGGGGCACGAACCCGTGTCCCCTGCATCGGCAGGCGGACTCTCAACCACTGCGCCACCAGGAAGCCCTGGGTATTCTCTTTTTCTGCGGGGTATTAATTAAAACTAGGCCATGGTATTAAATAAAACGATACGTGACAAGTGCTTAGAACAGAGCTTATTGGTACAGAATGAGTGCTTGATAAACGTTAGCTATCATCATCATTATCGCCATCACTATCACCATCATCACCCCACTCAAGAAGCATGAATTTGAATTCTACTCTCTAGGCTGCTGTCCTTCTGTATAGAGTATATATGTGAGCAGAGGGGCAGTGGAAGGGAGGAGTTACAGACAAAAAAAGTCTTCTCACTTAAGTATGTGTTTGTTTGCAAGGTTATAGTTAATGCAAAAGGAGATAAACTAAAGGTTCAGCCTGGTAAGGGCCTAATTTGTTTAGGAGACAATTTCCCTAACCTTTTTCTGTGGAAAATTAGTCCTGCATGATTCCCTAGGAGAAAAGAGGTCCCTTGTCAAATAAGTTCGTGAAGCACTACATACTTTAGTTCTCTCTCAATCCCCACTTCGGAGAGTCATAATGTCCTTTAGCACATTAAGAGAGCTGAGAAGTCCTCCAGGAAAAAAAGCTATTTAATTTTTCAAACTCAGTTTGACAAAGTTCCTTGGCCACATAACTCCTTTTTCTGTCACACTTATTAACATCACCAAGCACTACTGTTCTACATGTAGTGAGTGTCCTATCCAATATACAATCAGCCCTCTGTATACACAGGTTCCAATTTCATGGATCCAACCAACCACTGATCAAAAATATTAGAAAAAAATTCTAGAAAGTTCCGGAAAGCAAAACTTGAATTTGCCACGCCAGCAACTATTTACATTGTATTTACAACTATTTACATAGCAGTGACAATGTATTAGGTACTACAAGTAATTTAGAGATGATTTGAAGTCTATGAGAGGATGTGTGTAGATTATGTGCAAATACTATGCCAGTTATGTAAGGGACTCGAGTATTCAGATTTTAGTATCTGGAACCAACCCCCTGAGGATACTGAGGGCTGACTGTAATTATATTTTCTCCTCTTCAGAGAAAGAAGCTGCCAGTTACTTTCCGTACAAGCAGTCAGAAGGGCACCCTGGAGCAGATCTTTGAGAGGCCATCTCAGTTATGCAGGTGTTCACCAGACAGATGTACATACGTCTGGGGCAAGGGTGGGCCAGTCACCATGAGAAGTCCAGGGAGGGAAAAGAATGATATGTCCAGCCTCTCTGTCCTGAGATTTGGAGTTAGGAGGATCTATCAAGGTAGAGAGAGTGGCCATTTTTAAGGCCTAATGCCAGGGAAGGATAATAGGACCCATAAAATAAATTTACCAACAATTTAAAGAGAGGCCGGTCTGGTGGGCTGGCGCTGGCACTGAGTAAAGAGGAGTGCAGGGAGTGGCAGCAGAACTGACAATATAATTTGTGGCGCCCAGTGCAAAATGAAAATGCAGGACCGCTTGTTCAAAAATAATTAAGAATTTCAAGACAGTAACAGCAAAGCATTAAACCAAGGGCGAGGCCCTTCTAAGCATAAGGCCCTGTGCAACTGCACAGGTTGTACACCCATGAAGCCAGCCCATGGTCTTGGTTTTCTGAGGCTGTGCACAAGAGAACTGTTCTTGCCCTGGCTCCTCTAGAGCTGCCTTACTAGGGAGGAAGGAGTTAGGTGTAAAATGAGATTGCTGGCCACTAAGAGCTATAACTAGATCCACTGAGGTCAGTTGCTTCGTATTCTATTGCTGCTGTAACAAATTACTACAAACATTAGTGACTTACAACAACAAGAAGTTAGGATCTTCCAGTTCTATAACTCAGAAGTTTGAAATAGGTTTCACTGGGTTAAAATCAAGGTACTGGCAGGGCTAGTTCCCGCTGAAGACTCTAGGAGAGAATGCATTTCCTTGTCTTTCCTAGTTTCTAGAGGCCACCTGCATTCCTTAGCTCATGGTCCCCTTCCTCCATCTTCAAAGCCAGATTATGTTGCATTTTTCTGATCGTTCTTCTGTAGTCACATCTCCCTCCGACTCTACTCTTCAGCATCCTGCTTCCCCTTTTAAGGACATTGGACCCACCTGGATAATCCAGGATAATCTCCCTATCTGCTGATTAGCAAATATAATTTCATCCACAACATTAATTCCCTCTTTCTAGGTAACCTATCATATTCACAGGTTCCAAGGATTAGGACATCTTTGGGGCATTATTCTGCCTACCAAACTCAGGGAGAACCAAACCAAACTGGACCTTGCCTTTAAAACAAATTATTGGTTTTAACATATAAAACATGTCCAAATTTTAAGTGTACAGCTTGATGAACTTTATATAAATATACACCTGTGTAGTGTGTAAATATACACCTGCAAAACCACCACTCAAATCAAGATACGAAATAAATCTACCATGCTATCACATGCTCCTTCTCAGTCAATATCCACCCCCAAGAGGTAACCAGTATTCTGTCTTATATCAATGTATCAGTTGTCTATCACAAACCACTCCAAAACTTGGTGGATCAATACAACAAAACAACCATTTTATTTGCTCATAATTATGTGGTCAGGAATTTAGGCTGGACTCAACTGGAAATTCTTCTGCTGGTCTCACCTGTGGTCACTCATTGGTTGCAGTCATTTGACAGCTTGACTGGAGCTGGATGGTCCAAGATGGTGTCATACATGTATCTGGTGGTTGGTACTGGCTGTCAGCTGGGCCCCACTCTCCACAAGGGTATTTAATCCTCAAAGAGGTTAGACTGGGCTGCTTCACATGGAGATCTCAGGGCAGCAAGAAGGCACAGCAAATTGCCCAGAAGTTGTACAGTATCACCTCCACTGCATTCTTTCAGTCAAAGTAAAACACAAGGTCATCCCAGATTCCAGAAGTGGAGAAATAAACTCTACTGCCTGATGGCAGGAGCTGCAAAAAAGCTTGTGGCCATTTTTTTCATCACATTACAATTCATTAATTTTGCCTGTTCTCAAACTTCATATAAATGGAATCATACTGAAAGTATTCTTGTTTCTGGCTTCTTTTGCTTAACATTATGTATGTGAAATCCAACCATGTTTTTGTGTGTGGCAGTAGACTGTCCTTTTCTATTGCTGCTGCTCATATTCCATTGTATGAATATGCCACAATTTATTTATTCATTCTACTACTGATGAACATTTGACTTGTTTCTAGTTTGTGGCCATTATAAAAAAGCTGCTATTATACTCTTGTGCATGTCTTTTGAAGGGCATATGCACTCAACTATCTTGGGTATCAACTATCTTGGCTGTGTACCTAGGAATAGAATTACTGGATCTGGGAGTAGGCTAGTATTAAGCTTTAGAAAATATTGTCGAATAGTTTTCTGAAGTGATTGCATTAATTTACACACCCATAAGCAATGTATGAGAGCTTTGGTTGCTCCACATCCTTGTGAACACTTGGTACTGTCAGACTTTTAAAGTTCAGCCATTCTAATAGGTACTTAGTGGTGTATCACTGTTTTGATTTGCATTTCCTTGATGACTAATGATGCTGAACATATTTTCACGTGTTTAACGGTCATTTGGCTATCCTTTTTGTGAAGTGCTTATTCAGTATTTTTGTGACGTGCCATTTAAAAAATTGGGTTGTCTGTCTTTTTCTTGTTGATTTGTAGAAGTTCTTTCTTTAGTCTGCATGAGTCTGTTATTGTATATATCAACTGGGCCACACAGCAGGAGGTGAACAGCAGGCAAGTGAGTGAAGCTTCATCCGCTGCTCCCCATCAGTCACATTACTGCCTGAACCATCCCCCCAATTGCTCACATTACTGCCTGAACCATCCTCCCCCCACCCCAATTTTTTATGGAAAAATTGTCTTCCACGAAACCAGTCCCTGGTGCCAAAAAGGTTGGGTACCGCTGGTATATATGTATTACAAGTGGCTTGTCTTTTCCTTTTCTTAATGGTCTCTTTTGATGGACAGAAGTTCTTAATTTGAACAAAGTCCAAATTATCAATATTTTCTTTTTCCTTTTTCTTTTCCAATATCCAATCCAGGATACCACATTGCATTTAGTTGTCATGTGTCCTTAGTCTCCTCCAGTATGTCACAATTTGTCAGTCTTTGTCTTTCATGACCTTGGCTAAATTTGAATGATCAAGTATTTTGTAGAATGTCCATCAATTTGGGTTTGTTTGATGTGATATTTTCTCATGATTGAAATTTCATGATTTCTCTGGGGTTATGGGTTTTTGGAAAGAACACCATACAAGTGAAGTACCCATCTCTTGCATCTTATGAGGGGGGTATGTGATTTCAATATGACTCATCACCAATGATGTTAGCTCTGATCACTTGGTTAAGGTGGTGTCTGCCAGGTTTTTCCACTGTGAAGTTACTATTTTCCCTTTTTCATAGTCTATTCTTTGGAATTGAGCCATTAATTCCAGCCTACACTCAAGGAATGGGGTGTTATGCTCCCCCTCCTTTAGGGTAGGGTATCTACATAGTTTGTTTCAAATTCTTTTGCATGGGAGATTTGTCCCTTCTCCCCCATTTATATGTTTATTCAATCATTTATTTATATGTGTAGAGACTCTTGGATATTTATTTTATTCTGAGTTATAATCCAATATTATTATTTATTTTGTTGCTCAAATTGTACAATGAACAAATTTGAGCTAATGAAAGGATATTGAATACTATACCAAAAACTGCAAAATATAATTTTTTTCAAGCACATGTGGGACACTTATCAAATATGATCATGAACTGGGCTGTAATGATATGCCTAACATTTCAAATAATTAAAATCACAGAGAATATACTTTCCAACTTTGATGCAATTGAATTAGATATGAATTACAAAAATATATCCAGAAAACCCTCACATTTGGGAAACTAAGAAATAGATTTTGAAATAAGACTTAGATCAAATAAGACATTGGAAATTAAGAGATATTTTGAACTTCACAACAATGAATATATTACATATCAAAATTTGTGGGATGCAGTTAAAGTAGTACCTGGAGGGAAAGTTACAGCCTTAAGTGTGTATATATTAAAAAGAAGAAAGTTGAAAGTTAAAAAGCTAACCTCATAAAGTTAAAAAAAATTGGTCCAAAGATTGCAGAAGGAAGAAAACAATAAAGATGATGTGAAAGACAAAATCACTGGACATTTAAGGAGATAATTTTATACAAGCTATTGCAATCAGGTGAATATTCCTTAAGCATGTCTCAAAAGGAAGGGTTCTGGGGTTTTATAGAAGCAGGTAAATAAGGGAATTGTAGGTAAGTCTTATGAGATTCACGAGGAGTGATGAAGATGGATCTTACTTGAGGTGTTGAGGAAGAGTGGAGAAGGTGTGTCTTCTTTCGGGATATGTGAGGGCAGGGTGGTCCTTTGCAAGTTGGCTGGAGTACTAAAGGGTGGGAGCACAAAGCTCAGATAATGTTCAACATTGTCAGTAAGAACAGAAATTAATGAAACAGAATATAAAATAATAATACAACAGAGTAGACCAGCAACACCAAAAGTTCTTACAAAAAAGAACAATAGGGCTTCCCTGGTGGCGCAGTGGTTAGGAGTCTGCCTGCCAATGCATGGGACACGGGTTCCAGCCCTGGTCCGGGAGGATCCCACATGCCGTGGAGCAACTGAGCCCGCGGGCCACGGCTGCTGAGCCTGCGCTCTAGAGCCCCCCGCCCAGCCACAGCTGCTGAGGCCCGCGCGCCTAGAGCCTGTGCTCCTCAACGGGAGAAGCCACTGCAATGAGAAGCCCACACACCGCAACAAAGAGTGCCCCCGCTCGCCACAGCTAGAGTAAGCCCGCACGCAGCAACTAAGACCCAACGCAGCCAAAAATAAATAAAAAAATTAAAAAAAAAAAAAACAATAAAGTTAACAAATCTCTAGCAAGACTGATCAAGAAAATATGAAAACAAAAAATGAGACATCACTACATATGCCACAGACATTAAGTAGATGATAAGAGTATATTATAAAAGACTATATCGAAAACATTAGATGAAATTGGAAAATTCCTAGAAAAATATTACATCAAAACTGACTCAGGGGCTTCCCTGGTGGTGCAGTGGTTGAGAGTCTGCCTGCCGATGCAGGGGACACGGGTTCGTGCCCCGGTCTGGGAAGATCCCATATGCCGCGGAGCGGCTGGGCCCGTGAGCCATGGCCACTGAGCCTGCGCGTCCGGAGCCTGTGCTCTGCAATGGGAGAGGCCACAACAGTGAGAGGCCTGCGTACCGCAAAAAAAAAAAAAAAAAAAAAAAAACTGACTCAGGAAAAATTAGGCAATTTTACTCCTACTCATCCTTGCATGCCATGTCTCTATAAATTGAAGAAAATTCATGAAACGTTGTCAGGTTTTTGTGAACACTCCTTCTTTCCTCAGTACTAATTATGGGAATGGAGGTGGGTTTGGAAGCACTAGATACTCCTTTCCCCTGGTTATCTCTTTTGAAAATTTACAGCATAAGGTTCTTCCCCTTTCCTTGTCTGGCTGCTGTTGATGAATTTGGGGCAGTGAAAACAAGACTATTTTTTCTTAATTAGCAATCTTAATACAGAATACAGCAGAATGAAGCAGAATTACCTAATTTCAACCCTCTTCCCTCCCGATTCTTACATGGTTCTTCTATGACAGCCCTTAGTAAAAGCCAAACACATATTCTATGGTAATGTGTAAAGGGGAGCAGCTAATGCAGACATATGTGTTGCTTTCTAATAGTCTAAATTAACATATGGTTAAAGATGAAAAAAATCTTGAATAGTGAGGGTATGATCAGAATGTAGCTGAGACCAGTGGTCTACAAACTCTAATTAACAGATCAACTGCATTAGGATCACCTGGGAGCATTTTGTCTGGGGCCAGGCCTGGAGATCTGCATTCTATAAGTCCACTGGATAATTCTGCTGGACATTGGGATGGGAACCAATGGCTTGGGAACCACTATCTTACACTGTTTCTCTTAGGCATCAGTTGTCTCAGCTCTGCTATTATGTTTAAGATGACTCTGTTTAGTAAGTTCTGAAATGCAGAAATTCTGTATTTGTAATCAGACTGAACTATAAACTGTTAAGACCATTCTGGAGAACAATTCAGCAATGTATAATAAAATTGGAGGTGCCTGTATGGGGAAAATTCCACTTCTAGGCATATACTCACATATATACACCAGTAGACATGTACAGTGTTGTTGATCACAGCTGTTGCTAATGGTGAAAAAACTGGAAAATGCACATTCATAGAGTGAAATATTAAACAGCAGTTAAAAATGAATGAACTGATTTATAGTTATCAACATGTGAGGATTTAGAAAACATCATGTAAAGTGAAAAATGCAAGTTTGAAAACAGTTGATACCATTTACCACAGAGGTAATACTATATATTATTTATGGGTAAATACATATTTATAAAAGCATACCCATGAAGATATACACCAACCTTGGGTTACTTTCAGAGGAAGAAGGAGGAAGGGAGAGAGGGAGAAAATGTGATGGAGGAGAACTTTAGTTGTATCACTAACATTAAATTTCTTTAAAGAAAAAGATCAAAAACAAGTATGCCGTCTTCACCAACGTGTTAGATCCACCACTTCCTAGCTGTGTGGTCTTGGGCAAATTACTTAATCTTTATGAGCCCCAGTTTCCTATCTGTAAAAAGGGATAATAATTGTACCTGTAATTCATAAAGTTGTTATGAGGATTCAATGAGGTAATATATAGGTTTTTTTTTTTTTTTTTTTGCATAGTCACCACGTGAGCATTCCCTAAATCACAGCTGTTATTATTACCAGCAAGAAAGTGTCCAGAGCATTCACTCAGCTTGGGTCAGAGCAGATGGGAAAAAGTACATTCCAGAGAGAGATGATGGGTGGCACTTCAGAGCAGATACACCTCTGGGGAGTGTACAGTGCCGAGCGTGCCCTTGAGCAGAGAGAGCAGGGCAGGAATGTTGCCCTCTCATTGTGCTGCTCTGTTGGGTACAGTGTCTGTCTCCCCTGAAGCGTTTGTATAAGTCTGTGTTTCTTGGGGTGGTGGGTAATGAGTGCCCCTATCTAGTACAAGGTTTTAATCTCAAATTTCCGTAGAAAGAGATGGTGCCTCTAGAGTGGTCTGCTGTCTTCCTAGTCACTGACTTGTGAAGAGCAGGACAGTAGTGGAGTGTGGAACTCAGACCCTGGCAGAGCTGGTAAAGAAGCCACCATCCTTTCTTCTCAGCCTTGAGGCAAGTCTGGAAGGATAACTGATTTCTTCTACCAATGGCTTTATGTCCTTCTCAGGTTCGGGAACTCTGGATAAAGTCCTATCAGCACTGCCTGTTGCCCATTCCTTTCTAATAGCTAAATGGAATCCACTGAGCAAGGGTCAAAAAGGTTATGGAAAAATCACAGGGATACCTTAAGTGGCATTAAAAAAAAAAAAAAGGCTGTGAGGTGGCATGGGGTTAGGCTTGTCAGTGCTACCCTCACCAGAGAAAAACAGAAGTTGACTTCACCTCTTCCTGTTATTCAGTCATCAGCTATAGCCTATTGACCTTTAGGTATCCAGTGCCCTCAAAAGTCTCCTCCTTGCCTTTAGATCAAAACCAGAGCAGTAGTCATTTTACACTCTGGTATAAGTGAATGTATATTAATAATATAAATGTATTTTGGAGATGGTGCTGTTGGTAAGCTATTTCTAAGAACTGCTAGGGCAAAAAGGGCCTGTTAATTTCCTCCAATTCTAGTCCAGTGATTTTTCCCAAAGGCTGCATCCCCAGTTTTTCTGTACCAGTTAGCCTATGCTTGTCCTGAGATAACTAGCTGCTCACAGATCTGCCACTTACTTGGTTCCTCCCCTTCTGCTTCAGCCCCCTACCTTCTGTACCAATCTTAAGACTCTCAGATCCTTGGGGACTGAGAGTCCGTTCCTCTTTGTTTCACACCGCGGCACTTGGCTGATGGCTCATCTGTCCTTGCCCTGTCCTCCAAGTGTGGTGATCCAAGCATGACTTGCCAGTCAGTTAGTCAGCTGGAGCTTAATGCCCCAGAGTTCCTGCCTCCTTGAGTTCTCCAGGGCACCTTGGAATGTGAGCAGATGTAAGAGGTTGTGTATATGAGTGTGTTTGTGGTGGGAATGGGGGTAGGAAGACATAAAATTGTAAGCAATTTCAGGGAAAATGTTCAATAGTGATGTTACCTACAGATACTTGAGAACTAACATGGAGAAAGGAAATACAAAAATCCAGTTTGTCTGTGTAAAATGAATTTACAGAATCTGCTTACTCTTCGTGGCTAATTTTACCATATAGACAATAATAACTATGCAAGTTGTCAATATGGGTCAGATGAAATTAATTGTAAGCTATATTTACTTACAATGTGATATTGGGTTCAGCTATGCTCACACTTGGGTTGATTATCTACTATGGTTTCCTGCCCATGTATTATGCTCACATGGGGAAAAGAATTCAGGGAACGTGGCTCTAGTATTTCTGAGATTAACTGCCTAGGTGCCTCTTCTCTTTTCTTTTGGCATCTTCTGGGCAGCTATATCGCAGAGGTCACTGTGGGTGCAAAGTACAAGAAAAGAAAGCCTTTGTCATAAAAGGTGTAAATTTTCCTAAAGCAGTATAAAACTGTTCCTCAGTACTCAGCATATATAGCTTATATTTACTGTATATGCTTTTTCTCTATTCTATTTACCACCTCTGATTCCTGGGAGATTAAATCTGCACAAGCGTAGATACATACTAATATGATGAACTTTAAAATGTTATTTTCCTTCCTTTATCATCAATGATTATCATTTAAAGTTGTTATGAAGGCTTTGTGACAGAGGTTACACTAAAATTGAAAGTATATGAACTTACTGAAAATCATGTAAAAATTAGCTATGTTTTTAATGTGGTTTCTCAGATTGATTAATTTATGCAATTGAATTGTTCTATTCTCTTGTAAACATATATTCGCACTTTGCAAACTTGCACACCTGCAAAGTAAAGTGTGGTGGTATTTGTGATGTTATCATTGTTTCATCAAGAGTGATAACTCAGTCAGGTTACTTTTAAAGTCTCACTTTACAGGCCATTATCTATCACTTTCCTGTTTCAGTACAGTGGAAATTGATTCCATAAAGGTCTTAAAGATCAAATGTATCTTAAATTTAATAATTTTAAAATACCTTGGCATTTATGAAGTGTTGCATTAATTTAAAAATAGTTTGACGTTGTTATAAAGTTTAACATTGTATGAAAGCACTTCCCCACAAGATACATGCATCAGTTTGGCTATGGTGAATTTTTTTCTTTAGGGATGTGTATGTCTTTAACAAAATTACTTTTTTTGGGGTGGGGGGTGGTCACGTCACCGAGTCCTAACCACTGGACCACCAGGGAATTCCCAAAATTACTTTTTAAAAAAATTGAAACCATGACAAGGACATCCCCTTATAGGTTTCAGTTTGAATTTTAAACAGGATTATAGAAGTCATGGAATCGTCTGTTTCTGTTTCTCCCTCTTTCTTTACCCCCATCTTCCATTATTCTGTTGCTCCTTCCCTTTGGCATTTATAAGCGCTGTCATGTAAGTAGAACTATGTTAGGTGCTAGCGATCCAGAAATGAAAGGATACAGTCTCTGCTCTGGAGCGACTAGGTCTAGTTGGTGAAAAAGAAGAATAAAAAACTAATTACAGTATGGCTTGTAGAGTGGTCTTCCTGGAGGAGGTGATAGCTGAGCTGGAAGGATGAATGAGAGATGACAAGGAGATGAAATTAATCTTACTTGGATTATTAATGGTTTGGGGCTATGATAGCTTTCTTTATACCAAAAATGACAGAGTAGGGAACCCCAGGGCTCCATCCCTCCATTAAAGCAACTAATGAGCTGGCAAAACCTGTCAAAATCAACTTTTACAGAACTCTGGAGTCTAGTTGAAAACGTATAACAACCAGGGGAAAGCTTAACGAAGAAAGAAGCTGCTGCATTGCAGCAAGAGAGTTCTCTGGTGTTTTAAATTGTCTACCAACCCTTCCCCACATACCAGATGGGAGGCAGCCATGAAGACAGCAGCCTGTACCCCTGGTGCAGGTTGCCGAGTACCTGAGGGAGCCATTACAGACCTTATTCTCAAAGAATTGTGGTTGTTTATTTCAATCTGTCTAGTGGCTCCTGGAAGGACTGGTACACAAGGGCTTGCCTTTGTTTCACCCAGTTCAGAGCATTCCCAGGTCTGGGATGGCTTCCCACAAGTGGCATTTGCCAAAAGCACTTGAAGGCAAAAGTATTGGCCAGAGCAGCTTGGGGCAAGGGATAGCAGTCAGGACAAGCAAGAGACAGATCAAAAAGCCTGGTAAGAAAGAATTTGGGAAAGGAAATCTACAGGGGAGTGAGAGTTTTTAAAAGCTCCTGCTTAAGTCAGGGAATTGAGAAGGCCATGCATATGCCCAAGACTGGACACATGTTCAGAAAAGGCCTAATCCTCAGAAAAGATCCTAAACTTTCACCTGTGGCTAACCTTCAGGCTCTGCACAAGCAGGAAGTAAAGGTGAGGGCAGTATTGTAAATGGCCTGGCTAAGCATTGAAGGCGTGTCCCAACACAGACAATCTTCAGAGAGTGGGGAGAGTTTTAAAAACTCTTTTAAAAAATATTATTGGGCTTTAGGTGTTTATAGATACTCTGTCAATACACTAGTTGACCACTAAACTAATGGAACACAGACTTCAGTGGCCACATTGATAAATGGAAATTTTACAAAAATAATTTAGAAAAGTAACTAAAATGACAATAACAAGTAGCAACAACAGACAAAACCAAAAAATTGAGTTAATTTTTGTATATGAGCTGAGGTAATAGTCTACCTTCATTCTTTTACCTGTGGATATCCAGTTATCTCCAAACCATTTGTTGAAGAGACTATTCCTTTCCCATTGGCTGGTCTTGGTGCCCTTGTCAAAAATCAATTGACCAGAGGTGATAGATTTATTTCTGGACTCTCAACTCTATCCCAATGATCTGCATGTCTATCTTTATGCCAGTATCACTCTGTTTTGATACTCTAATCTTATAAGTTTTGAAATCAGGAAGCATGAAAGCATGAATCCTACAACTTTATTCTTTTTTTTGGCCGCACTGCGCAGCATGCGAGATCTTAGTTCCCTGACCCGGGATACAACCCGGGCCCCCTGTAGTGGAAGCACAGATTCTTAAACACTGGGCTGCCAGGGAAGTCCCTATTCTTCTTTTTAAAGATTGTTTTAGCTATTAGGGCTCCTTGAAATTCCATATTAATTTTAGGATCAGCTTTTACATTTTTGCAAGAAAAGAAAAAAGTCTGTTGGGTCACTGCATTGAATCTGTAGATCACTTTGACATCTTCCAATTCATGAACATGAGATGTCTTTCCATTTACTTAGGTTTCCTTCACATTCAGCAGTGTTTTGTGGTTTTCAGTGTATAAGCCTTGTACCTCTTTGGTTAAATTTATTCCTAAGTATTTTATTCTTTTGATAGTATTGAAAGTGAAATTATTTTCTTAATTTTCTGGAAATGGAATCACTCATTGCTAGCATACAGAGATACCACAGATTTTGGCATGTTGATCCTGTACCCTGCCACTGTGCTGAATTTGTTTATTAGTTTTAGTAACTTTCTTGTAGATTGTTTGGGAATTTCTCTATATAGGATCATGTCCTTTATAAAGAGAAACAGTTTTACTTATTCCTTTCCGATCTGGATAGCTTTTCTTTTTCTCGCCTAATTCCTCTGGCTAGACGTTCTAGGACAATGTTGAATAGCAGGGGTACAACTGGCATTCTTATCTGTTCCTGATATTAGCGGGGAAGCTTTGAATCTTTCACCATGGAGTATAATGTTAGCTATGGGTTTTTCATAAATGCCCTTTATCAGGTTGAGGACATTCCTTTCTACTTTGTTTTTTGAGTTCTTTTTTTTTTTTTCTCATGAAAGTGTGTTGCATTTTTTCAAAAGTTTTTTTGGTATCTATTAGATGATCATGTGGGTTTTTTCCTTCATTCTAGTAATATGGTGTTTTACACCAATATTTATTGAGCCATCTTTGTTTTCCTGAGATAAATCCCACTTAATCATGTTTTATAATTCTTTTAATGTGCTGCTGGATTCCATTTGCTAGTATTTGGTTGAGAAGTTTTACATCTATATTTATAAAGGATATTGGTCTATAGTTTTCTATTCTTGTGATGTCTTTGTCTGGTTTTGGTAACAACATAATACTAGTCTCATTAATGAGTTAGAAAGTGTTCCCTCCTCTTATATGTTTACCTATTTACC
The DNA here is from genome assembly GCF_025265405.1 of Mesoplodon densirostris. Lineage (NCBI taxonomy): Eukaryota > Metazoa > Chordata > Mammalia > Artiodactyla > Ziphiidae > Mesoplodon > Mesoplodon densirostris. Next base: position 28,849,999 of record NC_082681.1, on the reverse strand, counting down.
TCCCTAAACTAGGGGTCTTGCAGCCCCAGTCTCCTCCACCTCAATTCCCTCCCTCCCCCAGAAGTTCTCTGACCTCCATTGACTCACCCTTCCTTTTAGAACAGGAGTGTGTGTGTGTGTGTGTGTGTGTGTGTGTGTGTGTGTGTGTGTGTGGTTGCAGGCCCTAGGTGTGGGATTGGCAACTATTAGCATCTCCAAGGGATCCGTTACGCCAGCTGCCACTGGGCGCCTGCGCCCCACTGCCTGCTCCAACTCCCCCCTCCCCTCTGCCACGTCTGGGTTCACTGCGGCACGCAGTGCAGCTTCTGGCCTGCTCACCCGGAAGTGGGGCTCTGGCAGCGAGGTTAGTCCCAGCAGGCCTTGCGGGGGCGACTCGGAGCTCGCCCATGACGTGTGGTCTCTGCGTCTGCCCTTTTGGGGTTGGAGCAGTGAGGGCCTCTGCTTTACTTTCTGTGAGGAAAGCCGGACCGTGACAGAGGAAAGAGGCCGAGGAAGAGGCCAGGACTGGGCTAGAACTGAAGGCGGACTGAGCCGGGAGGTGAGGGGCTTTACCGGCGGCGGCGGCGGCAGGCGGCATCTCCCGTGAGGCGGTTGCTTGACTAGGCCGCAGCGGCCATGGCCGTGGACTTTGGGGACCGTGCCAGCGGGTTCCGCCACAACAAGGTGATCAGATTCATCAACAGTGTAGTCCTCATGAATGGGGGCGGCCCCGATTTCTATGTGGCCTTCTGCTCGCGGCCCTGGAATGAGGTAGAGAGGATCGGCTGCGCGTTGTCGCTGACTTGCAGGTGCCGTGCACCATCAGGAGGGCCTGTGCCTGGAGCGCGCTGGCCTAGAGCGTGCGTGTGGGCTCGAGGCAGCGGGAGCAGCAGGCGCGCTGGGTTCGGCGGCTCCAGCAGAAGCTAGAGGAACGCGAGGCGGCTTCCTGGGCCCTCTGAGCCGTGGCGCCTGCGCGAGGAGCGCGAGGAGGTGGTCACGCAGCTGCACCTCACGCGGGCCGCCTTGCAGCAGGCGCTGAAACAGCGCGATGTGCTTTGTGGGCGGCTGCTCCTGGTCGACAGGTCGGCACAGGTCACCCCACTGGCCCAAGAGTTGGTGCCTGGGCCTCGAGCCGAGCAACTTGGGGCTGCAGAGTGGCCCATGAGCGCAGAGCAGCAGAGAGATGTGGTAGCCATGGGGGAGCATGACAGGCTGTATTTCAAGAGCCAGATGCCAGCCTCGACAGATGTCCTTTATGTGCCGGGACCCCCGAGTCTCTGGGCCCAGGCCATGCAACCCCCTCTGCCAATGCCGATACCATACCCATTTCCATTCCATGCACCATTCCCGATGGGATTCCCATTCTTGCCACCTGTACCACCAGCAGTAGTCATGGAAACAGAAGCTGGAGTCGTCCCATTTCAGGTGCCTCCGGAGATCTATCCACCTGGCCCGTGGGCTTTCGGGGAGATGGCCCCACTGTGGAACCAGAGGAGCTACAGCCAGGGGGAAGGTCCTGAGATCCTGCAGGGTACAGTCCCCTTAGGGGATATCAGAAGTCTTAACCAGGAAGGAAGTCTATAGAGGCCCTAGGGGATGGTCCCCCTTAGGGACAGCTGTGGCCTCAGTCACGAAGAAGGTCCAGAGAGGTCCGAGGGAATGGTCCCTCTTGGGGATAGTTGGAGCCACAGCCAGGAAGAAGTCCAAGAGAGACCCCAGGGGACGGTCCACTTGAGGGTTAGCTGGAGCCTCAACCAAGAAGAAGGCCCAGAGAGCCCCCAGGGGATGATCCCCCTGGGAGCCAATGGGAGCTACAGCCAGGAAGAAGTTCCCAAAAGATCCCAGAGGACCATCCCCCTGGGGAACAGCAGAAGTCACAGGCAAGAGGATCCAGAGAGGCCCCAGGGGACTGGCCCTCTGGGGGTCAGCAGAAGCCAGAGACAGGAAGGAGGTTCACAAGGGCCCCAGGGGATGCCCCCTCCGCTGTTCAACAGGAGACTCGGCCAGGAAGGAGGTCCAGAGAGGCCTCAGGCAACCGCCCAGGGGGACAGCTGGAGCCCTAGTGGGAGAGAAAACCCAAAGAAACAACAGCCTCAGGGGCAGAAGACCAAGCGGCCAAAAGGGAAAAAAGCCTCAGAATCACACCACCAGGAGAAGTCTGCCTCAGGCTGCAGTTCAGTGAATTGGGAGTGCCCGTGGTGTAAAGCAATGAATTTTCCATGGTGCAAGGCCTGCTATGAATGCAAGAAAGTCTGCATGGCAGTTGAGAGTGGAGGCCCCGACCCAGGACAAACCCGCTGATTTCGGGAAGGTAAGTAAGAATGGAAATACTCCAAAGAAAAACCAGTTTCCTAAGACTCCCTCCTGATTAAAAAGTAACTCATTTACTTCACAGAAAATTTGTAACTAAAATTATGATATAGAAAATTAAATAAAATAATTCATTGTCCCATTACCCCAAATAACAACTTTTTATCATTGAGTACACATACACACATAGATACATATGGATTTATATGCTTTCTTGTTTTTTTTCATTTACTTGAGCAAAGACGGATTGCTTTTGAGTATCACACTCACTCTTTAAGGAATTTCTCCTAATGCATTTATGTTTGCAAGTGCTGAATTCTGGATGGCTGAAGCTGATTGGTTGATACCCTGCAGAAGCTGAAGTCAAGACTGTTTTTTCCTTTTTCACTCTTTCCTGTTTTCTTATTAACCTTGTTTTCCAGAAAATGCCATGTCTTTGGCTGGAAACAGCCATGTGTTTTTGGTTATAAGCTATAAGGAATTTTAGGAGCACTGTTTTTCCTTGAAAATGCTATCGTTCCTTTGTAAACTACTGCGGTGTTCATGTTTGCTTCTTGTTCTCGTTTTCTAAGTTTTATAAGTGAGGGCCTATTTTTGTGTCTCTGAGCCGCACGGAATTTGCTTGTTGCTGAAGAATCTGAACCTATCCCATTAGAAGATCTTCCAAGAGCCTAAAGAAATAACTCTTCGTTTCTGACTGACTCACACCTCAGTGAGACCCCCATCCCCCCCACCCCCCCCACTGGCTGAAGCCAAAAAGAGTGAGACGTCGGGGAAGAAGAGATGCTTTGGAACTTGGGGGAAAAGGAGGGCAAAGTAATTTTGTTAGGATTTAATTTCTCTGTTGGGACAAGGAATTAATTCATAAGATTTGGGGGTTGCAGTGTTAAATTGTATAGATGATAGCAAACGTGACGAATTTCATTTAATTCATTAAACAGTTATTGTCTGATATGTGTTAGGAGCTGGACTTATATGTTATTATCTGGTGCACACATTATAACCTGATTTGGTGAGTTTGGTTAGATAACAGGAGAGAGCCTAATTTGGGATACAAATTATATCAGGAGTGACTTCTTTGCCTTGCATGTAATGTGGCCTTTGGGTAAGCCCAAATGAAATAACATTGAGATATTTCTGCAGTTCCGGGGGCAACAAAGAGACTTTAATGGAAGGACTTGATTGCCGAACTGCTCATCTCACTGGTCCCATGTGAGACAAATGAGTAGTGGCAAAGAGTGGAAAAGTGGCCTAACAAAATTGCAGGCAAGACTTTTCTGATACTCTCCTGATTTCCTCCCTTGAGAGGGACAGCTAGTTTCGTGGTTGCCTGAAAGACCACTGGGCGACTGTCTTAAAGAAGGACAGTGCTTGGGGGAGTGTTTGAGCCCTCAGCTTCAGGCAGCCACCATCCCAAGCCCCTTTCTGGTCAGTAGATGAAGAACAAAATGGATTCCAAGGACAGACATCGTGCTATGGATGGCGCTTCTCTTGGGAGGACTAATTGGGTTAAAAATAGAACTGGACTGGGACAAGCACTCTTGAGAATGCTCCTGGGCCCTTCTCTTCCACTTGGTGTGTTCTCTGCCAGCTTCTCAGAGGCAAGTGGAGCCCAGGGGGTGGGAAGTCAGATCAGCCTCCAGTCTGAGCAAAAGGTGTCCTCGAGTTCCCCCGGGAGATCCCCATTCACCAAGCTCAACCTTTGTCAGAGGTTTTCTGATTCTAACTAGTAATACAGAGTGTGCACTTACTTGCTGTGTCTTCTGTGTAGTGTGTACCTCGTGGCAGGTTTGCTCAGAAGCGGCAGTTTGAATCTGCATGTTCCCTGCATCCCACTGAGGTGACAGAAAATCCAATCTCATTCACTATTGAAGGCCCCTCCTCTTCCTGTGAGTTACTCAAGAATGGGAGGGCAGAGGGTATTCTACAGGGTCTTCAATCCATTGTGATTGTCCCTGCTCCCCTCACTGTCCAAGTCCCCATGGTTCCTTGAAGGTGGGCATCTCTGCTACTCCTGGGCCCGTAGGGCACGAGAGGTGAGGTGAGGAGGGGGCTTCTGCCTAGGCTGGGAGCCTTAATGCCTGGTGTCCAGGCTCCCTACATGCACCGAGAAGCCATCTCCCTGAGGCCCTGTCTCCCAGAGGTCCCCTGAGCAGAAATTCCCCCCCTGCATTTCTGCCCTGCAAGGCACTGCCCCCTCCCCCCATGCATAATCCCATCAAGGTGCTCAGGATTCTGGAGAACAGCCAGGCTTAGACAGTCAGCTAGCAAGACAAATGTTCCCTGAGGCAAAGGGGGGTAGAGTCTGGCTACCTGCTTGGTGTAGAGACAGGAAAGGGGCAGAGAACAGACGTGAACCTGACCCACCAGCATTCTCTCTTCCCTCGGAGTCCTGATTGCCAGGACGCCTGGGTAACTCGGGAGGGCGCTGGGGAGGAGGGGGACCATCAGGGACATCAACCCAAAGCTAGGTTTTCTGGGTTGGAGAATGGCTTTGTGATACACTTGTGTATGCTGATAGCTCTGTAGAATTCTGGGAAGATGAGACTTGGGAATTTTCCAGCATAATCCATTTTGGTGTACCAGCAGATCATTTTAGATCTCACTACATTTGCTTTAATTTATGGTTTCAAATGGACTCTGCTATTCATTGGCATGACTTTAGGTCTACATGAAAGCACTCACCCTGTGCATAGCTTTTATATAGTTTAATATGATTACAGTCTTTCAGGGCTGACTTTTTCCAAAGCAACCTAAATAACTGAGGCTGTCAAATCACTACTTTCTTCTGGAATGGGTACACACAAGAAAAGGCAGGAGGTTTCTTAGGCAAGAACCTGGGCTTTGGAATTAGACCTGAGTTTAGATACTTACTCTGCTGTTCACTAGCTATGTGAACTTAAACAAGTTATTGTACTTCTCTGAGCCCCAGTGAGTGGTTGTTCCCTTTCCCTGCCCTCAGGGTTCTGCTCTGGATGCTGTGGTAATGAGTATAAGGGATTATCAGTGGTCATAAGATCATTAATACCATTGAGTGCTTACTATGTGCTAGGCACTCTAAGCACATTACCCTTTTGGTGACTGTAAGGTATAATAGGTACCTGTATTAATAGTTCTTCAAAGTGAATATTATTACCCCCATTTTTTAGATGTGATAACTCAATACCCAAATTTGGGAATTGGTGAAGCCTGGCTTCAAAATAAAATTTTACTGATTCTAATGTCTGCGCTCTTTCCATTATATCACACTGCCTTAACCTTTTACCCTTACTAAGTAATATATTTGTATGTTAACATGGATTATCAATGCCTAAGCCCAATGAAATGACTATAATGGAGAGACTTTGAGGCATAGTGGCGGTCCGGTGGTTAGGAGCTGCGCTTTTAGAATCTCTCAGGCTTTGGGATATGTGATCATCTAGGCTGCCAGTAAGTAGGACCACTTATTATCTCAGGACTGCAAAAAATAAAAAGGGGGGGATGGTAATTTAGGCAGTGGGAGTGGCTTGTATCTGATTCAGCAGACTGGCCTTATGAAAAGATCTTTGAGCTGAGTTCAGTACTATTAAGATAGAGCCCATCTTGATTGCTTATCTAATTCCCTTTTTTTTTAATTTTTTTTTATTTTGCTGTACGCGGGCCTCTCAGTGCTGTGGCCTCTCCCGTTGCGGAGCACAGGCTCCGGACACACAGGCTCCGCGGCCATGGCTCGCGGGCCCAGCCGCTCCGCGGCATGTGGGATCTTCCGGGATCGGGGCACGAACCCGTGTCCCCTGCATCGGCAGGCGGACTCTCAACCACTGCGCCACCAGGGAAGCCCTTGATTGCTTATCTAAAGTCTGTCTGAATTACTCAGTTTTTAAGTGGGTAAGGTGCCAGCTGTAACAGTCCAATAGATATGCATATGTACTTTTCAGTGAGGAAGTAGGGGGAAAGGAGACTTCAAAAGCTCCAGACTCATGTTGCAAATGGTAACGGAATCGATGTTTTGAACATCATGGTACTTTACAGATGAAGCAAACAGCATCCATGGAAAGAAGACTTCCTATGCACTAGACAGCGTGTTAGACTCTGTGAAGGTGATCATTATTGCCCTCAGCGATCTCCTGTTCTGTTAAAAGAAATAAGACAAATATACACCAGACACCAGTTATCAGTCCTTTTTCTTCCATTTTTCCAGCGTATTTTCTGGCCTGTAGATGTTGGTTTTCGAAGGATTCTGTGCATCAAACAGCATTATTTAATAAATGATTATTTTCTCAGTTAAAATTAAGAAACCTGGGAATTCCCTGGTGGCACAGTGGTTAAGAATCTGCCTGCCAATGCAGGGAACACGGGTTCGAGCCCTGGTCCAGGAAGATCCCACATGCCGCAGAGCAACTAAGCCCGTGTGCCACAACTACTGAGCCTGTGTTCTACAGCCCGCAAGCCACAACTACTGAGCCTGTGTGCCACAACTACTGAGGCCCGCGCGCCTAGAGTCCGTGGTCTGCAACAAGAGAAGCCACCGCAGTGAGAAGCCCACGCACTGCAACGAAGAGTAGCCCCCGCTCGCCGCAACTAGAGAAAGCCCACGTGAAGCAACGAAGACCCAACTCAGCCAAAAATAAATAAATTTTTTAAAAAAATTAAGAAAGCCTGTATAAAGTTTCCTCACACAAGGTTGATATAATTCCAACTACGAGCAGTCATTTGCCATTTAAGTTTAGGATTTTTGTGAGGATTCAATGAATATTATTATTATTACATGCAGCCTAATTGCAGGCAAATGGACCATTTTACTAGGCTGTTTGTAATACTGACAATACCTCAGAATCCATCATTATTGCCTTCTTAAACTTCTGTGGACTTTGGGAACACAAGTTAGGAACAAGTTGTATAGAAAGCTAGTAGTTTTGTTTTTTTTTTTTTTTTTTTTTTTTCTTTTTGCGGTATGCGGGCCTCTCACTGTTGTGGCCTCTCCCGCTGCGGAGCACAGCCTCCGGATGCGCAGGCCCAGCGGCCATGGCTCACGGGCCCAGCCGCTCCGCGGCATATGGGATCCTCCCAGACCGGGGCACGAACCCGTATCCCCTGCATCGGCAGGCGGACTCTCAACCACTGCGCCACCAGGGAGGCCCGAAAGCTAGTAGTTTTAATACATGTTAAATACCAGTAAGTGCTAAAGGATTTTAGAGCAGTCCAAGTTCAGTATGGACCATTTTAGTTTGCAAAACTTCCATGATAGCCAGATGGTTTCAGATTGTGCCCTCATTTGATGAAACAGTTGCTAGAAAAGTTGAGTGTGTTTTACTTCAAAATAATATGCAATATTACAGTTTCACTTGTGACATTCTGCAGCTTTTTGTTTTTATGTTTATATCTACTATTTTATGTTTTATTCTTCATTCTGTACTACATTACAAAAATAATTGCACACGAGGCAGAAAGTTGTGATTACTTTTCTGGTAGGCAGCAATAAATCATACTCCAATGTTTATAAAATGATGACACAAGAGCCCTCTGAGGGTTTTGTCTGTAAGTAAAAGTTTTAGGATATTTAATCTCATTTATTTTTTTGTTTGATATATATTTACTTTGATCATTTCAGTGAGCCATATTAGTTCCAGGAAAGAAAAGACTGAGCAAATATTGAAAATTTCATACTTTTACCACTAAAATGCCTGATATTGTCTAGACAGTTTTGAAACTTCAGAACATATATGACCTGCTTTGTAAAAGACTCATACTATTGAACTACCCGCTGAGCAATGTTTCTAACATTTTTTCATGACATATTTATTATTGAGAAGGAAAAGAAAAATAATGCCAGTGTTGCATCTGTAACTACAAAATTCATTCAGAAATCCACCATTAGCTATTTTGCTTGCTGGGATATAATTTTTTTAAAAGATTTATTTATTATTTATTTATTTTGTTTATTTTTGGCTGCATCGGGTCTTATTAGTTGTGGCACACAGGATCTTCGTTGAGTCATGTGGGATCTTTCGTTGCAGCACACGAGCTCTTCGTTGTAGTGCGTGGGCTTCTCTATAGTTGTGGTGTGCGGGTTTTCTCTTCTCTAGTTGTGGCACGCGGGCTCCAGAGCACGTGGGCTCTGTAGTTTGCGGCACATGGGCTCTAGTTGAGGTGCGCAAGCTCAGTAGTTGCGGTGCACGGGCTTAGTTGTCCCACGACATGTGGGATCTTAGTTCCCTGACCAGGGATCGAACCTGCGTCCTCTGTATAGGAAGGTGGATTCTTTATCACTGGACCAGCAGGGAAGTCCCTGGGATATAATATTTCATTTGTATTTACAAAGCTGCTTAGGGAAACATTTATAAAGTCCATTTTATTCTATTCCTTTGCCAAATTTTGGTGTTTGTGGTGTATAGATCAAAGTGGTCATCCATGTTTCAAAGCATCAGAGATTTCCTAAAAAATGCTCAAGCAAAAAAAAAAGTATAGATAAAATAGTCTCTTGGATTTTAATCTTTTAGTTTAAGCATCAGTGGTAGAACTTTATTTTTGAGCTTCCAAGAAAGAGAATAGATTTTTACAAGGAAAGCTGGAGGCTCCCTTACAAAGAGGTGATGTTTTCTTGTCCTGATATCATACCTTGAGTGCCCCCAGCCAGGATGAAGGGAGGTAGAAAGAAGATTCAGACACAATCCAAAGGCAATGGGTTTGATGAGACCAAAAGGGCCACATGTTGATTTATTTGTCTGTCAGGTACTGAGATGTGAGTTATGAACTGTTGTTTCTATAAACCCAAATGAGGCAGACCACAGGATTGTCGTTGATAAACAGTGAATGTGAAAGAAGTCAGTGTCAGAAATGATATACTCCTTGTGACAAATTTGCAAAGGGTTCTCTACGAAGGGAAAGAGGAAGGGGAAAGCAATGGAGCTAAGTAGGTGCAGATTCTGTGTTAGGATCTGGGTATGTAAAGAGGAATACGACATCATCCCTGTCTTCTAGGAGTTCACAGACTAGTAGGAAAAAGAAACTTTGAGTGTCTCTTAGTTTCCGGGCACATCGCATATGTCATTTCATTTTATCTTCACAGGGAAAGATAAGTAAAAACTGGCTAGGAGTGGCCTTCATTTGGTGTAGAAAAATAATTGGGCAATAAGACTTTACCAGTATATCCAGGTCTTCCCAGGAGAGAAGATGTTCAGACCACTTAAAAATCAAACAAACAAACTACTCAGGGATCTATTTGCATGCATAAGCTGATGATCCAGATCCCAGATCTTAAAGCCTGGACGAATAGACCTTGACTCTGGAAGAGCCTTCCAAGGCATACTGACCAATGAGGCCCAGGATAGAAGAGTGTATCTCATCTCATAAGGCATATATAGATAGACATAGACATGCTACAAGTCAGAGCATGGGAACATTTGACACTTGAGAAGTGTGAGAAGAATATTCTAGAAGTCAAAATTACGGTTGCTAGATAGGAAACTGAAGCCTGACCAATCCGGTGCAGTGACCTCAGAATTAATATTGGGAGACAGAAGAGGATATGGTGAGATGCACAGGCTCTGAAGTCAGCTGCCTGTGTTCAAATCCCAGGCCTCACACTGACCAGTTGTGAAACCTTGAGCAGGCTACCCAGGATCTCTGAGTTTTAGCTTCCCCATTGGTAAAATGGGGATAATAATAGTATTTGCTTCATAAGGTTGTTGATATAAGTAAATGAGATAATATATGCAAAGTGCTTAGCAGGAAAGCCTGAAATGTAGTATTCAGTTAACATATATTAGCTATTATTCCAAGAATAAAACCTCAGAAGCAGGCAGAGTTTCAGCTAGAATTAGGGAGTACCTTCTGAGTCATGAAGGAGGTAAACTTAGGACGAGTGAAAGGAACTGTACATAACAGAAAGATAAAGACATTGTCTCGAGCAGGTTGTGCAGGTTTAGAATGTAAGTTGAGTTAAATGTCCCATTACTGTGCCTCTAGAGCCCCATCCTTCCCTCTATCGCAGCTCTTATTGAGTTAATTGTAATTGTTTGTTTGCTTGTCTGTCTTCACTAGACTATGAGCTACTTGAGATCAGGTATATGCTTTTCTTCTCTCTAACCTAAGTACTCACCACAGTGTCCATCATACAGTAGATGCTCATAAATGTTGGTTGAAAGAATAAACATTTTTAGAAGGCTTAAATAAACACAACACTGTTTCTGAATCTTCACTTACAAAAGGGCATTAGGAAAATTAACCTCATAGGTAAACCAACATATTAGCAAAAGGAGGTGCTCTTTTTTTTTAAAAGATGTTGTAATTTTTTTCTTTTCTCATTTTTGTAAAGGAAGTCAATTTTAGTAAGAAAGAATGTGTAAACTCACCACAGGTGACAATATCATAACACTGTCACAGGAGAATTCACACCTATAGATGAGCTACTTGAAGAACAAAGTTAGTTTTGAAAGGTTAGAGAAAAAGATTTTGGAATGTCAGATCCACTCTATAAAACTAACCACCCTTGCCATCATCCTTTTAATTTATCTGGGTTTGAGAATAGCCTAGGGCATTTGAAATGAAGACAATTAGCACCTCAGACAGGGCATCCACAAACAAAATGCTGTCACCTCTCAGAGACCTCAGGAGGTGACAAGTTTAGATAAGAAGATACTTTTGACCTTGGCTGACAGTTTGTCAATGCTTTTATATTTGATTTAAATGGCATTTATATTCTAAAAGGTTGTAGTTTGCTTTAAGCTGCGAAGCTCTCTTCCTCTACCTCATGGTTTTTATTTCGTAGGTTATTTAAAAACAACAAGAACAAAAATCTTTCCTCTATTGGGTAAGACCTGAGGAAACAGCCCTTGCTTCTTGCACACAAATGAGTTCAGTCCATTCTCCCCTCTGGTTCTCTCTAAAGTATGCTTGGCTTTCGTTTAAAGCACAGAACGTTAAAGTTGGAAGTAGCCTTAGGGGTCATCTGGTTCAACTCCATTTGACAGATGGAGAAAATAAGGCTCAGAGAGAGGAAGTGATTTAGTGGCAAAATATGGAGTATAATCAGACTCTCATAATTGCTGGACCAGTGCTTCCAATTCATCTTGCTATTTCAAAAGTGGGCCAGAGGCACGTAAGAACCAAATCTGTGTGTGTGCATGTGTGTATTTTTTCCTCTTATTTTCTTGAGAGCACTAATTTCACTCATTCATTCACACACTCAACAAATACATTTAGCATCTAATATGTTCCAGGCACTGAGGCTATAATGGTGACCAAGGTACACAACATCTTGCCATCATGGACCCTACGTTCTAGTTGGGGAGACAGACAATAAACAATCAGATAATTCTGCTTCTAAGGGAACTATATTTGTATTACGGGGCCCATTCTTCCTAAGTCTTTCTCTATTGGTGCCTCTGCTATCTCTGTTGCTCCCCCCTTGTATTTTTTGCCCTTTCCTCTCTTGTGGGTATGGTGAGAGAGAAGAAAGCCATTACAATTCTTCTTTCTCTATACTTCAGGCTCAGCGTGAGGTTTTGAATTTGCTAAAGTCAGGTTTAGTACTGGTGTAGCACTAGGGTGAAGATAGTATTTTTCATCAACACTGCAGTAGTGGGCTGGCTCAGCTGTCAGGTTGCTTGTGAGATGACAGCGAGGGACTGGATGTGAGAGTTGTACTATTACCTTATAATTTATCTGTTCCTTTTTCATACAGCTTTAGTTGTGCTGAACCCCATCGTACCTGACTGCTTTGACAGGCGTGCTATTTTAGCAACACAGGACAAAACAGAGAACGAAAAGAAGAATGCATGGTACACTTTTGCTGTCAGCTTGAGGTTGCTCTGTTCCTAAATTTGTGGATGATTTGTTCAGGGTTGTTCAGAGACAAAAAAGCTTAGGTTTTGTTTTTGCCTATGTGACACTGAATGTTCTCACAGTTCACCTCCTAGGTGGGCTGTTGTCCATAGGGAGTGAATGAGAGGATCCCCTTCCCTATCTTCTCCTTTCGGGTTTGAAATTCCACCACTCTGGGCTAATCATTTGCCCACTAATCTCTGGGCTAATCATTTGCCCACTCAAAACATAAAGAGTTCAGGGTGGACTAACTTCTCAAGTCCTTAACATTGGTGTATGCATTCACTTATCACATCAATTTCTTCCTTGACCCAAAGCATGAAAAAGGGTGAGAGGTGGAGTTGGCCATAAGCAAGTGAGGTAGGGAGATAATGAGAGAATCTTGGCTCAGTTCCCCAGAGCCATCCCCCAACATCATCTTGAATGCTGTTTTATATTTTTATTCTTGGTGTTGCAGATGAATGTAGGAGGCTTATGTTTACAGTTTATCTACCAAGGTTGATAGATTCTAAGGCCGAGTATGCATCAATCAAGGAGAGTAACTGCGAGCTGCCACTGAAATCGTAGAGGATTGTTTTCAACCCTAGCAGATGGACAGCAAATATCTGGCTTTTGACGTAAGGCAGCTCTGCACGTCTGATCCATCTGTAGGACTAGTGAAGATTTAAAAATTGTTCTCCCAGGCTTCCCTGGTGGCGGAGTGGTTGGGAGTCCACCTGCCGATGCAGGGGATGTGGGTTCGTGCCCCGGTCCGGGAGGATCCCACATGCCGCGGAGCGGCTGGGCCCGTGAGCCATGGCCGCTGAGCCTGCGGGTCCGGAGCCTGTGCTCCGCAACGGGAGAGGCCAGAGCAGTGAGAGGCCCGCGTACCGCAAAACAAACAAAAAATTGTTCTCCCTATTGGGCTCCCAGCTGTACCAGGTTCTCAAGGAACTAGGTGCTGATGTTGTTGAAGAGATACAACAGACAACATAACTTCGGCTACTTAAATTCCAATTTAAAAAATTATTTTACATACTCAAAAGGAAAAATGTAGAAGACCGTTCAGCTTCAAACATTAAACAAAGTCTTGTTCTAGTGCAAAAGGAGGAAGTTTGGGGGAAATATTAACAGCACATCTTGAAATAGAAGAGAGAAGGAAATAAAGGTTGAAAGGTTCTAAAAAATTTATGATAGTTTAGCATCAACTGAACTAAAACCATATTCTCTATTAACAACAGATGATAAAAGTTACAACACAATTCTCAACACTCACAGTGTGATTTCAAACAAGTTCAATGCCCCAAATGCTAAAAGGTGGGCCCTATACATCAAAGGGCAAATACAAGTCCACATAAAGAAAGACAGCACCAATTAAATGATTTATTCTCTCATCTAAGGCCCATCAGATAGATAAATCTGGAACATTTTTGGATGCAGACTGATTTTTGTACCTCAACCAGCACTTTGGAATCTTGGACAAGAAGGTTGGGAAACTTTGATTTGTTCAGGATCAAGATTGCTGGAGATGACTAGGGCAGGGCGAGAGGAGCCACTTGTCCCAAGTCCGCCGTTCACTTACTACTTGTGGTTCTGTAGGAGCCTCCTGGCTGTGCTCAGGGGTGGCTGTTCACCGACAGTGTTTTGGTCTCAGAACTTTGGGGCCTTTCATTCTCTGTCAGTATGTTTCTGCCCCACATGAAGGTCATGTACAACTTGCCTCTATCATCAACCCCTTTGGGGACTGATTAGTTAAGCTAATTAAGTTAAGTCAGTTAGTTAAGCTAAGTCATGGTGGCCCCCCGGGAAAACCGCAAGGGCAGGAGCATTAGCAAGCATTCCTGTCGGCGTGCGTTGGGAGTACAGGCCAAATCTTGCAAGGACCTTCTTCCAAGGGTCCTCCCCTCTCTGTCCACCCACCCACCCGAACCCTGTATTGCGTGGGCGGGCCTGGGAGGGGGATCGAACCCTACGGCAATAACCAAGCTGCTAAACTGCTGAGCTGGCTTTAATTGAACCGTGAGAGGGAGGTTTTCAGGCAGGTAGACAACATCCTGTTGTTCGGGCGCTCCTCTCTCTTTTTTGCACATCTGGCTGAACTGGGAGGCGGGTGGCTGACTCGTGTTGGGTTGCGGCGGTAGCAGCAGCAGCAGCAGCAGCAGCAGCAGCAGCAGCGGTGGCACCTGCCTGCTGCCGTCCCGTGCCTCGGTGCTCCCAAGAGTTCCCCAGGCCATGGACGCGGTGGCTGTGTATCATGGCAAAATCAGCCGGGAGACGGGGGAGAAGCTCCTGCTCGCCACGGGTCTGGACGGCAGCTATTTGCTGAGGGACAGCGAGAGCGTCCCGGGAGTGTACTGCCTGTGTGTTCTGTGAGTACACAGTGGGAGCCTCCAGTGCCCACCGCGCGGCCCCAGGCCCGGCCCAGGCCCCTCCCTGGGGGTTTCACGCCTGGGCCTCCTGCGGATGCCCTTTGGGGTGGGGAAACGCAGTCTAGAATTTACCTTTGCTGCCAAAAGGACTCAGGCTCCCGATTTCAGTTTTGGCCTCTGATAGAGGCCAGCAAGGTGGAGGCCTGCGATGATGGTGGAGCGGCCAGCTTTGGGGCCACCAGCTCCTCAGGGAAGGAGAAGCCTCTCTCTCCAGCTCTCTTGAAATGGCTTTGGAGGTGCCTTCCCAAAGGAACGTCAAATTCAAGGAGAGGAAGAAGACTAAGAAACTGAATCTATTACTTTAAGACATCAATACCAGTTAGGTCAGGATGCAGAGAGAGGGATGTTTCTGAATAAAACCACCTCTCTGGATCTACTTATTGAGTTTTCTTTAGAGGAGTTGGCAGGGGGAGGGGGGTTTCAGAAATAGGGCCTTTCTTGATAAAAGCTTGGACTGACAATAGTCATAAAGGGAATGGAGGGAAAACACCCTTGTATGATTCAGTTTTGCTCTTTACCTAAGCATCTTAGTCTAACGCCCCGTTTTGAATCAGATGCACCTTCATCTTTGCTCCAGGGCTCCAGAGTCAGGCAGACCTGAGACCTAATCTTGTGCTGGTCTGATGCTGACTTTGTCAAGTTAACCTCTCAGCCCCTCAATTTTCTTGTCCATAAAATGTAAATAATATTACTACCTACCTCATAGGCGTGTGAGGATTAAATGCCATAATGCAGGTAGAAAATTTAGCACTGGACCTGACACATACTAAATGTTCAGTAAAAGTAAGCTGTTGTTGTTGTTGTTGTTATTATTATCATATTATTATTTTTTCAGTCTCTTTCGGTACTCAGTATTATTATTGTATTCTTTGTTTTTTTCAGTCTATATCTTTAAGTACTCACAGGGCATTTCTCAGGAAGTACCTAGCTCGATCACTCTTTGTTAGCAGGACAAAAACATCCACGAAAACACCAGCCCTGCACAGTACCTTCTAGACAGAAACAAAATGAGGGAAAATGCTTGGTAGTAATTTCGGTGTCTGACGATACACTGCAAGGTTTTGAAGTTCCTTCTGGGTCATTGAAGAGAGACTGTATTGAGCCTGGTGTTAGAGGATTTTCATTGTTTATTGTGTTTTTTTAAACGGTCAAGACATGTTTGTGGCAACTCTCAGGCCACTCTAGATACATTTGTTATAAAGGCTTCCAGGGCAATACGTGCAAGCTATTGAATCTCTTGGGCTCAGATCTTACGTTTTCTTTATATTATTGTTTTTCCCAAGTGGAAACTGGAGACGGTCAGTGAAAGGCAACTAGTATTCCTAGGCTCTTTTCTTATCAAAAGAAGGTGGAGGAGTGAGTAGACTGGTGAAAGGGGCTTCTTTAGGGAAGCTGACAAAGGAGGTAATGGGCCCCTTAACCTAGAGGTAAAAAATAAGGTACAAAAGAAGCCTAGGAAGGGGTGGAAGAGCAGGGGACAGTGTGTGGCAGGATGCTCCTAAGACTTCAGACACACTGGCCTCTTTGTTGTTTCTCGAGCTTGCCAAGCTGCTCCCTGCTTACGATCTTTGCACTTAACTATTCCTTCTGCCTCTTCCCTCAGAGAGGACTTCCTTGACCATCCTATCTAAAATAAGTGCCCTCTCCCTGTCCCAGTTACACTCCATCACTTTATTTTTCTTCAGGGAACTTTAAACTATCTGACATTTGCTTGTCTACTTTTGTCTTGCTGGGCTTTCCTGCTAAAATGTAATTTCCGTGAGGACAGGGACATTGTCTCCCACACCAGGAACACAGCCTGGCACGTAACAGGCATTGTGAGGCACGCAATAGGTGCTCAATAAACGTTTTTGAATTAACGAATGAACTGTCAAGACAAATACTGTTCTTTACTGCAGAAAGCTTTGGGGCTGATATCAGGAGGCCAGGGTGTGGACTCTGGGGAAATCACTCAACTTCTCTGGGTCTTGGTTTCCATATTTGTAAAACAGGAATAGTAATGTGTGTTCTACCTTCTGCATAAGATTACAGTTGGTAAAAGATGCAAGAGAGAAGGATAATCTTAGCCTTTTTCCCACGTAGGCCAGGACCACATAAGGTATTAATTTAGGCAGGTGGGAAATTCTCAAGTTTTCACCCAAAGTAAATCTTGCATAAATGCAGTTTTTATGACTCTTAGTTCTCCGTGCAAACCTCCTTATGAAGTAGCAGAAAATTGTCGGCAAATTGGGAGTCCCCCTAGCATATCTTTCGATGGGCACACTGAGGCCTCTGAGTCCTGGAGGGTGATGGCCAGACTGCTCCAGAGGAAAGACACAAGGATACGTTGCCTTTTATGGCAGTTTCTCAACCTTTTTTGAGCCAAGGATCCCTTTTGATAAACATAAACATTTCATTTCCTCCTTTTTACTACTATGCTGTAGTAACAAAATCAAATTTTATTTTGAAACAAACCACATACTCATTTTAAACCAAAACACCTATGGTTATGATATACAGCAGAAATAACAATGTAAATGGTGTCATATATATATGAGCAGCAAGGTATAGCTAACAAACATATATTTGACTGTAGGGTTCACTCAGAATAGTTTCTCAATCTGTCTTTTGTTTCTTCTCATTATCCAAGAAGGTTTGGTTGAGCTTCAGTTTCTGTATTTTTATTGTAGAAATAACACATTGCATATGCCTTTCGAACTCTACTTTAAACTATACTTTCTAACTAGGTTTGCTCCTTTCCCCAGTTCTGAACTCCCAATCCTGGCCTTTAGATAAGGCCTTTTTCTCTGTTCATTTTGGGAAATTGAATCACATAAAGTATTAAATTTTCCGTTTATAGGATTGCTCACTTTCATTTAAAGCGAGAAGTTTTTCTTCCAATTATTTTCAATAAGTAAATCTAGATTTTGGTGTAAGTCTATTAAAAATAGTTCCTAAACACTTATTCATATTGTAGAAAGTTTTTAAAATGTAGATAATGGAAATGAGGGAAAATCATCTATAGTTTTATAACCTAAAGACAATTATTGTTGAAAATTAAGTGGTTTTTCTTCTGTATTTTAATAAAACAAATTGCTTTATAAACACATGTGCTCTTACACTGTTGTATTCTGCTGCATTTTCCACTTAATGTGAAAAAAACACATTTATATATAATGTTCTTAAAAATGATTTTAAAACATTATTTTTAATGATTTCATGATAGTCCAACCAGTCCAACTATATTTTCCTTCACCAGTCATCTATTTTTAGACATTTGAATCATTCCAGTTTTTTGCTATTATAAATTCTGTCATGATTCATATTTCAACCCATAAAGGTTTCCTTGTATTTATGATGACTTCCTTATAATGAATTTCAAGATGTGCAATTTTTAGGTCAGAAAACATGAACAGCTTAAGATTCTTGATGTATACATGATCACCAAATATTTTTTCCTAAATGGTTATTCCAGTTTATATATATGCTCACCAGTACTGCATGAAAGTGTCTGTCTCACCGCATCATCCCTAGAAATGGGTATTCTTGTTAAAAAAAAATTCTTCTTGAAATTTGGTGTCTCACTGTTTATTTCATATTTCTTTAGTGCTTGAGTGTCTATATGGTTGGTAAACTTGTATTTCCTTGTTCATGAATTGGCTCTTTGTGTACTTTGCCTATTTAACCATTTGGATCTTACTATTTTCCTTAACACATTATGGTTTTTTTTTTTTTTTTTTTTTTTTTGCGGTATGCGGGCCTCTCACTGTTGTGGCCTCTCCCGTTGCGGAGCACAGGCTCCAGACGCGCAGGCTCAGCGGCCATGGCTCACGGGCCCAGCCGCTCCGCGGCATATGGGATCCTCCCAGACCGGGGCACGAACCCGTATCCCCTGCATCGGCAGGCGGACTCTCAACCACTTGCGCCACCAGGGAGGCCCTGCACACATTATGTTTTTATATACTAATCCTTGATCTATTGAAAGTATCTTTTCTCAGTTTGGTGTTTGCCATTACTTTTCTTTGACACACAAAAAATTAACATTTTTAGTAGTCAAGTCCGTCACTCATTTTCTTTGTGTTTGACTTCCCCCTTTGCTTCCCAACTTAGAAAGTTCTTTGACCTGCAGAGATGTCATAAAACTTCACTTCAATTTTTGTTTTAAATTTATGGTTTGGTTAGTTTACACTTAACTCTTTAATTCCATTTGGAATTATATTTTTTGTGTGGAAAAAGGATCTAATTTGATTTTGTTTCGAAATAGCTAATAATTTATAAATAGAACTTCCATTCCTGATTGATTTATTAGCCTACTTTACTATACATTAAATTCTTACATATAACAGTTACTGTTTTGCAGTTATCTATTTGGCTCAATTGATCTATTTATTCTTGTACCACTAGCGCTATATATATTATGATAACGTTTTAATACATTTAAAAAATTATTTGCTGTTCTTACCTGTTGGTTCTTCAAGATGAAATCTAGAATGATTTTGTTAAATTAAAAAAAATCCCATTGGGGTTACATTAAACTCATTAATAAGTTAAGGAGGAATTGTCATCTTTAAAGAATTTAGTCTTCCTATCCAAAAACCTGATATGTCTCTCCATTTATTAATTTTTTCATTTACATCCATCAATAGAGGTTTGTAGTTTTCTTCCCATAGGTCTTGCATAGTCTTTGTTGTTTATTTCTAGTTATTGTGAGTATGAATGTATGTGTCTATTTTTTTGTTTCTATCATGAATGGAATCTTTTCCCACTATATTTTCTTTTGCAACAGGAAAGCTACTGACTTTATGGGGTTTTTTTGGTATCCATCCAATATACTAAATGTTCTTATTAATGCAAATAGTTTAAATTTAATTTAATTTAATTTTACTCTTTTTGGTTTTCAAGGTGTATCAAATTTCTTTTCACTAAGGTACATGTGAGCCCTCACGTTTCTCCCCTTTTCACCCCTAATGTAGACAGCCATTGGGAAAGTCCTAAATGCCCACTGGGATAGTTTGATGGTGATAAGAGAAAAACAAATTTAAAATATTTAAAATAATTACTTTGAAGAAATAGTTTATTTCTGTACATCCTCTGTACATATCTGAGTTTGCTACTTTTATCTGATGGAAGATTTGGAAAAAGAAATGCTATTATATTCTTTAGCCTCAAGGACATATAATGAAGTTATTTGACATATATGTCTTTAGATAAAAGGATAATTATCTTTTTGTCCTTTAAGATTTAAAGGATGACTAGGAATAAAGTGCCTATCAAACAATTGAACTGGAGAAATGGGTGAAGGAACAGTGACAAAATAAAACTCCAGCTTATCAGTTGTAATTGCAGGGAACAGAAGAATGAGAAATTAGAAAACTTAGTTAATTTTTGAATACAGTTGGATATGTGTGTTGGCACCACATTTATCTTCATGATAATTGAGGCTACTAGAATTACTTTGGATTATCTAAGTACAATCCATTAATGGCAGAGCAAGCCTGAAGGCCAGCCTAGGATTAAATGTGCAATACACAAACCACCAAATGGACAATTCACAGGCCAATAAATCAAGTGCTGACTCTGGTTGACAATGTAAAATTAAGTTGCAAGATTAGTCTGAAGATGTCATTTAGTTTAAACCAAAAGGAAGCCTAGGTTGACCTCTTTTGGGCTCTCCCCATCTTGTCTCTATGCTTTAACCCCTTCCTTTGCCCTTTCTCTCCGGTCGTAAGGCCAAGCAGACTCCCTCCCTTTTTGAGAACTATGCTTTTGGATTCACCGTAAGATCAATTTGTTAACTCATTCCCTCTGATATAAGAGAGAGGCAGCATAGAAAGATGGTTAAGAGCCCATATCTTACAGCCAGACCCTCTGGGTGTGCATCTCAATTCTGGCCCTTAACCAGCTATCTTACCTTGAGCAAGTTACTTAAACTTTCTGTCTCAGGTTCCTTAACTGTGGAAAGGGTGACGGCAATAATAGTACTACAGTACTTACCTCATAGGGTTGTTATGAGAATTATTGCATGAGTTAACATTTATAAAGTTAATATGTAGTAGGTGTTTGTTAATATAAATAAAAGCTCCATAAATAATTGTGAGACAAAGTTAGACCATTGTATGAGTACATAAATAAAACGTTCTGTGGCACTTCAAGGGAAGAAGAGATTATATTTATTGTCATGACTCATCGAAACTGGTATCACATAGTTTTACCATCAAACTTGAAGCTGAATGACTTTTGATGGTTCTGAAAATTCAAATTCACTGAAAGAATGAAGATTGGGCCATAGGAAATTCGAAAACTTCTTGGATCAGAGTGGCTTTCTATAGGATACCATTCCTCTGGGTATAAAAGCTCTGAAATATTTGTTTAAAGAAACAGTCACATTATAATTGTGCCTTGAATTTTGCATGTAACATTCGTTTGTATAGACATAGACAGCCTGGGCACTAGCTTGCTTTATTTGTGGTGTCATGAAGAAGTCAGATGTACCTAAACCTTTTCTTTTGCGTAGTCCTTGAAGTGGTATAAAGAAGGAATTGATGTGGTTTTGTCAATTGTAAAGCAAGATCTGTCCCCAACGCTGACCCTTTGAGAAAAGAAAAAATAAGTCAGCTTGCTTTCTTCTTGTCTCTTTCTAACCAGAACACTTTTTTAAGAGTTGGGGACAGCTTTTGAAAAAATAAAGGCAAATTTTAATATTGGCAGGGACTGAATCAACACATGCTTTGTAGTCATTAAAATGCAAAATATTTGTTTTTTTAAGAAATTAATTTTTTAAGAAAATTAATTAATGGCAACAACAACAACAAAAATTTCTATTGTTTTCTACCAATTATTTATTTTCTAGATTTTTTCATGATAAATTTAAAATTCCAGGCTTATCATCAAGTGTGACAAAAAGGTTTGAAGGAGGAAGGAAGTTAAAATTACACTACATTCTTGGCTTGTCTATATTAATGGGGAGTCAGAGGAAAAATAGTCCTAAAAGGGATGTAACAGTTTTTAAAGACGAATGATATTTTTCTGATTTGTGATTTGCTTAGGCTAGATTTGTAAAGCTCCAAATTGTAATTTTACTTCTGTTTCTTTAAAAAAAAATGTTGTTAGTCACTTGTATAACTTTATAAGGGAAATTACAAGACTTCCCTGGCGGTCCAGTGGTTAAGGCTCCGTGCTTCCACTGCAGGGGGCACAGGTTCAATCCCTGGTCGGGGAACTAAGATCCTGCATGCCGTGGCATGGCCAAAAGAAAAAAAAAAGGAAAATTAATATGCAAGGATGCATTTATATTCGTTTAAATTTACTTCTAGTTTATATACATCTGGGGATAGTTTTGAACAGTAATCAGAGTGGCGGCTCTCCTTGTGTCCACTTCTTTCACATACCATCATTTTATATCAACATGGTCCAGGTGTTTAAAATTTTCTGAAAAATGTAGCTCTCTAATACCTTTGAACTTTGGTATAGTTTTGAACCATTCTTTCTGCTGCCATTTCCTTATTTTGAGTAACATTCCTTAGGTTAATTCCATTTTTCATTATTAAAATAGAACTATGAAAATCTTTGTGAAATTGCTTTTTCCATTTCATTCCTTAGAGTGTATGAAGATAAAGAAGGTCATTAGGTAAAAATACGCACTGTTTTATGGCTCTTGTTATAATTTGTCAGTTTATTTCCTAAAAGAGTGATTTTTCAGTGGACAGGGAGAGAGTATGTGTAGTTTGGAAAAAACATAATCAATATTTTCATTTACTTTTGTATTATAGAATTATTGTTTCATAATACAAGCTACAGAAAACAAAACTATGAAATCTTGTTGGGGAAGAGGGAGTAAAAAGTTCAGAAACACTGTTCTGTGAAGACCAAAAGCATTGAAAAAGCTTCAGCTTATGTTTAAATAAAATTTCATTCTTAAAACATAGACTAAAAAAAAAATTGAGTGACTATGGGGGTGGTGAAAGAAGCCAGCTTGACTTTGGAGAAATTGCCATCAATATTCCCAATGAGGTGTGAGCATTTTCCATGCATTTTAATCAATCCTTCTGTAACTTTAATGTTCCTACAAATCATCTGGAAATTTTGTTAAAATGCAGATTCTGACTCAGCAATTCTGGAGTGGGGCCTGAGATTCTACATTTCTAGCAAGGTCCCAGGTGATGCACTGTTATTACCCTGGGAACATAGTTTGAATCGCACTGTTTTAAATCTCTTCCATCAGTGATATATGAGAGTATATCAACGAGAGTTGGCTACAGGGGATCTTTGGTCAGTGACTTCAGCAACTTGGAAGTGGAAGAGATGAACTGCTGGCTTGTTTGAGGGGTGAAACAATTTTGCTCATTCAGAAATTTGAGGAGTTGTGGAGTAGGAGATTGTTAAAATTGGATGGGTTAATCACAACGAGCTTTATGTGCCACCAGCACCAGGTTGTTCAAGACTGAAGGAGGTAAGGACTTTTGAAGTGGTACTCAGGTTCCTGCTGCTTAACTGAAAGTGCGATAAGATCAGATTCGTTAGGAAATCATTTTCAAAACAGACTCATTTATTTTGACTAAAGGAGGCTGAATGATAGTAGGGAGATAGATTCATTGTATCTTTTAGAGACCCACTGTTTGAGAAAGTGGAAAACTGATTGCCTATGATTTTGTTTGCATCGTTGCTGAAATTTTAAATAATGCATTTCCACAACACCTTTAATGATACTGAATTATTGCCATTAATCTCTCCCCATAGGGAAAATGGAACTAAAGGCCTATGCCATTTCCCTGCTCCTACCTCCATTTTGCTGTGACTTTTTTTTTTTTTCTTTTCTTTTTTCGGCACCTTGTGGGTCTTAGTTCCCCGACCAGGGATTGAACCCAGGCCCTGGCAGTGAAAGCACCGAGTCCTAACCACTGGACTGCCAGGGAATTCTCTGCTGTGTGACTTTAAGAAAACCACTTAAACCCTTATGTTTGGAGTTCCCATGGTGAAAAATGGAAATCAAAGCTCTTGCTTCCCTGTAGCGTACTTACTGAAATCAGTGAGGTACATTTCAATTGCTTAAAAAAACAAGACTTTACAATGTAATATTTTATATTTATTTAGCATATTATATATGCTAAAAAGTATACTATATGCATATATCAAGCTATTTCATATATGATCTAAATATTCTGGCAAACCTTTATAACAAAAAAGAAACATTTCCTGTAATTGCACCAGCAAATTAAATTGACCCTTTTTTTGGGTTTCATAAATCGAATGAACCTGATTAGAGTGTTTTAGACCTAATTTTTTCATACTTTAGGTAATAGTACTGATGGATAGTGATTAAAAATATAGTAATTTAATCCACATAAAGACTTTTAGTTCTATAGGGGATTAATGGTAAGTGAGGTCAGTTACTCAAGCTTGACCCTGTTTGAGATACTTTAGGTTCTTTTTAGGTTTAAACACATTTAATTTTACCAGACTTTAGCATGTATTTTTTTTTTTTTTTAATTTTTGGCGGCACCATGCTGCATATGGGATCTTAGTTTCCCAACCAGGGATGGAACCTACGCCCCCTGTATTGGAAGCATGGAGTCTTAACCACTGGACTGCCAGGGAAGTCCCAGCATGTATTCTAATCAAAGATATATTTTGACCCAAACTTGTGCCAAAGAATAGCAATCAGAAAATGTCTGAAATAAAACTCTGTGAAGATTCAGATTCATAATTTGAAGTAATTCAGCATAAAGTTTACCATACTTTTCTAGGAAGCAAAGGTTTGTTAGGCAAGTTAAGTAGCAGTAAATAATCTATATCCATTACAGTGTGGGGATCAAAAGCCAGGGCTCTAGAGTCAAAGACGCCTGATTTAAATCCCATCTTTGATGCTTGATTTGTAGTGTGGCTTTGGTTACTTAACTTCTCAAAGTCTCAGTTTCCTCATCTATAAAATCAATTTCACAATATAAAGTTCATAAGATTACTGTGGGGCCCAAAAGAGATAATGCATGTGCTGTGGGCTGAATTGTGTCCTTGTCAAATTCATGTATTGAAGCCCTAACTCCCGATGGGGATGTACTTGGAAGTAGGGCCTTTAGGAGGTAATTTAGGTTAAATGAGATCATAAGGGTGGGTCCCTAATCCAATAGCGTTCTGGCCTTATGAGAAGAGAGAGAGCACCCTCTCTCAATGAATGCACACAAAGAAAAGGTCATGTGAGCACACAGCAAGAAGGTGGCTGTCTACAAGCCAAGAGAAGAGGCCTTGGAATGAAACCTATGTTGCTGGCACCTTGATCTTGGACTTCCAGCTCCAGAACTGTGAGAAAATAAATTTCTTTTGTTTAAGCCACCCAGCCTATGGTATTTTGTTATGGCAGCCTGAGCAGACTAGTACAGATTTTGGTACTGAGAAGTACAGTGCTGCTGTAACAAGCACCTAAAAATGTGAAAGTGGCTTTGGAACTGGGTCATGGGTAGAGGCTAGAGGTGTTTGGAGATGCATGCTAGAAAAAGCCTACCAATGCTGTGAACACTGTGAACACAGTATTGGTAGAATGGTGGATGTTAAAGGTCATTCTGATGAGGTCTCAGATGGAAATGAGGAATGTGTTGTTGGAAACTAAAGGAAAAGCCATCCTTAATTATTAAATGGCAAAGAACTTGGCTGAACTGTGTTCTAGTATTTTGTGGAAGGTAGAACTTGCAAAGTGGATATTTAGCTGGAGAGATTTCTAAGCAAGGTGTTGAAGGAATAGCTTGGTTCCTCCTGACTACTTATAATAAAATGCAAAAGGAGAGACATGAATTGAAGAAGGAATTGTTAAGCAAAAAGAAACCAGAATACAAAGATTTGGAAAATTCTCAGCCTACTCATATGGCAGAAAAATGAGGAAGCTTGGTCTGGAGAGAATACCAAGGGAATGGCTGGATAATCACTCCTTAAGGAGATTGCCCATGATGTTAGCTAGTCATCTCAACAGAAGCCAGGAATAGAGTTTGGACCAAAGCATCAGAGACACTGTCAGTTTGGACCAAAGGGAACAGGACCGGACAATAGTGCAATTTGGCTGCAAACATGCTTTATCTTTCAAGAAAGTGGAAAAATGATCCTGAAGTTGTTTCAGAGATCATCATTAGGCCCAGAGGGCCTAAGCCCAGGTGGGCAAGGCTGCTTCCACCTAGATTTCAAAGGTGGAATCAGCTGCCCAACAGAGCCAAGTGGGTGGGGCTGCCCCTGCAGAGCCATGGGGGTGACAGTGACCCCCAGTAGGCCTGGAGGGCAGAGCGTCAATCCAAAAAGGATTATTCTCAAGCATTAAGATCTAATGGAATTTGCCTTAGGAGATTTCGGACATTTTTGGAACCTGTCACCCCTTTCCCCTTCCGATATCTCCCTTTTGGAATGGGAATATCTGTCCTATGCTTGCCTTCCTGTATTTTGGAAGCACATGACTTGTCTGGTTTCACAGGTTCACAGCTGGAGAAGAATTTTGCCTCATCAGCAGTCATATCCCCAAGTCTCACCTGTATCTCATTAGATGATATTTAGAAGAGACTTTGGACTTTATTTAGACCTCAGAGTTGATGCTGGAATGTGTTTAAGACTTTTAAGGCTGTTGGGATGGAATGAATGTATTTGGTATGTGAGAAGGATGTGAATTTGGAGGTACCAGTGTTGGAATGCTATGGACTGAATCATGTACCCTCTCCCCCCATATTCATATGTTGAAGCTCAACCCCCAATGTGGCTGTATTTGGAGATAGGCCTTTAGGATGTAATTAAGGTTAAATGAGGTTGTAAGGATGGGGCCCCAATCCAATAGGACTGGTAGACTTATAAGAAGAGAGATCTCTCTCTTCACACACACACACATACAAAGAAAAGGTCATGTGAACACAGCTAAAAGGTGGCTGCCTACAAGCCAAGAGTAGAGGCCTCAGAATAAAACCTATGTTACTGTCACCTTGATCTTAGATTTCCAGCCTCCAGGGCTGTGAGAAAATAAATTTCTTTTGTTTAAGCCACACAGACTGGTATTTTGCTATGGCAGCCCGAGCAAACTAATACAACATGTAAAACTCTTGGCATGTAGTAGAAATCAACTATACAGATATACAGTATGCGTACACAGTGAATAATGGGGGAAAACGTTTACCCCATCTAAAAGGACAAGCTAATTTCAAGTACTTTAGCAGGACTCCTTTTTAATTTGAATTACTATTAGTACTATATTATAATGTATTATAAAGTTATATAGTAATAGTAATATCATATGAATATACCACATTTATTATATTTATAATTAATATTATTATTATTAACTTAAGTGGGCCTGATAGTACCTTATCCCCAGTGAAATATTTTTACCTTAAGGCTCTGTATGTACTCAAAAAATAATATTACTATGCTTTGTTGAATCTGTTTAATAATTCATAATTTTTACCAATTACAACAGGTCTCTAGTTTCTTTCTGTCCCAACAGTCTCTCACCTTGACAAATCCTTAGAAGTGTGAGCTCCCATGTTTGAAAAAAAATGAAAAGATAAAGAAGGCTTACTAGAAACTGTGATTAGCTAGATATAATATGCAAGCAAGTTAGATTCCACAGGCTTTTCTTTCTATGAATGCAGTGGTGCAATATACGTGTGTCCCAGTATATGTATCATTTATATGTAATAGTTAAAGCTCAAATTTAGAGCATCCATTGTTCTTTTGGAATTTTTCAGTAATGGAAGTTTATTCTTTCACAGGTATCAAGGTTACATTTATACATACCGAGTGTCCCAGACAGAAACAGGTTCTTGGAGTGCTGAGGTATAGCTCTTTTATTTATTTTTGCTTCTGGGGGTATCAGGGAGGTATTTGAAATTTAGACTGCTTTTATAAAAGAGCTGTCAAATCCTACATTCCCAAAATATTCATCAGATTCAAATCACTAAAGCTCCAATCCAAAATTGTTCATGGATCATTAAGAAGCCTTTAGAGAATTTTGGTCCCAGTTCTGTTCAGCCACCACTGTATGGAGTGGTCTCACTTTGGGGGAAAGATAACAAAGTTAAAGGATTGTGTCAAACTTTTAGTGCCTATGTGAAATTTTAGAAAGCGTATCAAAAATATATAAAAAATCAAATCGACAATTATTTACCAAATGATACTAATGCAAGTGTTGGTTCTGTGGGGGATTAAACAACATGACTCCTGTTTTCTAAGAGCCTGTAAGACCCTTGAGAGATACAACATGAATTAAACAGCAGTGTGAGAGCCTGGTGTTTGCTGTCAGGTGGATGTGTGTTCCAGGTCTTATCTACCCCCAACCCCTTTCTGAGAGGTCTATGACCTTGGGTAGGTTACCTAATTTTTCTTTGAACCAGTTTCTTCATCTGTAAAATAAGCCTAAAAATAGTCCCTTACTCATAGGGCTCATTTTGAAGATTAAATGAGATAATGCATATAAAGAAAGCTCTTAGTCACAGGACTAGCAAGCAAGCCCTCAAAAATGGGAACTCACCCAAGTTGCTGAACAATATGATTGTATATAGTCAAGTGCTATCTAGCACAAGCATTTGAAGAATAGAGGATTTTCCAAGTACTAATCAAGGCTGCTCTTCTGTGGAGGCGGGACTCCCAGCTTAGCCATATGGGAAGGACAAGGATAGGTAGCAAAGAGAGAGAGGGAACATTCCAGTGACTCTTAAGCTATGCTCCGCAAAATCCTAAGGTTCTTTCATCTAGTGCCTTGGAGTTGCCCAGGGGGTTACAGAAGGATAGGAGGATGTGTGGGTATGCTTTGGGTCCCCAATTTGTCTTTAATCTGAGCAGTCCTTTTTATTTTGCTTATCAACGGGGGCTCTGAGAAAGATATCATTAGAAAAATGGGTTCTTATGGCTTTGAAAACATTTGAAAGTCACAGTACCGTTGCAAGAAATGCCTGTAGAGTGAATCTCTTTCCACGTACCAGGGTAGTATCAATATATTACCATGCTAGCAAAGTAGAAGTCTCTACAATGGAAACTTCTGACTTCAAATGCTTTCTCTGATTTCTGACTCTTTATAAAAACAGTCCGTCTTTATAATGAAAGCATTTCATTATGAGCTGTTTGAAAACGTAAATGCTAATATCAACCTCTGTTAATAATTCAATCAGTCTATGCATTTAAGAAACTCTGAAGTCTAGACTTAAAAAAAAAAAGTAAAATAGCTCTAACCTTTACAGATGCACCGGTGAACTAGAGAGCACAAATTGCAGACTACAAATGTTTTGAACTACTGAGATGAATTAGGGCAAGTTTTCAAACACATTGTTGCTTTATATCAGGATAATTGATGCTACCATTCTAATTAGAGGAAAAGCAGTACTATTTCTAATCAAAACGGTTTATCCCCGTTTATTTTTAAAAGTTCTCTGCATCACTGCAGAGATGATTGAATAGGATATTAAATTTCATTTATTATGAGGAATAGTAGTGTATGATATATACATATATAGTTGTATATAATTTGACCAGAAATAGCCCTTCTCCCTAGAGAAGTAGCTTTCAACTGCTGAAGAATATTCTTTATGGAAAAGATCTTAAATTAGTAGGGCTTAGGTACCATTTTCTTTAAACTTGTTTTCTTCCATTTCAAGTATAACATCATATGCAGATTGTTACATGTTTTTGATCATGTTAGGGAAGAAAGGGCTTATTGAACACAAATGCTCTCTCATTCTGTTGTCTGGTCTGACCCGTTTATCTAGTAATATTGTAATTATCTGCACCAAGAGAGCAGAAGATTGGCATGTTTTCTCCAAAGGGAAAACAGTTAAAAAAAAAAAACTCTTTAGATTTATTTTTGAAATGCATATTGCATTTTTTTCTATCTACTAAATTTGCCTTCTAGTTATGTTTTCTTATGGTGAATATTAAACTAGTGTGTATTCTCAGAGCTCATATCACCTGACTGGAAGAAATTTCTCTAGAGCATATTGAAGACCAGCTATGATCCACAGCATGTTTCCATGGATAACTAAGAGATGACTGTATGGGAAATGTGCAAATTTGAACAATAGCTGAGTTCAGTGACAGGATGGGAGATGTCAGTGGTACAATTCTTGTGGTAAATGTATTTTCAAAATGGGGTAAATAACAGATATTTATATTGCTCTTTGGAACAATGCTTTAGTTTGCCACATTGCGGGAAAAATCTTGACAGTAGCACTAAATTTTCTGTGCAAAGATTGTGCTAGAAATCTAGGTGTGTCTGCAGTTTGTTTCAAAGAGTGGAGTGAAATTGAACCCTGGATCCACTGAACTGCGAAAGACAAATATTATGTGATTTTCTAGCTTTAGGTAGACTTTTAGGTTTTATCATTGCCTAGTATATTAATTTATCTCATATGACTCAGGCTAAAATTTTGCCAAATTGTTAATTCAGAGAATTCCACATACGGTCACCTATCATTTATTAATATGTTCATTGTCTGTGGTACATTGTAAAAAAATGTACTAACATCTCCCTGCTGACTTCAGTGCTTTTGGGCTTTTCTGGATATTTGATCATCAGTAGATCAGTGGATGTTAAATAATTTTACTTATTGACCTAAACAAAGCACTATAAATTCAGTCAGTTATTTGCCAATGCAACATTGCATGCCAAATTCAAATTGCTTTTTTACATTCAGTGCTATTATTCCTCTCCGTTAGCATGGAGGATCAAGTGTTAACTGCATACAAATCCTCATAAAAAAGATGCTTCTGTTGATAAATGGTTTTACAAGCCACAAGAACAGGTAAAAAGATGTGTGGTTTGAAATCTTTCCACACCGGGGGAGTGGATTAGTTTCTCTTCTGGTTGGTGACTCTAAATTCACTAGAACCTGTTTGGTCTCTAATCTGCCTAATCTGAAAGGCAGGAGACTGGGTCCTGGGATCTAGAGCCAGTTCTGCCTCTGGTTATCTGTGTGACCTTGGGCAAGCTGAATTATCTCTTTGTATTTCCATTTTCTTATCTGTCAAATGGGAGTAACCAAATCAGCCAATAACTGCCAAGAGATGGGAAAGTGCTTTGAAAATGAAAAAGTACTCTAAGGAAGACATAAGAAGGTTATTTTGTGCCTATGGCCTGCCTTTGACATTTGGAGATTCTATCCTGGAGCCAAATAACTGTTTGGACCCCTGTAAGAATGGCCATATTATTTTGGATGAGGTCTCAATAGAGTTCTGGGAAGGTGTTTTGACTGTAAGGTTGGAGCTGAGTGGGAGAGTATTCTGTATCTACTGAGTAGCTGTGTGAGCCTATGAGCTGACACTAATTTAAAGCTAAAAAGAACTTTTTCAGTGTTTTCAATGAAAAACTCTTTACCCTAGTGTAGGAAATGACCAAGAGTTATAGTGGACAGTGTGCTGTCTTTAGCATTTTGTCTAGCTGACAGACGTCTGTATGCCAGCCTTCATGTTTTCTCATTAAATGCTAACAAACAAATAGCTCCCACCTCAAAAACTTTCTAGATGGAATAGCTGAAAAACAGCTTTCTAAAAAAACTGGTCATTGTTCAATTGCTTATAGCAATACTATTTTATTTCATGTAAAATGACAGTTTTGAGCTGATGCTTAAAGCTTGGCTCATAAGCTTTTGCAGGAAATTGTTGTTGATTTCAAGTAGTGTCTTTACAAGAGAATTGATGTCAGGAGAGGAGTACATTTTAATAGTCACCTGCAAATAATGATCCCTTCAAAACCAAACAAATAAATAAAGGTGACCTTAGTCTTTCATTTTCGTGTCATAGAGAAAACCTTGTCACAGTGAAGTGTTGACATAAAGAGCAATTTGGGGAGGATAGGGAAGTTTCCCAAGGAAGAAAAAATTTAATGTGTAGGATGAGGCAGGACATATCTTGAAGTGAAAGAGTGTGAGGACTAACTAGCCCTGCACTGTGTGCCTCATAACAGCCAATTTTTAATTTCCTGTGTAGCATTTTATACTGTGGAATGATGGCAGGGAGGATGGGTTGTAGTTGTTGTTTTGTTTGTTTGCTTTTTTTTTTTTGGTTCTTTAGGCTTTTTATTAATGACCTGTAGGATCTGTGTTTTTTCTCTGTTTAACTGCATCCTCTCTGTTGGTGAATTCATTGTGGGTAATGGCCTGTATACCCTTAGAGGTTCGGGATGTATGATGGGTAGCAGGCAGGAAGGGCAGGGCGGTGAGCAGCAGCTTGTACAAACTAATACCACCCTCGGGAGAACTGAAATGACAGCTCATTAGCTCCTCTTGCAGGGAAATTCAGCCAACCAAAGTAAGCTCTTCTAGAAGGTTGTTTTTCCTTCTTCCTTATGTTTTCAAATATTTGAACAAGTTACACAAATGTTACCTCTCTAAGCATCCCTTGCACATTTTGTAGGCCCTTTTTGTATCATTATGAGGTAGGTGAATAATCTGCTTGGCCTTTTATTTTCCAGACAGCACCTGGGGTACATAAAAGATTTTTCCGGAAAATAAAAAATCTCATTTCAGCATTTCAGAAGCCAGATCAAGGTATTGTAATACCTTTGCAGTATCCAGTTGAGAAGAAGCCCTCAGCTAGAAGTACACAAGGTGCTACAGGTATGGTTTACTGTTGATTTTTGACAGGTTTGGAAGCTTAGGGCTATGAGTCACCCTAGTCATAAACATATAGTTATAGAAAAATGCAATGAGAAAGAAGATGGAGCCAGCAGCCCCAGTGAGAGGGGGCTATTCACATGCTATGATTTCCACATGCTATACTATAAACTTTTAATAAAACTCTGCAAAAATATAAAAAATTCTATGAGCCCACAACATTTTAATCTCTCTTATCCCGTCTTTTTTTCCCCAGCCTGTTTTGTTGCTCCATGAGTACCATTTCACTTCACTAATTCAGACACAAATAATTTGAAAGATGGGACAATTCAGAGAACATCTGGACTTGTCCTTTACTTTTGCTTATTATCAGATAGTGTTTTCCCTTCAGGGATGGAAAGGCTAATGTTAGTTTGGTCCACGTGATCCCGATTTCTGAATTTGTGGTGCTTGAATTAATAAAATTTTATTGTAGCAAAGGAAAGGAAGTTAGTAGACTTTACTTTTCCACTAGCGCAAATTGTTACATCTCCTGAGCAAAGCTATTTTAGTGGACATGTCAAGCTAATCACCGAATACTAGCCAATGTCCTCAGCTGTCAGATTTGTGATAGTTGATATCTATTGAAAGGGGTTAATCGTCTATCTGGAGTAAGAGGATACGTGTTGATTGAAACAATAAATATTTATGATAAAATAAAATGAGTTGTTATTTCCTTTTTTGACAGGGACCCAGGCTCAGGCATAAACTGACAATTAGACTCAGACTCAAGTGGTGAATTAAATTAATGAGTAGTTAGCTTTTTTAAAAGAAATGTAAATAGAATTCCAATTTACAAACTGGCTCAGTATTCCATTCTCTATAACAGTTTTAAATACTAGTTGCTTGAGCTATATCATTGGATTGTATCTTTGTGAACTTTATGCAGTTGGAAATTTTATGTTTGAGTTAACCTGTAATTTTAATAGCTTGTAAGTTTGTCTCTTCTTGATTTTTGTTATTATTTTTCTTTAGGGAGAAGAGAAGATCCTGATGTCTTCCTGAAAGCACCATGAAGAAAAATAAAACACACCTTGTACTTTATTTTCAATAATTTAAATATATGCTAAGTCTTATATATAATAGATAATACAGTTCAGTGAGCTACAAAAGTATTTCTAAAACCATCATAGTCCTGTAATGGAAGCATCTAGCATGATGTTAAAGCTGAAATGGACTTTTCGGATAATGAGGAGCTTTGAAATGAGGATTGGGGAAAAATAATTCCACAGGTTATTTTCAGTTATTGTATTTACAAATGGGAAATGATTTAAAACATAATGATACTTTATAAAAGATTAATGTCAATTCTTGCCAAATAAAAATAAAAATAATCCTCAGTTTTTCTCAAAAGCACCATTTTTAGTGAAATATTATTTGATAGCTACTGATTTTAAAATGTCTTGCTTGATTATATGGCAGGAAGCTGGTTCGTGTCCCTCGTCTTTGTCATGTGCGGTTCTACATTAGGTATTATGCTCTCCGATAGCTATAGTGTTATAGGCTCTCTGGGGATACATGAAGCTGTGCACTGTGTGCTAAAAACAAGTACTAGATAGAGAGTGAAGAATTTCTGTTTAATTCTGAAAGCAACCTTCTTGCCTAGTGTTCTGACGTTGGACAGTAAAATCCACAGACCAATCTGTAGTTTAAAATTCCCGTAATTTAAAATATGCTCTAAATGTTTATTATATTTGATGCTACAGGATTTGAAATTATATTACAAATCTGATGAAGTGGACTTTTCTTCTTTTCATTTACCTCTGCCCCAGTAGTTGCCACTCCATGTAAAAACAGCAGCTGCGGCTCATCAGCTGTGGCTCATGAGTAGCTGATTTACAAGCAGTCTCCCTATCAGGTGGCCCTACAAGACCATTGGAAGCTTACAGGTTACATTAATTTTAAACAATTCCAAGTAATTGTAACCTAAGTGAGAGCCAAGATTTTAGGCAGTGATGGGTATTGGTATTTTTCTTATCACATTTATATTTTCATGACTCTTACAATTCAATTATATGTCAAGTTGCTTCAGGCCTCATAGAATTCATTCACTTAGCAAACACAATAGGCACTGGGGTAGAGAAGTAAAAACACCTGGCCTCCATGCTCAGGTAGCCCCCTGCCTAGTTGGACAAGAAAACAATAGCAATAAAAGACAATAAAAGAAAATAACAATAAAAGACAAGAAAATAACAATAAAAGGTGATAAGTACATGGTAAGTGAGGGTCCCAACATGTAGGTAGATCTGTCTTTTTTTTTTAAGGTTCTACTCTATTCATAGTTATTATAAAATATTGGCTATATTCCCTGTATTGTACAATATATCCTTGTAGCTTATTTTATACAGAATAGTTTGTACCTCTTAATCCCCTACCCCTATATTGCTCCTCCCCGCTTCTCTCTCCCCACTGGTAATCAATAGTTTGTTCTCTATACCTGTGAGTTTGCTTCTTTTTAAAAATATTCACTAGTTTGTTGTATTTTTTAGATTCTACATATAAGTGATATCATACAGTATTTGCCTTTCTTTGTCTGACTTATTGCACTTAGCATAATACCCTCCAAGTCCATCCATGTTGTTGCAAATGGCAAAATTTCCTTCATTTTTATGCCTGAGTAGTAGTCCATTGTATATATATACCACATCTTCTTTATCTGTTCATCTGTTCATGGGCACTTATGTTGCTTCCATAGCTTGGCAGTAAATAATACTGCTGTGAACATTGGGGTGCACGTATCTTTCAAATTAGTGTTTTTGTTTTTTTCGGATATATACCCAGAAGTGGAATTGCTGGATCATATGGTAGCTCTATTTTTAGTTTTTTGAGAAACCTCCATATTGTTTTCCACAGTGGCTGCACCAATTTACATTCCCACCAACAGTGTACAAGGGTTCCCTAGGTAGATCTATCTTTAAAGGAAGAATGAGTTAACCCAGTACTCTGGCCCATGGTCCATAGGAAGCTGGTTCATTATAAGTTTCATTATAAACCAGTAACTTGGAATTCTGGGTTGTACATGAGAGGTGGTGAGCTTGGTTAATAATTAGTGAACTGCCAAGAGACAAAGCTACTCTCTCTGCCGGCAACATCTGATTTCTGAGCATTTAACCTGGATGCTCTGGGAGTGCAAAAGTGGAGTATGGCCACAATGATGTATTGTGCTCCAGTTACCATTTCTAGAAGTAAAAGCATCACTTTAAAGGAATTCAGAAAGCTGACTTTCCAAATAAAATGCATATGTTTAGATACTTTTTAATTATTTGTAGCTTGGGTTTAAATTTTAATAGGTGTAACTAATTTTTACTCTAATTTGTTCATTATGGAATAATCCTAAATACAGGAATTGTTTGCATGTTCCTTTACCAGGGCCTTTTTTGAAAAAGCTTTTTTGAATTATTTATGGTTTTTCGTATTTTAATAAAGTATTTGAAAGCTTTATTTTTCTAATTTGTCTTAAAATATTCCTTTCAAAAATATTCAAAGATAGGTGCTATTAATATACTAAATAAAGCATCGAGGAAGGTCATCTTACTTATCTTATTGGACTGATTCACTGAAAAAGGTAAGTGCTTTTCTGATTTTGCTATTGTCAAATTTTCCAGTTGATGTGCCTACCCACTGTCTTCTTTTGCTGGCCTTTTATTCATCAAGTTTTTTGCACTTTTTCTTTCCTGGCATGAGCATCCTTGCTATTTCCCAGTACATAATAGCTTGCACCTTTACAGAAAGGTCATATCCTTGCCATATCTAAAATATTGCCATGTTAACATATACCTGTAAGATGCTGAGTAAAGGTAGAAAAATGCACATATATTTCTAAGTGCACACCTTTCTTCAGGAAAAAACGTATGTCAGCAAGCCCACAAGGAACATGACAGTTTATCAAATACTTGTTCATTTTCTCTGAAATTTGTTCTGAAGAGATAAGGTCAGTAGGGAGACAAGCTTAGGTAATTGTCCATTTGGCTGTTACAGGCAGGGAACCTTTGTGGTAGTACATAGGTAGAATAGGTCTACAGAGGATGCCTCTGATTAAGTCTTCTGGTATAAATCAAGGGCTGGATTTAAGATATTATTTGTGGTAGAATGGATAGAGAAGTTAAAATGTGAGAACCAGCTTTAAAATCTGTTAAGAATGTTTAGACATCAGCGTATGCTTTATTCGATTCACTTTATTGAGTTCAGAATCCAAAGTCTATTAATAATAAAACCCAGATTTGCCCTTGAGCATTTCAAGGTTACAGATGCCTAGTCTTCCTGTTAGTAGGCTATAAATTCAACTTTTTCACCTACGTTTGCCCTTGCAGTAAATGGGACACCATAATTTTGCAGTTTGCAGCTCGGGGTGAAGTTAAACTGCCCAGTTTGGACACTTTCATAATTTGGGGTCATTGGCCCAACTTGTAGTAAAAGGCTGAATTTTCATCATTAGGTCATTTGCTTTTTAAATGAATATTTTTATGTGGAAAGAATATAACCTGATCGACTGGAGAGAGCCCATCAACATAGCAAATGAGACTTGAATTTGCTTTTCGGCTTTGTCACTGATTATGCCAGTGACCTTAGGTAAGTCAGTCTGTTGCTGGTATTGCATTTGCCAAATAGGAACAATTAAGTCTTGCTCACCTCACAGGATTATTGAGATACTAGAATTATATAAATTTACGGTAGTAATATTACTGAATGTTTAAATAGCATTGATATTTAAAGATCTCTAAAAGTGAGGGTGAATAGGGAAGT
The DNA here is from genome assembly GCF_025265405.1 of Mesoplodon densirostris. NCBI lineage: Eukaryota > Metazoa > Chordata > Mammalia > Artiodactyla > Ziphiidae > Mesoplodon > Mesoplodon densirostris. The sequence continues at coordinate 28,813,179 of NC_082681.1, read as the reverse complement.
AACATGGAGAAATCCCTTATCTCCTTTATAATTCTCGCAATGTAGGAGCTCTTGCTTCTTTCTTTTTGTACTGAGGGTGGGATGCATATTTTGAAAAAACAATCTCCTGGTGTTACCAATATCCCCCAACTCCACTCCCCACCCCCGTTGCTTTTTGCTGATTTGGTGTGTTGAAACAATCAGGATTGTCTTCTGCTCTGTCAGTCTTTTCACTGTATCTCTGTATATATCAGTGAATAAAAAGGCAGCAGGGCATTTTAGAGTGGTGTAAAGTCCAGGATTCCAAGCAAGTTTCAGTAACAGGCTGGACTATAGGTACCCCATTACTATCAAGATGAATTTTGGAAGATCTGTCGGCCAGCCTTCCCAGTGTCAATCGTGAATGTCTTTTTGTGAAAAATAAGTGCTAATGGCCATTGTAACTGCCCAGGACTTCGGGCCTCAAAAGAGTTGTTGTTTTTCAGTCTTTCCTGATTGCTTCCCCTGCCCCATTCATTCTTTGCCAATGTGTTGGGTTGCCTTGCTCTCTTAGCTCCCTCCCACCCGTTTTTCAATTCTTAATTTTCTTTCTATTGCCGAGAAAGGCATCAGCAGGACAGAGAAACTTTATGAGTCCTAGCCTAGAGGCATTTAAACTTGAAACAGCTACTCTTTTTTAATTTTTATTTTTAGTAAATGGTCATTTTTGTCAGAGATCCTATATGTATGAAAAATAAAAGTGAAGAGGCGTCTGCTTAGGATTAGTGCCTTTTTGACTTCTGCACCTATATTTTCAAGGTGATGTGGTTTTCTTGCTCCCTGTTAGGGAGCCACTTTTCAAATCTCAGGTGACCAGACTGACTTGAGAATGCAGTTTGGCGCATGAATAAAATGGGACACAGTGTTCATTTGCAATTTTATTTTTTAAAAATGAAATATTCAAAGTACTTTTTTCTTTCAAATATCGACACATAATGTTTAACTTTAAATATTTACAGCATGTTGTTGTGATGCTCTTATAGAAAAATGCATGCTTCTGGCCTGAAAGCCAGAGCAAAATGCAAAAGACCATTTAACCGCAGCCAGAGAACATGAACCTGTACAGTATCCAGTCACTTTTCAGCACAGGATTGAGAGCAGGAATACAAAACTGGAACCTATTGTTTCCTAGCAACATGGCTCAGGCCATTATAACACAATTTCCTGTATGATTAGAACCTCTAACTGTTGTTATATAGAAACTGAAAATCTTGGCATACACTGTAAACATCTTTACTTCTCATGAGAAAGTAAGCAGCTAAAAAGAATATTTTTCTGACGTAAAGGCTATACTTCTCTTTTTCACCTTCTTTCTTACTGATGCTTTTGCCAGAAGAATAGTAAAGATTTAGACATTGTCATGAACCATACAAGTAAAATATTTTCAAGGACACAATCTGATATACTAACACTTATTTAAGAGGTTAAAGTCCACCACTAAATCTAAGGAAAGATTTTTTAACTGCCAAACACGTTTCCTTTGACAAATAATGTAAGATGACAACTGCCAAGACAAAATCCACAGCAAGTTTAACTCTAACTATTTTCAGTTACTGTTTAGGAAGTAATTTCTTCTTACACACGGTAGTATATTTGGTCCTTAATAGCTTTCACGTGAAGGACACACTGAAACAGTCACTATTTTGTGGTTGAATTCTTTTTTGTTGTTGTTTGTTATTTTCTGGTTTTTTTCTTTGTTTTGTTTTTTGTGTTTTTTTGTTTTTGTTTTTTTGCAGAATAAAGAACCTTACAGAAGGCTGTGGAAGAGCAGTCTGAGATCTGAAGTACTAGTCAGGTCAGCTATGTGTATGTGAGTTCCTCTAAGAACACAAGAACGTTGCATCCAATCTGTAGCCTTCTGTTTTTCCACAAGCTATAATACATTCCAGTCTCTCCAAAAGTTCCTTTCAATACTTGATTACTGTACTTTTGCTTCCATTACCACTGAACTCCATTACAGTTGCCCTTACAGGAACATATCTTTATAAATGCAAAAACTTTGCCCTGACTCTCTTAGGTGCTATTACAGTAGGGCCTGGTATGGTTAAAAATTTTTTTTAAAAAAGGAAAGAGAGGAAAAAAAGTAGAAACAACATGATAGGATGCTTGAAACTGTCAACAGTAATGAAAAAGAACAATCTTACAAAAATTAGAATTAATTGTATACCTCTCTACATAGCATGTGAATTCCAAATTATACATCGTTAAGTTTTCATACATTTGGCTATGTTGTATATATTATATTATATATATAGTCTATATATTATAGATCTTCTAGATAAATTGACAGTAAAGGACACGCTTATTTTATACATTATTTTGTTGGGTTAAAAATAAAACATATGCCTATTTATATGGTGAGTGTTTTACTAAAAATTAGTATGAATTGGGCTTTATATCCCTTTCCTTCAGGAATCATGCCTCTAATCAGTAATGATTAGAATGACGACTAAAAATAAATATATTTAAATGTCTGTTCAACTGTGAACTTTTCAGCTCATTTGGCTCTCTAGACTGTAGTGCAAGAGTCAAAACAAAATAAAACAAAAAAAGCACAAATAAAATGGGCCTAACTAGGAAAAAGAAACAACCACGGAGTATTCCCTGCCTCCAGCCCAGAATATTCTTCATAGGAGAGCCCAACTGCTGTGCTCTCACTTGAACTTACTTGAATGGTGTGTGGCTGTGTAGTGTCAGCCACCTGTCTTCTGGGTATGAGAAATTCATATATTTCTCTTTAAAATGCTTTTACTTTCATCAAGAAATACAAATGAATTGTTCTTTCATTAATTTAAACTTCAGAACTACAAGTCAATAAAGGCATTCTTTGTAGCCACATGAATAGGAAGTGATGTACTCAATATCTCCATGTTCTTATTAAGAAATGCCAAAATGTTTCTCTTAGATTTACTACTCATTAGTGCTAACCTTTTGGGTTTTTTTCTCTTTCCTCCTAAAAAACTTTGGAAGTGGTAAAGAGAACAGTAATAGTTCAAGGCAGTATTAAAACCACAGCTCTAAGTGATAAAAAGTGCATTTTCTGAATATAATACAAATATAACTTTAAGAAACTAAAGGCACAAATTAAATAAATATGTATTTCAAACTAGAAATGCACAGTTCATGGTAATTACTATTAAGTAAAAGCTTCAAATACTTGTTTCTAATGGATATTTAAAGCAGTTTGAAAATGATACATCATCAGTGAATTGCAAAAAAGTATAATCGCTTAAAGTATAAGCAAAATAGACTCTAATATTGAAATCTTGGATTAGTGATAAAATACATCATCACATTTATGAATGCACTCTTTATATACAGTTCATAAGTTATTTTCCCATTGATTTAAAAGAACATCAGAGGTTCTAGGAACTTAAGGTCCATTTTTAGGCTGGTGTGGAGGTATTCAAATTTTCAACAAGTTTGCTAGTAATTTTAGATCCTGTCCTGAATAAATACTATACCATTAACACAGGCCTGATTCAGGGAAAAAAACCCCAATATGAGTTCATCATGAATTCTTTCTCTCTCTTGGAATACATGTGTAATCCCAACCTGAAGGTTTTGAAAATGAAATGTTTGGATACACCCTCCCCTACTGTCAGCGGGCCCTTGCCTTTCTCTCATTCTACTTTGTGTAGTTAGGAGCCAGACTCCTTAAAAACCTTAATGTGAGCCTGGATTCTGACTTTGCATATTTTCAAAAAAGACTGTCATCACAAAGCAAGGCAATGACCCCACACTGCATTTAGGTAGTGGCTGGAAAGAATCCAAACTGCGACATTCCATCATAAATTCTCCTTCAGACATAGTGAGTGTCCAGACCTGGTGATGAAAGTGCTGAAGCTGGCTCAGGAGAATTTTCCACAGGCCACATTGTGCTGTCCTGTATTTTCATTTGTGGTAACTTACAATTGCACAGCAGTTTACAAACTGTTTCTTTGTCACTGGGCACAAAACTCCCAGCTCACCAAGGGGCTTCTTTTACGACAGGATTCATACAGATTGAGAAACTGCAGCTGATATTAACACTAATCCTGATCTTTTTCTGCATTTTAAATGATCGTAGAACAAAATAACCTTCCTGGAAAATAGCTATTTTCCTAGGCAGGAGAGATGATTAAATCAAAAATAAATGGGCAAAGACAGAGAACTAAAATAACTAACCATATAAATTATCTTAGTAAAAAATAGTCTGCCTCTCTATAATTAGTTGAAATGTTTTAGGTTGGAAAGGACTCAATTAAATTTCCTGACTATGGCTGGGAGATGTTCAATACAGAATTGCACATTTGAAAGATAAATCTAAGCGGGGTGAAACAATGTGGCAGCAACTTCCCGTGATGTTTAGTTTGGTCTTCCCTTTGGTACTTTCCTTTCACCTTAGTACTATGTCTATTTTTTTTTAAAAGGTTTTGGCTCTTATGAATTTCTGCAGTAGTAGTGCGTGTAATGTGTCGGCATCCCAGGCATGTATGCCTGTGAAAGCCTATTTTTTTTTGTACCAGAATCACACTTTGTAGTAAATTACCTTTCATGTGCACAAAACCATTGGATTAGTGTATAAATACTGAATCACGAATGTGAAACTATGACCAAAACACACCCTATATATAAATGAGGAATTCCTACCCAGGTTAATAAAAGCTATGTTTTCATGACACCAATACAGCTGGACAACTGAGTACAAAATGTAGTCAAAACAAGTTGGGTGGGAGGAGTTACATTGGCCAGCTGCCTTGGTATCATGTACACACGAGCAAATAGTGGCAACTGGGTTTGGTGACCACACCCACAGGGAAGCGTGGTAGACAGAACCCAGCCACCACATGCCAAAACACAGCACAACAACATGGCATCTATTTCAACAAGCAAGGAGGAATCGTCAGGGACGAAGGGCAAATGGGTCCTGACTCTAGGAGATGGTGGCCGAGGACATTTTACACTTCTTTCAAAGTTTCCTATAACAGATCTGGAACACGTGAAAGAGCTGGCAGTCTTTCGAAATGCAAGGTTCAGATATGATTGCACCACCTTTCAAATAGCCCGCAAGTTCTGCCAAAAGCTGAGTATGAAACCACATGTCACAATTGACGTAGAGAACCTTGGGTTCTTTCTTTATGTTTGAACATCTGCATGGCTCCACAAACTGAAAGTGGTGCTTGCTGAAAAATTTTTTTTTAGTTGTTTGAGTTCTACTTGTGTTATTTTGAATACTGCCACACAAGAACTAAAAATTTCTGTCATTTCTTAAAGAGTTTAGACAAACAATATTAAAATACCATCTTCTGTCACATTGAAAGGCAGTTGGATATGTTTTTCCTCCATATTTACATATACAGAGTTCTGATCTAGAAAACCAATACAATAAACCATTTTATGTTTTAAAAACAGGCAGTCTTTGGTGACGCAAAGGCAGAGATTTTTTTTGTTACCTCCTGCCTATTTCGCTCTGTCTCATAAAGTGAATATTGTTGGCACTGTCAGAAAGTTCTAAATACTGCTCAACAGACAAAACAAAATACCCATCATAACTTTGTACTCTCCCAGTGCTCAGCAGCTGCTGCTTTTCCCCCTCTGTCCATGCCCGGATACCCTCTTCCCCTTCTTGCAGCCTTCTTTGTTCCTTAGTCCAGGCCTGGGCCACGGCACGCTGTCTGGCGATCTCCAACACGTGATTCTTTTCCTCTTCGACAGTTGTCCCATACCGGATGTTAAAGCACAGAGCCCCGTGCTGGAGCTGGATATCTGCAAACCGTCTAGTCCTCCCATTCAACACCGAAGTCATCTGGGACACAGTGACATTGACACCATTCTCCAGAATGCGCCTCCCCCCAGTGTTACCGATGAGCACCAGGTCTTCCTCCAGAGACCCAAGCTTAATGAAGTAGTGCGTGTCCCTCCCCTCTATGGTAAAATGTAGGTTTTCCAGGTAATGAGCATTATTGAGAATGGCAGCCAGCCGCCTGCTATCTTCATTGGCTACTCCTATAATATCGGCTGTTACTATGCCATCCTTGATGGCGAATTTTATACCTTTGCCAAAAACAGAAGGAACAGCAGCAAACCTTGGTTGCTTCCCTCCTTCAAGGCACCGTCCATCATTATATCGGGGAGTCATAGGAAGTTGGTCCAAGGAAATGAAATTCCTGAGCTGTTTCTGGAGCTCACACTGGATACCCAGGATGGTCTAGGAAAGAAGAAAGGCACAGAGCAAAGGCAGCAGACGATTAGACACCTAGCATACGCTTGGTGATTGTAGAAAGCAAAGGCTTGCCAGGTTGCTTCCTTCTCTCTTTAATTTGCTGGTTTGTGATTTAAAAACAAACCAAATTTGGAATCTCTTCACCAGAGCTTTGGAAAAGACTAACAGGTGACTTGATCACCTGGCATATATTTCTTGATATCTTGGTGAGTTAAGAGTTAAGCATAAGCAAATATATTAACTTGATACCATAGAATCACAGAGCGAAAAGGCACTTAAGTGGGTCTAGCTCCCCCCAAACAAAGACATTTTATTTTTACCCATTCAACGGACACTGACTAGCTGTTTCTTATTGGATGTAGAGTAATACATTAGCCACAGTGAGGTATAAAGAGACGGTATAAGGCAGCATTCTTGCTTTCAAGTAGCTTATGACCTTAAAAATCACAAGGGCAAATCAGCAAGTCCATGGATCTTTTTATGTGGTTTAAAAAAAAAAAAAAAACGTTTAACTATGGCAGATTTCAAACATGCTAAGAAATAAAGAGAAGAGAATAATGAACCTCCAAGTATCCATTACAAACCATCAGAAATTTTCAAAATTTTGTTAAACTTTTTTCAGGATGTTTAATTACAAAAAGCATTTACATGTTATATGTATTTACAAAAAGGGATACGCCTATAGTACTTATTTAGAATTTCGTTTCCTTTATAATTTTTATACTTGAATTTCAAGCCCTCTCACCCAAGTTTCAGTTTTATTTTGTTAAAGTCATTTTTATTTTTTTTGGCAAACACAGATATTCCTCTTTCTTTCAACTGAAAGATAAAGTACTTTCTTGTTTTCATTTGTACCACATTAAGTGATGGAATTATCTGCTGAACCTTGAATGTTTTGGTATTCCTATTTTTCCAGACTTTCTCTCTGTAATATTTATTATTTTGCTTCATTACTCCTTTTTTTTTTAACATCTTTATTGGAGTATAATTGCTTTACAATGGTGTGTTAGTTTCTGCTTTATAACAAAGTGAATCAGCTATACATATACATATGTTCCCATATCTCTTCCCTCTTGCGTGTCCCTCCCTCCCACCTTCCCTATCCCAACCCCTCTGGGTGGTCACAAACCACCTAGCTGATCTCCCTGTGCTATGCGGCTGCTTCCCACTAGCTAGCTATTTTACGTTTGGTAGTGTATATATGTCCATGCCACTCTCTCACTTTGTCACAGCTTACCCTTCCCCCTGCCCATATCCTCCAGTCCATTCTCTAGTAGGTCTGTGTCTTTATTCCCGTCTTGCCCCTAGTTTCTTCATGACCTTTTTTTTTTTTTCTTAGATTCCATATATATGTGTTAGCATACGGTATTTGTTTTTCTCTTTCTGACTTACTTCACTCTGTATGACAGACTCTAGGTCCATCCACCTCACTACAAATAACTCAATTTCGTTTCATTTTATGGCTGAGTAATATTCCATTGTATATATGTGCCACATCTTCTTTATCCATTCATCTGCTGATGGACACCTAGGTTGCTTCCATGTCCTGGCTATTGTAAATAGAGCTGCAATGAACATTGTGGTACATGACTCTTTTTGAATTATGGTTTTTTCAGGGTATATGCCCAGTAGTGGGATTGCTGGGTCGTATGGTAATTCTATTTGTAGTATTTTAAGGAACCTCCATACTGTTCTCCATAGTGGCTGTATCAATTTACATTCCCAGCAGCAGTGCAAGAGTGTTCCCTTTTCTCCACACCCTCTCCAGCATTTATTGTTTCTAGATTTTTTGATGATGGCCATTCTGACGGCTGTGAGATGATATCTCATTGTAGTTTTGATTTGCATTTCTCTAATGAGTAAAGATGTTGAGCATCCTTTCATGTGTTTGTTGGAAATCTGTATATCTTCTTTGGAGAAATGTCTATTTAGGTCTTCTGCCCATTTTTGGATTGGTTTGTTTGTTTTTTTGTTATTGAGCTGCATGAGCTGCTTGTAATTTTGGAGATTAATCCTTTGTCAGTTGCTTCATTTGCAAATATTTTCTCCCATTCTGAGGGTTGTCTTTTGGTCTTGTTTATGGTTTCCTTTGCTGTGCAAAAGCTTTGAAGTTTCATTAGGTCCCATTTGTTTATTTTTGTTTTTATTTCCATTTCTCTAAGAGGTGGGTCAAAAAGGGTCTTGTTGTGATTAATGTCATAGAGTGTTCTGCCTAAGTTTTCCTCTAAGAGTTTGATAGTGTCTGGCCTTACACTTAGGTCTTTAATCCATTTTGAGTTTATTTTTGTGTATGGTGTTAGGGAGCGTTCTAATTTCATACTTTTACATGTACCTGTCCAGTTTTCCCAGCACCGCTTATTGAAGACGCTGTCTTTTCTCCACTGTATATTCTTGCCTCCTTTATCAAAGATAAGGTGACCATATGTGCGTGGGTTTATCTCTGGGCTTTCTATCCTGTTCCATTGATCTATATTTCCGTTTTTGTTCCAGTGTCTTGATTACTGTAGCTTTCTAATATAGTCTGAAGTCAGGGAGCCTGATTCCTCCAGCTCCATTTTTCTTTCTCAAGATTGCTTTGGCTATTCAGGGTCTTTTGTGTTTCCATACAAATTGTGAAATTTTTTGTTCTAGTTCTGTGAAAAATGCCAGTGCTGGTTTGATAGGGATTGCATTGAATCTGTAGATTGCTTTGGGTAGTAGAGTCATTTTCACAATGTTGATTCTTCCAATCCAAGAACATGGTATATCTCTCCATCTATTTGTATTATGTTTAATTTCTTTCATCAGTGTCTTATAATTTTCTGCATACAGGTCTTCTGTCTCCTTAGGTAGGTTTATTCCTATATATTTTATTCTTTTTGTGGCATTGGTAAATGGGAGTGTTTTCTTAATTTCACTTTCAGATTTTTCATCATTAGTGTATAGGAATGCAAGAGATTTCTGTGAATTAATTTTGTATCTGGCTACTTCACCAAATTCATTGATAAGCTCTAGGAGTTTTCTGGTAGCATCTTTAGGATACTCTATGTATAGTATCATGTCATCTGCAAACAGTGACATCTTTATTTCTTCTTTTCCAATTTGGATTCCTTTTATTTCTTTTTCTTCTCTGATTGCTGTGGCTAAAACTTCCAAAACTATGTCGAATAAGAGTGGTGAGAGTGGGCAACCTTGTCTTGTTCCTGATCTTAGTGGAAATGCTTTCAGTTTTTCACCATTGAGGACGATGTTGGCTGTGGGTTTGTCATATATGGCCTTTATTATGTTGAGGAAAGTTCCCTGTATGCCTACTTTCTTCAAGGTTTTTATCATAAATGGGTGTTGAAGTTTGTTGAAAGCTTCCTCTGCATCTCTTGAGATGATCATATGGTTTTTCTCCTTCAATTTGTTAATATGGTGTATCACGTTGATTGATTTGCATATATTGAAGAATCCTTGCATTCCTGGAATAAACCCCACTTGATCACGGTGTATGATCCTTTTAATGTGCTGTTGGATTCTGTTTGCTAGTATTTTGTGAGGATTTTTGCATCTATGTTCATCAGTGATATTGGCCTGTAGTTTTCTTTCTTTGTGACATCTTTGTCTGGTTTTGGTATCAGGGTGATGGTGGCCTCGTAGAATGAGTTTGGGAGTGTTCCTCCCTCTGCTATACTTTGGAAGAGTTTGAGAAGGATAGGTGTTAGCTCTTCTCTAAATGTTTAATAGAATTCGCCAGTGAAGCCATCTGGTCCTGGGCTTTTGTTTGTTGGAAGATTTTTAATCACAGTTTCAATTTCAGTGCTTGTGATTGATCTGTTCATATTTTCTATTTCTTCCTGGTTCAGTCTCGGCAGGTTGTGCACTTCTAAGAATTTGTCCATTTCTTCCAGGTTGTCCATTTTATTGGCATAGAGTTGCTTGTAGTAATCTCTCATGATCCTTTGTATTTCTGCAGTGTCAGTTGTTACTTCTCCTTTTTTATTTCTAATTCTATTGATTTGAGTCTTCTCCCTTTTTTTCTTGATGAGTCTCGCTAATGGTTTATCAATTTTGTTTATCTTCTCAAAGAACCAGCTTTTAGTTTTATTGATCTTTGCTATCATTTCCTTCATTTCTTCTTCATTTATTTCTGATCTGATCTTTATGATTTCTCTCCTTCTGCTAACTTTGGGGTTTTTTGTTCTTCTTTCTCTAATTGCTTTAGGTGCAAGGTTAGGTTGTCTATTTGAGATGTTTCCTGTTTCTTAAGGTAGGATTGTATAAAATTCCCTCCTAGAACTGCTTTTGCTGCATCCCATAGGTTTTGGGTCGTTGTGTCTCCATTGTCATTTGTTTCTCGGTATTTTTTGACTTCCTCTTTGATTTCTTCAGTGGTCACTTCATTATTAAGTAGTGTATTGTTTAGCCTCCATGTGTTTTTTTTTTTTTTTTTTTTTTTTGGCGGTATGCGGGCCTCTCACCGTTGTGGCCTCTCCCGTTGCAGAGCACAGGCTCCTGACGTGCAGGCTCAGCGGCCATGGCTCACGGGCCCAGCCGCTCCGTGGCATGTGGGATCTTCCCAGACCGGGGCACGAACCTGTGTCCCCTGCATTGGCAGGCAGACTCTCAACCGCTGCGCCACCAGGGAAGCCCATGTGTTTGTATTTTTGTACGTTTTCTTTCTTTTTTTTTTTTTTTAGTTTCTGCTTTATAACAAAGTGAATCAGTCATACATATACATCTGTTCCCTCATCCCTTCCCTCTTGTGTCTCCCTCCCTCCCACTGTCTGTACGTTTTCTTTATCAGAATAATTTTTTTTTTGGCTGCATCATGAAGCATGCAAGATCCTAGTTCCCCAAACAGGGATTGAACCTGTTCCCCGTACAATGGAGGCTCAGAGTCTTAACCACTGGACCCCCAGGGAAGTCCCATTTATCAGAATAATTTTTTTATTTTTATTTTTTGCGGTACGCAGACCTCTCACTGTTGTGGCCTCTCCTGCTGCGGAGCATGGGCTCCGGACGCGCAGGCTCAGCGGCCATGGCTCACGGGCCCAGCCGCTCCACGGCATGTGGGATCTTCCCAGACCGGGGCACGAACCCGCATCCCCTGCATCAGCAGGCTGACTCTCAACCACTGCGCCACCAGGGAAGCCCTATTAGAATAATTTAATTTGTTATTCCCATGCTTTTAATGCACTATGCCCTGAATTATTTTGCAGTTGGAGATCTGATGTTTTAGGTCTCTTAGTGAACAATTTTCTCTATATAGAATCCATAATTGCCCCCCCCCTTTTTTAAAAGATTTTTTTTTTGATGTGGACCATTTTTAAAGTCTTTACTGAATTTGTTACAATACTGCTTCTGTTTTATGTTTCGGTTTTTTGACCATGAAGCATGTGGGATCTTAGCTCCCCCACCACGGGTTGAACCCACACCCCCTGCATTGGAAGGCAAAGTCTTAACCATTGGACCGCCAGGGAAGTCCCCCTCCATAATTGCCCTTGGTAGCCCATTTTAGAATTGTTAAAGTTCAGTTCCACTTTCTTCTTCTGCAGCAGTCATCAAGTCACATGTTAGTCTTTTCTTTTCCCAAAGCTCCAATTCCCTGATCCTTTCCTCATGGAAGCTTTTTTCTACCTCCTCATTAATCATGGACATTTAAGTGAATATTCAAGAAGACTCAAACATAAGTAAGCAAATATATGTTTCATGGTGTTGGATGCTCTTCTGTTTTTTTCAGCTAAATAGAGATGGTAAAACATATACTAACCTTTCCAGGATCCCACTCTTGAGTTTTTGTCTGAAGCTGTAGAAGCTCGTAAGTTAATTCCAAATTTTCTAATTCTGGTTTGGGAAATCCAGGTAGTACATTGTGTAGTTGGAAACCAAATAGCTCCAACCAACTTCCAATGTCTGTGAGACACAAATTTAAAAGAAAAAAAGATTTTAAAGCCCATACTTTACAACTTTTGTGGAAAGCTTGAAAGATGCCTCTCCTGCCTTCAGTATGTTTAGCCAATGGTAAGTTAGGGATAAACTCCCCCTTATGTCACCCACTCCAAACGTATGATCCTTTCCCCAGGGAAACCTTTTGATTCATGGATAATCACAGAGATCAGCTCAGTTTACTGTGTGGAAATTCTCAATGTGGTAGTGGTAATAAGGCCACACAGACTGTGATGTTAGCTTTACTTGATGCAACAGAATCCCGATTTTTCTTCTATGAAATTATTTGTAGAAACTTTTAAGAGTGAAAACTACAAAAAGAAAGC